>NC_060087.1:93940202-95266869 GCF_922984935.1 Meles meles | reverse complement strand
AGGTGCCCCTGTCCTTTTTCTTAATGTAGGCATTTTTTGCTATAAACTTTCCTCTCAGGATTGCTTTTGCTGCATCCCATAAGTTTTGGTATGTTCTGGTTTTGTTTTAATTTATCACTTTCTGATTTCTGATTTGAAGTCTGGTATGCCCATTGGTCTATTGGTTATTCAAGTCCACTGTTTATTAAGTTTCTTCCTAGATGATCTGCCCAATGTTGAAAGTGACATATTGAAGTCCCCTACTATTATTGTAATGCTGTTTATTTCTGAGCTGATCTCTTCATCACTATATAGTGATCTTCTTATTATCTCTTGTGACTGCCTTTGACTTAAAGTCTTATTTTATCTGATAAAAGTATCATCCCTTCTGCTCTCTCATGGTTATCATTTGCATGGAGTATCTTTCTCCATCCCATATCTATTACCTTTTTAAAATTTTTTAATTTTCCTAACGATTTTGTTTATTTATTTGACAGAGAGACAGCAACAGAGGGAACACAAGGAGGGGGAATGGGAAAGGGAGAAGCAGGCTTCCCGCTAAGCAGGGAACCCAATGTGGGACTCAACGCAGGACTCGATGGGGGACTTGATCCCAGGACCCTGGGATCATGACTTGAGCTGAAGGCAGACCCTTAACAACTGAGCCACCCAGCCTCCCCTCTTTTACCTTTTTAAAAAAATTTTTTTTAAAGATTTTATTTATTCATTTGATAGAGATCACAAGCAGGCAGAGAGAGAGAGAGGAAAGGAAGAAGGCTTCCCGCCGAGCAGAGAGCCCGAAGCGGGGCTTGATCTCAGGACCCTGAGATCATGACCTGAGCCGAAGGCAGAGACTTTAACCCACTGAGCCACCCAGGCACCCCTTTTACTTTATTTTTTTAAAAGATTTTATTTATTTATCTTTTAAATCCAAAGCTTTATTGTATTTCCTTTCCTGGCATTTTTTTACTCATACATAAGGTACAAAAACAGGTATCCATTCAGCACAAATCATAAAATAGACATCTAATAAATGCGTGCTAAAAGTAGCAGAATTTACCCACCTAGAGTAGGATTGTTCTGTGTATACCTACAAATGTTAGCTTTTAGTTAGAGAATATCCACCAGATGGCAACCTCATCTGCGTGTGAAACATAATGTGCAATCCTCTGCAACCCATTACAAGTCCCTTGAGCCAAATGATCCCAGATTAATGGCTGATTTCTATAGTGATCCCAGTAAATGAATACTCGGTAGTCACTGGGCAGTGGGGGATGTGCAGAGTTGCACAGAGCATATTGAAAACAAAAATAGTAGTAGCTATTTCCATGTTGCCTTCTAAACATATTCCTAATTTGAAGCTAAAGCGAACCATATTTATTTCTCTGACATATGAAGCTGCAGACAGGATTATTTCTTCCTGAATCACACATTATTCTAGTTGGATTCCTTGTACTTAATGGCAGTCTGTTGCTAGCTGGTTTATTGTTTGATATGCAAACCATCTTCCTTTTTTCTAAACCTGATAGTATGCAGACAGTACTGCTGGGGATATTTAATATGTCCCTTATTGTTTTCTGTTTATCAACAACCTGCCCTGAGGTACTAATTAGATGGAAGATACTGCATAGACTTAGCAAATGCTGTTGTGTTTTTCCATACAAATAAATCTGTGACCAAGGTGAGAGTTGTTGATGGGTTGGTTACATGTGCTGCAAATCTCTGGAAATATGCGTGATAGTAGATGTAGTAGAAAAAGGGAAAAAAGCTGATTCTTTGAAATTTTTAGTCCTGAATAGCTGGAATTCTAATTGCAAATGACATTTCATTAATAAATCCCTTTCAAAAGTGGGATATTTCACCTACATTAAAGTACAGCTGTGTAAGACATCTATTTGAATTAAATATCTATATCACCTAACAGATTGCCTTTTTCTTATGGCTGTAATTGACTTTATTTTGCATTTGTATATTTCCAAAGTACATATTTGAAAAATATGCTTTTTTCTCAGTCTTCTGGGTACTTTTAATAACTTTATTGAGATGTATTTTACATATCATATAACTCACCCAGCTCAAGTGTACAATTCAATGATTTTTAGTAAATTTTAAGTTTCCTGTGTATTTTTCCCCTGTGCATTTTTGAAATAGCATAGCTGTACCTAGATGCAGCTCCTCATTACATGACAAAGTATGCTGCATTTTGGCAGCTCAGCTATCTTTGGTTTCTAATATGCCTGCTCTTAGATATTGTTTACTTGAATGAAGTTCAGAAAATCTGGGGTGCCTTTGGCTCGGGTCATAATCCCAGAGTCCTGGGATCGAGCCCCACATCAGGCTCCCTGCTCAGTGGGAAGCCTGATTCTCCCTCTCCCACTCCCCCTGCTTGTGTTCCCTCTCTCCCTCTCTCTCTCTCTCTCTCTCTCTCTGTCAAATGAATAAATAAAATCTTTTAAAAAAAGAAAATCTGACTCTTGTGTGTTTGAAGTTTTGTTAGTATCAGTGTCTCAGTCCCCCATCTTCTAGATCAGGTAGGGACATATTTACATCACATTACAGAGGAATTTTGGAATTTTGACTTCATTGTCATATAATACTAACAAATCTATCATTTGGTATGACCCAGACTACTGGAGCTAGTGACTATTATTTTAATTTAATACATGTGTAATACATTACAGTAACACATTTTATAGCACAAAGAAGACTATTCTTGCTCTCAAAGGACTTTTTTTAAAGATTCTTTTTTTAAAGGTTCTATTTATTTGGCACAGACAGTAAGAGAGCACAAGCAGGGGGAGCGGCAGAGGGAGAGGGAGAAGCAGGCTCCCTGCTTGATCTCGTGACTTGAGCCGAAGGCAGCTGCCCAACTGACTGAGCCACCCAGGCACCCCTACTCTTAAAGGATTGAAAAGTAGTCAAAACAATGAACACTGTTATGCTGTAAATAAACAAATAAAAATAAATAAATGTAAAAAAAAATAAAAGTAGTTAAAAAATTAATCTAGGTATAAAGAGCCCTCCGGAAAGATCATTAAGCCCTCATTCATATTTTCCCTTTCTTTCCTAATTTTTCTTTCTCATCCCTCAGACATATGACTTTCTGTTCTCTTATTCTGCCATCTAGATTTGCTCACATGGTTCCAAGTTCAAATCACATCAGTGAAGAGTACATAAAAGCTGATGTCCATCTTCTATTAAATATTAGTTCCCTTTTTCATATGTTTGGGCTAAAGGCTATATTGTGAAACGATAGAAAAAGCTCCAGGTCAATATTACTATTGTTTCTTGCACTGATGGTCACCAAGAACTCATGTCTCCTTTAGTTAGAAGAGTTTCTTTGACCTTAATGGAAGAAATTTTCCCATATTTGAATAATTTGAATAATTGAATAATTCCTGAGTTTGGGGAATTTATGCCAATGTACATAGTAACTAAAAACCTGAACAAATTATAAAAAACAGCCATTTCAACACTGGAAATTGACCCAAGGATACGACAAAGTGAAAAATTCTGAACTTTGGGGCACCTGGGTGGCTCAGTGGGTTAAGCCTCTGCCTTTGGCTCAGGTCATGATCTCAGGGTCCTGGGATTGAGCCCTGCATCGAGCTCTCTTCTTGGTGGGGAGGCTACTTCACCCCCTCTCTCTGCCTGCCTCTCTGCCTACTTGTGATCTCTCTCTCTGTCAAATAAATAAATAAAATCTTTAAAAAATTCTGAACTTTGAGTAAGAACAGAGCAAGTCTATATGGTATTCTTAGCCTTTGAATCAATAAATTGAATAAAGAAGGTCACTAAGATCACCCTCACCATGGTAGGTAGACATCATCCAATCCACTGAGGGCCCAAAAGGCAGAAGGGCAAATTTGCTCAGCTTGAGCTGGAACTTCCATCTTCATCCCTCAGACATTGGCATTCCTGGTTCTTGGTCCTTCAGACTAAAACTTGGATTTACATCATTGTTTCCCAGGATTTGGGGTTTGGATTAGAGCTATGCCATTGGTTTCCCAGGACCTCCATCTTGCAGACAGCAGATTGTGGGACTTCTTAGCCTCCATAATTATGTGAGCAACCCTTCATAATACATCACTTCCTATATATCTTTCTATATATCCTATTGGTTCTGTTTCTCTGGAGTATCCTAACTAATACACTGGGCTTACTTCAATTTCCTACTCACCAACACCACCCCCTGCTATTGGCACAGTAGTTGAACCAAGGTAAGGCAGGCTGTAAAATAAAACCTGGCAGCTTTGCTGCTGCTGTAAAGAACTCACTTGATTTAGAGCAACAATGGTTCAAGTAGTGATCTCAGGGGCAAGCAGATAAGAAGGCCTGAGAGCCTGAGATTACAGGACTGTTTGGGGCAGGCAATGGACTAGCAGTGGACATAACAGGGAATTCCAAGAAGTGAGAAAGCCATAGTGGACTTAATAAGCTAGCCACATATCCTGTATGCATGCCCACAGATCCCTGGAATTTGGCACCTTTGTGAATATACAGAGGAAAAAGCAAGTGAGACCACCAGAAGGTAAAAGCTGGAGCAAACATGGGGCGCCTGGGTAGCTTAGTCAGTTGGGTGTCTGCCTTCAGCTTGGGTCATGATCCCAGGGTCCTGGGATGGAGCTCCGCATCAGGCTCCCTGCTTGGCCAGGAGCCTGCTTCCCCCTCTCCCTCTGCTACTCCCCCTACTTGTTTTCTCTCTGTCAAATACATAAAATCATTTTTAAAAAAAAGCTGGAGCAGATGTGACAGCAATTTAAGTATGCATGTGCTCCCCAATCTACACACAGATCCATCAACAGATAATGGCTACATAGTGGTTAGAGTTGTTTGAAGCAACCTCTAGCTAAACACTGTGCAAGATATACATGCACCCCTAGGAAGCTAGTTTTTGAAAATAAAACAAAGGAAAAAAATCTGAGCAGAGACATCAGTAGCCACACATTGTAGTAGAGACAGAGATCATAAACTTAGTTCAGGTAAGTTAGTAATGAAACAAGCAAACAATAAAAATAACAAACATCGGGAGGCAAAATCAATTCAGAGCTGTTAAAATATATTATCTAAAATGTCTGATATTTTAAGACATGTAAATTGAAAAAAAGTATAGAAATTGATTCAGCAATTTAAATTCTCCCCCCCCTTCAAAAAAAAGCCCAGGCCCATGTGGCTTCTGTGGTATATTTGATCAAATATTTAAAGAAAAAAAACACACCAATCCTTTACAGACCCTTTCAAAAGCAGAAGAGGGAATGCTTCCCAACTTCTATGAGGCCAGCATTACTCTGATACCAAAGACATCAGAAGAAAAGAAAACTATAGACTGATACCCTTTGTGAATACACATGCAAAACTTCTTAATAAGTATTAACATACTAAATTCAGGACCATATTAAAAGGATTATAAAGCATGGCAAAGTGAAATTTGTTCTAGAAATGCAAGTTGGCATAATAATAAAAAAATTAAATGCACCATGTTAATAGAATAAAGGACAAAAGCACATAATCATAGACACAGAAAAAGCATTTCACAAAATTTAACACCCTATCATGATAAAAACACTCAACAAAGTAGGATTAAAAAGGAACTTTCTTAACTTGTTAAAGAGGATCTATGAAAAACCTTTAGCAAATATCTTATGTAATCATGAAAAACTGAATACTTTTCCTCTAAGATCAGAAACAAGACAAGACTATCACCACTTATATTCAGTGTTGTACTGGTGATTCTAGCCAGTGCAACAACTACAACAATAAAATTAAAGCCATTCAGATTAGAAAGGAAGTCATAGAAACTGTCTAAGTTTGCTGATGACACAATCTTAAATTAAGAAAATTCTAAGGAATGTGGCACCTGGGTGGCTCAGTGGGTTAAAGCCTCTGCCTTCGTCTCAGTTCATGATCCCAGGGTCCTGGGATCAAGCCCTACATCGGGCTCCTCTCTGCCTGCTTACCTTCACCTCTCTCTCTGCCTGCCCCTCTGCCTACTTGTGATCTCTGTCTATCAAATAAATAAATAAAATCTTAAAAAAAAATTCTGAGGAATACACACAGATACACAACTAGTAAAATTAATAAATTGATTTAGCAAGGTCATAAGACACCAGATCCATATGCAAAAATTAATTGTATTTCTATACACTAGCAGTGAACAATCAAAAAATGCAATGAAGGAGGCACCTGGCTAGCTCTGTCAGAAGAGTATGTGACTCTTAGTCTCAGGGTCATGAGCGCAAGCCCCATGTTAGGTGTCGAGACTACTTAAAAATAAAATCTTTTAAAAAATGCAATGAAAAAAACTATTAGGAAAACATTTCTAATAACATCAAAGATAATAAAATACTTAGGAACGAATTTAACAAAAGAATTACAAAGTGTGTGCACTGAAAGCTACAAAACATTGCTAAGATAAATTTTTAAAAGGTCTAGATAAATGGGAGAGACATTCTTTTTTTTTTAAGATTTTATTTACTTATTTGACAGACAAGGAGGCAGAGAGGCAGGCAGAGACAGAGGAGGAAGCAGGCTCCCTGCTGAGCTGAGAGCCGGATGGGGGGCTCGATCCCAGGACCCTGGGATCATGACCTGAGCTGAAGGCAGAGGCTTTAACCCACTGAGCCACCCAGGCGCCCCTAGAGAGAGACATTCTTTTTTTAAAAAGATTTTATTTATTTATTTGAGAGACAGTAAGGGAGAGAGAACACACGAGCAGGTGCAGAGGGAGAGGGAGAAGCAGACTCCCCACTGAGCAGGGAGCCTGACATAGAGCAGGACCCTGGGCTCTCCACCTGAGCTGAAGGCAGACACTTAACAGACTGAACCACCCAGACACTCCTGGGAAAGACTTTCTATGTTAATGGAGGCAGACACTTAACAGACTGGGCCACCCAGGCACTCCTGGGAAAGACTTTTTATGTTAATGGATTGTAAGTCTCAATATTTTTTTTTATTCAAGTATAATTAACATACAGTTTCATATTAGTTTCAATATAAATGATACATAATGATTAAACAATTCTATACATCACATCATGAGAAATGTACTCATAATCCTTTTATTTCACCCATTTCCCCACCTACCTCCCTTCTGTCAACCACCAGTTTGTTCTCTATATTTAATTTTAGTATATGTGCTGTTGAAGCGAGCACTGTTGTCTATATTTAAGAGTCTAGTTTTTTGTTTGTCTTTTTTCTTTGTTCATTTGTTTTGTTTCTTATGTTCCTCATATGAGTGAAATCATATGGTATTTGTCTTTCTCTAACTGGCTTATTTCACTTAGCATTTTACCCTCTAGATCCATCAGTGTTGCTGAAATTGGCAAGATTTCTTTTTTTTAATGGCTGAGGAAAATTCCATTGTATATACCACATCTTTATATATTCATCCATCAATAACTTGGGTTGCTTCCATGTCTTGGCTGTTATAAATAATGTTGCAATAAACATATTGGTGCATATATCTTTTTGAATTAGTGTTTTTGTTTTCTTTGGGTAAATAGCCAGTTGTTTTCCTCCATAAGGTTTTTCACAGTGGCTACAGCATTTTGCATTCCCACCAATAGTGCATAAAGTTTTCTTTTCCTCCAAATCCTTGCCAACACTTGCTATTTCTTGTGTTTTTTATTTTAGCCATTCTGATGGGTATGAAGTTTCTCATCATTATTTTGATTTGAATTTCCCTAATGATTAGGTATGTTTAGCATCTTTTCATGTGTCTGTTAGCCATGTGTATATCCTCGTTGGAAAAATGTCTATTCAGGTCCTCTGCCCATTTTTAAATTGGATTATTTGCTTTCTTGGTTTGAGTTGTATAAATTCTTTATACATTTTGCATATTAACCCCTTAACAAATACATCATTTGCAAATGTCTTTTCCCATTCAGTAGGTTGTCTTTTTGTTTTGTTGATCATTTCCTTTTATTGTGTAAAAGCTTTTTGTTTTGATTTCATCTTAATAGTTCAACTTTGCTTTTGTTTCCCTTGCCAGAGGAAACAAGCTTTTTATTTTGATTTCATCTTAATAGTTCAGCTTTGCTTTTGTTTCCCCTGCCAGAGGAGACATGTCTAGAACAATATTTCTGTAACCAGTGTCAAAAGAGTACTGCCTAAAGGGGCACCTGAGTGCCTCAGTCTATTAAGTACCTATCTTAGGCTCTGGTCACAATCCCAGAGTCCCAGAATCAAGCCCTGCATCGAGCCCCACATCAGGCTCCCTGCTCAGCTGGGAATCTCCTTCTTCTCTGCCCCTCACCTCTTTTACTCTTTCTCCCTCTCTCAAATAAATAAATAAAATATATATTTTTAAATAATACTGCCTATGTTTTCTTCTAGGAATTTTATGGTTTCAAGTCTTACATGTAGTTCTTTAATCAATTTTTTAAACTTTCAATTTTATTTGTAATTAATTTCTACACCAGATGTGAGGCTCAAACTCACAACCTTGCGATCAAGAGTTCTATGCTCTCCCAGATGAGCCAGCCAGGTACCCTAGATCTTTAGCCCATTTTGAGATTGTGTATGGTGTAAGAAAATAGCCCAGTTTCATTCTTTTGCATATGGTGTAAGAAAATAGTCCAGTTTCATTCGTTTGCATGGTCCAGTTTTCCCAGTACCATTTGTTGAAGAGACTTTCTTTTTCCCATTTCCTACTGTATATTAACTAACTGGAATGTAAATAAAAATTTGGAGAAAGAAAAAAAACCTACAGTAATCAAGACAGTGTGGTACTGGCATTAGAATGGGCATGTAGATCAATGGAATAGAACTAGGAGCCCAGAAATAAATCCATATGTTTATGATCAAATGATTTTTCACTAAGGCTCCAGGACCACTCAATGGGAGGAGGATAGTCCTTGCAACAAATGGTTCTGTGTTAACTGAATATCTATATTATGCCAAAAACCTTACACTAGAAACAAAAAAATAAATCTAAATTATAGGCTTAAATGTAAAAACTAAAACTATAAAAAATTTTAGGAGAAAATATATGTAAGCTTTAGTTAAACAGAGCTTTCTTAGATATAACAAAACAACCAGCAACAATGACAAAAATAAATAAATTGTACTTCAACAAAATAAAAAAACTTTTGTGTTTCAAAGAATACCATCAGGAAAGTGAAAAGACAACCCACAGGATGGGAGACAATATTGCAAATCATTTAACCATTAAGAGACTTAATCTAGAAAATAAAAACTCTTACAACTCAATAGTAAAACTACAAATTTAAAAATGGCCAAAATATCTGAATAGACATTTCTCTAAAAAAACCCATACAAATGGCCCATGAGCCCATGAAAAAATGCTCAACAGAATTAATCATCAGAGAGATGCAAATTAAAAGCATAGTAAGATACTACCTTGCACATACTAGAATGGCTATATTAAAAAAGAAAGAAAACCAACCCAATAACAGTGCCGGGGAGGATATGGAGAAACAAGAATTTTCATGCATTGTTTGTGGGAAGGTAAAATAGTATGGTTCCTTTGGAAGACAATTCAGCAGTTTCATAAAAAGTTGCAATAAACTTACTATATGATCCAAAAGAACCTCTAAATGATCCGGTGATTTAGCCCTTAGGAATCAACCCAAGAGAAATGAAAATATGTCACATGAAGACTTGCATGCAAAAATTCATAGCAGCACTATTCATAATAGCCAAAAACTGGAAGCAATTCAACTGTGCATTGTTGGTGTATATACACAATGTGGTATATTCATACAATGGAATATTGTTGAACTATAAAAAGAGTGAAATAATGATGTATGCTATAACATGAATGAACCTCAAAAACATGCTAAGGGAAAGAATCCAGATACAAAAGGTCTCATATTGCATGATTCTATTGATACAAAATTTCTAGAAAAGGCCATTTATAAAGTCAGAAAGCAGATCAGTGGTGGCCTGGACTTGGGGATGGGAGTGGAAATTGCAGGAGAACCCAAGAACATTTTTGGGTGTGATGGAAATATTCAAACACTAGTATTTGTGATGGTTGTGCAATTCTATAAAAGAACTAGAAATCATTGAGTCATACACTTAAAATGGGTTGATATTATAGCTTATAAGTGATAACTCAGTAAATCAGAAAAAAGTAATGCCCACCATATTTCAAGGAAATAACTAGTAAGATTCCCTCATCAGTTCATTCATGCCTGTGTCATTAATTCTTGTTCCACTTGTGTCCACTGCATCATGGATATGCAGTTTACCTTCATGAAATACATCAATTTCTGAAATATAAAGAGTGGAAACTCTGACTCACTCTATTCAGTCAGTCTAAAACTCATCTAAGCAAAGTCAGCTCAGATGCCTGTAGCCAAGAGTATATTCTTATTTTTTTTAAGATTTTCTTTATTTATTTGACAGAGATCACAAGTAGGCAGAGAGGCAGGCAGAGAGAGGAGGGAAGCAGGCTCCCCACTGAGCAGAGAGCCCGATGAGATCATGACCTGAGCTGAAGGCAGACGCTTAACCCACTGAGCCACCCATGCGCCCCCCCCCCCAAGAGTATATTCTTAAAGCAGCAATAGTTCACAGTATCTGGTCCCCAAGTCTCGGCAACAGTCCTCCTTTGTTGTAGACACAAATTCCAGCCAGTACCTTATAGCAAAGATTTCAGACATGCACCAGGAAATAGAAATCTGTTTGATGAGAGACTAGCAGGCTATGGTTAATTTATTACAGTCACCAGTAATAAAAGAATGGAGGAGAGTAAAATTCTCTGTTTACACATAGTACAAAACTATTTCATAAGAGTTGATCAATGTTTTGGGGCACCTGGGTGGCTCAGAGGGTTAAGCCTCTGCCTTCAGCTCAGGTCATGGTCTCAAGGGTCCTGGGAGTGAGCCCTGCATCGGGCTCTCTGCTGGGCGGGGAGCCTACTTTCCCCCCTCTCTCTACCTGCCTCTCTGCCTACTTATGATCTCTCTGTGTCAAATAAATAAATAAATAAAATCTTTTTTTAAAAAAAGGTAAAGTTTAAAAAAGAAAGACTTGATCAATGTTTTGCCTAGGGTATAAGAACATGTTTAACAGCAAAAGACACTGACAAGTCTCTAGTGCCTTTACAAAATTGTACAATTTCTGAAATATTTACATGGGTACCTGAGAAACAACACTTGGCTATCAATTTAATCAAAATGAGTATTAGAGATGTATAATGTTCTAAAATAACCATAGGGCAAGGTGACATGTTTATTGGAAAACTTAGTTTTTCTGCCTTTGTTCTTTGCACTTTGGGGTACTATTTTTATATCAAGAACATGAAAAAGGCAATAAAAATGCAGACAAAATTATTCTTGTGATATGTGAAATCTCTGCTATTGGGCAGATTACATGGAAGGTAAATATAACCTCTCATTGCCTCTTGATAAGAGCATGGGACAAAATTATCATCTTTTAATGTTTTTACTTTGTTCTTTTTCTTTAAAGATCTTTATTTTTATTTATTTGACACAGAGAGACAGCAAGGGTGGGAATACAAGCAGGGAGCATAGGAGAGGGAGAAGCAGGCTTCCTACATAGCAGGCAACTAAGATGCACCCGTTCCCAGGACCCTGGGATCATGACCTGAGCCGAAAGGCTGGTGCCTGGTGAATGAGCCACGCAGGCGTCCCAATGTTTTTACTTCAAAATAATTATAGATTCATAGGAGGTTGCAAATAAATATAGAGGGAAGTTCTGTGTATTCTACCAGCTTGATAATTCAGTTGTAACATTATCATTAATGATTGAGGTGGTGGTTACATAAGGCTAAACATGAGATAAAACTGCAAACACACACACACAAGGGCACACAAGTGCATGTCTCATTACCATGAGATTTCTTCATGTTACTCATTTATGTCATACCAGTATCATCCACCTCTAATTACTGGCAACCATGAAACTCTTCTCCATCTTTATAATTATATCATTTCAGTTACATAAATATTATCATGCAGTATATGAGCTTTTGAATTGACTCCCCCCACCCCACTCAAGATAATGTCCTTGAGATCCATTCAGGTTGTTACATGTATCAATAACTCATCCTCTTTTACTGCTGAGTAGTATTTCATGGTATGGATGTACCACAGTTTATTTAACCATTCACCCAGTGAAGGCCATTTGAGTAGTTTCCAGTGTTTAACTATCACAAATAAAACTACTTTGAACATTCATGTTCAAATTCCTGCATGAAAATAAACCTTCATTTCTCTGGGATAAATGCTAAGAGTCCAGTTGCCAGATCACATGTTAGTCCATTTTTATATTTGAAAGGAACTGCCAAACTATTTTCCAGAGTGGCTATATCATTTTACATTCCTACCAGCAATCTATGAGTGATCCAGTCTCTGTACATCTTCACCGGAATTTGGTGTTATTATTACTTTTTATTTTGGTCATTCTGATAGGTATACAGTGATATTTCATTGTAGTTTTAATTTGCATTTCTTTAATGGCTAATGATGTCAAACATCCTTTCTTGTGTTCATTTGCGATCTCTAATATTCTCTTGGGTGTAATATCCGCGCATGTCATCTGTCCATTTTCTAATTGAATTGCTTCTTTTTTTGTAATGTTGAATTTTGGGAGTTCTTTATATATTCTATATATTTTATTTTACTTTTTTAAAAGATTTTATTTATTTATTTGACAGACAGAGATCACAAGTAGGCAGAGAGGCAGGCAGAGAGAGAGGAGGAAGCAGGCTCCCTGCAGAGCAGAGAGCCCGATGCGGGTCTCGATCCCAGGACCCTGAGATCACGACCTGAGTGGAAGGCAGAGGCCTTAACCCACTGAGCCACCCAGGCACCCCTATTCTATATATTTTAGATGCAAGGTCTACGTACATATCAGATATGTAATTGCAAATATTTTCTCCCAGACTGGAATTTGTCTGTTCATGCTCTTAAAAGAATCTTCCAAAGAGCAAAAGTTTTTTGATTTTGATGAGGTCCAATTTTTCATTTATCATTTTTCATTTTATCAATTGTTCTATTTGGTGTCAAGTCTAAGCAGTGGGCCTACTCCTATGTAGATCCCAAAGATATTCTCTCATGTTCTTTTCTATAAAGTTTTAGAGTTTTGTATTTGACATTTATGCCCATTATCCATTTTGAGTTAATTCTGATATAAAGTTAACTTCAAGGTGGATTTTTTTTTGTTGTTGTTGTTGTTGTTTTGCCAATGGATACCAATTTCTCCACCATTTATTGAATAGGCTGTTCTCGGGGCACCTAGTTGGCTCAGTTGGTTAAACATCTGCCTTCGGATCAGGTCACAATCCCAGGGTTCTGAGCAGGGAGCCTGCTTTTCCCTTTCCCTCTCCTTGCCCCCCACTTTGTGCTCGCTCTCTCTCAAATAAATGAATAAAATCTTTTTTAAAAAAACTTATAAAAAAAAAAGAAAAGGCTGTTCTTCCTCTGAATTGCTTTTGCTTTTTTGTCAAAAATTATTGGGCATATTTGTGAGGAGCTATTTCTGGGTTCTATATTCTATTCTTTTGATCTATGTGTCTATCCCTCTACAATTTGTCATTTTAACAGAAAGAAAATCGAGATCCAGTTTTGCATTAATATAACATTTGTAGTAAAATTTCAGAATTTTTTGGTTTTTTTTTCGTATGAACAAACCCATCAAAACTAATCCAAACCTTCGCAAAATTTCAACACATTTTATTGCTGTTTTTCATATTCAGTATATAAATCAAGGCCAAAAAAATTTTCCCTTCCTGAAAATCTTCTACAACTTTGTACAGCCATTAAGACTTTGTCTTTATTCTTTCTTTTACATTCTGAAATTATCAGATATTTTAAAGAAAAAAACTTAGTCTCTTTATACATTGATAAGCAAAAATGAAAGCATTACCTGATGTACCCAAGTTTATTTCTTTATTACTGTTGTTCCTAGTATATGCATATTGTAGCTTTTAACAAAATAACCAACTTATATTTCACAGAAAACTCTGGGAGGTAAGTAACTAAAACCTATTGTAGACTAAAATTAAGTAGAATAGCAAAGCTTATAAGTACATAGCTTTCTATAGCTTCACGTATACACCTTAAAGTTTCAAAAAGGAGCATGTCCGTTCACATGACCATGACCAAAGACATAGCCTATAGCACATTAAAAAAATATGCAAATGTACATTAGCTTGAAATTATGCTCAGTAATAATATTTTCAGTATTACATTTTACTTAGAAATTATCTAGCAATCAAAGATTATTCATTAATTAGTTTGATTTGATATTAATCAAATGACTCAATTTACTTAAGGATCTTGAAAATTATGTTCAAGCTACAAAACATAATTATAGCTGATGTTAAAAGTTTGTCAAAATAATTATAAAATTTAGGAAATGACAAATTTACATTTTTCACAATCTTAAAAATTATGCAGGAGTTATATTAATTTGATTGGTAAACCAAAATAAGAAGCTTAAGAAATTCACAGTAAGTACTCTTCATAAAAGACAAAAATTTTATAAAAATAAAGCATAAATTTTATTATACTTAATATACATTTGAGAAAAAGACCAGGGGTTGTTTTCTTTTCTTTTTAAAAAATATTTTATTTTTTTATTTGAGAGAGAGAATGAGCAGGGAGGAGGGGCAGAGGGAGAGAGAGAGAGAGAGAGGAAAGCGGACTCTCCACTGAACAGGGAGCCTGATGCAAGGCTTGATCAGAGGACCTGGAGATCATGGCTTGAGCTGAAGTCAGACATTCCATCTGAGCCACCCAAACATCCCTCTTATTTTCTCTTTCTTTTTTCTTTCTCTTTCTCTTTCTATATTTTATTTATTTGAAAGAAAGAGAGAGAGAACACAGAGGGAGAGTGAGAGGGAGAAGCAGACTCCCTCCTGAGCAGAGAGCCCAATGCAGGGGTCCAGGGCTCGATCCCAGGACTCTGGGATCATGACCTGAGCTAAAGGCAGATGCTTAACTCATTGAGCCACCCATGCCTCCCTATTTCTTAAACCTAAATTATCAAACCAATTAAAATTTTCCAAGGATTCTTTATAATGTAAACATGATTTAGTAAAATGTTTCTCAGCCATTTCTGTAAGGATTTCATAAATGTATAATACATTTGAAGTATCTCAAGTTCATTTTTTTGTTAACAGAAATAATAGATTTATACAACTGCTTATTTATCTGTAAGTAGATTATAGTTGACCTTTTTTCGCCTAAGATTTATTTTATTTATTTATTTAGAGAGGGACAGCAAGAGAGAGAGAGCAAGAGCATGCTCCTGTGGTGGGGGGAGGGCAGAGAGAGGGAGAGAGAAGCAGACTCCCTACTGAGCACAGAGCCTGATGCAGGACTTGAACTCAGGATCCCGAGACCATGACCTGAACTGAAATCAGGAGTCAGAGGCTTAACTGATGCCCCACAGTTGACCTTAAAGAAATGTTACAACCTTACTTCTTATTACCCCTCATAGGTAGGAAACTATTTCACACCCACATGAGAGAGGGAAGATGCTTAGATTTATAGAAACAGAGATATAGGGAGAATTTATTGCTTCTGCCACAGATTGAGAATAAACACATAAACACAAAAGTTCATAGGTCTGGATATGAAAGGCTGTTCTCTTTCACAATGGGCACAAAAGTTCTTTATTGATTTTAATTCACAAATAGATAACAGAAAGCCCAAACAAACTGGATTCTTTGTTTCTCAACCAATAGAGAATAGCTTTCCACTATCCATTCAATAGAAGTCACCAAATGATCAGACAATAAACACAAATTTCCAATCATTGTTACCATCAAGGGAGGAATAGCTTTTTTGTCACATGCAAACAAGAAACAAAAACATAAAAATATCCAGAGGGGGGAAAATAAACCCATAAAAACAGAATAAACAAAATTCAAGTTCTATTGCTGCTTGGAATTCATGCTAACAGCCAAGAAAAATGTACTTGGGCTCAAACAGGCTTTGAGGTGCATTTCTACCAAAATGCCCTTTACTTATCTCTATCAGGTGGGTCAATTTGAGCATCTTAAAGTACCTCCTCCAAAACTGTCAAGGTACAATTTTCCAACGATGGGTAATGTCCAACAGAGCTATAAAACTTGGGAGTTATCTGTCCACAAACAAAAATTATTTGCATTTGGGGCACCTGGGTGGCTCAGTGGCTTAAAGCCTCTCTGCCTTCGGCTCGGGTCATGATCCCAGGGTCCTGGGATCGAGCCCCGCATCAGGCTCTCTGCTCCCCAGGGAGTCTGCTTCCTCCTCTCTTTCTCTGCCTGTCTCTCTGCCTACTTGTGATCTCTGTCTGTCAAATAAATAAATAAAATCTTTAAAATAATTATCTTTAAAATTTTAATTATCTTTAAAAAATTAATAATTATCTTTAAAAAATCTTTTAAAAATTATTTGCATTTAGAAAAGACAAAAATCTACAAGTGAACATGAAACTTTACTAAATTTGAAACCTTAACTAAATAGTCAACAGTAAGTTGAATGAGTTATTATCCTAGGTCCTCTAGACCAGGGGTTGGCAAATTACTTGTGTACCAAATCTGGCCACTCTCATTTGTTTACATATGACATATGACTGCTTTCCTGCTGCAACAGCAGAGTTGAGTATTTGGCCCACAAAACCCCAAATATTTACTCCGTAGACATTGGCAGAAAGCATTTTCTGATCATTCCCCTAGACCATCCTTGGGTGGCCTTCACTTTCTTATGACATTGAAAATTCATGGCCCCACTCTTTTTGCATTATTTCTAAGTTTCAGATAAATTTTTAAAAGATGTTATTCATTTATTTGAGAGAGAGAAAGAGAGAGAGAGAGAGAAAGAGACCACAAGTGGGGGTAGTGGCAGAGGGAGAAGCAGACTCCCTGCTGAGCAAGGCCCGCTGCCCCACAATGCAGAGTTCTATCCCAGGTCGCTGGGATCAAGACCTGAGCCAAAAACAGATGCTTAAGTGACTGAGCCATCCAGGCACCCCTAAGTTTCAGACAATTTTTCTGAAACGGCTTTGATTCTGCCATGGTGGAAGTGCTCTCTCCTTTTGTGTTCACATATTTATTTGCATCTCTTATAATATTATACTATGGTATTATGATCTTTACTAGATTTAAGTTTATTGAGAACATCTTATTCATCTTTGTATCTGCACTTAGAACAGTGCCTTGCTAAGAGTAGATATTCAATGCATTTTTGTGAAGATGAATTGAATCAAGACTAAAATGTGACTGTGAAGCTCAGGGAAGTCTGGAGCCTGGGATTGCTTAGGGAGAACCAAAAGGAAGGGTAATTGACAGGTAAATGTCCTATGTAAACTTATATAAATGCAAAATATTATAAATTCTTCTGCTGAATTTATTATCTTGAAAAATACAATCTCTTATCTACAATGTACCATAGTGTCTTCATCTCTGTGATATGAATAGTATTTGCCACTCATTTGATTATTTGGAACCTGGGATAAATAGCTTGCATTTTTTTTTATTTTTTATTTTTTTCTTTTTTACAGATTGAGAGAGAGAGATTACAAGTAGGCAGAGCAGCAGCCAGAGAGGGGAGGAAGCAGGCTCCCTGCCAAGCAGAGAGCCCGATACGGGGCTCGATCCCAGGACCCTGAGATCATGACCTGAGCTGAAGGCAGAGGCTTAACCCACTGAGCCACCCAGGCGCCCCAATAGCTTGCATTTTATTAGCACTTATTTTTGCTAGAAATCAACACATAGTAAACATGTGACAAAAGGAGTTTTTATTACTTCCGTGTATAACATGTAGTCTAGAGGATATAGTTTAGGTCATGAAATTTCAGGTTTTCCAGGATGTTTAGATGGTTTATGCTGATAAGCAGACTGAATGTTACCTTTACTGTCCTAAAAATTTCAGGTTACCATGAAAATTATACTCTACTCAATAAATACCATCTGAATTAATTTGAAATATGGTTTTATTTTATCATGGGAGATTAGGAGATAGCTTGGGAGCATATGCTATTATTTTTATTTTATATATGAGAAGGTCAAGTATAATCTTGGTCTTGACCCTGGCTCTTCTGACATTAGGCTAAATCTTTCTGCTAAGAAACCCTCAAAATATGGAACATACCATTTCATCTTGAGATATTTATAAAACGTACGATTTTCTAAAAGAAAGTAAATTTAAGTATACTCAAAATATTGTACTGCCTCTCCAACTTTAACTGAGCCTATATTTTCATCTGAAGTGTTTTAAAACTTTATGTCCTAAGGGATTGTTCAGTTAATGTCAGATGACTAGCTTTTTTATATTTTAATCCAGCATCATCGACACTCTATTTTAAAAATAATCTCTACACCCAGCATGGGACTCAAACTCATGACCTTGAGAGCAAGAGTCACATGCTCTATCAGGTGAGCCAACCAGGCTCCCCATGACTAGTGCTTTTAAAAAAGCAATTAAAAACACCAGCTATTTCAGATACTTAAGTGAGAATATGATTTAGTTGATTTCACAGTTAACAACTTAACTTCAGTAAAAAGTGACTCCCAGTTTTCTCCATGGGCTTGTCTAACATAAATGAATACCAATTAAAGTATGATCTTTCCACTGGGGTTTAAACTATCGTTTTTCTAATTATGGTATAAATTCCTCAATGGAAAAAAAAAACCTCTTCATCTGTAAAGAAGTAATTCCCACCAGAAATCTTATATATTATAGAACACTAATTATTATGCATGTCTCAATACCTTTGCCAAAGGAGTCATGTACCAGTCAGTGCATTAAAATAAGAGAGGTTGAAGGAAAGATAACTACATTGGGAATAAGTAAAAGCGTTAAGCATACAAAATAACTCATTTAGCTTTATACAATCTTGATTTTGCTTCAGTAAATTTGGAGTGTTTTTAAATCTGTTTTCTGCTATTGGGAAAATTAAATGAACTTTCCCTATTTCATAAAATACATTGCACTCCTGCTCACGCTCCTTTAGTTTGATGTCTGTAAAAAATGGGTTTATCACCCATAATATAATTTGGGTGATGATATAATCTAAGCCCCTAGACTATTGGCTAAGGCTACACATTACAATTTAACAAGACATTAATGAAGCCATTTCATTCATACTGATCACAATAGCTGAATTATTTGTGTGGTGATGTAAAAATTAGTTAAGTTGGCTTAAATGAATTGACCTTCATGCTGTAATCCATTCATCTCATTCACTTAGACATGGAATATGAGTTCCTCAATTAGAATGAAAGAATGTCACATTTATTTTGTGGAATCTACTTTGAATAAGTACAAATACAATTGCTACTCTAAATACAGTGTCTATTCTGAATATAATGAGTATAAATAAAACTCAGTGATTATTATATAAATGACGATTATAAGCTCCAAAAGTAGTAATCATCATGTATCACTTTAAGTCGATGTTTGGCATGTTACCATGGCAGAAAGTTATTAATTCCACTTACACATGTTGCTGCACTAGGTATTATTCAGAGGCTGTAAGAGAAAATGGTTCATGACCCTAGACATTTATTAGCTATGAAAATCATCACTGAAAGAGACCTAAATGCTTCTTTACATCAGTGTCATCATAATGTCTCAGAATTGGAAGGGAAGTCATCTAGTCCAATTTCTTACTCATTGCAGAAATCTCACATGTAATTTGACTGATAGGTAGTGTCACATGGAAAACAATGGGCTTCAGAGTCAGGCTTGAATTCAAATTCTAGCTTTATCATTCCTGAGCTGTATGACCTTGTCTCTGTTCCTTAACATGACCCTTCATCTCCTAATCCGTAGAATCAAAATGATGATGTTTACCATGGCTGCTAATTACTGAAGCAATCACTATATGGTAACACTTAAATATTAGTCACATTTTCTCATCTCTCATATTTAGGGTTTCCTAAGTTACATATGTGAGTTATCTGGCATAAGCTAAAATGCTTTGTATTTATCAGACACAGTTCAGTAGGAGAGTGACTAAAAAATATAAGGTTGAATTTTGTCTTTAGCACCCTCAGTTTCCCCTTCTTGGAAAGAGCAAACAGGTGGGAGGGAAATCTAATAATTTTGGCCTAATGCAGTGCTCTCTAGAGTTTTCATTGCAGGTTCCTAACAGTGAAAATACTTGGAGTACTCCCCCAAATTTAGTTATAATTAATGTGCAATTATCGTTGTACTGTTATGTTCGTTATAAAACATATTCAAAAATGAAACATTGTAAAACAAGATAAAAATAAATATAAATACAAGGGACTGGTATCAGAATGCATAAAGAACTCTTACCACTTAACAGTAAAAAGACAACCCAATATTAAAATGGGCAAAGGGGGGCACCTGGGTGGCTCAGTGGGTTAAAGCCTCTGCCTTCAGCTTGGGTCACGATCCCAGGGTCCTGGGATCGAGCCCCACATCAGGCTCTCTGCTCAGCAGGGAGCCTGCTTCCCTTCCTCTCTCTCTCTCTGCCTGCCTCTCTGCCTACTTGTGATCTCTGTCTGCCAAATAAATAGATAAAATCTTAAAATAATAATAATAAAAATAAAATGGGCAAAGGATCCAAATAGATCGTCCTTCAAAGAAGATTTTAAAAAATAGCCAATAAATACATGAAAAGCTGCCAAATATTGTCAGTCATCAGGGAAAGGAAAATTAAAACCACAGTGTGAGGGGCGCCTGGGTGGCTCAGTGGGTTAAAGCCGCTGCCTTCGGCTCAGGTCACGATCCCAGCGTCCTGGGATCGAGCCCCGCATCGGGCTCTCTGCTCAGCGGGGAGCCTGCTTCCTCCTCTCTCTCTGCCTACTTGTGATCTCTGTCAAATAAAATCTTTAAAAAAAAAAAAAAAAACCACAGTGTGATACCACTGCACACTGACTAGGTGGCTATAATCAAATAAATAAAAATAACAAGTGTTGATGAGAATGTGGAGAAAATGGAACCTTTATACATTGCTGGTAGAAATGTGAAATGATACAGTCACTATGGAAAACAGTCTGGTGGTTTCTCAGAATGTCGAGCATAGAGTTACCATATGATCCACAATTTCACTACTAGGTACGCAATCAAGAGAATTGAAAACTTGTGTCCACACAAGAACCTCTACATGAATAGCAGCATTATTCATATTAACCCCAAAGTGGAAACAACCCAATTTGTATCAGCAGATGAATGGATAAATACAATGGGGCATATCCATACAATGGACTATTTTTTTGGCTTTAAAAATTTAATTATTTAATTATTTTTTTTATTTTTTGGCTTTAATAACAATGAAGTGTTGATACATGCTACAATATGGATGAAACTTAAAAACTGCATGCTAAGTGAAAGACCCACCTATTATATGATTCCATTTATGTGAGGAAAATCTATAGAGACAGTAGATTAATGGTTTCCTGGAAATGGGATGAAGACGGAATGGGGGTGACTGCTAATGGGTATGTGGTTTCTTTTTGGAATACTGAAAATATTCTAAAATAAGATTCTGGCAATATTTGCACAAATTTGAATGTACTAAAAACCACTGTTTAACACTTTAAACAGGTGAATTTTATGGTATGTAAATTATATCTCAATGAAACTATTTAAAAAGTAAAATAAATAAATACAAATTTGAAATAAAAGTTCCGGTTTTCCTTTCCATGCCCCATAGATCATCTTGTACATACCTACTTTGGAAACTGCTGGTCTAATAGCACTTCTCAGTGATCCTGAAAATAATATTGTATTCATTGCCAAAATTGCAGGTACGTAAAATGTAATCTCTTCCCTTAATGATTGAGAGCCCAATAGTAAATGGTTGGGGGAGGAAAATCATCAGTTTAACAATTCTCTCAAAATACTGATTTAGACTTCAATTGACCATCATTTCATTTCCTCTTGTGTCTATTTTCCCAAAAGAAGTTTTTTTTTTTTTTGAGAATATTTTTTAAACTAAGGATATCATTGTAATCAATTCTATTCTGGTCAAGGGTATTGAATGTGACCTGAGGCATAGTAAATCCATGACAAAACTTTTGACTTATGATTTCTCTAGAGGTTACTCAAAATATTCAGAGACTTTAAGGGGCGGCTGGGTGGCTCAGTGGGTTAAGCCGCTGCCTTCAGCTCAGGTCATGATCTCAGGGTCCTGGGATCGAGTCCCGCATCGGGCTCTCTGCTCAGCGGAGGGCCTGCTTCCCTTCCTCTCTCTCTGCCTGCCTCTCTTGTGATTTCTCTCTGTCAAATAAATAAATTAAAAAATAATAAAAAAAATATTCAGGGAGACAAACCATAAATGACTCTTAATCTCACAAAACAAACTGGGGGTTGCTGGGGGGAGGTGGGATTGGGAGAGGGGGTGCGGGCTATGGACATTGGGGAGGGGAGGCGAACCATAAGAGACTATGGACTCTGAAAAACAACCTGAGGGTTTTGAAGGGTCAGGGGTGGGAGGTTGGGGGAACAGGTGGTGGGTGATGGGGAGGGCACGTTTTGCATGGAGCACTGGGTGTTGTGCAAAAAGAATGAATACTGTTACGCTGAAAAAAAAATAAATAAATAAAAAGGGAAAAAAAAAATAAAAAAAAAAAATATTCAGAGACTTTAAATGACTCTGGTTCCTATTCCAAACTCACATACATATTTTTTAGTAATAGTCCTCATCAAGGTTGACATTGGATTTTACCATTCATCTCAAAGAATCTCTATTACTAATTTTCTTTTGGGTCTGTTCCCACTACAGTGTTTTTATACTGAATTTTTCTCATTGGCATGAATAGGACCTTGCAAAATTGCCAAATGAATTTAAGTATATTTATATAATATTGCTGAAAGCTGGTAGAAGATATATTTTAAAAACATCTACTCAAAGTTCCTATAAATCCTAGCAAAATGGACAAGTATATAATTATATGTAAATTCTAATCACTAGTAGTACATTGTTTCATTAAAAACATAATTTCAGGAGCACCTGGTAGCTCAGCCAGTTAAGCATCTGCTTTTGGCTAAGGTCATGATCCCTGCATCCTGGAATTGAGCCCCACATCAGGATCCCTGCTCAGCGGGGAGTCTGCTTCTCCTTCTGCACACCCACCCCAACTCATGCTCGCTTGCTTTCTCTCAAATAAATAAAATATTTAAAATTTTAAAACCCCATAATTTCATTTGAGGGAAATATTGTGAAATTAATGAATTTCTTTGAACAGAGAGCTGTGCCAATCTCACTTATGCAGAGAAATAATCATTTTAAGTATATGTGTGTCAGACATTAAATTTGTAACCATAAAGAAAATAACTGCTATCCAGGAGAATTATGCTCAACCACCTGTATCCTGACCAATGTCTAGGTGCCTGGAGCTTTTTTCCTTTCAGTTTGAGGCTTCCTGGACTTAGAAAACCCAACATTATCCCCTTAGCCTAGGTCATACCGAACTTTAGTTTGAGCACATAAACTATGAAGGTGTTATTACATATGTACACCACTGGCATTTTGATCCTGGACAAGTTCCTTAGGGTTGACTCTGCAATTCTAGCTCATACTAATCCCAGCTATTATAAGGTTTAAATTCAACAATAATACCGTTTCATTTACTCTCATGAATATTTTTAGATACATGTAATATATTTTAATGTTTTTTATAACTTACAATTATGCACTGAATTTCTTCATTTGTTTTATTTTTATTTTGTATCTTTTTATGCACTGAACATCTTTTCTTCTTTTTTTTTTAGATTTTATTTACTTATTTGACACAGAGGGAGAGATCACAAGTAGGCAGAGAGGCAGCTGGGTGGGGGGCAGGGGAAGAAGACTCCTCACTGAGCAGGGAGCCGGAGGCAGGGCTCCATCCTAGGCCCCTGAGATCATGAGCTGAAGGCAGACGCCTAATGACTGAGCCACTCATGTGCCCCCTTATGCACTGAATTTCTAGCTGTAAATGCATGTAAGCAAATTTTCCAGAAGGTAAAAAGTTGAAAAGCTAAATGATTGAAATATACATTTTATCCTTTGATACTCTATCTCAGAAGGATCTAAGATCTATTTTTTAAGGACCTGCCTTCCAAAAGTTGGTAACTTCTCTTTCTCACACATTTTTAAAGGGTGACTGCATACTTTATTGAAGATCTACTAATTGGTATTTATTCTCACATATTGTATAGAATGCTAACAAAATTATGAGGAAGACTTTACTATCACTATTATAAAAATGAAGAAAATGGTTCAAAGAGGTTAAATAATTATAACAAAATAGTAAAAAAAAGATAAAACATAATTCGTGTGAAATCAAATCTAGTTGTCTTTGTATATCAAGGAGTGAGATAAAATGGCTGTCCAATAGATAACTTCAACTGTGCACTAAGGGGGGTGGGAGAGTGAGGAAGGGAGTGAAAAAAACACAAGGGAATTTTCCTACCCAGAAACAGAAAATCAGAAACTAACTGAGTGCATGTTATAGGGATAGGGTTATTTAACAGGGGTCAAAAAACTAGAAAGAATAGGGCAAGGATTTCCCACTGAGAAGTAAATGGAATGGAAGTCACTGTAGTGTTTATAAGTGTTAGAGCAAAGATTAAACTCAAGACCTTCCTTTTTTCCTCTAGGCTTATACATACCTTTTAAAATATTTTTCCTTATTTCTAGAATATTATTTCCCTCTGACTTTTCTTGCAAAATTTTTGCCAATCTATCAAGTGCCATCCCTAATGCAACCAAAAGCATTTTATGATCCATTTTCTTTTCCTAGGAGATGGGATCTTTTTTTTTGACTATGGGGTATGATATTAAAAGGCATCAGTCCTGGGGTACAGGGGAGTATTAGGGTACTGAATGGGACTGGAGTTGCTTTAGACATCTTTGGCCAGCTGTCTTGATCAGCTTTTCTGAGACAATAACATCATGGTCCAGAATCTTCGCATTGACCCTAGTCTCAGCTGGCAGAACCAAGAGAGAGTTGGGCAAATGTCATCTGTGCAGTTAACCATCAGGGACCAATGCAATAGTTTATATCTCTTACTATATCTTGCTGAATGTAGATATTTCTCTACTTGGAGAAAAAAATCAAAGGCTACAGTTGATCTGCATAGTTCAGCTTCATGCATGGATGTTATTAAGGTCTATGCTCAATTCACTTGGATTTCAGAATACTAATCTCATTTAACAAAGACTTAGCTGAAAGAAGAAATGAAAAGATTAAGAAAGGAAATATCTCTAATACTCAGCCAGATACTCCTTTATGGCTCCTACATGGAAGGGTTAGTCCTGCACTATCCATCATGATAGCCAACAGCTAAACGTGGCTAGCAAATACAAGGAAATGTGGCTAGTACAAATTGAGATGCGCTTTAAGTATACACACTGATTTCAAAGATATGATATGAAAAAAGGAATGTAAAATGTTATCCATTTTCATATTAATTATAACATTTTTGATATTTTGGGTTACATAAGTTATTAAAATAAATTTTACCTATTTCTTTTTACATTTTAATGTAGCCACTAAATTTTAAAATTATATATGTGCCTCACATTTGTAGCTTAGATAGTATTTTCTATTGTACAGTGCTGGTTTAAACCCTTGTTATCAAAGTGTTGTCCAAGGACCAGAATTATTAGCATCAGCTGGGAGCTAGTTAAGGTTTACCCAGAAATACTGAATCAGAATCTGCATATAACATGAACCACAGGTGATTCCTTTGTGAATTAAAGTTTGAGAAGCACTGCTCTGGACACTCAACAAAGAGACTGATTCTTTCCCCAACTGTAAGCATATGAAAATGTTGTGGGCTGTATGATGGTTCATTTTATGTAGCAACATAACTAGGCTATGGTACACAGCTATTTGGTTAAAGATCAGTCTTTCTGCTGTGAAGGTGTTTGTTTTTTTGTGAAGATTTTATTTATGTATGTATTTATTTAAGAGAGAGAGAGAGTGAGCCTGAGCAGGAGGAGGATCAGAGTGGGAGGGAAGGAGATGGCAAAGAATCTCAAACAGACTCCACGCTGATCATGGAGCCAGATTCAGGGCTCAGTCTCACAACCTTGAGATCATGACCTGAGCTAAAGCCAAGAGCTGGATGCTTAATCAACTGAGCCACCCAGGTGTCCCTTTTGTTAGGTATTTTTTAGATATGATTAACATTTACAATTGGTAGACTTTGAGCAAAGCAAATTACTCTGTATAATGTGAGTAGTCCTCATTTAATCAACTGAAGACCATACGAGCCAGACTGAGGTTTTCCAAAGAAGCCATTCTGCATTAAGACGGCAACACAGAAGAAACTTTGTATGAGTTTCCTGCCTGCTGGCCTTCATTGCAGATTTCAGACTCAAGACTGCAACATCAACTGCCACCTGCATTTTCAGTCTTCTTGCTCGCCCTACAAATTTCAGCCTTGCCAGGCCCCACAATCATGTGAGTCAAATAACTCTATTTCTGTTTGCCTGGAGAACCCTAATATAGCCTGCTTTGTTTATCATGGCCCTAGGTACCTAATTTCATATATGTTCTTTTTCTTCACCCTTTAGTTCCGGCATATCACTCATGTAGATTTTCAACCAAGTCTCATGTCTTTTACTTGTTCCATCCTAGGGTTGACTTGACTCCCCCAAAATTCATCAGTGTTAAAGGATAACTTCAAAAGTAAAATCATGATTTATACAAATACAAAATAACACCCATCAAAGGTTTTACTTAAGCGATGCCTTGGTGGCTCAGTCAGTCAAGTGCCTGTCTTCTACTTGGCTCATCATCCCAGGGTCCTGGGATCAAGTTCTCCATTGGGCTCTCTGCTCAGCGGGGAGCCTGCATCTCCCTCTGCCTGCTGCTACCTCTGCTTGTGCACTGGCACTCTCTCTCTCTCTCTCTCCCTCTGACAAATAAATAAATAAAATCTTTTAAAAATGCTGTGAAGGTTTTATTTAATTCACTCAATAATTGAACAAGGGAGAAGTAAATAATAGTTCAAAGGAGAATCCAAAGAACAGAGAAATATATAATCATATGAATTCTCTAACCATTGCAAAACTGATCAACACTCACAGGGAAGTAAAATGTAATGTGTGGAATCATCTCAATTGCATCCCCAACCAGAAAAAAAAACAAGATTTTCTTGCATCTCTATGGATAAAAATAGTTTGCATTATTATCAATTTTCTGTTACATACAGAATAGTAAGATAGACCAAAGAGAGTGAAAAACATAGCTCTTAATAGTATCAGAAAATCCCTAATAGTATTAGATAAAGCCCTGTCTGCTAGATAACACCTAACATTTCATTGAAAGGACAACTAGTGATATTTTTCCCATTTTTGTTAGTGTTTCACAGTTTTTATGGAACAACCTGTTGATTGAGTGATGCTACATTTATTAGACTTACTATGGTATAAGAGAAAAACACCATGCCAGTCTTAGTTGTCCCAAGATGGAGAAATTAAGGAAGGGCCTTAGAGGCCTTAGAGCCTGGAAAGGATGGTTTTAAGTTCATTTTGAAGGCATGAATCTGTTATAGATTGGGCAGAGTTTATGACAAGATAGTTTGGGGTTGATGAGGATCTTGAAGTGAATCTTGATAATCAAGCTATTTAAGTTGGCTTATCTTCTAAGAACAAATATTTCCTGCAGTAAGAAGCTAAGTTTTTATGCCTGGTTCCAGGTTAAGGACAGGAAAGTATGTTTGGTGTCAGTATAATTTAACAGAGAGACAAGAAAATGTGCCTGCTCTTAGAGTTGTTTAATAAAGGAATAGGGAATTACACTGGTTTCCGTTCTCACTAGTGTTTGATAACCAATGTGCCTTGCCCAGTTATTTGTATACACTCTTGCTCTGTTTCCCTGTTTTAGAGCAAAGATACATGGTCTGACTTTAAATAGTTGAACACAGTCCATTCCAAAATGGCTTCTTACTGTATGTAGTACACACTTGGAACCCCATAGTTGGTATAAAGATTATTTTAAGCTGAAGACATTTGAAATTCAGCAGATACAGAAAGAAGCCTGCCTTCTCAGAACTTCCCTTACTTGCTTCCCTTAAAAACAGAAACTTCTGAGAAATGAAGACTGCCATAAATTCCCTTTTGGGGGAAGCTTCTACTGCTAAGAGGGAGATCAATAATAAACCTACATAAATCTCCTCTCAGGGTGAGTTTCTTGGCCATGAAGAAGACAGAAAGACCACTCACAGCTGCATAAACAAAATTATCACAAACTTTCTTCTCTAGTATTTGTTCTTTTAGAAACTCATTTATCTTTCCTAAAGAAACCTATTTGTTCTTCCCATAGAAGCCTGTCCCCCATTCCCTTTCCTCTATTAAGTATATAAGCCCCAAATTATAACTATCCTTTTGAGTTACTCATCACTAAGTACTCCCTTATATATGTACATTGCATGTGTACTGTTTTTTCTCTTGCAGATCTGTCTTTTGTCAGTTTAATTCACACACCCTAGAAACAGAACCTGAGAGGTTAGAGGAAAAGCTTTTCTTCCCCTACACTTGCAAATTGAAACATGGTGTTACCAACTATTGTATATAGCTGCCCTTTTCTTTTTCTTAAAATACTTTTTTTAGGGGCGCCTGGGTGGCTCAGTTGGTTAAGCCTCTGCCTTCGGCTCAGGTCATGGTCTCAGGGTCCTGGGATCGAGCCCCACATTGGGCTCTCCGCTCAGCGGGGAGCCTGCTTCCTCCTCTCTCTCTGCCTGCTGTTCTGCCTCCTTGCGATCTCTCTCTCTCTGTGTCAAATAAATAAAAAATTAAAAAAAATACTTTTTTAAAAAAATTTTATTTGTTTGTTTGACGCAGGGAGAGAGAACACAGGTTGGGTGAGCAGGAGAAGAAGTGGGCCAGGGAGGCTGTTGTGGTGCTCCATCTCAGGACTTTGTGATCATTAACTGAGCCAAAGGCAGATGCTTAACTGCTTAAGGCACCCAGGCACCCCTTTCTTAAAATCCTAAGAATCATTTTTGGGTAAATATGTATTCTGTAAATTCTTATTCTTACTAAGAAATAAATTAAAATAAAATAATTTTGAACTTTTTCTTTTTACCTTTTCTCATACTGTAGGTATATCTATAGTTAAGCCTGTCTACAAATGTTTTAGGCAATTAATTTGCAGTTGCTTCTCAGTTCTGTGGTGATCTAGGAAGCAAGTCTGACTTAGCTTCACCTTTAGGCCAAATAAATCTATCTAAACATAACCTGAGGAATTGGTAGAAAGTACAAATTCTTGTGTCTCCCCTCCTGTATTTGTGACTCACTAAACAAGAGTGTAAAGGTTTGTAACAAGCACCCCAGGTATGAAATTTAAGCTTGCTACATTTTATTTTACTTATTTTTTTAAAGGATTTATTTATTTATTTATTTGACAGAGATCACAAGGAGGCAGAGAAGTGGGCAGAGAGAGGGAGGGAAGCAGGCTCCCCACTGAGCAGAGAGCTTGATGCAGGACTTGATCCCAGGACCCTGAGATCATGACCTGAGCCAAAGGCAGAGGCTTAACCCACTCAGCCACCCAGGCGCCCCAGCTTGCTACATTTTAGAAGGGGAGTCTGAAAACCAAAATTACTTAGACCAAATATATCTAGATAAGACATTCAGAAAATAGGGGTGCCTGGGTAGCTCAGTTTAAAACGTCTTTAAAAACGTCTTTTAAAAAAGACGTTCAGAAATAAAGTCATTTTTTCTTTTTTAATCTCAATGTTCTTTCAAATACTGGGGAAATTTGTAATATGGTTGTTCTCTTGAGAATAAAAATATTAAAGTAAAAAAGTTAACACTGGTTATATTAACATTAACATCTTTTTGTCAACTAAAGTAGCTATGGCTAGTGCTGGTTTGGAATACATGCCTATTTAATTCTTTTTTTTTTAAATATTTTACTTATTTCAGGGGTGCCTGAGTGGCTCAGTGGGTTAAAAATATTTTATTTATTTATTTATTTATTTATTTGAGAGAGAGCAGAGAGTACAAGTGGGAGCAGAAGGGAGAGGCAGAGGGAAAGGGAGAAGCAGACTCCCCATGGAGCAAGGAGTCCCACACCGGGCTCCATTCCAGGACCCTGGGATCATGACCTGAGCGGAAGGCAGATACTTAATAGCTGAGACACTCAGGTGGCCTGATACCTATTTAATTCTCTATTCAAGATGTAAAAGCATCTTGCTTATGGACCTGCTGAAGTGAGAAAGCAAATCCATCAACCCCTTTCAAGGGGCTAATGGAAACGTGTATTGTTTGTAATGCCAATGGGAAAAAATATACATTTTTTTGTTGTGATGTAAAAGTCAGTGTTACATACATTTTACTTAAGCTGTTCCCTCTGAAGGAAATGCCCCTTCCCTCTTCCCTGCTTGGTAATTCTTGACCCTCCCCAAAAGCTGCCTTTTCCCATTTTTATTATCCCTCTCTTTAGTTCATCATAATCGCTCACTCTTTGTTTTTTCCATAGCACTTCGTGTATGTCCACATTATATGTTTTGTATGGTAATTAATTTCTTATATATCTGTCTTGCCTGGTAGGCTGTAATCTTCTACAGAGCAGAAGACATGGTGTGATTACTTTTTTGTGACCTCAGTCCCTAACTTATTAATCAAGTATTTGTTATCTATACACTTAAGCATCTCTATCTACAGGACACCAAACCAGCTTTGTGAATATAATGTAAGACCTCATCAGTCATTTCCCCTAACAGTGATAAACTAAAGATGTATGCATTCTAACAATTTTCGTTAATGACTGGATAAGGGACGGCTTTCAAAGCATTGCTAGACATCTTTGAAAATTGATGAAATCTAAGAGATAATTAAGTTCCCTCTTTTAGGTTGTAAGTACTAATGAAGACAGAAAACAAAACAAAAAGCCTTGTATAACAATTATGTAGGATAAAGGGATGATTGGCTGAATCTTTTGTGTTCTTAGTCTTATTAGGTGGAATTCAACAATATGGCATTTCTGTCACCTTAAATTTTCTCAGTGCTGCTTTGATTCTGCTGGCTAATGGCAGTGTTCATAAATTAGGCAGTGTTGTTGTTGCTAGGGAACATGGTTATTACCTACTACTCCAATCAATTTTGAGAAAATTATCCAGTATTAAATTTTACTTGTGAGTGCATGCTCCACACATTTTAAGCTGAATAAAATCATAATAAGTGCTTTGTAAAACATTATGATTGTGACTAGTATATGTCAAGGATGTGTGAGTCTGTATTACTCAGATGCCACTCCAATTTACTACTACATTATGCTGTGACAGAGGTCAGCCAGGAAATGGGCCAGAGCCTTTTAAAAATCCCAGTATTCAGCCAATTCTATTAGTTCCAAGTGCTTTTCTCTTTTCCTCTGCAAGGATACATCAACTTAGCATAATAGCTCCAATTTCCAAAAAGCTGCATTTGATTTATTTCTTTTGGAAATTCAGCTTTCAGTATATATATATGTATATATATATGCTTGTATAAATCTGGCTATTTAAATAGCCAAATTCCCCATACCATACCAATTCCCCATACCAAATTATGGAATCAGAAAAGACTGGTTACTGAGGCACATTTTAAATAATGAACTGTGAAGGAGAATTAACATTTATCCCCATTATCCTAATGTTAAGAAGTAAGATATAGAATCTTAGGGGAACAAATTCTCTGATTTTTTAAAAGCTTGCCTTCCAGGTTTTAATGCAATCATTCCTTTACCAACATGACTTTACTTCAAGTATGCATGATTCAAAAATTAAAAACAAAGAGAGGCAGTTTTTATTTTTTATTTTTTTTTTAAGATTTTATTTATTTATTTGACAGAGAGAGATCACAAGTAGGCAGAGAGGCAAGCAGAGAGAGTGAGAGGGAAGCAGGTTCCCCGCCGAGCAGAGAGCCCGATGCAGGACTCGATCCTAGGACCCTGAGATCATGACCTGAGCCGAAGGCAGTGGCCTAAACCACTGAGCCACCCAGGCGCCCCTGAGAGGCAGTTTTTAAATATATTGAGCAAGGAAGCAGCAAAATACTTGCCATTAAACAGATAACCAGCATCACAAAAGCTGGCTCAGGACCTGAACAGAAATCCTGTGCGATGGCTAATTATCATTGCTGAAACTGAATATTTTTAAAAATTCTTTGGAATTTGAAAGGTAGGTAGTATTAAAGCCTATTTTTTAGAAATCATGATGATCATACAAATGTAAAACGAATACGTGTCAAAGATTTTATTTAACTCATTAACCAATGAAAGAGCCAGAAAGATGTTATTAGTTCAAGGCTAATTCAAAGAACAGGGACAGCTTATGAAATGAATTTACAAATAGATTCAAAATTGGCTTTGTCCACAGAGGGAGAGGGAAATCAATTGTCTTTCCACTAATAGATTTCATTTGCATATGGAAAAATTATTTGTAGTGCTTTCAATAACCCACAACTTAGACTTATAAAACAATTGAAAGACAATGAAAGGTGGAGATAACCCTGATGGATAAACTGAACAAGACACCAACTAATACTTCTTTGTTCCTTTTGATCTTTTATAATTTTTCATGACAATGGAATTTGTATATACAAGAAATGGTTAATTTCATTAAAAGGATTTAAGACTTCCCTTTTTCAAACATAGTCCTATATTGCTATTGTAATTCACAGTTTTATTGTTAACTTTGTGTGTGTAGTTAACTTAGGCAGCTTCAGTTCTTCTTATGAGTGAATTGAAAGATAATTAGGAGAGTTTATAATCCCTTAAAGAACCCTTCTGTGGTAGGTGAAATTCTAAGGTAGCCCCTAAGATTCCCACCCTCTGGTATATACACCCCTTGTAATAACCTCCCCTTGATTGTGGGTGGGCTCTATGAATACAATGGCAAAGGAATTTTGCAGATGTTGCTTTTGAGTTGGTCAAAATGGAAATTATGCTGGGTAGGCCTGACTTCATCAAGTTAGGCTTTAAAGGAGAGAAAAACAAACAACAGTTGTGCTCCTTCAGCGGGCCTTGAAGACAGTCACCGTAAGTTCAACAGTTGCAAGGAAACCAAGTCTTCCGACACCGTGGGATCTTGGAGAAAGCCTACAGCCTCAGGTGAGCTGTCAGCCCTCACCAAATACCTTGATTTCACCCTAACAAGATGATGATGTGAGAAACCAGCTACTCTGTGCCCAGAATCCTGATCCGTTGAAATAGTAGTATTTTTTGCAAAAACAATGAACACTGTTACGCTGAAAAGAAAAAAAATAAAATGATATATGTTAAAAAAAAAAAAAAGAGTATACCTGTCAGGATGAGCACTGAGTAATGTATAGAAATGTTGAATCACTATATTCTACACCTGAAACTAATAGAGCACTATACCTTAACTATACTGGAATTAACTTTCAAAAAATAAAAAAAATAAACTAAAAAAAAAAAGAAATAGTAGTATTTTTTTAAGCTGCTAAATTTGTAGTATTTTGGAACACAGCAAAAGAAAACTAGTACACTTTCCCTTCTAAGAAATCCCCCTCCTCTGATCAATATAGATATAAATAAATAAATAAATAAGCAAGCAAGCAAAAACAAAACAAAATAAAACAAAAACAAAAATAAGAAAAAACCCCCACAAGAATAACTTGAGATCTTGGTTAAGATAACTGCATGTTCTTTTTTTTTTTTAAGATTTTATTTATTTATTTGACAGAGAGAGAGAGATCACAAGCAGGAAGGCAGAGAGAGAGGAGGAAGCAGGCTCCCTGCTGAGCAGAGAGCCAAATGTGGGGCTCGAAGCAGGGCTCAGTCCCAGGACCCTGAGATCATGACCTGAGCTGAAGGCAGAGGCTTAACCCTCTGAGCCACCCAGGCGCCCCATAACTGCATGTTCTGAATGACAGTTGAGCCTCCTCCAATCAAATAAAAATAATCTTTAGAGAAAATATGTATGTTAGTCCTCTTATTTTTGATTTTTTTAATGACTACATGAAAGGAATATATGTTCATTTTAGAAAATTTGAGAACCACAGAAAGACACAACATTACATTTTGAAGGCTTTTTTATCAGTTGTGTTTGTATGCATCTTTTTCACATACCATGATCAACCATGCCTGTCACTGATCACGAGTTCCTAGAATAGTGCCTGGTACATAGTGGATTCTAAGACAATATTTATTGAGTATAGAAAACATAGGATGAGCAAACAAGTTCTTTTATTACTACCTAGGGACATTTTATAGTCCTAATTCCTATGATTCTCTCTACATCATACATGGTGAATATAACTCCTGAAATAGTAAGCCGTAATCTGTACTGTGTGCAGTAGGATTGCCTGAGAGCAATTCACACAAGCCTGTGGCCTCAGCTTCCTGCTCATTGCTACCTCCCCTCCCTTTCTGGTAAACAGACTTTTTTCATGTTTTTTTAAAAATTATTTTTAAAGATTATATTTATTTATTTGTCAGAGAGAGAGAGAGAGAGGGAGAGCTCGAGCGAGCGCAAACAAGCAGGGGGAGGGGCAGGCACAGGGAGAAGCAGGCTCCCTGTTGAACAGAGAGCCCATTGCTGGACTTGTTCTCAAGACCCTGGGATCATAACCTGAGCTGAAGACAGATGCTTTAGCCAACTGAGCCACCCAGGCGTCCCTGTTACATCTTTAAAAAACAGCTTGATTGAGATATAATTCATATAAACCTTCAATTCACCTATTTAAATTTACAATTCAGTGGCTTTTAGTATATTCACAGGGTTGTGCAACCATCACTATAATCTGTTGTATTTTTCATTTCTTTTTATGCTTTTCATTTTTTAATTTTTAAAAATTCCATTATAGTGGCTATACAGAGTTATATTCATTTCAGGTATACAATATAGTGATCATACAATGTTATACATTCCTCTGTGTTCATCATGGTAAGTGCACTCTTTAATCCATATCACCTATTTCACCCCCACTCCTCACCTCTGGTAACCATCACTTTGTTCTCTATACTTAATAGTCTGTTTTTTGGTTTTGTCTTTTTTTTTCTTTGTTATATTTTTTAATGAAAAAAGAGTATATTTTATCACCAGCGTTAATGTGATTAGGTTCCTGGTATCCTTGTGAACACACTATCTTGACGGGAAACTGCTGATTTTTTTCCCTGAAGAATTTGACTTTTTTTTTGTAGCATTAGTGTATCTAATATAAGTTGAAAGCATTTTCCTTAAAATTATATGGTGTTTACAGTAAAATATCATTAGGCACTAAAAAGGACTAAAGTACAGATAAATGCTATAACATGGATGAACTTTGAAAACATCATGATAAGTGAAAGAAACCAGCCACAAAAGACCAAATGCATAATTCCATCTGTCCATTTATATGAAATGTTCAGATAAGCAAATCCATAGACACAGAAAGTACATTAATGTTTGTCAGAAAATGGGGAGGGGTATGTAAGGAGTGACTGCTAATAGGTATAGGGTTTTCTCTGAGGGTAATAAAAATGTTCAGAGCAGCATCTGGATGGCTAAGTTGGTTAAGCATCTGGATCTTGATTTTTTTTTTTTTTTGACAGAGATCACAAGTAGGCAGAGAGGCAGGCAGAGACAGAGAGAGGGGGAAGCAGGCTCCCAGCTGAACAGAGAGTCGGATGCGGGGCTTGATCCCAGGACCCTGGGATCATGACTTGAGCCGAAGGCAGAGGCTTTAACCCACTGAGCCACCCAGGTGCCCCTGGATCTTGATTTTAACTCAGGTCATGCTCTCAGGGTTGTGAGACTGAGCCCCATGTTGGGCTCTGTCCTGGGCATGGAGCCTGCTTAAGATTCTCTCTCTCCCTTTCCCTTTGCCCCCTCTCACCTCTGCTTGCACACCTTCTCTCTAAAAATAAATGAAGTAAAATTAGATTATGGTTATGATTGTACAACTCTGAATATATTAAAAAGCACCGAATTATATAATTTAAACAGGTGAATTTTATGCTACATATATATATATATATATATATATATATATATATATCCTATCTCCATACACCTACTAAAAATATATCGAGTGGACAGGAGTTTCATTCTGTCTGATTGAATACAGTGAAAACTAATGATCCTAAAGGACAAATTTTGGAAAAGTTATGGCTATATGTAAACATTAACCAAATCACAAAATCCTTTATGTTTGTCTCTTATATTTGTTTATGTTAAAAATATTTATATGAAAAAATATGATTACTGGTGAATTCCGTTAAACATTTAAGGAAGAAATAATACGCATTCTACAAAAACTCTCCCCCAAAATGGAGGGAAATTTCTTTTTTTTTTTTTTTTATATTTTATTTATTTGACAGAGAGAGATCACAAGTAGATAGAGAGGCAGGCAGAGAGAGAGAGAGAGGGAAGCAGGCTCCCTGCTGAGCAGAGAGCCCGATGCGGGACTCGATCCCAGGACCCTGAGATCATGACCTGAGCTGAAGGCAGTGGCTTAACCCACTGAGCCACCCAGGCGCCCCTGGAGGGAAATTTCTATGAGGACAGCATTACTCTGATCCCAAAACCAGACAAAGACATTACAAACAAAAAACTACTGAACGGGGGCACCTGCGTGGCTCAGTCCATTAAGCAGCCAACTCTTGATTTTTGCTTCGGTCATGATCTCAGAGTTGTGAGATCAAGCCCCAAGCTGAACTCCATGCTGGGTATGGAATTGCTTAAGATGATCTCTCTTCTTCTTGCTTTGCCCTTCTCCCAAGCTCCCTTGCTTACTCTCTCTAAAACAAGACAAAACAAAAAAAACCTACTGATCAATATTCCTATGAACCTAGAGGCAAACATTTTAAACAAAACTTTAGCAAATCGAATCCATAAAAAGGGTAATACATCACAACAAAATTGGGCTTATCCCAGGAATATGGAGTTGATTTAACCCTCAAAAACAATCAGTGCAACTCATCATGCTAATGAATTAATACATACACAAACATCTTGTGATCTCAGTGGATGCAGAAAAGTCATTTGACACAATTCAACATCCATTCCTCATTAAAACTCTCAGCAAAACAGGAATCAAAGGAAATTTTCTCAATCACATTAGGAGCAACAATGAAAACATATAGGTAGCATCATATTTAAAGGTGAAAGACTTAATGATTTCCTCCTAAGACCAAGACTAAGACAAGAGGATTTACTTTCATTACTTATTTTCAACATTGTACTGGATGTTCTGGCCGGTGCAATCAGGCCAAATAAATAAATAAGCAAAAGACATCTATGTTGGAAAGGAAAAAGTAAAACTGTCTTTATTCATAGACAACATGAAAGTCTATATAGAAAATCTGATGAAATGCACAAAAAAAGCTACTAGAACTAATGCATGAGTTTATCAGGTTTCAGGTTATAAGATCAATATGCAAAAATCAATTTGAATTTGTATATATTAGCAGTGAACAATCAGGAATTGAAACTTCAAGAGAAGTGTTATATGTGATAGCACTTAGGGCTCAAAAACACTTAAGATGGTTAGTGATGAATACTTAGGGAGGGATAAAGCAAACAAAGGTGTGTGAGATGAGACTATAAAACATTGCTGAGACAAATTAAAGATATCATTTAATTAATAGACCCTGTGCATAGGTTGGAATATTCAATTTGTTAATAGGTTAGTTTTCCCCAAGTTGTTCTATGGATCCAATGCAATTTCAATTAAGATCTCGGTTTCTTGGGGCGCCTGGGTGGACTCAGTGGGTTAAATCCTCTGCCTTCGGATCAGGTCATGATCCTAGGGTCCTGGGATCGAGCCCCGCATTGGGCTCTCTGCTCCACAGGGAGCCTGCTTCCTCCTCTCTCTCTGCCTGCCTCTCTGCCTAGTTGTGATTTCTCTCTGTCAAATAAATAAAATATTAAAAAAAAAAAAAGATCTCGGTTTCTTTTCTGCAGAAATTGACAGGTTGATTCTAAAATGATTATGAAATGCAGAGGACCTATAATAGCTAAAGCCACTCAAGAATAACAAAGTTGGGGGCTAATGCTCTCTGATTTCAAGTCTTATGAAACTACAGTACTCAAAACAATGTTGTCTTGGCAATCAAGATAGATAAACAGATGAGTGGAACAGAACAGAGTCCCAAAACAAAGCCATATATCTGGGGGCATCTGGGTGGTCAGTCAGTTGAGCATCAGACTCTCAGTTTTGGCTCAGGTCATGATCTCATGGATTGTGAGATGGAGCCCTGCATCAGGCTTTTGGCTCAACAGGGAGACTGCTTGGAAAATTCTTTCTCTCTCCCTCTGCCTCTCCCACCTCTCACTTGTTTTTTTTCTTTCTCTCAAATAAATAAATCTTTTTTAAAAAGCCATGTATATGGAGAACTAATTTTAGACAAAGTACAAAGACAATTCAATAAGAAAGATTGAAACAAGTGACTATCCATATGCAGAAAAACCCTTCAATCTAAACCTCATACAATACACAAATTTAACTCAAAATAGACCATGGACCTAAATGTAAGCCCTAAAACTACAAAGCTTTTAGAAGAAAACATAGGAGAAAATCACTGTGACCTTTGGTTAGAGAACAGTCTCTTAGATTCACATCATAAGCTCAACTCATTAAAAAATGATCAAAGACTTCGTGGAAAATAATTTTTGCTCTTCAAAAGATAATATTAGAAGACTGAAAAGCTACAAACTAAGATAAAATATTTGCAAAGATATCTTTCATAAAAGGCTTGTATCCAGGATATATAATGAATATTCAAAGCTTAACGAAAACTAAACAATCCAATAAAAATAAAAGCTAAAGATTTAAGCAGACACTTCATCAAAGAAGATACATGGATTACAAATAATCACATGAAAAGATGGTCAACATTATTAGTCATTAAGGGTATTGCAAGTTGAAACCACAATGAAATACCACGTATGCACCTCTTAAAATGTATGTATTGACAAGGATATGAAGGAACTGGAATTCTTCTAACCCTTCTGGTGGGAATGTAAAATGATACAACCATGAGTTGGGCAGTTTTTTAAAAACTTAAAATGCACAACTACCGTCTGATCCACCCTTTCCATCTCTAGATAGATACCCAAGAAAAAAGGTGTCCATACAAAAATTTGTACATGAATGTTAAAGAAACTCTCTGTGTAGTAGCCAAAAAGTGGAAACAACCCAGTATCCACCCAAAAATGAGTGGGTAAACAAATGGTGTATGCCCATTCCATGGAATACTACTCATTAATAAAAAGGAATGAACTGTTGATACAGTAATATGGATGAACATAAAAATAATTTAGGTAGATGAAGGGAGCCAGCCCCAAAAGAGCACCTTCTCATGATTCCATTTATACAGATCTTACAAAAATGCAAACTAGTCTATATTGACAGGAAGCAGATCAGTGGTTGCTTGAAGAAGGAGAGTAAAGAAGAGTAAGAAAAGGATGACCAAGGGATAAGAGAAAACTTTGAGAGTTATGGATATGTTCACCATCCTGATTGTGGGGATGGTTTCATATGTGTTTACATATGTCAACAACTAATAAATTGTGTACTTTCAAGATACAGGGTTCATTTTATGTTATTTTCTTCAATTAAGCTGTTCTTTTTAAAAAGATTGATTTCTTTATTTTCAGAGAGAGAGTGAGAGAAAGCATGGAAAGGAGGGTCAGAGGGAGAGGGAGCAAGAGAATCTTTTTTTTTTTTAAAGATTTTATTTATTTATTTGACAGAGAGAGAGATCACAAGTAGGCAGAGAGGCAGGCAGAGAGAGAGGAGGAAGCGGGCCCCCCGCGGAGCAGAGAGCCCGATGCGGGGCTCGATCCCAGGACCCTGAGATCATGACCTGAGCCGAAGGCAGCAGCTTAATCCACTGAGCCACCCAGGCACCCCAGGAGCAAGAGAATCTTAAGCAGACTTCCCACTGAGCCTGGAGCTGGACACTGGGCTCAATCTCATGACATGAGATTATGACCTAAACTGAAACCAAGAGTCAGACACTTGACCTACTGAGCCACCCAGGCACCCCACTAAAGCTGTTCTTAAAAACCTCATTGAGCAAACAAGTGTGATTATCTTCATTCTTATTAGCATCTGCAGTAATAATAATATTTTAAATGATCTATTGATCACAAGCAAAAATTATTTTCTCCCTTCCTTGGAATAGCTGAACATTTAGAAGAATCAATAAATTAGGGGCTTTTAAATATAGAACCATAAAGAATTTTTAGCCAGAATATCTCATGTGCTTAATGGTGATATTAATGCAGTTAAATCAAGCAAAACATTCCTAATCCTGAAAGTTTAAAATCAGAGTTTTTTTCAGAATACACATATACAATGTCAGTGCAGTCCTTACCCTAGCCCCCATTTATGAAGTTATTTTGACATATACCAATCTGTTTTTCCCACTTAGTCATTTTAAGTAAACCTTCTAGGTGTGAAAAGGTTATGCCTTTCCTCTAAGGTGAAGGGAAGCTATTTCATGGGTAGGTTTCTTCCTAGCAAAGAAAAGAATTGTGACAACAAATGGATAACCTAGAAAATCTGTTTTATCTAATGAAAGGATATCAGATTAGTAGGGCTCAACATGTATGCTTATCTTTGATTTTTTTTCTTTCTGATTCTGACATTGTCAATATCAGGTTTTAGCATTTTTGTCATGATTCTACTTCTGGCTGATTATCTAGGTTACAGAGTTCATGATTTATTGTCCCATCAATTATTGCACTGTGCTAGAAGTGATTATTTTGCAGAAGCAACCCATCACACAGCCCTTGCAGTATTCAGTAGCTTCCAATGTGGTGGGCGGGGGGATTTCTAATTTCTTAGGCAGGGAATATTTACAAGTAACTTGTTTCTGGGAGCCCTGAAATATGGTGCTTTGGAAAGGTGGGGATAAATGGTCTCAGATTTTGAATTACATTTTCCTATGTATTTGAAGTTATAGGAAGAAATTATGCATTATTAAAATCCAGAAAATATGAGATTAGAAGGCTATTTTTTCATTTAATTTTATTTTATTTCTTTTCAGTGTAGAAGGCTATTGATATGATCACATACTTAGGAATTTCTCAATACACTTTAATCTTTTATGTACTTTTTGTACCCAAATATATTCACTGAAAAGTTTGTTCTTAAAGGTCAGAAAACTTGGACCAAGATAGAAGGAAATAAGTCCTTGCATATTTCCCCAATTACACTTTGTATCCTCAAAACATAAGGTTTATGGGGAAATCTTACTTTGTTCCAAAATATAAACACCAGGACTGTGCTATTATCATAGCACTGATAAATCAAGAAAATTCCTATTTTTATCTGCACTCTGACTACCTCAGGCAAAATCAAAGTTTTCTCTTCATTCATATTTTCAAGAAAAAGTTAGCTACACAGACCTGTCCAGATTTCTGTGGGCTGAAAAGTTAATATAGATTTTCTTTTCTATAAATTTGATATTGAAGTAAAGGAGAGAAGGAAAGCAGAAACCTTGATGGGAATGTATAGGTGAGGATAGACTGAGGATAGAAAGCAGACAGTGGAGGGGTGATTAAAAATAGATTTAACAACAGTTGATGGAGTCAGCTATTGAAAAATTCAAGTAGTAGGATAGAATTGCACTTTGAAAAGAAATAGAAACATACCTTCTTCTGAGAAGAGAAGAAAAGATCAATTGAGACAGATACTGTAGAGTGGCTCACCCAATGTACTTCTTGCTGAAATCTTTATTTCTCATCCTTGGAGCTAGAGTTTTTCTTGGAGTATAAACCAAGTGTTAACCAAGGTTGTATCATTAAGAATAATGGTGGGGGACATGTGCCTGAGTGGCTCAATCAGTTGGCTCTATCAGATTCCCACTTGGGTCATGATCTCAGGGTGGTGGAGTCCCGGAGTCTGCTTTGTATTCTCCCTCTCCCTCTACCCCTCCTCACTCTCAAATAAATAAATAAATAAAATCTTTAAAAAAAAGAAAAATGGTAGGAAATTTCAGAATTTGGCATGTACTGGCCCTTTCTTTTGGCTTTTTGAAAAACTTCATAAGAAAGTGATGAATTCTGGCTGCAGAAATGGAAGAAACAATAAATGTACTTAAGAGAGATGTTTTCAGCCTTCAGCTTGTAATTTAAGTTTGGTAGTCAGAGTAGTGGTCTAGAGCAGAGAATACAAGATGCTTACCCAATATCCGTTTCCCTTTCTTTTTTTCACTAACAGAGCACTAACTTTTGGGAAACATTTTCCAATCTTCCTAGCAGGCACAACTGTATTTCACACTTCTGGTCTAAAGTATGATGGAGAAATTGTTGGTTATAACTTAAAAGAGGTAGGTGAGCTGACAACAAAGCCATACCCTAAAGATGCCGGTAAGCCATACCAGTCCTGGATTGCCCACCTCTGGACTTCTAAATGAGAAAACAAAACAAAACACCAATTTGTTTGAGCCATGGTTTTCCATGTTCTGTAACTACCAGCCAAATGTAAATTCCTAACTGATATGCTAGATAAGACGTGAGTACCCCCTATTTACTTAGTGAAACTTAGTAATCCGTGTTCACTATTTACTCAGTGAAGTAGATGTCCAGGTCGGTCTGTTGAGAATGATATTATTCGAATAAATTCAATAAGAATGATATTGGGGGCGCCTAGGTGGCTCAGTGGGTTAAAGCTTCTGCCTTTGGCTCAGGTCATGATCCCAGGGTTCTGGGATCAAGCCCCGCATCAGGCTGTCTGCTCAGCGGGGAGCCTGCTTCCCCCTCTCTCTCTGCCTGCCTCTCTCCTTACTCATGATCTCTGTCTGTTAAATAAATAAATAAAATCTTTTTTAAAAAGGCACATTAAGGGCGCCTGGGTGGCTCAGTGGTTTAAGCCGCTGCCTTAGGCTCAGGTCATGATCTCAGGGTCCTGGGATCGAGTCCCACATCGGGCTCTCTGCTCGGCAGGGAGCCTGCTTCCCTCTCACTCTCTCTGCCTGCCTCTCTGCCTACTTGTGATCTCTCTCTGTCAAATAAATAAATAAAATCTTTTAAAAAAAAGGCACATTAAAAAAATAAGAATGATATTGAATGGCTATTGTGTGCTTGGCACTAATATTTATTGAAATAAATCTTTACTGATAATACCATAATGCTTACATTAAACTTCCTCTTTCTGGGATCATTTTGAAGGTCTGTACCCTGGTATTCATCTCCTTTTCTGCTCTGCCCAGTGGTCTGAACTTTGGAGGAAATTTCACAGCTGCAGACTGAAAACTTGCCAGATTGACAACCCAAATCCTGCATTTTTACACCTCAAAATCAAGCACTTTATACTCCCAAGACAACACATTATATTTAAATTATAGTATGCATCATCATATACTGAGCTATAAATACACGTTTTTCATTACAAATAAGATTTATTTTATAAGTTGTCTTCAGTCACTTGCTCTCATGAGTATATCTCAATGGCCTGCCCAGCGTCCATTTCCTCCTTTTCTGTTTATAAGGGTACCCAGATTTCGGACCAGGTAGCTGCCCCTCTTCCATGCAACTAATATATGCATACACAAATTCGCACATATGCGCACATATTTGTGCTTTCCCTCATCTATGAGCCTATGTCTGTGAAATGATTTCTCTCTTTATACAATTAAAAGGCCTCTGTAGATAGTAAATAAAGAGGCTGCATATGGGAAAGCATTTGTGTGAAAAACAGATGACAGAACGGTAAGGAACAGTGCTGGTGGGTGATAATAGGCTCCCCTCCAAATGCTAACTATCTGGTGTTGAATTCTCTGACAACAGAACCATGCAAAAAAAAGGGCAGGTCCCAAGAGTGCTTGGCTGCCCTTACCTGGACTGACTGTGGCAGGCAGTTAATAAGAGAGGATCCTGAGGCCTGGCCAGAAAGGATAGATCCCAGGAGATCATTCCTGTTAGGGTCCATAATCAAAGGAGCGAGACTGATACAAAGCAAAGGTCAAGCAAAGCTTTATTTTGTGCCAAGCATCAAGAATCAAACTGACCAGTCAGGGCCGTCTCTTGCAAAGAGGCGACCCCTCCCAGCCTCACAGACTAACTTTTTTTTTAAAAAAGATTTATTTATTTATTTATTTGACAGACAAAGATCACAAGTAGGCAGAGAGACAGGCAGAGAGAGAGGCAGAGAGAGAAGAGGGAGCAGGCTCCCTGCCGAGCAGAGAGCCCGATGTGGGGCTCGATCCCAGGACCCTGGGATCATGACCTGAGCCGAAGGCCGAGGCTTTAACCCACTGAGCCACCCAGGTGCCCCATAGACTAACTTTTATAGAGGTAGTTTAGCCGGGCTATACACAAGTGGCCAACGAGATTGCAATACACAGAGAAAACTGCACAGTCATGCTAGGTCTGCCACACACAGAAAAAACTGCTAGGTAACACAGAGGTGGTCAATTGAATTTCAATTTACCCTAGTAGATATATGCGCGCCCCACTGATTGGATGTCTTCATCTGGCCTGACCCGCCCTTGTATCTAGGCTTTGCAAGTAAGTTCCTCTGGGAGGGGCGGGGTCAATCTAAGTTCACTACATAAACACAAAATGACTACTTCTGGCCAACCAGACCCTTGCAATTCCGAACAACCAGAAGGAGGAGAGAGAAGGAGAGCAGGGATCCAGGAGACAAAGTAGAGCAGATGGTAAAGAAGCGGTAACACCAAGGTATGAAAGAAGTGGTAATAGGAGGGTGAAAACTTCAAGGTGAGCATCAACGAAACAGGCTGGGATAGAGCTTGGTGGGTGTGTGCAGGATAAGGGTCATTCAGAAACTCATCTCAAAGAAGTGGGAATGTAGTTTCAGACCCCTTATCTGAATGTTCTGGCTGCTCCCACCAACAAGGGTGAGTCTTAAAGGAGCAGATTACAACCAAATAGTATTTCGTTGAAAATAAACATCGCGGCAGAATGGATTACCTACACTCTTGTTTTTAACTCTGTGACCTTATCATATAGCAATAAATTCACCAAGACTACCCTTTGGGGCCACCAGGTGCCAGGCACTCCTAAGAGAATTTAGCACGAATTATCTCAGTGGACTTTTAGAATAGCCTTAAGAGATAAGTACTGTAATTGTTCCCATTTTGAAAATGAGAAAACAGGGTTCAGAAATGGTAAGCCATTTGCCCGAAATCATCCAGGTAGTAAGTGGCACAGCTGGACTGCAAGCCCAAATGTGTCATATTCCAGAAAGTATGTGCTCATGAGTACATGTTATCCTGCCTGCCTGATATCTCCATTGCTGTTTTTGGAGAAATAGGCCTTATGAGCCTTCTCATTAATATTTTGCTTAGCAGTAGGGGCACCTGGGTGGCTCAGTGGGTCAAGGGTCTGACTTCAGCTCAGCTCATGATCTCAGGGTCCTGGAATTGGGCTCTGTGCTCCGCAGGAGTTTGCTTAATCCCTTTGCCCCTCCCCCTGTCCATGCTCCCTGTCCATGCACATGCACACATGCGTGTGCTCTTTTCTCTCTCAAATAAATAAAATCTTTAAAAAATTAGTTTGCTTAGCATGTAGATGAAGGTGCCACTTCATCCATTTAGTAGTGTAGAAGAAATACATGGAGAATAACAGAATGAAAAAGACTCAAGAAAACAGGAAATAGCTGAGCTATGGATAGAAGTTCCCTCCATTTCATAGGATTCACCTGGAAATGATGAGCAAATGGCAACTTCAGTGAATTGCATGCCATCATGAAGCTGTGCTATAATAAACCAAAGATCCTTTTTTTTTTCCTTGAAGAAATGTATTTTTGCTGATGTGATCTTCTGGAATGTCTGTCGTTTTTAGGAGGCTCCCAGGGATATGGTAGATCAGCACTTGAAATTCTCTGCACAGCTCATGGTCTGATGCAGGATGTTCTTGGCAAACTCTGAAGAAGCTTTGAACTCCTCCTCACAAAGTTCAAGTGGCTTTCCTTCCTATGCTTTTGTGAACTTCTCAAGACTCTAGAAAGTAAAAATGGTTTATAGCAACACCAACTTGCAGTGATTATTCCATAAGCAGTATCATTTCAGAAGACTTATCAGTTAAGTCTTTCAAAATGAGGAATGAGGCAAATTCCACTGCAGTTTGAGGCAACATAGTCCATAAAACAAAAAGATCCCACATAGCCAAAGCAATCTTGAGAATGAAGAACAAACCTGGAGGTATCACAATTCTAGATTTCAAGACACACTATAAAACTATAGAAACCAAAGCAGTACTGGCCCAAAAAAAGACACATAGGTTAATGAAAAAGAATAGAGAGCCCAGAAAGAAGCCCATGCTTTATATGGTCAATTAATCTATGACAAAAGAGGCAAGAACACATAATGTGGAAAAGACACTCTCTTCAATAAATGGTGCTGGGGAAATGGGCAGCTACATGCAAAAGAATGAAACTGAACCACCTCCTAACACCATATACAAAAATAAACTCAAAATGGATTAAAGACCTACATGTGAGACCTGAAATCATAAAAATCTTAGAAGAGAACATAGACAGTAATTTTCTTGACATCAGTTATAGCCACATTTTCCTAGATACGTCTCTTCAGGCAAGGGAAACAGAAGCAAAAACAAACTATTGGGACTTCATCAAAATAAAAAGTTTTTGCACAGTGAAGGCAACCATCAACAAAACAAAAAGGCAGTCTACTGAATGGGAAGAGATGTTTGCAAATGACATATCCAACAAGGGGTTAATATCCAAAATACATAAAGAACTTACACAACTCAACCTACACACACAAAAACAATCCAATTATAAAATGGGCAGAGGACCTGAATAGACATTTTTCCAGAGGACGCATACATATGGTTAACAGACAGAAAAGATGCTCAAAATCACTAATCATCAGGGAAATGTAGATCAAAGCCGCCATGAAATAAACTTTACATTTGTCAGAATGGCTAGAATAAAAAAAAAAAAGAAAAAGCAAGAAATAACAAGCCTTGGTGAGGATTTAGAGGAAAAGGAATGCTTGTGCACTGTTGGTAGGAATATGAGTTGGTACAGCCACTGTGGAAAAAATATAGAGTTTCCTTCAAAAAATTAAAAATAGAAATATCAAATGATCCAATAGCTCCACTACTGGGTATTTACCCAAAGAAAACAAAAACACTAACTTGAAGAGATGAAAGCACACTTATGTATATTGCAGCATTATTTATAATAGTCAAGATATGGAAGCAACCCAAGTGTTCCTTTGACAGTTAAATGGGTAAAGAAGATGTGGTATACATATACACAACGGAATATTACTCAGCCATAAAAAGAATGAGATCTTGCCACTTGTGACAACATAGATCTAGAGGGTATTTTGCTATGTAAAATAAGTCAGACTGAGAAGGACAAATACTGTATGATTTCACTCATATGTGGAGTCTAAAAAACAAAGCACATGAATATGTAAACAAAAAGCAGAATCAGACCTATAAATATAGAGAACAAACTGAGTGTTGCCAGAGGGAAGAGGGTGAGTGATACGGGTGAAAAGAAGTGGGAGATATAGGCTTCCAGTTATGGAATGAATAAGTCATAGGAATAAAAGGTACAACATAGGAATATAGTCAATAGTATTATAATAGTGTTGTGTGGTGACAGATGGTAGCCAGTGTGTGACTTGTAGCAGATAGTGTGACATATAGAGATGTTAAATCACTATGTTGTAGACCTGAAACTAATGTAATATTGTATGGCAACTATACTCCAATTAAAAAAAATTAAATTTTTTAAAGAAACGGTAGCTGGAGCAAAGAGCAGAGATCAAGATGGCAGCTCCAGATGGAACCAGCAGCCTGGGTCAGCCATTTTCATAAGCACCACTGAGGTGCAGTGGGGATAGCAAAGCTGCTAACCCCAGTCATTCCTCTTTTTCAGGAAGGGAGAAGCAGGCACTTACTCCTTAAACATGTTCTTGATGGTCTTGTGCTCTTTCATGGCTTTTCCCCAGTCGCTGCCACTGAATTTCTCAATGCTCACACTCCACACAGCATCCTTCGCCAGGCAGTATGGAATGATTCCAAAGCCTCCAGGGTTTGATGGGGGAGTGTAAATCTCTGAATGCCACATCTGTTATGGAAGGTGTGCTGTGCTTTGTGCTTGCTGAATGTGTATGTGGTTGGGCCCTCAGCTTCCTTCAGGAGCTTGAAGCGAGAAGCCAGTACCACGAAGGGTGTATTCTGCTTCTTGCAGATGCTGCAGTTGCGAAGATGTGCAAGTCTTCTGAGGTCTAAAGTTCAAAGTGAACTGCTCCATAGTGGCAGCATCCTATGTGGTTCACCAGGGCCTGGTACTCCAAGGTGGCACCCTCAATGACGAGCCTCTGCAGCTTCTGGAACACCTCTCAGACTCCCACCAACCACCCAGGTACAGCTTGGTCACAAAGGACATCAGAGTTTCTGGAGATGGCAGAGGTGGTGCCCATGGGAGTAGCATGAGATCTGACAGTGGTGGCTCACCCACCCTTGGCTGAGGGCTGCCTTGCTGTGGCCTGGCTCTCACCCCTGGCCTGGCCTGAGAAACATGGAGTGGGGCCTCGGTGGCTGGGCGGGAGTGAGGCCACCGCACGTCCCTGGGCTGCTTTTGTCCATGCGGCTTGGTGGTCACACTGTTTCTCACACACCACATTGTTCCGTACAATTTTTTTATAGTACCATAATGTATTTTCTCTCCCTTACAATTTTCTTGATAATATTTTCTTTTCTCTAACTTACTTTATTATAATAATATTGTGTCTGATACCTGTAACATCTAAAATATGTGTTAATCGACCACTGATGTTATTGGATGGCATCTAGTCAATAGTAGGCTATCAGTAGCTAAGTTTTGAAGAGCTAAGAGTTACATGCAGATTTTCAGCTGGGGTGGAAAATCAGCAGCCCTCACTTTAACCCTGTTGTTCAAGGCTCAACTGTAGTACTAAAAATAATAGCAGCTATATTTATATATAGATCTATATACAAATTGAAGTATAATTGACATATATTGGTTTCAGGTGTACCACATTACCATTTTATATATGCATACATTGTAAAATGATTACCACAATCAGTCTAGTTATCATCTATCACCATACAAAGTTAACTTCTAAGTACATGCTCTTAATTACACATCTAGGAGTCAGAAGAAATCCATGATAAAGAAAAGCAAGAAGAGCACATGATAAAATAGCAGTCTAAAGTCTAGAAAAGATTCAGACTGATAAAATGTAGTTCAGATGTAGCTTAGCGCAAAGAAAGAGAGCAAGATTACAGAATCCTCAGGGAGCAAAAGAAACCCTATACAAAGAACAGACTGGAATCAGGGCACTGACTGAAGAAACTCCATATGTACTGTCGCATAAAATGAACAAGATTGAACTTTGTATGAATTCTATTGATCTGTAATTGTCCAAATGTTCTAGAGCCATAGTTTATTATTTGGCACTACCTATGGAAGTACAGAATTTTGTCATTGGTTATAGCTGCTATTTTTTGGTAATGAAAAAAATGTTGTTAAATGAGGGGGATACCTTTATAGTCTTAGCCATTCCAACTATTTATAGATCAGCTTGCCCCCTGGAAAAATCATTAAATCCCTCTAGGACTTAATTTCTTTCTTTATGAAATGAAGGGTTATCAGAGACTTATGATTTATATAACTTTCAGCTTAAAAACCTTGCCTGGAGGGGCGCCTGGGTGGCTCAGTGGTTTAGGCCGCTGCCTTCGGCTCAGGTCATGATCTCAGGGTCCTGGGATCGAGTCCCGCATCGGGCTCTCTGCTCGGCAGGGAGCCTGCTTCCCTCTCAGCCTCTCTGCCTACTTGTATCTCTCTCTGTCAAATAAATAAATAAAATCTTTAAAAAAAAAAAAAAACCTTGCCTGGAGCACTTGGGTGACTGCGTCTGTTGGGTGTCTGAATCGTGGTTTTCACTAAGGTCATGATCTTGTGGGTGGAGAGATGGAGCTCTGCATCGGCCTCCCCGCTCAGTGGAGAGTCTGCCTGAAGATTCCTCTCCCTCTGCCCCTCCCCTCACCGGGCACATGCTTGCACTCTCTCTCTCTACAGTAAGTAAACACATCTTAAAAAAAAAATCCTGGGGCGCCTGGGTGGCTCAGTGGGTTAAAGCCTCTGCCTTCGGCTCAGGTCATGATCCCAGGATCCTGGGATCGAGCCCCGCATTGGGCTCTCTGCTCAGCAGGGAGCCTGCTTCCTTTCCTCTCTCTCTGCCTGCCTCCCTGCCTACTTGTGATCTCTGTCTGTCAAATAAATAAATAAAATTTAAAAAAAAATCCTTACCTACTTTTAATATGTAAGCACATTATAACAAGTAAATCAATATGCATATTGAAAAACCCATAATGTAACTTAGAGAAAAATATAAATGCAAATGATGAAAAGAGGAAGGGAAGGGTACACACTCATCAGTACTATTCATTTGGCAATTATCATGCATCATTTTGTGACATTACTTCTACAATTACTTGAATCATGTATTAGTTTATTATGCTCATTTGATTAATTGAACAAATAATTATCTAGCATCTACTAGTGCCAGAAACTGTTCTAAGCTCCAGGTATACACTGGTTAAAAATCGAGTCTGGTTTTGCCGAAGAAATTAAGATTACTTTTAGGATAAAGACTGTCATAGGTATTTCATATTTGCATTCAAGGATGCTTAGCCCTGGGTATATCCTCATTTAATTGTTTTGATGCAGTTTTAGCTTTCCGCATAGACAAAACCTAATCTTTGTACTAGAGACTAATTTTTACTAAAAATAAGCAGGTCAGTATGTTTTTTTATTCGAAAACACTGCAACAGGGGTGCCTGGGTGGCTCATTCATTAAGTGTCTATCTTCAGCTCAGGTCATGGTCCCAGGGTCCTGGGATAGAGCCCCCTGTTGGGCTCCCTGCTTGGTGGGAAGCTTGCTTCTCCCTCTCCCACTCCCCTTGTTTCTGTTCCCTCTCTTGTTAACTCCCTCTTTCTCTTTCTCTGTCAAATAAATAAATAGTCTTTAAAAAATAAAAAGAAAACACTGTAAAGGATATGGTGAAATTCTAGAAACGCCCCACTCTGGCACTCTGCTCTTATGATCATAATAAGATTATCAGATTGTCAAAAATGTCCTGACCACCAAATATATATAGGGTGATGTAGGAACTATAAAGAAGAATAAAGAGCGCCTGGGTGGCTCAGTCATTTAAGTGTCTGCCTTGGGCTCAGGTCATTGATCCCTGAGTGCTGGGATTGAGCCCTGAATCTCCCTGCTCAGCAGGGAGTCTGCTTCTCTCTCTCCCTACTACTCGTGCTCTCTCTCTTAAATAAATAAATAAAACATTAAAAAAAATAAGAATAAAATATCTTCATTCTTGGGGCACCTGTGTGGCTCAGTCAGTTAAGCGTCTGCCTTCAGCTCAGGTCATAATCCCTGGGTCCCGGGATCCAGCCCTGCATTTCCCTGCTCAGCAGGGAGCCAGCTTCTCCCTCTCCCTCTGCCGAACCCCCTCCTTGTGCTCTTTCTGTCAAATAAACAAATAAAACCTTTAAAAAGTATCTTTATCCCTGATTCACTTATCACAAAATTAAACAGAAGTTATGGAAGATCTAATTAAAAGTGGCTAAACAATAAAGAAACACGCATCTATTTCATCTTACGTAACAGGAAATCTGGAAGGTAGGGCAGTTTCAGGAGTGGTTGCTTGACTCAATAATGTTATTAGGACCCAGGTTCATTGTATTTTTCCAATCTGTTTCCTTAGTAAATTGGTTACTTCCCACATAGTCACAAGATGCATGCAGCAGCCTCACATGTCTCCTAGTCACCAAAAATACCTACAGACTGGAAGAGAGCAAAACAGTGCTCTGTTCTCTATGTCCTTTTATAGCTATAAACATAAAATAAATAACTTCTCCATATCTCATTGTCCAGAACTGCCTCACTAACCTCTGCTTAGCTCTGGCAAGGGGAATGACATTAACATGACTGGTTTATACCACTGAATTTTAAACCTTTAAAACCAGAACCCATAGTAAGAAAATAATTCACACATTACATAACACACACATTCACACAAACATGCACATGCCTGCACACACTTCACAAAATAACTCTTATTCATAATTCACATAACATGTCTTGATGTTATTTATGGTATTCTATTTCTTTAAAAATGTTGATGGTAACCCTTCAAAAAAAAAATTGAAGAGGGAACAGCTACAAACTTATTTGTTGAGGCCAGCATTAGCGTGATGCCAAAGCTAGACAAACATACTAAAAGAAAACTATAGATCAGTATCCCTGATGAATATCAATGCAAAAATCCTTGTTAAACAAATTCAAAAGCACATTAAAAGGATCATAGCTCATGACCAGGTGGGATTTATCCCTGTGATACAAGGATGGTTCAACATATGAAAATTAATCAATGTAATTCACTACATTAACATAACAAAAGATAAAAAAATCACATGTTAATCACAAATGATGCAGAAAAAGCACTTGACAAAAGTCAGCACCCTTTCATGATAAAAGCTCAACAAACCAGGAATGGAAGGAAACTACCTTATCAAAATAAAGGTCATAAAAAAAGCTTACAGCTAAGATCCTACTCAATGGTAAACAACTGAAAGCTTTTCCTTTTTTTAAAAATTTTATTTATTTATTTGACAGAGAGAGAGATCACAAGTAGGCAGAGAGGCAGGCAGAGAGAGGGGGAAGCAGTCTCCCTGCTGATCAGAGAGCCTGATGTGGGGCTCGATCCCAGGACCCTGAGATCATGACCTGAATTGAAGGCAGAGGCTTAACCCACTGAGCCACCCAGGTGCCCCAGCTTTCCTTTTTTAAGATAAAGAACAAGGGAAGGATGACCACCTTTGCCACTTCTATTAAAGTATTGAAAATCGTAATGAGAGCAACTAGGCAAAAAAAGAAAGAAATAAAAGCCATCCAAATTGGAAAGGAGAGAAGTTAAAATTATTTCTGTTCACAGATTATATGATCTTATATGTAGAAAAATTGAACTTTTACAAGGACACCAAGGTTACACAATGGGAAAATAGTCTCTTCAACAAGTGGTCCTGGGAAAAGTAGATATCCACATGCAAATGAATGAAGTTGGATCTTTACCTTATGCCATATACAAAAATTAATTCAAAATAGATTAAAGAGGGGCGCCTGGGTGGCTCAGTGGTTTAAGCCTCCGCCTTCGGCTCAGGTCATGGTCTCAGGGTCCTGGGATCGAGCCCCGCATCCGGTTCTCTGCTCAGTGGAGAGCCTGTTTCTCCCTCTCTCTCTGCCTGCTTCTCTGCCTACTTGTGACCTCTCTCTCTGTCAAATAAATGAATAAAATATTAAAAAAATAGATTAAAGACCTAAATCTAAGACCTGAAACTATCAAACTCCCATAAGAAAACATGGTGGAAAAGCTTCATGACATTGAATTTGGCAATAATTTCTTGGATATGACACCAAAAACATGGGCAGCAAAAGCAAAATTATTCAAATGGGGCTACATCAATCTTACAGACTTCTGTGCAACAAAGGAAACAATGAACGAGGGGAAAGGCAATATATGAAAGGGAGAAAATACTTGCAAATTGTGTATCTGAAAATAGGTTATTATCTAGAATATATAAAGAACTCCTACACCTGCCTGGGTGGCTCAGTCAGTTAAGTATCTGTTTTTAGCTCAGGTCATGATCCCAGGGTCCTGGGCTTGAGTTCCACATCAGGCTCCTTGCTCAGTAGGGAGCCTGCTTCTGTCTCTGCCTGCTCCCACTGCTTGTGTGTGTGTGCTCTCTCTCTCTGACAAATAAATGAATAAAATCTTTAAAAAAAAAAACAACTACAACTCCACAACAAAAACAAATGAAATGACTTTGAAAATGGGCAAAAAAACTTGAATAGACATTGCTTCAAAGAAGATATATACAGAGCCAACAAATATATTGAAGTGAGGCACAACTTCAGTAATCATCAGGGAAATACAAATCAAAACCATAATGAGCTAGCTATCCTTTCCTACCCATTAGGATCTCCACTATCAAAAATAAATAAATTAAAAAAAAAACAGAAAATAACAAGATTGGTAATAATGTCAAGAAATTAGGGCATTTTCACACTGTTGATGAGAATGTAAAATGGTGTAGCCACTGTGGAAAACAGTATGAGTTTCCCTCAAAAAGACTGAAAACAGTAAATAAGCAAATAAAAATAAATTAATTAATTAAAAAAAAAAGACTGAAAACAGAATTCCATATCATCAGCAATATCACTTCTGTATATACATCCCAAGGAAGTGAAAATTGGATCTCAAAGAGGTATTTTTGCACCCATGACTATTGTATTATTACGATAGCCAAGAAATAGAAGCCTAAATGAGCATCAGAGGATGAATGGAAAAAGATAATGTGGTATATACATACAATGAAATATTATTCAGCCTTTAAAAAGAAGACAATCCTGTTATATACTACAACATTGATGAACCTTGAGGACATTATGGTAAATGAAAGAAAACAGTTACAAAAAGACAAATATGGGGCACTGGGGCGGTTCAGTTGGTTAGACATCTGACTCTTGATTTCGGCTCAGGTCATGATCTTGGGGTTGAGAGATCAAGTGCTGCATCTGGTTCTGCACTCAGCACAGTCTCCTTGATATTCCCTCTCTTTCTGCCCCTCCCTCAACTCTCTCTCTCAAATAAATAAAATATTTTAAAAAGACAAATACTGCACGATTCCACTGATATAAAGTATCTAGTCAAATTCATGGAAACAGAAGGTACAATGGTGGTTGCCAGGGGGTGGAGGAAGGGGGAAAATGGAGAGTTATTGTTTAATATTTATTGTTTAATAGATTTCCAGTTTTGTAAGATGAAAAAGTTCTAGAGATCTGTTGCATATTAGGTAAATAGCACGAATGTTATTTACCTAAAAATGGTTAAAATGGTTAATTTTGTATTATGTGTTTTTTTTTACCAAAATAAGAAATGTGTTAACTGTGACCTACTAAATTGGTTTCATGACTCACTAATGGGTTCCAGCCTGGTTTTGAGAAATCCTATCTTGGATTAATTAGGATTTACCATCTGTGATGTGACCTACCTTGAGGTATAAGCCTGTCTTATACATGATCAAAATTAGGGTTCCGTTAGCAAACAAAAGGTAGAGGGAAATGGAATATTGTTTGGCAATAAAAAAGAATGAAACACTAATACATACTATACCTTGGGTGGACCTTAAAAACATGAAGGCAGTCACAAAAGACTGGATATTGTATTATTCTATATGAAATGTCCAGAATTGGCAAATATGTAGAGACAAAAAGTAGAGTAGTGGGCTTAGGGTTGGGGTGAGGGGTTGGGGGAAGTGGGGAATGACTGCTAATGGGTACAGGTTTTCTTTTTGGGAAAACAAACATGTTCTGAAGTTAGATTCTTATGTGGTTATACAACCCTCTAAATATACCCAAAACATTGAATTATACACTTATTTTATGACTACAGTGTATGGTATGTGAATTCTAGTCCAATTGAGCTGTTAAAACGGGGAGCAAATTGGCAGAGAGTTTATATCTAATGAAATAAGAACAATAATTCAACATCGGGAAAATGTGTAAAAACAAATGCAAACAGCTTTAAAATACTAATCATATATGTGCCTATGTAACAATTTTGAAATGGGGAAATTAATGTCAGAATTATAGAGAAATGGGAAGAACTCTTTACCGATGGTATTGTAAATTCATTATATAATATTATACATATACATTATATAATATTATACATATATAATATGTAACAAGAAGTATCATACTCAGTTTTGAACTAGTAAAAGGAAAAGTTGGAAAGAAAAGCTGATGAGTTAGCAAACAACAGTGTCTGCACAGGAGATACTTTATTTAGAAACTTCCTTAGTTCTACATTTTTAATTTAGCCTCAGAAAGTAGCCCTTCCTAGCTCAATTATTTTTCTACCTGATTCAGAAAAATCTGGATTCTCTTCCTATGAACGCTATTTCTCCTACTAAGCCATGTTTGAATGCAATTGTTTTAGTTAGCCCTCTGATAATTTTATCATCTTTTTTTGTCTTCCACATTAGATAATGAATTTTTTGAGTCTAAGGACTGTAATTTCCAGGAGTGGCATTGTATTAAGAAATTAACCTGGGATGGGGTGCCTGGGTGGCTCAGCGGTTTAAGCTGCTGCCTTCGGCTCAGGTCATGATCTCAGGGTCCTGGGATCGAGCCCCGCATTGGGCTCTCTGCTCAGTGGGGAGCCTGTTTCTCCCTCTCTCTCTGCCTGCCTCTCTGCCTACTGTGACCTCTCTCTGTCAAATAAATAAATAAAATATTAAAAAAAAAGAAAAAAAGAAATTAACCTGGGGAGAGGGACACACCAGCAAAATTTGACCACTGTCACTTATGGATTGGAAGACTTTTTATTGTCTTGAACTGAAACTCAGTTACTTATCTGTATGATGGGAATCATAATGTATTTCAAGGTGGTGTTGCAGGAACTAAATGGGATGAAGTTATATGAAGTTTCTATCATGGAGCTTGGTATATGGTAGATTTTCAATTAACATTAGTTTCATTCACCTCTCTTTAGCCCTCTGCTCAGCTGTCCCAGTTCAGGTGAAATGGTCTTTTTCCCTAATTCTCCTCATTACATGAGCCCAAAGACACTGCTGATTCTAAAATTTAGAGGGATCTTACCAAGCTTCTGGTTTTTACTTCTCCTAAGGTCCTTACTATTTCCTTCATTTTATTCACTTTTATCCTTTCCTTGTGTATGCCAAGATCTATATTGATTGTGTCATTTCCTCTCTCTGAGTAGGTAGTGGATATCATGACAATGTTACACTATCAAACAATGAAATTTACATAAAACATTCACAAAAGATTTCTTGGCTACTACGAAAAGGGGGGGACATGGCCTACATCTACATGGAAATTGAGCTATTGATCAGAAGTTAATGCTAAAATTGAGAAAACAGTGGTTATGGCTTCAAACTTAGTAATTAAGATAGAGTTACCGGGGCGCCTGGGTGGCTCAGTGGGTTAAGGCCTCTGCCTTCGGCTCAGGTCATGATCCCAGGGTCCTGGGATCGAGCCCCACATCGGGCTCTCTGCTCCGCAGGGAGCATGCTTTCTCTTCTCTCTCTGCCTGCCTCTCTGCCTAGTTGTGATTTCACTCTGTCAAATAAATAAAATATTAAAAAAAAAAAGATGGAGTTACCCATCACGTGCCCTTAACATCTAGCCCAGTCATCAATCTGTTATGTAAGCAGAGATTCAGGAACCTACAACAGAGTTCAAGGAAGCTTCTAAGTATCCTCTGTACAGATTAAATTACCTGATATATCTTAATAATATTGAGATTAAATGCATAATTTTGAAAAGTATGTGCTGAGGAAAGTGGGGAAAGGAACTAGTATAAAAAGACCAAAATGGAGGTGTTTTTGGTTTATTCAGACCTTGGAGCTGATACCACACAATCAGTTACATCAATGCCCTCCAGCCAAAGGCCACCAGCAGCATACTTGTAATCGAGTAAGTTGGGTTTATTGCGTGTAGCAGGGAGGGAGAATGCCCACCATGGGGATCCACGGGGCATCTCATTAAGAGAGTTCAGAAAGGGTTTAGTATATAGGATTTGGGTCCATGTTAGGTGATTTGGGGAAGTGTTGAAGGAAGTAGTCTTTTCTCTGGATATGCAGCCATCCATACGGGATGCTGTCAAGAAGTGGGGGTAATCCCATGATTAGGTATTTTAATATATCTTACTTACAAGAAGGGAAGACCAGCCCAAGGGTGACCTGTAATTGGCACCGAAGCATCAGTCACTAATATCAGCTAGGATAGGGGAATGTTTAATCATTTGCATGGCTTGAACAGTGTTCTTTTTTTTTTTTTAAGATTTTATTTATTTGACAGAGATCACAAGTAGGCATAGAGGCAGGCAGAGAGAGAGGAAGGGAAGCAGGCTCCCCGCCGAGCAGAGAGCCTGACGCGGGGCTCCATCCCAGGACCCTGGGATCATGACCTGAGCGGAAGGCAGAGGCTTAACACACTGAGCCACCCAGGCGCCCCCCCCTTTTTTAAGATTTTATTTGACAGAGAGAGAGAGTGAGAGCACAAAAGCAGGGGAGAGGCAGAGGGAGAGGAAGAAGCAGGCTCCCCGCTGAGCAGGGAGCCTGACCTAGGATGAGATCCCAGGACTCTAGCTAGGATCATGACCTGAGCCAAAGGTAGATGCCCAACCGATGCCACCCAGGTGTCCCTTGGAGAGTGTTCTCATTTCATTTAGGTTCAAACATGATTACACAGCAGTCTTTTTTTTTTTTTTTTGGCCTTGATACACTGTAATCACAGAATGGCCTGGTTGTCAGGGCTTTCTTTCCTCTCTCTGTTAGAAACATTATCTGGCCCTACCCCATTTTCTCTGTTTCCTTGTTGACTTTTCACGGTAAAATCAGACATTTCTAAGATTATTGCTATAAAAAGGAAGGGAGTACTTCATATTGAGTACTTCATATTGAGTACTTACATATTAGGCACTATTGTACATATAATGATACATCTCATTTAAAAATAATAACAACCTTGGGCGGATCAGCATTTACATTTTACAGAGGAAGAAACCAGCTCAGAGAGGATAGGTAACTTGCTCAAGGTTAATGGAATCTGATTTTGAATCCAGATCTGTCTCCTAAGTTTTATTTGCTTTTTTGCTCTACCATTGTTTTAAAGGAATTTTAAGAATACAACCTATTTTTTATATCCGTCTGTACTGTTTATTTAAGAAAAATATTGGGGTGACCGGCTGGCTCACTCGGTGAAGCATGTGACTCTTGATATCAGGGTTGTGAGTTTGAGCCCTGCATTGGGTGTAGAGATTATTTAAAAATCTCTCTTACATTGTTGGTGGGAATGCAAGTTGGTACAGCCACTTTGGAAAACAGTGTGGAGGTTCCTCAAAATGTTAAAAATAGAGCTACCCTATGGCCCGGCAACTGAACTACTGGATATTTAACCCAAAGACACAGATGTAGCAAAAAGAAGGGCCATATGCACCCCAGTGTTCATAGCAGCAATGGCCACAATAGCCAAACTGGAAAGAGCCGAGATGCCCTTCAACAGACCAATGGACAAAGAAAATGTGGTCCATATATACAGTGGAATATTGCTCAACCATCAGAAAAGATGAATACCCAACTTTTGCATCAACAGGGATGAGACTGGAGGAGATTATGCTAAGTCAAAGAAGTCAAGCAGAGAAAGTAAATTATCATTGGTTTCACTTACTTGAGGAACATAAGGAATAACATGGAGGACATTAGGAGAAGGAATGGAAAAGTGAAAGGGGGGGCAGAAATCAGAGGGGGGAGATGAACCATGAGAGACTGTGGACTCCGGGAAACCAACTGAGGGTTTTAGAGGGGAGGAGAGTGGGGAGATGGGTGAGCCTGGGGATGGGAATTCAGGAGGGCACATATTACATGGAGCACTGGGTGTTATATGGAAACAATGAATCTTGGAACACTGCATCAAAAACTAATGACGTACTGTATGGTGACTAACATAACATAATAAAAAAAAGAAAATAAATCTTTTAAAAATCATTAAAAAAGAAAAATACTATATTCATAATTGAAATATGAAGTAATAATTCCTTGAATTTATAGTTTTATTGACTATTTTTAGATTAGATTATATAGATCAGATGGCAGAACCTATGGGAAGTGCATGACATTATAGTTCTTTTCCACCAGACACTGCAAATACCTTGGGTGTGTGTGGGAGGTGGAAAGCAAGAATTAAAGTGTTGGAAGCCACATGTGTAGATTCTCCATCATAGGGGAACTTTAGGAACTAGCCATCTAGAGAAAAAGGGTTCCTAGAGGTGAGCTTCTAGGTTCCAGTTTGGCTCCTATAACCTATAACATGCCCAGACATGCAGGCTCAACCTTGCACCAGTCTATGGGAACAATCTGGTTGTCAGGAAGGGGAAAGTAAAGAATCCTCTACTCACATCTCAGTCACTCAGCATAAAACTCGTCTTCCTACCATGTCCCTTTCTGACCTGATAGCCTAGTCTAATAAATGGGCTCTTACCTTGCTCCTTATGAATACATTTCTACTTTATACTCCAGTTCCAGTAAAAAGTTCTCCTCATGGGGAGTCCTCACACATAGTTCTTTCTCCACAACAGTGGGTGAAGAAAGTTTGAACAGGCACATTCTTCTTTTCATATTGAGCTAAATTGCTTCAAGGATTTTCATCTAAGTGGTGGCTGACCATTCCCCTTTATGGACTTCTATTAATATTCAAACCTGGAAACTGGAATCAGATAGACTTAGTTTGAACCCCTGCTCTTCTACTAAACTACCTTGGGCAAAACACTCAACCTCAGCTTCCACATCCTAAAAACGGAAATTAGAATGTTTGTCTTGCAGGATTGTTGAGAGAGTGAGCTGCTGTATGATAAGGTCAAGCAAAGTGCCTGAAGTATGTTTCAGAAATGGGTGGTCTTTTTTTTTCAATTCAGGTCAAGTTCACAAAGAATTAACCATTTGAAAGTGTACAATCCAGTGACATTTAGTACATTGACGATGTTATGCAACAATCTCCTCTTTCTAGTTCCAAAACATTTTCATGGTGGCCAGAGGAGATCCGGAGTGGTAACTCATTTATAGCTCAAAAATGCTTTGAACCCTGTGGGTGGTAAGGCGAATACATCACAATGTGAACATTAAGATCACAATCTAAGGCTAAGTACAGCACTCTAGTCATTGTTCTCTGATCTCTGGTGTGATGCTATCGGGGAAAGCTCAGCAAAAGAGAGATATAATTCCTAGTCTACTTGCTTTATAGTCACTTGCAGAAATTTTCATCTCGCATAAAATCAACCTGCAGGGTTTTTATAGCTTGGTTGCCCTTTCCACCCACCATCATACCGTGAAGGTTCGCTAAAGCACATTACTCAGCTAGGTTCTATGCCAACTTCTTGTCACACAATTTATCATCGACCCAGACTAGGTGTTTGCTAATTCACTTGGAATTAATTGTGCATTTTAATACTTTTCATTGAATCAGTTCTCATGTCTGTAGTTTTTCTAAGTACTGGTTGCATACTAATTAAAAATTTCCCATCAGTCCTATATGAGGTATGGCTATAAATTTTCTTTTTAGTTTTCCTTCTCAGGCTCAAAAACTGGCTCAGAAGCAATTTCAAAAAGAAGTAAAATGTTTGCAGATGATATGGCATCCACAAAGTAAATATTCTTTTTTTCCCCTTAGAAGAACACACAAATGTGTACATTCTTATTTGTTAAAATGGTCTTGTTAGGGGTGTCTGGGTGGCTCAGTTGGTTAAGGGTCTGCCTTCGGCTCAGGTCATGATCCCAGGGTCCTGGGATGAGCCCCTCATTGGGCTCCGTGCTCAGTGGGGAATCTGCTTCTCTCCTTGCCCTGTGCTTGCCTCTCTGGCTGCTTCTGCACTCTCTCTCTCTTAAAAAAAAATAAAATGTTCTTGTTATACTGTTGTCACAATTAATACTCTCAATTTCCACATTGATCTTAGACTCCTCATTTTCTATGAGAATTTTTAGCACCTTTTTGATTTTTAGAGTATGATTGGATTTAGACTTTTTTACTTCTGATTTTTTTAAAAAATCAATTTTTAATGAGACAGTCATGTGTTGCAACAGGGAAAATATTCTTCACAAATGGATACTGAGAAGAGCAGCTTAGTGCCATTCATAACCTGTGTCAGTTACTTGAATGAGGGAACATGAGACTGGCTGTCTGTTGGAAGCACGGCTTCTAGTCCTCAGCCTTAAAATAGCTCTGTTGTTTGGGGCAAGTACAACCTGACCCAGGGACCACATTTTTCTTGATTTGTCACATCATCATATCTCTCCTATCTATGTCATCATGATGCTGTAAAGACAAACTCAACATGTCCCAAGATTAACTGATTACAGCCACCATCTCTTCGCCCAACTCTCCTTCCCCCAAATCTTGTCCTTTATGCTCCAAATTATCTCACAAGTCTTTCTTCTTTATTCCATTTTCATTAGCTCAGGTCAGATCCAATTTATCTCAGTTTTCTGAACAGTTGCAATAAACTAGCCAGCCTCCCCTCCTTCTTGCCCTCTTTCAAACCATCCTGTCCTTTATCAGAGTTATATACTGAAAACACAATTGGTGCCAGTCCCTGGCTTAACACTTGAAATGTCTCCCTCCTGCAAAATGATAAAGTTAACTTATCACTTAGTTACTTACTTACTTAAGCTTCATTATACCTTACTAACAATGAGCCCCCATGTAAGATGATTCCTATCATTCAAATCATCAGTGACTGCACGGTGGCTGGTGCTTCTGGTCCAACATGTCAGATTGCTGGATTCCTCTGGTTTTAGCTCAGCATGGTAGAAGCTTGCTGTTTCACTGCCGATTTCCTGCACCAGGCATGAGTCGTAGCATTTCTCTACTATTGCTTTCTTGGAAGCTGTGGAAGGTTTCTAAACCGTACAGGTGAAACCTAAAAGTATGTGGAGTTAATGTCCCAGGGATGGAGGACAACACTCAAAGGAGAGCAAAAGTCAATGGATAAATGCCCCAGTTTCTCTGTTCTGTGATGAGCCCATCTGAGGCCTGCTCTATTGAAGCTGCTCAGAGAGTTGCTAACAGGATTGAGCTCTAGGTGTCCATAGTGGTTGCACTCTGTTTCTTTGGAAGTGATTCTTGGGACCACTTCCCAGATAAACTACCCACACTGAGTCCTTGCTTCAAAGTCTGCTTTATGGGTAATCCAACTTACGAGACCTTATTTTTGTCTGCTTGGTTTTTTGATCACTAATATACACAAGGTGAAGTCTCTTAGCATGAGAGTGATTTCTCCTTAAGTTTCTATTACATTTCACACCTCTTTTACTAGATGCCTAAATGTTCGTGACTATTCTATCTTTTTGGTGGATAAAACTACCATGATGTATCCCTCTTTGTTCCATTAAGTTTATTCACCTTGGATTCTATTTTATATGACATTAATATTGATACATCTGCTTTCTTTTCTTTTCTTTTTTAAAGATTTTATTTATTTGACAAACAGAGATCACAAGTAGGCAGAGAGGCAGGCAGAGAAAGGAGGAAGTAGACTCCCCACTGAGCAGAGATCCCAATGCGGGGCTCAATCCCAGGACCCTGGGATCCTGACCTGAGCCGAAGGCAGAGGCTTTAACCCGCTGAGCCACCCAGGCGCCCCTGCTTTATTTTCATAGCTTTTGCCTTGCATAACTTTTTTGATTTTTAATTTTTATTTTATTTCAGGAGAACAAAAAATAAGTGTATAGATGGATTAAAATCTCCAGTCTCATGGTGAAAATAAAAAGTATGTCAACATGTGCTATTAGTAAGGCTATGGGGAAACAGTCACTATCAGACACTGTTGGTGGGACTACAAAGTAGTACAATTGTTTTGTAGAGATGGTTGGAAATATCTAACAAAACTACATGTGTATTTGTCTTTCAACAAAACAATCCTGTCCCTAGGAGTTTACCCTGAGAATAGACCTACAATAATATAAAATATATGCACACAAGGTTATTCATTATAGCATTGTGATTTCAAATTACTGGAAACAACCTATATCTTCATGCAAGAGAGTGCTTGAATAGAGTAAGGTACATCACAAAATAGAACACTGTGCAGATACAAAAAAGAATGAGGAAGACCTTTATGAACTGACATGTTATAACTGACATTACATTCCAGAATATAATGTTAAGGGAAAAAAGCAAAGTGCAAAACAGTATGCTACCTTTCACACAAGAAATAAAGGGGGAGATAGGAAAATATAAGTGTATCAGCTTATTTGTGCAGAAAAAACAGGAAAAGAAATTAGAAACTAGTGAAATTGGTTACCTACAATGGTTGGGCAGTAATAAAGTAGAAAGTAGGGGATATGGAAAGAGAGTAGAAGAAATATGAATGAGTTATATTTCTCTGAATGTACATTTTTGTCTAGTTCTGACTTTTGGAACCATGTTAATGTTTCACATACTTCAAAATAAATAAAATCAACAAGGATGGGCAAGACAAAAATGGAATAGAAATAGAAACAAATGAACCTAACTTTATTTCAAATGAATAACATGACCACATCAAAGTGTTTGTGTGTTTTATGGGAGAAGGAGCATCTAAGACTTAACATAAGTAACTGAAATGACAGTATTTTGATGATACACTACATGAAGACTACAGGAAAGAAATTGGCCTCCTAATGACACATAATTTCCAGCCAGCAACCTCTAAGGTTCATTTCCCACCTATGTCTGTCACCTCCTGCAGGATTCTGAAAAGACTTGCCCCTTAACACCCACACATCGCATAAGGTCATGCATCATCTGGCTGTCTTTTCGAAATCTTGTGCCACTGGGACTTTCTTTTTATAAAATGCCTGTGCAGTGCTATTCATTCTCTCTCAGTTCTGGACTTTTTCCCATACAGCCATCCACCCCACCTTTTGCCTTGGAGCTTCCTTACCTTTTTGAACGAGACAGTTTCATTTTATTCATACTAAAAGGCTACCATCATAAGTTTCACCATTTGAAACTTACCTTGGGAGGGAGCTTTCCCATGACACAGTGAGGTTACTATGCTTTCTACAAATTAAGGATAAAAGTAGAATTGGAAACAAATATTATACTCTTGTTTGTAGATTTGATTTTTACAGGAGAATGGGTTAGCAATTCTGCAACAACTTTATATGCATTCGGGGACTGAGCAAGTAAGTGAATATATTGTCAATAATGGGAAGCAATAAGTGGAAATAATCCAAATGTCTGTAAACTAATGGAAGGGACAAAAGTGGTATAGCTATTAAAATGGAATATTATTTAGCTACAAAAAAGAATAAAGTCCTGATGTTATCTATGATACTGATGAACCTTGAAAATACTATCTTAAGTGAAAGAAGCCATATATGTGATCCCATTAATATGAAATGTCTTGAATAGACAAATCCATGGAGACTAAAAGTAGATTAGTAGTTGCTTAGAGTTGGGAAGGAGGTTTTGAAGAGAAATGGGGAGTGGCTACCAATGAGTATGGGGAAGACTTATTAGAGTACACAAAACCATTCTGGAATGAGATGGTTGCACTATCTTGTACATATGCTAAAAAAATTGAGTTATACATATTAAAAGGTGAACTTCATAGTGTATGAATTATATTTCAAGAAAGTTGTTTAAAAAATTATGTCACTGGATGCCTGGGTGGCTCAGTCAGTGAGGCATTGAAATCTTTATTTTGGCTCACATCATGATCTCCGGGTTGTGAGATCACGGTGATCGTGGGACTGAGCCCCAAGTTGGGCTCTGCACTGGCTGTGGAACATGCTTAAGACTCTCTCTCTCTCTCGTCCCTCTGCCTCTACTCTCTCTAAAAAATTATGCTACTTTTTGAAGTTTGTACTTCCATTATAATAATTTATTTTTCATTTTTGTTTGAAAAAATCATGTGCACTAATAAACTAACAAAATAATAATGTAAAATGCATTTTCTTTTTAAAAAAATGTAGTTGTTTCATAGCTTTGCAACAACTATTCTCATATGAAAAAGATTCCCTTTTTGGTTGAAATGATTCTGTTATCAGTGATAGTTGTTAATCAAGTAAGCCAGAAAAATGCCCAAGTTTACCATCCCTCCATTCTTTTTCTTTTTTTTTTTTCCTCCATTCTTTTTCTAGACGACTTTTCTATCACACTGCACTGTGATAGTTGATAATATCTCTCCTACTAGGCTGTGAGTTTCCTTTAGGAGACAAATCGAGTCTTATTATTTTTGTCTCCTTAGGGCCTAGCTTAATGCCTGAAGCATCACAGCAATTCATTAAACATCTGTTGAATGATCGAATGAATAAGGGATGAATTATAAGCTCTATCTCAAACAGTCAGTGAAAAATTTGCAAATTTATCAGTTCTCTTTTCTTCTTCAGGAACAGCAATCACTGATACTACCTAATTCAATAGTGCTCTGCCGGTCATCTAAAAGTCAAAGCCACATAACGGTAGGTAGGCAATTTGTGGAGAAAATAGTCAATCAGAATATACTCCAGTCTGCCTAAAATGCCTTGAAATTACAAATAGGAAATATTAGTCCTCTAAACATCAGAAAATTGAATTTTCCTTTCTTTCCTTATTTTTCAAAATGCACACCTCATCTAGTGTAAATTGTTACACTGTTAACGTTACTGAATGAACAATTTGGAAGCCGTGATCACAGCGTCTATGATAAGAAAAGCTGCATCCCATTGGGATTCTAATTTCAACCCAAGGGGATTTTGTTTTGGGCTAGGCTACCTGGTTTTCTTAAAACACGATCAGAGATTTGTATTTCCCTGATGCCGAGTGACGTGGAGCACTTTTTCATGTGTCTGTTGGCCATCTGGATGTCTTCTTTGCATAAATGTCTGTTCATGTCCTCTGCCCATTTCTTGATTGGATTGTTTGTTCTTTGGGTGTTGAGTTTGCTGAGTTCCTTATAGATTTTGGATACTAGCCCTTTATCTGATATGTCGTTTGCAAATATCTTCTCCCATTCTGTCAGTTGTCTTTTGGTTTTGTTAACTGTTTCCTTTGCTGTGCAAAAGCTTTTGATCTTGATGAAATCCCAATAGTTCATTTTTGCCCTTGCTTCCCTTGCCTTTGCCGATGTTCCTAGGAAGATGTTGCTGCGGCTGAGGTCGAAGAGGTTGCTGCCTGCATTCTCCTCAAGGATTTTGATGGATTCCTTTCTCACATTGAGGTCCTTCATCCATTTGGAGTCTATTTTCGTGTGTGGTGTAAGGAAGTGGTCCAATTTCATTTTTCTGCATGTGGCTGTCCAATTTTCCCAGCACCATTTATTGAAGAGGCTGTCTTTTTTCCATTGGACATTCTTTCCTGCTTTGTCAAAGATTAGTTGACCATAGAGTTGAGGGTCTATTTCTGGGCTCTCTATTCTGTTCCACTGATCTATGTGTCTGTTTTTGTGCCAGTACCATGCTGTCTTGATGATGACAGCTTTGTAATAGAGCTTGAAGTCCGGAATTGTGATGCCACCAACTTTGGCTTTGTTCTTCAATATTCCTTTGGCTATTCGAGGTCTTTTCTGGTTCCATATAAATTTTAGGATTATTTGTTCCATTTCTTTGAAAAAAATGGATGGTATTTTGATAGGGATTGCATTAAATGTGTAGATTGCTTTAGGTAGCATAGACATTTTCACAATATTTATTCTTCCAATCCAGGAGCATGGAACATTTTTCCATTTCTTTGTGTCTTCCTCAATTTCTTTCATGAGTACTTTATAATTTTCTGTGTATAGATTCTTAGCCTCTTTGGTTAGGTTTATTCCTAGGAGATATCACCTCACACCAGTCAGAATGGCTAAAATTAACAAGTCAGGAAATGACAGATGCTGGCGAGGATGCAGAGAAAGGGGAACCCTCCTACACTGTTGGTGGGAATGCAAGCTGGTGCAACCATTCTGGAAAACAGCATGGAGGTTCCTCAAAATGTTGAAAATAGAACTACCCTATGACCCAGCAATTGCACTACTGGGTATTTACCCTAAAGATACAAACATAGTGATCCGAAGGGGCACGTGTACCCGAATGTTTATAGCAGCAATGTCTACAATAGCCAAGCTATGGAAAGAACCTAGAGGTCCATCAACAGATGAATGGATAAAGAAGATGTGGTATATATACACAATAGAATACTATGCAGCCATCAAAAGAAATGAAATCTTGCCATTTGCGACGACGTGGATGGAACTAGAGCGTATCATGCTTAGTGAAATAAGTCAATCGGAGAAAGACAACTATCATATGATCTCCCTGATATGAGGACATGGAGAAGCAACATGGGGGGGTAGGGGAATAGGAGAAGAATAAATGAAACAAGATGGGATTGGGAGGGAGACAAACCATAAATGACTCTTAATCTCACAAAACAAACTGGGGGTTGCTGGGGGGAGGTGGGATTGGGAGAGGGGGAGGGGGCTATGGACATTGGGGAGGGTATGTGCTATCGTGAGTGCTGTGAAGTGTGTAAACCTGACGATTCACAGACCTGTACCCCTGGAGATAAAAATACATTATATGTTTTTAAAAAAAAAAATTTGGAAGGGGAGGCGAACCATAAGAGACTATGGACTCTGAAAAACAACCTGAGGGTTTTGAAGGGTCAGGGGTGGGAGGTTGGGGGAACAGGTGGTGGGTAATAGGGAGGGCATGTTTTGCATGGAGCACTGGGTGTTGTGCAAAAACAATGAATACTGTTACGCTGAAAAAATAAATAAAATGGGAAAAAAAAACCAAAAAAACACGATCAGAGATAAGCCAGGATCCATGCCCTAAACGGATTTACAGCCCAGTCAACTGGGGACAATCTCTTCTTTCAGTATTTATTGAAACCTACTATGCTAGGCTCTGTTCTAGGACCTGGGGATACAGCAGCAAACAGGAACAGCCCCAAAGTCTTTGCCTCACAGCACTTTGATACCCCGCAGCATCTCATGGTTTCCTTCCTCCACCTAATCTGCATTAAATGTTTTTTTTTTCCTGTGTCTCTAGCCAGCAGGCTTCTACGTAGTGCTCTGACTATTAATCCCTTCGATGATCAGGAACCGGTAAGAGCCCATGTGAAAAGACAGAATTACCCTTTTAAAACAAGACCCCCTTTTCTCTTGATGGTACAAACATAGACTTGGATAATTTGTCAGCTGCATAGTAAGGAATGAGCACTTGCTTAAGCAACCTTGTCTTTCTTCATTATCCTTCCCTCCTAAGAAGTATGGTTCATCTCTCACAAGAGAGATGGTGAACTCTACCATTGCACTACTCTGATGGACTGACAACCTTAACTCTGAATTTCTATAAAGGGTGGTGACACAGAGCTTCCAGCACACGCTCTTCAGATTGTTCTTGTGGCTGCTCTCCTTAAACCAGGGAAGTGCGTATAAATGAAGATGGTATATCTCCACAATCTCTTCCAGTCTAATATGGTAAATTAGAGATACAATAGAGGAATATGTGGGAAATGTATAGAAGGTGCTGCAAGTTGGTTAGCATGTCAGGTAACACACACACACACACACCTGTATTTTATAGTCGGAGTGGGACTGTGATGCTGTTGTCATTTACTACACAGAACTGAGGATTTTTCTTATTTCCAAGTTTTTATGATGAAAATGTTCAAAGATACAGAAAAGGTAGAAGTATTTGACAGTGAACCCCCATTTTCCCACCACCCACATTCTATAATTAACATTTTCTTTTACTTGCCTTATCACATGATGGTCTACTTATCCGTCCCTCTCTCTATCCATCCATCAATTTAGAACTGAGGGTTTAAAGTATTTTCACAGGCTTAGACAAGGGAGCAGATGCACAAATTGCTAGACCCTTGCCCTATCCTCTGCCTTGAATTTACTCTCTTTCATTTGTCAAATTGAATTTAGTTTTCAAATACTAATAGCTCTGTAAAGACTAATCTTTTCTATTAAGGTTTTGTCTAATTAAAGGGGATTAACCTGGGTGGAAACTTCTAATGATTTATTTAAGCATTCTCGTAATTGTTCAGTATGTGTTCAGAAACTCAGATAAAACACAAATTTCATTCATCTTAATAAGATATACTTACAATAATTCTATTAAATGTCATTTCTAATCCCCGGACTGTCTTGATTTAATCCAGGAAGTTTCTATTGCTGCCAGCATCTCTTTGTGCACTGTACATGTTAAATTAATTATAAGATTTAAAACATGATTATCTCTACTCATATTTGACTTGATCTTTGTCCTTTTCACCCTTTCAATTTTCTTTTGTACAGTCACTTCTTTTCTTTTTTAAAAGAATTTATTTATTTGACAGACAGAGAATGAGAGGAGAGAGAGCACAAACAGGGAGAGAAGCAGAGGGAGAGGGGGATGAAGGCTGCCTGCTCAGCAGGGATCCCGATGTGGGACTGGATCCCAGGACCCTAAGATCAGGACCTGAGCTGAAGGCAGAGACTTAACCTACTGAGCCACCCAGGCACCCCTGTACAGTCAATTTTTATCACCTCAGTGATATCACTGAGTGTGAAAGGTGTAATGGAGAGGATTAAACATGGAAAACTTGCAAAGATTATCAACTACACATCCTTAGGATTTTTAACACATTGAATGAACTTAAAATTTAAGTGGAGAAGTAGTCATGGAAATCATTTGGGGTTGGAGCATCTCTTGCTCCCTTAAGTAATTACTATGTTTTGGGGGGTGGGTAGGGTGGGAAAGCAAATAGATGAGCAAATGGATTGACCCAAAAACTTTTCCAGGGAGAATTTAGACCTTTAGTTGTGGTATTTTGTTTTGTTCCCTGTTGTAATAAAACTATAATATTCCATAGCAAAGCTAACTGTTCAGTTGCATGAGAAAAATAATAAAAAGTCATTTCGCTCACAGTGCCTCAGATTTACCAAAGTGCTCCTTGAGAGCAGGAACCCAATCTTGTTCACTATTGTCCACCCAGCAGCTATCACCTGGAGGTAATATAGTAGGTACTCAGTAAATATTATTTGAGTATTTTTAAATAAACAAAAATGTGACCCTTTATATTTAAGTTTTTGTATGTGGACCATATTTAGTCACAGTGACTCTATAGCTCTAGATAAAGGGTCTGGAAACAATGGAGCATGGGTTAAAAAATCTGGCCCACTCCCTGTTTCTGTAAATAAAATTCTGTTGGAACATAGGCAGGCTCATTTGTCTACAGATTGTCTCTGGCTGCTTTCATGCTATAGCAGCAGAGTTGAAGAGTTGTGAATGAGACTGTGGCCCAGCAAGCCTAAAACATTTACTGTCAGCCCTTTACTGGGAGAGTTTTTCAAGTTTGCTCTAGGATATATTCTTAGGCAAAGCTAAAGGGGGACATTTGGGGGAAAACAAATAGAAACCACAGTGAGATACCACTTTACAACTTCTAGGGGGGCTCCAATTTTTTAAATGAAAACATTTAAAGCTTGGGTGGCTCAGTCCATTAACTGTCTGCCTTTGGCTCAGGTCATGATCCCGGGGTCCTGGAATCAAGTCCCACATAGAGCTTCCTGCTCATCTGGGAGTCCACTTCTTCCTCTACCCCTCTCCCCTGCTTAGGCTCACTCTCTCTCTCTCAAATAAAGAAACAAAATGAAAATAACAAATGTTGGCCAGAATGTGGAGAAATTGGAACCCTAGTATGTTGCTGGTGGGACTATGAAATGACAAAGTGCTATGGAAAACAGTTTGGTGGTTCCTCAAAAAACTAAATGCAGAATTACCAATATAAGCCAGCAATTCAGTGTCAAGGTATATACCCAAAGGGACTGAAAGCAGGGACCTCAGATATCTGTAGGCAGCGTTATTTACAATAGCCAAGAGGTGGAAACAATGTGTGATATTGTGATTTATAAGAAGAAACCTGTATTTGGTCTTCCTCATGGTTTTGAGAGGCACAGGGCTCCTAAAATCTTTAGAATTTCCTAAGCAATGAGAATAACAAAGGTGTCCTTTGTTATGTTAATGTGTGACTTTTGGACCACCACCTAAGCTTAGAGGTTGATGGCCAAGACAACCAACTCCTGTGATTGCAGGCTTGGAAATTTCAGCCCCTCTCCCCTACCTCTGGGAGAGAGAGGGGCTGGAGGTTGAATGAATTGCTATTGGCCAATGATTTAATCCATCATGCCTCTGTACTGACAGGATTCGGAGAGCTTCCAGGTTGGTGAATACGTGGAGATTCTGGTAGAGTGGCCTCCCAGTAGCTTCCACGCCCCTTCCCACAGGCCTTGCTCTACACATCTCTCCAGTCTGGCTGTTCATTTTTTAAAAAATATTTTACTTATTTATTTGACAAGATCACAAGTAGGCAGGGAGGCAGGTAGAGAGAGGAGGAAGCAGGCTCCCTGCTGAGCAGAGAGCCCCATGCGGGGCTCCATCCCAGGACCCTGAGATCATGACCTAAGCCGAAGGCAGAGGCTTTAACCCACTGAACCACCCAGGCGTCCCAAGGCTGTTCATCTTTTTCATAACCTTTAAGAAACTGGCAGACATAAGTGTTTCCTGGGTTCTGTGAGCTACAGTAGCAAATGAATCGAACCCCAGGCGGGAGTCCCGAGAACCTCTCCTCTGGAGCCAAAACGGACAGAAGTTGAGGGTAACCTGGAGACCTACTACTTGTAATCGGCATCTGCAGGAGGGGTGGGAGCAGTCTTGTGAGATGGGGCCCTTGAATTTGGGATCCAACACTATCTCCAGGTAGATAGTGTCAGAATTGAGTTGAATTGTAGGACACCCAAATGGTGTAGGAAACCTAGCTGGAGTGGGTGGAAAAACCCACACACATTTGGTGACCCGAAGTGTCACAAGTGAAGTATTCTGTGTGAGTAGTGAAGGGTATACACAGGAGAGAAACACAGGTGATGGAAGACTGAGCTTTTTCCTTTATGTAATCCAAGTGCGCATCCACAAATGAATGAAGAAACAAATATGGAATATTAATCATCCATAAAGAAGAAAAAACATTCTGACACATGCCACGACATGGATAAATCTTGAAAATATTATACCAAGTGAGAGAAGTCAGACTCAAAAAGACAAATGTGTGATCCCACTTGTATGAAATACCTGGATTAGGCATATTGATAGAAATCAAAAGTAGATTAGAGATTATGGTGGCTCTGGGGCAAAGGGAGATTGGGGAGCTATTGCTTAATGGTTGTAGAATTTCTTCTGGGGGTAACTAAAAAAAGTGAGAGGAAAGTCAAGAAACAGACTCTTTTTTGTTCTTGCCTCCCCCCGTTTTTTAAAGAAACAGACTTTTTCATTTTCCATTTTTTTTTAAAAATTTTATTTATTTGACAGACAGAGATCACAAGTAGGCAGAGAAGCAGGCAGAGAGAGAGAGGAGGAAGCAGGCTCCCTGCTGAGCAGAGAGCCCGATGCGGGGCTCGATCCCAGGACCCTGGTATCCTGACCTGAGCCGAAGGCAGAGGCTTTAACCCACTGAGCCACCCAGGCGCCCCTCATTTTCTATTTTTTAAGATTTTTGTTTGTTTATTTGATACAGAGAGAGAGAGAGAGCATGAGCACAAGCAGGGAGAGTGGCAGGCAGACAGAGCGGGAGAAACGGGCTCTCCACTAAGCAAGGAGCCTGAAGTGGGCTCAAGCCCAGGATCCTGAGATCATGACCTGAGGTGAAGGCAGACGCCTAACTGACTGAGCCACCCAGGTACCCCTCTTTTCTTTCTTTTTGTTTTAAGATTTCTTTATTTTAGGAGCACCTGGGTGGCTCAATTGGTTGTGTCTGCCTTTGGCTCAGGTCATGATCCTGGGGTCCTGGGATCAAGCCCCATGTCCATCTGCTCCCTACTCAGCAAGAAGCCTGCTTCTCCCTCTCCTTCTGCCCTTCCCCCTCACCTGTGTGCTCTCTTTCTCTCTCAAAATAAATAAATAAAATCATTTAAGAAAATAAATAAAATATCTTTATTTTAGAGATGGGGGAGGGGCAGAGAGAGAGAGAGAGAGAGTCAAAATCAGACTCTCGGCTGAGCACAGAATCGTGAGATCTTGACCTGAGCTAAAACCAAGAGTTGGATGCTTAATTGACTGTGCCATCCAGGTGACCCAAGACTCTTAACTATAAAGAACAAATTCATGATTACTAGAGGGAATGGGGTGGGGTGGGAGGGATGGGGAAATAGGTGATGGGGATTAAGAAGAGCTCTTGTGATGAGCACAGAGTGATGTATGGAAGTGTTAAATCACTCTACTGCACACCTGACACTGATATTACACTGTATGTTAAATAAATGGAATAAAAATAAAAATAAAAAGTGTTGGAAACTGTGATGATTGCACAGCTTGTGAATGTGATTAATACCACTGAATTGTGCAATTAAAATGGTTAAAATGGCAAAATGTGTTATACATTTTACCATAATTTTTTAAAACTTGATGTAATATACCAATAAACATTGAGTTGTACACACTACAGGGATGAATTGTAATGGTATTTGAGTTATATCTCAATAAGGCTGTTTAAAAAAATGAGCTGGGGGGGCGCCTGGGTGGCTCAGTGGGTTAAAGCCTCTGCCTTCAGCTCAGGTCATGATCTCAGGGTCCTGGGATCGAGCCCCACATCAGGCTCTCTGCTTGGCAGGGAGCCTGCTTCCCCTTCTCTCTCTGCCTGCCTCTCTGCCTCCTTGTGATCTCTGTCTGTCAAATAAATAAATAAATAAAATAAAAAAAAATGAGCTGGGGCACCTGGGTGGCTCTGTCCATTGAGTGTCTGCCTTTGGCTCAGGTTATGATCCTAGAGTCCAGGGATTGAGTGGCCACATTGGGCTCCCTGCTCAGTGGGGAGCCCACTCCTTCCTCTCCATCTGCCCCTCCCACTCATGTGCTCTCTCTCTCTCTCTCACTCAAATAAATAAAATCTTAAAAAAAAACAACAACAACAACTACAGTGTGGGAGAATAATGAATGCTTGGGCTCCTAAAAACTCAGGTAAGTCTGAGATCACTCAAACCACATGATTTATTCAATCAATTTGACATTTATAGTAAGATGTTAGGGGAGAAAAATGGAGTATGTTAACACACTTAGGATAGGATGCCAGCAAGCTGAACCACACCTGGGTTATGCAATGTTTGTATGTCCTATTTCTCTCATCCCTCATCAGCCTCGTGCACTGATGGTGTGATTATGAAGACCAGCAGTGAGGTTTGAGTACAGAGGCTCTGTGAATGAAAGAAGCCTGAAGCCAATTAGACACACATTCTCTCTTGGAGAGTTGTAGGGCCGAGTGTACCTGTCCACAGCTGAAACTTGCCATAGCCCCATGGGCAGTTAGGGACTTTTATTTTTTTGTTTCCTCGCCAAAGGATACACTGGCACAGAATAGATGTCCCTTGTGGGCAGCTGATTTAGGTCCTCATGAATACTGAGTGCCTCATATATTTAGTGTGCTGTGAATATTTGGTGTCTCAGGGGCCTGATGTATAGCTACTGCATCATGAATATTAGGTGCCTTCCGTGCTTCATGAATATTTAGTGCCTACTTAGTTTTTCTATCCCCTCTGATTTAAGTTTTGTACACATACATCCTACCTTACATCTGAAATGTCTCATGGGCTACTAACCTCATCGTCTCAGCTTAACATACATATGAATTTCATTTCTCCCATTTGTTTTCTTGTTTACTATGGCAGAATTAAATATTCTTGGTCAATACGACATATTACTATTACAGTTAGTTTGCCATATCCCCATTTTACAAATAAAGAAATTGCACAGAGTAGTTAACTAATTTGTGGGACTTGCCAAGGTCACAAGCGGAATTAGGATTCAGATTCTGGTAGCTCGACTCCAGAGCTCATACTTTGCTTTCTCCATTTGATGTGATTTTTTTTATTACATTTTTAATTTTAATTCCAGTCTAGTTAACATTGTGCTATATTAGTTTCAGGTGTACAATTCAACAACTCCATGCATCACCCTGTATTCATCACAATGAATGCACTCCTTAATCCCCACCTGCAATTTCCCTATCCCCCCGCACACCTCCCTTCTGGTAACCATCAGTTTGTTCTCTACAGTTAAGAGCCAGCTCCTCGGGGCGCCTGGGTGGCTCAGTCAGTTGCGCATCTGACTCTCAGTATCAGCTCAGGTCTTGATTGCAGGGCTGTGAGTTCAAGCATCACCCGGCATGGAGCCTGCATAGAAAAAAGTCTGTTTCTTGGTTTGTCTCTTGTTTGCATGCTTTTTTCTTTTTTTCCTTAGCAGAGCTCATGCTTTTAACGGGCTATGCCTTATTACTAACTCTGAGAATCCGTGTGAGCTAAGGTACTATAAGGGCTTAAGGTGGGCATCATAAAAGACGTCCTCAATGCAATAGAAGGTCATAGGAGAGAGCTGTGTAGAAAGACTTTACGGAACAAACATCTGAGATGACCTAGGAAGAAGGAAAGGATAACTAAAGCAGAAATCAGAGCACAACTGTTAGGTTACTTGTGAGTTAAAACACTTCAGCCTAACAGTGTGACATTGTGTGTATTAGTTGATGTTACTAACCCAGATGCAAGTAGTGTTCTACTTGGGAGTTCACAGTCCGGAGAGCCAGACCTTTATAATAAGAAGTTATCTACCCCTAAAGTTGCTCCTACAAGTGCTTCCTTTATTTAGAGCGATGTTATCTATAGCAACACCAGGTGTTTTACTAATTAGCAATTGTGACTATTGGAAGCTGGTTTTTATTGGGGAAATGTGAGGCTTGTTAGTTATGGCATTTTTTTCTTTAAGTTTCAATATTATAACAAAAAGTATTTTCTGGGGCTCATCAGTGCAAACGTTTCATGGCATTTTTCTTTAAATAAATTTCAATATTGTGTGGCTTGTTAATTAGCCTAATGAATGTTAGAAATGAGTTCTCATTGTTGAAATTAAATATATTCAAAATACATGGATTGGCTAGTGAATCACTAGCCAATGAAGTGAATGACAATGAAGTGAAGACACACTTCATTCTTGTATGAGTATGGTAAAAAAAAAATCCTAACTGAAATTTCAGGGGGTCCAGTGTCCAGCCTTTGGTTTGGAGAATTTCTTGTTGTCAGAAACATACTATAAGGCTCACAGAATTCTGTCTCTGGAATGTAATCACATCTTGTATTTGTAGTATATTTTGTCAATTGAGAAAACATTTCTGTGCATATGGATTCCAGAATCTTTCCTCCAGTTGCTTCATAGGGTCCCAGGGGTCCAGAATCTACAACTTGCAAACCACTGTTGTATGTATGCGGAGAGGGGCAGTTTTACATCATTGGAGCTTCATTTTAGAAAGATTAATCTGACTTTGGGTGGGGTGAATTGAATGGGGGGCAGAGACTCCTCCAGAGGAAAAGTATTAAGAGCGTGTGAAAACAGAGCAGAGAGGCTGGGTTGGAGAGGCATGGTAGAGAAAACATATGCACGGCTTAACAGCTAAATAAAGATAGGGAGCAAAGGGAGGAGGGATGGTATTTATAATAATCACATATTTAGGGCTTACTGTGTGCCAGGCATATTTTGCGGGAAGGAGAACAACCACATATATACGTGTGTACTGGTCAGACATTCTGCTTTCTTTTTTTCTTTCTTTCCTTTTTATCCTTTCAGTTTTATTGAGATATAATCGATGTATAGCACTGTGTAAGTTTTGTTGGTTTGTTTTTAAGCTTTTATTTACTTTGGGGTGGGAGAGAGAGTATGAGCAAGAGGGAGGGGGAGAGGGAGAAGCAGACCCTTGCTGAGTAGGGAGCCTGACATGGGGCTCGATCCCAGAATCCTGGGATCATAACTTGATCTGAAGGTAGCCATTTACTGACTGGGCCACCCAGGTGCTCTAAGACTTATGAAAGTTTAAGGTGTACTTCATGACTTGACACACATATGCTGTGAAATGATTACTACAGTATGTATTGTTAACATCTGTTTCCTCATATAGTTACAATAATTTTTTTCCTTGCGATGAAAACTGTTAATATTTACTCTCTTAACCACTATCAAATGTACTGTACAACATTGTTAACTGTAGTTATCATGTTGTACATTATACCCCCAGTACTTATCCCCAACATGTATTTTATAGCTGAGAGTTTGTACCTTTTAACCACCTCCATCAGATTCTCCCACCCGCACTTCTGGTAACCCAAAATCTGACATCTTCTTCCACGAGTTTCTTTTTTTTTTTAAATTTCACATATAAGTGACATCATGCAGGATTTGTCTTTCTCTGCCGTATTTCACTTAGCATAATGCCCTCAAGGTCTGTCTATGTTGTGGTGAATGGCAGAATTTCTTTCTTCTTTTGTGACTGAGTAGTATTTCTGTGTGTGTGTGTATACATCACATTTTCTTTATTCAGTTCAAATATTCTAAATGTGGTATAACTAAAAACTCTGGAATTCAAAAGTGTCATGAATGGATAACTATTATTAATACTTAATAATTAATCAATAATATTATTATAATAATATCAATAATTAATCGATAATTAATAATTGATTAATAATATAATAATATTATTAATACTTAATAATTAATAATAACATTAATACTTAATAATTAATAATAATTAAAATTAATACAATAATATTATTGACTCACAGAAAGCTTAGCTCATTTTTAAAAAAAGATTTTAATTTTATCTATTTGACAGAGAGACATCGTGAGAGAGAGAGAACACAATTAGGGAGAGTGGGAGAGGGAGAAGCAGGCTTCCTGCTGCGCCGAGAACCCAGTCGGGGACTTAGTCCAAGGACTCGATCTCAGGACCACGGGATGATGATCTGAGCCAAAGGCACTTAATAACTGAGCCACCCAGGCACCCTGAAAGCTTACCTTAAAGGAACCATTCCAGTGCAAGCTAAGTGACAACACTCAGAAAATGATAGAATGTGGAAGGAAATTAAAATATGTCACCCTGAAATACGCCTCTTTGACATAAGAAATTTTTTGAGCTGAAGGCAAAATTAAGCAGTAAACACTGAAAAAGCGCTCCCTTTTCAGCTTAAAGTTAGGAGATAAATTCTCCTTTTACTGGAGACAGATTCTAATCATCCCAGAGAGCAACAGAGAAATCCGTATAAAGGAAATTTGTTAAACTAAACCTTATCTTCCTAGTTACTTCTTCACCATTAAGTACCCTAGCCCAGACCACTTTGTCTTATCAACTTTTCACAAATTTCTTTGTCTAAAATGTATAAAAGCGTCCTGTTCCAACCACTTCTTTAGGTCTTCATTCTCTTGTGAAGGCTCCTATGTACATGTAAAAATTAATAAAACCTGAATGCTTTTTTGTTCATCTTTCCTTTTCTCCTGTTAATCCTTCCCTGTCAGTTTAATTTCCAGACTCAGCCAGAGACCCTAAGCAGGTGGAGGAAAACTTTTACCTCCCACCACAGAAGCAAGCCACTGAAGCTGAGAAATGAAGGACAAGATAGCCTTTATGTTCTTAGAACCCCACCAACGCCCTTTGACTTATCACAATGTGTCTTAATCATGTTGACTTTTTCTCTGGTTTATTCCCTTTCCCCATAACTAGGCTGTGAGTTCCTTGACAGCAAGAATCTTGTCTTACTCATTTCTTTTTAAAAAATTTTTTTAATTTTTAAAAAGTTTTATTTATTTTATTTACTCATTTGAGAGAGAGAGCATGAGCAGGGTGAGTGGCAGAGGGAGAGGGAGAAGCAGGCTCCCCACTGAGCAGGGAATCTTATGAAGGCCTTGATCCCAATTTTTGACATATAATTGTTCACAGTAGTCTCTTATGATTCTATGCATTTTTGTAATATCAGTTTTTTAAAAGGATTTTATTTATTTTATTTGACAGAGAGATAGAGAACAGAAGCTCTGCAGAGCGGCAGGCAGAGGGAGAGAGAGAAGGAGGCTCTCTGTTGAGCAGGGAGTCTGATGCAGGGCTTCATCCCAGGACCCTGAGATCATGACTTGAGCTGAAGGGAGACGCTTAACCCACTGAGCTACCCGGGCACTGCTTGCCTTACTCATTTCTTACCTTACAGCACACATTGCATCTCATGACGCTCATTGGTGCTCAGATATTTTTTTGAACTGGAAAGAACTTGAATGAAAAGAAAATCTAAATTACTACAAGGCCTATTTCTCCCAGGCTAAACTTCTGTTACTATTTGAAAGGGCTTAGTTACAATATATTAATTTGATAATGATGGCATGATGGCACTAAAATTAAGAATGTTCCTTACTCTGATTATTTTCTAACTGTAGTGATAAAATAATATAGCTAAAGAGGAGTTTAATTCTTGCCAAATCAGCACTTTCTCCCTCATAGATAGACATTTGAATAATTAGGTCAACCATAGTCACACAATTTCAGGAAGCAGGATTCATATGGACTAAGAGTTGGCAACTTTTTTTGTAAAGTAAGTATTTTTGGCTTTCTTGACTATAGGGTCTTTATTGCAACCAGTCAACTCTGGAACTGTAGTGGAGAAAGTGATCACAGGCAGAATGTAAAAGAATGAGTACGGTAGTGCTCCAATAAAACTTTACTTACAAAAAAAATGGCTACCTGTATTTACCTCTGTATTTACCTCCCACTCCACCTGGGCTATAGATTTCCAAACCCTGACAGAGAATACAGTGCAAATGGTGCCTCCTGTACTTATACAGTGTGGTAGCTGTGTACATAATTTATATAGACTAAATCAACTCAGGAATTTTTTATTTTTCTAGAAAAGACCTTAGGGACTATCTACTTCCTACACATTTTACAGATGAGGAAGCAGACTGAGAGGTTAAGAGAGGCATGCTTAAATTAATATAGCATGTTAGTATCAAAACTCGATATGAAACCCAGGTATCCTATTTCTGAGCCAATACTCTTTCTATTATATCAGTTCATCAGGAACTAATATTAAATTATTTCTAATACAGTTATAGCTTAAAATATACTTTATTGTATTCTAATTCTTTGCAAATCCATAACCCATGTTAGAAGTAATTTGTAACTCATACCACAGAGCAATTACTATAAAATGGCAAAGTAAAAAAAAAATTATATATATATATATGTGATATATATGATATATATATCACATATATATATATTAGTTAGAGGAATCCCTTACCCCATTGTTAAGTATTACAATTTATTAGCAGTAATTAAGAGAGCATGGTACTGGCAGGAGGATAGACGTATAAATCAGTGGAACAGAATAAAAACCCAGAAAGAGATCCATGCAAGTATACCCAATTAATTTTTTACAAATGAGCAAAATCAATTCAATGGAGGAAGGATTGCCCTTTTAACAAATGGTGCTGAAGCAGTTGGACATCCACAGGCAAAAAGAAAATGATTCATCACCTACATTTTACACCATATCCAAAAATATGGTCAAAATGGATTACAGATTTAAACGTAAAATGTAAAAACTGTAAGACTTGTAGAAAAAACATGATAGGAAACCTTTGGGGACCAGCACTAAGCAAAGAGTTCTTAGACTTGAAACCAAAAGCATGGTCTATAAAGGTTAAAAAATTTAAAAAAGGATAAATTGGCCCCTTTGTTCTGCAAAGGACCCTGTTAAGAGGGATGAAAAAAACTACAGAATGGAAGAAAATATTTGCAAACCACACGTTTGACAAAGAGGTGGTTATCTAGAATATATAAAGAACTTTCAAAACACAACAGTTAAGGGGTGCCTGGGTGGCTCAGTTGGTTAAATGTCTGTCTTCAGATCAGGTCATGATCCCAGGATCCTGGGAGAGAGTGCTCTTCCCCCCCCATAACTTTAGGCTCCCTACTCAGGGGGGATTCTGCTTCTTTCTCTCCCTCTGCATCTCCTGCCCCCACCCCTGCTTCAGCTCTCTCTCGCTCATGCTCTCTCTCTCAAATAAATAAATAAATAAATAAATAAAATCTTAAAAAAATTCAACAATTAAAACATAGGCAAAATATAGGAAGAGACATTTCACCGGAGAGGAGATATGCAGGTAGAAAATAAGCACACGAATAGATATTTCATATTAGCCATCAGAGAATACAAATTAGAACCACAGTGAAATATCACTACACAACTGGGGTGCCTGGGTGGCTCAGTCGGTTAAGGGTCTGCCTGCAGCTCAGGTCATGATCCCAGGGTCCTGAGATCAAGTCCCATATGGGAGCTCCCTGCTCAGCGGGAAGCCTGCTTCTCTGTCTCCTCCCTGCTCATGCTTTCTTTAGCTACCTCTCTTGCTATCTCCGTCTCTCTCTCAAATCAATAAAAATAAAATCTTACTGGAAAAAAGGAAATAGCACTACACAACTATCAGAATAGCCAAATGAAAAAAAAAGATAATGGGAGGATGCAGAGAAATTGGATCTCATATACATTGCCAGTGGAAAGGTAAAATGGTATAGCCATTCGGGAAACAGTATGGCTGTTTCTAACAAAACTAAACATGAAACTTACAACCTAGTAATTGCACTTCTGGGCATCTATCCCAGAGAAATGAAAACATTTTCACACAAAAACCTTTGTATGAATGCTTGTAGCAGCTTTATTTATAACAGCCAAAAACTCGAAACAGCGCAAATGTCCTTCTAAGGGTGAATAGTTCAACACACTGTGGTATATATATGCAAGCCATGGAATTCTACTCAGCACTTCAGAAAAATGAATTATTGAATCACACAATTTGGACGAACCTGAAGAAAATTATGCTGGGTGGAAAAAAGCCAGTCTCAAAATGATAGTGCATAATTGCATTTATTCAACATTCATGAGGTAACATAATTATAGAAGTAGAGAACTTATCAGTGGTAGCCAGGTGTTGGGGATGGGGAGGAGGGGGACAAGTGTGGCTATAATGGGGTAAAGTGAGGGAGTCTTGTAGTAATGACACAGTTGAGTATCTCAGTTGTGGTTGTGGCTACACAAGGCTGCACATGTGATAATATTTCACAGAGTTCCCTCAATCCCCTACATACGTACACAAATTAGTGCATGTATAACCGTTGAAATTTGAATAAGCTCAATGGATTGTGCCAAAGTCATTTTTCTGGGGTTTTGATCATGTGTTATAGTGATATAATATGTTAGCTTTGGAGGAGGCTAGGGAAAGGGTACATGGAACTTCCCCATGCATTTCTTTTGAAAACTCCTATAAGTCTATAATTATTTCCAAACAAAATTGGATATATTAAAATACAAAATATATTTTATTCAAAATAAAAGCATATATATGTATATACAGAAATATATATGGCAAAGAGCATGAGAGAGAGATGTGAGTGAGTGTTATCTTCAATTTTACAATAATTTATTGCATGCCTTCTATGGCCAAGATTCTGGTTAATACAAAGTTGAATAAATACATTTTCAAAGACCATCCATTCCATTAAAGAGAGTCTTCTTGAAAGGTTCCAATCAAAATGCCCTTGATCTTTCAAAGGGAAACTTACAGAAACATAAAATAACTGAAATCTATTAGGCTTCCTTTGAAATAGATTAATTATGAGGACTAGTAATTTATTCTAGTAAATAAAAAATATAAATATAAAAATATTTAAAAATATAAATATAAAAAATATAAATATATTTATAAAAATATAAAAATAAAAAATATTTAAAAAATTAAAAAAAGAATAAATAAATATAGTAATTTATTCTTCCTTCCATCGCTCTACTACACTATTTTTTCTGAAACTATCAAGGATGTTCTAATTTGCAGAATGCAAGCCCTAGCTGACCTCTGGGCAACATTTGTCCTCGTTAACTAATTTCTCCTTTTTTTAACATGTTCTACTTTTCCAGTCTTTGTGACATCACTTTCTTTCCTAGTTCTTTTCCTATATCTCCAGACATTTTTATAGTTTTTTCCCCTCATTTTTATTATCCCATAGCTTCAGTAATAAACTCCATGTTAATGGTTCTTACATTTTCCCCCAATATCAATGTCTTCTATGAATTTCAGAGCCTTATCAACTACTCATTAATTGTGTCCACTTGAATGTCCTCCAGGAAACTCTCATTTAACATAACCCCTCCCACCCTTGTATTCTTCCTCCTTACATGTGCCCCATGTGTAGTGGCTGCTCAATAAATTTTCAGATTAAAAAACAGAAGTATTTCTGGTCTTTTTTTTCCCCAATGATTTTATTTTATTTATTTATTTTTAAAGATTTTATTTATTTATTTGACAGAGAGAGAGATCACAAGTAGGCAGAGAGGCAGGCAGAGAGGGCAGAGAGGGCAGAGAGGGCAGAGAGGCAGGCAGAGAGAGAGGAGGAACAGTCTCCCTGCGGAGCAGAGAGCCCGATGTGGGGCTCGATCCCAGGACCCTGAGATCATGACCTGAGCCGAAGGCAGCGGCTTAATCCACTAAGCCACCCAGGCGCCCCTGATTTTATTTTTTAAGTAATCTCTCTACCCAACATGAGGCTCAAACTTAGAAACCTGAGATCAAGAGTCATATGTTCTACTGAGCCAGTCAGCTGTCCCAAAGTAATCTTGATCTTTCTTTTTTTAAAGATTTTATTTATTTGTCAGAGAGAGTGAGAGAGAGAGCGTGCGTGCACACAAGCAGGCAGAGTGGCAGGCAGAGGTGGAGAGAGAAGCAGGCTCCCTGCCAAGCAAGGAGCCCGATGCAGGTCTCAATTCCAGGACCCTGGGATCATGACCTGAGCCAAAGGCAGTGGCTTAACTGACTGAGCCACCCAGGTGTCCCTAATCTTGATCATTTGAATGACATAGGATTCTACCATTCTTGAAAATTAGAAACCTCAGTGCAATTCTTGGCTTTCCCCCCTCACTCTTAAATCTAGTTAACTAAAAAATTCTATGGATTTTATCTTAATGTTTTTTTTAAACATTCTCTCCCTCTATTCCTATAGCAGCTGCATTAGTCAGAGTCCTCACCATTGCTCACCTGGATTATTGACATAGGTTCTAAACTGGTCCTTTCAGATTCAGGTCTACAAATAAATAACTAAAGATAAGTGTGTGAGTGAGAGAGATGTATGAAAAGTTAACCACAATATGAAATCACAGTCCCCAAGTGTGTAGCTTGAGGTCCAAAAAAACACTTTTGGAAAGGCAATTCCTGGTTTGCAGAACCAAAGACCTCGTGAGAAATATCAAGCTAAGGAAATTGAGCTTATAAAAGATTTGATGAACGTTCTTGTTATAAACATTGGCTCCCTAAATATTACCAAACTTCTTGATGAGACAAGGGTAAGCTTGTTCTCTCCACAGTAAGGGGAACACCACCTCAACACAGACTTGATATCATCTATAAGTGGAGAGGGTGAAGTCAGGAGATTGATGAGGTTTTTGAAGTTCATTTTAAGGCGGGCCTTTCAGTTGGGGAAGGGGCTTGGTTATGATTAAGAATCATGATACAATAGTTTAAGATTTGAGGATACAGCAGTCCACCATTGAACTTTCAGGATTCAGTATCTACAAGTTGAAGACTATAGATCTTCATGTGCCCAGGTTTGATACCACACTGCATGTGACAATGAATGGAAATTCTAAACTGAATTACCCCCCACACATGTTTATTACTAAGCAGGCACAAGAAAGTCTTACAACCTGTTAAATAAACTTGGGAAAGACACTGCTCCATCTTCTTGAGCACTTTAACAAGCATCTTGCATGGAAATTTCAATCTAAAGCAAATGTTCTCATAGTAGGCTTAGATAATCTATTTGGGTCATGGAACAAAATCCCATTTTATTAGTGTATGTGTGTGTGTGTGAGTGTGTGTGTGTGTGTGTGTGTGTGTGTGTGTGTGTAGGGGGAGTACATAAAGGAAAGGAGTTTCAGATGTACGTTGTGAAAGACAGAATGCACCAGACAATTATAGAAATTATTTTATTCCGGCTATTGTGATAGGGAGAATGTTTATACATAAGGAACATCTCAAACAAAAGTAATGGAACCTGAGGTTTTATACAGGCAAGTAAACAAGGGAGTTAACCAAGAGGCATATGGTAGTTATAAGGGAGGAGTAGATAGGTCTTACCTGGAAATACATGAGAAGAGAATGGTTCTTTGATGTTAGTTGAAATATAAAGGAGTTTATTAACTGTTGCTGCTGAAGGAGTTCAGAACACACTACAACAAAATATTGTACCTTGGCATATTGAATATTTTAAGTTGAAGGAATTTGAGAAATGGTAGGTCAGGAAGGACTCTCTGAACTTTCCCTGAAGTAGGTCATAAAACCCTCATGTGAAAGGTGCCTATTTGCCATATACCCAAAAGAAAGCAGGATCCTTATCTCTGAAGATAGAATCTGACCAAAGAGGCCTTGCTAAAATTTCCCCCAGTTAACTACCCTTGGTTTTGTGAAAAATAATAAAAGGTAGTGTAATTTAAAATAGAGTCGGGATGGGGCGCCTGGGTGGCTCAGTGGGTTAAAGCCTCTGCCTTCGGCTCAGGTCATGATCCCAGTGTCCTGGGATCGAGCCCCGCATTGGGCTCTCTGCTCTGTGGACAGCCTGCTTCCTCCTCTCTCTCTCTGCCTGCCTCTCTGCCTACTTGTGATCTCTGTCTGTCAAATAAATAAATAAAATCTTTAAAAAAATAAAATAAAATAGAGTCGGGAGGCTAGAAGTGGGAGGTCTCACAACCTACCAAGAGCTGTCAATTGCAGACCCCAAAAGGAAGAGATGTTCCTCTCATTCCCCCAGGAAGAGTCTATACTTCACTACCCCAGCAGGAGAAAGAGATTTTCTTCTTGTCCAGCAAGAGCCCAGCTGATGAGAGAATGCCACAACTCAGCCCGTGAAAAGCCACTACATTTTGAACTCCTAGTTTACTCCAGCAAGCTTTTTGTTTATAACAGCCCCTCTCAACTCCCTGCTGTCTTCTATAAGAGTGTTTCTTTTCTTTGCTCTTCAGACTTGCCCATGGTTTTGCCATAGCTTGCCTGTTCTGGATTGTAATTCTTTGCTAGTCATGAATAAACTAATTTTGCTAGTGAAATAAATGATAATTTTATTTTTTAAAATTTAATTTAATATTAAAAGTATTTTGTTTATTTATTTATTTATTGTTGGCGGGGAGCAGATGGAGCAAGAGACTCTCCAGCAGACTCCCCGCTGAGAGAGGATTCCCAAGGCAGGACTCAATCTGACGACCCTGAGATCATGACCTGAGCTGAAATCAAGAGTCAAATACTTAACCAACTGCACCACCCAGGTGACCCTTAATTTAAATTTTTAAGTAATCTTACATCCAACATGGGGCTCGAACTTACAACCCTGATATCAAGAGTCACATACTCCACTGAGTCAGCCAGACACCCCTGTCAGTTTTATTTTTAAAGTTAACCCTTTTATCTTATCATATTTTCCCATGACTTTTCATTCTTCATCAAGCCTAATATAAAAACACTCAAGTTTAAGTGTTTTTTTTGGGGGGGATGTCTTAATTCCCTTATGAAGTCTCCCATGTTATGTAAAACTTAAATGTGCATGCTTTTCTCTTATTAATCTGTCTTTTGTTGTAGAAATCCAGCCAAGAACCTGGCAGAGTTGAAGGAAAAATATTTTTTCCCCTACATTGACTTCCAGGAACACAGTGTTCAGATAAATTTCAGCGTTGTAGTAGGTACTCCTTACGTGTTAGGCTGTTGGGTTCACACGGGCTTTATACGCCTTTTTATGCAAGGGTAGAACTTCCTGTAGAATATTTCTAGTCTGTACATATTTTTTTGAACATCAATGATTATAAAGTATGGTTTCAAGAAGAGTATGTTAGATGAAGTCATTTTGGAACAGAGATCTGAATTCATGAAGTAAACAGCCCATGTAAAGTGGAAAAATATTCCAGGCAGAAGGTACAGAAAGTGCCAAGACCTTGAGGCAAAGATGAATATATGGACATAAGTGAGACCACCCAAATGAGAAAAAGCAAAGGGCTACTCAAAGGTTACTACGGCAAGGGAGAGAGCCACCGTTACTTGTGTTTGACAGAGATTTAAAGGCAGGTAAGGAATAGGAAAGCTTTATTGTGGGAGAAAAGGATAGCGTCAGGTATCCTCTGATTGGAGACTGTTTGCATGGGGAAGTTAGAGGTACATATTCGGCTGTCTCTGATTGGTCCTACATTGGTTGCCAGGACAAAAATTAGGAAAGCTGTCATTTATAAATCAAGTCCTGGCTGTGTTGGGCTGATTGTTACAGAGTATGGTTTTGCTTCCTGGACTAGTTGCTAGAGCCACTAGTATGATTTCCTACCAGTCTAGCTTATAGAAAATAAGTTGGGTTCTTGGGCTGGTTTTTGCAGATTGTCAGTCAGATTTCTATTTTTTTAAATTTATTATGGAAGTATAACTGACATACAATGTTATATTAATTTCAGGTATACAACACATTAATTCAACAATTCTATACATTACTCAGTGCTCATGATGACAAGTGTAGTCATCTTCTGTAACTATAAAACATTATTATATTATTGACTATTCGCTATGTTGTAATTGCCATCTCTGTGACTTCTTTATTTTATAATTAAAGTCTGTACCTTTTAATCCTTCTTACCTATTTGCTCAGTCCTCCCACCCATCTCCCTCTAGCAGCCATCAGTTTCTTCTCTGTATTTAAAGTCTATTTTGGGGCTCCTTGGTGGCTCAGTTGGCTAAGCATTTAACCCTTGGTTTTTGGCTCAGGTCATGATCATAGGATCATGAGTTTGAGACCCAGGTCAGGCTCTGTGCTCACCATGGAGTCTGCTTGAAGGTTCTTTCCCTCTGCCCCTCCCTGCCTCAATCAATCAATCAATCAATGTTTTTAAAGAGTCTTTTTTATTTGTTCATTTGTGGGTTTTTAAAGATCGCACATATAAGTGAGTCATATGGTATTTGTCTTTCTCTTACTGACTTATTTCACCTTAATATAATATCCTCTGAGTCCATCCATGTTATCATAAATAGCAAGATCTCATTCTTTTTTATGGCTGAGTAGTAGTCGTGTGTGTGTGTGTGTGTGTGTGTGTGTGTGTGTGTGTGTGACTTCCTTATCCATTCATCTATTAATGGACACATAAGATTGTCCTGTATTCTTTCTATGATAAATACTGTTGCAATAAATGTAGGGGTGTTTTTGAATTAATGTTTTTGTTTTCTTTTTTCTTTCTTATTTCTTTTCAGTGTTGCAGAACTCATTGTTTATGCACCACACCCAGTGCTCCATGCAATACATGGAACTCTCTTAAGCAATCAGGGTGTGCTGATTCATGTCAGTCAAGGTTTTGGTCATGTATCTATCTACCTATTAGGTTAAAATCTATTGCTGATGGCTTTTTTTTTCTGACATCTGGGGGCTTGGGTCTTAGCTGCACCTTGCCCATGATATTGACAAGTGCTTTTGCGGTTACTTGTCTTATTTTAGGACATTGTGCAGAAGTCATTTCTGCAAAGGCTGCAAAGCAGAATGTCAGGGCTCTTTTTTTTAATTTTTTTTTAATATTTTATTTATTCGACAGAGAGAAATCACAACTAGGCAGAGAAGCTGGCAGAGAGAGAGGAGGAAGCAGGCTCTCCACGGAGCAGAGAGCCCGATGTGGGGCTCGATCCCAGGACTCTGGGATCATGACCTGAGCCGAAAGCAGAGGCTTTAACCCACTGAGCCACCCAGGTGCCCCTGTCAGGGCTCTTTTATGTTAGCTGTCCTGACTCCATATTTTCTTGTTGGGGACACCAGCTCTGACTACCTATCTGTCCAACTAACTCCTAACATTACTGATGAGGAAAAAGTTTGTGAATGTTTTAGGCTCCCTCATGAAATCTTGTCTACCTATACAGATGACATATGCTGCTTGAGGATAAAAGTGGCACTTAGTCAAGTTTTCCTTCCACTGTGCTTACCAGAGGACTATATATCTAGGGCAAACTTAAGGGAATATTTCTGACTGATTCTGCTAAATAAATGGAAAAAAAAGTTTTGATGCTAGGTCACCAGGCAGTTTCTGGTTTTATTTTTTAATTTTATTTATTTATTTGACAGAGAGAGAGAGAGATCACAGGTAGGCAGGGAGGCAGACAGAGAGAGGAGGAAGCAGGCTTTCCGAGGACCAGAGAGCCAGATGTGGGGCTCGATCCCAGGATCCTAGGATCATGACCTGAGCCAAAGGCAGAGGCTTTAACCCACGGAGCCACCCAGGCGCCCCCACCAGGCAGTTTCTAATTGAAGGGCCTCTGTTCTATTACTTCCTGCCCCCTCTTGTTACTTGAGTGTGAGAAATGCTGAACACTTAGCAAATCTACATTTTCCTTCAGGGGATAAAATGACCTGCTTATTGATGTCATTCTAGGCAAACTGGCCAGATGTCATCACTGGGTATAAAAGAATGCAGATATTTACATTCATCTGAATCTAGAGTTAACAAAGTACTTTGCACATTTTGCTCCTGGAGAAAAGGACAGAAATCAATACCCACCAGAGAATTGTAGTTGAATTGTAGATTAGATACAAATCTGTTGGTTGCGGTCTCATCACTATTTGCTAAGTACCTGTAGGAAAGATCTGCTATAATTTAAATCTGGAGTTTGTGGCTTCTTGTCAATTTGCAGATGTAACACAGGGACCTTTTCTCCCGTTATTCTATCATGTTCTTCCTATTAACTACAATGTTATATGGAGATACAAGAGAACAGTAATGTTCTGTTAGTGATGGGATTTACATATGAAAAGCAAGTGATGCATCTTCAATTGTCCCTGATTCCGAATCTCATCATTATTGCATTAGTCACTGCTGTGTAACTACCTTGTTCAGATTGATTATATACATGAATCCAATATAAATAAGCACAGCTGTCATGGAAAAACTTCCTTCCATTACATTCTGAAGAAACAGTCATCGTTATATTTAAACTGCTTTTTAAACATTTCCTATGGTTCTTTCCCTAATTATCACATGTACCTGAATGGAAGCAAGTTTTCCTTTGTTATGTCCACTGTCATTTCTTCTACTTTCAAATTTGTGCTACAAGGCTGCATTTATGACATCACGACTATTCCCATCACAACCTGCTATGATAGCAATAGCACACATATCATTTAATAAATGATCAAGCAAAATGAAAAACTCTGATTAAAAATAAATGGAGGGACACCTGGGTGGCTCAGTCAATTGAGCATCCAAATGTTGATTTTGCCTCAGGTCATGATGTTAGGGTCCTGGGATTGAGGCCTGCTTCAGCCTCCGAGAGGTACAGACTCAGCAAGGAGTCTGCTTGATATTCTCTCTTCCTCTGTGCCTCTCCCAAAACGTGTGTGCATGCTTTCTCTTTCTCTCAAGATAAAGAAAAAATACATAAATCTTTAAAAAAATAAACAGAGACATTCAAACCCAAATTCCTACTAACAAATGAAAAGATTATAAAGCGGTCCTAGAACATATGCTAGAAGAAAGCATTTGTTTTATTCTAAAATTATTATGATTATCCTTATTTTCCTCAGGTAAAGTAAAATTTTCCTAACTTAGGTTCTATCAAATCAGAAATTTTCAGAATTCAACAACTGTGAAAAACAATGAGGAAAAACTTTGGTAAGTAAGTGAATACATAAAAGACAATGTTACTATCACATTTAGGCTGTCAAAGTGAACAACTTGTTTATTAAAGCAACCTCCCAACTGTTAAAGGAGCCTACCCTCTCTGTAATGACAACTAAAATGTTCACAGTATGTATCAGTCTTTGATGTCTTTCAGCATCCAGTTGGGGGTAACCAGGATGAACTACTTCTGGTTGGAACAGAGTAGGCGAGCCAGGTTATGGAATTAGATCTGCCCACTGAGCAAATTCAGCTAGAGGCCCCAGAGGAAATTCAGTATGAGAGTCAACATATGGTATTTAGCTGTGCAGTCAGCTATCCAGTATGACTGGACATCTGCTAGGCACCAGGTTCTGTGGTAGTCACTGAGGATGTAAAGATCAATGTCTTCCATCAAGGAGCTCACATATATGTAAATGAATAGATTGCAGTGCAGTGATTAAATGCAAGAATATAAGGGGTGCTTGGGTGGCTCAGTGGGTTAAATGCAAGAATATAAGCAATTATATCCACTGAGTCACACAGAAGCAATAGACCTTGATATTGGGGACAAATCAAGCTATTTTGATGAATGAATGGCAGTACATTAAAGGTACAGAGATGGAAGGGGTTTTCCAGGTGGAGGGAGCAGAATGTGATCTGGAGTGTATCATGAAAGAGAAAGTAATGGCTTGTTTTTCACTCTCTTACCATTGTCTTTTAAAGGCCAAAGTTTTGGGGACACCTGGGTGGCTCAGTTGGTTAAGTGTCAGCGTTCGGCTCTGGTCATGATCCCAGGGTCCTGGGACTGAGTCCCACATGGAGCTCTTTGCTCAGCGTGCAGTCTGCTTCTCCCTCTGCCTCTGCCCTTCCATCCCACTCATTCTCTCTCTCTCTCTGGCAAATAAATAAATAAAAATCTTAAAAAAATAAAGAGCCAAAGTTTTTAATTTAGATGAAATCCAATTTATCATTCTCTTCTGTTACAGACTATGCTTTTGCTGTCAAATCTATGAAATCTTTGCCTAACTCAAGGTCTCAAATATTTTCTCCTATATTTGCCTTTAGGAGTTTCAGGTTTGTACATCTAGGTGCAAGATCCATTTTGAGTTAATTTTTTATATGGTGCAAGATATGGATCAGAGGTGATTCTTTTGCTTATGGATATTCACTGTCATTTATCAAAAAGGCTTTTCTTGTGTCTGATAGCCATTTGTATGTCTTCATTGGAGAAGTGTCTGTTCATAGCTTCTGCCCATTTTTTGATATGATTATCTGTTTTGTGTGTGTTGAGTTTGAGGTGTTCTTTATAGATCCTGAATATCAACCTTTTGTCTGTACTGTCATTTGGAAATATCTTCTCCCATTCCGTGGGTTGCCTTTTTGTTTTGTTGACTGTTTCCTTTGCTGTGCAGAAGATTTTGAATGTTCATCATCACTAGCCATCAGGGAGATTCAAATTAAAACCACATTGAGATACCACCTGACACCAGTTAGAATGGCCAAAATTAGCAAGACAGGAAACAACGTGTGTTGGAGAGGATGTGGAGAAAAGGGAACCCTCTTACACTCACTCTTGGTGGGAATGCAAATTGGTGCAGCCACTTTGGAGAACAGTGTTCAGATTCCTCAAGAAATTAAAAATAGAGCTTCCCTATGACCCTGCAATTGCACTGCTGGGTATTTACCCCAAAGATACAGATGTAGTGAAAAGAAGAGCCATGGTACCCCAATGTTTATTGCAGCAATGGCCACGGTCGCCAAACTGTGGAAAGAACCAAGATGTCCTTCATTGGACGAATGGATAAGGAAGATGTGGTCCATATACACAATGGAGTATTATGCCTCCATCAGAAAGGATGAATACCCAACTTTTGTAGCAACATGGACGGGACTGGAAGAGATTATGCTGAGCGAAATAAGTCAAGCAGAGAGAGTCAAGTATCATATGGTCTCACTTATTTGTGCAGCATAACAAAGAACATGGAGGACATGGGGAGATGGAGAGGAGAAGGGAGTTGAGGGAAACTGGAAGGGGAGATGAACCATGAGAGACTATGGACTCTGAAAAACAACCTGAGGGTTTTGAAGGGGCGGAGGGTGGGAGGTTGGGGAACCAGGTGGTGGGTAATAGGGAGGGCACGTATTGCATGGAGCACTGGGTGTGGTGCAAAAACAATGAATACTGTTACGCTGAAAATAAATTAAAAAAAAAAAGGCTTTTCTTTATCCACTGCTTTGACTTTGCACTTATCAAAAATTAGTTGTCTGCAGATGTGTTGGTTTATGTTTGGACTCTGGAACAGAACAGAGTCCAAACATAAACCTTTGTTTACCTTTGTGCCAATAACATACTGTCTTGATTCCTATAGTTTTGTAATAAGTCTTGGAATCAGATGTTAGCCCCTAACTTTATTCTGTTCAGAATTATTTTGCCTATTCTAGGTCTTTTGCATTTCCATATTGTAGGAGCCCAGGGCAGGCTACCCTCAAATATACCACAATAGCATACTGATTACTTTGAATTGAAGCTACTCAGGAAAAAGCCAGGGCAAGGACATTCAGATCCCCTCTCTGTCTCCCTGAAAGCAGGAAACAAATCACCCATATGAAAAACACCTTCCCTGTATTAAGAAAGAAAAAAACATTCTTACCACCTGAGATAGGGAATTTAAAGTTGAGAAAGATGTAGAAATAAGCCTTGTTACTTTTTACTAATCTACTCCCTCAGCCCAAATTCTGCTTAGAATTTCTTACTAATTAAAACTCCCAAGGGGCTGGCTGGCTCCGTTGGTGGAGTGTGCAACTCTTGATCTCAGGGCCGTGAGTCTGAGCCCTGCACTGGGTGTTGAGATTAAGTAAAAATAAAGTCTTTAAAACAAAACAAAACAAAAAAACAGAACTCCCAAACCCCTGTTTTCCTTATCCTGTAAATTCCTCACACATGTATTGTCTCTCTAAAATATTATAGACCGCCTGTCTTAGTCATTTCTTTAGGTCCCATTTTCATTATTGGGCCTCCGTGCATATGTAATAAAACTTTGATTTTTTACTTCCTGTTAATCTGTCTCCTGTCACTTGAATTCTTAGTCCAACTGGAAAACGTTGAGGGCATGACGGTAGGAAGAATTCTCCCTCTCCAACAACATTAACTTTAGAACCTCTGCATCAATTTCTTAAAAAAACAAATAAACAAACAAACAAAAAAACTTACTAGGATTTTGATTGGGATTGTTTTGAATTTATCAATCATTTTGGGGGAGTTCACATCTTAACAATATAGAGTTCTCCAAATCACGAACAGGAAACATCTTTCTATTCATTTTCGTTTTCTATAATTTCTTTCAGCAATTTTAGTGTGCAGGTCGTTCACATCATTGGTTATATTTAGCCCAATAGCTTGTTGCTAGTATACAGAAAAGCAACAGATCTATATTAATCTTATATCCTGCCATTTTGCTAAACTCCCTTATATGTCTTAGCAGCTTTTTTTTGATACGTTCAGTTGGATTTTCTACATAGACCATCATGTTATCAGAAAATAGTTTTATTTCTCCCTTTCCAAACTGGATGCCGTTTATGTATTTATTTTTTCTTTCCGGATTGCATTGATCAGAGTGTTGAATAGAAGTGGCAAAACAGACATTCCTATTTTGTTCCTCACCTTTGGAGTGAGGCATGAAGTTTTTCACCATTAAATATGGGATTAGTGGTAGGGTTTTGGACATGAACCTTAATGGGTTGAGGAGGTTCCCTTCTATTCTTAGTCTGTCAAGTGTTTTTACCATCAATAAATTTTGTCAAATACTTTTTCTGTGTCTATTAAGATGATTATATTTTTCTCTTTTTAGTTTGTTAATATGATGAATTACATTGGTTTGTGAATGTAAATCTAACCTTGTGCTTGTGGGATAAAACCCACTTGATAATGATGGGCTATATTTTTTATACCTTGCTAGATTCATTTCCTAAAATATATTATAAATTTTTATGTTTATGTTTATGAGGCTATTAATTTATAATTTGCTTCTCTTTTAATGTCCTTGTGTGGTTTCCATATCAGGATAATGATGAGTTCAAGTATTCCTTCTCTTAAATTTTTTGGAAGAATTTATATAAAATTGTTATTATTTATTTTTTTAAAGGTATGATTGAATTCATCAGTAAAGTCAGAAGGGCTAGGGTTTTCTTCGTAGGAGGATTTTTACCTGTTATATATATATATTACAGATTATCTTGTGTGATTATCTGCTTTATCTTGTGTGAACTTTGGTAATATGTGCCTTTCAGTGAATTTGTTCATTTTGCCTAATTCATCAAATTTATGGGAATAGAGTGAAATTATTCCCTTATCACTTCTTTTAATATCTGTAGACTCTGTCATGATATCCCCTCTCTCATTCCAGCTATTTCCAGTTTGCATCTTCTCTCTTTTTTCCTGATTAATCTCACTAGTGGTTTTCCAATTTTATTGGTCTTCTCAAAGAACCAGCTTTTGGTTTCACTGATTTTTCTCTGTTGTTTTTCTGTTTTCTACTTCATAAATTTCTGCTTTGATCCTCATTATTTCCTTTCTTCTGCTTACCTTAGGCTTAATTTTTTCTTTTTCTAGTTTCTTAAGGTGCACAATGACATTATTACTTTGAACCCATCTTTCTTTTTTTTTTTTCCGTCTTTCTTTTTTAATAGAGGCACCTTGTGCTATAAATTTCCCCTAAGCATAGTTTTAGTAGCATCCTATAATTTTTGATAAGTTGTGCTTAAATTACATTTAGTTAAATTATTATTTAATTTTCCTTTTAAGTTCTTATTTGATAAATGCTTTATTTAGAAATATTATTTCATTTGTAAATATTATAGGAATTTCCAAAGATCATTTTGTTACTGATTTCTGATTTAACTCCGTTGTGGTCAAAGGACAAACTTTGAATGATTTGAATCCTTCTGAATTTATTGACATTTATTTTATGGCTCAGAATATGGTCTGTCTTGGTAAATATTCCCTGAGCATTTGAGAAGAAACTGCATTCTAGTGTTGTTGGATTATGTGTTCTATACATGGCAATCAAGTCAGGCTAGGTGATAGTAGTGTTTAAGTCTACTATATCTTTGCTAATTTTCTACCCACTTGTTTTACCCATTATTCAGGAAGGAGCATAGGGACTCCTAGATTATAATTGTGGGTTTATCTGATTTTCCTTGCAGTGCTATCAACTTTGGATTAATGAATTTTAAAGCCTCATAATTTAGTGCATAAACATTTAGGATTGTTGTGTCTTCTTGATTAATTGACCTCATTGTCATTACAAAATAAAATACTTTATCCCTGGTAATATTTTGCTCTGAAATTGAGTTCGATATTACTATAGCCACTCCAACTTTCTTTGTATTTTTTTTAAAAGGTTTTATCTATTTGAGAGAGAGAGAGAGAGAGCAAGCATGAGCAGGGTGCAGGGGCAGAGGGAGAAGCAGATTTCCCACTGAGCAGGGAGTCTGATGTGGAGCTTGATCTCAGGATCCTGAGAACATGACCTGAGCAGAAGTCAGACACTTAACCGAATGAACCACCCAGGTGCCCCGTGCCCCCTCCCCCCACTTTCTTTTATTTAATGTTCTCATGCTATATTTTTTCTATTCTTTTACTTGGGACCTATTTGTATTTTTTAATATTTAAAGTGTTTTTCCTGCCAGTAGCATATCATAGAGTCTTAACTTTTTTCTTTTAAAAAAAAATTTAAAAATCTTTTTAAAAATAATTTGAAAAAATTATTTAACAGAGAGAGAATGAGTTGGTGGGTCAGAGGTGGATGGAGAGAGACTCTCAAGCAAATTCCCTGCTGAGAATTGAGCCCTACATGGGGCTTGATCTCACGACCATGAAATCATGACCTAAGCCAAAACCAAGAGTCAGACACTTAACTGACTGTGCTACCCAGGCATCCCTTTAGTTTTTTATTCTATGTGACAAATGTTGCCTATTAATTTAGATCTTTAGATCATTTGCATTCATATGATTATTGATATGGACCTCATTTTATCTCATTTGTTGGATATACTTAAGGGCAGTCCTCTGCTGGTCTCCGGGGTCCTGCTTCTTTCTTATTAACTTTTGTTGCATTGGTGTCTCCAGACTCCGCTATATCGACAGAGAAAGTCCATTGGCCTTTGCCTCAATACTTCCCTATGCTATGGCTTTGAAAATCTCTTAAAGCTAAGGCCATTGTAGGAGTCATTTCATTTGCTTCTCATATCTACAAACAGGTGTCCTTAACTGCCTGATAACCAGTGTCTTGAAAACCACTGTTTCATGTGTTTAACTTCTAAAATTATCCACGTGTATAATTTTATTCATCGTTTTGTAATGGACATTTTCAAACATAACCAAAAAATTGAAAGCACTGTACAGTATGCAAATGTATACCCACCGCTTATATTCTAAAATGAACACTTTGCAATGTTTTCATCATACAACTTCTTATTTATGCATCCTTTATACATCCCTCAAATCTTCTTAGTTTTTGATGCATTTCAAAATAAATTGAAAATATCAATATAATTCACCCTAAACAGTTTGGCATGCATACCATTAATTAGAGCTTAAAAGTCTAAATTTTGACAAATTAAAAACCTGTGTAATGCTAACCTCCATCAATCCGTAAAACATACCTATCACCATTAAGAAGTTTCTTCTTGACTTTCTCTGTTGATACTCACCCCCATCTCTCCAAAAGAAACTACTGTTTAGACTTTTTTCACCATAGGTAAGATTTGCTTCTTTTAGAATAGCACTCTCAGGGGGCGCCTGGGTGGCTCAGTGGGTTAAGCTGCTGCCTTCGGCTCAGGTCATGATCTCAGGGTCCTGGGATCAAGCCCCGTATCGGGCTCTCCGCTCAGCGGGGAGTCTGCTTCCCTTCCTCTCTCTCTCTGCCTGCCTCTCTGCCTACTTGTGATCTCTGGCTGTCAAATAAATAAATAAAATCTTTAAAAAAAAAATTGAAAAAAGAATAGCACTCTCAGATAGAAAAATAATGTGAGTCAAAATTGTAACCACATGTGCAATTTTAAGTTTTCTATAAACCATGTTACTAAAAGTAAAAAGAAACAGATGACTAAATTAAATAATGTGTTTTATTTAATCCAAAATTTCCAGAATGTTCCCATTTTCAACAAGTAATCAGCATAAAAATCATGAATGAGATATTTTACATCCTTATTTTCATGGTGTGTCTTTGAAATCCAGCATGCAATTTACAGTTATAGTACATCTTAACTTAGAGTAATTATATATCAGAAGCCCCATTAGCTCAGTAACTCCCTGTGCTCAGTAGCCCCACATAGCCAGTAACTATTGGATTGGACAGCACAGTTCTAGAAATTAATATGAATGTGATCATAAAATACCTACCATTTGTCTAAGGCTTTTTTTACTCAAGATGTTTCAAGAATTTTAATATTTGTTCACAGATTACTTTAATAAAAATGAAAAATAAAAACTGAAATGATGGAAATAAGATGTTTAAAAAGTAGTATAGAAGATGAGAGAAAAGAAATTATACTGAAAAAATCCTACTGCTCATTGTACTATGAAAGAGACTAGACATGCTGATGAACTTTACATTTTACACTAAGTAAAATATCTTAATGTTGTAAGGTAAATCACTAAAAAATAGAAATAAAATACCTAATTTCTAAATTAGTAGAGAACAAAAAAAATTAAAAATTAAGCCACTGAATGAAATATGGGGAGGGAGAAACAAATAAAAACCAAGAGAAATAATACAATGACAATGATTTGTCAAAATATATTGGTAATCCCAGTAAATATAAATGGGCTAAACTCACCAGTTAAAACACGCAGCTTTTAGATGCAATAAGAAAGCTAAATCTAGGGGCGCCTGGGTGGCTCAGTGGATTAAGCCGCTGCCTTCGGCTCAGGTCGTGATCTCAGGGTCCTGGGATCGAGCCCCACATCAGGCTCTCTGCTCCGTGGGGAGCCTGCTTCCTCCTCTCTCTCTGCCTGCCTCTCTGCCTACTTGTGATCTCTCTGTCAAATAAATAAATAAAATCTTAAAAAAAAAAAAAAGAAAGCTAAATCTAACTAATATTGTACCTATAAGGTACAAAGCTAAAAAAACAAAGGTACAAAGTTAAAAAAAGAACACATACTATAGGTAAAAGTATGTGAAAATATACCTGGCAAATACTAAACACAAGAAAGCTGTTGTACTTCTATAGTACTACAGTAAACACTCATCAAGGAAAGTGGATAAAGCAAGTGTGATACAGTAGGTTCCCCTTCTCCATGGGGAATACATACCAAGAGCCTTAGTGGATGCCTAAAATCAAGGGTAGTACTGAACTCCTATGTACTGTCTTTTCCTATATGGGTGTACCTGTGATAATGTTTAACGTATAAAATTAGGCATAGTAAGAGATTAACAACAATAACAATGAAATAGAAAAATCATAACAATATATTGTGATAAAAGCCATGTGAATGTGGTCTCCACATGATGAGATAAAGTGAGGTGAATGATTAGGCATTGTGATGTAGTGTTAGGCTACTATTGACCTTCTGACTGTACATCAAAAGGAAGATCATCTGCTTCTGGACCACAGTTTGACCATGGGTAAATGAAACTGCAGAAAGCAAAACTGTGGATGGGGGGGGAGGCTGCTGTATATTTATACAATGGAACACAACAGTGAAAATTAATGATAAATATCAGAAACCTAATAAGCATCATCATCATCATAACTTGCAGAAGGATATGTACATATAGTATATTCATATGAAGTTTAAAGGCATGCATTTTAAGGCAATATTACATATCATATGGACACATACCTATGTAGGAAACAAATTAAATCATGCATTGTAATAATGAATACCAATTTGAGAATAATGTGTCAAATGCTGGCTTCTCAAATGGCATCAACACAACTTGTGGAGTTTATCTGGGGAGAATACCACCTTCCCGAAGCTTTGGTAGTATCTCAGAGGGAAAAAGAAAAGGTCAGAATTTATTGAGAATTGGAAGTTTTGTTCAATGTGGGTCTTATAATGTGGGATCTTGATTAGGACTGGATAAGGACCATGATATAACAGTCCAGGACTTGTGACAACAGCAATGGGAGGATTTTGAGAAGAGGTAGTCAAAGAATCTTAGGGTAAAACTGCCATTGAGAGGTGCCTGGGTGGCTCAGAGGGTTGAAGTCTCTGCTCTTGGCTCTGGTCGTGATCCCAGGGTCCTGGGGTTGAGCCCCACATCAGGCTCTCCGCTCAGCGGGGAACCTGTTTCCTCCTCTCTCTCTGCCTGCCTCTCGGCCTACTTGTAATCTCTGTCTGTCCAATAAATAAATAAAAATCTAAAAACAAACAAACAAACTGCCATTGACACTTTCTATTGAAAATCTGATGAGTCTTTTTGGAAGTTGCTAATAACAAACAATCAAGCCATTTGCTTGGACAAGAATCTCCTGAAAGAGTCATCATTTTAATGTCAAGAATGAGGCATATGTGGGGTGGGGGGATGGTAAGTCATTTCAGTCCTCAGTGTCCAAAGATAGTAGAGGTGATGACTTTAGTTCTCAGTAGTTAGCTCTAGGGCAGAGGAATAGAATTAAGTGGGAGAGCACAGAAACTTCAGTTCTGCCTATAATATTTTATTTCTCTTAAAAAAGCTGAAGCTAGTATATGGCAAAGTGTTAAGACTTGCCAAAGTGTAGTAATGGGTTTACAAGTAAAATGCGATATTTTTTCTAGTATTTCTTTGCACGTTTCTGTAGGCTTAAAATTTTGAGTAAATTTTTCTTACAGTAAGTTCTATGCCCAATTTGGTGCTCGAACTCACAACCCTGAGATCAAGAGTTGCATACCCCACTGACTGAGGCAGCCAAGTACTGTTGTGGGGCACACGGTTGGTTCAGTCAGTAGAGCATGTGACTCTTGATCTCAGAGTCATGAGTTCAAGCCCCACACTGGGGGTAGAAATTACTAAAAAACAAAAAATCCCAAACTTTTAAAAAGGTACTATTGTTTCATAAACAATGGCCAATTCTTTGTGTCCTTTTTTCAGATGCCATATAGATCTTTATTTTTCTGATTCAACATCACAGGTGGTCCAGTTATATTACAATTGAAGTAGTTGATGTTTCAATACATTCTAATCATGGTTCTCAGGCCATCTAGTTCCACCTTGGTCAACTTTATAGGACTTCGTCACTTCCCATGTCTTGTCAACCAAAATTTTACAACCTCCTCTCAATTTTCTCAATTTGTATCAATGTCAATTTATGTTGATTTTTTTTCTTTTGAGAGGGTCATCTTGTATTCATATTTTCCATGGATTAAAGAGTGTCTTTCCCTAGTGTTTTATGTAGAGATGTACACACACATACAGCTCATGCACATGGACATATTTATACACATGCACACATATAGAATCTTACAATTAGAATTCTCCCAGGCCATCTTCTAAGCCAATATATGAATTGCTCCTATAGAATTAAGTAGGAAGTAGAGCATAATGGTAGCAAATGACTTCTGGAGTCAGTTGGTGATGGGTTAGAATGTCAGTTCTGTGTCATTTATTAGCTGCATGACCTAGGGCAAGTTATTTAAACTTTGTAAGCCTTAATATTCTTCTAGGTAAAATAAGGATAATAATACCTACTTTGTGGATTTTGTTATTTAAATAAGAATGCATGTAGAATATTAAGCATATAGCTTAACATATAATGAGTCTTCAAAATATGTTAGTGATTTTTATTATCATTATCTCAGAATGGTCATTAGCCTTCTTGAACTGTTTCAACAATAGCCTACTCTACAAAAAACAAACAACAAACAAAAACCTGCTGTATTTTGGGGAATCTTCATTACTAGAAGCGCAATAAGATAAAATTCTTTGTCTGTAAACCCTACTCCCTTTATTTATTTTATTTTATTTTTCAACTCCACTCCCTTTAAATTACAAACATAGGACTCTCTGCTCGGCTGAGAGCCTGCTTCCCCCCTCTCTCACTGCCTGCCTCTCTGCCTACTTGTGATCTCTCTCTCTGTCAAATAAATAAATAAAATCTTTAAAAAAAATCAGCTAGCAGATTTCAGCATCACCTGCATATTTATTAGACTGGTGAACAAATATTGGATATTCTGGTAGTCTGAAATGTTAAATTTTGAAGGGCTTGATTTAGGTGTGTTTTCTAGGCTTCTAATGAGTTTTAGTGTCTAAGGTTTGGGGTAAAAGGAAGTCTTATATTTCTTTTATTAACCTTTGTGTCCAAGTTTCTGCTTTTGCCAAATTCACCATTTTTGCTCTGTTTTGCCTTCTGTGTTTGTAGTCCATCTTCTGCCCCTTCGCTTACCAAAGTACTGATATTTCCAGGCAGCATGAGTTGCAGACTTTAATGAAGGTTTGGGGGGCATTGAGGAGGGTTATATTTTAGGCCATCACAGCAAAAGGCTTAAAATTGAACATTAACCATTGCTGTTCTTCAAAGTTCTTCTAAGGGAGAATCTTCATTGGTTCTCCTTCTTGCTTGGCCTCTAGCCTCCTGCCATGTTGCTAGGTCCCCTTGTCTACTTTGTAATTTTTTTACCTGTCATGTCTAGTTCATGGCCAACAAATCCTTCAAACACATGTTCATTTCTTATGTTACAGTTTATCCATCTATTTCTTGCTTCTAGCTCAAACAGCTCCACTCTGAGTGTTATCTTTCCACAACTGAAATGGCCTATTAATAAGTGTTCTGCCAGATCAGGACAGTTTTCTTCCTGAGAGGAATTCTGCTTCTAGCTAGCTCTTATAGTAACACTCTACCCATGCTACGCAGACATGGTGTAAGGAAATACACCAATGTCCATAACAAAAGATCTATGGCATGTATGTTTCCACTAGCCTTTCTGCCATAGAACACATGAATCAGCCACAACACGCTTTTCCAAAAATGGCTCAAACTCCTTCTCCTTCATGGTTGTAGCTCCTGCCAAAGATCCCTTTCCATTAGGGTCCCAGATTCTACCAGATAGCCCCTTCTGTGGTCCCATGATTTTGGGGACCAAAGAGGGTCTCAGCTGCTGAGCTCTGATGATATTACCTCTTCCCATTACTTCTTAAGCTCTGGGATTGGTGGTGTCTTTCTGCTTCTGCTCATCTGTAGGTTGTTTCACTCTTCCCAGTTTTCTTCTATCATATGTATCATAAATTCCCTCCATTGGAAAGCTAGAGTGGTTTTGGTTTTTCTGATCGGACTGAATGATATAACTACTTTCAAAGCCAGTAGTATGCTTTATCGCTTTTTGGTAAAATCTTATTCAGGAAACCTCTAGTCAGATCTTTAAGCCATCCCAATATGGCTACTTACTTCTGTGCTGGAGATTCCCTGTCTTCTCCATGTCCATGTGCATAAAGCTTCTCCACTCTGCTCTTTTTTTAGGAAGCTGACCTCTACAAATTGCGTTACCTGGGCTTGTTTGCCCTGTGGCATCTGGGTAGATTCTGTCTGCAACAGCAGAATGGAAGGTGGAAGACAAAGTGGGATATTTAATTCTTCAGCCCCCTACTGGCTTTGTCTCTTTATCTAAGGCCATAGGTTTTTGGTTTCTTCCTCATGGCTACATGTCAGGCCAGATTCCAGTCATGATTCCCTCCCCTTGTCCCCTTCAAGCCCAGGAGTGGTCATAGGAGCTTTCTGTTGCTGCTAGTCCTTAGGTGCTCTGCCATCTGTTGTTAGCCCTTAATCTTACCGACCCCTTTGTAAATACTCCTTTCCTTAAAGTTTCTTTACTCTCCCTTTTTGAGAATGCCACCTGCTTCCAGCTGGAGCCATGATCCACACAATCACATTCTTGTGTCTGCCAACCCACGCTTTGTCACTGCAGACTCTTGGGATCCTCTTTATATTATTCTATACCTGTACCTACATTGCTCCATTAGTTTCTGGCTTCTGATTATTGGCTCTATTTCCATCTTATTTCTGATCCTGTTCTGAACCTTTGTACTTAATGTTTGATTTTGGTCTCTGCAGGCTGAAGTCCTCCCTCTCCCCAAAGGACTTTCTACTTCTGCTCCCAAGCTTCTCTGGGCAATCTTAGTTTGAAAACCCTTAAGCCTAATCTTCTTTCCAACCTGCTTGATAAGTCCCTAATCATCCCCAAACAGGGAGGAGCATATTTGGACTTACTCTGTATTACATTATTGTCCTTTCTTCAGTCTACTCTACAGCCTCCTCCCTGAGCAATCACATCCATGAACACCTCTAATGTTTATGTTCATGTGAGCTCCAGACCTGTATATTCAATGGTCTATTCAATACTGCATATAGATGCCTCAGAGGTACATTAAATTAAACATGTCTGAAACCAAATTCATATCTCCTTTGATCCAGTTTTCCTCCAGTGTTCTGTGTCTCAGTGAATAAAGCCACCACTCTTGTTCAAACCAGTCATTCTAGACTCCTCCTTCTTATTTACCCCACTTACTGCTTATTTAATTCATCACCAAGTAATGCTGATGTTATCTTCCAAGTCTATCTCCAAGCTACCCACTTCTCTTTATCTCTACCTACTACCACTTGTTGGTGGCAAGTCTAAGGTATTACTACCATTCTGAATCACTGCCATGGTCTGTCAAGTGGTCACCCTACATCCACTCTTGCCACTCTTCGATCTGTCCTCCATAGTCCTGCAAGAGTTCTCTTCCTCTTTGTACCAAAAATAAAACAAAAAACTATAGCATTGTCCACTATAGAAGGTTTGCCCCCTTCTCTCCTTTTACACATCCGTTAGATTTTAGTTTAGATAGTATCTCCTCAGTCAAGTATTTCCTGACACTCTAGGCCTGGAAAGGCAGCATCCCTGCCATTTTATCTGTACCCAAGCACTCTATGCCTTGTCTTTAGAACATAGTATCCCCATAACAATCTTATTGGTGTTGTCTATCCCAGTACGCTATAACCTTCACCAGGGCATAGGCTGTGCCTAGTGTTCACTGCTAGCACACACAGGAGGTGCTGAATAAATGTTGAATGAGTGAATAAATGAATGAATGAATTTAGGTACTCATTATCTTTGCCAGATTGCAAACTTGCCCACTGCAGATTAGATCTGCAGAACCTAGTCTAGTACACTGTACAATCTGTCTCTTTTATTCTCCTCTGTGTCCATACCTGATGTCCTCAATAATTACTTGATGTGAAAATGAATCGGAATACCTAGAATTGCTCAAGTTATCTTTCAAAATCTCCTCACTTATATTTAATAGGTGCACTTCCTTGTCCTGCCGTACCTATGTTCCGTATTTTTGTCTCCTTTTCCTACAGGTACAACAATTCATTCTTTGTGGCTGGAGGACCCTCCTTTAGCCAACAATTCTCTCCCTTTTAATGTCATTGCTCTATTATAGAGCACAAATAGAACTGTTGTTTGCATGTAGATCACTACACAGTTTTTTAAAAGTGCACTATTTTTACGTAACAGGGGGTTGTTCTCTTTTCTAGGGGTGAGACGAGAGATAATCATGCATATGAGGGATTGGCATTGACTGTGGACGTTAAGTCAACCTATCAGAGGATTGGAATTTGCATTGCGGTTGATAATCCATATTTCTGCCTCTTCCTTCATTCATGTAAATTAAAGCTGCAGGATCTGCCTTTGTGTAAACTTTCCTACAGTCTGTTAATATACATTGCTCTGGCTATAAAATTGAAGAGATGGAGGAATTCTGCCTATTTGTTTTGAATTTGGACACAGAGAGTTAATCATCTAGAGAGCTCAATTGTTGCTGGCAGAACTTGGAGTATTCCAGCATGGAAAGCTTTGAAATATCTATTCAGTGCTCAGAAAGCAAAGCATGGTGGGATGAGTACTAAACTAGGAGTTCAAAGATTGACAGTGTCGTCTTGACTCAGCCTGTGTAATGAGCCATGAATGCCTCCCTCACCTCTGTGTTCACGTAACACAGATAGTAATACCTCCACTCAGTTACTCACAGAGTGGCTGTGAGGATCAAATAAAGAAAGCACGGGGATAGGTACATTAAGAATGATAACCTATGAGGCGAGGGAAATGTTGAAAGACTGATACTTTAGATGCCTTATCTCACTCTTGGATCACTTTCACTGGAAGCTGGCATTCATTGTCTATTTTTCACAACTTACTACTATAGAAACAAATGTGTCAATAACTTTGCAAATCAGAAGAAAATAAAGCCTGGGAGATTGGGGAATAAGAAGAAATAACGACATCTCAAAATTATGAATCCCACAGGGGCATCTCAGTCAGTTAAGTGTATGACTCTTGATTTGGGCTCGGGTCATGATCTCCAGGTCATGAGATCAAGCCGTGAGTCAGGCAATGTGCTGAGTGCGGAGCCTGCTTAGGATTCTCTCTCCCTCTTTCTGCTCCTTCCCTCTCCTGCTCATGCACATGCATGTGTACGTTCTCTCTCTCTCTCAAAAATAAAAAAAAAAAAATTACAAACTCCACAAATTGGCAGCTGTTCCAATTTATACCAGGGTGAAGAGACTAATGTTCTTTACATTCTTTAGACAATAGATATGTGTTATCAGCAAACCAAGAAGTTTATTTTCCAGGGAGCAAAAATGACATGCTAAATAGTAATTGAAATATTAGGGTTTTTTTATACCATATGAATCTATCTGAAATATTGACAACTTCAAACAAAAGAAACCAAATTTTTTTACACAGTTCTTCATTTTGTTAAAAAAAAGTTCCTTTAGTACAAATGCAGGTGAATAAATGTATTACTAAATATAGCCATTTCATTGAATCAAGTGGACCTCTCTGACCTACGTAGTAAGTACAGTGGGGTCTGTAGCAGTCAAAGTCACTTATGAGTCCAAAGCTTCAGATTTGGCATGGATGGGAAGGTTAGGCTGGATGAACACATCTTTACTTGATTAACCTAAATATTTCCTGCCTAATACATAATACATACGTCTTTTTACAATATACCTTGTTTTATACAACCCATGATTCTGAAATGTATGCAAAGTACATTTTTAGAAATTGAATTATTTTTAAACATATTAGGAGAGTGTACCATTTAGAAAGTTCATATGTGAGTCTTCTTTTTATTAAGTTGAATTACATGAAATTGTGGAGAGTTGAGTACTTTTGACCTATGGAAATGATAATTTTGTATGGGTCCGCATAATAAAAAGTAAAGAATCATTCTTTCACCTTAAAACAGAGTACATCTACACATAAATTACCTGTTTATATACATTTAGGTTACCATGCAACTTTTGGAGAGTGGGGATGAGGGAGGGAGTTGCCAAGTCAGCATTTTGGATAGATGGATAAATTCAAATTATGCCCACTGATTGCTCTAGCTGCCTATTTGAGTAGTAATATATGTTAATTAATATATCAAGGGATAGAATATAATTTAATACAAATGGAAAAATTATTGTCTTTACAGTAATTTTGCTATGATGAAAACATTCGGTTTATTTTCCTAAAGATTAAATACCATGTGAGTCACCATAATGACACATCTGCTTAGATGCATCTCCATTTATGTTATCACCAGAAATTGCGTGGGGGGGGTTGGTTAGGTCACCATTTTAGTGCAACTGTGCTGTGGGTTTTGGTTAATGCTCAGTGAAGATCTGGATCCCATGGGACAATTGTGATGAAAGAGGGTGGTTGTTTTCCAGGTGAGTAACCTAATCATAAGTTAGGACTCTTCATCCAAGTCAGTGATTAAAGAGCAGTATTAAGCTCTAGAAATTAGGGTTCAGGAGGTCAGGTGGACAGAAATGAATTTGTAGCCTGTTTCTTCATCAGCTCGGGGAACAAGGCATTGAGTATCTTGCTAGTCACTGCTGTTGAAAGTCTCATCAGTTCCTTCATGTTATCCAGCCACTGACTTCCTAACTGTAAAGTGCATTCAAATACTGTGAGCACAAAAGGGAGAGCCTGGAGCAAGGGGATATGTGTGTCCTTAAGAAGTTGTGGGAAACATTGCCAGCCCTCGATGAAGTCCATGTAAGGCTGCTAAGAACTAAAATGTTGAAGGGTATGTGGAGTCTGGCTGTTGAAGGCAGACACAACTTGAACCACCAAATGTAAGAATATAAGCGTCACTATGTGTTTTGGAAAATGTAATGCCTTAAGGGAAGTATATGCCCTATTGGAGTCTTAGCCTGCTTGCTGATCTCTTCTGAATGGTGCAGAATGCAGCTGCCAACTCTCAAGGTCCGCTTATTGTAACAAGTGAGCCAGAGGCAGCAGACTTGCTGCTAAGTTTAGCTCTGCATGTGGGGATTTCACACTTTGCAGCCCCTTGGAGAGAAGAGTATTGGCAAATGACTCTGTATAAAAGTAGAAAGCACTTGGGAATTTCACCACCAAGCTAGATTTAGATCAGAGTAAAGGGGCCAATCTAAATTGGTAACAGACTAGATAGAGCTGCATGTCTGGCGGAGGGGGCATTAACCTGCGGTCCAGTCCAGACCATTTCTCCCTCACCACACCTGCAGTTCCCGAGGGAGCACCCTGTGACATTTGATGACCACCCTTTAGGGGCCAGAGAGAACTATTTTTTAAGGCGGGTAGAATTATTTTAAGCAGGTAGAAATTGACAACGTGCGTGTTCATTTTTTGGCGGCAAGTAGATGACCCGCCTTCTCATTTCTAATTTGTAAACAGGACTCATCTCCTTTGGTTCCCTTTTGGAATGTTCGTTTTTTAAAAAAATCAAATTCTGTACTACTGGCATACTAGGCTACTTATGAGAATGAAATTTTTTAAAAATATATTTCTCTTATAGGTAATAAGCGAAACACTTCATCTTTTGGCAGAGATCAGGAAGGGAAATGCATTTTCCAGGAAAGACAAATGTGCCATTTGAGGACATTGATCTTAATAAGGATTTGTAGGAGGGTGGTGTTTAGTTTTTTCCTCCTTTGTCTTTTTCTTACATTCAGATCTAAAAGGAGCCCTGTGACTATATAGCTCTCTGATCATTTTTCAGAAAGAAAAACCTGGCACCCAGAGGCTTGAATGTTTTGTCCAAAGCCACAATCATACAGTAACAGAATACCAAGATTATTTCATTTCTGCTTTAAAGTCTAGTTGGGTCTTTTTCGCCAGGGCCATCTTTAAACAAAATTCATATTTTGGTGCAACTCAATCCTGGAACATGACAGGGAGGGAGGAAAAAGTTAAAGAAACTGCACATATAATGGGGGCGCCTGGGTGGCTCAGTGGTTTAAGCCGCTGCCTTTGGCTCAGGTCATGATCTCAGGGTCCTGGGCTCGAGTCCCGCATCGGGCTCTCTGCTCTGCAGGGAGCCTGCTTCCCTCTCACCCTCTCTGCCTGCCTCTCTGCCCACTTGTGATCTCTCTCTGTCAAATAAATAAATAAAATCTTAAAAAAAAAAAAAGAAACTGCACATATAATGGAAGTTTCATTGTCATGACCACATTTGGACTTACTTTACCCTTGGTTTGGGGGAAGCTCATAATTCCGGATTTTTGTAATACATCTGCCATTATCTAAGTTTTTGAAAGTCTAGTAATAGTAATAACACAGATATAAAATGCACATTTTCCCTCTCTGATGAATTTGTTGACTAACAACTTCTTTCTGCAAACTTGCTCTTTAAACTCCAACAGTTTCTTTAAATCTCTTCTTTGGTTTGGGACGAACCCAATGGCCTTGGATGATAAAAATCAAAGTTTCTTTGGAAAAAGGGTTTGTGGTCCCTTCTATTAACCTCTGACATGATTTAGCTTTATGTCAGCAGAGGCCAGTCTTTAGGGTCCAAGTGCTCAATTAAAGCTTGTCCTTTTCTCAGGGGTACCCTCTTTGAACCACTAATCCCTGTGAAAGGAGATCTTTCTTGTTCTCGGAACTTCCAGGGATCCTGTGTTTTTTACAATAGCTGCATATGAATTTCTGTGGTCTGAGGTTTGCTCAAGGCCCAGGCTCTCTTTGGTTTCTATGGCAACCTGCCCTCCCAACCAGCTGCCATTTCCTTTATTCCTGACACAGAACGAGTCTTAAGCCTTTTAGATATCCCACAAGCAGAATCAAGATAAAGAACAACACACACACACACACAAAAACCACGAACAGCTTATTCAATAAACAACTTGTTGATTTCCCTACACGAGAAGCCACGTGCAACAAAATAAGCTTTTCTGGACATCAACATCCAAGGGTTTACTGAGATCCACTAAACCTGTCGTCAGCCTGGCTTTAAGGAGTGGGGATTCGACTCTGCATCTCTACATCTGTGAACTGAGGGACACTTTCGGTGTTCTCAGAAGTGATGGGTGAGATGACGTGTTTGAGCCGAAGGAGCATTGTGAAGAGCAGGATGAGGAGAATGGCCAGGAGGCTTAGGAATAAGCCCACATACATGTAGAGGTTGGAATACTTATCTGAGGTGGTGTCAACCTCTGTTGCCAGGGTGGGGAAATGGGCCCGGCCGGTGAGATTTCCATGGTACCTGAAATGCACCTCCGTCATCACTCAAGACTTCTGTGAGTACCAGTTTCTCTTTGCTTTCTATTGCCTTCAAGGCATTCCACAGTCACTCAGACCGTCTCTGAATACACTGGAGGTGTTCTAACAATCTTACACAAAGCAATCACGACCTGAACCAAGTCAGTGGTGCACAAGCAAGAAAATGGTGATGTTCTAATTTGGCAATGGCCACACTCTGTCCGCCAGCCCAACACCCCGTCCCTCAATAGGTTTTGTCAGAAATTCTTAATCATTAAAAAAATAATATATAAATAGCTCTTATTTTTCACAGTCCTACTCTCATACTGATTAAAACAAATAATGGTCAAACTGCTTTATAATACTGGTATGGGGACAAAAGATCACGGAGTGTGAAATCAGGCTTTTACTCTACTTTGACGGTGGGAGAAAGGTTCTCTCTCTTTTACCTATGGCTCATCTAAGTGTGTACACTAATCACGTGGATTTAACTGGGTTCTTCTGTGAGGAGACTTTCTAAAGGCTTTTGTGTATTTCAGGCTCAGCATATCTGAATTTTCACCCTTCTTGTCTCTCAGAGTCTCCCCTCAGGATGGAGCTGGTAAGGTTCCTGCCCAGCTGCCACGGCTTGAGGGCTGTAAGTCGAGAGAGCGTGTGTTGACTTCCCTCACTGTAGGCTGGAGGGAATGTGTTGTCAGACCTGGTAATTCTCAGAAGGAGGAGGCCTCAGAGATGCCTGCAGCATCTGTCCAAGCTCAGAAGATTTGACTCTTAAGATTCTTCAACAGATTTATACTCCTGAAAATCAAAGACAGAAACAGAAGATTCAGGTATCTAAGAGAAACAGATGGCAATTTCTTTTGGGATACAAATTATGGGACATATTGCAAAAATGTTTGTTAAGGGCAAATTAGTTTTAAAATGATATCCCGAGTTTTCAATTTGAATGCCTTTTGCTATGTGGTAAATGGTTATTAAAGAAAGGAAAAATTCAGATCACAGTACAGCAACTAATAACTAGGCTAGATTAGGATGGTATTTTCCAAACTAATTGGTCATAAGATTTACCCAAGGTACTTAATAAAATAGAGACCAAGGGCCCCAAAGTAGACTTCCTAAATCATAACCTCCACAGTAGGTGCCTGGAAACCACTCTAGAGAGTCAGATTGTATCAGTCTGGGGTGGGGTCCAAATACTGTTTTTTTTTTTTAAGATTTATTTATTTATTTGACAGAGAGAGTAAGCAGAGTAAGCAGAGTAAGCAGTAAGGCAGGCAGAGAGAGAGGAAGAAGCAGGGTCCCCGCTGAGCAGAGAGCCTGATGTGGGGCTCGATCCCAGGACCCTGAGATCACGACCTGAGCTGAAGGCAGAGGCTTAACCCACCGAGCCACCCAGGTGCCCCCAAATACTGTTAAGCATCTGCCTTTTTAAGAGCTCCCAAGTGACTCTCACATTGCAGCCAAGATGAGAACTGCTGCTCTGGCTTAACCAGGAAATCCTAGCACTGAAATAAAGAAGACCTAGGGGTGCCTGGTAGAGCATGTGACTGTTGATCTCAGGGTTATGAGATCAAGCCCCACGTTGGGCATGGAGCTTACTTAAAAAAAATAAAATAAAGAAGACCCAAATCTAAGGATTCATTTTTCAAACTCCAGGCCCCCCTGCCATGGCTCACTTTAATGAATCATGGAATTTTTAGGAATGCAGGCTTCCCCCAATTTTGTTTTTGTGTTTTTTCTCTCTCATTTAGGTCTGTGGAGTGGGGATGTACTTTTTAAAAAAGATTTTATTTTTATTTATTTGAGGGAGAGATGGCAATAGGGAGCAGAGCAGGAGGGAGGGGCAGAGGGAGAGGGAGAAGCAGGCTCCTCACTGAGCAGGGAACCCGATGCAGGGCTCAGTCCTGGACCCTGGGATCATGACCTGAGCCAAAGGCAGATGCTTAACTAACTGAGCCATCCAGGTGCCCCAATAACGTACTTTCTTTCCCCAGTATTTGTAGATCTGAAGGAATTGAGAGGGTATGTCTGTTTCAAGCAAATAACTATACCTTCCATTATTGGTAAAGACAGAGCCTTGTCTTTATTGGCAAAAACATTGCAGTGTGTGATTGGGGTCAACTACTTAATGTTGACATCTTCCAAAATGATTTAGCTTGTCGTGCTGAACATGAATTTTGAATATGGATGACTAAAATAACCAATATAAACCTCCATCACCCGTCAAGCTTCTCTGTGCAGTAGTAGGAGAGAGCTGACAACGTAGCCTAGTTCTGTCTCTTGTCAACATACCAGAAGAGAGTTCGTAGAAATAGCTCTCACGATCACAGCACTCTTAACAATAATCTGGAATTGTGCCCCTAGCCTGGGAGCACTTAAAATTTGTATTCACTTGTCCATACTATACTTTCTGTAATCAGCATGATTCTTAGTCTACCAATCTGCTGCTCTGTCTAGCAGTGCCATCTGGTTCATAAGAAACAAGGGCGAAAAGACAGGCTATCTTCCCACTGTCTTGGGACTAAAGGTCTAGGAAACATTTTTCCACTACTTAAAGCTACATTTATTGTGATTTCTGTTTCACTAGCAAGTAGAAAAGACAATCACAGTAGATATCCTTTAGTTCCCTAGAAACACCAACTCTCAAAGGCAGATGTTCTCTGTTCAGCAGAGCAGCTTGTTACCAATGCAGATTTCAGGTCTGTTCTTGGGAGCTCCTCCTCCACAAACCACTTGGTCCTTGACCTTGCTTGTTCTCTTAAATCCAGTTTTTCTCAAGGGCGTGATACATGGGTCAACTCCCCCATGTCATTTGGAATGTAGATTTCTAGGCCTCTCCTTGGGCCTCCTGAATTCTAATATCTAATATCTAATGGATCGCGGCCCAGGAATATGCATCCTAAGCCCAAGTTTTTCAAGTGGTTCTTTGTACACTGAGTTTTCAAAGGTAACTGTAGGTCTTTCTCTCTAGATATCCCGGGCCAAAGAACATAGCTAATCGGTCTTATCAGTGGTTTGGGGCCCTACTTAAAAAAAAACTAAACTATTTAAAACAGTGTTCTGGGTTGAATTGTGTCTCTCCAAAACATATGCTGAAGTCCTAACACCTTACACTGGTGAATGTGACCTCACTTCAAAATAGGGTCTTTGCAGATGTAATCAAGTTAAAATGAGGTCATTAGCTTAGCCCTCATCCAGTATGACTGGTGCCCTTATCAGAAGGGAAGACAGAGACAGAGATTGGAGTGATGTATCTGCAAGCCAAGGAATGCGGTGGGTTGCCAGCAAACACTAGAAGCTAGAAGAGCCAAGGGAGGATTCTACCCTACAGACTGCAGAGAAAACATGGCCCTAATGATGCCTTGATTTCAGACTTCTGGCCTCCAGACCTAGGAGAATAAATTTCTGTTGTTTTAAGCCACCCTGTATGTGGTACGTTGTTTATGGCAGCCCTAGGAAACGAATACACAGAGTCATCACCCGGAGTCCCTAGTGTTTTGGAACCTCTGGGGCAGTGTTTCTCAATGTGGTCCCAGGAAGTCCCTTCATCAAAATCACTGGGAGATACTTAGGACATGCAGATTTCAAGGTCCTATTGCTTCTTTTTTAGATCAGAATATCTGGGGCTAGGACCCTGAAATCTACATTTGTGATAAGCTGACCCCTTCGAATTTCGGAGCACACTCTGCAAGGAATGGTTTCTAGTCCCTACTGCCCTCAGGATCCCTTAGGAAGAGGTTTGAAAATGTGTGTACTGAGTCCTTCCCCGAGAGGCTCGGATTCAGTAGGTCTGCGTGGGGCATGAATGTCTGTAATGCTTAAAGCCCCACAGGTGACCTTGATCTGTAGCTGGGGCTGAGCAACACCCCTCTCCAAATACAGGAGAGTGCTTCAAATTCAGGACTCTGATGGTCCCAGGCAGCCGACACAGAGGAGAGAAGTGGAAGGAAAATAAACACTCATTGTTGGTGTCAGCCAAGGGGAGATGACTCTTTAGCGTTGGAGTATTTTTTAGTCTACCGCGGACCTCAACCATACAGATTTGCTTACTTCATAACATGCGTGGAAAAAAAAATAACACTCATGGACAAACATCTGTGATCAAACACCCACCAACTTTCAGATTGACAATGATTAATAATTTTCATGGATAACTACCTAGGCTTTTCCCCATCTTGTCCTACTACTCCCCCCAAAATAATCAATACTCCAAATTTTGTGAATCATTACCTTGCCTTTATTTACACACACACACACACACACACACACACACACACACCCCTATGCCTAAAGAATATGTTGTTTAGTTTTTTTTAACTTCATAAAAAATGTGTCGAGCTCTTTTTATTCTGCATTCTATTACCATATGATTTCTCTACAACTTATCAAGTAGGATGACAAAGGAGTCACGTTTTGGAGGCCCACATATTGCCTTTGTGGATTGTTATTGCCTTTGGACTTCATGACATTCTCCTTAGCTTGGCATTCAAAACTGACAATGCCCTGGGTCCTGGCTGACTTATATCCTTCCACTACCCTCTGTTCCCAACAAGCTGGAATGTTTACTGTCACCTACTTCCCTGCCTTCCTTTTTTATATGACCAGTTCCTTTCATCTTTACATATCTCTGTTTGGGGAAATGCTACCATTCTTCATGGTTTGGCTCATTAAACTGACCTTAATTTCCCACCTAAATCCCAATTTCCACATGCTCTGTATCACTCCAAGAGAATTTGCATTTGTCTAATATTGTAAATATCTATTTTATGTGTTTCCCCCCAAGTGGTAATATATAAACCCCTTGAGGATCTTTCTTCGACATTCTATCCCTTAACCTTGCTTGCAATAGCTGTTTGATAATTATTGAATAAATGCATGGGTACGAATAAATGTACCTAACACTGACAATTTGAAGAGAAGCATAGTTTTATTTTTGTTCTGACTGTTCATATACCTTGGAGAAGAGCCAGAAATTCCCTTTTCTTTTCATTGCTCTTTCCCATCTCTTACTGTGCAAAGGAAACTAGATTCCTGATTATAATCTGGAGTTAAGGCATAATCACTGTGTTAGAAACTCTGCTCTTGAATTACTACTATCCGTTATATAATTTTAAAGGACAACATGGGATGGGTTTATAGACTTACATTTTAGGAAGTTTAATTGTGTCCATAGATGCTTTTCAGTAACAACTGATAATACATTGTCTGCTTCCTACACATTTGACCCTGAATCTTCTTCAAGTCTGAATATTTATTAAATATTTATTAGAATTCTGTAAAGCTTGGAGAAGTTGTGGAGAACAGTGATCTCATGTACAGTTGTCAATCTCTTTACACATTCCATTTGAGGGTTTGGAAAACTAATCACATATTTCTTAAAACCTCTATAGTCTGCAGGAAACCAAACACCCTGGTGAATTCAGAGAGGTCTATTGATTTAATTTCTGAAATCCATTAAGGACTTTGAGATGAGTCAACGAAGAGCGAAGTACTGGGGAATCCCCTTTGTTACTCTGGTCCTGTACCTGTGACAACTTCTTGTAAGAGCTTTCCAAACAGGATTGCCATAGCTCCCATTGCTAACTAATTAATGGGTTGCACAGATAATGTGATTGCTCTGTTCAAAGCTCTGCACCATTTGTGAAGAAAAAGCACAGTGCAATTTCAAAAGGAATTGAAATTCTATTGCTTCTGAAGGATTTGATTTTCATGGAAAGATCCTTACACAATTTTATCCTGCAGTCTTTTCTTAGAAGCTTATAAAATAATTGTCAGACTCCAGTCTTTGTAAAAGTGATTGAAGCTGTAGAGGGATAAGGAGGAGAGTGAGGGATAGGAAAAAGGGTAAGGAATTCGAGGGGGAAAGGGGGAAATGGAGAGAAAGTGGGAGAAGCGAAGGAAGGAAATGTGAGGAGTAAGATGATGAGGGATGTATGAATAAGAGGTGGGAGAGAATGAGTGATTAGGAAGCAGAGATAGAGACGGGGATGCAGGAAAACATTGGGAAAGGAGAGAGGAGGGAAAAAAGGGGGAGGGAAGTTTGGGGGGAACCACAAAGGCAAAGAGATTAATTTAATAATGGTCCAATGTCCACCATTAACTTGAACATCTGGTTCTCTTCATGTTTCTAATGTAAATCAAAATACTCACAAGCGATGTGAATGCACCTTTGGTTTTCTGATTGCATGTTTTGTCATTGACTTGGTAAATAAAACTCTTGGTAACCGAAAAAGAAAAAAAAAAAGAATTGTTGTGTTTTGGTCTAAACATCAAAATGCCAAGTCTTTGGTAATGTTCCACATCGACATAGTGTATGTAACCTCACAGAGGTAAAATAATGTGCCCACCCAGATCCTGAAGGGAATGTGGAGCTTTCTCCATCCATTTCTGAAAGAGATCCCTCGGGTAAAGCTTGTTCCTAATAAGAGCAACAAAGTTCTTCCTGGATCACCTAAATCAGTTCCATCTTTATTCAGCAAAGCTTTGGGTACCCACCAACTACCAGGCATATAGAGAGAAATGAACCCGGACCCCACTGTTGGTCCTGAAGGAGCTCCTAGTAGTTACTTTTGCTTTGTTATTTAACATGATAACGTTCTGAAAACAATTCGCCTGGTAACTTTGCATTTTTCTGCAATTCCACCAGATAGGTAAGGAAAATGGTCAGTGGAACAATTCAGACGAGAGAGCCCAAATGATCAATTGCAACAGCTTGCGGGAGTGAACACAGGCATTCCGTTTCGTATTTATCTGCCCAGTGTGAGGGAGAGAAAACTAAGGGAGGGAGAAGCTGTTAAGAGTATCTGGTTTCACATCAGCCCCATGAAAAAAACAATTCCAGCAGCAAATGCTTCTTCAATGGCTAGAGCCATTAAGTAATAAGCTTTCTCAAGTGGGAGTTGCTGTATCTTCTGCTGCAGATGGTGCCTATTTGTCACACCTGCCGATAAATAAGATAATGCCGCTCATTTCACCGTGAATAACATAATATTTCCAAATCTCTCTTACCTTTCCTGGCTTACGGGATGAATGGGGTTGGCCATTTAAGTATCTCTTTTGAAGCTTGCACCGACAGGCAACTTGTTCGGGAACACCTCTGGCATATCTGGAAAATAGAATGCAAGCCTCATTTTGCCAGAGAAGCAGGACAACGTTCGTGCAAAGTACGCTTTCTCTCTCAGTCTCCTCAAGAGTCAGACCTTTCCAGCGCAAACCCAGAAAAGCACCTTGCATTAGTTACTTGAAATGCCAGTTGCCACTTACGGCTTCAGAGCGCAGTTTCGGATGCCTGCTCCTTATGAACCCCAAAGAGCCAAGAGGGGTGCCTGTGTGGATGTGCACATACCGTCTGGAACACTTGAATGCAAGCAGTCTGAACACTTAAGTCCCCAGGTCCTCTTTCTGCAGGCAACAGTTTAGAGTATGCGGGAAAGGTAGTGAATCAGCTTTGCTCTGCCTTGGCGGTGTGTGCCGCGGGAGAGGGAGGAGATAAGAGAGAAGCTGAGAAGCAAAGTTTGTATAAGCCTTCCACTTTAACCCCTTCAAGCCTCCCTCACACAGCTGTAGGATTAGCGAAGACTCCCTGTCTTTGTCAAAGCTTCTCCATGTGTCATTTAAGAGGATCAGAGGCCTTGCTCAAATCAGGAGGTTTTTCGTCCAAGGTCTGATAGTAATAGATGCTTAGAATTGAAACCAAGCATGCCGGCATGTAGTGGGATTTAAATGATTTCATCTTTACAGAGTGGATGCAGAGGTGTGTTCCCAGGTTCGGGAAACTTTTTTTTTTTTTGGCCAACCGAATACTTTTATTTTGAATTCTATGGAAATGTAACATCAGTTTTGGAATCTAGGTCTGAGTTTCTCGTTGAAGGTATAAACAAGTGCAGAATATCTTTATAGAAATTGTATGTGTCCCGGGTATGTGTTCTATTATAAATGGCATGTCCACCTGTACTTGAATTGGTTCTACTGTGTTATAGATACTGTGGCAGGAGGAAGGGGATTAACATTTCTTGGGTGCCTACTCTGTTCAAGTGATTCATGTAGAGAACTTCATTGAACCCTCACAACAACCCTATGACCTGGGTATTATTATCCTCATTTTACAAATTAGGAAACTGAGGCTCAAGGAGGAAGTATCTTGTGCAATTTAGTAAGCTGGGAGCAAGTATTCGACAACAAGGCAGCATGATCTCAAATTCTCTGCTCTTTAAGCAGTGGTTCTTAAACCCTTATGGGTCTTGGATACCTCTGAGAACCTAATCAAAGCTGTGGACCTTCCCTGTTCCCTGCCCCGCCCCCCCCCCCACCCGCTCAAAAACGGGCATAGAATTTCCATGCTCCATGGCCCACGGGTTAAGAGCAGCTGAATGGGCCTCATGTCACTTTTCCAATATTATAACATTAGTGCATTGTTCGTTCAACAACTCATGGTCATCAGCAATTTTTAATACAAAATTGGTAATAATAATATATAATAATAGTATAATAATGGTAGTATATAATAATAATGTTATGCCAGTCTTTAAGAAATTACTGCAGTGCTTTCCCCTTAATCCCCAAATTCTCCTAACAAACCTTGCATCCTCTGTGTTTTCCTCATTCTGGGGGTTAAGGTGGGTGGAGTCTCCCCTTCAAATCCTTTTTTTTTTAAAGGATTTTATTTATTTGTCAGAGAGAGAGAAAGAGCATCAGGCAGAGGGACAAGCAGGCTCCCCACTGAGCAAGTAACCTGACGTAGGGCTCCATTCCAGGACCCTGGGATCATGACCCGAGCTGAAGGCAGATGCTTAACCGACTGAGCCACGCAGGCATACCTCCCCCTCAAATCCTTAACATTTTATTGGCATAATCTAATACCTTATGGACTCCGCTGGGGTTGCTCAAACTGGAGTGTTATGCTCAACACTCATGAAATTACAGGGTAAACATAATGCATTTTTCTGGAGGATTAATTTTACTTGAAACTTCAGCAGGGAGGACCTAGGTAATTTGAGCGATAATTTGCGATACAGTTTCTATGAAAATAAACACATATTGTAGAACAAAATACACATTTGGTAAGCATTTTTACAATCAAGTGTGAGACTTAAGAGAAATTTTGCACTTAGGGCGGGACCTTTTCAGGCTACCCGTCTTCTCCATGGAAACATGTTCATTCTATTCTGCCATCTGGGGTATTTCAGTGGAGAACATCGAAGGTTATAGTGTAACAAATACACCATGGATTTTGAAGTCAGATGGACCTAGATTTCAGCCTCAGCTTTCATCTGTATTTTCCGGGCTACCTTGAAAAAACCAATAAATTTCTTTGAGACTAAGTTTTCTCATGTGTAAAGGTTGGAAAGACTCTCATCACGAGAATGATAGGAGGAAATATCTCTGAAGCAAGGCCTACATGTTAGATGCTCCGAAGAGAATAAGGCTACTTGGATACCAGATTTTGCCAAGGAACAGTCTAATTTTTCTTTCCTAATTAGAACAAAATAAGCCCTAGGTAACATGATATTATTGAAAGTCAAGTTTCCAGGGAGACATAAAAGGTCCCCTATCGCAGATCATCATATACAGAATTTATAGAGGAAACGTTCCAGAACAGATGCCAAGAAATAAAAAGAAGCCCGATTGTGGAGGAGAGTGGGAAGGAAAACTCGTGAAAACATTTCTTTAGAGAGATCTGTTGCCAGGCTAAGGCTTCACACCACCTTTCACAGGAGTGCTTGGATACGTGACATGTTACCTCCTTCACTTCAACCCTAGTGAGAGGGTGTTTCACCGGACCATGCAGAGAGCTTGACATTTGTTCCCTGCAGTAGAGGCAGAGGATTAGGGCTGTCCCCATTCTGAGAAAGCTAATGTGGCCCTTGGCAGGAGGACAGGGTTCGCTGTGTTGGGACTGGCTGACATTCCCAGGATTTGTTGGGGCAAGGGATGTTTGAGTATTTCCTGGAAACCAGATGGGGGTCAAGCAAAAGAGAGAGCCAAGCTGGGGTCACCCTGGACCCTGTCTAATAAAACCACCTAGAAGGGTGGAGAAAACCCAGCAAAAAATAGCTGGAGATAGCAGTCACATTCTCAGGGGCTGAAGAAGGAGTTGTAAACTATGAACCTGAATAGAGATGCATCAGCCCAGGTCTCCCAAATTGTACGAGAGGAATCCTCAGGGATGGGGGCCTTTAAAGAACCCAAAGAAGAGCCAGGGACCCAGAAAGTGGGAAGCTATTCATTCTACCAAGGAAAAATTGACTAATTCCTTTACTGTCTTCTCTATTCCTGCTCTGCCTTGGTGAGGGTCCAAATAGGAGTTGGCAAGTGGAGAGGAAAGGAAGAAAACCCAACAGCCCCTCTTTCTCCAAAGGCAGGTGGCCATGACCTATAGGCCTTAGCATGGGGTAGGAAGGGGAACCTTATCTCTCAGTGAGCCTGAAGAATTTAATTCATATCTCGGACTGAATATGTCCTGATTACCGAACCAAGTTCGTGTTTTGTGACTTCGAGTGATCTGGCGACTGTTGATTCTCGAAGAAATGAACAGAAAAGTCATGTGGTCTGCCCAAATTTCCATCCAAGGAAAAAATTTACCCTAATGGACTACATTTTCTTTGCACATCGGGAGACAAAATAAAGTTGTTTCTTGAAGTTATCATAAGTTACACTTTAAAAAATATTGATTGGATTAGTTAATTCATTCTTTCATTCGATGAACATCTGAGTGCGTATTATGTGGCAGGCATTGGGTTAGAAATAGGACACACAGTGAAATGAAAATTGGTCCTCACCTTCAGACTGCTAATTGTCTATGGCAGGGGTCAGCAAATTTTTCTGTAAAGAACCAGATAGTAAATATTTTAGGCTTTATGGGACACTAAAGATCCTATTGTATATTCCTCTTTTTTGAACCAATTCTGTAAAAAATGCCAAAACCATTCTTAAGGCTATACAAAAAGAGGGCACATAAGCCCTAGTCTGCTGGCTCCTCATGTGTGCAAGAAACAAATTTTTTAAAACTTCCAATTACCATACATACGTTATAATTGAAGTTGTGTTTCATGAACTTGGGGAAGAGATGCAGAGGAGCATTGCCTGACTCTGATTGGGGAATCGGGGCTTTCTGAAAGCGGCAACATCACTTTGGGACCTGAAGAATGAGTAGGAGTTAGGGTAAAAGGAGGTGAGTGGTATTCTAAGCAGAGGGAGCTGCCTATATAGAAACACCAAAGCTTGGCAGAGTTTGGTTTGCTTTAGAAACTACAGAAAGGAATAATGAAGCTTGCAGAGGTTAAGCAGTTTGATCAAGGTCACACAACTAGTAAGTGATGGAGCCTAATCTCTTAGCCCAGCTGTGTCTGATGCTAAACCCATGCTCTTAGTCACCACAGTGTACTATTGCCCTGGTATGGAAGCTATGCCTAGGGTCCCTTCCTAATATTTCCAAATCAGCAGCTCTGTCTGGCTCACTTCTGATTCCCCTGGGGGTGAAAATGTCAACATTCCAAAGGATTTATTATAGATCTTAAAAATAAGACAGTTTGTCAATAATGTCAGGTTGTCTTGATTAGAACCCTAGTGCTCCCCTTTGAAAATAACACTTCCACCCAATCAAACCTAGTACATTGCTCAAATTCAGAGTTTGCTCATTTTATCCTTACGGGAATGTGTTTTTTTTGTTATGTTTTGCTTTGTTTGTGTTTGTTTTTTTTTTTTTTTCTGGTCACTAAGCTTTAGCACAGCGATAATATATTTCTTACCTTCTTGTTACATATTTAGGCATTTAGAAGGAATAGTACTATCTGGCTTGGACTACATATGGGAACTGGTGCAAGTACTGCTCCTACCTTCATCGCTCACATGGATGACCTCAGACATGTGAATTTTCTGAGCACAGATTAAATCTGTCAATTTTGTGTTAATTGCTTGGTGGATTTTTACTGAGGTAGCCATGCAGCAACTATTCTCTGAAAATGCTCACCTTAGAGCCTCCCATGTCACCAGACAGTCAGCAATAATAGGGGTTGGAACCAGGAGGAATGACAATGGGTAAGGCTCAGCCTTGCTGTTGTGGGCATTTCAGTGGTCATTTGTTCTTAACCAGGGCTATGCTTTATTATCTAGGGAGCTCTTCCAAAATACAGAATGTTGACTCTATCCCAGATCTTTTGCATGGCTAAGAACTGAGAATATGGGGGCGCCTGGGTGGCTCAGTGGATTAGGCCGCTGCCTTCGGCTCAGGTCATGATCTCAGGGTCCTGGGATCGAGCCCCGCATCAGGTGCTCTGCTCCACGGGGAGCCTGCTTCCTCCTCTCTCTCTGCCTGCCTCTCTGCCTACTTGTGATCTCTCTCTCGCTCTGTCAAATAAATAAATAAAATCTTTAAAAAAAAAGAACTGAGAATATGTATTTTTTAAAGATTTAATTATTTATTTGAGAGAGAGAGAGATGGAGCATGAGCAGGGGGAGGGCCAGAGGGAGAGGGATAGGGGAAGCAGACTCCCTATGGAACAGGGAGCCCAACTCATTTGGGGCTCAATCTTGTGACCCTGAGATCATGATATGAGCCAAAACCAAGAGTGAGATGCTGAACTGACCGAGCCACCCAGGCGCCCTGAGAATATGTATTTTTAACAAGCTCCTCAGGTTAAGAACCACTGCCCTGGGGAGAAAAAGACAAGTAGTTGCCTAATAAACTGACTGTACTAAAACTTTATCAGACACTTTGGTCTATACATAGAAAATCTGCTTATTTAAGAAAAAAAGATTTTATTTATTTATTTGAGAAAGAGAAAGGAAGAGAAAGAGCACAAGCAGGGGCAGAGGGAGAAGGACAAGCAGACTACCCCCTGAGCAGGGATCTTGATGCAAGGCTCGATCCCAGGACCCTGGGATCATGACCTGAGCTGAAGGCAGATGCTTAACTGACTGAGCCACTTAGGTGCCACAAGTCTGCTTATTTTTTTACAGAAATAGAAGAAAATCTTAAAATTCAAATAGAACTACAAAATACCATGACTAGCCCAAACGATCTTGAGAAACAAGAACAAAGCAGGACGTATCACTCTTCCTGATTTCAAACTATATTACAAGGCTATAGTAATTAAAACAGTACAGTACTGTCATAAAAACAGACACATAGACCAATGGAATGTAACCAAGAGCTTAGAAAAAAACCCATATATATATGGTTAACTTATATTTGACACGGGAGCCAAGAATACTCAATGGAGGAAAGATAGCCTCTTCAATAAATGGGGTTGGGAAAATGAAATTCATACACAAAAGAATAAAATGTCCATATACCATTCACAAAAAGTAACTTGAAATGGACTAAACACTTAAATGTAAGACCTGAAAACTCTAGAAGAAAACATAAAGAAAAATCTCCTTGACATTGGTCTTGGCAAAGTCTTTTTGGATATGACACAAAATGCCCAAGCAACAAAATCAAAGCAGAAATAAACAAGTGGGACAACATCAAACTAAAAAGTTTTGCACAGAAAAAGAAATGACTAACAGAATGGAAAGGCAACCTACAGGATAGGAGAAAATACTTTGCAGACTGTGTATCTTATAGGGGGCTAATATCTGAAATATATACACGGCTTACACAACTCACAGGAAAAACAAACAAGTTATCCAATTAAAAATGGGCAAAGGACCTGAAGGGACATTTTTCCACAGAAGATATAGAAATGACCAACAGACATATGAAAATGTGCTCCGCATCACTCATCATCAGGGAAATGCAAATCAAAACAACAATGAGCTATCACCCCACACCTATTAGAATGGCTATTATCAAAAGGACAAGAGAAAAGTGCAAGTGAGGATGTGGAGACAAGGAAACCCTCTTGCACTTTTGGTGGGAATCTAAACTGTGCAGCCTCCACAGAAAAGAGTACAGCAGGTTCTCCAAAAACTAAAGATACAAGTACCATATGATTCAGCAATCCCATTTCTGGGTACATATTCAAACAAAAAGAAATTACTGTATTGATTTGCACCCTCAGGTTTTTTGCATCATTATTTACAACAATAAAGACATGAAAATGACATGTGTTGACAGATGAATGGATATCTATATCTATTTATAAAAAGGAATATTTTTCAGCCATAAAAAGGAGAGAATCTTGCCATTTGCAAAAACATAATGGCCTTCAGGCCATTATACTAAGTGAAATTAATCAGAGAAAGACAAATACTGTACGATATCACTTATACGTAGAATCTTAAAAAAAAAATGAAATCTTAGAAACATAGATGGGTGGGTGGCTATCAATGTGGGCCAGTGAGGAAAGTGAGTGGAAGTGGTCAAAGGACACAAATTTCCAGGTAGAAGATGAATTAGTCCTGGGGATGTAATGTACCGTATTGTGACTATAATGAGCAACACTGTATGTGTATACTTAAGAGCTGCTAAGAATGCATCATAAAAGTTCTCACCAGCAAACTATGTGAGGTCATAATTACATAAAGTAACGGACATGTTAACTAACCTTATAGTGGTGATCATTTTGCAATATATATACCTATCAAGTCATCATGCTGTACACCTTAAACTTACACACGTTATATGTCAATTATATCTTAAAGAAGCTAGAAAAGAAAAGAAAATTCTGCTTAAGAAATGAATGTATGGAAGTTTACTGTTGTAATGTTTCAGTACTAAATCAGGTGGATGCCATCCCAGCAATGAGTATGATGCTCTTGAGTGCTGTACTCTAGAAGAAATGAGATGAATAGCACAGTGAGAGCTCAGATTATAATGAAAGCAAGTTTATGTATTTTAATAAGTTAAAGATGGCAGACAGATGACATGCATATGTTGCCTGTACATCCCAAAGCAACAAAGGAACACAAAAGATGTAATTTCACGATGATGAAGAGAATGGGTGAAAAAGGCCATCAGTGGATAAAAGATGGATGAATGCTGGAAAACAGATGGAGGAGTGGTGACAGATGAAGCCACAGCTTAGGATACTTGCAAAGTGGTGGGCTGATGAAAGAGAAAGGTTTTCCTTCCTGCATAAATGCTGGGTTTGAAGAAGAGAATGAGTGAGGTGTGTAGCAGCAGTGGGGAGAATAAATTAAGTCATTTTTTTAAATAGAGCTGATTTTCCCTATCCCCTCCCCACCCTGGTAATGCCTTCCTCCATGACCTCCCAAAGATGGGAATATTATTCTTTAAAGATATTGGGAGGTCCAAGAGAAAAGTATTCAACATTTTAAAAAAGATTTTATTTATTTATTTGACAGAGAGAGATCACAAGTAAGCAGAGAGTCAGGCAGAGAGAGAGGAAGGAAACAGGCTCCCTACTGAGCAGAGAGCCCCATGTGGGGCTTGATCCCAGGACCCTGAGATCATGACCTGAGCTGAAGGCAGAGGCTTAACCCACCGAGCCACCCAGGCGCCCAGTATTCAACATTTTTGCACTTAGGAATCCTCCCAACAAAATAGTTAGCTCTGTATTCATGTATATGAAGCTTTCAATCACTTTTTCATTGCCTCATTTCTCCCATGTGAACAACAACAACAAAAAAATCAATGACCACCAGATATTTGAAGAAAGCTTTCAAAGTTAAATTTGACGAACACATAGGAAAAAAATAATACAGGATCCTTGAGAGAGAGAAAAAAAAACAAAGAGAGGCAAACACTCTAATTAGTATACTAAGAGAGTTTCAAGAAAACATTTCATTTATGTAAGAGGAATAGGATATTTGAAAATAAATGATCAGAGAAAAGGAAAGTTCTCTTGAAATAAAAATATCATTTCTGAGATAAAATTCAAGGGAAGAGCTGGAAGATAGAGTTGAGGAAATATCAAAGAAAGTAACACAAAAAAGACTAAAAAAAGTAAAATGAGCTAGGAAAAAAAAATGATCCATAGAGAGTAAACCTGGGAGATCCAACATTTGACTAAAAGGAATTCAAGAGAGAATAAAACAGAATGATCAAAGAAATGAAACAAGAGTTTTTTTCAAAGTATATGTTTGTGGAATTTCAGAGTGCAAAGTACAGAGACATTCTCAAAGCTTTCACAAAGAAAAACAGGTAACCTAGGAAGAAATGAGAATGATATTGACATGGGATTTCTTTTTTAAAAAAATTATTTATTTAGTTTGGAGAAAGAGTGCAAGTTGGGGAGGAGCGTAGGGGGAGGGAGAAGAAGGGGGAAAGAATCTCAAGTATGTTGAATACAAACCCTGGAACCTGGAGCCAAATGTGGAACTCGATCCCTCTTCCCAGAGATCATGACCTGAGGTGAAACCAAGAATTGGATGCTCAACTGACTGAGACTTCCAGGTGCCCCAACATAGGATTTCTTATCAGAAATTTCACAGATGAGACAATGTAGGCACAAAGCCTTCAAATTCTAAAGAAAATGACATTCAGGGCACCTGTCTGGCTCAGTCAGGAGAGCATATGACTCTTGATCTCAGGATTGTGAGTTCAAGCCCCACATTGGGTGTAGTGATTACTTAAAAATAAAATCTTTTAAAAAAAGAAAAAAAAAGAAAATGATTTTCTTCAGCACAACACGCTGTAACCAGTTAAATTATCAGTCAAGTGTGAGTAGAATAAAAGCATTTTCAGATACAGATGTCTTCTGGAATTAATCTGCAGCGAATACTTTCAAAGGAAATTGAGGATTTAGTCCAGGAAAAAAAAGGAAATAAACCAAGAGGGAGGAAGACATCAACTCTTGAAAAGTGGCTCCGACCCAGGAAGCTATGAAGTTCCCGGATGGTAGCTGTGAAGTAAGTCTAGAGAGAAAATGGCCCACAGTGGAGTCTGTAGTTGAAGGCCTGTGGGAAGGAAGTTTTCAGAAAAAAAGTTTCCATTTATTGGTTGTGATGGAGACTTTGAAAAGAAATCAACAACCAAACTGAAAATGTGATACAGGCAGATAAAATAAGGTAGGGAAAAAAAGCTACTAGAAACTACAAAAAAAAAAAAAAAAAAGAAAGGAAATATAACATAGTTCTTGGCCTTGAGGTTAATGCTATGTACATAGTCACAATAAAATACACATTGATGACTGACTGAAAATTTCAGATTAACCTACAGACAAAGCACAGAAGACTTAATAATGATTATAGAAAGTGTGCAAAAGAAACATACAGGCAGGGGTACCTGGATGGCTCAGTCAGTTGAGTGCCTGCCTTCGGCCCAGGTCATGATCCCAGGGTCCTGGGATCAAGCCTTACATTGGGGAGAGGGGAGGTCCTTGCTCAGGAGGGAACCTGCTTCTTCTCTCTGTGTGTGCTGCTCCCTCTGCTTGTGCTCTCTCTCTGTCAAATAAATAAATAAATAAAATCTTAAAAAAGAAACATATAGGCATACCTTGTTTTATTGTGCTTTGCAAATATTGCTTTTTTTTTTTTTTAAACAAATTGAAGGTTTGTGGCAACCTTGTGATGAACAGTTCTATTGGCACCATTTTTCCAACAGCATTTGTTCATTTCTCATCTCTATGTCACATTTTGGTACTTCTCACAGTATTTTTTGATACCAAATAAAACTATATTTTAGTAAAATAATAACTTTAAACAAAATTGAATTGATGATAATCATTAGAAAAACTTTAATCCAAACAAATATCCATAATTCAATTTCAATTATTTTTATCTTTTAGACTTGGGATGGTTTAAGAAAGATTGCTCAAGTATGGACAAGTCCTAATTTGAACACAACACCTATTTAGCAAAATCATATGAATGCCATCCAACTTTTCAATATGTTGGAGAAAATATCTGGTTATGTGGATTTAGCATATGTGCACTGAAATTCTCACAATATTTTATTTTATTTTTTTTAAAGTAGGCTCCATTCCCGGTGTGGAGCCCAACATGGGACTTGAACTCACAGCCTTGAGATCAGGACCTGAGCCAAGATCAAGAGTCGCATGCTTAACTAGCTGAGCCACCGAGGCTCCCCCTCATAATATTTTAAACATTTTCCTTATTATCATATTTGTTATGGTGATCTGTGATCAGTGATCTTTGATGTTACTGTTATAACTGGTTTGGGCCACCCTGAACTGTGCCTATTTAAGACAGGGAACTTTACTGATAAATGTTGTGTGTGTTCTGACTGCTCCACTGACTGGCTGTTCTCTAGTCTCTCTCTCCTTGGGCCTCTCTATTCTCTGAGACACAACAATATTGAAATTAAGCCAACTGATAACACTACAATGGCCTCTAAGTGTCCAACTGAAAGGAAGAGTCAGTTGATTCAGTAAATTATATTGTTGTCTTATTTTAGGAAATTGCCATGGTCATCCCAACCTTTATCCTTTACCTTTACCCAACCACCACCTTGATCAGTCAGCAGCTGTCAGCATCAAGGAAAGACTCTCCACCAGCAAAATGACGATGACTCCCTGAAAGTGTCAATGATGGGATGCCTGGGTGACTCAGTCGGTTAAACATCTGACTTGATGTTGGCTCAGGTCCTGATATCAGGGTCATGAGCTTGAGACCCACATCAGCTCCACACTGGACACAGAGCCTGCTTAAGATTCTCCTTCTTCCTCTTCCCCTCCCCCGAACACCCTCCTTCCCTTCTCTTAAAAAAGAAAAAAAAAAAAAAAGGAAAGGAAAGAAAGCTCCAATGATGGTTAGCACTTTTTTTTTATTTGTTTATTTACAGCATAACAGTGTTCATTGTTTTGGCATCACACGCAGTGTTCCATGCAGTACGTGCCCTCCCTATTACCCACCACCTGGTTCCTCAACCTCCCACCCCCCGCCCCTTCAAAACCCTCTGGTTGTTTTTCAGGGTCCATAGTCTCTCATGGTTCATCTCCCCTTCCAGTTTCCCTCAACTCCCTCTCCTCTCCATCTCCCCATGTCCTCCATGTTCTTTGTTATGCTCCACAAATAAGTGAGACCATATGATACTTGACTCTCTCTGCTTGACTTATTTCACTCAGCATAATCTCTTCCAGTCCCGTCCATGTTGCTACAAAAGTTGGGTATTCACTTTTTAGCACCAAGGTATTTTTAAAATTAAGGTATGTACATTTTTTCTAGACATAATGCTATTGCACACTTGGTAGACAATGGTATACCTTAAATATAACTTTCATATGCACTGGGAAGCCAAAAATTTATCTGACTCTCTTTATTGTGCCATTTGCTTTCTTGCCATGGCTTGGAACAGAACTTGTAATATCTCGGAACAATGCTTGTAACAGATGAAAACATTAGGAAGGTAAAAGGAAGAGAATGGAAGGCACATATAATAAAGACATTGCACCCATAATATGTGAGATTCAAAGCAACTGAGAGAGGAATCAAAATAATTATGTAACTCTATTATATGAATGGGGGAGGAAAGAGAATGATATAAATGAGACCGGTGGTAGAGGCATTTTATGTAGGGGTAGGAAGAGGTAACTACAAAACAGCAGAATGGGTAAATGAGGTTATCCTGGAGGGCATGACTATGGGATGTGGCATGGTGGGCCAGAAACCTGTTGCTTTGCATCAGAGACCCTCCTGTCGTCTCTTAGATTTTAACCCTGTTTGTGTATTACCTTGATAAATACCTATTAGTTATGTAAGAAATTACGCTATCTTTTTTTCAGGTTTTTTTTTTAGTGAAGATGGTCACCATGGAGAGTGGGATTTAGAGCAGGGAAAAAAACCAATTAACAAGCATCTGTGGAACAATTATGATGGGCCCAGCACCCTGCTAGGTGCTAGAAGGAGCTCTAAGAATACTGAAGACACAGTCTCTTGTCCAGAAGAAACTTCTAGTCTGGTGGGGCAAAACAAATCAGTTCATAAAACAATCAGGGAATGACAATACATAGTAAAATGCTGAATTGTTATGATGCAAAATTATGCCCTCGAGTATGGCAAGGGGAAGATGAAAGTAGTTTAGACTGAAATTAGCGAAGGCTTCAGGTAGCACTGGGGCTTGTTTCTGGCCTTGAATAATAGAAAAGATAGCAATCGATCTAGAAGGGAAGGGTCTTAGAGGAGGCCATGTGAACATGGCTTGGAGCAGATTTTTTTTGTCCTGCTTAGTTATGTATTATTAGGTAGAAATTTTTATCCTTTCTAATATCACTAAAAACCTCTTTCTCTTTAAATCTCCCTAATACAACAACTTTTTCTGAGTGGATTATTTTTTTTCTTGCTGACAGGGCACTAAATTTTCTGTCACTTTGCAGAATGGGAAGTGCCATTTACTAAATGAGCTCTTCTCTAATCTGTCCTCCTTTGGTGCCAAGTCTTAATAAAGACAGATGGGTTTCCCCCATCATGCTGCCGCTTCCCATCTCGGGCTGATGAATATGAGACTGAGAGCCTGACCCCATCATTGTCAAGCAATATAAAAAGCTCTGTCCTTATTTATTGCCATGCTTTAATTACTGGGAGAAAAGTATCAATTAAGAAACAAAGGATTTGAAATCGTTTCCACAAAACCAGGATGTCTGAGCAAATGAAAACCTTTTTTCTTTTCTGTTTTCTCTCCTTTGGTGGGGGAGAGTGAAGGTGGTGGGGTGATTAGAGTTGTTTCAGTTAAATTTAATTAATAGGAGCTCTTAGCAGAATATTCTGTGAAGCTTGAAAATATAAAAAATATCATGTTGTTCTAGGGCTATCAGTTCAAATATTTGAGTTCAATTCAGTGGATATTTTCGCCAAGGTATTAGAGTTCACTGGTCATCCTGGAAGCTTTTCCTTTGACATACCTGTAGTCTGTACATCGGACTTGAGAGTGGTTTCCCGGTAGGAGCCCTGGAGAGAAGTTTTACAATACAGTCATTGGCTTCCTGAGCTCTTTGGGAGAAGATTTTATCTGTTCTCCATGTGTTGTGATGCAATGTGGTAACACCAGGAGCACTCCTTGCCTTCAATTCACCCTAAAAGCTTCCCCTCTTCTTTCTACTGCCTCAAATCTATGTCATCCATTCATTCCTTGGTGGTAGGATTTCAAATCTCTAGAGACCATCAGCTAAATTGAATCTGCCCCTCAGGTCACACTTTTATGGCTCTACTCAGCTTCTAAACCTTCAATGTGAATGACTTAATTTGACTGTGTATCTGTGTGTAATGGCTTTTTTCAGGATAACATAGATGCTTTTTTCCCCCTTCTGCTTAAATTTTTAATTATTAAATCTCTCCTGTAATCTCCACACTGGGAATGGAGCCTTCCATGTCATTAGTTACATATTCACCTTGCTGTTTTTTTCCTAAGATGTATTTATTTGAGAGAGAGGGAGAGAGAGCGCGTGAGTGCATGCACATGGTGGTGAGGCAGAGGGAGGAGAGAGAGACTCTCAAGCAGGCTCTGTGTCCAGCAAGGAAGCCGATGTGGGGCTTGATTTCATGACGGATGAGATTATGGCCTCAGCCGAAACAAAGAGTCAGACATTTAACCAACTGAGCTACTCTGGATCCCTTCACCTTGTTCTTCTTTTTTTTTTAAGATTTTATTTATTTATTTGACAGACAGAGATCAGAAGTAGGCAGAGAGGCATGCGGAGGGAGGGGGGAAGCAGGCTCCCCGCTGAGCAGAGAGCCCGATGCGGGGCTCGATCCCAGGACCCCGGGATCATGACCTGAACCGAAGGCAGAGGCCCTAACCCACTGAGCCACCCAGGTGCCCCTTCACCTTGTTCTTTTAAAATCTTTTATTCCTTAGTATGTAACTTAAATTATTTAGCCAATATCTTATTGTTGAACACTGGGGTATGTTCAAAGTTTTGCTGTTATAACAACACTGCAATGATTGTCCTTATATGTACAAATCTGGGCACAGAAAAGATGAATGGTTGGGTTGAAGAAATTTAAACTTGATACAGCTAATTGCCTTCCAAAAGGAGTCCCCAATTTACACTCCCACAAATACTGTATTGGTACAACCCTTCTCTACACACTACCTCTGGTGATGGCCAGGAGGTAATAATGATTGTCTCTTCTGATTACAAAAGACTAGATTTCATTTGTAGATAAAGTTGGAAAAGAGAGAAGAGCATTAAAAAAAGTGAAGCTCTCCTGCATACCTTTAAGTCAAGAAGAACCACCATTACCTACTTGGTGTAGTTAATTTCTACTCTTCCTTCCTTTCTTACATTGATAACTTATCCATTCAAGAGAAATATGTCCTGAGACATTGACAACTAGCCCAAAGTCTTGAATTCCTCTATGACATATTTCACTCCCAAAGCACAATTTTTGCAGTGACTGTAGTCCACTTACTGGAATAGTCTTCTAATCACTTTTATTTATTTTCATATATATCATACAGTGAACTTGTTCCTATCAAAGTTCTACACCACCATCAAATATAAACAGCTCTACTACACCGTTACCTATTTAAAATTTTAATTTCCTGGCTCAGCATTATCTTACATGGTTTTAGTCTGTCCTCACTAGCAATTGGATTAGGCTTTTCTTTTTAGGCTACCTTAAAGAAATTGAAAGCAATGCCTATTGGCTTCCATTCTATTCTTCTTCTCATTCTATTCATTTCTCTTTGAGCGCTTATGTGTTTTGGTATAATAGGGCACTGTAATTCTACATTATTCCAGATTGCCCTATTCTTTCATGTACTAGGATACATTTTTCAAAATCCTTAGGCCTGAGGAGGTAATGGCTATTAATGACCTATCTGAATGTATGGATCATCCTTGTGTGATCCAGTAGAAAACTGCATTTTTAAAAGGCTTTTATTTATCTGAGAGAAAGAGAGAGCATGAATGGGGTGAGGGAAGGTGTGGGTGAGGTAGGGTGGATAGGGAGGGCTGAGAGAGAGACAGAGAAGGAGAAGCAGACTTCCTGCTGAACAGGGAGCCCAACATGAGGCTCCATCCCAGGACCCTGAGATCATGACCTGAGTAGAAATCAGTTGCTTAACTGACTGAGCCACCCAGGTATCCCTTTATAAACCTTTTAATAGCTGAAGTAGCTCAAGGTGCTTTGATAAACAAACACTGGAATTTAGCTTTCTAATATCTCTAGAATATAAGGGAGACTGCTTCTCCCTCTCCCTCTGCCTGCCTCTCCCCCTGCTTATTCTCCCTCTCTGTGTCAAATAAATTAAAAAAAAAACTATTTAAAAAATAAAAAATAAAAAGGGTTATAAAAATATGAAGTACTTGTCCCAGTAATCCATAGATGTCTTCTTGGCTCGTTTGCAGATGCTGGGTTATATTAGCTTCTCTTAATTAATGTTGAGTAAACAAGGTTTCCGTAGGCCTATTTAATAGGTACATGTACGGCGTCTTCTGTCATCTGAGGTAGTGCATTTCCGAGATAAGATTCTCAATATTATTTGCCTCATGCTTTCAGTCAGGCGGCAATTAAGGAAGCGGGAACATGTGCCTTCCAGGACCTTGCACTCATCTGTCACTTTTAAAATAGTTTCAAGGCAATTTGTTAGGTAGCACCGGCTGAATAATTGGTTTTCTTGTGATAATTGCCAATACAGTTCCTGTAAAGCCTGAAGGGGGAGAGGGAGAATATTAGGGGGAAACATTCTTGGCTTATTTATTCCTTATCGTCTTCTTAGATCAGGTCTTTGGGACTTCTCTGCTTCAGAATACCACAAAAGAATAGCAATGGATCAGCCATACTGTTGTGACATAACCAAAGACCGAGAAGCTGCCTTTGAGCTTACCTATTTGACAGAGGCGGAACTGTGGAAAGGCCTGGCTGAGTCCCAAGCCATCAGGTAGTCTTCCCGGGAAGTGGTCAGATTCCCTACCGGAAGTGGTCAGGTTCTCCAGAAAGAGGCCAGGTGGTGAAGAAGCCAAGATGTAGGGACCCTGAATTGAGGTCCTGTTTCTGCTGAGTGGCTATGAAACCTTAGCTTTTTTCATCTGTGAGATGTGGTTAATGGTATCTGTTCTACTTGGAGGCCAGTGTAAGATAGTTGTCAAGAGCGCAGGCCACAGAACCAAAGTGCTTGGTTAGGTTGGTATCTTGGCTTATTTGTCATTTCGTTGCTGTGTGGTCTTGGGCAAATAACTCTCTGAACCACACTTTGTTAATCGGTCAAATGGGGTTAATGATGGCACTGGCATTTAAGGGTTGTTGGAGGATTGTTATGAGGGAATTCATGGGAAGTGCTTAGAACTATATCCCGAGCATTTTGTCATTGACAGCCACCAAATGTCAGCTGCTATCATATATGATGCTTAAAATCACAGGCTCAAGGTCTAGTTGCCATCCAAATTCTGGCTCTGCCCATAAAAAAGCTTGCAAGTTTACTTAACCACTCCATGTCTCAATATTTCCATCTGCAACATGGGGACAGTAATGATATGACCTTCAAGGGTTATTGCAAGGATTACTTGAAACCTTCCATGCAAAGGGCTTCAAGCAGTGCCTGACACATAGCTGGTGTTCAGTAATTAAATATTCTTATTTTTATCCAAGAGTCTTGAGGTAGGCCATGGTTATATCCCCTACGCTCTGGTGTTAACCATCTTCTAAGGCCTAGAATCTTTTTTTTTTTTTAAGATTTATTTATTTGACAGATAGAGATTACAAGTAGGCAGAGAGGCAGGCAAAGAGAGAGAGAGGAGGAAGCAGGCTCCCAGCCAAGCAGAGAGCCCGATGCGGGGCTCGATCCCAGGACCCTGGGATCATGACCTGAGCTGAAGGCAGAGGCTTTAACCCGCTGAGCCACCCAGGCGCCCCTAAGGCCTAGAATCTTTATCATTGTCTCATCTTTATGAAAAGCTGCTTTCAGGCCCTTTGAAAATGCTGTCTAAAATTTAGTTGTCCTTGAGGCTTTAGCAATTTAGCTGGAACTAAAGGACATTTCAGATCTCAGATTGAAGCTGATAGGGCCTACTTAGTATTTAGTATTCCATAGTTATTGTGAGAAAAACATGAGCTGTGAATATATGAAAAAAAAAAAATTCTGTGTGCCAATGGAAGGGAGTGCCTGTTACCCTTCAGCTTTTGTTGACGACTCAGAAGCACAGATTGCGGGAATTACTAAATGAATGCTTTCTGGGTGCTGGGCCCTACATTATCTCAGTTATGCATTCCACTAATCCTATGCAGTAAGCATTAACTCCATTTTACTGCTTAAAAAATAGCATGTCCTTCAAAAAATTTAAGTGCTTTATCCCAGATTCACATAGTTCCTAAGGGATGGAGACAGGACTTAAGCCCAGGTTTATCTAATTTCAAATCCCCTGCCCTTTCTAACTCTGCAATGTTTACAAAGTGTTCTCAGAACACAGTGTCACTGAGCACAAATCACTTTGGGGATTCAGAGGTTTGTCTGGTAGCCTGGCTGAAGAAGCAAAGAGACTGCTGAACATTTTTCTGATTCCTGCACCTCCCTGGCTAATCTCTTGCCCTATCCAGCCAAGAGGACTGCAGGGGCAAAAACCCTGATATGCATTTTGAAATGCATGTTCCCAGAGTTCAAACTGGGCCCAGACTATAGACTAAACTGTGATTCAAAGTGCTGACTTTAGAGGGTTGGTATTTGCACAAACGTGTCTGCAGTAATGAAAGAAAAAAGGCCAACTGATGAGTGGGTAAGATGGTTCCTCCCTTGAATGTACCACTAGACTAGAATAAGAGCCAGATCAGCATTGTACTCCTCCCAACATCTGTGGGTTGGAAATATGCGGCTACTCATCTAACTTCACCACTGGGATTGAGACTAGATCGCAGTTGATGGTGAAGCTGGCTGATAAATAGGGACAGTTATGCTTTGTTCATTTTTTAAAAAGTTCTTTTCCATGGAGACAGCAAGAACAGATGTCGAGGAATAGGTAATAGACACAGACATAAATTTTAGTGGTGTTTGGCTCATGGTTTCCAAAGAGTACTCTGGAGACTTTTCAGAATACTTTGCAGGTTGGATTTTAGGGGTGCATCTTAAAAAGGATTTGCTGAGCTTGCCCTACAAATACTCCTCTGAATGGAGCACAAGATGGTCCTTTGTTAAATATAATACTGGTTCATAGCAGATTATGTCTTGAGAGAACTTTATGACTCTGTTTCAATGCAGGCTTCATTGGTGGTGAATAAAAGAAAGAATGTTTATTTTCTCCCCAAATAATATCACGGGATGATGACCACTTTGAATGAAGAGCCATGGGGACCAAGAGATTCCATATCACAAGCAAAGATGAACTAACCTCAGCTCCCAGATCATAAGTTGCTCACAATTTAGTGAAAGAGAAAAACATGTAAATACACTTAATACAAGGTAGAATAAAGTGCATGCCAGGCAGAATTACCAGCACTAACTAAAGAGACTTGAAAGTATGGAGGAAGGTTAAATTAGTTTTGCCTAAGGAGATTAGGGATGGCTTTGCTGAAGAGTTAGCCCTTGATTGGGCTTTGCAATATGAGTTGAGATTACATAAAGAAGATGCAGGGAAGGATATTTCAGGCTGAGAAAATCCTGTGATCAAAGACAGAAACACGAGAAGGTAAACATGTTTTGTTTCTTTCCTTTTGACTATAGCGAGTTGTATCGTTGTGTAGTCCCAGCACATAGTGTGTGTAGCCATCTCTGGAAGCTGGTAATTCTGAGTCTGAAAGTGGGAGCCAAGCAATGAACTGCAGTGACATTCATCAATCTGTTCCTGGACTTGGCTTTGGAGGCTAATGGGGAAGAATGTGATGAGGTGGCAGCCCTTTTATTATGGACTGAAAGTTTGTGTCCCCCCACCACATCCAAACTCGTATGTTTAAATCCTAACCCCTGCAACGTGATGACACTAAGAGGTGGATGGAGCCTTTGAGAGCTAATGAGGTCATGGGGATAGAGCCCTCATGAATGCGCTGAGTCCCCTTATAAGAACATGAGAGAGCTTCCTTCCTGACTCTCTTCTCCATCTTGGGAAAGTACAATGAAAAGTTGTGATTTGATACAGCAGCCCAAGCTGACTGAGACACTTCCTGTTCCTAGAACTGGTTCTCACACTTGAAAAAGCTGAGGATTGGGGAGCCAGCAGCCATCCTACAGAACACAGTAGAGTTTTGCTGTAAACCAACTCTTGATCATACAGCAAATCATTAGTAAATAGCATATATAAATAGCTCTATAATGACATTTTGCCTCTTTATTTCAAACTGTTTCCTTACCTGACTTCTCTGTTACTTCTTTTAAAAAGGTGTTTGTTTCCCTTTTTTTTATACTGAACCCTCCTACCTCTTTCAAGTGGTGGCTCAGAGAGGAAACAAGGATTCTGGAAACCCACAAAGTGGATGTGATGGTTTGCTAATACATTCAAGGGGATAAGGTGTAGCACCAATATGTACCTGTGTCAGACCAGAACCATGGCTCAATAGTGTATCTCTGAGAACCTTCCAGAGACTTTAGGAAACACGATCATATTACTTGTACATGACTTGTTTGCAAGATCCTTTAAATGTAGATTATTGGTATAAAAATTGATGTTAGATTGTGTTACTAAATCTAAAGTGTTCCTTTAGAAGGACTGACAGCTTTCATTAGTGCCAACTATTAGTACTTAGGTGTTAAAAAGTATGTTGTTTATGAAGAATTTAAATGAAGGGGTTACTTATTTATATAGCAGTATAGTAGTAGTTTGGAGGAAAGTCTATGGCAGATTTGTACACATTGTTTTTCTTTTTTTTTTAAGACTTTATTTTTAAGTAATCTCTACACCCAATGTGGGGTTTGAACTTAACAACTTTGAGATCAAGAGTCTCTGGCTCTATGGATTGAGCCAGCCAGGCTCCCCTACAAGTTGTTTTTCAAACATGCTAATATAATTGGAAAGAATATGACCAAAAGAGCAATGAGTAAGAGTTTAGACAATTTCCTCTGAAAACAGTCACAGTGGAATCCTGTCTTACTCAGGGAGTAGGTTTTTAATTCAGTAGATAGGAAAAAAATCAGTGAAAAAGACTACTAATTGCCTATCCAATATCCACTTTCCCTTTCCTCCTTAGTTATAGGGATTTTTTCCTGGATGGTGATGTGCTTCTTAAAAACTGGATTTCGGAACTTCCATTTCACTTAGGGGTGGCTGATGAGATCAGTGTGGACCTTATTAGGAGGAACTTGCAGGAAAGCTATTTAAAATTGGACAGACTGCTGGTGAATGCTCATAAAAACCTTTACTTCTCATACTTCCTGCCTGGTATGTGGACTTGATGCCTGGAACTTTAGTAGCCATTTTGAACCATGAAGTAACCTTTAGGAAAGAAGTTGGCACTAAGGATGGTGGAACAGAAAGATAGAGGAGTCTGAGTCCCTGAAGACACTTGAGTCCTTTATATCTTCTCTGCACTCCCGATCTCTAGACTACCTCCATATGAGGAGGTAATTTCTTGTATTTAAAGTGTTGTAGTTGAGTCTCTGTTATTAGAGGCTGTGTAGGCTTACTGTGAAATTGTGTATAATCAAAATTACCTTCAAAAATAACCTGGGAAGGTGCCGTGCTGGAGACCAACATATCTTCCAACAAGCCTGTTTACCTCCAGCACTAGAACATGTTACCATATCCACAGTTGAGCACTGGATTTACACATAACATTGTGAAATTGTTACACTATAAAAGTCACATGATATTCGAAAAGGCTTAAAGAAAGGAGAGTCACTTTTTTATGCCTCATGCTCTCTGGGTACAGGGTCACTGAAAGAGATGGGAGACCAAATAAAATAAAAGAGGAAGCCCAGTTAAATTTGAATATTAGATTATATAAATATGTCCCAGGTAATAGTTACACTATAGTTTTTTTTGTTTATCTGAAATTCAAATGCAACTTGGTGTCCTGTATTTTATTTGATAACATTAGATGGGGAAGAGAATTGCTAACAGTATTTAAATGATCATTCTTCTAATATTCCTACTATTTCTTTTTTCTTCTTTCCTTTTCCTATTATACAGTTGAATTTGTATAAGTTATAAAAGTATCTAAGGCTCACTCAATGACAGAAAAGAAATGCAGAAGAATACAAACTGTATGATTCCTTTTTTTTTTTTAATGGGCTCCATGCTCAGTGTGGAGCACAATGCAGAGCTTGAACTCATGACCCTGAGATCAAGACATGAGCTGTAATCAACAGTCAGTTGCTTAAACAACTGGGTCACCTATTCACACCTGATTCCTTTTTATGTAAGTATTAAAATACAAATCAAGCAATACATTTTTAAGAGACCCATACATTACAGGGCAAAATTACAAACAAAAGCAAGAAAATAACATAAGATCCAGGATTGGGGTCACTTCACCCCCCCGGGTGTGGGGAGGTGCTATAGAGCATACACTAAGAGCTTCTGAGGTATCGGTAATGTACTGTATTTAATCTGAGTGGTAGATACAAGAGGACTTGTTTTATTTTTTAATTTTATTTACTTTTTAACCCCCTTAGTTAAGTTTATTTCTAGGTATTTTATTTTTGGTGCAATTATAAATGGAATTGTTTTCTTAATTTCTCTTTCTGCTACTTCATTATTTGTGTGCAGAAATGTAACAGATTTCTGTTAGTTTTGTATCCTGTGACTTTACTGAATTCATTTATTAGTTCTAGCAGTTTTTTGGTGGGTTCCTTAAGATTTTCTATATATGGTATCATGTCATCTGCCAATAGTGAAAATTTTACTTCTTTACCAATTTAGATGTTTTTCTTTCTTTTTCTTGTCTAATTGCTGTAGCTAAAACTTCCAATAGTATATTGAATAAAAGTGGTTAGAGTGGACACCCTTTTCTTGTTCTGGATCTTAGGGAAAAAGCTCTGAGTTTTTCACCATTGAATATGATATTAACTGTGAGATTTTTATACATGGCCTTTATTATGTTGAGATACGTTCCCTCTAAATCTACTTTGTTAAGAGTTTTTATCATGATGTTGTACTTTGTCAAATGTTTTTTCTGCATCCATTGAGATGATCATTTGGCTTTTATTCTTCCTCTTGTTAATGTGATATATCACATATATTGATTTGCAAATATTGAACCACATTTGCATCCTTGGAATTAACCCCACTTGATAGAGATGAGTAATTTTTTAGTGAATTGTTGGATCTGGGTTGCTAATATTTTGTTGAGGATTTTTGCATCTATATTCCTCAGAAATATTGGCCTATTCTTTTTTTTTTTTTTTTTTTGGTAGTGTCTTTGTCTGGTTTGGTATCAGGTGATGCTGGGCTCATAAAATAGATCTGGAAGCTTTCCTTCCTCTTCCATTTTTTGAACTATTTTGAGAAGAATAGGTATTCACTGTTCTTCAGATGTTTGGTAGAATTCACCTGTGAAGTCATCTGGCCCTGCACCTCTTTTTGTTGGGAGTTTATTATTTTATTATTGATTCCCTATGAGTGCTAGTACTTGATCTGTTCAAAGTTTCTGTCTTTCTGATTAAGTTTTGGAAGGATATATGTTTCTAGGAATTATCCATTTCTTCTAGGTTGTCCAAATTGTTGGCATATAATTTTTCATAATACTCTATTATAATCCTTTGTATTTCTGTGGTATCAGTGGTTATTTCTCCTCTTTCATTTCTGATTTTGAGTTATCTTTCTTTTTTTCTTTGATGAGTATGGCTAAAGGTTTACCAATTTTGTTTCTGTTTTTTAAAAATCAGTACCTGCTTTCATTGATCTGTTCCATTGGGTATTTTATAGTTTCTATTTTATTTATTTCTGCTCTAATCTTCACTATTTGCTTCCTTCAACTGGCTTTAGGCTTTGTTTGTTCTTTTTCTAGCTCCCTCAGGTGTAAGGTTAGGTCATTTACTTGAAATTTTTCTTGTTTTTGAGGCAGGCCTGTATTGCTATAATCTTCCTTCTTAGAACAGCTTTTGCTGTATCCCAAAGATTTTGGACCAGTGTATTTTCATTTTTCTCCATATTTTAAAAATTTTCTCTTTAATTTCTTGGTTGATCCATTCATTGGTTATTTTATATTTTATTATTAATCATTAAGCCATAGGCATGTTTAATCTATTTTGGGTGACTAGCATATTTCTGTCATATGATAATGGTCATTCTCTGTTTATAGACTATCTGCCTAAGTTCAGTCTTTGACTAAGACATGCTTTTTTCTAACTTAAGGAAAATGATAGTTTTTAATTATCCTTGTTGCCATTTAATGTTTAAATCAAACTTTTGTCTTTTTGTTCAGGTGTGTCTGCCAATCTGCAGATGGGCCAGTTTCTATAAGTTCTTGTTTTACATAAAGCATCAATATAAATCACCTAACTGTGCCTTTTATTTTAACACATAACAGCGGCATGACTGCTATAGCGGCACCAACTGGATCGTTGCCATTCTTTAAGTGGTTGTAATATGTATCAATCTCTGCTGCTAAATCAGAGATGGCTTATGCAAAATTGCATTTGTACCATTCAACTTTGAAATTGGCCATAAGGCACAGACTCCTACAGGAAATAATATGTCAAACTTCAGAAATTACATCACATTTTGGGAAAAACATGAACAATGTCCAACAGACAGTCCTAGCAGATTAAATCCTTGACTTGATTTTTTTTTTGAGGATCAAATGCAATGTCCTTTGCTTTATGCTGAAGCCTTGGGAAGCATAGTCTAGAAACATAACAAAGATACCTTCTATGTGGGCAGATGGCTTGTCTGCTCTAAACCCCATTTTCCACCTCTCTAAATATAAATGATAACTAAAGTCATGTTGATGTCAGCATGTTTTTATTTCATAATTTGAATAACACTCTCCATTTAACAAAGTGTCTTTGCATACATTATTCCCAACAACTTTCTGAGGTAGTTAAGGCAAAATGTTGTCATCCCCTGTTTAAAGATGAGGCAAGCAATGCCCAGAGAGCATGGTGACTCCAAGGTATGCAATTCAATTCAGACAAATTGACTAATGAGACAGAATAGAGATCCCAGACACAGACCAACACTTACCCTGAAAGTGTTATCTAACACTTGATATATAGCAGAAATGGCATTACAAAATAGGGAAGCAAACTTGGACTATTTAATAAATAGTGCTGAAACAAATGATTCTCCATATGGAAAAAAATGAAATTGGATCCTACTTCACACTATATACAACAATAACAATCAATTCCAGATGTTTTAGGGACTTAGGAGTAAAAGATAAAACTTTAGAATAAAATATAGGAGAATGTTTTTGTGACCTTGTGGCAGGGAAGGATTTTCTCAACAAGACAAGTGATGTAAACCCTCAAAAGGAAAATATTAAATTTGACTGCATTAAAATAAAATAAAACCCAAGTAGATGGATTAAGAAATCAAGGCTTTTGTGTATTATTTAAATTTTAAAGTTCACTTATATAAAAGCTAAAACTAAAGACTACAACAGAAATTTCAAGGAAGACAGGAGAGGTAGGATTAATGAGTTAGATTCTTGGCTGTATCAAGAGAAAAGACGAGGGAGACAAACTCATCATCTTTCTTAGTGGGTAGCCTCAATAGATACGGATTGAAGTTGGTAAATCAAGAAATAGAATAATGGAATTAACACCAAAAGTACCAAACACAGAAAAGTCAAAGGTCTGAAGGGATTTGCCTGGAACAAGGGACAGAAAGGGAACATTTTATTTTTCATTGTACTGCTCAGTATTGCTTGAATTTTTATTTCATGTTCATGTATTTTCCTATATAGTTAAAAAAAAAACTCCTTAATTAAATGAACAGGGCAAATGAATGTGACTAGGTTGAAGGCTTTGACCTCATTTTCTAACCAGAAATTTCTATGTTACACAAGAGCATCAAGTTGGCAGGTCAGATCTTAAACATTGCATCTGTTAAGTCTCTGGACAGTTGATTGCATTTTTGAAATAAGGCAGAACCAGGTTGGAAAGTGTTTAAATCCTTCTCTCAAGTCTTCTGTTTACATGATTCATAGGGAACAGATGGCCCAGCTGTCTGTATTTAAGAGAAGAGGGTGGTTCCTGGTTTGCAATCAATGAAGCAATAATTACAACAATTTTGAGTAAACTGGACCCCATAAAATGTTGTTTTAATTTGTAAATGAGATGGAGGCACAAAGAGGAGTTAGGCTGATTGGACTCTAATCTGCAACATATTCAAGAAAGGGTCTTTAAAGTGGAAGCAGCTACAAACCTCTCTAGCCCTCCCTCTCCTAGACTGGGAAAATGAACTTTGTCCTTGAGTGCTCTTGGACACCCAACCAAACCCATGTATCAGAGAGGCTGTCATTTTGTTCGAAATCCACATATTCCCTTCTCATCAAGGCCCAGGAAACATTACTGCTGCTTAGAGTTGGCTGACCTTGAGAGTTAGGGAGAAGAGAGATCTTTATTTCTGCCTCCCAATACCCTTAGCATGTTGAAATGCTTATTATTTGAATACTGTTAACCCACTCCTTCCTGAGAATGCCTCTTTGTGCCTGCTCTAAAATGAGTGCTGAGTAAGTGTGGAAAAGAAAGGAGTTGCAATGATTAAAAGCAATGATGAAAATAAGTCATGGTCACTTTGTGGGGCTTTGGAACTTAGGAATGCATTTGCACCTTTCTTAAGGTCCCCTTTATTTACTGAGTGTTTCAGATGTCTTATCAGCATGTTAATAGTGGTTTTAAAGGGAGGATTCCCAGTTGGTAATGCATACTAAAAGACCCACTTTGTTCCATATGGAGCTGCATATTTCAGCTGTGTCTATGATTATAGCTGATTTGTTCACTTGAGTCGATCATGATTTGGTAGGATGGTCAGTGTTCTGCAGAATGGGCAATGGCAGGAAATGGAAATATGGAAGTCATCTAATTTTTCTGGACTTTCTATCTCAAGCTGATCTTGGGATATTATGGAAAGGCCTTCCCTAGAGGGAGAGATCAGTTTTTTCCAAGGGAATTGTCTTGGTCCCTGAACTGTAGAGCAGAGGACTGCCTGCTGGATAACACGTAAACATCTTAGCCTGCCACTTCCTGCTGCCCCTTCCGTATACCCTGTGCTCCAGCCACCCTGAACTATCAGGGGTTCTCAGTGAACCTGTTAACACCTTCTAAGGGGTGTTTGGAAATGTGTGGTAGTGATTTTGGTTGTCATAGAGCCTGGAACCAGAGAGTTTAAGTATCTTGTAATGCACTACATAGAACCGACCTGCTCAATGGAGTGCTCCATTGAAACATACGGGGCCAGTTCCCAAGAAGGTAATGTGTTTAAAAGGATCTTTAAAAAAGATTTATTTATTTACTTTAGAGGGAGCAAGGGAGAGAGGGAGAGAGAGAAAGAGGGAGAGAGAATACTCAAGCAGACCCCCTACTGAGCAGGAGCCCAATGCAGGGCTCAATCCCAGGACCCTGAGATCATGACCTGAGCCAAAATCAAGAGTCAAACACTCAACCAACTTGTTTTAAAAAAAGACTTTAGGAGCACCTCCGTGGCTCAGTTGGTTAAGTGGCTGTCTTTGGTTCAGGTTATGATTTCAGGCTCTTGAGATCGAGCCCCATGTGGGGCTCCCTGCTCAGCGGAGAGCTTGCTTCTCTCTCTCCCTCTGTCCCCACCCCTCCTCCTGCTCTCTCTCTCTCAAATAAAATCTTTTAAAAAAATTAAAAAGGACTTTATTTACATGTAATTCACATACTCTACAATTCACCCCTTTAAAATATAGAATTCCAAAAAAATAAAATACAGAATTTAATGGTTTTTGGTAAAGGCTATTTTTTTATACCTCTAGATCTCTGTTCAACTTCTTTGTAGGATTTTTCTGCTTGTAATATTTTCTCCTCCTTACCCACCTAAAAATATAAGGTGAATTCTAACAGTTCCAGCTTATATGCCATCTCTTTGATGCTTTTTTACTTTTCTCCAAACAGACTTTGTTTCCCTAACACAGGGATGGTCAGCTTTTTCTTTAACGATCCAGGTAGTAAATATTTTGGGCTTTGCAAAAATGTTCTCTATTGCAACAGCTCTGCCATTGTAGCACAAAAGTAGCCATACACAATAAGTAAATGAATGTGAGTGTCTGTGTGCCTGTAACATTTTGTTCACAAAAACTGGTGGTGGGCAGTTTGCAAGCCTCTGCGCTAAATCACTCTTTTCATTTCACTCAACACACAGCAATGCATTTAGTAGTGTATGCATTTGCCTTCTCTATGACACAAAGGTATCTTTTTCACCATGGTAGCCATGATTGTTAGTACAGCATCTAGAACATAGTAGGTGATGAATCCATACTGGTCTATTGGATGAAAACACTGGGAGCAGTACTTCTAGGCTGTTAACAATATAACCCAAACTTTTGGTTGTGTTGAATGCAATTGACTTTTTATAAAAACATTAGAGCAGGGGCGCCTGGGTGGGTCAGGAGGTTAAGCTTCTGCCTTCCGCTCAGGTCATGATCTCAGGGTCCTGGGATTGAGTCCCACATTGGGCTCCTGCTGAGTAGGGGGTCTGCTTGAGTATTCTCTCTCCCTCTTTCTCTCTCTCCCTCCCTCCCTTGCTCCCTCTAAAGTAACTTTTTTTTTTTTAATTTATTTATTTTGACAGACAGCGAACACAAGCAGGCAGAGAAGCAGGCAGAGAGAGAGAGGAGGAAGCAGGCTCCCTGCTGAGCAGAGAGCCCGATGCGGGGCTCGATCCCAGGACCCTGGGATCATGACCTGAGCCGAAAGCAGAGGCTTTAACCCACTGAGCCACCCAGGCGCCCCGGCTCTATTTTGTAACTTTTTTTTTTTTTTAATTTATTTATTTTGACAGACAGCGAACACAAGCAGCCTCTAAAGTAAATAAGCCTGCTTCCCCCTCTCTCTCTGCCTGCCTCTCTGCCTACTTGTGATCTCTGTCTCTCTGTCAAATAAATAAATAAAATATTTTAAAAAAATTAGAGCAAATTCTGGGATTTGGCATCAAGTCTAAAGTCCTTGGATTTGGCCAGTTCTGGAGGAATTTTATAATATTGGCTCATGGAAACAAATCACAATCAGGACACTGCTTGACACATAGAGGCCATTCAAAAAAAATGTGTGGAATTGTATTTCACTAACAAATTATCCTTGTTGAGAACTTTGCTTTGGAGAAATAAAATATATAACAACAAGCTATGTTTAACTGTCTTCTTGTCCTCCCCCTCCCACTGCTTCTGGAAGAAGAGAGAGAGGGAAGGAAGAAAGGAAGGAAGGTAGAAGAAAGGATGGGATAAAGAGAAGAAGGGAGGGAGGGGAAAAAAGAAGGGAAAGAATGAGACTTTAGCCTGGGAAATAGCAAATGTTTTCTTAGCATTAGACAAGGGTACTAGTTCATAAGAAATAGAGTCCTAGTTATGTTTTGTTTTGTTTTTGCTTTAGATTTTCTTTATTTATTTGAGAGAGAGAGAGAGAGAATGAGCAGGAGGAGGGGCAAAGGAAGAGGGAGAAGCAGACTCCTGCTGAGCACAGAGCCTAACATGGCACTTGATCCCAAGACCCTGAAATCATGACCTGAGCCAAACCCAGAAGGTTAACTGAATGAGCCACCTAGGTGCCCCAGAGTCTTAGTTATGCTCAAGAGGAAAGTGAAATTCTCATAACAATAAGTATCTATTTAATCACCAACATTTTGGGGAGTGAACAAACCTAGAGACTTGAGTAGAAAATCTCCTTTGTGATCAATATTCACCTCTAAGACGGTTGACCTTGGCCTCTGCAGACCAACAGAAACTGAGAAAAGGAGAAAATATGTTGACATCCAGTGCATCTTCTGAGGCTGCACAATTTGCAATTCAGAGGGAGGCTTGAATATTGCTGTTGGGAAAATTGACTGAGAGAAGGGGTAAGCTGGTGTCTTGGCAGGTGGCTTGGCAGTTTGAGACAAAGAGACAAAGGGCTGGGGGCTCGGGGGAAGGAGAGGGGAGGGGACAAGCTGGAGAAGGAGGTAAGTTCATGTGGAAAACTCTCCAGGGTCCCAGAGATCATGTGGTTAGGAGCACTCTACTCCACTTCCCAGGCCTTGACAATAAGGTTCATCCCCTATGAGGTATGAGACACCGAAGTGGCCAGCCCAAGATCATAGTGTCTAGTTTCAGACCCTGACACACCAACTTCAGATGGCTTTGAACCAAGAACTGCTTCAGCCTTCTCTGGGTTCATTGAATAGTTGCTCCAGGGAAAGGCAGGGAAGGTAGCATCTCCTTCCTTCTTGGCCAGATATGGTAATAGGAGCCTCCTCTTTATGGACCACCGGGCAGAGGGGATTATCTAGACCCAGACAACAACTAGCTGGAGAACACTGGTAGCTGGAAACACGTGCTCTGTGGGATAAGAAAACCAACAAACTACCACAAGAGTTTTGCTGGTAGTTTGATTGTTTTCTAAAAAATACAACATTGACCAGAACGATATCCTTGACTTGGAGAAGCTCACAGTATGACAAGGGGAGATAGACCTGTACCTGCACACAGGATGTTTCACCACAGTGTGGTAGGCATGATATTAAAGGTATACTTCAAAGGGTGCTAGAGTAGGTGACACTCAGTTCAAGCAGGATCATAAAGGGTGAGGAATTACCTCTCTAGGAAGAGAAAAGGGCATTCTAGGCAGAGGGAACAAAAAGCCATAAAGGTCTAAAAGTAGTAACATTACATGGCTAGAGCATGGAGTAAGGGGGAACGGGTGGGAGGAGGAAGAAGAGAAGCAACAGAGGAACCTGGAAATAGGACAGGGGTCAGGTCATGATAAAGAGCTCTGCTGAGTGTTTTGGCTTTTCTTCTGTAAACCTAACATGGAGAGAAGCAGCATGAGTATTTGTTATATGAGCAAAGTGGTTTTTTTTTTTAAATTCAACTTTGAATATTTTGTTGCCTTTAAGTAGGGTTTGCACTCTCAATTGACCACTGAACTTACCACTCAAAATTGTCTTACAACTCACAACGTCACATTTTTGTATGACATGTCTTGCCTCTCAAGGCAGTTAAGTTTGTGATTTCCTGCAGAGAATGGGGAACCGCTAAAGCAAATAGGTAATTTCACAAAATATTTCTAATAGCAATGGGAAGAGTGGAGGAGATAATGTAGATAAGAACACTGGTTAGAATGTTATTTCAGGGATGCCGGGGTGGTTCCGTCAGTTAAGCATCTGTTTTTGGCTCAGGTCATGATCTCAGGGTCTTGGGATCAAGTCCCACATCAGGGTCTCTGCTCAGTGGGGAGTCTGCTTCTCCCTCTCCCTCTGCTTCTCCCCCTACTTGTGCTTTCTTTCTCCCTCTCTTGCTCTGTCAAATAAATGAATAAAGAATTTTTTTAAAGAATGCTATTTCAGTGGTTCAAATAAGATATAAGGAGTCTATCAACTAATGAATGCACAGATTGTGGTATATCCATATAATGAAATACAATTCAGTCATAAAAAGGAATATAACATTAATTCATGTTACAACATGGATGAGCCTTGAAAACCTCATGCTGAGTAAAAAAATGTCCATTACAAAAGACCACATATTGTATGACTCCATTAATATGAAATGTCCAGAAGAGGTAAATTCATAGAGGCAGAATGTAGATTAGTGGTAGCCAAGGTTTCAAGGAGGGGAGGTTGAGGACTGAGGCCAATGGGTGTGGGGCTTCTTTTTGAGGTGATAAGTATGTTCTAAGATTAAATGGTGGGGATGGTTGTATGATTCTTATGAATATATTAGAAATCATTGGGTTGTGTAATATTTAAGTGAGTGAATTTTATGGCATGTGACTTGTATACTGATAAAGTTGTTTTGTTTAAAGATTTTATTTATTTATTTGACACAGAGAGAGTACAAACACAAGCAGGGGGAGCAGCAGGCAGAGGCAGAGGGAGAAGTAGGGAACCTGATGTGGGGCTTGATCCCAGGACCCTGGGATCATGATCTGAGCCAAAGGCAGCCGCTTAGGCAACTGAGCCACCCAGGTGTCCCACTTAGAGACATGTAAATGAAGTAGGCACAGTACTGTAATTCAGATAAATGCACTCTAAAAGAGTGAGAAGATAGCCAGAAGTAAAGCAATAAAGGTGCTTGGCATACAATAAGTGATCAAGATATATTAACTGTTAATATTATTCTTCTCACCTATAACTGGAGTGCTCTCCAGAACTTTCTGGACCTGATGCTGGTTTTCATCTTTATCATATCAAGTGGGTTAGAAACTGGACTTCAAATTAGGAAATTTGATTTTTAATCTTGATTTATTACATGCTGTGTGATCTTGGAAATTTGATTTACTTCTCTGGACTTTAATTTCCTAATCAGAGTTGACTAGAACTGTGTTTTTCGAATTGTGCTGTGCAGCTGCCTCAAGGTCCAAAGAGATGGGTCCTTTCTTGCTCTATCAGGTTCCACTGATATTTATTTTATACATTGGGATTCTGAACTGAAGTTTGCTTAGAGAAAGTGTTCTGTGGTTAGAAAAAAATAAGAAACACTGGAACAAATAAGATCTCTAAAATTCCTTCCAGGAGGGACCTGGGTAGCTCAGTCAGTTAAGCATCTGGCTCTTGGTTCGACTCAGGTCATGATCTCAGGGATGTAAGATTGAGCCCCAGTTCGGGCTCAGCACTGAACATGCAGCCTGCTTGAGATTCTCTCTCCCTCTCACTCTCCCTCTCCCTCTGCCCCTCCCCTGCTCTCTCTCTCACATGAAAAAATTCCTTCCATAAAAAAGTCTTTCATGATTTGTAGCATTGAAGTACTTATACACACATGTACATATAACCCATACATGTGCAAATAGTTATAATATACATTCACAAAAGATGAATGAAGGGACACTGATCCAAACACAAATATAAATGAGTGGAATGACCCTGCAATGAGCAAAGCCAATAACTGGAATGACTCAATGATTTTAGAAACTATTAAGAACAACCTTTCCATACCACCAAAGAAGGAGAGTATTTGATTGTGGCTTGAGATCAATAACGTAATAGGATAATGTTAATAAATATAAGGACAATATAGAATTGCTTGGTTTCCATCTTTTCTGTTAAGGAAAATGACGGTTGGATTTAAGAGAGTAGACAAACATCAGTATGATAGAATTAGAAATCAAGAAAGAGAGAGAAACTACTAGAGATTGTAGGTACTCTAAATCTGGTTTTAAAAAGGTCAATATCAGGGTAGTGAGACAAATTATGCACAACTCATTAGTGTGATAGAGTGGAAAGATCATGTTCTTTTGTGCACGGGCCTGGCTTTGAATCTTAGGTTAGCGCATTTCTCTTTCTGTAACCTTGGCGAATCATGTAACTTTCATCAATTTCGGTTTCCTCGTCTATAAAATGGAGGCAATAATACATACCTTGCGATGTTGTTATAAAGATAGGATTAGCCCAGGTGAAGCTAAGGTAGTGGTCTGAAACCTTGGCGATGCCTCAAAAACACCTGGAGAACTTGCTTTTGAATGTGAATATTCATGCCCCATTTCCAAAGACTCTTACTCGGTAGCTATGGGGTGGGACGAGGTCATCTAGATTTTTAAAAAATTTTTACTTACTTATTTATTTGAGAGAGAGAGAGAGAGAGAGCACGAGTGAGGGGAGGAACAGAGAGAAAGGGACAAGCTGACTCCATGCTGAGCATGGAGTGGGGCTGGATCCTATAACCCCAAGATCATGATGCCAGCTGAAATCAAGAGTTGAATGCTTAATGGACTGCACCACCCAGGTGCCTCCATCTAGATTAACAAACAAACAAACAAACAAACAACATTTCTTCCACAGTTCTGATTCACAATCATGATTGAGAACCAATGGGCAGGGTGTTTTGGACAGGTAAAGGAGCAGGGTAAGTGTCAATGAAGAGATTTTAAAAAACAATTATTAATAAAAAATAAATATCGCTGCTTCTATGAAAGATATGAAGCAGCTAAATCCATCAGCATTAAAGATCTTTTAAGGTTTTCGGGTAGCCTGCTTTGAAAGTTATCCAATCTTTTAGCTCATTAACTTTCCCTTTCTCTGGGTTCTTGTTTGGCTGTTCTCTCATTCAGAGTGATGGTGATACTTAACTGTAGTTACAGTTAACATCCCTGCAAATTGCAGAGTGTGTCTCTGGAGGTGGAAGCAGGGGAGGAGTGTGGTGCCAACGATTAGATGGAAACTGCCAGTGAAAAAACTTACGGTAGAGTGTGTTTCCAAAGCTTGAGCCCAGCCATGCACCTGACAATCAGCTAGAGGCCAGCCAGGTGGAACCTCACTGAAGAATCTGTCACCTGTAGTCTGCAGCGAGTTGGCCTGCTGCTGTTGAGCAATGACTGTCAGTATCACAACTGTGTGTGTCAATCCAATGCTGAGTTTCACCAGCCGTCAAATTGAGAGGGCAAGAAGGATGCCATTTTCCCAGTTGGCTGAGGCTAATGTATACACAGGGCTCTCTCTCTTCCCCTCTGAGTTTAGAGCATCTCAAAACCTAAACGCCATCTTGATGCTTATTTTCTCCTTCGTCTCTTACCTACTGCCCTCTCAGCAAGTAACCTACTGTTACTCTAAGATAGGGTAACCATTAGCCTTGGCCAGATTGCTCTGTAGATGTGAAACAGAGAGGAGGCTTCCAACAGGGAGACACCATCTGGGAAGTTTTACAGGGACCCAATACGCAACTTCCAAAGCTCTGATTCTCACTTTCCTTTAAAATCTAATGCTTCAGGGCCTTATGCTTCTGAGGATTTTTGAGGTCCACATTCCCTGCCATGGATGAGTTTGCAATTTGAATGTAATGAACACAGTGTGGGCAGAGTCCTGTGTGATCTGAAGGGCACCAAGAAATCCCTTTAGAAAAATTCATCAAAGCACTTAGTTTCAAATTTTTTTCAGGATCAGAAATTAATTTGGATGAAACTGATCATTTAAAATGCAGTCCTGAGACCATTCAAAAGCTTTCAATCATCTCTACCTTAGACTGAATACATTCAATCAGATTTCTCTCTACCTTGTATTTAGCTGGATCTGCACTATAAAGCTGGTGAATTGTAATGATGAGCAGGAAGAATGGAAGCCTAATTCCTAAACATGGGGAAATGGAAGCACTTTTTGGTGGCAAGGAATGAAAACAGGGGCCAAATAGAAAACAGAATTTGGGAGAAGAGACCAAGGGGGTTGAGAGCACCATCCTAAGTTTCAAAAGAGACGAATGCAACACTTCTCAGGGCTCATATTAGCTCTCGCCAGTACTTATCAGCTTTTCACTCCATAAAGTGCTTTTAATTATTGTTAGCAGTAAACAGAGGAAATCATTTCATCAGAATGTCTCAAATATTTGTAAGAGCCTTCCTCTAAAGTTGGATTACAAGGCTCCTGCTGGTTTTCCTATTGTTTCCACATGGCTATGCCCACATCCAATACCCAGGTTGCTCTGCTAAGCAACACTTGGCCGGCACAAGGGATCTGTTGCTATTTGGGTTTTCCTCCCCTGCCCTTTGTCTCTTAGGTTTTCCATACTGGGGAATTGAGGGATTTGAGGTGGGAAGATTTCCTATGTCGTCCTTCTTTCCTCAGTTGAGAAATGGACTAAGTAGCAGACAGTGCAGGGCTGGGGGCCATACATCAGTCTGTTCTGAATGAGTTTACTCTGGGCCTTCCTAGAAGCTAAGGAATAAACTAGGATACAGAGGGCCTGTTGAGGGCCCCTACAAGCCCTTCGGTCTTCTGGTTCTATGAGAAATTTCTCTGTTTCTTTTTCATGCTGTTGTTATGGCATTAGATGCCCTGATTTCCAGTCTGCTCCAGACTACAGCAATTTCAGAAATGATTTCCCTGAGCTCAGGCTTCAAGAAGACTGAGCAGGCAGAATGCTTTCCCAGCAATCAATCTAATGCAACCTTCCTAGAACCACATGCCATCGGAGATCAGGCTGTGTCTGAGGACACAGAGATAGGCACGGCATGGATGTGCATCTACAGCTCTGACTCTCTCCCCTAGCTGTTTCTAATAAGCTAAACTTAGAAGCAGAGGGAAATAGACTCCTGAGAAAGAAAACGATGCCATGTCATTGCACTGGTTTTCCATGAAACCATTATCCCAAGCAATCTGAATATTTTCTGCTTAACTAAGAAGGGCTTTACTTTGCACAATGTCAAATGCATTTTAAAAGCCATTATTTATTCATATATCCACCCAGGGAAATTGGAGACTCCAGCTTGCTTTGTGAGAATTTCCATTCCAGTCTAGTTTACAAAGGGTAGTCACTCCTGCTCCAAGCAAATGCTTGACTTACTCAAATGGTGCAAACCAAGGAAGGGGAGTCAGTGTTATAAGCATCTGGCTGTAAATGCAACTCAGTATAGGGCCTTAAAGTACTTCTATATGATGCTGGAATAATGGTTGACATTTATTGAATCCTATGTGTCAGGCACACTTCCAAGCACTTTAGATGAATTAATTCATGCAGTATTTATAAGAACTCTATGAAGTAGGTACTATTATTATCCCCATTTTACCAATGAGAAGACTGAGTACCAGAAAAGCAGGTAATTTGTCTAAGGTCAATTGGGTTGGTACACTGTGAATTGAAAACATGTCATCTGGCTCTAGAACCTGCTCCTACCATGGAGCCTACTAAGCACCAACCACACAACAGGCACTTTGTAAATAGAAAATGTGGCTGTAAAGAAATTAAACTGGCTTTAAGATGACCGTGAACTGATGTTTTTATTTTTATTTTTTTTTATTTTAAGAGATTTTATTTATTTACTTGAGAGAGAATGAGTGAGAGAAAGCATGAGAGAGGAGAAGGTCAGAGGGAGAAGCACACTCCCCAAGGAGCTGGGAGCCCGATGCGGGACTCGATCCTAGAAGCCCGGGATCATGACCTGAGCCAAAGACAGTCGCTCCACCAACTGAGCCACCCAGGCGCCCTGAACTGATGTTTTTAGTGCTCCTCAAGTTATCACATCCAGAAGTTATACTGACTCCTATAATGCTGTCATAAATAATCCATCTAAGAAGAATGTTCTCATTTTCACAAAAACCCTGTGAGATAGAATGACTATAATTATTCCTGTTTGAGAAATAAAGCAGGTGAGGCCCAGAGAGGTTAAATGACTTACATCCCATGTTTATAGTTTGGAAGACTTAATAAGGTCAAGACAGCAATACTCCTTGAATTGATTTACAGATTTAACACAGTCCCTATCAAAATCCTCATTATCTTTTTTTCCCCCTAAAGGTTAACAGGCTTATTATAAAATTCATATGGAAATGTAAGAGAACAAGAAGAGCCAAAATGGTCTTGAAAAAAACAGAAGAACAAAGTTGGAGCACTAACACTTTTTGATTCCAAAATGTGCTACAAAGTAACAGTAATTAAGACAGTGTGATCTGGCCTAGAATATAGTTATCAACACATAGATCAATGAAACAGAACTGAGAATCTAGAAATAAAGCCTTATATTTATGGCTAACTGATTTTTGGCAAGGTGCCAAGATAACTCATTGGAAAAGAATGGTCTTTTTTTTTTTTTAGTCTTTTCTAAAAATGGTTCTGGGACAATTTGATATTCACCTGCAAAAGAATGAAGTTGGACCCCTACCTCATACCATATAAAAACTAATTCAAAATGGCTTGCAGACCTAAGTGTCGGAGCTAAAACTATAAAATTCTTAGAAGAAAACAGAGATGCAAACCTTCATAACCCTGGATTAGAAATTTCTTAGATATAACACCAAAAGCACAAGAAGCCCAGGGGAAAAATAGATAAATTGGATTTCATCAAAATTAAAAACATTTGTGCTTCAAAGAGCACCATCAAGAAAGTGAGCGTACAGAATGGGAGAAAATATTTGCAAATCATATATTTGATATGGGATTTGTATCCTGAATGTAAAAAGAACAATTACAATTCAACGAAATAAAAAGATAAATAACCTAATCTTAAAATGGGCAAAGAATATGATTAAAAATTTCACCAAAGAAGCTGTACAAATAGCCAATAAGCACATGAAGAAATGCTCAACAACATTAGTCATTAGGAAAATGCAAATCAAAGCCACAAGAGACCATTTCACAACCAGTAGAATAGCTATAATTTTAAAAGCCCAGAAAATGGCAAGTGTTGGTGAGGACTTCGAGAAATTTGAACTCTCACATATTGCTGGTGGGAATGTAAAATGGTAGAATAACTGGAAAGCAGTCCATCAGCTCCTGAAAAAGTTAAACATTAGAGTTCTCATGTGCCCTAGCAATTCCACTCCCAGGTAAATAGCCAAGATAATTGAAAACATGTTCACTGGGTATGTGGGTGGCTCAGTTGGTTAAGCATCTGACTCTTGACCTTGGCTCAGGCCTTGATCTCATGGTCATGGGTTCGAGCCTGACATTGAGCTCCATGCTGGATGTGGCTTAAAAAAAAAGAAAACATATGTTTACAAAAAATAATTGTACATGAGTGGTCATAGCAACATAATTCTTAATAGTAAAAAAATGGGAAGAATCCAAATAGGCATTAACTGATGAATGGATAAGGAAAATGAGTAGATCCATACACTGGAATATTATTCAACAATAAAAAGGACTGACAGATGCTACAGCATGGGCAAACCTCCAAAACATTATGCCAGGTGAAGGAAGCCAGTCATGGGATGTATGGGTGGCTCAGTCCGCTAAGAATCTGCCTTTGGCTCAGGTCATGAGCCTGTTTCTCCCTCTACCTCTGCCTGCTCCCGCTTCCTGTTCTCTCTCTCTCTCTGGCAAATACATAAATAAAATCTTAAAAAGAAAGAAAGAAAAAAGTCAGTCACAAAAACACATATTGTATGATTCCTTTTATGTGAAATGTCCAGAACAGGCAATTCCATACAGACAGAAAGTACCTTAGTGTTTGCCAAGGGCTGGCAGAATTGGGGGAAAATAGGGAGCTGCTGCTAATGGGCATGGGATTTTTTTCGGAGTAATAAAAATATTCTGGAATTGGTGGTGATGGTTTGATACTGTGAGTATGTTAAACATTGAATTTTGCACTTTAAAAAGTGAATTTTGTGGTATGTAAATTATATCGCAATAAAGTTGTTATTAAGCAACTTGCCAAAAGTCATAAAGTTGATGCATAACAGACTTGAGATTTTCATCCAGCACAGCTCTCTCTAACCTTTATTTTTAACAAAGATTTTATTTCTTTATTTGACAGAGAGAGAGCGCACGTGTGAGCACAAGCAAGGGAGTGGCATGCAGAGGAAAAAGCAGACTCTCCACTGAGAAAGGAGCCTGATGTGGGGCTCGATCCAATGACTCTGGGATCATGACCTGAGCTGAACACAGACACTTAAACAACGGAGCCACCCAGGTAACCCTCTAACTTGTATCTTGAATCTTCATTAGTTATTCTAAAAGTACAACTTTTGTGCTGGTCTTCCTCTGATCAAAATCCTCTGGGGGCTTTCTCATTAAAAAGAAAATCCTCATCATGACACTCAGCCTTTTTTATATGGCAATCTTAATTTGCACTAATAATTCATACCTTAAACATTAACTGGATCCCTACCACGGATACCTCCACTTGCTAGGACCGAGAGCAGAAAGTTTGGGTACCTGTCCTTAAGGATTTAAAGTGGTAGTTGGGTTTCTAAACCGCACTCAAATAACTACAATTAGTTATTTATGCTACATTTAAAATGAAGCAACAATTAGAGTTGTGGCGAAGGGAGAGAACTTTTAGCTAGTACTCGAGTGTATTTGTAGGTGGATGGGGTGGGAATAGGGATGGTTTTGTGAAAGCATTTGCTTTGGGTCTTAACAAGGAAAGTTCTCACCAGCCAGCAAAAAGCATAGACAAAAAGGTACGAGAATCCAGGCCAGTTTTGGGAAGTGGCAAGTGGTCTGGTTAGGAATAGAATGGGTATAAAGAGTAGTGGCGTAGTGGAGGACGGGAAGATAAGACAGAGCCAGATCGTGGAAAGCCTAGATGACCAACCTAAGGTATATGGCCTATAGATGGAGGTGGTATGGAGTGAAAAGACTGTGGCTTTTGGACACAAACCCAAGTTCAATTCTTGGCTGCATCACTGAACAGGCCAGTGACCTTCAGTAAATTATTGTTCCTAATTTTCAAAAAGGGAATGAGAATAGCTGCCTCACCTGGGTTGTGAAGAGTAAATGGAATAAGAGTAGCTGTGATGTGTTAGGAGAACCAGTGCTAGATCTGGGGGGTGCGTTGGGGGAAGAATGGAGGGGGTGATTAAAGCTGTGCTTTAGAAAAGTTTCATCCATCAGCAGAGGGAAGAGGAAAAGAGCTTGGCTCTAGTTCAAGTGAGAGATTATAGACAGTGATGTCAATATGGCAGCTGCCAAAGGATCCCTTACACTGATGAGATCCCAAAGAAGGATGGTGATATCTGAAGACTTTCCACAAGTGGAATCAACAAGACATTTGAGGAACTACGTGTAGCAAGGGAAAAAGACATCAAAGAAGACCCTGGGCTTTTGAACTTAACTGCATAAGAATTGCATTGCTATTAACCACGCCTGAAAAATCAGAAGCAGAACAGGTTTGGCATAAGAGTAGAGGAGCTAGGTTTGGGACTTCCGAGAGGTAAGAGTCATTTCATGGAGATCGAGGGAGAAGAGGAGATGTGGGAGCCATGAGGGGGACTGGAGAAGACACTAAGACAGTTTTAGGGAGCTGTCAAGTTGGGGGCTTAGTGTAGCCTCAAAGGCACTGGGGCCCTGCCTTGGAAAGGTGCAGAAAGGAGGGTGAGGGTTTTTAAAAAACAATTTGGCATGTTTGAAAATTTGCTTCAAGCAGGCCAGGACTGTTCCCAAGAGAGAAGCGGGGGGTTGAAGAGAACGACTTCTTCTGGAGCTCTTCACTTCTCTGTATTACATGGCCCCCAGCAACTAATCCAGAATTGGAATATAGGACTCCAAATACTACTCCAGTATCATAGCTCAGCTACACTGCAGGATTTAATACGGTTTTTATGGGCTGGATGGGAACCTGAGAATTAGTGTATGACCTTAATTCTGCAGGAAAAATGTGTTTGGAGTTCCAAACCATTAAACCTCTGGAACACATTTGATTTGTAAGCTGGGGACTGCATGTATTAAAATCATAGCTATAAACCTGTTTCACTGGATTCAGCCTTTCTAAAAAGCTCTATGGTCTTTAAAGCATATAGGAACAGATCTGTCCTCCATGTGGGGGCCCCAGTATCAGCTTCATCTGCTGGTTGGTGGCTTGTCCATCTACTCTTTTTTTTTTTTAATATTTTATTTATTTGACAGAGAGAAATCACAACTAGGCAGAGAGGCAGGCAGAGAGAGGAGAAAGCAGGCTCACTGCGGAGCAGAGAGCCGGACGTGGGGCTCGATCCCAGGACCCTGGGATCATGACCTGAGCCGAAGGCAGAGGCTTTAACCCACTGAGCCACCCAGGTGCCCCTTGTCCATCTACTCTTGCTTAACAGCGTTGGTCAGCCCCAGCTCTTGAAGGACTATGCCGATTCGCTTTGTAACAGGTGTCAGCTGCTTCGGTCTTAGCCCCAAGGCTCTCATCTAGGAAGAGGCCTGTGGGTCCGTAATTCCCTCTCATACCCTTCTCCTAGGAAAAGTCAGTTGGTAGAGGGCTCTTTTGGTTTAGCTGCCATTCTGCAGGCCTGGGAACATGGCAGTCATTGAGGACTAATCGACAAGTAACTGATGTTGGGGATCGCACTACTGCTAAAGGAGGAAGCAACATCAGTTGCTTCAGCCCTGTGGCTGAACCAGGGCCCTCCCTCTTGTAGAGTAGCCATTCTCCTTCTGATGGGGGTGAGTCAGAAGAGAAACACAGGATGTAGAGTATTTCTCAGACACATTCTGTCTAGACATACTTAAGTTTAGTATCCCATTTTCTTCTGCTAGTTCCACACTCCAAAATACATTTTCAGGGAGACAAGATGGAGCCAGACTGGAGGCAAGATTGGGTTGACTATACATATGAAATTTCAAGGATGGGGTGCCTGGGTGGCTCAGTCAGTTAAGCGTCTGACTCTCGATTTCAGCTCAGGTCAAAATCTCAGGGTCATGAGGTCAAGCCCAGCTTTAGGCTCTGTGCTCAGCAGGAAGTCTGCTTGAAATTTCTCTCTCCCTTTCCCCTTGCCCCACACTCACCAGCATGCTTACGTGTGCGCTCTCTCTCTTTCTCCGCCCCCCCATAAATAAATAAATAAATAAATAAATAAATAAATCTTTAAAAAAATTTCAAGGACAATAATAGAAATCCCATTAAAATTAAATGATAATTAAGGAGACAGATAGATCCAACTGATCAAGCATCATGGGGACTCTTTGGGATTCCTATGCTTTAGAGGCAGTAAACAAAAACATATCAGTCAGATCACTGTCCAGCACCAAGCAGAACTGATTGCTCCTTCCTCCATCAAGCCAGAGTAACTTGTAGCGTTGAATGATAGTTATTCAAAACTACATATTCTGAAACCAATCTCCTCTACCCTACTACTATTTTGATATTTCATTCAATAACGCCTCTTGAGTTACCGGCATTGAGCATAGGTATAGCCACAAAAAGGTACTCAGTTCTGTTCAGCAGAACTCTATTAGAGACTCTACTAAGCACTGGGGGATGAATTAGACATGGTCTCTGTCCTCAAGACAGACTGGCAGAAGTAAAAAGGAAAATGGATTTCAATATAATGTGTTAGCAACACACACGAGGTATCTTGGGTGCACATTAGAGGTGCGCTTAGACCAACCTGGAAAGTCAAGGAAGATTGCCTGAGGGAGAGGACATATGAACGGACCCTTGAAGTAATACTTAGGACTCTGGAGGGGAAAAAAAGATGGGAGACGATTTCTAGGCAGAGCCAGTGGTGTAATCAAAGGTATTAAGCATCATGAAGTGTGTGAGTAAGTAGAAGTCTGAATTACTGAAGTATACTACACAGTTGCAGACGTCAGGGGCAAAACACAGAGGTCAGAAGGTCTGCTAAAGAATTGGAGTTTTCTCCAGTAGTTACGGGGGAGAATTTTAAGAATTGAAAGCCATAGGGGCGCCTGGGTGGCTCAGTCAGCTGAGCACCTGCCTCTGACTCAGGTCATGATCTCGGAGTCCTGGGATTGAGCCCCACGTCCTGCTCCCTCCTCAGTAGGGGAGTCTGCTGCTCCCTCTCCCTCTGCCCTACCCTGCTGCTTGTGTGCTCTCTCTCTCTCTCAAATAAATAAATAAATAATCTTTAAAACAAAACAAAAAAGTATTGAAAACCATGGTTTATTTGTTATTCAGAGTCTACATATGAATTTGATAGAAAATTATCAAGAGATCTAATCTGAATGACAGTTTATTGGGGGTATGGAAAACAAATATATTTACATATGCACACACACATAAGTGCTGCCTTGTGGAAAGATCAGGAATATGGATAAAGACTTATGTACAAAGATATTGATATTGCATTATTTATTAATGGTGAGAAATTAGAAACCATTTAAATGCCCAGTGATAGGAGAATGATGAAATGAACTGAGATACAGTCACAAGGTAGAGAATTAGGTTAGCATTAAAAAGTTGGGGCGCCTGGGTGGTTCAGTGGGTTAAAGCCTCTGCCTTCGGCTCAGGTCATGATCCCGGGATCCTGGGATTGAGCCCCGCATTGGGCTCTCTGCTCAGCGGGGAGCCTGCTTCCTCCTCTCTCTCTCTCTGCCTGCTTCTCTGCCTGCTTGTGATCTCTGTCTGTCAAATAAATAAATAAAATCTTAAAAAAAATAAAAAAAAATAAAAAGTCATACTTTGGGGTACCTGGGTGACTCAGTTGGTTAAGTGACTGCCTTTGGCTCAGGTCATGATCCCAGGGTGCTGGGATCGAATCCCACATCGGGTTCCCCTTACTCTGTGGGGAGGCTGCTTCTCCTTCTCCCTCTGTCTGCCACTCTCCCTGCTTGTGCTCTGTGTCAAAAAAATAATTATGTAACATCTTCTTTTTTTAAAGTCATACTTTGAATGGGAGTGACTAGGTGACTCAGTTGGTTAGCTTAGGTCTTGATCTCAGGGATATGAGTTCAAGCCCTGCACTGGGCTCCATACTGGTGTGGAGCCTATTTAAAAAAAAATTGTACTTTGGAAGAGTGGATAATGATATAGAAAATGCTGGTGAAATACAACCTGAAGAAAGCAAGATACGAACAACAAATATAGTATGATCTCAATTTGAGTAAACATACATGTATGTGTGTGCACACATGAAATCCATGTGACTTGGTGGTCCAATGATAGGAGATTGTCTTTCCTTCTTTTTGCTCTATTTTTTTTACTTTTTTTTAATTTCTTATTTTTTATAAACATATAATGTATTTTTATCCCCAGGAGTACAGGTCTGTGAATCGCCAGGTTTACACACTTCACAGCGCTCACCGTAGCACATATCCTCCCCTATGTCCATAACCCCACTCTTCCTCTCCAAACCCCACCTCCCCCCAGCAACCCCCAGTTTGTTTTGTGAGATTAAGAGTCATTTATGGTTTGTTTCCCTCCCAATCCCATCTTGTTTCATTTATTCTTCCACTATCCACCTAACCCCCCATGTTGCATCTCCGTATCCTCATATCAGGGAGATCATATGATAGTTGTCTTTCTCCGATTGACTTATTTCACTAAACATGATCCCCTCTAGTTCCATCCATGTTGTCACAAATGGCAAGATTTCATTTCTTTTGATGGCTGTATAGTATTCCATTGTGTATATATACCACATCTTCTTTATCAATTCATCTGTTGATGAACATCTAGGTTCTTTCCAGAGTTTGGCTAGTAGACATTGCTGCTATAAACATTCGGGTGCACGTGCCCCTTCAGATCACTACGTTTGTATCTTTAGGGTAAATTCCCAGTAGTGCAATTGCTGGCTCATAGGGTAGTTCTATTTTCAACATTTTGAGGAACCTCCATGCTATTTTCCAGAGTGGTTGCTCCAGCTTGCATTCCCACCAACAGTGTAGGAGGGTTCCCCTTTCTCCACATCCTCGCCAGCATCTCTCATTTCCTGACTTGTTAATTTTAGCCATTCTGACTGGTGTTTTGATTTGTATTTCCCTGATGCCGAATGATGTGGAGCACTTTTTCATGTGTCTGTTGGCCATCTGGATGTCTTCTTTGCAGAAATGTCTGTTCATATCCTCTGCCCATTTCTTTTTTTTTTTTTAAAGATTTATTTATTTGACAGAGAGAAATCACAAGAGAGGCAGGCAGAGAGAGAGGAAGGGAAGCAGGCTCTCCGCTGAGCAGAGAGCCCAATGTGGGACTCGATCCCAGGACCCCAAGATCATGACCTGAGCTGAAGGCAGTGGCTTAACCCACTGAGCCGCCCAGGCGCCCCTCTTCCCATTTCTTGATTGGATTGTTTGTTCTTTGGGTGTTGAATTTACTAAGTTCCTTATAGATTTTGGATACTAGCCCTTTATCTGATATGTCGTTTGCAAATATCTTCTCCCATTCTGTCAGTTGTCTTTTTGGTTTTGTTAACTGTTTCCTTTGCTGTGCAAAAGCTTTTGATCTTCATGAAATCCCAATAGTTCATTTTTGCCCTTGCTTCCCTTGCCTTTGCCGATGTTCCTAGGAAGACGCTGCTGCGGCTGAGGTTGAAGAGGTTGCTGCCTGCGTTCTCCTCAAGGATTTTGAAGGATTCCTTTCTCACATTGAGGTCCTTCATCCATTTTGAGTCTATTTTCATGTGTGGTGTAAGGAAGTCATCCAATTTCATTTTTCTGCATGTGGCTGTCCAATTTTCCCAGCACCATTTATTGAAGAGGCTGTCTTTTTTCCATTGGACATTCTTTCCTGCTTTGTCGAAGATTAGTTGACCATAGAGTTGAGGGTCTATTTCTGGGCTCTCTATTCTGTTCCACTGATCTATGTGTCTGTTTTTGTGCCAGTACCATGCTGTCTTGATGATGACAGCTTTGTAATAGAGCTTGAAGTCTGGAATTGTGATGCCACCAACTTTCGCTTTCTTTTTCAATATTCCTTTGGCTATTCGAGGTCTTTTCTGGTTCCATATAAATTTTAGGATTATTTGTTCCATTTCTTTGAAAAAAATGGATGGTATTTTGATAGGGATTGCCTTAAATGTGTAGATTGCTTTAGGTAGCATAGACATTTTCACAATATTTATTCTTCTAATCCAGGAGCATGGAACATTTTTCCATTTCTTTGTGTCTTCCTCAATTTCTTTCATGAGTACTTTATAGTTTTCTGCATATAGATTCTTAGCCTCTTTGGTTAGGTTTATTCCTAGGTATCTTATAGTTTTGGGTGCAATTGTAAATAGGATTGACTCTTTAATTTCTCTTTCTTTTGTCTTGTTGTTGGTGTACAGAAATGCAACCGATTTCTATGCATTGATTTTATATCCTGACACTTTACTGAATTCCTTACAAGTTCTAGCAGTTTTGGAGTGGAGTCTTTTGGGTTTTCCACATATAGTATCATATCATCTGCAAAGAGTGATAGTTTGACTTCTTTGCCAATTTGGATGCCTTTAATTTCCTTTTGTTGTCTGATTGCTGAGGCTAGGACTTCTAGTACTATGTTGAATAGCAGTGGAGATAATGGACATCCCTGCCGTGTTCCTGACCTTAGCGGAAAAGCTTTCAGTTTTTCTCCATTGAGAATGATATTTGCGGTGGGTTTTTCATAGATGGCTTTGATAATATTGAGGTATGTGCCCTCTATCCCTACACTTTGAAGAGTTTTGATGAGGAAGGGATGGTGTACTTTGTCAAATGCTTTTTCAGCATCTATTGAGAGTATCATATGGTTCTTGTTCTTTCTTTTATTAATGTGTTCTATCACATTGATTGATTTGCAGATGTTGAACCAACCTTGCAGCCCTGGAATAAATCCCACTTGGTCATGGTGAATAATCCTTTTAATGTACTGTTGAATCCTATTGGCTAGTATTTTGGTGAGAATTTTTGCATCTGTGTTCATCAAGGATATTGGTCTGTAGTTCTCTTTTTTGGTGGGATCTGTCTGGTTTTGGGATCAAGGTGATGCTGGTCTCATAAAATGAGTTTGGAAGTTTTCCTTCCGTTTCTATTTTTTGGAACAGTTTCAGGAGAATAGGAATTAGTTCTTCTTTAAATGTTTGGTAGAATTCCCCTAGGAAGCCATCAGGCCCTGGGCTTTTGTTTGTTTGGAGATTTTTGATGACTGTTTCAATCTCCTTACTGCTTATGGGCCTGTTCAGGTTTTCGATTTCTTCCTGGTTCAGTTGTGGTAGTTTATGTCTCTAGGAATGTATCCATTTCTTCCAGATTGTCAAATTTGTTGGCGTAGAGTTGCTCATAGTATGTTCTTATAATTGTCTGTATTTCTTTGGTGTTAGTTGTGATCTCTCCTCTTTCATTCATGATTTTATTTATTTGGGTCCTTTCTCTTTTCTTTTTGATAAGTCTGGCCAGGGGTTTATCAATCTTATCGATTCTTTCAAAGAACCAGCTCCTAGTTTCATTGATTTTTTTCTTTTTTTTTTTTTTGGTTTCTATTTCATTGATTTCTGCTCTGATCTTTATGATTTCTCTTCTGCTGGGCTTAGGGTTTCTTTCTTGTTCTTTCTCCAGCTCCTTTAGGTGTAGGGTTAGGTTGTGTACTTGAGATCTTTCTTGTTTCTTGAGAAAGGCTTGTACCGCTATATATTTTCCTCTCAGGACTGCCTTTGCTGTGTCCCACAGATTTTGAACCGTTTTGTTTTTGTTATCATTTGTTTCCATGAATTTTTTCAATTCTTCTTTAATTTCCTGGTTGACCCATTCATTCTTTAGAAGGATGCTGTTTAGTCTCCATGTATTTGGGTTCTTTCCAGCTTTCCTCTTGTGATTGAGTTCTAGCTTCAGAGCATTGTGGTCTGAAAATATGCAGGGAATGATCCTAATCTTTTGCTACCAGTTGAGACCTGATTTTTGACCCAGGATGTGATCTATTCTGGAGAATGTTCCATGTGCACTAGAGAAGAATGTGTATTCTGTTGCTTTGGGATGAAATGTTCTGAATATATCTGTGATGTCCATCTGGTCCAGTGTGTCCTTTAAGGCCTTTATTTCCTTGTTGATCTTTTGCTTGGATGATCTGTCCATTTCAGTGAGGGGAGTGTTAAAGTCCCCTACTATTATTTTATTATTGTTGATGTGTTTCTTTGATTTTGTTATTAATTGGTTGATATAGTTGGCTGCTCCCACGTTAGGGGCATAGATATTTAAAATTGTTAGATCTTCTTGTTGGACAGACCCTTTGAGTATGATATAGTGTCCTTCCTCATCTCTTATTAGAGTCTTTGGCTTAAAATCTAATTGATCTGATATAAGGATTGCCACCCCAGCTTTCTTCTGATGCCCATTAGCATGGTAAATTGTTTTCCACCCCCTCACTTTAAGTCTGGAGGTGTCTTCACGTCTAAAATGAGTTTCTTGTAGGCAACATATAGATGGGTTTTGTTTTTTTATCCATTTTGATACCCTGTGTCTTTTGATTGGGGCATTTAGCCCACTAACATTCAGGGTAACTATTGAGAGATATGATTTTAGTGCCATTCTATTGCCTGTAAGGTGACTGTTACTGTATATTGTCTCTGTACCTTTCTAATCTACTACTTTTAGGCATTCTCTTTGCTTAGAGGAACCCTTTCAATATTTTCTGTAGAGCTGGTTTGGTGTTTGCAAATTCTTTCAGTTTTTGTTTGTCCTGGAAGGTTTTTATCTCTCCTTCTATTTTCAATGATAGCCTAGCTGGATATAGTATTCTTGGCTGCATGTTTTTCTCATTTAGTGCTCTGAATATATCATGCCAGCTCTTTCTGGCCTGCCAGGTCTCTGTGGATAAGTTTTTTGTTCTATTTTTTAAACATGTTCTACTTTGGACGTGTACTACATGTGTTTTGTAAAAATAACAATAAATATCATTCTTCAAAAGATCAGAGATATAAACAGTGGGAATGGGGAAAAGCTTCCTGCAGACTCATCTTTTCTCATTCTCCTGAATTTTCTTTTTTGTTGTTGGTCATAGTCACTCAATTCACGAGAGACGTGGATGATTTGGAGAGGCTTTTATGAAGATTAACAGAGTCGATTAGAAGGTTGGTGTACAGAGCTTGTTAGAGATGTTTCAAAGAACAAGGACTGTGGGGAAGAAAACCCACAGAGATGGCATATGACCAGTTAGCAACTGGAAGATGTTCAATGGGAAGACTAAAACTAAAGAACAGAAGATTAACTTGCAGCTGGAGGGATTTAGGCTAGAGCTATTGCAAACACTCTTGGTAGCGCACATTGTTAAACTCCAAATTGGGTGACCAAGAAAGGAAGAGATGCTCAGTGGTGTGGGGTGATTTTCAGTCCAGATGTATTTAAAGGTAGGGGGATAGATGAAACGACCATGCAATAATTTTTTGGCCAAAAAATGATTTGCATTTATGCAATCATTTTTCAGCCACCAAATCATATCGTGTTGGAGCAGGAGACAGTGGTGGTTAAACTCCTTTTAAAGGGAGAATGGGCAGTTAGAAGTGAACCAGTTATGTTTTCATTCAAATTTTCTGCCATGTACATTAGTAAAAGATCTGGGTATAATTAGCACACCATCAAGTATTATCTGTCATCATGTATAATGATGGTAAGTGGAGATTTCTTTTTTTCACCATGGTGCCATGAATAAACCTCCAAAGCAGCTTTTCAGATCAGTCCTTTACTGGCTCTTAAAATACACCAATCCCCCAGGACTTCTGAGTGACAGAATCCTGCAAACGGTGAGTCTTGGAACTGGAGCCCTGGGAGGTTGGCTCAGGCCCAGGGACCCATTTAGCTGACGATATGTTCTGAAATCACCCTGATTATAAAGCAGAGTTTCTAAGCACTGGATCTCACGCCAGCTCAATGACTCGACTCTGCAAAGTTACCAGAACTTGGAAAGCCTGTTGCGGCCACTGTGAGTTACTGTTGTCGTTCAGCTGGGGAATTGTTACTGTGAGTTACCGGTCTCTGGGCCTCAGACAAAAACACGGAGCCCAAGGGAGTGCTGATCTATGAGCCGGGGGTGGGGGGAGATGGGGGAAGGGTAAATACCCCAAAAGCTCTTGTGGATGAGGGCCTTTGCAGGTGTAAGCTCACCAGCAGTGAGAAACGCCCCTCCCACCCTTACTTCTGAGGGATTCCTGGTAAAGATGAATGGAGACCAGAAATCTCTTTCACATGCATGGAAAAGGGCACTCTTTAATTCTGCAGCCAGAAATTGCCTTGCAAACACTCTTGGGAGAAGGAACAGGGTGATGGCATAACTCAGCTGGTCGGAGGTGAAGGTGCAGGCAGGGAGCTCTGATGGGTAGTCCTTGTGGTAGAGGCTCTACTCTCTCTTCTTGGATGGGGATTCAACATAGAAGCAGGAAGAAGCACTGGGAGGGCCTGGAGGATGCATCTTCCCTTCGAGCCTTGGCCCCAGGGCAGTACATTGGCACAAGTGCACGCGTGTCTCTGCATGGGTGCCCCTGCATGGGTGCACATGGCCATGGACTCTTTATATTGCAAGACTGATGAGATAACACTTGCTGAGCACCAAGTCCTTATAAAGTGCTTGTTTTTCCCCATGGTGAGAAAACTGTGGCTGGAAGAGATTAAATGGCTGGTTCTTGGTTTAGGATGTAAAGGAATCTGCAAGTAACACCAGGTTGGGGCAGGGGTGTGGCCTGGGCTTGCACCTTGGAATCAACACCTCCAGATGAGATCAGAGAAATATAGTCCAGTTCGTGGGTGCATTAAAAGCATTAATTGGTTAAACATAATCATCTCGAATAATTTACACATTTGGCAGCTTGTTCTGTTCTGTTGCTTTTATTACACCAAGAATGTTAGTAAAATGAACCTAACTGAGCCTCCCTGGCCCTCTGATTTCTGGCCACCACCTGGCCGATGCATGATTTCTCTAGAACGCAGATCACTTCAATTAAATAAGTGAACTACTGGGGCTCCTGGGTGGCTCAGTCGTTTGGGCATCTGCCTTCCACTGGGGTCATGATCTTGGGATCCTGGGATTGATCCCCAACTCCAGATCCCTGCTCAGCGGGGAGCCTGCTTTTCCCTCTCACTCTGTCCTTCCCCCCCACCCCTCTTGTGCTCTCTCTCTAGTAAATAAAATAACATAAATCTTAAAATAAATAAATAAATAGGTGAACCACTTATTTAAACTTCTTCAATGGCTAATTTCTTCCATTTAAAGACCACATTCTTCAGCTTGGTCTTTAATTATCTCCACTCACCTGACCTGCCTCTTCACATCTCCTGCTCCTTTACTTTACACATCTTCCATCCAGCAGAAGGAACCTCGGGCTGGCTGTTCCCCCGTGGTGGGTTCTGCTTTTTGGTAACTCCTCTGTCTGACATTTTGGTCCTTCTGCTTGGAATCTCTCTTCCTACTTCTCCACCTGGATAACTGACACTCTTTGTCTAACATTGCTGTTTAAGGTGTCAGGATGGGATAGGGATGGAGATTGGAAATTCAGTCTAAAGGCAGCAATATCAGGTTTAACTGCATATAGTCAAAACTGCCCTTGAAAATTTACTGAGCCGTCCAAAAGCACATGATGCATGGTTTTGTGTATGCAGTCTGGGACATAAATATGTATGTGAAAACTATGTATCATTAAATCCCGGGATCACATTCAGAGCAGTGCAGTAAAATGCTAAAGCCATGAGAAGTGGGGAAGGGAAATTCCGTTAGGGAATCCCAAATGTATTTCTATCTTCTCATGATCACCAAACTCTGGGATGTGCTGAGTCTTCCTAGTAGCCTGCATTATTAAAAATTTTCTCTCTTTCTGTCTGCCTCTCTTTTTTTTCAACATGGAGTCACTGTTGTAATGCTATCTCACTATAGCTAAATATTCTGTGAATCTTTTCCTGACTCCCTTAGACAGTATCAGCCTCATAGAATCCTTTTTTTTTTTTTTAAATTCCAGTGTAGTTAACATAGAGTGGTGTATTAGTTTCAGGGGTACAACACAGTGACAAAGCTTCATAGGTTTCTATTTATATCTCTACCATCACACCTATCAGGTCATACTTTTCAAGGTATCTGTTCTATCCAATGGACTGAGAATTCCTCCAGATATGACCCATATCATCTCTGTCACTCTACCCATAGCACCCAGGACAGTTCTTTTCTTCTTTTTTTAAGATTTTATTTATTTATTTTAGAGAGAGAGAGAAAGCAGGGAGAAAGGGCAGAGGGAGAGGGAGAAGCAGACTCCCTGCTGAGCAGGTAGTCTGATGCAGGTCTTGATCCTAGGACCTGGGATCATGACCTGAGCTGAAGGCAGACACTTAACAGACTGAGCCACCCAGATGCCTCGCCCAGGACAATTCTTAGCAAACACATGACCAATGTTTCTCGAAGCATATTCCATCGATAAGCATCAGACTCACCTAGGGGACCTCTTAAAATGCAAGTTCGTGAACGAGAAATAACAATTTAAATTTAATCTTTAAGTTTCTGATTCAGCATTCCTTGGGTTGGATTCAGGAAGCCCTAGTTTCAAGGCACTTCCCAGATGATATTGACACAAATGTAAGTGTGGCCTCTTTTCTCATACCTTCTCTGTCTACACACGTGCCCCAGAGGTGTGACCTCCCCTATTGACTTAAGGTAAGACATGGGGGTGGGCAGCAGAACTGAGATGTAGGGGAGTGTTGCTGGCACTGGGACAGGAACGCTGGGGAGGAGTTGGAAGGAGGGCTTGAATTTTGCAGAGGTTGTGCACCCTGGTCTGTGCCCTTGAGTCGGGATTCCTGCAGACATCATATAGTATGGCCATAATGATTATTGTGGCTCATTCTTTGATATTCATTTCATCTCTTTTCCATTGAATTGCAGCTAGGCAAGTTGGGAAATTGCTCTCAACTCAAGGTGCAAACCCAATGGGTATGAGGATAAACTTATCCCTTTTGCCAGTTATGGTTCAAACACTTCAACCTGCCTGAAATTCAACTAAAGGGTTATTGGAGTCTTTTAGGAAACGTCCTTGCTTTCAAGAGCTAGGTTGTAAGCCAGAAAATACATGGCTCCGAATGCTGCTGACAATTTTCTAATGACCTGGGAGGAGCATGTAGCCTTATAATAATAGTAACTGGTTTCATCTTGTTTCATATTTTCTTCTCTTCCCCTATGATCCTCTGTATTGTTTCTCAAATTCCTCATATCAGTGAGATCATATGATGATTATTTTTCTCTAAAACCAGAGAGGGAGACAAACCATAGGAGACTGTTGATCTCAGGAAACAAACTGAGGGTTGCTGGAGGGGAAGGGCGTGGAAGGGATAAGGTGGCTGGGTGGTAAACATTGGGGAGGGTATGTGTTATGGGGAGTGCTGTGATTTGGTAAGACTAATGATTCACAGACCTGTACCCCTGAAACAAATAATATGATATATGTTAATAAAAAAATTTTGAGTACAGTTAAAAAAATAATAATAGCAGCTGATCTCTGGGTAACAGACCACAGTGATGCAAAGAACCTGGGTCACTGTCATTGATGACATTTTGAAAAATTGTGGTAAAATACACAAAACATAAAATTTACCATCTTCACACCTTTTTTCAGTGTACACTTCAGTGTTGTTCTGTCTGTTCTTACTGTTGTGCAACCACAATACTATCCCTCTCCAAGACTTTTTCCTCTTCCTCAACTGAAATTCTGTACTCATTAAACACTAACTCCCCATTCTCCCTCCCTACCCAGCCCCTGACAAGCACCGTTTTACTTTCTGTATCTATGAATTTGATTGCTCTAGGAACCTCATTTAAGAGGAATGATTGCTCTAGGAACCTCATTTAAGAGGAATCATAAATATTTGTCCTTTTAAAAAAGATTTTATTAATTTATTCATGGGGGACTGAGAGAGAGAGAGAGTGAGAGGAAGGCAGAGGGAGAAGCAGGCTTCCTGTGGAGCAGGGAGCCCAGTGTGGGACTTGATCCCAGGACCCTGGGATTGCGACCTGAGCCGAAGGCAGACGCTTAACCCACTGAGCCACCCAGGCACCCAATATATGTCCTTTTGTCACTGGTTTATTTCACTTAGATTAATGTCTTCAAGGTTCAACTACATTGTAACAGGTGTAAAAATGTCCTCCCTTTTTAATGCTGAATAAAATGTCTATTGTCTGTTGATACCACATTTTGTTTATACATTTATCTGTCTATGGATGCTAGGATTGTTTCCAACTTTTGGTTATTATGAATAATGTTGCTATGTACACAGGTGTACAAATATCTGTTTGAGTCCCTGCTCTCAATTCTTTTGAGTATATACCCAGATGTGGAATTGCTGGATCATATGGTAAGTTTATGTTCAATTTTTTGATGGATCGCCATATCAATTTTTCTAGCAGCTGCACCATTTTACATTCCCACCAGCAAAGGATGAGGGTTCTATGTTCTCCACTTCCTCACTAGCACTCGTTATTTTGTTTATTTGTTTGTTTTTCTTTGCAATAGTAGCTATACTAGTGGATGTAAAGTGTTTTCTCACCATGGTTTAAATTTGCATTTCCCTAATGGCTAGGCATTTAAGCATCTTTTCATGTACTCATTGGCCATTCATATATCTTCTTTGGATAAATGTCCATTCCAGTCCTTTGCCCCTTTTAAAATTAGTCCTTTTGTCTTTTTTTATTGTTGGGCTGTCCTTGATGACATTTTAAACTGCTGACTCAACCAGACTTGAAGCCTGCTCTGACTTTGTGCTCCTGGTTTTGTAATGCAGTGAACTACCCGTGGTTGACAGAATAATGGCCCATCAAAGATGCCCATGTCCTCATCCCTGGAATCTGTGAATATGTCCCCTTACGAGGCAAAAGGGACTCTGCACATATGGTTAAGATAAGGATCTTGAGATGAGAAGATGATGATGGATTATTCAGGTGAACCCAATATAATCACCAGACTCCTTATGATAGGGAGGCAGCAAGGTCAGAGTCAGAGAAGGAAGAATGGAAGCAAAAGTCAGAGTGACGCTGGGCCATGAGCCAGAAGATGTGGGCAGCCTCCAGAAGATGAAAAAGGTGAGGAATGAATTTCCTCTTAGATCCTTAGAAATGTAGGTCTGCCAACACCCTGATGTTAGTTCTGCAAGACTCACTTCAGACTTCTGACCTCCAGAACTATAAGATAATAAATTTGTGTTGTTCTAAGCTCCTGAGTTTGTGGCAATTTGTTATAGGAGCAATAGGAAACTAATACGCTACCTGACTGTTTAAATCAGAGTAGGCTTTAGGGTGGGTTGATTCAGCAGTTGAAAGGTATCATCAAGTACAACTCAACACCCAAAAATCCAAATCACCTGATTTAAAAAGAGGACAAAGTTTTCTGTTTTGTTTGTTTGTTTGTTTGTTTAATAGCCAAGAGCATCTTAACTGGTATATCAGGTAACCAACCATAAAACAGCCAATCCCAGACTTCTAGTAAATTCTAACTGCATAGTAACCATGCTTAGGGAGGTTGATAATAGGCAGTCATTTCATAATAAGGGAGTGGCTAGGAAAAGAAATTCTGATGTACATTATGATTAGAGAACAACCGGAATCACACTCGAGTGCTTGATTAATGAATGAATGAGATATTTTTGTTTAATTTGATTATGGGTATTTATAATTTCCTCCCTGGTTTAATGATTCTGTCATACTGACCCGTGGGTGCTGTGTATTCCTCACCAGATTCTGGGTTGGCATGTGTATTTGAGAGTGAATATGCATAGAAGTTGACTATTGCCCCAGAGGCTTGTCTTATAAACTCAGACTCTGTTCCAAATGCTATCTTGCTTCCCTCGGGGACCTTCTCCTTCCCTGTTATTTGTTGTTAAATCACTAGGCTGAGCTCAGTACCCAAACAACAGATCTTTCTCATCAGGTCCCAGAGGAAAAAGGTCTAGTCCACTCACCTTGGACCCCAAGTCCCCAGATCACTAATGAAACATACACTGTGTAAGCTCTCTAGGCCCAGGTTCTGATTTCACCTTGGATGGGCAAAAGTCCTTGTCTTAAGCCAAACCAAAAAGCCAAAACAGACAAGCTTGGTCCCTTCCTCTTCTGATGCCTAGGATTCCTGTTAATATTGGGTTTCCTGCCTGTACGCTCATGTGAGAGTAAGGGGAATTACAGAACAGTGCTGAAAAGTTTGTAAAAGACCCTCCAGCTGACTACAGGGAGAAGACCACTTTCTGGAAAACATAAGCCATCCCCGTGCCTAGAAGTGAAACCATTTCCTGGAAGAAAATTTTCCATTAATCAGGTATCGGTCTTCCCATGATGAGCTCCCAACAACTGGAGACACATTATTTTTCTTTCTAGGCTAACTAGTGATCTGAGTTGTAGATCCTTCACCCCCCTGGTGTCTCCCCAAGCTCCCCATGCTGCCGAGTCTGTAGACTCTTCATAGCAGGCCAGTCACTAAAGCTAACATATTGTCCTTGACAACTGCCACTCACATCTCAAGAATCATAAGAAATTGTGTATTTCTGTAAAAACAGGTCTCCAGTGAACCCCTTAACTCAAAACTCCAGGGCTCAAGAGGTGAAGCAGCCAGATCCACCCCCTCACATGCCCTTCAAAATTAACTTCAGATGCAGAACTTCATTGTCAGCTTGGGCTTTGAAGGAAGACAGGTGTAGGTTCAAGGCTTGATTCTCTCCCAATACTGGCTGGAAGTCATTTTGAGGTCATGTCACCATTCCAAACCTTGATGTCATTATCCATTAAATGGGGATAACAGTACTTACTTCACAGGATTGTTGGGGGCCTTCCATGAGATCACATGTGTATACATGCTCAGTAAAGGCGAAGGGAGTGGCAGAAATGTTTGTTGGGGTTGCTTGGGGGAAGTCATTATTTCTGACTGCAACTTTACAATAAACTCTTGATGAACAGCTCTGGAACTCCAGCCCAAATTCTCTAACCAGAGAGCACAGACCTTGTGCTTATAGTATTTTACCATCTCATTTGTTTTCGAGTTCTGCTAACTGTGAATTCACAGATTATTTTAGGGAGAAAGCAGCTCGTCTGCAATAAAGTCTGTATTAACTCTAACAGGTATCAGGTTACTACTTAGCCTAGAGGATCATACTGCTCAATTTGGCCAAACAATATTCCATTCCAATTGCATCATCTCTCTTCCCAGTGATCCCCAGGGCTAGCTTGACCAGGCTGGCTAAACAGGTGGCCCCTTCCTTTCCCACGGCTCCATGTGTTATTTCATATCACCTTCTTCTCATGGGAATATTCAGATTCAAGGGGAATGTGAATCTATCCCTATTTGAACTACAGACTACAGAAGATCAAGGTCTGTTTCCTTCTACCTCCCAGATGGTACCTTAATATCAGATTCCTGATCCAAGAGAGGCGAATGGGGTCATCCAAATGATCACAACAACCTCTAAGAGGGCCTAATGTACACCGCAGAAGTGAGTGTCTTATCACTCAATCAGAGGGTGTAATAGACCTTAAATCAATGGCAGATCTTAGCACCTGTGACTTTCTAGCATCACTTCTCCTTAATGTGGTAGTTAGAAGGGAATACGTACATATACATATACATATACATATACATATACATATACATATACCTATATGATTCCTCTGAACTAAATGTATATATATATATGTATATATATGTATATATATTCGGCTCAGAGAAATCCAAAAATAGCAAAGAGATAAACCCACAAAACCCTCCCATTTGAGATATTGCTTCAGCTATTTGTAACAGAGACCCAAACCAATGTGGCTTAAGCAAATAGAAGTTCTTTCTCACTCTGGAGGGTGGCATTCCGAGCTGCATGGTGATTCTGCTGCATGAGTTTGTCTCAGGATCCAGACTCTCACTATCCTGTGGTTCAGCCAGTCCTCAAGTATTTCCCTTGGTCACATGGCTCACTAAGGCTGGTCTGTCCCCATGAGATTCTTCCAATTGTGAAATCCTTAAAATCCTTGCCTACTGTCTGACAAGTAGCTATTGTTCTAAAACCCCTACTTATACATAACCCTGGCTGGCCCATCCCCCCCGGCCTTCACTATATTCCCCATCATACAGCAACTAACGGGTTAAGGCCTGGTCCAGCAAGGAACTATGGGGACCCAGCTCCAGGGCTAAGCCATAGTTCATTATAATTGGTTACAGAAGGCCAATCCAGGTGCTAACCTTTTTTTGACACCCACCCTACACTAAAGATGAAGGGATGCTCCAGCAGGAAGTTTCCTCAGGATTCTTTCATCACTTGATCATGTACACCTGAGACCTAGGATTACTAAGTATCCCACAGACCTGGCCATGCTAGACACTGCGTCATTTCTCTCTAAAACCTGAGAGAGTAGTTATAATTAAGCCGGAAGCTGGCAAGGAAGGGAACTGGTGACATCATTAATCAGCTATGAAGAGACAAGGACAAGGAATGACATCCTGACCCAAGTCAAAGGGAAATTAAAGAGAGACTGTTCTAAAAAGGGAACTTGGAGAAGCCATTGAATGAGACTTTTTTTAAAAGATGTTATTTATTTGACAGAGAGAGAGAGAGCGCACACACAAGTAGAGGAGCCGAAGGCAGAGGGAGAGGGAGGAGCAGACTCCCCACTGAGAAGGGAGCCTGAATGGGGGTGGGAGGGACTTGATCCCAGGACTGTGAGGTCATGACCTGAGCCCAAGGCAGAGCCACCCAACGACTGAGCCACTAGATACCCCCCACTGAATGAGATTTTTAAGGGCAGGGTCTGGGGCTAGGGCTGGCAGAAAAAAGAGAGACAGAGACAGAGATAGAGACAGATGAGAGAGAGAGAGAGAGTCTTTCTCAAGAAAATGTAATGAAAAAGAGAGTAGGCCAGATGGAGTTTCTAAGTGACAATATTGGTGTCTTACAAGACAGAATTATAAATGAGCACATTCCCCTCATTCAAGCAGAGAGAGGCTTGCTGATTGGCTTCCTCTCTGTTATTTCCCAGAGGAACACCAAACATGCAGTGTGTGTGGAGACTCAAAATAATGTCATAAATCTAATGACGGCCTGATGCGCACGTTGCCCTTCAATATTCTAACTTGCCTTCACATTCCCAAGGAAGCAAAACAAGAAAACCAGGCTCAGGCAGGTTTCTCAGCCTTCCTGAGCTTTGGTGATGTTCATCTGTACAACCAGGATGATTGTAGCTAACTTTCATGGTGGTTTTGAGGTTTATTTTAAAAAATATTTTATTCGTTTATTTGAGAAAAAGAGAGAGCACAAGCAGGGGTAGAAGCTGAGGGAGAGGGAGAAGCAGACTCCCTGCTGAGCAGGGAGCCAGAATGGGCTTGATCCCAGGATACAGAGATCATGACCTGAGCCACCAAGGCAACCGAGGTTTTGAGGACTAAATGAGAAAGTGCCCCTATGTATCCTGTGGCCTTGGTGAATGGTAGGGGCCCAGAAATTTTCAGGTCCCCCTTCCTCAGTCCCTGGACATTTCTAGGTCACTGGCTATTACCCAAAATAAGAATTCAAGCTTGGCACAGACCTCCTGCCTGACTTCTCATTCTCAGTATCTCTAAAAGTCTGCATTAAAATTAGACAAGCTTCTGCCCTATAAAACCCAAGCCTGGATAACGCCACCCCATCTGTCATCCCTGCTCCTTTCCCAGGACAGCAGAGCTCTGCTGGATTTAACCACACCAGCAAGTCCCTTGGTGTTGCAAGATCTACAACTGAACCCTCAGCCTGGGACCACCCTTCGATCTGTCCTGCCTCCTAGGCAGTCTCTGGCCCCACACTCTCTCAACCCCTTAGACTCTGCCTCACTGCCAGCCTCTCTCCATCACAGACCACCTCTTCTCTGAGTCAGTAAGGAAACAGATACTGCCTATAAGTTTATCTGTATCTGCACTCCTCCTTTATCTCTTTGCAACCAGGTTTGGCGGAAGACGAGTCCTGCCTCTTGCCCAAACTTGATCATCCCACTTGTATGTGGATCCCTCCAATTTTATACTCTGAGTACCATGTTTCCAACTTTGACTCCCTTTCCCTCTTGTAGTTTCAACCACTCCCTCTCTACAAGCTCCTTCTCACAGGCATTTTAAACATATTCAAATACCTAGTCTCTTTAAAAAAAATGGCAATGCAATTGACATATGAAATTATATTAGTTTCAGGTGTACAGCAGAATGATTTGGTATTCGTGTGTAATTACAAAACGATCGTCATGATGTCTAGTCAACATCCATCACCCCTCAGAGTTACAATATTTTTTCCTTGTGATGAGAGCTTTTAATATCTACTTTCTTTGCAATGTTTGACTATGCAAAACGGTATTATTGACTATAGTGTCCATGCTGCATGTTGTCTCCCCATGACTTATTTATTTTAAAACTAGAAGTTTGTACCTTTTGAGTCCCCTCCCCATTTTGCCCACCCCTCAGCTATCACCTCAGGCAGCCATCAATCTGTTCTCTGTATCCATAAGGCTGTTTATTTGGTTTTTTAGATCCCACATATATGTGAGATCATACTGTATTCATCTTGCTCTGCCTGATTTACTTCACTTGGCGTAATATCCTCAAGGTCCATCCATGTCTTCACAAATGGCAGGATTGCCTTCTTTTCTATTATCTTTAAAAACAACAACAACAAACTTCACAATTGATGATTTGTCCCACTCTAGCCTCTACCTTTTCTTTATAGCTAGGGTTCCTGAAAGAAGCTCCACATCATTCCTCAGCCCGTTTCTCTTCTGCTCCCAATATTCCACTTTCCAAAGTCACCAATGGCTTCCCTATGTTTGATCCAAAAGACAATTTTATTTACTTACTTATTCTTTCTCTGCTTGTGATGAAGAAAAAGAATAGAGAAGTAGCTACTATTATGATCCTTAATTTATGGATGAAGATATTAAGGCTTAGCAAGTTTAAGAAACTCACTGAGGGTCCAGTAGGTATCCAAGTTAACACTGGAATTTGTACCTAGGTCTACGGCCTGACTTTCCTACATCTCATGGGTTACTACTATTCTCAGTCTCACTTAGAGGTTTCTCTTCATCACTGGAGTGTCCCTCACCTCAATCCTTACCTTATGTCTATCTATACTCAGTCCTTGAGTAATCTGTTCCAATAGCATGACTTCCAATATTTTATAAAGATGGCCAACAATGCCTCCCATTTTGGTATATGCATGTCATTCTGCCTCTGAGGAGGTGGATTCTATTTCTCCTCCTTGAATCTGGGCTGGCCTTGTAACTTGCTTTGACTCCTAGAATGGGGTGAAATTTGTCTTGCACATCTAAACCCACGTTAGTATCTGCTTCTTGTAAGACCCAAATTGATCCATCTATCATGTGTCCTATTGAAGGGTCATGGAGATACTGCTAGGATCACTGGACCAAAGGAAGCTTGGAAGTTGGACAAGGCCACTGAGGGTGAGAACCACTTGCATGCAGTGTATGTAAGTCCTGAAAGAAGACCATACCAGTCATCCTGCAACAGAGACAAGCAGAGAGGGATGGCACTGTCAATTGGCTTTCCATATTCCAATTTCTAGAAGGATCTATAAACTTTCCCTTATACCACCTGTGTCCCACTGAAGTGGAGAGCTCCTGGATAAGATTAGACCAACTACAGTAAATACAGAGGACTTATTTTTTATATATGTATATGTAGTATAATAATTATTCACCATACAGAAAAGAGGCCATGCAATCATTATTTTTCACAAAACCATCCAAACCTCTTTATGGTCTTTGGGTCAACTTTTAAGTCAGTGCATTGAAACAGATGAGTTGAAAGCTCTGGCTTTAGTCTTATCTTTGCTTTTCACTAGCTTTGCGTGCCTGGAAAACTTTTTGGCATCAGAGCTTATCTCCTCATCCATAAAATAGCACAATCTATTTCCTGTGCACATCACATGATTATGGTGAGGACAGATCAAATATTTCAACATCCATATGTAATTTTTTTTTAAATTTTACAAAATATTATACAAGTATGAGATTATTTTTTAAAGATACATTATGGCCTGAAAAGGCTGATTGACTCCTCAGATTGTTTTTTTTTTAAATCCCGAGTCTACCTTTTATATAATGATGCCCTCTGCTGTTCTCTTAGATATCTTTTCTTTTTAATGGAAGTATAATTGACATATAACATTATGTTAGTTTGAGGCGTGCTTTAATACTTGTATACACGGTGAAATGATCACTGGAAGTCTAGTTTCCCCTGTCACCGTATAAATTTATTACCATAGTCACCATGCTGTACATTACATCCCCATGACTTACTTATATTATGCCTAGAAGTTTGCACCTCTTGATTCCCTTTTCCCATACTCCCACTCCTCAAAACCCTCCCTTATGATGACCACCAGTTTGTTTTCTGCATCTATGGGTTTGGTTTTGCTCATTTTGGTTTTTAGATTTCATCTATAAGAGAAATCATGTGGTATCTGACTTTGCCTGATTTATTCTACTTAGCATAATACTCTCTAGTTTCATCCATTTCGATGCAAATTGCAAAATTTCATTATCTTTTATAGTTGAGTAGTATTTAACTGTGCGTGTCACACACACAACATCTTTGTCCTTTCATTCATTGATGAATACTTTGGTTGCCTCCATATCTTGGCTAGGGTAAATGATGCTGCAATGAACATAAGGTGCATATCTCTTTTTGAATTAGTGTTCTCTTTTTCTTCATATAGATACCCAGAAGTGGAATTGCTGGATCATATGGTAGTTCTCTTTTTAATTTTTTTGAGGAACCTCTTTCCTGTTTTCTACAGTAGTTGCACTGTGGAAATGCACAGGTTTGCATTCCTGAAAACAGTGTCCAAAAGGTTCCTTTTCTCCACATCTTCACCAATACTGTTATTTCTTTTCTTCTTGATGATGGTCATTTTGACAGGTGTGAGATCGTATCTCATGGTGGTTTTGACTTACATTTTCCTGACGATGAGTGATATTATGCATCTTTTCATGGGCCTGTTGGCCATCTGTATGTATTCTTTGGGAAAATGTCTATTCAGATCTTCTGCCCAGTTTTTAATCAGAGTTTTTTCTTGGTAATTGAGTTGTGTGAGTGTCTTTATATATTTTGGATATTAGCCCCTTATCAGATAGATATACAATTTGCAAATTTCTTCTTCCATTCAGTGAGTTGTCTTTTTATTTGTTTATGGTTTCCTTAGCTGTGCAGAAACTTTTAGTATGATGTGGTCCTATTTATTTTTTTGTTGATTTGCCATTGCCTTTGGAGTCAGATAAAAAAAATATTGCTAAAAGTTATGTCAAGGTTCTTACTGATATGTTTTCTTCTAGAATTGTTATAGTTTCCGGTCTCCCATTTAAATCTTTAATCCATCCTTTTTGAGTTGATTTTTCCATATGATGTAAGATAATGGCTCATATTCATTGTTCTGCATGTGATTGACCAGTTCATGTATCTTTCAAAAAAAAAATTTTTTTTAAGTAATTGTTATAGCTAATATGGGGCTCAAACTCAGGACCCTGAAATGAGATCAGGAGTTGTGCCCTCGGTTCATATATCTTTACTTCAGCTTATACAAGAGATTTGGTCTGTACCATCATTCTGTCCAAGACTATTAGAGTGGGAATGATAGGTGGAGATTACTTAGTCTCATTTTGAAGGCAGCAAAGCACAGATAATGGTGAAGTACCTAAATCAGTCAAACTGGGGCCAGAACTCAGGCACTAGACCCCAGATTCAGTGTTCTTTAGTCAGAATGGCAATATGGAAATGAAAAAAAAAATATAGTGTGTTTGACTTAAATGTCCAAACAGACTTTATTATCTTGCCCTAATACTCTTCTTCCTTGTAAAATCATAACTAACATTAAAAGAGTTATTGGCGGGATGCCTGGGTGGCACAGTCAGTTAAGAGTCTGATGCTTGGTTTTGGCTCAGGTCTTGATCTCAAGGTTGTGAGTTTGAGTCCCCGTCCCCCACCGGGGTCTGGTTCTGCACTCAGTGGGAGCCTGCTTGAGATTCTCTCTCTCCCTCTCTCCCTGCCCCTCCCCCATCTCTCTCTCTCTAAAAATAAATAAATTTTTTTAGAAATTAAAAAAAGAATAAAAGAGTTATTGGTGGGTGACATTTACCCAGTCACTCAAGACAGAAACTCAAAGTCAGTTTTAATTATGACCTCTCCTTTAGCCACCCATAAAATATGTCATGTAGTCTCATGGTCTGTCTTCTTAATCTGTCTCACTCTCTTCTCCATTTGGACTGCCCTTATGTTAAACTCAATCTTTTTTAGCCTGTATTGTTTCAATAGCTTCCTAAGTATTTTAGCAGCCTCTTATTTTTTGCTTACCCTTTTGTTTATCTTTTGCCCAAAAGCCTTTTGCTTACCCTTCATTCCTCCATTCACTGGAATAAAATTCTTTGTTAAATGCTGACATATCCCAGGCAGTATGCTAGATACAGAGAATTAAGAGACATAGTCCATGTATTATAGAATTAAAGAACTGGTAGAAAGAGACATATCTGTAAACAAATGTGGAATTCTGGTTCCTCCAGAATATCCCAAAGCAATCTGCTGATGAGACAAACCTGAGTTTATGTTCTCCACAGTGAAGGGGAGAACTAGCTCATAGACTTAGTAGCATCTATAAGGCAGGAAGGCGAAGTCAGGATATTTATGAAATTTTGAAGTCTTGTTTACGGTAGATCTTTCAGTGGAGAAGGGTCTTGGTTATGATTGGATAAGAATCATGATAAAACAGTTTAAGATTGGTAGACCTTGCAGGTGAGGATTTTGAAGGGGTCCAAAGAGTCTTTGGGTATAAACACTAGGTTGTTTTCTGTTGAGGAGTATGTGGTTCTCTCAGTAAGTTCCTGGAATGTACAATAAGGGTTATTTGCAACTTTAATCTTTTCAGGCAAGAATTTCCTGGAATGGTGATGTTGATGTAGGTAACAGTGTGGTGGTAGATAAGTTCATTTCTCACGAGGAAATGCATAATAGACACATGTGTGAGGTACTGTGAGAACAGGAAGAAGGGAGTGTTCAGTGATCCCTGGAGTTGGACTAGGCAAGAATTGAATAAGGTTTTCTGAACTTGAACTATCTTTTAAAAGATGAATAAGATTCATTTATGGATGTACCACATTTTATTACTCATTTATCAGTTGATAGACTTTTGGGCTGTTTTGATTTTTTGGCTATTATGAGTAATGCTGCTATGAACATTCCTGTATACATATTTTTTGTGAACATACATTTTCATTTCTCTTGGGCATAATCCAAGAGTGAAATTGTTTGATCATATGGTAATTCTATGTTTAATTTTTTTGAGGAACTGCCATACTGTTTTCCAAAGATGGTGTACCATTTTATATTTCTACCAGCAATGTGTAAGTGTTTAAATTTCTCCATATTCTTGCCAACACTTGCTATTTTTTCTTTATTTTTTAAAAATTATAGCCATCTTAGTGGTGTAAAGCAGTATCTCATTGTAGCTTTGATTTTCATTTCCCTAATAAACTAGTGGTGTTGAGCACTTTTTCTTTTTTTTAACATCTTAATTTTATTTTTTTCAGCATTCCAAGATTCATTGTTTATGCACCACATGAGCACTTTTTCTTGTTAGTCATTTCTAGATCTTCTTTGGGGAAATTTCTTTTCAAATCCTTTGCTCCTTGAATTTTTAATTGGGTTATTTGTCTTTTAATTGTTTAGTTGTAAAAATTAATTACTCAGGATACAAGTCTTTGATCAGATATATGATTTGCAAATATTTTCTCCAAAATCGTGGGTTGTGTTTTTACTTTTTTGTTGGTATCTTCTGAAGCACAGAAGTTTCAAATTTTTTATATTGATATGAAAGTCACATAACATAAAATTAACCATTTTAAAGTGAACAACTCAGGAACATTTGGTACATTTAATTTCTTTTCTTGACTAATTGACCAGACATGAACTTCAACATTTTGAGTAGCAGTAGTGAAAGCAGTCATATTGTTCCTCATCTTAGGGGAATAGTTTCAGTCCTTCATGATTACACTGTTAGCTGCAAGCTTTTTATAAATGCCCATTAGCTTGCTAAGAAAGTTCCCTTCTATTCTTATTTTGTTGAAAATTTTTATCAAGACAGAGTAGTTGGATGCTATCAGTTGCTTCTTCTGCCTTAAAGTAATCATGTGTTTTTAAGCATCCTTTCTGTTAATGTGATATATAACATTGATTAACTTTCTTATGCTAAACAACCCTTGCTTTGCTGGAATGAATCCTACTTGCTCTGGTCCTTTTAATATGCTGATAGATTCAGTCTGCTAGTATTTTGTTGGGAATGTTTGAATCTACATTCCTACAGGACATTTGTCTGTAGCTTTGTTTTCCTGTGATGCCATTGTGTGGCTTTTGTATTGGGGTAAAACTGTCCTTGTAGAATGAGTTAGAGTATGTTGCTTCCTCTTTATTTTTGGAAAGAGTTTGAGAAGGATTGGTGTTTATTTTTCTTTAAATGTTTGGTAGAATTCACCAGTGAAGGCATCTGGTCCTAGACATTTCTTTCTTGATAGAATTTTTTTTAATTACTAATTCATTCTTCCTGTTATAGATCTGTTCAGATTTTCCATTTACTCTTTAGTCAGTTTTGGTAATTTGTGGATTTCTAGGAATTCACCCATTTGATCTAAGTTATCTAATTCTTTGGCATACAAAAGTTTTAAATATTTATGAAGTTCAATTTTTCTACTCTTTTGTTACTTACTTTTTTTCATATTTGCAGGATTTTTGCCTAATTCAAGACAATGAAAATTTATCCCTATGTTTTCTTCTAAGATTTTTATAGTTTCAGCTCCTACATTTAAGTCCATGATCATTGTTAATTTTTGTATATGGTATGAGATAAGCATTAATGTTTATTTCTGCATGTGGATATCCAGTTGTTACTGCAACTATTTTTGAAACAAATAGGATTTTGTTGCCCATTGACCTTGTGTCCATTGGTCTCCCAAACTTGATGTAGACTGTAGCATCAGGGTAAGGATGTTGCAGGAAGTTTTAGTTTGGTGTCAGGTTGAAAGAGAGGGGAGCACATTCCTCAGAGAAAAGCCCTACTCATTGGACAATTGAGAACAAGGAAGAACATAGGGACATCTTTCTCAGGCCTCAGCCCTAAGCTGGTGCTGAAGTCTGGCACTTAGCTAACACTTATCTAACATATATCGGTCCTGAAGCTGAGGCCTTGACAGCTTGTAGTCCCAAGCATAGGGCTTTTTCTTCTCTCTCATTCTCTCAAGATTCTTCCCTTGGCCTCCTGAAGTGGTTCCAAGTAACCTGGGAGATCAACTAAGATTCCATTGGTGGTGGCGATGGTGTTGGTAGTAACAGTTGTAGTAGTAGGAGGAGGAGGAGGAGGAGGAGGAAGAGGCAGGGAAGAGAGAGTACTCAAAGGCATTAATATAAAGGAAACAAAATTTTAAAAGCCAACTCAGCTGACGGGAAAGGACATTTAAAAAGTTTGAACATAAGTGAGCAACATTGTTCATACTCTCCTGGGGTCTGATCTCTATCTCTTGGATGTACTAGAAGACCAAAGCAGCCCAGATAATCTTCGTTTGGTGTAAAGGCTGAGAAAAGTATAATTTGCCCTTGCCCAGATAACATGCAATTAATTAGACATTGTGATAGGCCTGAGAAAGATAATCCCAGAAGAGGGTGCAGGTCTGTTGCACTGCTGAAATTGCACTCTGGGGGGCAGTGTGGTAAAGCCAAAAGATCTCAAGTGCTGTGGCCAGACAGACAAGGGTCCAAATACTGGCTCTACCACTTCACTTCCTGTGTGCCTTTGGACAAGTTACCTAACCTCTCTGAGCCTTGATTTTTCTCTCCCCAAAATGCAGTTTTGTCTGTACCTCCAGAGTTTTGTGATAATGAAATGAGAGAATCTTGGCCCAGCACCTAGCACAGTGTCTGGTATGTGTACTACAAGGGGCCCAGTATGTGCGAGTTTCTTGCCCGCAGTCTTTTCTCCCCATTCCAAGCACAAACTGTAGCTGTCCGCTGTTTCCAAAGGCTTCCATCCCATCATGCTCCTTCTGATATTCAATCACGAAGAAACCCTGCCAGGAAACAGAAAACATCTTATGGCCAAGGATGTCCATTGTGTTTGTTAGTATTAAAAATGAACAAAAGAACAAAGAAAACTCTGAATACTGTAAATGTCTAACAGTAAAGGAATGCTATTATTAAAAATGACATCCACGAAGACTTTCAATGACATAATGAAGTGCTTACATTATAGCATTAGGGGAACAAAATCTGCATATACAATTCTATACTCAAGTATGTTGAACACATGAAACAACACTGATGGATGAAATGAAATACTAAAAAGTATTAACAATGGTTGCATTGGGGTGGAGGGTTATAAGTAACTTTTCCAAAAACTGTTCTACCTTGCCCATGACATTGTTTTCCTCCTGAAAACCACAAAATTGATCTTAATTACAGAATGATTTTTAAATGGCTCTTGAGGAGTGTTTCACAGCAACGAGAATGAGTCACAACTACATGTGACAACATGGATCAATTTCACAAGCATAATTTTGGGCAAAGGAAGACAGCTGCCAAAGAGTACATAGTGCATAATTTGCTTTGTGTAAAGTACAAAATCAAGCAAAACTAGTCTATGCCAGTGGTAATTGGGATAATAGTAACCACTGGAGGAAGAGCAGGTAGTAACTTGCACATGGCTCCTTTTGCTTGGACATTACATTTGTGAAATCCATTGTCTGTGGGAGGGAAGTGACTGGAAAGGGGGCTTCTGGGATCTGATGATGTTCTCTTTCATGATCTGGGTGCTAGGTGGGCCCAGTTTGTGAAAATTCATCACCCTTATGAACAGTGTTATACTTTAATAAAGAAGAAAAAAGGATGGATGGATGGACAGATGGATGGATGGATGGACGGGTAGGTAGGTAGGTAGGTAGAAATATACTTAGTGAATGCAAATCATCATTGGTGCCTTATCTCAAGGAGAAAGTCATCTTTAGAACAAAAAGAAAGTTGGCCACAAGATGGCGTTATAAGTTGCTTGGAAATCAAATTCCAAGGTGCTCCTCAGCAGAGTTTCAAAACCGAGTATTTGGTGTATTGTCTGAAAAGAAGAAAAGTTAGAAATTTTACAGTCTGGCCTTCTCTAATTTTCCAGGTGAAAGAAATAAGGCTGTAGAAGGATGACTTACCCAAGATCAAACTGCCGGTCAGAAGACCTGGGCTGAAAACCCAGGTATCTGGGCTATCAGCTTGTTCTGCCATGTTCAAAACCCCCTATTTTCAGCTCTCTTCCCTTCTTACCCGGCCTGGAATAAGACATTTATCTAGAAGAAGTGTCTTTTTTTTAATAACTCCAGAAAACAGAAGTTTCAAACGGAATAGAAAATTCTTGACTAGAATTGGCAGAATTGACAGGCTGCAGTGTGAAATTTCCATATATGGACATTTGAAAGCATCATATGGCTGATACCGCCTGAGCTGGCTTAGGTTTCTACTTCCTTAGATGTGGAGGAGAGACCAGATACCCTCCGTCTGATTTTTTTTCTCTCTCTCTGCTTGTCTTTGTTTCTTTCAGTCCACCCTCCCCTCCCTCCTTTCTCTCCCTTCTTTCCTTCCTTCCTGGTCTCTTATCTTTTTTTAAACCACAGGAGCCACCAATGCCTCTCAGAACCAAAAGGTCAAAACCAATGCAATGGCTTTATTAAACAGACCAGACCTTGGCTCCCTCTGTTGTGATTCCTTTGTCATTATTGCAGAGGACTTGCAGGAGAAGAGTCCATGTGGCAAATGAAAGTGTCAAGCTGAGAGGAAAGATTTGTGTCCTCCTATCCTGGACCTACAGAGAGCTCCCTTAATGGATGAGGACAAGCCCATCCAGCAGAGGAAGAAGACCGTCAGCTGGTTCTAAGGTGTGCACTGCAATCTTTTCTGATAACCTCTAATTAAAAGGTGGGCTCTTTATATGGGGAGCAAATGGATTGGAACAAGGTGGGGGGTGATTTATCCCCCGGGAACATGCAGCCATGTCTGGAGGTATTTTTGGTTGTTACAACTGGGAGGAAGGTGCTGCTGGAATCTTACGGGTGGAGGCCAGAGATGCTGCTAAACATGCTACAATGCATGTTATACAATGCATACACACACACACACACAACACAGATACATATACACATACAAATACATACGCATATCATACATATACATATACAATGCATGTAATACAGGACAGCCCCCACAACAAAGAATTATCTAGCTCCAAATGTCAGGAATTCTGAGGTTAAGAAACCTTACTCTAGGGGCACCTGGGTGGCTCAGTCAGTTAAGCATCTGACTCTTGATTTCGGCTCAGGTCATGATCTCAGGGTCGTGATATCAAGCCCCATGTCGGGCTCCATATTGGGGGTGGATCCTGATTAAGATTCTCTCTCTCCCTCTCTTGCTGCTCCTGCCCTGCCTTCCCTTTCTCTCTTTAAAAAAAAAAAAAGAAAGAAACTCTGATCTCTGGGGTGCCTGGCTGGCTCAGTTGGTAGAGCATGACTCTTTTGATCTTGGGGTCATGAGTTCAAAGCCCCATGTTGAGGATAGAGCTTACTTTATTTTTTTAGAAGATTTTATTTATTTGGCAGTGAGAGAGCACAAGCAGGGTGAGAGGCAGGCAGAGGAAGAAGCAGGCTCCCTGCTGAGCAAGGAGTCTAATGTGGGACTTGATCCAAGAAACCTGGGATCATGACCTGAGCTGAAGGCAGACACTTAACCAACTGACCCACCCAGGCAACCCTAGAGCTTACTTTAAAAAGTAAATAAAACAAATAAAAGTTAGCTAGACCTTAAAAAAATAAAAAAAGAAACCCTGCTCAGTATAAAATTAGACCCTACTGAAATAATGTGGCTCCTTAGAAGGTCTTTCTGTTTTCTCATGCAAGCCAGATAACAAAAGAAGGAGGAGGAGGAGGAAGAGGGGGGAAAAACCCAAAATAAATTAGGCACTATCTAACTCCGGTATCTGTCTCCTAAAGACAAAGGATGCAGCTAGATTAGAGCTAATCCACATTTTATTACATATTTTTCTTTTTAATTTCTTCTTAGATCAGAAGCATTCAAGTCAGTTCTTAAAGCAATAAGTGCTTATGCAAACAAGGAAGGTGCAGTGCTGGTTCACCAAGGGGACGCCAGAAGGTCTAAGCTGTTTCCTCTCCTTGGTTCTCTTTCTAAAATGGGGACGGAGGAATTTGAATCTAAATCTTTGACAGAGGTGTTCAATGTTTCGTACCCATCACTCCTATCTTATGTATTACTTGGGGTCATTCCTGACCCCTACCAGGACAGGATTGTCCTCCCACTCTGTGGCCCATAGGGTACAGACTCCAGCTTTCCCTGGTCCTACCTCTTTCCGCCATGCTTGCTTCTGGTCCCCTGTAAGCATTAAAGACACAAGCAGAAGAGCTTATCAGAGAAAGAAGCCTCAGGATACCAGAACTCTTGGTGGTTGAGAGAAGGTTTCCAGCCTATTTACTTTTCTGGGTAAGTAAAGGATAACCAGAAAGGATGTTGCTTCGATCCTCATGGCTGAAAATCTTTCTCATAGGCATGTCTCTTTTTCTACGTTAGGAAGTGAGAGCACCTGGAGGACAAGGTTGAGGCAGATATTTTCACGGCTTTAGTCATTGTTTTGCTTATTAGTGACCACTGCCTAGGCCTGGAGATAGTACTTAGAATCTAAGAACGTCAGAAGTAGTCCTGCTCCTCATTTTAGAAATGAAGGAACTGAGTACCAGAGAGAAAAGTGAATGATCTAAGGTCACGAGGGTCATAGAACTGAAAAGGCAGAGAACCATCTTCGGTGTGAGCTTATAGTTTCTAAAATTGGGAAGGAAAATAATCTTGCTTCAGTCAAAGCTCCTGGCTAGCATAAACAGAAGGCATAAGTTCCCTGTTCTTCATCCACTTCTTCTCTAAGTACCAGCCAGAACTCGACTGACAAAATAAAGAATTGAAGCAATTTTCTGAATCATTTGGACTGAAACCTCACTGCATAGCTTTAGCCTTTAAATATATGTGGTGTGGCTATAAAGCAATGTGACCAGTTTCCACAAACCACACAAGAAAACTGGGCACACTATTATATATTCATACTTCATGCTCTGGATTTTCCATGAATACAGGGGACAGGAAATCCAGAAATAACCCCCAAACTTGTTTTGAAGCCAGTTTCTACCTCCACCTTCAACAAATCTTCTGCAAAAAGCCACTATGGAGAAGCAAAATCGACTTAGCCATGCTGTCGCCTCTCTTCTTTTCTCTTGGTGCTTGTTGCATTCATTTTCTCCTTGTGCTGATACCAAGGCATGCAGCTGGAAGGTCAAAAAAGAAGGGGAAATCATAAGGAGATGGCAAAGGAAAGTCTACTCGTGGAGCAAAAGACACGAATGACACAACACTAGCCATGAACCCCACATTTCAAGAAGAGGAGGATTTGTTGGCCTCTCCTAAGGATTATGCCCAAGGTGGGGTCCAAGGACCAGCAGCATTGACATCACTTGAGAGCTTGTTACAGGTTCAGAATCTATCCCAGGCCTCCCTGGCATATCTCACATTAGAAAATACCCCTAATTGATTTGCGTGCGTGTTAATATTTGCGAGGCTTTGATGAGAATAACTGGTGAGAATAACTCTGGGTCAGAACTTGGAAAACCAGGTTTCTCTTCCTGCTTTCTTCCACTTACAGGCTTAATAAACCGATCTGAATTGCTTCCCCTTTCTGAGCTTCAGTTTTCTCGTGAGTACAATGATTAAAATAGACTAGAAGACCTCTGAGTGTCTTTATGCCCTCAGATTCTAGAATTCCAGTTAACAGTGGACACCTGGCCTTGGACGCTTCCTTGTGGACACCTCAACATCCATCAGATTATCAAAGGTTATGATTGAAAACCCAGATGGTAAGACATTGGTTCCCTTGGCCATTTCTATGGCCTTCTTTTAGTTTGTTCTCACCTCTCTGGCCCTTCCAAGGATTCTGAGATGGGATGTCATGTTTATTACTATTCCCAGTTTTTCATACTGAATCCACATGAAGTGACAAGAGAAGGCAGCTGTGCTGATGGCGGGAAGTAACCAAAATCTGGAGCCATTGCCCTGGAGCTGGAGCAGACAGAGGGAAATTCTCAGGATAAGGAGACACTGCGACCATTTCCGAAGCAATCCTTCTCCACCTGGCACTTCTTTCTTACAAAATCACTTAAGAAGCATTAATTTTTTCCCGCAATGTTTATATTTTTCTTTTTCTGCTTTTCCATCTCTTGGACCAGGTCAGGTGAGCCATATCACCATACAGTGTTTGGCCATGGCCTTATTTTTGAAAATGGACTAAAATGAGGTGGAAGAGTAGCATCACCACAAAGCCAGGGGTATGTTCCACAGAAAGAGATTTGAGTGGGGTATCTTGGGTCTCTCAAACCTCAACTAACCATCTGGAGACCCTAACTAAGTACTTGTACCAGTAACAATTGCTCAATAATAAACTGCCCTTAGCTTAGGGACACAGCAGCAACTTTATTATGCTCATGGATTCTGTGGTTCAGGAATTCAGGCAGAGCTTGGCGGAGTGATTCTTTTACTCCTGGAGGTATCAATTGAGGTCACTTGAGATACGTAGGTGATAGATGGGATAGTTGGGAGCATCCAAGATGGCTTCACTTCTGTGTCCAGTGCCTTTGTGGGAATGGCTGGAAGACTGGATCAGCAGAACATATTGCCTGGAGTACCCACTTGTGGCCTCTCCAGCGTGGTAGTCTCAGGGCTTTTGAACTGATGGGGCAGCTAGCTTCCCTCAGAGGGATTATCCTAAAAGGACCAGGTGGAAGTGGCATGGTTTTTTCCAGACTGATATTAAAATTAATATAGTGTCCCTTCTGACATATTGCATTTGTTGAAGCAGTCACAAGGCCACCTCGATTCAAGGAGAGGGAATGTAGACTCCACATCTGGATAAGAGGAGTTTTGGTGAATTTGTGGCCATTTTCAAAAACCTCAACTGCACCAGGGGATAAAATGCCACCTAGAAAACACTCTACTCAATCCTGGAAAGGACCATGTGTGCTTGCAAGGGCTCCTTTTTCCCATCCAGCGTGGGGCCCATATGAGAGGGTGAGCTCAACAGGATACCACGGATTCTCTTTGGCCCTTCTCTCCATGACCCACCCCCTACCTTTCTTCACTAGATCTTACAGCTTGGCCTAAAAAGAGGAAGTCATTGAAGGCATAGGAAAAAGTATTCTTTCCTTCCCCTTTTTTTTCACTGTTCCCTGTCTTTTTTAAAAATAAGACCTCGATGGGCTAAGCCTCCCACTTTCTGTCTGCTTTCTCCTGGGCTGCACCTTGATCCTGCTCAAATTACCAAAAGCTGGGGAAGGGTGTCTTACTGTGCGAGGCTTCTGGGATCTGAAAGAATAAAAAGAGCAAATTATGCAGAAAAAGGGCTCCCAGAGAGCCAAAAGAAAGCAAGGGTTTGTTTGCCTTAGGCCAGTTCTATTTATATTTCCTATACTCCACCCTAGCCGGGTGGTCTAATTATGTGGCTCTGTGGACTCCAGAACTCCATTTTCTTCTTGATCGGCACCAAAGCTTTACTCGGAGTGGGAGGCAGCAATTTCAGTCCCCCCACCCAGTTTTCTTCCCAAGAGTAGCAGCGTGTACCCCTTAGCTCTTGTGGGTCACTTACCCCATGCCAGTCATTGTGCCAGGTAAATCAACCATCGTCAGCCTTACCACACCAGCCATCAAGGACTAATACTTTGCTCTGATTTCCCAAGCCTTCTATATCTTTATCTGACCCCACCCTAATCTCCCTTGTGTTTGGTCACTCAATGCTCCTTTCCTACCTGGACAATCTCTAGTGCTTGTACCAGCCATGCTACTGTGTAATGGCATCCTTATAACAGGCACGCATTATTTCATGTATCAGCTTTGACCTCTCAACTATATTGTTGTGCTCATGTGATTTATAATGAGAAAACTATATTTGATTTTTGTTCCTGTTTCTGGCACAGAGCCCCCTAAAACCCTCGGAATGTCCCAAGCCAGGAAAATGAGAAATGTGTCTTTTGTTATGTTAATGAGGCTGCTTTTGGACACCTCCAATCCCCCCCACCCCCACCCCCATTGCCAGAAGAATCCACTTGTGATTAGTGAGTTGGAACTTTTAGTCCCACCCCTCTGACCTCTGGGGAAGAGAGAAAGGCCGAGGGTTGAATCCATCACCAGTGGCCAATGGTTTGATCTACCATGCCAATGGAATGAAACTTCCATAAAAAGCCAAGAGGACAGGCTTCCCAGAGCTTCTGGGTAGGTGCACAAGTAGAGATTTGGGAAGAGATGCATGTGGCAGGGGACTACGTTCAGCTTTACCTCTTAAATGTTACTGTTCTTTCCCGATCTTTGTATCCATCTTATTCTTCCCTGTCCCTTCTAAAACAAATTCATTCTGTGTCCCATCCCCACAAAGTTTGATCAATTTGGGGGCAGTGGTAATGAGAGTGACTACTCTTGGATAGGTTCTGTCTCCAAACCCACAGCTGCAGATCAATCAAGCTATGTTCCTTTCCCTCCTTGGTCCACAATCAAAGATACTCTTGATTTATGATCTCTTATTTCTTCAACCCTGTGGTTCTTGTGTGAAATGTGAAAGTTAGTCATGAGAAACCTCACTAAAATGGAGTCAGGAGGTTTTGGCTGGGGAAGCTCTCATGCTCTACCACTCTTAGTCAACTGCAGATGCAACAAGAAGAGATGTCTTTGACCTAACACGGACTTGACCTTGCATGGACATATACTACTCTACTTCTCCAGAAGGATGAAGAAACACTTTCCTCATCCTCTGCCCTGGGCAACAGCTCAGCCAATGAAAATCTACTGTACTTCAGACTCGCAGTTTAATCCAGGGGACTTTTAGTTCATAACAGCCTTCCCAACTTACCCCTTTACTCCTTAAGAAAAACATACCTCTCCTTTGTTCTCAGGACTTTCCTGAAGATTTGCTGCAGCTTCTTGTCCCAGACTGCTATTCTCTTCTATTCCTGAAGAAACCCATCTTTTGCCGGTAAAATAACTAGCAGTTTAACCTTTAAGGTTAACAGAAATAACATTGGCTGCCACGCTGGAGGACTGAGAGACTGGGGCAATGGAACATAAATCAGGTCCAGGAGGTAGAAGAGCTGTACTTTTCCCTCTTCTTCCCACTAAGTCCTGGTAAAAGGCCTGGAACGTTATATATAAAACAAACGGGCAAAAATTCTAAAAGGTAAAGCAAAGAAGGCAGACTGGTTTGGGACCTCAGGACCCAGAGAATGACATACTGGTGAGTTCCCTGAGTTTTCTTTTTATTTCCTATTTCCCAAGGTTGAAGCTGAAGGAAGCCAGCAACCTGGGAACATCAATGGCTATGGAAAAAAAAAAAAACAAACAAACAGAAAAACTCAACACAAGCCTGCTCTCTCTAGGCAAAGGACCAAGAAAGGGACAGATTAACATGTTAGAAAATACTCATAAAATAATTGTTCTACTCTAGTCAAACACCAGAAAAATCCACGACCTCACCTCTGCCCACACCCAACAAATGTTTAGTGGGGAGTATAGACTTTCACCCTTGTGATTCTGTGTAGAACATGCCCTCCAGAAAATGTCAGTGTTGAGGGCTGAGACTTTCAGCTGCACCAGGCAGTAATTAGCTCTCCTTCCATTATGATGTCAGGGAGACCATCTGGGGTTGGGGGGCTGGACTTCTATGCTCATGCAACTGTAGCAAATTGTCCCTCACATTCTGTACTGGGGTAATGTCAAAGGTAGCCAGGTCAAGAATGATGAAACCATGCCTCACATTATGTCAATTGGAGCTGTGTGGAGAGCTAGAAGTCCCATCCCCACACAGCAAAAAGGAGGAGCTCCTCCTTAATAGGGTATAACAGAGGCCAAGTGGAGGACTTGTACTTCTAATTCCACTCCTGAGGTGGCAGTCTCTCCTTCCCCTGCTGGAATGGTGTCAGAAAATGTCCACTAAAACAGAAGGTTTAAATAAGATCCCGAGACTCAGGACATAATGTGAAAATGCACAGGTTTTGATTAAAAAGCCTTCATCTTTCCAAGAACCAGGAAAATGTTGGAGGGAAAAAAGACAATCAAATAGATTTCAATACTGAGATTACAGAGATGTCAGGATTATTTGACAAAGATTTTAAAGCGGCCATTATGAAATTCTTCAAAAAAAATTATGAACCCTCTTGAGTTGGAAAAAAAAAAAAAAAGGAACGCCTCAACAATGAAACAAAATCTCCACAAGTAAATAGAAGATATAAGGAAAAAGCAAATGGATATCAACAGCTGAAAGGTGTGGATAGAAGAAAGACTCAGTGAATTGGGAAGTAACACAATAGCAATTACTGTCTGAATAAGGGAGAGAAGGTGACCTGGGTAAAAGTGCCTGAGGGACATGTGGGAATATAACAAATGATCTTACATCCGTGTTGTTTGAGTACCAGAAAGAAAGCATGGCTGGAAAAGTACTTTAAAAAATAATGGCTGAGAACTTCTTAATTATAGCAAAAAATGTTGACCTACTGATTCAAGAAGTGAACCCCAAGCAGGATAAACTGAAAGTAATCTATGCCAAGATGCATAATAATTAAACTAAAAAATATAGAAACAGAGAGCAGATTAATGATTGTCAGAGGTTAAGTGGGTAGAGGTATGAAGGAAACCGATGAGGCTATAAATGAGCAATGGGAGGAATTCTTGCTGCAGAATCTTAAACTGACCTAACTGTTCTGTATCTTGATTGTGTCAATGTCAATGTCCCAGTGGTGAAAACTGTATGTTAGTTTTGCAGCATGATACCATGGGGAAAATCTGGGTAATGGTTATATGGAACCTTTAGCATTGTTTCCTATTGAAACAATATCATGTGAATCTCCAATTATCTCAAAATAAAAATACAATTTAGAAAATCAGAATGCACACGAAGAAAAAAAGTTATGAATGGAAATATACTATCTCTGGGTGATCGGATCATTGCTGGCTCCTCCCACCCCCTTTGGGCTTTAAATGATTTTTGAGGTTGTGTAATATGAACTGCAGTTATTTGTGTATTTATTTGTGTTGTTTTGCAGAAGTGTGGGGAATCATCAAAATGGTTTTTCCATCCTCCCTCTTCTCTGCCCCTTCCCTGCAAGGCTCCCATCCCTTCCTACCCCACAACATCCCTATCTGCATTTAAATCTTGCATTTTTGCTGTAGCTTTCCTGTACCTATCTGGTATCAAAGCCTTACCTCAAGGCTAGGATCTGTAAGTGGATTTTGGATTTCAATCTAGGGAGAAGGACAAGAATAGGATTTGAAGGGTTAAGAAAGGGAGCAGGAGGGCCTTTGCTACATCCCTGATAAAATACGCAGTACATAACCCAGGAAATGAGAGAAGGACTCCTGGGATATTGTGCTTGTTTTTCTGTTCTTTTTTTCTTTGCACTTGCCCACGCAGCTTTACAAATGAATCAGGAAATAGGCACCTGGCTCCCTTTTTCTTTTCTAGAAATGCTGATTCTTGTCTTCGGAGGAATGAGTGCCCCCCCCCACAATAAATCAAAGCCCTGAAACTCAATTGAAAAGCACCAAGGTTTACCCTTGATTAATTTCTCATTTCACCTTGCTCTTACCCAATGCTGAAAGCATGGTACAATTCAGTTTTAAATGAAAGCTGCTGGCTTGGATTCATGAAGGATCTTCTTTCTTTTCTTCTCTCTTTCTCTTTCCCACTCTCTCTCTGAGGGGAAGATTCCGGTTAAAGAATTTTTTTTTAACATTTTATTATGAAGCTTTCAAAGATACAGAGAAGTGGAAAGAATGTTTCAGTGAATACCTGTATACTCACCACCTATTCTACATTTTACTGAACTCCCCTCATAATACACCTTTCCCTCTAGCTGTCTTATCTATACATTCATTAAACTAAGTTGCAGGCTTTGTTACAGTTCCCCTAAGCATTTCAGTATGCATGTCATTACCTAGAGTTCCATAATTGACTAACGTTCTTTTTCCTTTTGTTGTGAAATTTACATATGGCAAGGTGTACGCATCTTAAGAGGTACATTGGCTGGGTTTTGACATATACATATAAGTGAGTAATCCAAGCCCCTGTCAAGATACAGAATGTGATCATCAGAAGTTTCCCTCATGTCCCTTCACGGTCCATATTCACCTACAACATGCTTTACAGGTAACTAGTGTTCTGGAATCATACAGAATGTACTCTTCATGGAAGGCTTCTTTCACCCAGAATAAAGCACCTGAGAGTCTACCATGTTGGTACGTATTAGCAGTTCACCTATTTTTATTGCTGAGTAGTATTTCATTGTTTGAGCATACCACCACTTACCCATTCTTCTACCTGCCCTATTTCATTTTTTTGCTATTACCAATAAAGCTGCTGTCCTTGCTTTTTTGTGTTAATAAATGTGTTTCATTTGAGGAAATAACCTATGGTATTTCCATTGTCGGAGTTGGGGTGGAGACTGTCTCCCATATGGTGACTTGGTAAACCAGACCATAGCTTAGGGGTTGGTTCCCAAAGGCCACCCATGTCCCTAGTTGGATTTCCTCTCAACTCCTTTTTTTTTTTTTTTAAGATTTTGTTTATTTATTTTGAAAGAGAGAGTGTGTGAGCACACACAAGAGTAGGGAGTAGGGACAGAAGGAGAAGGAGAGGCAGACTCCCCACTGAACATGAAATCTGACTTGGGGGCTTGATCCCAGGACCTTGGGATCATGACCTGAGCCAAAGGCAGATGCTTTACCCACTGAGCCACTCAGGTGCCCCTCCTCTCAACTCCTAAGCTGCTCTGCTAGATTAGGCAGGGCTGCTTTCAAAAATGGCTTTCAATGTGTGACTTCACTGTCAGAAATGCATATCAGTTGGTTTTTCTCATTGTCCACAGGCTCCACCCTAATACTAACTTCCCCGGTGTTCAGTGTATTCAACTGCAACAGGCTCTTTGGGTCCTCCATTTTCATTCTGGTCACCTATTATTGCAAAGTCACCATGGAACAATTCTAATTTTTAAAAAAGCTTTTATGTAACTATTTGAGAGAGAGAGATAGAGAGCAAGCGAGAGAGCATGAGCTGGAACAATTCTAATTTTTAAAAAAATTAAAAATGATCACAAAGTAAAATTGACTTGGGAAGTGTACAGTTCTATGAATTTTAACATATTTGTAGAAAAATGTGAATCTTAATGGAAAACTATATATTATCTATAGCACACTGTTCCAGGCTATCTGATTCGGGCCTATTCATGGTCTTTGAGCAATTTTGCAAAGACCAAAATTGTTTTGTAAATTGTAGGTAATTGTTAGACATGCTAACTCTGTCTTATCTAGTTGAGTTTTGATTGGCTTCCCTCCTTTCTGTGGGAAAATGAATTTTGCCTGTATTTGCAATTGAATTCTTCCATACAAATTTGTGCTTTTTTCACTTTTCCTTTACACTGGTTATAATATCTGCCTGTGTTCCTCTTTTGAGTAAAATAAATCTTTAAAAAAATTTTAAAAAATATTTATTTATTTGAGAGTGAGAGAGAGTGTGCGTGCATACTCACAAGCATGATGGAGAGGAGGGGGGAGGGAGGGACAGAGGGAGAAGCAGACTCCCCACTGATCAGGGAGCCAGACGCAGGGCTCCATCCTAGGACCCTGAGATCATGACCTGAGCCAAAGGCAGACACTTAACCAACCAAGCCACCCAGGTGCCCCTAAATCTTCGTTTTTAATCCGAAGAAGCATTGACAATATTGTTAATCAGTTTCAGCTGTACGACATAGTGATTGGATATTCATATACATTATAAAATGGTCAATACAATAAATCTAGTTACCATCTATCACTACACAAGGTGGTTTCAATGTTACTGACCATATTCCCTATGTTGTACATTGTATCCTCGTGTTTTATTTATTTTATAACTGAAAAATTATACCTCTTAATCCCTTTACCTATTTGGTGCATCCTCCTGCCTTTGGCAACCACCAGTTTGTTCTCTGTATTACTGAATTTGCTTCAGTTTTGTTTGGTTCATTTGTTTTGTTTTTCAGATTGCATATGATGTTTGTCTTTCTCTGACTTATCTGACTCAGCGTAATACACTCTAGGTTCATCTGTGTTGTTGTAAATGGTCCGAATTCATTAAAAAAAAATATATATATATATATATTTACAGAGAGAGAGAGATCACAAGTACACAGAGAGGCAGGCGGAGAGAGAGGAGGAAGCAGGCTCCCCACCGAGCAGAGAGCCCGACGCGGGGCTCGATCCAGGACCCTGAGATCACGACCTGAGCTGAAGGCAGAGGCTTTAATTCACTGAGCCACCCAGGCGCCCCTAAAATATATATTTTTAAAGACTTTATTTTTGAGAGACAGTGCTCGCGCACACAGGAACAGAGGGAGAAGCAGACTCCCCACTGAGCACAGACCCCCCCCCCCCCACTAGCCCCGCATCTTCCCCAAGGTGGAACTCAATCCCAGGACCCTGGGATCATGACCTGAGCCAAAGGCAGATTCTTAACTGACTAAGCCACCCAGGTGCCCTCCGAATTCATCCTTTATTATGCCTGGATAATAGTCCACTCTAGATATATGTTGCATCTTCTTTATCCATTCATCTATTGATGGACATTTAGGTTGCTTCCATATCTTGGCTAGTGTCCATAAATGCTCTGATGACCATAGGAGTTCATACATCTTTTCAAAGTAGCATTTTCCTTTTCTTCAGATAAATACCTAGAAAAGGATTGCTGGACCATATAGTAATTCTATGTTTGATTTGTTTTGTGGAAACTCCATATCGATTTCCAGAGTAACTGCACCAATTGATTGTCAAATGTACCAACAGTATACAAGGAGTTCCTTTTTCTCCACATCCTCACCCATACTCTTTATTTCTTGTCTTTCTGATAAAAGCCATTCTGACAGATGGGAGGTGATAGCTCATTGTGATTTTGCTTTGCATTTCCCTGATGGTTAGTGATGTTGAGCATCTTTTCATGTGTCTGTTAGCCATCTGTATGTCTTTGGAAAAACGCCTATTCAGGTCCTCTGCCCATTTTTTAATCAGATTGCTTATTTTTGTTATATGGAGTTGTATGGGTTCTTTACAGATTTTGGATGTTAATCCCTTATCAGACATATCATTTGCACACCTCACTTCCCGTTCACTAGGTTGCCTTTTCAATTTGTTGATGGTTTCCTTTGCAGTGCAAAACATTTTCAGTCTGATATAGTCCCTTTCGTTTATTTTTGCTTCCTTTGCCTGGAGGAAACTGATCCAAAAAATACAGCTAAGACCAATGTCAAAGAGCTTACTGCCTGTGTTTTCTCTGAGGCGTTTTATGGTTTTAGGTCTTACCCTTAAGTCTTTAATCCGTTTTGGGTTTATATGTGTATATGGTGTAAGGAAGTGATCCAGTTTTATTCTTTCTCATATAGCTGTCCAGTTTTCCCAGCACCACGTATTGAAGAAACTGTCTTTTCCCCATTTTATATTCTTGCCTCCTTTGCTGTAGATTAATTGACCATATAATCATAGGTTTATTTCTGGGCTCTCTGTTCTGTTCCATTGATCTATGTGTCTGTTTTTGTGCCAATACCATACTGTTTTGATTACCCTAGCTACATAGTATAGTTTGAAATCTGGGAGCCTGGCACTTCCACCTTTGTTCTTCTTTCTCAAGATAGCTTTGGCTCTTCAGAGTCTTCTGTGGTTCCAAACAAATTTTCGAATTATTTGTTCTAATTCTGTGAAAGACGCCATTGGTATTTTGATAGGAATTGCGTTGAGTCTGCAGGTTGCTTTGGATAGTATGGACATGGGTAAAATAAATCTTTAACATATGTTCATTTTTATATCTGTATGAGAACCATGATTTTATTTATTTTTTTTTGAAAATTGTGGGTTTTTCCCCCCATTCTTAAACTGAAATACAGGTCTCATACCATAAAATTGATCTTCTTAAAGTGTGCAATTTAGTGGCTTTTGTGTATTTTTGGTATATTCATGAAGTGCAGCTATTATCCCTAATTCTACAACATTGACATTTATGTTTTAACATACCACTGAGGTTTATCAAAGTTGTCGTATGTATCCATAGTTCATTCTTTTATAGTGATGAGCAGTCTTCCATTGTATAGATGTACCATTTAATTTATCCATCACTCATTGGAGGACATTTGTGTTCTTTCCAGTTTTTGGTATTTTTGAAGAGCACTGCCATAAACATTCATGAACAGGATTTTTTTCCCGGTACTGTTATTTAATATTTTATCTCTTAGTTTTAGCATCACAAAATGTAATTTTTGTTGGACTTTATAATCGATGGCTATTTAGAGTTACACATAGATTAATTTCTTTGTTCCCTGTGGCAGGTCACCTTTTCCAAAGATGGAGGCAACCATATCTCCAATTGCACATGTTCTGCAGTGAGAACTTGCCACACCCCCTTCAAGAGGTAGGGCCTAAGTCTTCTGATCTTGAATTTGAGATGGCCTTAGCGACTTGTATTCATCAGTAGAAGGTGGTGGGAGTGACACTGTATCACTTCTGAGATGAGGTCAGAGAAGGTCACACAGCTGCCACCTGGTTCTCTTGGAACGCTCACTCTCTGGACACTCCACTGGAGTGGCCATTTGTAGGTGCTCTAACTATAGTCTCCACTAAGCAGTCTTTGACGTATCCCAGCTCACATGCCAGATAGATGGGTAAAGAAACCACTAGATACTTCCAGTCCCCAGGCATCTGAGTCATGCGCAGACATTCGAGACTCGCCAGCTGAGGCCTCAGACAACAGAAAACAGAGACAAGCCATTCTTGTCGTGTACACAGGTTTTTGTGTGGATAGAAGTTTTCATTTCTCTAGGGTAAGTATCTGTGAGTGGGTTCTTCAGTCACATAGTAAGGACATGCTTAACTTTATAAGAAGCCACCGAATTCTTTTCAAGAGTGACTGCTTAGTTTTGCATTCCCACTAGTAATATATGAGATTTCCAGTTGCTTGCAATCTTCCCCAGGCTTTGGGCTTGTCATCATTTTTTATTTTAGCCATTCTAATAAGTGTGCAGTGATATCTCCTTGTAGCTTTAATTTGCATTTCCCTAATGGAAAATGATGCAGAACGTTTTTTCACGTTCTTATTTGCCATCTGCATACTCTTTTTAGTAAAATGCTCAAGATTTTTGCTGGTTTTTCTTTTAATCAGTAGCTTCAGACTGACATTTTAAAAAAATCAACTCTGGTAATATCCCATGTCTCTCCTTCCTTCCAACATCACTCTTATTTCTCTTTATTTTCCAGTCGGTTTTTCTTCTTGGTAAGCCTGCAGCAACGTTTGACAAACGCTTTTACCTGTGGAAATTAAACTCCTATGAAGTGATACAGTATAATCCTCACCCCAGAAACTTCCCTCGTGCCCCTTCCTGTTATTCCCTACTCCTCCCCTCGCACAGAGTAATCAGTGCTCTTTTTTTTTCCCCACCACTGATTTTTGCATGATATAAATGGAATCACACAGAATGTATTCTTTCATGTGGCCCTTCTTTATTTAACGTGGTTTGGAGATTCGTCCATCTTGCCTGTATCAGGACTTCCTCGCTGTTTATTCCTGGGTAGTATTCCGTTGTCTGAATAGGACCACGGTTTATTAATCCAGTCCTCTATGGATGAACACCTGGGCTGTTCAGTGTGGGCTATTATGAATATAGCGGCTGCGAACCATCATGTACAAGTCTTTTACCGGATACCCGTTTGCACTTCTCGTGGCTACACACCCAGTTGTTCGATTGCTGGGTCGTAAAGACTGAAATGTACGTAACGTATAAACAGCTGCCATATCTTTTTCCAAATGCAGAGAAATCCTTCTGGGGAAGATGCCTTAGGCGCCTCCGATTCCTGGGTTTCCCAGGAATAGAAGTGCCCTTTGTTGTGGAAATTGTGGAGGTGGAATATTCCCACCCCCTTCCTGGATCCGAATTGATTCAAGACTATATGTGCCTCTCCTCACAGCTCTGCTCTCACAGCTGTCAGCCCTGGTCAGGGGGAGGCGGGGAGGTTTAATTATAATGCTTCTGACAGTTTCTGAGCAGAAAGCCCAGTGCCTGCTGTACCAACAGCTGAGCTCAGCCTGAAGCTGCCGTGCTGAAAACTCACCTCCCCGTTCCTGGCTCTTCTTCAATAGGGCTGCTTAATGGGCCAAGAATTTCGTGTCTCCACATGCTCCTTACACAGGTCAGGTGCAGGTTGCCAGCGCTCTCCAGCCCAGGAGGCTCAGATCACTTTCCTCCTCTTACCACTGGGTTAGTTGCCCTGTGGGCAACAGCTCAACACTGCTCAAGTTCTTGGAGTTCATCACATTGGAACAGGCATCTCCTGGCTGGCTCTGCTCATGTGCCTCTAGGATCCATTTCTGTGGACTCGGACATCTTTGTCCCATGGTCAATTTGGAGAGCAGAAGCCCCAAGATGTTGTGGGAGTGGGCAGGGGTGGGGGGGGACACTCCCTCCCTCTTTCAGAAATTCTTTTTACTTCCTCTCAGAGCACTTCAGGAGTGTCTTCTTTAGGGCACTGACCTCTTTTGGCCCTATATCATCACATCTTTGAAGTCATTTGTTCACTTAATGCCCCAACTTGTTCCAGCAATAATTTGAACTGATTTTGTAAGAAGAAATCAATTACAATTAGATATAAATTAAAAGTGGAATGGAAGAAAAATGAAGGTGGGGACATAAATGGAACCAGGAATGCTAGTTTTGTATGGTTCTTAACCTTCCTGACAAATAGTGAGTGACATAAGAAAGTATTGTTTTATTCTTCTTTATATTTCTTTTTTAAAATTATTTATTTTTTCAAAGATTTTTGAAAATTTATTTGACAGAGGGAGAGAGAGAGAGAGAGAGAGAGAGAGAGAAAATGAGCAGGTGGAAGGAGAGAGGGAAAGGGAGCAGCAGGCTCCCTGCTGAGCAGGAAGCCTGATGCAGAGTTCCATCCCAGGACCCCAGGACCATGACCTGAGCTGAAGGCAGACGCCTAACTGAGTGAGTCACCCAGGCATCCCCATATTTCTTCTTCTTTTTAAAAAAAGATTTATTTATTTGAGAGAGAGAGAGAGAGCATGCACATGAGTGTGGGGTGATGGGAGTTGCAGAGGGAGAGGGAGAAGCAGACTTCCCGCTGAGCGCAGAGCCTGACATGGGTCTCGATCCCACAACCCTGAGGTCATGACCTGAGCTGAAACCAAGAGGCGAATGTCCATCTGACTGAGCCACTCAGGCACCCCTCATCTTTGTATTTCTAACAAGGCTTGACACATTCTTTTTTTTTTAAAAAACAACTTTATTGAGATAAATTTATGTGTTATGAAATTCACCCATTTAAGTGTAAAATTTGACAGATTTTAGTATATCCACAGAGCTGTTCAATCGTCATCCCGATCCATTTTGGAACATTTAAACCACCCCGCAAAGAAACCCCATATCCTTTAGGAGTCCTTCCCTATTCCCCCTACCCCTAACTCCCGGCAACCGTTAACTTGTTTTCTGTCTCTATGGATTTACCTATTCTGGATTTTTAATGTAAATGGACACATAAAACCTATGGCCTTTTGTGTCCTCCTTGACTTTAGCATTGTATTTTCATGGTTTATCCATGTTGAAACATGTCTCAGTACTTGATTTCTTTTTATGGCCATATAATATTCCATGTTGAAACATGTCTCAGTACTTGATTTCTTTTTATGGCCATATAATATTCCATAGTATGGATATAACACATGTGATTCACCCATTCACTTGTTGATAAGGATTTAGGTTTTCCCCACCATTTGGCTGTTATGAGTAATGCTGCTATGCACATTTGTGTACAAATGTCTCTGTGTATGTATGTTTTCACTTTTCTTGAGCATATACTTGGAATGTATTCCAGGTATATACCGGGATTATACCTGGTATAATCCAGCAGTGGAATTGCTGCATTATCTAGTAATTCTATGTTTAATTATTTGAGGAATTGCCGGACTGTTTTCCACGTTGACTGCACCATTTTACATCACCAGTGCATGAGGGTTCCAATTTCTCCACATTCTGGCCAATACTTGTCATTATCTGTTTTTATGATTCTTCCATCTTAGTGGGCATGAAGCAGTATCTCATTTTGGTTTTGATTTGCATTTCCCTAATAACCAATGATGCTGACCATTTTTTCATGTGCTTATTCGCCATTACTCTATCTTATTTGGAGAAAGGTCTATTAATTCCTTGGCTCACTTTTAAATGGGTTATTTGTTGATTTACTTTTGAGGTGCCAGAGTCATTATATATCCTGTCATACCAGTCCCTTGTCAGCTGTATGATTTGCCAATATTTTCTCTTATTCTGCAGGTTGTCTTTTTACTTGCTCTTCAAATGATGCTGTCATTTGAAGCTCAAATGTTTTTAATTTTAATGAAGTCCAAGGTGTATATTTTTTCCTTTGTCATTTCTGCTTCCAATGTTGCTTATAAGGTTTTGCTTAGGGGCGCCTGGGTGGCTCAGTCAATTAAGTGGCCAACTCTTGATTTTGGGTTCTCGGAGTGGTAAGATGGAGCCTTGCATTACACTCCATGCTCAGTGGGGAGTCAGAGAATCTCATGCCTGAGATTCTCTCCCTCTCTTTCTGCCCCTCCCTCTGCTTGTGTGTGCTTTCACTCTAAAATACATAAATAAATCTTTTTAAGAAAAGGTTTTGCTTAACCAAGATTCACGAATCATCCAAACTTTTCTTTGACAGACCAGACATGCACATTTTTATTTACAACAGCAGCTACCATTTATTTCGTTCTTGCTTTATACTTCACATTATGCCAGACACTGTCCACAGGGTATTGATATCAGTAATGGCAACAGTAGTAGCTGACTTCATTGAGCTCTTGTGTGAATGGTGTCATTTAATCCTCGCACCAAATCTTTGAGGTAAATAGAAATATGTCTATTTTACAGATTGAGAAACTGAGGATCATAAACATTATTTACATATGATGCCTAGAGTTGCTGTATCCATCTTCTGGCCATAAATGAGGAATTGACGTCAAGCTGTGAGGGACAGGAGAATATGGAAAGGACCAGCTCTTGATGAGATACCAAATTAAAAGCCAAATAACACCAACCACCACATTAATAGCTGACATTTATTGAGCACTTAACAAGAGTTTTCTCGTTTACTATCACAGCAGTTCTGGGGCACCTGGGTGGCTCACCTTCTGCTCAGGTCATGATCCCAGGGTCCTGGGATTGAGTTCTACATTAGGGTTTCTTGCTCAGTGGGGAGTCTGCTTCTCTCTCTACCTCTGCCCCCACTCATGATTTCTCTCTTACTCTCAAATAGATAAATGAATTCTTTTAAAAAAATCACAACATTTCTTTGAGGAAAGGTACTATCACCCCACTGGAAGGCTCAGAAATGTTGAGTACTAAAGCAAACCTTATTGGTCCTTTCCACACTTTCTCACTAGAACCTTGATTTTTTTCACTTTCCTTAGGGTCGTCATGATTTTTGGGGGGGGGGAGAGAAAAACTCTTTCTAATCTTGAAGAAGTGAATCATGATTAATTTTAGCCAACCAAGGATCTCATTCCCCTTGCCAATAATTGGTTTCTGCTTGGAAATGGAATTAATCCTAGCCAATGGGACTTGAACAGAGGTCCGCTGAGGGTTTTCTAGGAGAGATTTTCACTGAGAATAAAAAGACATTCATGGGAAGAATGTTCTTTCCTGTTGCTTAAAGTAGATGGTTCTTCACACGATGCCTAGAACATCTGTAATCTCGTGGCTCATACAAGCGGACATTGATGACAAACTAGGGAAGGCAGAGGGAATAAATGGAAAACACCAGTTTCCTGATGAGCCACTGAATTGAGAACACTGTAATTGTCCCCAGATTTGTTGTTTAAGCCACTTTTCATCAATTATTCTTTCACTGGCAGCTAAATTCATCCTGTGTATTTATTCAAATATGTAGGTAGTTAATGATAAAGCCAGAAATCAAACCAAGGTCTGTCTGACTCCAAAATTCATGAGCTTACTCACTATATAACATGTCTCTGTTTGAATTTGTAAACTTGCAATGCAGGACTAATAGCCAGTGACATTATATCATATAAGATCCTGTAGAATAGAAATTATTTTGTATTGGCAAAGAGTGTATGTATAAATTTAGAAGAGAAACATAGAATCTTAGATGTCCTGATCCAAACGCCCACTTGGTGTAGGACATCCCTCTCCAGCATCTCTAACTGATGATCCTTCCAGTCTACTTAAATAGAAGTTATGATTGTAATGGGGAAAAGTTAGACTTTGGAATCTGAGCTGGACCTGAATCTTGATGACTACTACCTTGGCCTTTAGGAGTCTAAATTGTAAAATGGACACAATAATATGGACACAATAATAGTCCATCAAGGTTGTGGTGATGGTTAGTACAATAATACATTCAAAATTTCTGACACCAAATAGATTACAGAGAGGTCATTATCTCATAAGTAGATATTCTGCTGCTTCATTTCTAATGAAAGTAAGTTGAGCTCCTATCAAAACACCTGGGAAGAAGAAAACAAAATCCTTTTTGAGAGCTAAAGAATTTTGAAGGGTGCTAACCAATCCTAAGTGTAGCAGTTTTACCTTTCTGTGGGCAGAAGAAGCCCTGGGATCCCATCTGACATTTGCTCTTTGAATTTCCAAATTTGGATTATATGGAAGACTATAGTTTCCTAGAAAATGGCAATAGAGTCTCTCACCTCATGTGTTCTTAAACTATGATCTCAATACTCCTCCCACCGACGGGGTGGGCTTTATGCTTCTTTCCCTCAAGTCTGGATAGGGGCTTATGACCTCTCCAATCAATTCCATGCAATAGAAGTGAGGACATGTTATTTCTGAAGCTCCTTCATCATAAAGATACAGTACATCGTAAAGATACAAAAGATCTTCATAAAGATACATCATAAAGATACATCACTGACACAGCCACAATGCCCAATTAGCCCACATAGGGAGACCACATAGGTTCAATATGGAGGGGACCCAAGGCCCTTAGGGGACAGGCAGCATCAACTACCAGACATGTGTGAGTGAGTGAACTAGTCTCGAGTTTGGCTCCGGCTCCTAGCCTCTGGGATTCCAGGGAAGGCCCCAGGTATTATGGAGCATCTCAGCAGGGCCTTGTCCAAATTCCCAACCCACAGAATCCATGGCCATAATAAATGGTTGCTTTATGCTTCTAAGTTTTCAAGTAATTAGTTATGTAGCCATAGCAACTGTACTAGGTGACATACACACAGAAATTCAATAACATATCTGTAGGGTAATTTTTAACTGAAGCTTTATAAATCATAGTTAGTATTTAATATTACCACCCTATGGGCTCTGAACTTTGTATCTGTTATTTCATTTAATTCTTGCAAAATTCCTACAGGGTTGGCCTTATTCGTACTTACATTTTGTAGTTGAGTAAACCGAAGCTCAGTGAGATTCAATAACTTGCTTGGAGTCATGCAGCTAAAGTCTATACTCTTTCCACTATGTCACATGGCTTCTTAAGAGAGAACTATATTTTAAATGTGCAACAAAAGATAGAATCTCTATCTTTTGATTACAGAAACCTTACTCTGATTTCCAATGCTTGTCCCTCCCAGCTTCCACAAAGCCACTTTCACTGAATGTCTATAATGTCTATAATGACTGCCTTAGCTTCCTGGTTTCTCTGCTTTCAGATTTTTGGGGTACAATGTCCTCTGTACTACCGCATTGAGCTTTCTAAAACGCCAATGTAGGTCTGTCCCTCACCTACATCTTCATCTGAAAGCCCCCTTCTTTTCTGGAGTATTCCATCAGGAATGCCAGATCTTCAAAGACAAGGATCTTCCATTTCCTTTTTGTCTTTTCTCTTTTTTTTGCCAAAGATTTTATTTATTTATTTGAGAGAGAGAGAGAGATAGAGAGAGAGAGCAAGCGCGCACAAGCAGGGGGAAGGTCAGAGGGAGAAGAAAAGCAGACTCCCTGCTGAGCAGGGAGCCTGATTTGGGACTTGATTCCAGAACTCCAGGATCCTGACCTGAGCCGAAGGCAACCGTTTAACTGACTGACCCACCCAGGTGCCCCCCTCTTTGTCTTTTCACTGTTGCTCCCTTCAGTGCCTACACAGCCGGCACAGAGCAGAGGCTCAGGAACTATTTTGTGAAATGAAATCTTGTGAGAACTGATCTATCGTATAGGTCAGTTTTCTGCTTTCTTTCATTTTGCTCCACACAAGGATATTTTAGAGCAGGAATGGATCTCTTTCTAGAATTTGTTTCCTGGGATTTAAATTAGACCAGTGACCACAGACATCCCTCATGCCCTTCTAAACTTCTGGAAAAATGACCTAAGCGTTCACATTCTCTTTGTTGATGTCGAATGAGAACAAAATGCTTTGCTTGGTTTGAGCAAAATTTGTGTGCAATACCTTTTACTGACCTTACACTTGCTGTACTTTCTCCCTTGTTGGAGATAGGTTGCATCTCATATTTTTTACAATAATTTTGTAATTCTATAATGTACACAAATGATTTTGCATTGTTTCCTTAACACCATTACTTTCCACAAATTATGTTTCTTTTTGCCGAAGTATATTCTCCAATAATTATTTCTAAGAGTTTCTGTGGTTGGTAAGTGTTCTGGATTCACCTGTGTCCAAAATTGGAGAGAACTCTCCCAATTATATAATAGTTTGACTTGATATTAAATCCAAGGTTCAACATTATTTTCACTCAACAATTTGAAGATAAATGCTCTATTGCTTTCATGTCTGATGTTGCCAATGGCAAGTCTGATGTCAGACTTCTTTGTCCCATTGTAGGGGATCTTCATCTTTCAAAGTTTCCAGTATTTTCCTGTTATCCTTGATGCTCCAAAATTACACTGTGATGTGTCTAGGTTTAAAGTTTTGTTTTTTAATTACCATTCTTGTTTTTATAAGTCTTCCTCCTTGTCACTTAAAGGGTCCTTTCAATCTGAGTATTCACGGCTTCAATTCTAGGAAGTGTTTTTGGTTTTTTGTTTGTTTGTTTTGTTGTTTATTCTTCAGATACTGATTCTCAACTATCCTCTTAATTTTTATTCAGTGGAACTCCTATTAGACAAATGTGGAAATTTCTTGATTGCTCTGTCCTTCATGCATCTCACCTTTTCTTTACTACCTTCCACCATCCTATACTTTATCCTATGCTTTAGGAGAATGCATGAGTACAATTTTCCAGTTATTTGATTTGATCTCTACTTGTATCCCTTACAAATCTTTATTCAGTCCTTTATTTACATTCTAATTTTATCCATGATATCTATCTATTTATTTAATTATTTAAGATTTATTTATTTATTTATTTGAGAGACATATATCACAAGTAGGCAGAGAGTCAGGCAGAGAGGAGGAAGCAGGCTCCCTGCTGAGCAGAGAGCCTGATGCGGACATTGATCCCAGGACAATGGGATCATGACCTGAGCTGAAGGCAGAGGCTTCAACCCACTGAACCACCCAGACACCCCTCCATGATATTTATTTATTTATTTATTTAAAATATTTTATTTATTTATTTGACAGAGAGAGAGAGAGAGAGAGAGAGAGATCACAAGTAGACAGAGCAGCAGGCAGAGAGAGGGGGGGATGCAGGCTCCCTGTGGAGCAGAGAGCCCGATGAGGGGCTCGATCCCAGGACCCTGAGACCATGACCTGAGCCGAAGGCAGTGGCTTAACCCACTGAGCCACCCAGGTGCCCCCATGATATTTATTTTTAAAAATTTCTTTTTTTTAATATTTACCCATGATTGTTTCAAAAATACTGGTTCTTTTATAGATGTGATACCTTTTCTTACCATCCTAAAATTATGATCATTTTATGCTTACGTTCTGAACAATTTTTCTCTCAAGACCATTTGTCTGATGAAAGTCTTCTTATTTGTTGAGTTTATTGTCTATATTTCATGTTATTTTCTTTAAGTGTTTGATGACTCTCTTATTATATGCTTCTCTCTATAGTTGAGATTTCTTTTCAGACTACCTGTTCCCTCTGTTTGGGCAACCTATTTCAAAGAATGAATGGAATAGATAGAACTTGTATTTCCAATCAGATTGGACGAGCTGGAGAACATGCCATGAGAAGGGCACCTTGATAAATCTGTGTGCCTCTCTATTTTTCATAAATGCTGTTTGGCCATTGTCCGTCACCCAACATACTATACTAAGCTACCATACTCATTGGTTTCACCTGAAGAAAGATCCCTCTGTTACTGCATGTGGTGGCAAAAGTGATGAGCAAAATTCAAGTCTTTTGGCTTTTCTTCCTGGGATACTGAGTAGTTGCCTTTAAGACAACTCTTTCATCCTAGTTTTTATCTTTTGGCATGGAGAGCTCCTGTGGTGATTTTTTCATCTATAAGAATATTCTACCATTTTCTCTCATGTGTGTCCTAGGCTATGGCTTCCTCCTTTTATCAGAACCCACCTACTCCCCATCTTTCACACATCCCTCTCAGTTTATGGCCCATCAAGAGTGATTTCAAACATGACTATGTGTTGAATCATTTTTGTTGTTGTATCAGGCAGAATAGAAAAAAGGAAGAAACAGTAAACACCAGTGGCTCAAAAAGATAGAAGCTTTTTTCTCTATTACATAAACAAAGTTTGTAAAGAAGTTTCTCAGGGCTGATATGGTTGCCCCATGATCACCAGGACCCAGTCTGTCTTGTCATTCTGCCATTCTCAAAACCTGCCTTCTACTTACAGGTGCAACATGGCTGCTTGCACATAAATGATATTCACATTTCAGCGAGTACGGAGGAGGAAAGGCAAAGAAGGGTGTCATCCCTCCCTCTATGGATACTTCTTATACATTGTATGTGATATTTCTATATTCTGGGAGTCTGATAAATGTATTTTTACACACACCATGCATACTGCAAGGAACTTTACATATGATGTTTCATTTATTCCTTAAAACAACCCTTATATTATCCCTATTTTATAGATAGACTCCACTAATTTGCTCAAGGTCATACAAGGATTACCTGGATCCCAAGTCAGATATGACTCCAAAGTTTACCTTATTAGGTTCTTTCCACTCTGCCTGTGATTCTCAACTTTGGCTATACATTAGAATTACTAGGTCAGATTTAGAAAGTACTAATGCTTGGGAACAGTACCAGATCAATTAAATCATAGTCAAGAAGAGTTTGTAAAAGCCTCCAATTTGATTCTATTGTGAAGGCAGAGTTGAGTACTACTGTACTTTCTAACTAGGTTTTTTTCTTCTTGTCTCTGCCTGTGTATGCTTTATGTCAAATATTTTGATTACTTGATTGCTAACTCTGCTTATATTCTTACTTGTCTGTATAATTTTTCTTATTTTGAAGAAATATTGACAATTCATATTTGATTCAAACTAAAAATCAGCGAGAAATATATCAAACATGCAAAAGTATACAGATTTTGAAAATCCATGTACTCAGTCATATTAAGAGATTATAGAAGAAAAAAATCACATGGTCAAATCAATACATGCAGAAAAAAAATTTGACAAAATTCAACATTCATTCATAATTTTTTTCAAAACCTCAGAAAACTCTAGGAGTAAAGGAGACTTTGCTCTACTTGATACAGAACATCTACAAAAAGAAGAAGAAGAAGAAGAAGAAGAAGAAAAAGAAGAAGAAGAAGAAGAAGAAGGAGAAGAAGAAAAAGAAGAAGAAAAAGAAGAAGAAGAACTACTTATAGTTAATATCACACTTAATAATGAGAGGCTAAATATTTTCCAGCTAAGAATGGGGAACAAGTTAAGGATGTCCATTCTCACCACTGCTCTTCAAAATAGAACTATAGAAGACTTGGTCCCCAGCAATAAGGCAAATAATGAAATAAAAGGTATTCTGTTTGGAAAGGAATAAAGCCATCTTCTTTTTGCAGATGATATGATCTATATAGAAAATCAAAAGATAATTAAAAAAAACTTATGGAACTAGTAAGTGAATTCAGCACATTTGCAAAGTGTCAGGTCAATATACAAAAATCAATTGTATTTCTATTTACTAACAATGAACATGCAGAAAGCAAAATGTTAAGTACAATAGCATATACAATCCTTTAAAAAATCCTTAAAAAATGAAAACATTTATCTGAAAAAATAGAGGCACCCTTATGTTTATTGCAGCATTATTTATAGTAGCCAAGATGTGGAAAAAACCTAAGTGTGCATTGATAGGTGAATGGATAGGGAAGGTGTGGTACACACACACACACACACACACACACACACACACCCCTACAAAAAAGGATGAGATCTTGCCATTTACAACAACATGGATGGACCTAGGGACCATTATGCTAAATGAAATAAGTCAGACTGAAAAAGACAAATACTGTATGATTTCACTCATATGTAGAATCTAAAAAACAAAATGAATAAACAAACAAATAGCAGAATCAGATCTATAAACAGAGAGAACAAACTGATGGTTCCCAGAGGGGAGGGAGATGGGCAGCTGGGCAAAATGGGTAAAGGAGAATGGGAGATACAGGCTTCCAGTTATGGAATGAATTAGTCATGGGAATAAAAGGCACAGCATAGGGAATACAGTCAGTGACATTGTAATAGGGTTGTATAGTGACAGATGGTAGCTACACATGTGGTGAGCAGAGCATAACGTATAGAGGTGTTGGATCACTGTATCGTACACCTGAAACTAATGTAACCTTGTGTGTGTCAGCTATACTCAAATACAAAGATCTTTTTAAAAGCACAATCCTTAAAATGAAAAATAAATTAATACTGTTGCTCTATGGAAGACCATGTCAAGAGGATGAAAAAGCAAGAAACAGTCAGAGAGGATATATTTGCAAACCACGTATCTGACAAAGGGCTTATATCTAGAATATATAATAAAATCTCAAAACTCGACATTACAAAAACTGGGATGCCTGGCTAGTTCTGTTGGTGGAGCAGAAGACTCTTGGTCTCAAAGGTTCTAAGTTTGAGTCCCATGCTGGGTTTAGAGATCACGTAAAAATAAAATCTTAAAACAAACTCGAACAATTCAATTAGAAAATGAGCAAAAGGCAGAGTCATCTCCCTGAAGAAGATACACAGTTGAAAAACAAGCTCATGAAAGATACTCAGCACTGTGACACATTGGGGAAAATGAAAATTAAAACCATAGACCGATATCACGACACATCTATTAGAATGGCTAAAATAAAAGTCCTGAGCACTGGTGAGGATGTACGGGAACTGGATCTCTCATACACTGCTGGTGAGAAAGTAAGATTTTAAGCCATTCTGGAAGAAAATTTAGCAGTTTCTTATAAAATTCAACATACAAGTATCATATGACTCTGCAATTACTCTCCTGGGCATTTCATTAGCAGCTAAATGAATACTTAGGGCTGCATAAGTCTGTGCACCACCACTTACACTTAACACTCATTTATTCTATTTCACTGCGTATAACATTCCACGTATGAATGACCACCAATCAAATCTGTATGCTGATGACGGGCATTTGGGTTGTTTCCATTTTTCCACAGATTTCAAATAATACCTTTATAAGTATCCTTGTAGCGGTCTCTTTGAACCCATGTGTGAGCATTCCCCTAGCATGGACATCTAGAAATGAAATTTCTGGATCATAGATTGATACACATTTTCAACTTTACTGGCTACTGCCCAAAACTGCTCTCCAAAGTTGTACCAATTTGTTTCCTCCAACATTGTATGGGAGTTCCAGCTGTTTTCTGTCTTTGTCTATACCCGCTATGCCATATTTTTAAAATTTCTACCAATCTAATGGTTGCAAAATACTTAATTTCTGTTTTAACTAGGATTTCCTTAGTTATGTGTGAGGTTGAGCATATTTTCACAGGTTTACTGGCCATCAAGGTTTCCTCTCCTGTGAACAACCTGGACTAATCCTTTGCTCATTTATTTTTCTATTGGAGTTTTGCCTTTGCCTTATTGATATAACTTTATATTATATATTTCAGGACATTAATCCTTGTTAGTTACATAAGATTCAAATATCTTTTCTCAATTTGTTACTTATCTTTTAATGTTTGAATGCTTTCTTTCATCTTCAGAAGCTTTACATTTTCATGTAATCAAATTTACAAATATTTCCCTATGAGATTTCTACTTTTTGTCTTGGTTACCACAAGGATTTAAAAAGAATCTCCCATATTTTAGTCTAATAATTGTGAAGTTCTGTTCCTTATATTCAGGACTTTAAGACATCTGGAGTTTATTTTTATGTATGGTGTGAAGCGTGGATCTAATTTAATTTTTTTCATATGAAAGTTAATTGTCCCAATACCATCTATTGAATATTCCATGTTTCCCTTACTGAATCCAATTTAAAAATACCCAGACCTACTATGTATTAAATATTGTTCTAGGCATTGCATATAGTATTAAGCGGTGCCTGGGTGGCTAAGTTAGGTGACTATCTTCATTTGGGTCATGATCTTAGAGTCCTGGGTTTGAGTCCTGTGTCGGGCTCCCTCCTTGGCAGGGGAACCTGCTGCTTCTTCTCCTCACCCCCTTTTTGTGATATATCTTTCTCCCTCTTTGTCAAATAAATAAATAATAATTTTAAAAAAGAATTATTGAATACAGTATTAAAAATAAAGAGGGGTGCCTTGGTGGCTCAGTCTGTTAAGCATCCGACTCTTGATTTCAGCTCAGGTCATGACCTCAGGTTCCTGAGATTGAGCCCTACATTGGGCTATGCACTCAGCAGGGAGTCTGCTTGAGACACTTTCCCTCTCCCTCTGCCCTTCCCTCTTCTCATACACACACACACATTCTCTCTCTCAAATAAATAAATCCTAAAAAATAAAAACAAACAAAGATGTTGCTATCAGTGTGGTGAATTGTATTTCATTTAAGCTGTTAGAATATTTCTGGCCTTGTGGAGCTTATATTCTATTTGGCAAGATAGATAATAAACATAATAAAGAGGTATATTATGTAGTATACTGGAAGATGATAAATGTTATGGGAAAACTAGAGCAGGATAAAGGAAATTAGGAGTGCTTCCTCGAGAGAGAAAGTTGTAACTTTAAATAGAGTGGTCTGGGTTGGTCTTGTTGAGAAGTTGTTGTTCAGGCAAAGATTTGAAAGAAATGAAGGAGATGCCCTGTGAATATTTTAGGGAAAATAAAAACCAATACTTGTATCATATATACTATGTGCCAGGGTTTGTTCTAAGCACTTTACATATATTTACTCATTTCAACCTTACAATAACAGATATTTCATCACAACAGATATTTATGAATTTCACAAAAATTTCTCTTGGGGTTTTTATTTGAATTTCTTCATATATAGATATAGATTACTTTAGGGAGGGTTGATACCCTTACAACATTTCTTCTTGCCATCCATAAACATGGTCTGGTTTTACATTGATTTACAATGTCTGTTATGTTCTTCAATCATTTTAGGATTTTCTCAATAAAGGTTTTATACATATTTGTTGGATTTATACCTATGTACTTTATACTTTTGTGATTCCTGTAGACAGTTTGTATATATTTTCAGCTTCACTTCCTGTTGCTTACATTGCTCTACTCCAGATCCTACTCTCCGTGTTTTTGATAGGTAATGTACTCTAGTTAGTGTGTGTGTGTGTGTGTGATGAATGGTCTTGCTACTTGATCCTGATCTTTAAGCTGAATTTGATTAACCAAGACCATAACATATCAAGAACGATCTAAGTCTTTCCCCTTCATGATTTTTGTCCTGTCTCAATGAGTCTTTAAGCTCTCCAGGGACAGTGAGTGTGAGCACATGCGAATTACTGAAAAAGGTCTCACTGCTACTTTTCCCACAATGGGGTAGCTGTATTTTTTCTTCAATCTCTTCACTCCATTGAGACCTCAAACATGACTCTCCCTTGATGTCAAAGTTAACTTCCATATATAATGATATACTTTATCCCTGGACTCATGCTTAAGCTCTTCTTTTCCGGCACCGATTCTCCTCCTTTGAGGAAGTGAGAGAAAAATCCTAATGAGTAGCTGAGAGCTCTTTGAGAGGAAGCATATTTGTGAAATGATCTAGCTCATTTTTTGCAAAATGTTGATCCACAAACATTAGTCTATGAGATGCTCTGGAAAAAGAGTTTCTGAGTTTTTTTTTTTTTTTAGCATTTTATTTATTTATTTGAGAGATTGAGAGAGAGAGTGAGGGAGAGCGCACAAGCAGGGGGAGTGTCAGAGGGAGACTGAGCTGAGCAGGGAGCCTGATATGGGGCTTGATCCCAGGACCCCGGCATCCTGACCTAAGCCTAAGGCAGATGGGTAACGGACTGAGCTACCCAGGCGCCCCTGAGCTTGCTGGCTTTCTTTCTTTCTTTTTTTTAAAAGCAGGAAGCCCTTTATACTGAATTCCTTTTTGGAGACACATGCCATATTTTATGCATATTAAAGGAGAAATTTTATGGTAAAGAAAACAAATTTAGTTTATCCCCTCACTTCTTAAACATTTTTGACCAAATAACCATTTTTGTCTGTTTTTAAAGACCACCCGTTAACATCCACATACCTCACAAGGGGAAACCTTGATCTTGTTCACCCGTTTGCTCTTTGATGGATGTAAACACAAAATCATCTACCTCAGACAGTTTCCTAAAGACAACTTGCAGCTTCCACAGTAATGTTGCAAAGTCTAGATCATGAGGAAATCCCTTCTAAAATCTATTCTAAACTTTTTATGTTTAAGTTTTATCATCCCATCCATTCCTCTATCCTCCCCAGAAAATAAAAAAAAATATTTGAGTTCTGATACAATACCAATCACCCTGTATTTATGAAACACTTATGATGTACAGTGTTAAAAAAATTAAGACATTGACCTTGCTGGGCCAAGAAGATACAACTATTGTCCAGAATTTCCATATTTTCCTGCCCTTATTCTTTGATATGTGTCTGCCCTTGACCTGAATAACCCTGATCTTTCTGGAGATGGCCACAATGTAAGGCAGAGACAAATGGAAGAGAACACATCGGACACAGGCAGTCCCCTGAGCTAGTTATTTGGCAACCAGAAGAGCAACAGCAAGGTGGGCAACCTTGACTAGGCAGGTTGCACATGGGACCTGTCTACCCCCTGACATGGACAGCTTAGGCTTCCTTTGCCAACACCTTCCTGAAAAGGAATGTCATTTTTTTAAATCCTGCTTTGAGGCATCTTATAGTAAAACACATGCATCACAAAAATGCTTACCTAGTCATCAACAGCTATATCTAAAGAGGAGGGTGAATTGTATTAGAAATCATATAGAAGATCATTAAGGAGCCTGCTATTAACTCTGAGCTTTCTGGAAGCCAAGCGACAATGGAGTCACAGTGTTTCTGCCTGTTAATACACATAGCCTCTGTTGTGAAGATGATAGCCCACCCCTCCTTTACTCTCTCACCTTTCCCTTATTTTTCTTATAGTTTGATTTGATTTAATACATTTAATGTGGTTGCTTCCTTCCCTTTTCTAACATATTTGATATAAAGAAGACACTTTGTAACCAACAGGAAATTTGAGGAGCCATTAATGTTTATCTTGTAGCCATCAGACTCACTTCACATAGAAATGTCTCTGGGTTGGATTTGAACTCACAAACTCTCATAGGTAAATGCCACAGATCCTATTAACCAGGTTATTACAGCAAACTAAAAGGTCTTTGGAGTTCTTTTGCTGACATCATCCCCCATGAAATTCTGGAATTTTATTCCCTTGTCGTCTTTTTTGTTCTTCCTTGTAGTCTACACCACTGACCTTACTTCAAAAACAACCAGTTGTTGGATGGATGAACTAAAGATGTCTTCAAGAACGTTCAGGTTAGATTGTTTTGTCTCAAGAAGATGAGAGGAAGAGAGCTACAATTTCTGAGAAGCCTGGTTTGACTGCCTGAGTCTGGTCCCCAGGCAGATTAGGCCAAGGTTTTGGCCAAATGAAATTGCCAATTCTCTTTAAAAAAGAGGGTGTGGGGTGGGGGGCTAGCACATTGCTCATTAGACCATTCTGCACTTGCCTGTGCAATCTTTTTTGCCACCCTGCAATTTCCTGTTGGTTATAAATGAAACCTTTCTAGCTGTTAAAGCAGCCTGTGAATTGGAAAAAAAAAGCATGTAATTAATCATAGGAGTTGGGGGGAATCACTAAGCCTGGTTATAGGGGAGAAGCCGGACAAGGCACTAGGACCTAGAAGGCATCTATCCACCCTGGCAGGAATTTCTTGCTTGGAGCTCAGACAACAAAGGCATAGAGAGATTGGTTTTCTTTCTCTCAGCATCTCCACCCAACCAGCAGAAAACCGGTGAGTGGGGCTTTCCAGTGATTTTCAGGCAGAATATAACAGATGCCAAGCGGTAAAAGCACAAGGCAAAGGGCTTGCTCTAGCTCTCTCTCTTTCTCTCCTTCTCCTTTTTAATTTTTCTTAAATTTTATTTTGCCTTATTCTATCGGATTTTTTCCTAAGCCTCTACCTGGGATTTTCCTTTGGAAAAGTGAGTTTGATGTTCATTTGTTTTCACTGTGATGTTGATTTAGAATAATACCACCCGTGATCCTAAAGCAAAGCCAAGTGTTACTGGCATGCCTGGGGAAATGCTTGCTACTTGTCTTGAGGAGGTGGGGTCTCTCACCACTGCAGGTTGTCTGACAGAGACAATGCTGAGCTCAGCACAGGTCATGGTGACATTGGAAGAAAAGGGGGATTGAGCCTGGCAAGCCTCCTAGGCACCAGTCCTCCTTTATCTCCTGTCCTCCTGGTCCCTTGCAAATATCTCGATGTGGCAGTGTGTAGCAGCTGAGCCCTGCTTGCTCTGTGAGTCCTTTTATTCCCATCTGTGAGATGCATGTTAATAGTTGGGTTCCTAGGCTGTGGTCACTACCTTTGCTAATGCTCGAGGCTTCTGTTGTGTTTGGTTTCATGTTTGGATTTCTCTCTCTTTTTCTCCAATTATTTCTCCCTTTCTCCATTTCTTTCTCTCTCTCCCTTTCTTTCTCTCTCTCTCTCTTTTTTTTTTCTCTTTCTCTCTCTTTCTCTTTCTGGCTCAGCAGAAGGGGAAAAAGCAAATCTGACAAATGACCATCTTTTGCCTCAGCTAATGCACCTGGGCAATAGACAAGTTTGGGGGTGAATTGCTTTCTTGAGGGGCAAATGCCCGGTCAGGGTAGAAAACCAGAACAATGAAAGGTGTGCTTGTTTCAAAAGGTCCCATATGCTTCCCAGGGACTCATTTGGGAATCTTTCAACGATTAAATTATTCCATTAAGAGGTGCGGCTGCCTTGTTGGGGAGGGATAGAGCACATGTTAAAAAAAATTAAAAAAGAAAGGAAAGGATTTTGTGACCAAATGGTACCAGGGAGAAAGCAGAGCTAATAACTTGTTAAATAACTGATTTTTCTAATCCTTTTTTCCCCTAGCTTATTTCTTATGAATGTTGGATAGCTGCCCCAGCTTGGTGGGGAAGGGTTCGATGAATAGTACAAAGACACCAGCTATTCCCTGGAGGCTGTCCCTTTAAAGGAGAATCCTGGTTTATTCTGGGGGGTCGGGTGAGGAGGGATGCACACATAGAGTAGGCAAGGGGGTTTGGAATAAAAGAAAAACCTTCCCCTCCATGAGTCCTTTTACTGAGGCACAAAGATTGCTTCCTAAACTGGAGATGTGAACGTCAGCCAGTGCCTTCTATTCTCTTCAAGGGGATTTTGTCGGGCTATGGATTCATTTACAACTGTTAGTCATGTGGGCATGTGTGAGGAAACAGATGCCAGTTTTAATGTATTTAGCCCGAAGTTACAATTTGATAGGAGCCACTGTCAATAAGTCCCAGGATTTCGAGCGATTTCAAAATCCCTCCCTCTCTTCTGTTTGGAACAGCGCCCAGAGTGCCTCCCTCCCTATCTCTCACCCCAACCCCCCACCACCAGCAGCACCCCCCAACCCCTCCTTCTTGTCTATTAAGATCAATATTCCTGAAGGTCAGGGGCAAGCAGCAGATGGGTCACGGGCTTTTTTCAACCAGTTCTTTTTACAAGCAGCAGATTGCAAAACTGGATCTGGCTAATATTTGAATTCTCCCCCCCTTCCCCCTTTTCCTTGCCTCTTTTCATCCCCCTTTGTCCAACACTCAGGTGTCTGAGGTTCCACCGAAATATGGAACTTGATTTTGGACATTTTGATGAAAGAGATAAGACATCCAGGAACATGCGAGGCTCACGAATGAATGGGCTGCCCAGCCCCACTCACAGTGCCCATTGTAGCTTCTACCGAACCAGAACCTTGCAGGCGCTGAGCAATGAGAAGAAAGCCAAGAAGGTACGTTTCTACCGCAATGGGGACCGCTACTTCAAGGGGATTGTGTACGCTGTGTCCTCTGACCGTTTTCGCAGCTTTGACGCCTTGCTAGCTGACCTGACTCGATCTCTGTCTGACAACATCAACCTGCCTCAGGGAGTGCGTTACATTTACACCATTGATGGATCCAGGAAGATCGGAAGCATGGATGAACTGGAGGAAGGTAAAACATGGGTGGTGGCTTTTGGTGGGGGGTGGGGGGGCATCCTTGGCTGTGCTGACATTTCTTGGAGTACGCTGAAAAAACAAATTTGGGGATAGATTTGTCAGAATGCCAGGTTGATGCTGCTACTGCTGAGCCTGTAGGCATTGACGGGGCCATTAGCCATTAGCCTTCACGGCCTTCGGTCTCTGCTGGCATTGGATCATGGATGGTGGTGACAATGCATTGTGCTTCTCTGTCGGGGTGTACAAAGGGAAATCTGAATTGTGTCATTTACTCTAGATCTTGCTCATAATTAATTCTAAGTAACGTTATTGAGGCAGGCCACGACTCATTAGGGCTGTAAAAGGAGGAAGGAACCTTGGCTGGGTTCACAGAAAGATAGCCAAATATCCTTTGGACTGCTGAGAGGCTATTTGCACATTGCAAAGCATGGAAACCTGCCTCCTAAAAACAGGACTTCCTGGTCACATTCACAAAGGATTATACTTTTAGGTAAGTGGTCACTGCTCAGCTGTCGCTTCTAAAAAGCCCACTCTGGGGTGTGTCCCTAAGGCTGAGGTCATTGAGAGAAATACCAAAGAAAGCTGGAGGTATGTCTGGTATTTTAATAAAGACTCTATTAGAATAGGAACTGACTCACTGTACCTAAATTCCTTTCAAATGTCTCTAGACTTTGGTTTTACAATTGAATGTTATGAAAAGGTTGCTGAGAACTTAGAAATGAGGGAAGTCTCTGCTCTTACCAGAGCCTGCTCACTCACAACACCTTTTTTTTGTGGTTATTTAGAAAATAGATCTTGGGACACATGCTTAATATTTTACTTCGTCGAGTCCTTCATATTGTGGATGCCTCCCTATGCCCGCTTTTAAATGGCTATAACATGTAAGCAACTGATCATGCAAATGGCCCTCCCCCAGACCTCTCTCTGACTCTCTAGCCCTCTCTCCTCCCCCACCCCCTGCTTCCATTCCCTGGACACAGGTGAGTTTAGAGCAGGCAGATCTCTTGGGAAACCAAATTATGAAACAGCCAAACAGGGAATGGGAATCAGCACATTAAATGAATTGGTGTGGGAGTACCCCTCCTCCACTTCGCTGCTTCTAGGTTTCTTGTGCTCTCAGACAAAGGAGCATGAGGGCTTCCCTTGCACGAGACCATGTTCTCACACATAGCTGCTGTTTCTCAAGTCAGGTCAAGTGATTTGGGGCCAGTTACTTCTAAACGACAGTGTCCCTACAGCTATGGGATCTGGGTCTCAGGGTTCAAGTCTGAGGTTTTGCCACATAGCTGACCTTGAAAAATAATGCGGAGAAGGCTTAGACCGTGTAGATGGTGTGCTGGATGGCCAGGCAGAGGTTAATCCTAGGGTTTTTCTGCACATCGGAGGATTGACTATCCTAGCCCTTGTCTTGAAGGAGAGTCAGGGTAAACTGGGAGGACTCAGAGTGAGGTTGAGGGAGCTGTCCAACATAGTAATTGATAGGGTGTGTTTCTTGTCACTGTGAGATCCATATCTCTGGTGAATTTGAGGGGTGTCTCTGTAATAATTGTCACAAAGCACCTTGAATCACCCAGTGTGTCATCATTTACCCTAGCTGTGATTTTTTTAAAGACCATGACAGATGCCAGGGCAGAATTCTGAACCCAGGGACATTGTATTCAGAGTAGGAATTAGAATGTTCTTGTGTCTGATATAAGAGAAGTATCATGCATACATCTCCCCCCCACAAATCCATTTTTTTAACATACCTTGGTCAAGGACAAGTCCTTGGTATTGCTTTTTCTTCCTGGATGTCTGTGTGTGTGTGTGTGTGTGTGTTGTGATAATCTCAGTTCTGTATAGATAATAAATGTAATTTTGAAGACTGCACCATTTCTTCTGACACTTTGGAGTCCTGCTACATTGGATTCCTCCCTTGGATGCATGGTAGTACATCCTGGGTTATATAGAATGTAAATAAGGTTCAGTTGGATTTATTCATATAGCATTTACAACCACAAGCTGTAGTGGCCCTCAACCCCCTCCCAGTCCTGAGTACTGCCAATGCAGTCAAGGAAATTCTGGGGTATCCCTAGGCTAGCGTTGAGAAATGTGACCCATTTTCCCACTGCTGCAGAGTCAGATGGGAAAGGGTACTGGGATAAGCAAGATAAAGAGGGAAAATTCTTTTCTCTCCTGTTTTGTCCTTTGGAACTTCCCTTCTAGGAAGTGGAGGAGAGAAGTCCCTTGCCTTGTTCACCATTGGAAGATGATGAATGAAAGATTAAAGACATTTCATACACATTGCTCCCCAAGAGACCTCACACTGGAAAAGTTTGGAAAGATTCCTGATGAAGAATCAGAGTTAGTGGGTTCTAGTCATAGAGGCAGAAGGTTATCACAGGAAAAGAAATCCTTGGAATCAGATTTGTTGTCAATCCAAGATCTGCCACCTGCTAGCTCGTGTGACCTTGGGGAAACCATTTAGACTCCTTGGACCTCAGTTTTTCATCTGCAAAGTGGATCTGCTTTGAGGATTAAATAAGACAATGAGCATGAAGTGCACTATTATTCCTGTCATAGAGTAACACTCAGTAAAGGATATCTATGACTGTTGAGTTGTCCTTGTTTATAGCTCGCTAATAGCATGACCATAGGTCTGTCCTTATCATCACTGTGAATAACCTTCTCTTTTTCAAAACAGCATTTTTGAAGAAAACAACCATTTTAAGGTATAATTTGTATAACATAAAAATCACCCATTTAAGTGTACAATTCAGTGATTTTTAGAAAATTAACCAAGTGGTACAACTATCATTGTAATCTAATTTTGGATCATTTTATTCACCCAGATTTTTACCAATTAGCTGTCACTGCCCATTTCCCTCATTGTCTCCATCCCTAGGCAACAACCTACCTATTTTATGTCTCTATAGATTTGCCTATTATGGACATTTTATATAAACTGAATCATACATCGTGTGGTCTTTTGTGATTGGCTTCTTTCCCTTAGAAAAATGTTTTCAAAGGTTTTCTGTGCTGTGCCTTGTATCAGCGCTTTGTTCCCTTTTATGGAGGAATAACATTCCATTGCATGTATGGGCCACATCTTGTGTCCCTGTTGTAATACTCTTATCTTTAGAAAGAGATTAGTCACACCTGCCTTTGTTATCTATCAGGGTGGTTGAGAGGATATAATGAGAAATAGAAAAACACACTGACAAGATGTTTTTGACAAGGTATTATTGTTAACGGTGTAAAAAAAAGTAATAATAATGATGATGCTAGTGCAGAGTTGGGATGGCCAGAGGTTCCCAAACCTGGCTGCCTTTCACAAACTTTCAGAGACTTGGAAAAATATCAATTCCTGGGTCACACCCCAGATCTACTGAATCAAAATCTCCAGGGTTAAGGCCCCCAAATCTGTCTTTTTATAAATGTTCCCAGGTGATTCTTATGAGCACTTAAACTTGAGAAATACTGGATTAGGTGATCTTGAGGTTCCTTTCAGATAACTACAGTGGTGGGAGTTCCTAGGAGTACAGAAGGCCTTGTTTTTGTTTTGCTTTTTTGTTTTGTAGATCTTAAAGGAATGATGGAACATAGAACATACTGTTTTCAAATGGCCACTTTATTAAATATTTAGACTAAAATAAAATGAAATAAAAAACAATGGGTTAATAATCACTCTGGCCTGTGATACTCCTTGTCTAATACCTCTAGTCTACTGTCTGTTAGATACTGAAAGTTATAAGGGGAAAGTTTTGGGCCCAAATCAGGTTATTTACGTCAGCTTTTCCACAGCTCCTTGGGTACACAAAGAGTCAGTGAAGCCATGAAGGCTGTGGTCATATATGTATTAGTCATATTCCCAGTAGATCAATGAATGAAACCCACCAGTGACTTTCCCTTTTGTCTTGCTTAGTCTTCCATCTCTAATTCATTCTCCTTCCCTTCCTGCCCAATTCTTTCCCCAGTTCCTTGTTTGTGAGTACCCAGATCAATCTTAGGGGTACTGTTTTGAGCATTGTTACGTGGAACACGGGACAGAATATTTCCAACTGGGACGGTCTTGTTGGAAAATCTGAGTTGAATGGTGACACTAGTTATGATCCAGTTCCTTTGCCATAGCTCATTTGAAAAGTAATGAGATGAGATGAAACCACCCTCCCACTAATTTATCCTCTAGCTACTAAAGCAGGCACATTGCCAAAGAGAAGGATTTAAAGATACCTGGGAGAGAGATGCATCATTAATAGATATGAGCATACAATAAAGTATCATTTAATATTTCCCTTCTTGAGTGAGGAAGCCCTGGCAAAGAGGAGGAAGCCCAGTCAGAAGTGTTTCTGCACTGAGGAAACATGAATGCACTAAATGTTTTTGAAAATGGGGCCCTACTGAAAGTGAATGGAGGTAGACATTAGATCATCTTGAGCCCACAGCTTGCTCCCTTCCTGCACTTTCAGCTGTGCTTCCATGACTTCATTTCCTTACCCCCTCATCCTGAAGCAGATTGTCAGTTCCAGCCAATTGTCACCTTGCTTGCCTCTGAAGCTAGCTTGCCTTCTAGGCTCTCTATGGGTGGGAAATGGCCCTTGGATGCTGTGGCAGGATGGGAACCCAGCTGTGTAAAGTTGAAACACACCTCATCCAGCTCCAAGTGCCAGGGAGCTGGGTGTGCAGGAAGCACGGAGCTCTGGCAGCAGACATTGCAGATGTTTGCAAAATCAGAACAAGGAGGCCTTGGTCTAGAGAAGGAGCGTGTTTGATGTCTTTCCAGTAGTACAAGTGGAGAGTCCTCAGCAGTAGGCACCTATTTCTTTAACATTTAATGACCATAATAACTTTACCTCCTACTGCCTTCTGGGCTTGGAAAAGAGAAGAAAATTCCTTCTTATAGACCTTTAGGGCTGGAGGGGGACTGAGATGTCTCTTAGTGTAATACTTTCAATCTGTTGAGGGAAAAGCTGGGACTCAGAGATTAAGTGATTTCCCTGAGGTCACACTGCTCATAAAGGCCTGATTAGGACCAGAATTCAGGTCTGTCTGATTCCCCAAAGTACCGCCCTCAACTGCCATAAATATCCCGCCCTCTGGTAGGGGCTGCTTGATTACAGGGCAGGCTATGCATGTGTGGGGACAGTCGTGTGAGAAATCCCTGCCCCTTCCCCTTAATTTTGCTGTGAACCTAGAATGGCCCTAAAAAAAATAAAGTCTTACATAATATCCTGCCCTCACTGTGCATCGGCAGTGGCAGCAAGTGGCTTCGCTGGGGTTAACCATTGAGCTCCTGGGTATGGCATTTTCAGCAAACAGACACTTTCTCTTAACGAGCGGGAAATCCTTATCTTTGAGGCCTGGGCAGTGGTCATACTATGTAACCATCATAGCTCAGTTCCAAGATGGCTGCCCTTGCTTCTTTCTCTTTTCTTTCTTTGGGCTTTTGCTCCTTCTCTTTTCATCTCACTTTCTTTCATCTTTTTTTTTTTTTTATCTCTTTTCATCTCCTTTCTCTCAGCCCTTTCTTCCTCCTCTCCTCCTTGCTCTTTCTTTCTTGTTCTTTCTCCATTCCTTCAGATTAGGGGTTTAATGATAATGAGAGGTGGGTTTTATCAAGTGCTTACCGTGCACCAGGCTCTGGGCTCAGCACTTGCTAGCCACCATCTGATCTGTGCCTCGCTCCCACCTTGTGAGGTAGGTACTGTTATTATCATTCCCACTTTTCAGACAAGGAACTGAAGCCAGGGGAGGTTAGGTAACTTGCCCAAGGACACACAACTGTGTATTGGAGATCCCATTCCTACTGACATCACATCAGCTGTTCTTTTTCCATTACTCCATCTTGGGGCCAAAAGGAGAGAATGGAGAGACTAAAATGTACTGTTGGAAGGATCACAACATAGATTTGGCAGAGAGCTGGGCCCTTCGGAAAGTTCTTGGTGCCATATGATACTATAGCTGTCTGCCATCATGTTCATTTTCATCTGGGGGTGGTTAAGCATACTCATAGTTCAGAGGCTTAAGAGGTTTAAGAGATGGGAGCAAAATAAGTCTAGAGTCCCAATAGGGCTACACAGCTGACTCTCCAGAGGAGACTGTAGATGAGTGAAATCATAAATATATAGCCTCACACATTTTTGCACTACCAGTTGTCAGAGTCTTAAAGTACTTGACAAGTTATGGAAAACGTCTGACTCAAAGACACTAACCTCTTGGAAGGTACCTGTGAATCTGGTGGTATGCTAAGGTGAGGGACCATTTCTAGGGTGTAGGGGATATTGGCTGTGAATAGATGGAATTGAAAGGGACCCTTCACTCCTTAAGTCACAAACTAAAGACCCAAGCCTCTAATCACTTGGGTTAGGTTGGATTAGCCAGCAAGGGAGCCAGAGAAATTAGGGTTTCTTTTGGCTGAGTTCTTTGACTACTCCATCCTGGAGGTCTCTCTCTCTCTCTCTTTCTGTGTGTGTGTGTGTGTGTGTGTGTGTGTGTGTGTGTGTGTGTGTGCATGTGCACCGAGTGGGAGAGGATGCCCATGCTCACCTACAAACCATCCCTTGATCTTGTCAAGACAGAAGACTAATAGCCTCTGGGACTCAGGGCGGTGTTGGAAGCCCCTCACCCTGCCCCTTCACACATACACATAAATGTCCACAAAAGTGCCCTAGAGAATCTGACTGAATCTTCTCTCCTCACTAACTGAGAAATTTATTAATTAACACAACTTAAAGGATTTGGTGCTACAGCAAAGCAATCGATATTTGCAAAAGGAGTGAATTATCAACCCAATGCTTCTGAATGTCCCTGCGTGGTTCTCCTGCTGAGACCAAAGAAGAGCCAACAGACTATAATTGTGTTTAATGCTTTCTTTGCCCTGGTCAGGGTTCACTTACTTATTTATTTAAAGTTATTACTGATGAGTTAAGCCTGATTAACTCACACTAGTTTTCTTTTTTTTTTTTTAATTTATTTATTTGACAGACAGAGAGATCATAAGTAGGCAGAGAGGCAGGCAGAGGGAGAGGGAGAAGCAGGCTCCCCGCAGAGCAGAGAGCCTGATGCGAGGCTTGATCCCAGGACCCTGAGATCATGACCTGAGCTGAAGGCAGAGGCTTTAACCCACTGAGCCACCCAGGTGCCCCTCACACTAGTTTTCTACAGCTCGACTTCTGGATGAACTTCTGTATACCTTGAGGCTAATGTGTTTTACGCAACAAATGCAACATTTTCCAATACTCTGTCTCCCTCAGACTGAGCCTACCTCTCTTCCTCTTTTCTCTAGCTTCTAGTCCCTGGTGTCTAATTCCCCGCTTCTGCCCCTTGCCTCTGGCCCTTGTGTTTCTTCCGCTGTTACTCATTTCCTCCAGCCCAAGGTAAATGTGAAAATTATGCTAGATTCCTCCAATCCATAGCTGGCTGTATAATGTATTCTCACATCTCCACCTCATTACTTGTGGCAGCCAAAGGTGAGCCCTGGTGAAGATGGCCTTGAACACACAGATCGAGGGTGTAGTGTTTAGGAAAATGGAAAGATGAGGGTTGGGTGGTGGAAGCAGAGGAAAGTATTTCTCAAGCAATGGCTGGATTTGCAAACACAAGCAACGGTGTGTGTGTGTGTGCATGTATGTTGTTATTTAGACAGTTTTTCCACTTGGATTTGGGGGTGAGCAGTAAAGGACACAACTATACACACACACATCATGTATATATATTCACCACACACACACACACACACATTTCACATTTCAGTATTCTATACTTAGCCATATACTCTCTGCAAAGGACAATCTGGATTCTTGGCAAATATGAACTCTATGCCCAGTATGCAAGGACACTTAGGTCACTTTAACTTGGAATAAACTGTATTCATTCTGAGAGTTCTCTTTGGCTTATACTATAACCATGGAAATGGAATGGGACTGTGAGTTCAGAAACAGGACAGGAACATTAAGAAATAGAGACATGTTAAAAACACTCCAGTAATGCCTCCTAGATATTAACAAACATCTGAGAATCTGGCATAGGCATTTCAACTGCAGTAAAATCCTGCGAAGCTTGAGAACCTGGTTTATTGGATTATATTTAGATGTGTTCATTGTCCTTGAAACCCTTAGCTTTATAGTATTTGCCCACTTATGTATGCCATTATAATGAAGAATGTTTTGCTGATGACTTGCCCTTGAATTTGAAACGAGGTGAGTTGTTAGAGAGACTGTCCAATTAGAAATTGTGCCTATGGTTGGTTACTATCACCATATATCCAAAAGTCCTACTCCAAGGTCAGCGTGCATTGGTTTGGTTAGAATAGTCCAAGTATCTGCTATTCAACTAATTATCACTTATTTCTTCCCTTAGGGGAAAGCTATGTTTGTTCCTCAGACAACTTCTTTAAGAAGGTGGAGTACACCAAGAATGTCAATCCCAACTGGTCTGTCAACGTGAAGACATCTGCCAATATGAAAGCCCCCCAGTCCCTGGCTAGCAGCAATAGTGCCCAGGCCAGAGAGAACAAGGACTTTGTGCGCCCCAAGTTGGTGACCATCATCCGCAGTGGGGTGAAGCCTCGGAAGGCCGTACGTGTGCTTCTGAACAAGAAGACAGCCCACTCTTTTGAGCAAGTCCTCACTGATATCACTGAAGCCATCAAGCTGGAGACTGGGGTTGTCAAAAAACTCTACACACTGGATGGAAAACAGGTAAGTACTTTTTTTTCAAAGTACTCTTCTTCTCAGTTCTTCCAGATACCTGGATGCCCACCCCGTACCTGAGGCATCATTTCTGGGTGGGGGGGGTCTCTTCTTCCACCTCCATTATCGCTACCTGGTATTTTAGGTCTCCCTGGGAAGAAAGGTCCAAGCAATGGACCATACGTCTGAGACTTTGAAATTCATTCTGCTTTTGTCTTTTCAAGTTGAATGGTCACTTAACTTCAACGTTCTGGTCTGCTAAGCAGAGGACCTAGAACCTAGGTCCTACACATTCTTATGAATAGTAATGTAGCTATTATGCAATGCAACCTTGATGGTTCGATGCATATGACTCAAAATAAGATTTGTTGGCTCCTTTCTTCTGAGGCAGTCTCTTGTTGGTGTTCAGGGTCCATTCTGGTGAAAAGAGGTTGAAATAACCCCTCATAGTTGATGAAAGGATTCAGATACTGGGGGAGCACTGAAGTGTGGGTTCGTTGTCTTTGCCTCACACTAGACCATGTTTTTTCTTTCTCCCTTTTCCATGTGACATAGCTGTCTTAATTTGGTTCCACTGATGGTTTTGTGTGAGAAAGGGACTATTTCAGGATCCTAAAATTAGCCCAAGAAAGATGCTGCCATCTGTTCCTCTCCAAATCAGGTTCTTCATGTCATTGGTTATGCTACTAAAGTGCCACCTATATTAATATCTGGGAAAGAATGCAGCCAGGCGTCTCCATCAGACAGATGCACCATTCTCTTGAGCATAGGAAGCTGTAATTGTATGACAAAATACGTTCCAAAGGAATTGGAACGGTAGCTGGTTCTGTTGGCTCTAAAGGGAATCCTGGTCTCCCATCAGAGAAGACAACTGTGGATTATTATCAGTCCATACTTTCTACCCCTTAAAATATCTTTGGTGTTTGAACAACTAGATAGATTCAAAAGAAGTAGACTCTATGCATCAGCATGACTGATGAGTATTCAAATGCAGAACTATGGCTCCTCCGAAAATTTCTGACATAGACTGTGGTGTTTCAAGATTTTACATTTCTGGTAAAACCCAAACTCATGTATGTGAGAACATTTCTAAATTTGGGACCTCTATCTGTTCCTCATTTTGTGATCTGAGCAACACCTGGAAGCATTGGTTGTATGTGATTTGTGTGTGTTGTACCAAAGCAATGAATTTACCCACAGTGGGAAAAGTCCGAACTCCTCAGCGTCTCTCAAAGAGTATCTCTTTCCTAAGGACCAGGTATATAATAAACAGGAGCTTCCCAGGAATAGGCTTAATCACTGGAAACCTCATCTTCGAAAAATAGAACCTAGGAATTTTAGGATCATTGGATATTAGCATTGGCAGGGACCTGAGAAGCCATGATATTTAATTTCCTGCTTATGGTAAGGATGTACTACTCTATAACCATTTCAGCCTAGTCCACTGTTGAAAAGCTGTGAGTTTTAGAAAGATTCACCTTATATTGGGCATAAGTCTACTTCTCTATACCTTCAGTCTCTTGAAGTAATGTATGACAAACACAAATCAAGGACATAAGAATGGGAATCTGAAGACTTGGTTTCTAGTCGTCATATTGCAACTTACTGTGTGACCTTGGGATAATCACTTAACTATCTGAAGCCTTCTGCTTCTCTGTACAAAGGGGCTGGTCACACCTGCCCCACTTAAGCTCAGAGAATTCTCCTGAAGATCAAAAGAAATAATGGATATGAAAGCACTCTGTAAATTAAAACACAAGATGTAAATATGTATGCATACAATTAATTCATCATTAAATGAGACAAAATATGTAAATTTCTAAACAATTTACATATATATCAATAAACGATATTTCTTTTCCCTCCACTTTACCGCCGTCATTCTTAGCATGAATTTCCAATACTTTGTAGCAATATACCACATCTTGGCATTCTGGGGTCACTCTTAATGTTGAATGAAGCAACATCCCTATCTCCCAGGTGAGCGAGCTCCAGTCCAGTGATGGGTGGATTTTCATCCTACAGCAGGCCACGCAGAACAGGACGTTTTCTCCAACTCCTTCAAGCACTGACTCCCATTTCTTTGGGGAACACATTACAAAATGTCAATGTTTGACATAATGTGTGTATAGAAACATGGTGAAGCAGTGCTCAAGGGAGCAGAACAATGTCTTGGCAGGCATCCTTGCCTCTCTATATAGTTCATTCTCTTTAAAATATCTCCCTCTGGGGGTGCTTGAGTGTCTCAGTTGGTTAAGAGTCTAACTACTGATTTCGGGTCAGGTCATGATCTCAGATCGAGCCTTATGTTGGCCTCTGCACTGGGGGTGGAGCCTGCTTAAGATTCTCCCTCTTTCTTTCCCTCTGCCCCTCACCCTTCCCTGAAAAAAAATTGTCTCCCTCTGCCTACTTGGACCCCTGGGGCTATCTTTAAAGGCCTGTTTTTAATATCTTATTATCTCTGTAAGCTCCGTCTTCACTGTGCAAAGTTAAAGCAGTCTCAAACATTTTTTTTTTAATGCTCAGCTGCTGATACGTTATGGAATCTCTATATGTGATTATTGATTGAATGGACTGACAGAGTTTCTCACATGGTTCAGGTAGATGTTCTGAGATGTCCTGAGAAGCCCTCTGTTCTCAATGCCCCAAACACTATCCTTCGTTCATCAGAAAATATAGGAGACTTCCAAAGGAGTGTGTATTGCCCCTGGGGAGCTCCTTCCTATTTGTTACTTACTTGGAAATCATGGAGGGCAGACCTTTAAGACAACATTTCCCAGAGTATATTCTAAAAATTGTCCCCATCTCCTGCTCCCCAGCAGCTTTTCATAAAACGGTTCTGTGGTCAAATAATGTGGTGAAATGCTGCAAATTATATGCCTTTCTTAGAGATTCACAGTGCTTGTTGGCACATTGAATGTTCTGAGAAGTCCTACAGGAAGGAAACCCATTTAATTTAGACCCAGGATTTCCCAATTTTATTTAACCACAAACATTTTTTATGGAATATACATACATACATACATATATATATATATATATATATATATATATATTCTGCAGAGCACATGAGGAAATGCTGTTTACAGAAGATGCTGAATGATTAGGAACTAACTACCCTAACCTCACTGGTAAGATTGGTATGCATAGGGTAACCCACAATCAAACATTGTTGTATGGTTACAGCAAGGACATTAAATAACAAAATTTGGGGGTACAGGGACAAACCTACTAATTACAAAATAGGTGCTGAGTATACTGAAAGTTAGCCAAACTCAAAATTTTGGAGCCCAGCCCATTCCCCAATTCTGGTGATGACAGCTCTAATGTTAACACCTGTCAGTCACTTTGATTACTGGTGGGTATTCTTGCTGCTTGGGAATATGATCTTCCTCTGTGCAGGCTGAAGGCACATGTGGTGCAATGGCTTGGACTTGCTTGGATAGTGCAAGTGTATTTGGCTAAATGTGGCACCAGGCAGAAAGGACAATGCATGGTCAAGGCTCTTTGTTATGGAACATTTTAATCATGAAATCAAGACCATCACTTCATTTTGGCCTTGTTCTGACCGGATCCCCAGTAGACAAAAATCACGTGGTTTTCTGCCTAATTGTTTAAATAATTGATCAGTTAAAACAGCCCAGTTGATGATTCCAGATTTACTGTTGCTTCTGTCCTTGTGTGTGCCATTTGATTGATGGGCTTACGAGGACTGATGGGGAATCTGCAGACACGGCTGTCATCTCTTTCTCTCTGTTTTTATTTTGTCTGGATGGCTTTTGGAGCCCTTAATCTTTTTAGGCCTTAAGTTTTGCCAGTATGGAAAGCAGATTTCCTCACCCATTGCCTCTGAGATATTTGGGGTCTGTGTAGACGGGGAAACTAAGCATCATTAATACAAAGGGGTCTCAATTTATTCCTCACCTAAAGGAGTTGCTAATGAAATGAGTAGTTGGCAGGACACTTGCTACTCCCGTGGGCTATAATGGATTTCCAGGAGATCAGGGAAGATATGAAGGTCCAGATGATGATGCATATTTTTAATTCTCTGGTGAGGTTGTTCTTTGATTCTTTGGCAGCTGGAGTGGTTGTTGCAGTGTGTTGACAAAATTATCCAAATATTAATTTCTATAAACAGGCCACATTTTTATGCTTAAAGATCATGGGTGCATAAAAACTAGAACCCAAATTCCTGGTTCACTTGATTGTAGTAGCTCTGTAGTCTAACCTTAAATTCATTTCTGTGAAGCACAGAGCTGGTGCTTCCATTAGAGATGCAGAGCTTTAATAATAGACTCTGAGCTTTTTGGCATCTTAAACAGGAATGCAGCTGGTCTGCACCCCATCCATATTCATGCTACACTTATTGGCATCTCTGGTTTCAGTTTTGTCCACATCCAAGGTCTGTGCAGTCAAAGATTTATCATTGCCTCAAGACACATGCCCAAGGGATAAATATGGCCATTAGTATGTGTGTTAGCTTTGTTAGGACAGTTTTCAATTGGATGAATTTATTTTATGTCTCTGTATCTTTCTTTCTAGTACCAACTACTTGGATGGGGAATTGTAGGTCTCAGAATAATGTGAAAGGGTTTTAAGCTGATTCCAAGATTACCCATAGCCTTGGAAGCTAGAACAGGAGTTTTATGAAATGTTTTGAACCATAAGATGATGAAATAGGAAAAATGAGAGCACAGAGGATGTTTGAGTGGCTGTTAAGTATTCCAGAAAAAACTTGCTCCATCTTGCTTAACTAAATAACTGGGTGCTACAAGCACAAAGGCAATCACAGAAAATACAGGAAGACAAGCTGGATTTAATCTTGAAAATGTTGAGTGCATTTCCCAAGGTGAATGTGTCTTTACTTTGCTTGTGTAGCCAACCCCCCATCATCTCTGCCCCCTCCAGCCACATCTGGTCTTACTTATATTCCCTGGCCTCCAACTCTCCCAAAGCCAACCTCTCCCTCCTCTTAGTGTTATGACCCTTTCAGTCAACATTGGGCTCAATCAAAAAGGCCATGTGGCCATACATTATGACCCAAGATGGAGGTCATTTACCATTGACCTTCTCTTGAGCCAATCAAGGCTGGAAAGATGATGTTTGTCTTACCAAAAGATCCCCCCTTCCCCAACCTTCCACAGATTCAATTCCTGGAGACAGGCTTTGAGAAGATTGGCCTGAGCATGAAGTGGAAAAGAGCAAATATAGGAAGCCAGGCTGGGCTCTTTGAAAGGAGACAGTTTGAAAACTACCTTGCCATATGTAGTGTATACATCAAGGTGTCTCACACCGAAGTAGATTCTGTGCTTTAAAAGAGGGCCTGTGAGTGGTAGCCAAACATCGAATATGCCATCCTTCAGGAAAGAAAGGACTAAGTGTAGCCTGGCAATTGGTTATTTCTCTAGTAATTTATCCTCTTTGAGTTTTATTGTTGATGAGATGCTCTTGGTTCTGAGCAGTGAAGTGGGGCTTGGCCATTTCCTTCAAAAGCTTTGGCATAAAATTCCAGTCTCACACACTGACTAGTCTGTTGCTATCCGACATTCAGCCTATGGAAAGAGCCCTAAACTTGGATTCAGAGACCTGAGTTCTAGTAGTCACTCAGCTCTCCACTAACCATGTGATATGGGGCCAATCACATCTCTTCTCCAGTCTTAGGTTTTGAGATATGTACATGACCTTTACCAGTACTTCTACGTTCATGAGAACAGAGTATTTATCTCATGGTGTTGTTTCCGTCTAGATATTTTTCATCAAGCCACTAGTCTTCTCAATGACCTTCAATTCTCTGTGCTCCCAGGATCTCCGATGTGATGTACTACTCACCTGGGTGGGTATGTTGTTTCCTGGGATGATCCCTACAGTATTTGTGCCATTCTCATGTTCAGATCTTTCTTGCAATTTCTTGATGGCATGACCAAAGAATATTTTCAAACTTATAATTTTTGCTTTGACCTCTTTTTCTTTCCAGTGAATGACATGAGGAGTAGAGGGTGGAGGAATCATAAAACAATACAAGCTAAAAGCCAGCCTGCCAAAATTGTGACAGGCATTTGACAATGTCATGATTAAGGTGTCTCCACCATCATAGTGCCATTTTCGGTGCTGGAAAGGATCACTGCTGTTAGGGAAAGTTAACATCAGAGCTATTTCTTGAGTAAACTGAAGAGGATCATCAAGTGGAGATTGACCCAGGGATGAAGATTTTTCCATGACCAGCCATTGAAGTAACTAGCCTCTTATCATTCACTCTTTTCATCCTTCTCACTGTTGTCATTTCCTTAAAGTGGGAAGAAAAGCATTGTCTCCAAATGCAGCTTTGAAAATACACTTTCTGAGATAAAATTCCAATACCATACAATTTACCCGTTTTAAGTGTACAATCCGTGGTCTTTAGCATATTCACAGAGTTGTGCATGCATTATCACAGTCAGTTTTAGAACAGTTTCATCTCATCACCACACACACACACACACACAGTACTCCCTGTGGACATCATGCTTCAATCCCCAATTGTCCCATCCCTAGTCAATCTCTTATCTACTTTCTATCTCTGCAGTTTTGCCCATTCTGGACATTTACTATAAATGGAATCATAAAATAAAGTGATTTATTGTGGTTTACTCCTTAGCATGTTTTCAAGGTTCATCATATCGTATCATAGCAGTACTCCATTCCTTGTTACAGATGAATAATATTCCATTGTATGAAAATATCCTGTTTTATTTATTAATTCATTAGTTGATGGCCATTTGGGCTATTTCCACCTTCTGGCTATTATGAATGATGCTGCTGTGAACATTCATGTTCAGCTTTTTATGTGGACTTCATTTATCTTGGGTAAACATCTAGAAGTGTTATTGCTGGGTTGTATGTTTAAAACTTTAAGAAACTGCCAAAATATTTTCTAAAGTAGCATCACCATTTTACATCCTTATCAGCAATGAATGAGAATTCTGTTTTCTCCATATCCTTGCCAACAACACTGGTTATTGTCTGCCTCTATTGGCGTCATCCTAGTGGGTGTGAAGTGGTATCTTATTGTGGTTTTCATTTGTATTTCCCTAATAACTAATGATATCAAATATGTTTTCACATGCTTATTGGACATTTGTACATCTTCTTTTGAAAAATGTCTATATCTTTTGACCATTTTTACGTTATCTGTTTCCTTATTATTGGATTATAAGAATTCTTTATATATTCTAGATACAAGTCCCTTATCACATATGCAATTTGCAAATGTTTTCTCCCAGTCTATAGCATGTTTTTTATCTTTTGAATGACTCTCTTAACTTTTCAAGAGCATTGTTTCATTTTGGTGAAGTCTAATTTATAATTTTTTATTAATTTTTCTTTTATGCAGTATGTGTTGGTATCATAGCTAATAACTCAGGTGCTCAAAATTTTCTACCATGTTTTCTTCTAGAGGTTTTACAGTTTTATCTCTTATATTTATGTATGTGATCCATTTTGTGTTCAATTTTGTGTATGGTGTGAGGTAAGGGTCAAGGTTCATTTTTGGTGTGTTGGGGCATTTGTTTATTAATTTGTTTATTAATTAGCATAACTAATTTTTCCAGCACCATTTATTGAAAAGAGAAGACAGTTTTTAAAAAAAATTTTTGAATTTAATATGTCTAGAAACAGCAATATCTCATATTCTCCTATCTGGGGGGGAAGGTATCCTGGCATCAAAAGTTAGTAGCCAAATACTCTGAAGTTTTTTAGAACTTCCAGGATGTAAACTAACAGCATGGAAGCTTCTCCTATACAGATGCTCTGAAATACTAACTCACTCCAAGGCCCCTGCTATAGCAATGAGGCTGGCTAAGCCTCATTAAGTAGAAAAAACCAAAAGGGCTTGATTAAAGAAGATAAGAGGAACCATTGTCTTTGGCAGTGTCTCCTGCCATGTTCTAGACTACTGACTTTCTCATCCCAGACCCAACCAGACTTACTTTTCCCATGTCCTTTCCTTTAGGGTGGTGCTAAGCAGGATTGGAGCAGGGGATGTAGGGAAAGGCCCTGAATTGCTTGGGTTACTTTTTCAGTAATAGATTAATTGAGATATAATTTACATACCATATACTTCACCCATTCAACATGTACAATTCCTAATTTTAATATATTCATAGATATGTACAAGCATCATCAGTTAATTTAATTTTATTTTTTTAAAGATTTTATTTATTTATTTGACAGACAGATCACAAGTAGTCAGAGAGGCAAGCAGAGAGAGAGGAGGAAGAAGGGTCCCCGCTGAGCAGAGAGCCCGATGTGGGGCTCAATCCCAAGACCCTGGGATCATGACATGAGCTGAAGGCAGAGGCTTTAACCCACTGAGCCACCCAGGTGCCCCTTCATCAGTTAATTTTAAAACATTTTTATTATCTAAAAAAAAAAATCCTGTACCTTTTAGCTACCACACCTTACCCCATAGCCCCCTCCAGCCCTAAGCAACCTCTAATCTATTTTCTGTATCTCTAGATTTTCCTTTTCTGGACATTTAATATAAACAAGTCATGCAATATGTAGTTTCTTTGGTGACTGGCTTCTTTCACTCAGCATACATTTTCAGGGCCCAGCCATGTTGTAGCATGTATCCGGATTTCATTCCTTTTTATGAATGAATAATATTCCATTGCATGGATTCACTGCATTTTATTTATCCATTCACTGGTTGATGAATATTTGAGCTATTTCCATCTTTGGGCTATTTTAATAATGCTGCTATGAACATTTGTGTATTACTTTCTGTGTGGGCATGTATCTTCATTTCTTTCAAATGCATACCTAGTAATGGAATTATTGGTACTGGGGTTTCTCCTGTCCCCTAAAAGCCCATGTTCCTATTTTTAGTATATGTGCTGCCGAAGCGAGCACAAAAGCCCATGTTCCTAAAACATGTTCTGCAAGGGGTACTTCAAACAAATTCACTCTTTTCTTTGTAGAGATTTGGCCCACAGTTCTTGCCTAAACAATATAGAAGAAACACGAATGACACTTTCATAAGTTTTCTTAAAGCTAGAGTAAATACGAAGAAGTCATTTCCATTTTCTTTTTATCTTACTCCCTTCCTGGCCCTTCTAATTCTCCAGAATCAAAGATGTCTTCTAAACATAAGGGAGTCTAGTAGCAAGAGTCACAGACTACCCTCAAACCACCAAAGTTACTTAACTTTAAAAGGGTGATTGGGTGATGGACATTGGGGATGGTATGTGCTATGATGAGGGCTGTGAAGTGTGTAAGCCTGATGATTCACAGACCTGCACCCCTAGGGCTAATAATACATTATATGTTAACAAAAATAATTAATTACAAAACTTAAAAAAAATAAAAAATAAAAAAGGTATATCAAATGGGATTCCAGAATCCCAGTATATTTTTCCTAGATTTAGAATACTTTTATTCTTGATCATAAACCCTACCCCTTCCAGCTATTGTGATATCAATTAGTTCCTGAAAAAAAATCCAGCTGTGTAGGGAACCACAGCAGGTCCCTCATGATCTTCAACCAGGGCAGTTTTCACCCCAGGGGGGATTCAGCAATGTCTAGAGACATTTTTGGTTGTCATGAATTGGGGTTGGGTGCTACTGGCAACTAGTTGGTAGGGGCCAGGAATGCTGTTAAGCATCTTACTTACAATGTACAGAACAGCTCTCCATAGCAAAGAATGATCTGACCCAAAATCTCAGTAGTGTTATGGTTGAGAAACCCTGTGTTGCAGGATAAACAGCAAGGTATATGTGGCAGAAGATGCAGCTGAGAGGAGGTCAAGGGCAAGGTACAGAAACAACCTTGTAAACTATGATAGGAAGTCAAGGGCAAGACACAGAAACAACCCTATAAACCATGATACAGAGCTTGAATGTTATCCTGTTGGGCGAGGAGCCACTGAAGGATTTTATTCATTCATTCATTCATTCATAGATTTTGTTTATTTATTTATTTGAGAGAGAGAGAGAGAACATGAGTGGGGAAAGGGGACAAAGGGAGAGGGAGAAGCAGACTCTCTGCTAAGTGGGAGTAAGACCCTGGGCTCTATCCCAGGACCCTGAGATCATGACCTGAGCTAGAAGTCAGACACTTAACCAGTTGAGCCACACAGGGGTCCTGCCACTGAAGGATTTTAAGCAAAAGAATAACATAATCAGATTAGCAGTTTGGGTAAGTCACTCTTTTGCTTTGGATTTGAAGAAGACAAGCCAGTAGGGAGGCCAAGTAGGAGGCTGTGTGGTATGGTACAGGAAGGAGAATAGAAGGATCCAAACTCAGGCAGTAGTAATGGACACAGAAAAAGAACATATTCAAGAAATATTTGGGAGGTAGTAACTGGAAAGCTTTGTGATTAATTGAATTTGGGTATGTATTAATTTTCTACTGCTATGTAATAAATAACCACGAACATAGTAGCTTAGAACAGCATCCATTTATTACTTCACAGTTCTGTAAGTCAGAGTTAAAGCAGACCTGGTTGGGTTCTCTGATTAGTGTTTCACAGACCTGAAGTCAAGATGTCAGATAGGCTAAACTTTCATCTGGAGGTTCTTGGGTGAATCCAGTTCCAGGCTCATTCAGTTTTTTGTCAGAATTAAGTTCCTTGGATCTCTTGGTCTGAGGTCCCCTTTTCCCTGCTGGTTGTTAGCTGGGAGCCATTTCCAACTGTAGAGGCTACTGACATCCTTCTCACATAGTTCTCTCCATCTTCAAGCCAGCAAGTATACAGCAAATTCTCCTCATGCTTAGAATCTAACTTCCCCTTTTGCACCAGAGCAAACTTTCTGCTTTTTAAAGGGCTCATATGATTAAATTGCTCTCACCTGGATGATTTTCTTTTTTTTTTTTTCCATTTTATTTATTTTTTCAGCGTAACAGTATTCATTCTTTTTGCACAACACCCAGTGCTCCATGCAAAACGTGCCCTCCCCATTACCCACCACCTGTTCCCCCAACCTCCCACCCCTGACCCTTCAAAACCCTCAGGTTGTTTTTCAGAGTCCATAGTCTCTTATGGTTCACCTCCCCTCCCCAATGTCCATAGCCCGCTCCCCCTCTCCCAATCCCAACTCCCCCCAGCAACCCCCAGTTTGTTTTGTGAGATTAAGAGTCATTTATGGTTTGTCTCCCTCCCAATCCCATCTTGTTTCATTTATTCTTCTCCTATCCCCCTACCCCCCCATGTTGCTTCTCCATGTCCTCATATCAGGGAGATCATATGATAGTTGTCTTTCTCCGATTGACTTATTTCACTAAGCATGATACGCTCTAGTTCCATCCACGTCGTCGCAAATGGCAAGATTTCATTTCTTTTGATGGCTGCATAGTATTCCATTGTGTATATATACCACATCTTCTTTATCCATTCATCTGTTGATGGACATCTAGGTTCTTTCCATAGTCTGGCTATTGTAGACATTGCTGCTATAAACATTCGGGTACACGTGCCCCTTCGGATCACTATGTTTGTATCTTTAGGGTAAATACCCAGTAGTGCAATTGCTGGGTCATAGGGTAGTTCTATTTTCAACATTTTGAGGAACCTCCATGCTGTTTTCCAGAGTGGTTGGACCAGCTTGCATTCCCACCAACAGTGGAGGAGGGTTCCCCTTTCTCCACATCCTCTTCAGCATCTGTCATTTCCTGACTTGTTAATTTTAGCCATTCTGACTGGTGTGAGGTGATATCTCATTGTGGTTTTGATTTGTATTTCCCTGATGCCGAGTGACGTGGAGCACTTTTTCATGTGTCTGTTGGCCATCTGGATGTCTTCTTTGCAGAAATGTCTGTTCATGTCCTCTGCCCATTTCTTGATTGGATTGTTTGTTCTTTGGGTGTTGAGTTTGCTAAGTTCCTTATAGATTTTGGATACTAGCCCTTTATCTGATATGTCGTTTGCAAATATCTTCTCCCATTCTGTCAGTTGTCTTCTGGTTTTGTTAACGGTTTCCTTTGCTGTGCAAAAGCTTTTGATCTTGATGAAATCCCAATAGTTCATTTTTGCCCTTGCTTCCCTTGCCTTTGCCGTTGTTCCTAGGAAGATGTTGCTGCGGCTGAGGTCGAAGAGGTTGCTGCCTGCATTCTCCTCAAGGATTTTGATGGATTCCTTTCTCACATTGAGGTCCTTCATCCATTTGGAGTCTATTTTCGTGTGTGGTGTAAGGAAGTGGTCCAATTTCATTTTCCTGCATGTGGCTGTCCAATTTTGCCAGCACCATTTATTGAAGAGGCTGTCTTTTTTCCATTGGACATTCTTTCCTGCTTTGTCGAAGATGAGTTGGCCATAGAGTTGAGGGTCGATTTCTGGGCTCTCTATTCTGTTCCACTGATCTATGTGTCTGTTTTTGTGCCAGTACCATGCTGTCTTGATGATGACAGCTTTGTAATAGAGCTTGAAGTCCGGAATTGTGATGCCACCAACTTTGGCTTTGTTCTTCAATATTCCTTTGGCTATTCGAGGTCTTTTCTGGTTCCATATAAATTTTAGGATTATTTGTTCCATTTCTTTGAAAAAAATGGATGGTATTTTGATAGGGATTGCATTAAATGTGTAGATTGCTTTAGGTCGCATAGACATTTTCACAATATTTATTCTTCCAATCCAGGAGCATGGAACATTTTTCCATTTTTTTGTGTCTTCCTCAATTTCTTTCATGAGTACTTTATAATTTTCTGTGTATAGATTCTTAGTCTCTTTGGTTAGGTTTATTCCTAGGTATCTTATAGTTTTGGGTACAATTGTGAATGGGATTGACTCCTTAATTTCTCTTTCTTCAGTCTTGTTGTTGGTGTACAGAAATGCAACTGATTTCTGTGCATTGATTTTATATCCTGACACTTTACTGAATTCCTGTACAAGTTCTAGCAGTTTTGGAGTGGAGTCTTTTGGGTTTTCCACATATAGTATCATATCATCTGCGAAGAGTGATAGTTTGACTTCTTCTTTACCAATTTGGATGCCTTTAATTTCTTTTTGTTGTCTGATTGCTGAGGCTAGGACTTCTAATACTATGTTGAATAGCAGTGGTGATAATGGACATCCCTGCCGTGTTCCTGACCTTAATGGAAAAGCTTTCAGTTTTTCTCCATTGAGAATGATATTTGCGGTGGGTTTTTCATAGATGGCTTTGATAATATTGAGGTATGTGCCCTCTATCCCTACACTTTGAAGAGTTTTGATCAGGAAGGGATGCTGTACTTTGTCAAATGCTTTTTCAGCATCTATTGAGAGTATCATATGGTTCTTGTTCTTTCTTTTATTAATGTGTTCTATCACATTGATTGATTTGCGGATGTTGAACCAACCCTGCAGCCCTGGAATAAATCCCACTTGATCGTGGTGAATAATCCTTTTAATGTACTGTTGAATCCTATTGGCTAGTATTTTGGCGAGAATTTTTGCGTCTGTGTTCATCAAGGATATTGGTCTGTAGTTCTCTTTTTTGGTGGGATCCTTGTCTGGTTTTGGGATCAAGGTGATGCTGGCCTCATAGAATGAGTTTGGAAGTTTTCCTTCCATTTCTATTTTTTGGAACAGTTTCAGGAGAATAGGAATGATGTTTGGTTTAAATGTTTGGTAGATGTTAAATGATGTTAGGTTTAAATGTTTGGTAGAATTCCCCTGGGAAGCCATCTGGCCCTGGGCTTTTGTTTGTTTGGAGATTTTTGATGACTGTTTCAATCTCCTTACTGGTTATGGGCCTGTTCAGGTTTTCTATTTCTTCCTGGTTCAGTTTTGGTAGTTTATATGTCTCTAGGAATGCATCCATTTCTTCCAGATTGTCCAATTTGTTGGCGTAGAGTTGCTCATAGTATGTTCTTATAATTGTCTGTATTTCTTTGGTGTTAGTTGTGATCTCTCCTCTTTCATTCATGATTTTATTGATTTGGGTCCTTTCTCTTTTCTTTTTGATGAGTCTGGCCAGGGGTTTATCAATCCTATTGATTCTTTCAAAGAACCAGCTCCTAGTTTCATTGATTTTTTCTATTGTTTTTTTGGTTTCTATTTCATTGATTTCTGCTCTGATCTTTATGATTTCTCTTCTCCTGCTGGGTTTAGGGTTTCTTTCTTGTTCTTTCTCCAGCTCCTTTACGCGTAGGGTTAGGTTGTGTACTTGGGACCTTTCTTGTTTCTTGAGAAAGGCTTGTACCGCTATATATTTTCCTCTCAGGACTGCCTTTGCTGTGTCCCACAGATTTTGAACTGTTGTGTTTTCATTATCATTTGTTTCCATGAATTTTTTCAATTCTTCTTTAATTTCCTGGTTAGCCCATTCATTCTTTAGAAGGATGCTGTTTAGTCTCCATGTATTTGGGTTCTTTCCAGCTTTCGTCTTGTGATTGAGTTCTAGCATCAGAGCATTGTGGTCTGAAAATATGCAGGGAATAATCCTAATCTTTTGATACCGGTTGAGACCTGATTTGTGACCCAGGATGTGATCTATTCTGGAGAAGGTTCCATGTGCACTAGAGAAGAATGTGTATTCTGTTGCTTTGGGATGAAATGTTCTGAATATATCTGTGATGTCCATCTGGTCCAGTGTGTCATTTAAGGCCTTTATTTCCTTGTTGATCTTTTGCTTGGATGATCTGTCCATTTCAGTGAGGGGAGTGTTAAAGTCCCCTACTATTATTATATTATTATTGATGTGTTTCTTTGATTTTGTTATTAATTGGTTGATATAGTTGGCTGCTCCCACGTTAGGGGCATAGATATTTAAAATTGTTAGATCTTCTTGTTGGACAGACCCTTTGAGTAGGATATAGTGTCCTTCCTCATCTCTTATTATAGTCTTTGGCTTAAAATCTAATTGATCTGATATAAGGATTGCCACCCCAGCTTTCTTCTGATGCCCATTAGCATGGTAAATTGTTTTCCACCCCCTCACTTTCAATCTGGAGGTGTCTTCGTGTCTAAAATGAGTTTCTTGTAGGCAACATACTGATGGGTTTTGTTTTTTTATCCATTCTGATACCCTGTGTCTTTTGATTGGGGCATTTAGCCCATTAACATTCAGGGTAACTATTGAGAGATATGAATTTAGTGCCATTAGTAGCCTGTAAGGTGACTGTTACTGTATATTGTCTCTGTACCTTTCTGATCTACTACTTTTAGGCTCTCTCTTTGCTTAGAGGACCCCTTTCAATATTTCCTGGAGACCTGGTTTGGTGTTTGCAAATTCTTTCAGTTTTTGTTTGTCCTGGAAGATTTTGATCTCTCCTTCTATTTTCAATGATAGCCTAGCTGGATAGAGTATTCTTGGCTGCATGTTTTTCTCGTTGAGTGCTCTGAATATATCATGCCAGCTCTTCCTGGCCTGCCAGGTCTCTGTGGATAAGTCTGCTGCCAATCTAATATTTTTACCATTGTATGTTACAGACTTCTTTTCTCGGGCTGCTTTCAGGATTTTCTCTTTGTCACTAAGACTTGTAAATTTTACTATTAGGTGACGGGGTGTGGACCTATTCTTGTTGACTTTGAGGGGGGTTCTCTGCATCTCCTGGATTTTGATGCTTGTTCCCTTTGCCATATTAGGGAAATTCTCTCCAATGATTCTCTCCAATAGACCTTCTGCTCCCCTCTCTGTTTCTTCTTCTTCTGGAATCCCAATGATTCTAATGTTGTTTCGTCTTATGGTGTCACTTATCTCTCGAATTCTCCCCTCATGGTCCAGTAGCTGTTTGTCCCTCTTTTGCTTGGCTTCCTTATTCTCTGTCATTTGGTCTTCTATATCACTAATTCTTTCTTCTGCCTCATTGATCCTAGCAGTGAGAGCCTCCATTTTTGATTGCACCTCATTAATAGCTTTTTTGATTTCAACTTGGTTAGATTTTAGTTCTTTAATTTCTCCAGAAAGGGCTTTAATATCTCCAGAGAGGGTTTCTCTAATATCTTCCATGCCTTTTTTGAGCCCGGCTAGAATGTTCAGAATCGTCATTCTGAACTCTTGATCTGACATAGTACCAATGTCTGTGTTGATTAGGTCCCTAGCCTTCGGTACTGTCTCTTGTTCTTTTGTTTGTGGTGATTTTTTCCGCCTTGTCATTTTGTCCAGATAAGAGGATATGAAGGAGCAAATAAACTACTAATAGGGTGGCAAAGACCCTGGAAAAATGCGCTGTAACCAAATCAGAAGAGACCCCAAATTGTGGGGGGGATAAAGGGGATAAAAAACAGGTTCTGAAAAAAAAAAAAAGAAAAAAAAAAAAGAAAAGAAAAGAAAAAAATTTAAAAAATAAAACAAATAAAAAAATATAAAAAAGAAAGAAAAAATATATATATTTAGATGAACTAGTCAAAAAACGTTAAAAAAGAAAAGGGTAAAAGTTTTAAAAAAATTTAGCAGAAGAAGAAAAAAGAAAAAAGAAAAAAAAATTGAAAAAAGAAAAAAAAATTGAAAAAAGAAAAAAAAATTGAAGTAGCCACAAGACTAAAGAATCATGGGGAGAAAGCCATGAGTTCCGTGCTTTGCTTTCTCCTCCTCTGGAATTGCTCTGCTGTCTTAGGAATTGAATCTGCTTTCTCCTTGATAGATGGACTTCGTCCTGGCTGGATATTTTGTTGATCTTCTGGGGGAGGGGCCTGTTGTAGTGATTCTCAAGTGTCTTTGTCCGAGGCGGGATTGCACCGCCCTTACCGGCGGCCGGACTAAGTAATCGGCTCGGGTTCGCTTTTGGGAGCTTCTGTTCCCTGAACGCTTTCCGTAGAGTTCCGGAGGACGGGAATGAAAATGGCGGCCTCCCAGTCTCCGGCCGGAGGAGCCGAGAGCCTGGGGCCCCACTCCTCAGTGCGCCCCCAGAGGACAGCACCCAATCACTCCCGTATCCCCAGCCTCTAGCCGCGCTCCGAGCTCACCCAGCCCGCGACCAGTTCAAGGTAACCCCGAGCTGAGAGTTCAGTCCTCGGCTCTATCTTTGCAGCCGGTTTCTCCGTTCTAATACCTGCAAGCTCTCCGACACTCTGACACCCCCGATCCTTCTGTGACCTTGCGGGGCCTGGGGCCACGCTGGCCCCGCGTGGGCTTCACCCCGGTTTAGCCCCTGGAGCAATGTCCCTCAGTGGAACAGACTTTTAAAAGTCCTGATTTTGTGCTCCGTTCCTCCGCCGCTTGCCGGGAGCCGGCCCCTCCCCCCGCGGTCTATCTTCCCGTCGTTTTAGATTCACTTCTCCGCCAGTCCTACCTTTCAGAAAGTGGTTGATTTTCTGTTTCTAGAGTTGCTGTTCTCCTTCTCTTCGCTCTCCCGTTGGATTTGTAGGTGTTTGCAATGTTTAGATAAGCTATCGAGCTGATCTCCTGTTACCTGATGTAGTCTCAGGCTGCTACTTCTCCGCCATCTTGACTCCCACTCCGATTTTCTTTTTGATTGACCCAAAGTTGACTGATTACTAATCTTAATTACACCTGAAAAGTCCCGTTTGCCATGTAACATAACATAATTACAGGAATGATATACTCACAGGTTCCTACCATATTCAGGAGGAGGATGTCATACAAAATCAAGGGTTGATCTTAGAATTCTGCTTACCACAAGCAAGGGAGGGGGAGGATTTAGGCGATGCTGAGATTTGTGGCTGACACATATGGGTGAATGATAGGGCCATTCATTGAGGTGGGGAAATCCAGGGTGAGAAGCAGAGTTTAGATATATTGAAGTTGGAATGCCTTGCTGTATCCAAGTGGAGTCTCCAGAAGGTAATATATATGGGTTTAAAACTCGAGACAGGTCTAGGATGGAGATACAGATTTAAGAGTGATTTGCAAGCGATGGAAGTAAAAATCAAGCAAGTAGATGAGCTCACCAAGTGTTCATGTGTGAAGTTGCTACAGAAGGAGACTATGGGGATATTTACATTAAAGTGATGGGTAGGAGAAGCCTAGGAACTGTTAGAGCCATGGAGAGCTAGATGAAGATAGGTCCAGAGAAGTTAAGAATTTACGGTAAGAGTGTGCAGCTGTTTCAAATGTGGCAGACAAGGTCTGTTTCAGGTGAATATTTAGGCTATGAAGCCAATCAAATCCAGGTTATCTGATTGCCAGTGATTATTGCCAGAAACAGATCAGAGGGCAGGGCCTGGCTCAGGAAGACCTCAGAGGCAACCAAGCAGATAGTCATGACTGGGTCAGGCTGTGGGATTTGATGATTCTTGGTCACTTCCCATGCTCCAGATCTATCATAACTTGCCTGCCCAGTGTCCTATTTTCCTAGGGCATTACTCTCCACTAGCTCTTGTGTTAGGCATGGTTGCTAAAATGCCCTTCTGAAATAGCTTATGTCATATATGCATTTTACTAGGCAAAGCTAGTCATTTGTCCAGTTGTGCTCCAACCTACAGTATAACTTAAAGCTCCATACCCAGGGATCTTTTTTGGGATCTGATTTTTCGGGGTCTGATTTTTTTCAGAGCCTTGATCTCAGTTTATGGATTCAATTGGCAAAGCTCTAACAAATCAATCCTCACTATCATGTTAGATCCTATCAGTTTAGAACACATTTCCCAAAACTGTGTTACATGTAATACTAGTCCAATCAAAAGTTCTTTGATCAAATAAGTTTAGTAACATTGCATAGTATATTCCCCTCTTAGGAAAAAAAACTCCCATAAACCCTCTGTAAAGAAACCCAATTGATTTTGTGTAATCCAGTGTCCTCCAAACTTGTTTGAACACCAAACCTTTAAAACGAGAAACCAAACCAAACCAAAACAAAACAAAAAAGTGACCATATGGTAGAATGCACTTTGGGAATCATTGCCCTCTGCCTCGGATATTTATTTGCATTTTAATTAGAAAATGTTGAAAAGAAAAAAAAAAAAACCCTTCAAGGCCCAGAGGAATAATTAAACGGAAAGAAAACAGGCACCATTACATTTTGACAGGGGTGATAAACCGGGGCAAGAGGGGCTTTGTTGCTAGAGTACTCACAATCACCGCCAAGGTAACACCTATTCATTTGTGGTGGGTGGGTGGGGGGGTTTGAGAGTGGCTATCCTGATACAGACTCTAGAGAGAAAAGGGGAAACTGATCAGAAGGGGAGTTTTCTCTAACAGATGTTATAAGAGCTGCCCCACCCTCACCCAAGTTGTAAGAGGTTAAGAGAATCCTTTTGACTACAGGCATTAAAGTTGGGCTTCTCCAACCACAGTGGTAAGGTTGCAGGAAGGCGAGATGCATTGCCCGGTTTAGATCCTTCACAGTAGATTTAGTCCTATAGAAACCAGCACTCCTCCCACTACCCTATGTTGCGCTGTCTCACTTTTCCACTACTTCATAGTGGAAGTACACTTCGTACTTTCTTTTGCACCAAGTCCATGCTTCTCCACCTGGCAACAATTTGGTAGACCCTAGGGGTCTGAATGGTTCACCCATCATGATAATATTCTTTGCAAGAGGTTTTGGGCCAGGGACTAGTACCTATTGAAATCTCTTTGTGTCTGCATATGCTTGCCTGTGCCCCTGTTTAAGTATTGGCTGTCTCATTTGATGAAGTCGTATATAAATATTTATATGTCAGGACATTTCTGGTCTTACTCACCAGAGACATGACAGCCTTGATAAAAAGCTTCCCTCTGGCAGTCTTTGACTCCACAGTTTATTTAATATGGCAGTTGATAGGTGAACTTCCTCTTGCTGTTTGCAAAGAGGATGGAGCCTTGCCTTGCTTGGAGTTCCAAGTGTTTGGCTTGTGGACTGCTGGGAATTGATATTTGTGCTTTCCCAGGGACTCCCCTGATTAAAAGAAGTATGGGTTCTCAAATGGACCATCCTGCCCTATAGATTTTGGATCTTAAGGAATAGTTGATATACTTACAGATGCATCATGACTTCTGTGGGCCCTAGGTACTTTTGCCTTTGTGGACCCATTCCTCCACTAAAATAATAATAATAATAATAATAATAATAATAATTTTCTACTGTGTTGGTATAAAGAAGAATATACTAACGTTATACATGAAAAAACACTTTTTTCAACCTAAGTGTTTTTTTTCTGATTTTAAAAGAAATGAAATCATTTTTATAGGTCCATAGAAGTATGGTGGGCCCCAGACCCTGTGCCACTGTGCATAATGGATAATCTGCAGTGGATATATTGGGTTGTTTCCTGGGCTGGTCATGAGCTCATGGGAGCCAATCAGTGAGTAAGAATGCTGTGACTCAGGATTCAGATCAAGAGAGCAGTAGTTACTTAGACCTCCCAACGATTAGTTGAGAAGTAGCAAGTAGGACCCTGAATTGTGTTCCAACATATTTCACCTCCAGTACAACGCATGATAAAATGCTGTCAGAAGTTCGGATTTCCTCTGGCTTGATGGACTCAGAATTGGGAAGTGGGGTCCGCTTCCTCATCGTCTTCGAGGAGAGACTTCTGGGACTGATGAATGGTATCATTCATTTCCAGGCTGAAGTTGCAGTTGAGGAAAAAGGGGTATGAAAGCTGATTAGCAATGAGATAGATTACTGCAACTCATCCAGAGGAATCAGGGTGGGGGCTTGTTTTAATCCATGTCTATTTTTAGTGGCTGTTAATATAGACACCTCTACTGCAATCTTCTTTAGAAACAGCTAAATGGGTTCTGAATGCTCCTGCTGCTGTTAGGTTGGCTGCTAAAGAGTCTGTTGGCTAAAGGTCTACCAATAAGCCTCACCTGGAAGTTGGTAGTGGCTGGAATTGGGGATGAACTGATGTAGAAGGTAAGAATACAGAGGGGTCCCCCTCGTGGAGTTTACTTTACATAGCTACCCTGGTTTTCTGATTTTCCTCCAACTGAGTCTAGGGCTAGGGCTAGGGCTCTGACTCCAGGGGAAATAGTTGTCACTGGGCAGGCTAAAACATTCCCAGCCTCCCCTGCCCCACCACTTGGCTTAACAGTACTGGCTTTGGCTCAGTTCACTGAGTGGTATGGGGTTTGGCTACTCCTCAGGGACCTGGCCAAGACCTTGAGGTCAGATTGAGCAATCTTTTTCCCTCCCTTCTTGTAAAGCAAAAAATCTGTTTAAATCAATATGTTTGCTTCCCCCCAGCTAAATGTGGCTTTCAAGGATGACAGCATTTGCTCCATACTGCCCTTGCCCTTGTCAAGACCTAGCCTGAAGTAGAACAGAATGGTGTAGGGTAGCTGGGTTTGTGTAAGTAACACATACAGCATAAATGCAAAAATACAGACTCTGGAAATCTTCACACAAATGGAGAACTAGTGGGGATACAAAGCAAGAGTGAAATATAATTAGAATTAAGGCTGATCAGAGTTTGCAGTTTCTAAGAAAATTTCCTTTGGAATAGAAAGGAGAACTTCAGTTTTCATTATTCACAATACAATAGATCAAGGGTCAGAAAACTACATATATGTCTAAAAAAGAAGAAAAATAAGCAACAGAGACCATTTGGGACCACAAAACCCAAGATATTTATCATATGGCCTGTGTTAGCCAGTGGTTTTTAGAGAAACAGAAGCAAAAGGAGATATATATATACACACACAAACACATACACACACATATGTATGTATGTGTGTATGTATGTGTATATATATGGGCCCAGGTGATTGTGGGGCCTGTAAAATCTGAACTATACAGGCAGGCTGGTAGGCAAGAAACCGAGAGGAAGGTTAATGCTTCAGTCTGGAGTCTGAAGGCATGGCCCTTTATAGAAAATATTTGCTAACCCCTGAAATAAAGGCAGGAATAATGGAGAAGACCTTTGGGCAAGGGACCTAGAGACTCCTTCTCTGACACTAAATAGCTGGGTAATTTAGAGTAAACCACTGCCCCTCACTGGGTTTTGGTTTCTACCTTTATAGAGCAGATTAAGAGTTCCTTTCCACACAGCAAACATTGTATGCACTTTAGTCCTGTCTATATGTAAAGTTCTATGATTCCATAACTCAAATCTGGAAGATCCCAAATAAACTAGCTTAAACTGCTTCCTGTTGATGTCTAGAAATAACTCTCCACTGGCAAGAATCCCAGATATCAGTAAGTTTTCATTATAACATATGGAATAAACAAAATGCCCAATCTTTATAATTTATCAGTGTTTCTTAATTGTAGTTTCTGTTAAGGATAACTGACTGTGAGAGTTCTCTATAATCATTAGAGACATCTGTTATTGGTATTATACAAGGCACTTTGGGGCACTTTAAATAAGTACCAGAAAACAGATTATCTAGTATTGAGGTGCTTATAATCTAGTTAGGAAGACATATGCCATACCTAGAATAAACTCTTTAATCTTGTAGAGAAACATACAAACATCTTTTGGGAGCAGAGGCATTGGCTTGTTTGTGGATGTGTCCTCAGGACCTAGAACAGTGCCTAGAATATGTTATGTATCCAATACAGATGTTAAATGAATGGATAAATGAGTGAAGGATGGCTTGGTGAGTAGTAAGTACTAAGAGAAGGCATGCATATTTAGATCAGGGCCATGTTGAGGCTAATTTGGGAAGGTCTTCTAATGGAAGAGAGGATATGGTGAACTCAACAGAAGAAGCCCAATAGCTCGAGAGTGATATTTCTGAAATGCTGGATTTCTGAACATAAAGATACACAGGGCAAAGTCTTGGTTAAGGATCATACAGGTTTGGACATTAAACAGACTCAAAGTTGCCTGAAACAGAGGTCTGAGCTTTGGAGTAGAAAGACATAGGCTCTATCTACTATCTTACAACTGACTTAGCATTTCCCATTAAGTTATTAACCTCTCTGTGCCTCAGTTCCTTATCTGTAAAGTGTAAATGACATCTGGATTCAGAATTTGAGGGATGGGAGAGACCTTACACCTCATTTGGTCTGCAGGGTTTCAGTCCTGGATGCCCATTAGAAACACCTAGAGAATTTTAGAGTGTCCAGTGTTCAGGCCTGACCCCATACCAATTATGTGAAAAACCTTTGAAACTGGACTCTGGCATCCTTTTCAGTATTTTCAAAATCTCCCCAGGCAAGTCAGTGTTCAGCCAAGTTTGAAAACCAATGTTATGTCACAGCCCCTTCATTTATAGTGAATTTTATAGACAGATAAACTGAGGCCCAAAGTGGGTTGAGGAACTTTGTTCAACCTACTTCATGGGACCATTAGAAGGATAATATGCGACCATAAAATTTTAGAGCTAAAGGGACCTTAGGTATCAAAATATCTGTGAAAATGCTTTGTATAACATAGAACATCATTCATTTGTAGGAGATTATCACATCAACAGAACAAGAAGGTATTCATTGGCAATCGGGCAAAACATCCTCTTCATCATGAAATTACGCTAAGAAGGACAATGGATGAAACTTGCATTCTCTTTTATTTTCCAAGTCTCCCAAGTTAGCAAATGAGTAAATGTTCCATTCTGGAAGATAAGATATGGATTATTGGTTTGCATTCTTGGTAAATAAAGGGAGCCTACATTGCCCTAAAAATTCACATTTTCTCGAGAAGAAACATAAGTGTTTTGTAAATGTGGAGCCATAGCAGAAAGTGTTGTTTAGCATAGTCCTAGCATCTTTCTAGCTACATTATCTATTTGGAGTGTGGTCATGCCTGGAAGTGGAGGGATGAGGTTTGGAAATTTCAGTGTGCTACCATGCATTTTTGCTTACAAGGGTCTTCACTTGCTCCTGGCTTGAGGGACTTTGGCTTGCATTGAACTTAAAGGTGCTTTGCTTTGCAGAGGTTGAAAAGCCAGGGTGATTTCTATTCAAGACATATTTCCCCATTCTTACCCTTTCGTTATTTATCAGATTCACTCTTTGTCATCGGTCCTTCCAAACAAGCCTGTGAGGTTGGGCATAAAGTGCATATTCTAATTCCCCCATTTAGCCTCTATTTTTGACATATGTTTATTCTTTGTCTGAGAGACAAAAATGCCAGATCATTTTATTATGCAGGCCCACTGCCCACCCCTGTGGGGAAGCTTTCTGGACTACTCCAATTCACAGACCTTATTTCAATATCTATTATACTGAGAATATCAGCGAGTTTATTGTTCACTGTTTTGTAATTATTTTAATGTGTTAGATCTATCTCCCCAGTAGATCCTATCTTATACTCCCTTGATCTTTTGGCCTACCCCAGTATCTAGAATATTATTTTTTTCAAAAGCAATGCTTGAGTCATGTATCTGAGAAACTACCCATTGTTAAAGGCTTTTTGGAAGCTCAGTAAAATGCTTCCCTCCTGGGGTCATTTACCCCTTGGGGAAATTGCTGGGAAGATTAGATGTGGGGGTGAGTATAGAGAAGATGGGGCAGTTTTAATAAAAAATATGTTGGGATGGGGCACCTGGGTGGCTCAGTTAGTTTAGCACCAGAGTCTTGATTTCAGCCCAGGTCATGATCTGGGGGTTGTAAGATTGAGACCCACATCAGGCCCCATGCTGGGTGTGGAGGCTGCTTGGGATTCTCTCTCTCCCTCTGCCCCCACCCTCTGTCCATCTCTAAAAAACAAACAAAACAAAACAAAACCCAAATATGTTAGAATATATTTGAATGTTTATATTCAAATATATTATATTTATAATATTTTCAATATTATATATTCAATATATATATTCAATATATATAATATATATATTCAATATATATATAATATATTCAATATGTTTATATTCAATTATATTAGAATGTTTCCCAAAATTGCCTGTGCATCAGAATCACCTGGGAACTGGAATTTCCAGGGGGAGGGGCCTGAGACTGTCTATTTTGAAGCTCCCCCTAATGATTCTGATGAACAACCAGGTCATGAAACAACTAGACTCATTGTTCTCTGGTGCTCCTCAAACTTTATACAAGATTTTACATTTCTGACAAGCTCCCAAGTGGTACTGATGCTGCTGGTCATAAGACCAAAACAAGCTATAAGGTAGTGGTTCTAAGCATGCGGTCCCTGGGCCAGCAATATCGGTATTACCTGGGAACTTGGTAGAAATACAGATTCTTGGTTCACACTCTGGATCTACAGAATCCAAAGCAATCTGGGTCCCAACAATCTTTTTGTGTGATGTTTGTTAGGTTCTGAGAACCACTGCTATAAATAACACTAGTAATAATGTTCAGGAGAGTGGTGCAGTGGATTTGAGAAAGTTCAAATCTCAGCTCTGTCACTGAACCTTAGTTTTTATATCTATAAAATGAGAATAGAAATCATATACATCAATTCAACAAACACTTGTTTTGCCAGACATTTCATTAGATGTTGGAAATACATTAAGATGAATAAGATACATTCTGTGTCCTTGAGGAATTCACTGTTGCTTTGCCTAACGGACAAGGCTATTATAGATCTTAAACAAGATAGTGTGTGTGGGGGCACTTGGGTGGCTCAGTGGGTTAAACCTCTGCCTTCAGCTCAGGGCATGATCTCAGGGTCCTGGGATTGAGCCCCACATCGGGCTCTCTGCTCAGCGGGAGCCTGCTTTCCCTTCCTCTCTCTCTACCTGCCTCTCTGCCTATTTGTGCTCTCTCTGTTAAATAAATAATATATTTAAAAAAAAAAGATAGTGTGTGTGAAAGTGCTCTGTGAACTATGAGATACGTCTCAAATATGAGTTATGGTTCTAATCAAATCTGCACCCTCCTTTTTTTTAACATCTTGCATTCATAATAGTTCTCAGTGGTCTTTGTGCTTTAGCAGATATTCCACTGGTAAAAGCTGAAAGAAGTGAGTTGAGTAGTAATAAAAATATTTGCTTAGAAGAAAACATTTTTTTCTAATATTTAATTTTTAATATTTCAATTTATCTAAATAAAATATTTTATACATGCACTTGATGCTTTTAGAACTTCTTTGACTTCTTTTTTTAAAAGATTTTATTTATTTGAGAGAGAGAGAGAGCACTAGCAGGGGAGGAGTAGAGGGAGAGGGAGAAGTAGAGTCCCCACTGAGAAGGGAATGTGATGCATGGCTCAATCCTGGAACTCTGGGATCATGACCTGAGCTGAAGGCAGATACCTAACTGACTGAGCTACCCTGGTGCCCTGAGAAGTTCTTTCACTTTTATTACCCATTTTAATTGTCACCACAACCCAGTAAGATAACGTAGATGGATATGATTATCTCCATTTGAGAGATGCAGAATCTGGTATTCAGTAAAGTGAAGGGACTCACCCAAGGTCATAGGTCAATGCTCTCTCTCCCATTCCATGCTGACTGATCAAGTAAAAGTCCTTTTAGATATTCCCTACAGTCTAATAAGTTTACTGCAAGCATGGATGTGAAACCAGTCAAAGCCCTCCTTCAAAATCTTAAACCTGTCCAGCTTTTGCTCATCTGCTTGAGTTAAAGCATACATCTCTTATCAGAGAGACATAGCTAAACTCCTCTGTTTTGAATTTCTATCTATCAGGAACCTTATCAACTGCTGGCAGGCAGTTGGATTACATGTACATTTCAGGAATCAAAAGCTTGTATTAGATAACTACATTAGGAAACCAGAATAAATATTCTTGCATTGCCAAAAGCCCTTTAGAATGGATTATAAATAAGAACTTCTATCTTTTTGTGCAAGCTGAAACTGGAGGCCTCCTCTCTGCTGTTGAATTTTGTTTTTGTTTTTGTTTTTTTTTGACACAGAGCCTAATTTTGAGAGTTAAGTAGATGTTGGGGAGTTTTTGCATGAGCAGACAAAACTGAAGGATCAAATATGCCTGTTTTTTTTTTTATTATCTTCAGTTAGCCAACATATAGTACATCATTAGTTTTTGATGTAGTGTTCATTAGCGATTCGTTAGTTATGTGTAACACCAGGTGTTCATCACCACACGTGCCCTCCTTAATACCCAACACTGAACTACCCCATCCCCTCATCCCCTCCCTTCTCTAACCCTCAGTTTTTTCCCAAGCCCAGAGGGAAAACTGAATGGGCAGAAATCAGAGAGGGAGACAAACCATGAGAGACTCTGGACTCTGGGAAATATGCTTGTTTTCTAAAGGAGATGGCTGCCTGCTGGTATCTTGAGGGCATTTCTGCATTCTTCCCCAACACCCCCATAAAACCTTACTAAAAGAATGGAATTTCTTTTGGGGGCAATGAGAATGTTCTAAAATTGCTCTGGTGATAATTGCATACCTCTGTTAATATACTAAAAACCCAATGGACACTTTAAATGTTTAAATAATTATTTAAATTTAAATAATTTCAATAATTATATGAAATGTGAATTATAGCTACACAAAGCTTTTTTTAAAAGTTTCTATTTAAGAAAAATTTTAAATGTTTTTTAGAGGGAGAGAGAGGGTGGGGGAGGGGTAAAGGGAAAGTGAGGGAAAGAACCTCAAGCAGGCTCCACATCCAGCATGGAGCCTGACACAGGGCTCTATCTCATGACCCCAAAATCATGACTTGAGCTGAGATCAAGAGTCAGATGCTTAACTGATTGAGCCACCCAGGCACACCTAAAGTTTCTATTTGAAAGATATTCAAATTCAGTAATATAGTTAGTGTATGAATTATAATATACACCTATCAACCAAAAAATTGTATGTCACAGCTTGTGAGGCTTCCTTGTTTTAAATTTTAAACATGAAGTCTCCAAATGGCCACATAGAATAACCAAATTTGAGGAAAAAGTATTAAGTAGGGCCTGGAGATCAGAGATATGAGAAACCAGAAAGTTTTCTCCTGCTCGTGAGGTTGGGTGTAGAGTGTTGTATGAAGGTGTCTGTTAGTGGGTGGCTTCTAAGTGCTGAGAGTGGCTCCCAGCTGACAGTCAGCAAGAAAATGGGGACCTCAGTCTTATAAGGAACTGAATTCAGGTGACAACCTGAATAAGCTTGGAAGAGAATCCAGAGCCCAGGTGAGAACAGCTTTATCGTTGATACCTTGATTTCCGCCATGTGCAACTCTGAGCACAGGACCCAGGGAAGCTATGCAGGGACTCCACATCTCTGGAAACCATGAGATAATGATGGCTATTGTTTTAAGCTGTTCAATTTGTTATACCACAGTAGAAAACTTCTACACAAACTTGCTGTGAGAATGGGATGGGGCAGCCATGATGGAGTTAGGGGGTGATCTCTTTGTTTTGCATCTGAATTTGTGCCTTTGTTATAGCTTAAAGGGCTGCAGACTGAATAACCCAAGTGTACTAACATGAAGTCTCTAAATGAGCGGTGCAGTCAATTCCAACCTCCTTTCAAGTTGGTGGACTTGGAGACAGAGACCAAATTGATACTTACTAGACAGACAACTGTGGTTATAGTAGAGCAAACTAGTAATGTCCCCTGAAGACGCTCTTTCTGCCCAGAGACAGAAACTTGTCATTACCTAATTGTACATATGAAGTTGGAAGACAATTATCTGTTAAGAGAAATTGGTCTGGTATGAAGAATATTTGTTACACAAAAAATTTTTAAGAACGCTGTATGACAAGAGATACTATCAACCAATATTTTGCAGTGTTATGCATAGACCCCATGTTTATGGGGAGATTGTTAGAAATGCAGATTTCCTTGACCCCACCCCAAACCTGTAAGATGATTCACATAAGTGCTACTGTTTGAAATGCACCGATATAATCTTTCACCTTTTGCAACATTGGGAAGTGCTTAACACCTGGGATATAAAAAAATACAGATGGTAGGTACCTCCATCTGTATTTTTAAAAGTGAGAGAAAGAGAAAGAGGGACAGAGATAGATATCTATAGATAGATAGATACATAGAAAAGAAGCAGAAGCAATAGCAGAAGAATAACAAGAGGAAGAAGGAGAAGAGGTGGAGGAGGAGAAGGAGGAGGGAGAGGGAATGGGGAGAAAGAGGAAGAAAAGAAATACTCAATTATTGAAGATGTGTATTGAAGATTAAAGGTGAGCTCCATTATCAAAGAATGAAAACCATGTGCATCAGAGAATATTTGACATCTCTGGGAAGCATCTTCATTCCCACTCCTCCCTCAACCCTACCATTTACACACCCAGGGTGACTGCTAGAGCAGGTGGAGGTGACAGGAAGCTGAGCCCAACCAGCCTGATTTGGCAATTGAATCAAAACAGGAAGGAGGCTTCAATTCCAGCTTATCATCTCTTACTGGAATATAGTATTAGACTTCAAGACAAAGCTCAGATTGATGCAGTCCCCACCCCACCCTTCTTCTCCTGGCTTCTTTTCTATAAGTCATGCTTTCAGTGTTTGGAGTCTGGCAGCTGCAAGGCTTGGTTGCTAGGTAACAATTTCCCAACACAAAGAACCCTCAGCTGGATAGGTCAGGTCTGTCAGTGTGAAACAGCTGTACAGAATTTTTATTTGTCTTCCTCTTGTTTTGGTTAATCACAGGGCATGGAACCAGAATCAAACTTTTCATAGAAATGAGAAATGCTGGTTACTAGCTCAGCTGCTGCTGCTTTTTTGCTGCTCTTCAAATCACAGCCTTTCTACTCTGGCTCAATAGAGCCACAACAAAAAGCCTGGCAGGCTGCAGGTGGAGGAGGGTGGTAAAGGGGTCAGGTGTTTGTTAGCCTCTTTAGCATCTGGGTGATGGAGGGCATAGCTGAACCATGAACTAAGAAGTTAACTCCTGTTTTTCACATTGACCAGCAAGTTCCTAGGATTAGAATTACCGGATTAACTATAGGACACCCAGTTAAATTTGAGTTGCAGATAAATGATGAGAAATTGAAATGGACTGGGCATCTGGAATTTGTGTTTGCAAAATCTGGTAACCCTACTTAGTTTGCAACCAATTTGCTGTGAATTTTGTGTGGAATGGATATGAACAGAGTAGTAGAAATAGGGATGGAACCAATTCTGGTGCTGTCATGGAGGATTAAACATCAGCCTTGGCTTGCTATGCTAGAAGTTCAAATTGAAGGCAGTTTTGTATAGAGTCATACAAAGAAATGGCTAAACCCATTTCTATTGTTGTCAGCTTTCATTATTGTTATCCATCAGATGCTAGTCTAGTGTCTAAACCTGAGTGTTGTGCTCTGGGATGGAAACACATGATTGGAAATCAGGAGGCTTGGGGTGTAGGACCTGATGGATGGATGGATGATTAGCCAGCTGTGTGATCTTGAACAAGTCATTGCTAGTTTGGGCCATTGTTGACTTTTCTATAGCCCAAACACATTGTATTAGAGCATGGTTTTCAAAATGTCCCTCCTGCTCCATCAGCAGCATCAGTATCACCTCGGATTATGTTAGAGATGCAGATTACCAGGCCCACACACAACTTCTGAAGCAGAAACTCTGGGGACAGGGCATTGCAATCAGTTTTCTCAAGCCCTCCAGTTGATTTTTTCTTAAAACCCTGTTTCCAAAAGGCCCTCTCTTGCCGCATTCCTGTTCTTACTATAGAACAGTGAAGAACCTCACTGCACTGTCTTCATAAATCTCTGATTACAAAGGGAGGGAAGCAGAATCAAGAGGAGAAACTCAGGGAGTTAATGTAACCTGTAGCCAGTTTCTCCCAGTAACTGGCATCCTGTGGTGGTGTCCATGGTGCTGAATGTGGTTATTGAGCCTAACCTTGGAAGTCTTGGTAGGAAATGTCCACAAAAGGAGAGGAAGTTGGATTGCTGTAGTAGTCTGACCTCTGTTTCATCTCTCACTGGAGACAACCTAATGAATTTGGTAATCCACATTATGCAGCCTGGTTAAGGTGACCAGGGCAGTTATATTTTATAGGCTAGTGCCTTTCCTCTGGTGCTTTCCTAGAGAACTAGAAAAGAAAGGAGCTCATAGCTTGGGTAGTTATATTTTATTCTGACACAGAGGGCTGTATGTAAAGTGTATGTTTACCTAAAAGCAATGAATCATTCCCCACATGCGACCCTGTAATTATGAATGAGTGAGGAGAACACTAAGATATGACAGACGTCAATCAAGGGCCTACAGTAGGACTCACAAATCATTTAACCATCAAGCAACCATAAGGGTAAGAAAACCCAAGAGTGCTGCCTACGCTACTCACAGAAATCTTTTTAAATTTACTCTGGGCTATGCTCAAGTGGGTGGATAACAGGACCCAGATCATTAGAAGGGATTAGCTTAACTCTGACACTCCTTCCAGCCTTGCATACTGAGCCTCAGTTTTCTTGATCTCCTTTGGGGTTCTCATTATGGTATGAGATCTACTTTAATAACTTTTGGAGCAAGCTTTTATGTGTTCATCTGCAAGGATGCCTACTCTCAAATTTCACTTACAGAAGCCCTCAAATTACAATGGTTTGGCTTCTGATTTTTTGACTTTACAACTGTAAGTGGTATGTGTTCAGTAGAAAGTGTACTTCTTGTTTCAAATTTTGATCTTTTCCCAGGCTAGCAATATGAGGTACAATACTCTCTTGTGATGCTCCTAGTCAGCCATATGAAGCATGGGGGTACTACCAATATGATTATAATTGTTCTGTTTTTCAGTTTTGGTACAGAATTCAGTAAATAACATGAGATATTCAATACTTTATTATAAAATAAGGCTTGTATTAGATCATTTTTCCCAACTGTAGGCTGATTTAAGAGTTCTGAGCACATTTAAGGTAGGCTAGGGTAAATTATGATGTTCATTAGGTTAAATGTATTAACTGCATTTTTTACTTACAATAGATATTTTCAGCTTACAATAGTCTTATCAAGACATAAATAACCCCACTGTAAGTTAAGGAAGATCTGTAATTTTATGGACTCTACAATCACTTAGGGAATCAAAGTAGGAAAAGGATAGATGGAGGGAGTCCATAGCTGTTACTCTAAGAAGTCTGGGTTTGCCTAGAAGAGATCAAGGCAGGAATGTATCTAATTCCAAATCACTTTAAACTGTCACATGTAATTATAGATTGTGACTCATGTAGGTTAATTTGCCTCTTGGAGCCTTAGTTTTATCATCTGTAACATGGATATAGTGATAGTTAATAGGCACTATTTATTGAGTAATTACCATATGCCAGACACTCTCTACTTCACAAAGTTCTTGTGATAATTAGATATAGTTATAAAGTGCCTAGTACAGAGTAGGCACTCAAAAAGGGCATCAAGTAAAATTATTAATCATTTTTAAAAAAGATTTTACTCCACTTCTTAGGGGACCTGGATTCATTTGGGCCATGCATGGTGAATCAGACTCTTGTTGGCCAGGAGTTGATGCTATATAATATTATGTCTTAGCATATCTGACAGATGTGTCCCAGGAACTGCAATTATTCTTAGAAACAAGAATAAATGCAACCAATTCTTCCCATTTCTTGCTCAGCAAGCACCATTTTTTTTGTGCATATACCGATAACCCTAAATGAGGACGAGAGCAATCCTTATGATATTTGACTCCTTAGGTTGAGAGTCAAAGTATCCACACGGGAAAAAAATCTCCTAAAGGACCAGGCAAGTCATTGCTGGTTAATATTCACACAATTGTCTTGTCTCTTCTGTGGAATCAGGAACCAAGGAAGGGATTTCTTGTGACTTGAACTTGTTCCCTCTGTTCCTATAGCTCAATACCTAAATGGGATGCTCAGACCCTCTGAGGCTAGAAAGATAATGATAGAAAGGTCATCCTTGCTTAGTTTTGTCCACAAGCCCAGTAGCTGATAGCATCAAATAATAGTAGTGATTACTCTGGGGACATTAACTCCGTGAATGTTGTGATAATGGCGCATTGACCTCAACAGAGAAACTCGTTTCATTGCACTGTATTATCAACTTTCCTCTACTGGAAAGAATCCCTTGATTACTGACTCCATCATAACCCCAGGCCCTTGTTGAGCTGAATTGCCAGCTTGTTCCTTTTCCTGGTGGAAGAGTCCCTAATAGCCTTCATAGGATTTTTAGAAAGCCTGGCAGTCTGAGATTTCAAAGGAGCTTCGAGGCTCAGCAGCCCTCCCCAACTTGTTCTTACTCTCTTTGCTGCCTGCCTGCTGAACTGAGCTTCCAAAGCTTTGAAATTGATTTACCAGTCACTCACAGGTTTCCTGATGGTGATAAAAGAAGTACTGTTCTGTTTTCAGCTGTCACCAACACTTCCTCTTAAGGCTCAGCTAGAGAGTTTACTACTAGACGCCCATCTGCTGCCCTGCCTAGAGCTTGCCACTCTCTTTCCTTTGCCAAACAACTAGTGTCATCTCTCCTTTGAGGGAAGGCTGTTCGAAATGAGTGGCCCAATAGGGGAGACTGAAGGGTAAGATGGCTCTGTGTGATTCTACCTTACTTAGGAAGAAAATTAACTCTGATGTGCATAAAGAATCACCTTGAGGGGGCACCTGGGTGGCTCAGTGGGTTAAAGCCTCTGCCTTCGGCCCAGGTCATGATCCCAGAGTCCTGGGATCGAGCCCCACATCGGGCTTTCTGCCCAGCGGCAGGCCTGCTTCCTCCTCTCTCTCTGCCTGTCTCTCTGCCTACTTGTGATCTCTCTGTCAAATAAATAAATAAAATCTTTAAAAAAAAAAGAATCACCTTGAAGTGTGGTGGTGGTGGATAATTGTCCAATTTAATGGGATTTTTATTAGAGGGAAGAGTAACATAATGTAGTTTGAGTGAGTCTTACCCATTCTCTGGTTCTGTGGTGATGTTAATCATGCTGCTCCTGGCAAATCTGTCAGAGCTGAAGCCCATGACGTAAATGATTTTCCAGCAGGCCCTTTGTCTGAGTGACTGCAGCACAGCTGCTGAACAGAGCACCAGGGAGCTGAATGTGTTAATGGGGAAAACGCACTTCCCATGGTTCTTTTTTCCAAAGGGATGCTGTCAATGGGAGCTTTGTGTGTTGGTCAGCAAGGTGACTCATCTTACTACTGGTGTTTCTCAAAGTCAGGGTGGAAGGAGCATTGATAGGAAAGCAATAGATATATATGCTCCCACCAAGGTGTAGACTAACAGCGTTGGACTGTTGTGATTTCAAAGCTTTGTGTCAGAGGTCCCATGGCTTCATTTGGACTTTGTAACCAAATAAGTTATACAAATAACAGGTATACTAATATATATTATCATATATGTTACATATATAATGCTATATATAATACAACATGCCTGTAGTAAATATATGGCATTTTTTAAAGGAACAACAAGTTTTATTTTATTTTTTAGAAAGAGAGAGGGTGAGGGGAGAGGCAGAGGGAGAGAATCTTAAGCAAGCTACATGCTTAGCTTGTGAGCCTGACTTGAGGCTAGATTTCACGACCCTGAGATCATGACCTGAGCCGAAATTAAGAGTTGGATGCTTAACCAACTGAGCCACCCAGGTGCCTCAATATACGACATTTTAGAGCTCTTACCATGTGTATCAGGCACAGAAAGGGAAGTGTCGTAGCAGTGTGGATCTTTAGACTCAAACCACCTGGGGATTATATTCTGGTTCTTCCAATTATTAGCTGTGTGATTTGGGGCAAGGTACTTACCCTTTTTAAACTGCTTTCCTTATCTGTCACAGGGATCATAATGGTGGTGTGGATTAGATGAGATAACCCATGTGATTAGCTTAGCACCTAGAAAATTATAAGCACTTACTAAACATTAATTTTATCACTAAGTTATTTATGTCCTCTCATTTAAGTCTCCCAATCAATCTGGTGTGACAGGTACTATTATGATCCATCTTTTATAGGTGAGGAACCTGGGGTTCATAGATGTTAACTTGCCCTAAATCACATGAATAGCAATTGTTTCAGCTGGACTTGGCCTCAAGGTAGCTGACTCCAGAGCTGACCAAAAAGCTCTACAGCCTCAATTACAAAGGGCTGGCAAGTTGGAATTTGTCTGTACCTCTCTTAAAGGGGTTCTTCACCCTGGCTGCAAATTGGAATCATCTGGAAAAAATCAGAACAGAACACTGATTGCCTCTCAGGGGGTGGAGGTGGGTGTTTACTGGGAAGATACATGAGGGGATTTTAAAATATCTTGATAAGGGTTTGCATTATACAGGTGTATGCACTTGTCAAAACTCATCAAATGGTACACTTACAATTTATGCATTTCATAATATGTGTTATCTAAAAAAGGAAACCTTAAACAAATATTGAACTCTAATTAATGATATGCCTGCAGAAGTGTTTAAAGGTGAAATGTGCAGATGTCTACAACCTATTTTGAAATGTATCAAAAAGAATGTGGGTGGATAGAGGGATAGATATGTCATAAACAATATAGCAAATGTTAATTGTAGAATTTGGGTGATACAGACTTAACTGCATGTCTGATAATGTTCAGAATAAAATGTTGGGGAAAGAAATTAATATCAGTTGGGGAGCTTTTTAAAAATACTGAAGGCTGGGATCCCCTCAGCGTTTCAGAAACAAATTAGTCTGGAATAGGGTCCAGGTATGCGTTTTTTTAAAAATTTCTTTTCAGTATAACAGAATTCTTTTTTATGCCCCACACCCAGTGCTCCATGCAATATGTGCCATCCATAATACCCACCACCAGGCTCCCCCGCTCCTTCAAAACCCTCAGCAGGTATGCATTTTTTAAAAAAATCTTTTCAGGTGATTCTAAAGGGTCTTTAAAACAACATAATATATTGTGGGCTCTCAGAGCCAGTTCACAATTAATGTCCCTAGGTCCCAAATTGAAAGTGTCCTGATGGCATGTCAGAAAATCGTAGACCATCCCTCCTTCTCACCCATACATCTCTACTTCCTACATTCCACCCCTAGCCTCAAACATGTCCTCTAGCTGAAAGCAGCGCCAGGAAGAATTGCAATAAACAGTGTCAGCTAAATTATAGGTGGAAGACACCTCCCTCTCTCACCTACTCCCAGCCAACAGATCATGGCCTCCAGTTCTGCCCCACTCAGGCCTCCACTTTGCAGCTCCTGGAGAGGCACACACTCATCTTTTGGCTGAGTGGTTGACCAGATAGCTAGAGCTAAATACATGGAGAGGATCATGGAAGAGAGAGCTCAAGTTTGCCCAGATTTTAGCTTCTGTCTTGTTGCCTCTTGTTTATCAGGACCAGGTCTGGGATTGTGTTATCAAACAAGCATTATTTAGGTTTCTCCAAGGGGAGCAGAAGCTCCAGGATCCAAGTTTCAGCTTATGGGATCTCCTACGGGCACTTACCATGCATTTTTTCCCCAACATTATTTAAGATTTCTCTCTCTCTCTCTCTCCCTCTCCCTCTCTCTCTTTCTCTCTCTCTCTTCTCTCTATCATTCTTACTGGAGTGCCATATATCTGTAATGGCTCATATGCATGAAATAACTCATGCTGTAAATGACCTGTAAGTTAAAGTCACATAGAAATTGCTTCTTCTACAATCAATGTGCCAGGGGTCACAGGCTATTGATTCAGCTGATTCATCATCTTTTTATCACTGATGTAACTCATACAAGAGATTGTTTCTTCCCTACATTTGGAAGGCAGCTCTGCCAGGAGAACCAGGGACTCCTTAATTAGACTGACATATGGCCGAAAGAAGGGTTATGTGAAATTTGTGTCAGACTCTAGTGGAATCATTTTGGGAATCAGTGCCGTTATCAGCAGTTCAGACTGAGGGGAATGAAATTAGAGCCATATGCTGGATTAAATTAAAATGGCTACTCCTGGAGTCTCCAAAATGCAGGTAGTTGCATTGACCCAATACCCAAACCTACTAACTTGGCCTGGCCAGAAATGAAGTTGGGAGGAAAAATAAAGTTGCTTTTCATGGCTCTATTCCTTTTATTAAAGGATTATTTATTTGAGAGAGAAGGAGAGAGTATGAATAGGGAGAGGGTCAGAAGAAGAGGGAGAAGCAGACTTCCTGCTGAGCAGGAAGCCCAGTGCTGGGCTGGATCCTAGGACCCTGAGATCATGACCTAAGCCTAAGGCAGATGCTTAACTAACTGAGCCACCCAGGCACCCCTTAATGGCTTTATTCTATTTCTAAGCATCACATATTCAGTTAAAATTCCTGACAACCCAGATTCTCTCTGTGGCTTGAGCCTGTCCTGCTCCAGACCTATACTTTGGGCCAGGGTTCTCTAAAATGTGGTAGATATTCCACCTGTGGCACATGATTTTTTAAATGAGCTTCCTGAATAAGCGTTTTAAAGGTTTATTTATTTATTTGTGTGTGTGTGAGAGAGAGAGTGCAGGGGAGAGGGAGAGAGAATCCCAAGCACCCCAATGTGGGGCTCTGTCTCACGACCCTGAGATCATGACCTGAGTGGAAACCAAGAGAGGGACACTTATCTGACTGTGCCACCCAGGCGTCCCAAGTGTTTCAAGTTCCAATTGTTATGTTTGTTTTGATGTGTTAGGAAAAAAAATGGCACATCAATCCTATTATTTCATTAATATTACTGCCTAGGATGAGGCTAATTTCTGTAGGAGAAAAGAAAAAATGATCATTTTTAAAACAAGTATATGAGGAGATGGCAAAAATCATGAAGGTGATACTCAAATGACTAAAAATTAGTAAAGACTGGTCTAGTCTGGTAGTTTTCAATCCAAAGTGATTCACCCATGCCACAGAACCTGAAAGCACCCCTTTGAGGAATATCATCTCGGATAAGGCACATTTTCTAAAGATTCTTGTTAAAATATATTACTGTAAAAATAATTACTGGGGAACCTGGGTGGCTCATTCAGTTGGGCATCCACCTCTTAGTTTGGGCTCAGGTCATGATCTCAAGGATAAGGGACTGAGCCCTGCATCAGGCTCCACAGTCAGTGTAAAATCTGACTGAAATGCTCTCCCTCTCTTCTGCCTCCACCCTTCCCTCTTCTTGAACACACTCTTGTTGGGTCTCTCTCTTTCTCTCTCTCTCTCTCAGATAAATAAAATCTCTAGAATATATGGATTACTGTGTGTAGAAAGGATAGATTGGTTGGTTACCCAGGTCTGGGGAGATAGGAGGGAAATGGGGAGTGACTGATAATAAGTATGAGGTTTCTTTTTGGAGTAATAAAAGTGTCCTGAAATGGATTGTGGTGATGGTTGCACAACTCTGGGAGTATATTAAAACCCATTGAATTGTACAATTTAAATGAGTGAATTAGACAGCTTGCGAGTTATATCTCCATAGAGCTATTATAAAAATATATAGGGACACTGGGTGGCTCAGTTGGTTAAGTGTCTGACTCTTGGTTTCAGCTTAGGTCATGATCTCAAGGTCATGAAATCGAGCCCCACATTGGGCTCTATGCTCAGTGGGAGTCAGATTGAGATTCTCTCCTTCTCCCTCTGCCCCTCTTCCCCACTTGTGCTCTCTCTCTAAAATAAAATAAATAAATAAAATCTGAAGAACCATAAAAATTAAAGTAAAAGTAAACATATGGATTAAATTATGAGATGTAAGGTTGATTTAAGAGCTAACTAGATAAACTCTGGTGTACCACATGGGTGGGGAAAGAGATGGTCCCACCAACATGGAAGAAAACATTAAAGCAAGAAATATAGAGCAGGAATTGGTAATTTTCCTTAATTTTTCAACTCCCCATAAACCCATTTCTGCTCTTTTGGAATCCAACTGCCAATGATCCCAACTGTTATCAAGTTGTTCAACATTAGATTCATTTCTTGGAAAAACAGCCAGGAAATATTTGGATGCCATGAACAAAGAGAGCCAGGTCCCCTAAGATAAAATACCCATGGCATCATTGATAAGGTCTAGGGTTTGGCACTGTCCCCATGGTTCTGGAAGCTCTTTAAATTAGATCAAGCCACTGGGACCATTGTTGCCTCCTACAAAGAACTGTAAGACCTGAGGCCGGAGAAAAATGGATTTCTTATTCATTGAAATGGAGACATGGTTTTGGTTTTGGAAGAGATGATGTGACAACCACAATTATCTCATATAGCCTTGTGGACCAAAGGCTCCAAAACCACAGAGGTTTGTCTCTTCACTGTGGCTTTCCATGAACCCGCTGTAATTTCAGTAGTTTGGTATGGCACGTTTGGAACTTAAATGGCAGGGTGGCAGGGCTACTTCAATAAATCTATTTAACAATCGGAAGTGGCAGGGCCTAGGATCTGGAGCCCCTGTTCCCAGGGCTGAGCTCATGCTTGCTGAACACTCAAGGGGTACAATTTCAAACATAGTAACGCCATCTTTGCCCACCCTCCAACTTGTGGCTTGAAATGCCTTTTGGGAGGAAAAATGGTATGTTTAGCTATTGGTCATGTTTATATCTTGCTGTGAATGAAGGTCTAAGGAGTGAGACATGGATGGTTTGGCCAACTTGGAAAAAAAGAGCCCACCGCTGGGGGATGGGGGTACCAGCTAGGAGGTTGGGGCTAATGAAAGAACCTTGTCTTTTTTTTTTAAGATTTTATTTATTCGTTTATTTATTTGAGAGAGACACAGAGAAATAGTGAGAAAGCATGAACAGGGGGGAGGGGGGAGGGGCAGAAGCAGACTCCCCGCTGAGCAGGGAGCCTGATGCGGGGCTCGCTCCCAAAACCTTGGGATCATGACCTGAGCCAAAGGCAGATGCTTAACTGACTGAACCACCCAGGTATCCCAAACTGGTCTTTTTTTTTTCTTTTTTTCAGTTTTTCTCTAGATTTTCTCTGTCTGCAACTATGACCAGCAAGTCCTGGGCTTGTGAATAACAAATTGAGATGGGATTGTCACTGGGACCCAGAATTGTGAATCTGTCCCAAAGGGCCACTGACTATGCTACTACTCAGTGCATCATTTATGATTTGTCACTCCCTTGGGCACTATTAGTGCCAGAGAAACCCAGGAAAAAGAAAATTCTACAGAAAGACAAAGAGAATAGGTATTCGGTAGAATATCGAATACATATGTATTTCAGAGGGAGAATTATCTCTGTTGGATGCCAATTGGAGCCAGTCCAGCATTTGGCCAGTGACTGACCTGGTTGTTAAAAAAAATACTCAATTTTCAAGAAAACATTGTGGAAATTCCTCTGACTGGACTCATCTCATTCTTTAGAGAACAGTGGTTATTTATAAGGCATAATGATATCTTGCTCCCTTTCCTGCTAAGAAGAGATTTTATCTTCTCCCCAGATTTCACACCAGGGTTCATCTTACTTGGCTCCATTTTCCTTATGTCTGCAGATCTCAAATTGTCACAGAACATCTTGTCAGGAAGAGGCCAGATGGGCAGGCAGGGAAGTGATCCAGTCCCCCTTGCTAACTCCCCAACCCCAGCCCTCTGCCCCTGGGAAATAGAGTGCTCAACTTATCTCCATCCCTCAGGGCCCCTAAGGGGCCAGACAGTGATGCACAAGAGGGTACCTCCAACTTAGCTTAGAGCTGCAAAAACCGGGGCCAGATGAGCATTTTTGGAGATTAGGGAGCAGGAAATTCAGATTTCCATATTGTAAGTTCACATGATGAAATCTGATACCACCTCCTCCGCTGCTCTGGAAATGAACTCAGTCCTCTCCCTGAATCTGGGGTCTCCAAGCCAGGGAAGGTCACAGTGCACTCCAGATTTGTGACACATGGTCTAAGCGATCACAGTGTGTGAGTGTGGATCATGATACATGGTCTACATGTTCAAAATTAGGGGTGTTCTCACTGCATTTAGGTTTTGATTCCTGAGAAATGTTCTTCTCTGGCAAACTTTGTGGTAAAGAGATTTTAGATGAAGTCATTCCAGAATCACCTTGGCATCCTCAGCACCTAGCGCAGAGTTCCATAGGTGGTGCTCAGTAAATGTTTCCTTAAAGAGTAAGTGTGATATCTGTCATTAACCTGTACTTGTCACTTTGGAATTTGAGCAGTAGGGCCTCTGGTCTCTTGATCTCCTCAGGCAGATGCTATCCCTTCTGTGGCCTTTGTCTGCCCTCTGGATTGACTATGCCCTGGGAGCCTAGACAATGTCTACATAAAGCAGTCAGGGAGGAGGGAAGCATTGTTAGCCAAGCAACCATGCTTTGGATTCTTCTGTGAGCTAATCTAGGGTGATATCTAGTTGGCTTCCTCTTCTTGGCCTTGGCCTTTAGCTTTGTGGCTTTGACCCACAGCTGGACTGATAACATTCTATAGCCTTATTAGCTTTCCTGATTATTATCCCTCTTCCCTGACCCATGATGTGAACATTAGTCCACAGATGTCAAGGGAAGAGGCTTGGCTCTTATTGTATAGTTGCTTTACTGGTGATAAGTCAGAGTCAGTATAGTTCTGTGTTGAGGAATTCCAAACCAACTAACCTAGAAAAGGATCAATAAGAGAGCAAGCTCAAGTCATCAAGGCTGGAGTTGAGATACAAAGGCCAGGATCTGAAAGTAAAATGGAGACAACATGCTGGCTTACATTTGGAAGCATGAGATAGGTTATGAAGATTCATATTGTAATATTATGCTAACGATGTCGTCACACAATGGTCCTCAACCAGGAGCAATTTTGCTAGAGGACATTTAACAATGTCCAGAGATACTTTTAATTGTCATAATTGTGGGAATGCTGCTGTCATTTAGTGGGTAGTGACCAGGGATGTTGATAAACATCTTACAATGCACAGGACAGCTCCCTACCCCCACAAAGAATTACTCAACCCAAAATGTCAGTAGCACTAATGTTGAATAATCTTGTATTAAAGACAGATACAAATTATAGATCACAACTATGTAAAATATACAGATGCAAAAAGACTGGAATGATATACACCACAGTTATAATGGAGAGTGTCTGGGTAGCAGGATCATGCATCTTTTTTTTTTCTATCTCTGGTTTGCAAATTTTCTAATATAATCATGTTGCCTTTAATTTAAATTATTTTTCATCTAAACATATGAACATATTTTTCTGGTAAAGTATTACAGTACTGCAACTAGAGACCTCCTTGACCATCGTGGCTTCTCCCACCTCAGTTCCCTTTCCCAGAGGTAACTAGTTTGTGGATGTGAACTTCCAGAGCTCTATCTGCACATTTGCATGTAGATTATGTGCTGCTATAGAAAACATATTTTATCTCATGATTTTACAGCTTCATAGTATTTTGCAGTTTATTTGTTTCTCTGCCAATGGACATGTGGCTGCATCTGATCCAGGGATATCACAGCAAATGCTGCATTGTACATGCCTTCTTGAGCATACATGCCTACTTGAGCATACCAGGGTTTTCCAAAAGTAGGTAAGGGAATGAAAATTTCTGGGTTATGGAAAACACACATTTAAAATTTTATCACCAGAGCACCTGGGTGGCCCTGTTGGTTAAGTGGCTGCCTTTGGCTCAGGTCATGACCTCAGGGTCCTGAGATGGAACCCTGAGTAGGGCTCTCTGCTCAGTGCAGAATCTGCTTCTCCCTCTGCCACTGCCATTCCGTCTTATTGTGCGATCTCTCTCTCTCTGTCTCTCTCTCAAATAAATAAATAAAATCTTTAAAAACAATTTTTAAAAAATTAAAAAAAATGTTATCACCTACTACCAATTACCCTCCAAAGAACCCATGTTTTTAATTTTCTGACACCCTTACCAACACTTAATAACTTACTTTGATTTTTACATTTGCCAATCAGATGTTTGCAAAACAATACCTTGTTTTTGTTTTAATATACATTTCCCTTGTTACAGATGAGGCTGAGCACCTCTCCATATAATTGTTGAACCTGTCACATTTCCTCTTCTGTGAACAGTGGTGTCCATACCCCTTGCTGACTTTTGTATTACAAGACCTTTCCAAAGGTTTTTAAGAGCAAAGGAGAGCAGGATTCTGTTATGCAAAAACAAGGAAGTCATCCTACCCAGCGACTTGCTTGTCCTTTCTACCTAAGATAGAGCCTGAATCCCACCCAGGCCAAAATAACCCTTTCTTGCCATTCTTGAGAACCCAAGAGAGCAGCTGTATTAGGAAACATATTACCCAGCCCCATTCTCACCACTGTTCCCCACTGCCCTGCACTGTGAGCCTTTGCTATGCCAGCATCTTGACACTGAGTAACCAGCAGGTACTGCCAATCAGATTCACTCTGGTCAAATACAAATCTGATATGTGATGAGGCATAAAGGACCATGAAAGGCAGTGTGTGAATTGAATAGTATCTGCTGTCCATGCAAATGGCAATTAGGACCATTAAATTTCAGTTAATCTTCATTAAGAACATCTGTTGTCTAGCCCACATGAAGAAACCAAAGATGGGGTTGGGTAATTGTGACCACTGCAAGTAAGTAGTTGCATCAACTAGTTTCCCACCCTGCAGGAATAAACTGAAAGAGTGTGTCAGGAAAATGTATAATATGTGATATGTAGTGGCTAAGGAATAAAGCTAGAGAGAAGTCTTCTTTAAGACTCTTAGGCATTATTCAAAACCGGGGTACCTGTAAGCCATGTCCCTTTGTGGTGAAGAACATGATTGATTTCATCCTGGTGAATTTCAGGATCAAAAGAAGGGGCCCCAGAGACCCAACCAGAACTGGCCAGATTGGGTACCGTCAAGTTGGACCTTACCCAATCTGGCCTTTCTGGTACCCTCTGTTTATTTTGGTTGCCCTATCCCACATACCCTCCTGCTCTGTCCCCTTGGGGCTCTGCTCTCTGCTGGGGCACTGTTGATATTAAGCACTCAGATCCCTGCTACCAACATGTTGCTTGCCTGCCATCCTTCTTCCCCTGAAGTGAAGGACATCTTCTACCTCTTGACTTTCCCAGTTGGCTTGTGTCTGTGGTGGAGCAGACTGTTCTCCCAAGTTCCAGAAGTGTTAGAGGAAGGGCAGATAGGGACTTCTAGACCTTTGTCTGAGTTTAGGTAGGTTAAACTCTTCCTGACCATCAACTACCATGGTGATGGTCTTCTTTCTGAAGTGAGTGGGGTGTAAGGTATGGCACATTGATAGCTTGACCACAGTTATAATTTTACATTTGTTTGGGTGATTATTTTGTCAATATCAGTCTCCGGGGCCAGTCTGTAAGCAACATGGGAGCAAGAACAAGGCATATTTTTGTTCATCACTATATCCCCAGCACCTAACCTTGTCTGCCATGTAAATGTGAAATAGAATTTGTTGACTAAAAACACATATGGTTGTGGCTCTGATGTTCTTACAATGAAAGACAGCCAGGTGTTCGGGCAGGCGGGTGGGGAGCGGCATTTGTGAGGGATAGGGAATCTCTCTACCTCTCTACTGTCACCCCAGGGAGACATCTCACCCTGGGAGTCCACAGTTGATCTTTATATAAGGCTGTCCCCAGTCATAGCCATCCTCCCAATCTGCCAACAGTGCTCTCATCAAGGGAGGTTGGGAATGATTGAGAATGAAGCTTGCCTTTGATAGTTAACTATTTCCTGTGTTCTCAGAGACACTGTCTTCTCCTGGACAGATGCTCATTAGCAGGCACAGGCCCATCTTACTCCTTGGAGCCTAGCGGCAAAACTGTTCCAGCAGGCTGTGGAGCTGGGATGATGCTGGGCAACTGAATAGCTCAGGGACAGTGTTTCCACTGAATTTGAAACAAGGACATACTGGTGCATTTCTTGAATCCTCACTACTGCAGGAATCAACCAATATATCACTCTCTTGCCTCCCAAAGAGAATTGACATGGAAGGAGGAGAGGATGGAGGGTGTTGCAACGATTCTGGAAATGGAGCAGAGATAGTGTTGGGAACAAATTTTGACTCAAGCCTTGATTCAATAGAATTCTTATGAACAGAACTAGTGATTCTTTCTCCACCTCTTATCAGCCATCCCATTTAACCTCTTCAAACCCTGCTCTTTTCCCACAGCCTTTCTCTTGACCTTTTATCTATTGTCCAGAATTCATGCAATGTCCTAATACCTCTGTTCATCCACAGCAAAAATAAGAGTTAAACTGAATCCCCAGCCTCTCCTCTATGACTCAGGTTTTTGATGCAGAAATGAGGGGCAAGTGAGGTGTATGAGTACTTTTTCTGCATCAACTCCTCAGTTGCTAACTTCAAGAGCTCTTGTTCATAAAACCCAGAGATTTCCTGGGAGACCATTGCAAATCCCATAAACTCAAGACATTAGATAGAGCAGTTGGCTTGAGTATCACTAATTTCATTTTCATGCTTATGTTTGCCATCATTCATTCAGGGACAAGAACAAGTCATCTATGATAAGGGTAAACTGTGGATTAGCGTTGCGTATCATAGCTGTAAATTTCACTGTAAATGAAACACACAGATGATTTAAAAACAGTTATAGAAGAAATAAGAAGGGACAGATGATCCTTTGATGGAACATAACTTCGTCATTTGCTTAGCTGGGTATTTGGATTTGTTTATTTTTCACATTTTACAAGGAGATAGCTCCCAATAGGCCTGAGGATTGGATTTATGATAACAGTTTAGGAGCTTAGGTGAAATTAATAAAACCAAACTTCAACATATGTTGAAATGAAAGAGTTTTGAAGTCTAGCTATTTTTTAAAAGATTTATTTATTATTATGAGAGAGAGAGAGAGAGCACGGGCAAGGGAAGGGGCAGAGGGAGAGGGAGAATCTCTAGAAGGTTCCCTGCTGAGCCGCAGAACACAATGCAGGGCTTCATCTCACAACCCTGAGATCATGATGTGAGTGTCTGACAGGAGTCAGACACGTAACCAACTGAGCCACCCAGGCACCCTTGAAGTCTAGCTCTTTTAAAGATACTTTAGAAAGTGATCCTTTCAACTCTCAATATCTCAGAGACATGATGTTCATTGCTTCTTAGTGTCTTTTGAAAATGCATACACATAACCTATTCATCTATCATCACTTTTATGTGAGTCAGGCAATCCAAAAGTATAAAGAGAATATGTGAAAGTCCTTTCTCTTCCCCTCCATTTATTCTTTCTTCCTCTAGAGGTGACCACTGTTAAATGTTCAATGTGTATCCTTCTAGCCCTTTCTAAATACATTTATATCAGTGGTTCTCAATCAGAGCAATTTTGTCTTTCAGGGGAACATTTGGCAATGTCTGGAAGCATTCCTGGTTGTCATAGCTGGGGGTGGGATATTACTGTCACCTAGTGGGTAGAAGCCAGGAATGTTGGTAAACTTCCCACAGTGCATTGGGAAGCTCCTCCAAGAAAAACAAAACAACCCCACAATCATCTGGGACCCCTGGGTGGCTAGTCAGTTGAGAGTCAGACTCTTGGTTTCAGCTCAGGTCACGATCTCATGGTTGTGGGATCGAGCCCCACACTGGGCTCTGCACTTGGTGTGGCGTCTGCCTCAGATTCTTTCTCTCTCACCCTTTGCCCTTCCCCATTCGCACACTCATGCATTCTCACTCTCTCTCTAAAATGAATAAATAAAATCTAAAAAAAACACACAAAAAACAATCATCTGACCCCAAATGTCAATAGTACCAAGGTTGAAAAGCTTTGATTTACATGTATAGATGGAGGCAGAGAGAAATATATCTATTCTTTTTTTTTAAAGATTTTATTTATTTATTTGACAGACAGAGATCACAAGTAGGCAGAGAGGCAGGCAGAGAGAGAGGGAGAAGCAGGATCCCCGCCCAGCAAAGAGCCCGATGTGGGGCTTGATCCCAGGACCCTGGGATCATGACCTGAGCTGAAGGCGGAGGCCTTAACCCACTGAGCCACCCAGGTGCCCCGAAATATATCTATTCTTAAATAAGGCCACATAATCTCTGTTTGTCCACAGTCTGATTTTGCACCATTTGGAGCTTTTTCTGTGTGGGTATATACATTCCTACTGCATTCCTTTTTAATAGCTGCATGGTATTCTCTAGTATGGGTATATTATAGTTTCTGAAATAGTCATTTATTGGTGGATAGTTAGGTTGCTTCCAATTTTTGCAGTTATATACAATACTGTAATAAGCACCTTTGTATATATATGATTAGATTCCTAGAAGGATAATCACTGGGTCTTTGATTATATGTATTTTCTGTTTTGATATATTCTGCCAACTGTTCATACCCAAAAGGCTTTGTAAATGTTTACTCCCATCCACTGTGTTTAAGAGTGCTATTTTCTTATACTTTCTGTAACATGTTCATCAGTCCTTTAGATTTTTACTAGTCTGATGGGTAAAAATAATATATAATTGCTGCTTTAATTTGCATTGCCCTGAGACTATAAAGATTGAGTGAATGAGAATTTTGGCCATTTTTTTTTTTTTAAGATTTATTTATTTGACAGATAGAGATTACAAGTAGGCAGAGAGGCAGGCAGAGAGAGAGGAGGAAGCAGGCTCCCAGCTAAGCAGAGAGCCCGATGCGGGGCTCGATCCCAGGACCCTGAGATCATGACCTGAGCCGAAGGCAGAGGCTTTAACCTGCTGAGCCACCCAGGCGCCCCAATTTTGGCCATTTTTAATTAATTAGTTAATTGCCTATTTATTTACTTTGCCCATATTCCTAATGGATTCTTTGTTCTTTTTAAGAAGCACTGATATGATATATTTTAGAAAGTAATCCTTTGTTGAATATGTGGCCTGTATTCTTTGTCTTATAACTTGTATTTATTTATTTGATTTATTTACCACTTCTTTTTGGTAAAATGTTAAAAGCCTTTAATATTGGCATAATCAAATTTATTACTCTTTTACTTTGTGGATTCTGTGTTTTAGATCTTGTTGAAGAAGGCCTTCCTTACCTGAAGATGATCAGAACATTCTTCTCTATTTATTCAAACATTCCTATTATTTTTTTCCTTTTATCTTCATCTCTATTTTGTGTGTTTGTTGTGAACTACAGGGAAGTATCTATATTTTTTTGAAAGAGATAGGCAAGGTCTCATCCCAATGTATAAAATAATTAATTCTTTCTGCATTGATTAGAAGTGTCATTTTGACTCTCGATTCATCTATGATCTGTGTTCTATGGATTTATTTCTGCCTGGCATAATTCCATTCTTGGCATAATACTACCATGTTTTAAATGTGATAGTTTATTTTGATGTCTGATGTTGTAAATCTCCACTGTTCCCCCCCACCAAGATACCATGCATTATTCTTATATATTTTGTCTTCCATATGAACTTTAGAAACAGATTGTCAATTTTCATAAAAGTACTACTGAGAATATGTGAAAGTTCAAGGCATTTGGACTGCCTTGAATTGTATCTCTAAGTTTAAGGAGAAATGACATTTTAAAAACATTTTGAAAATGAAAATATCTTTTATTTTCTTCAATAAAGACTTATATGGTTTTCACCAACTAGGTCTAATACATTTTTTATAGATTTATTTCTAGATATCTTATGATTTTTCTTGCTCTTATGAATAGAATATTTTTTCTCTAATTTTTTAAATATTAATTTGATTATTGCTAGAGTATAAGAAAACTATTATTTTGTATGTTGATCTTGTATGTGGCCATCTTGCTAAGTTATCTTATTGGAGCACATGGATTTTTGTTCATTTTCTGCAATTTTCTGAGTAGGCAATCATCCATTATGAGAATAGCAATGATTTAGCCCTGCGAGGGTCACTATTGCAGCCAATGAGGTTTATCCAAGGCACAATTATTGCTAATAGAAAATAGTGATAATTTTTTGTTCTATTTTGCAAAATTTATACCTTATTTTTTGTTCTTATTGTGAGCTCATTACTTTGTAATACTGCATGTTTAAATGTTCCTTTGAGTCAAAACCTGTTCTAGATTCCAGTTCAGTGTTCTAGAGCTAAACAGAAAAAGGCAAATCATTCTTCTATAAGATAAGCCTTCAAATATTTAAATATGTTTATCACATCCTCTGTTTTCCAGGATAAACACCTCTATCATCTTCAATATATATGCTTTTCCCATCTTGACTCATCTCTCTCCAAATGCACTCTGTTTTATAGATGTCTCTCTCAAAACATGGTGCCCAGAGTGGAAGAAAGTTCAGATGTTGTCTGACCATTGCAGAGTACATATAGAGAAATTAATTTTTACTAATTTGCATATAAAACTCCTCTCGATGTCCTGTAAAATTACAATGTTAGAGCTACATGGTTTTAACATATTATTTTTTGCAATGAATTATTTTTTTTTTATTTGAGGGAGAGCATGAGAAAGGAGAGAGGCAGAGGGAGAAGCAGACTCCCCCCTGAGCAGGGAGCCCAATGTGGGGCTCAATCCCAGGACCCCAGGATCATGACCCAAGCTGAAGGCAGATGCATGATCAACTGAGCCACCCAGTTGCCCCTGTAATGATTTCTTTTGCAAATGAAATCTTAGCCAGAATCTTAATTCTTAAGACACTTAAGAGTGGAGTTTCTCTTATTGAAAGGAGGGTGGGAGGTCATAGAAACCTCATGTCAGCTTCCTTCTTCTTCCCCAAGGTAGCCCAAGAAGCATCCCAAGGATCTGAAAAGCATGGTTTGAAAACCATGAATTGAGTCTGATTTCTTCAGAGGGCAGTGTGGCCTAGAGAGGCAAAGTGACTTGCTGAGGTCATACAGTGACTTAGTGAAATAGATAGAACTAAACTCGGGTCTCTTAACTTCCATTCCAGAGATCTTTTCACTATGTCACTCTATTCCTCACTATTAACTCTCACACCTTAATTACTCATATTAGCCTTGGGATCAACTAAAATCCTAGGGCTGCTGTTAATACTCATCTTGCTCCATCATATATAATTGATTTTCAGAAATCTAAATGTGGAACTTTACATTTATTAAGTGCATTAAATATAATCGCTCCTGGAACTCAAAGGAACATTAGAAATCTTTGCTTTTGGCCCATAAGTCCTGCCTTTAAAAAAAACTTTCTAAAACTTTTTTTAAAGATTTTATTTTATAGTAATCTCTACACCCAACATGGCACTTGAGCTCACAACCCCAGATCATGAGTCACATGGTCTACCGACTGAACCATCCAGGTGCCCCAAAAAACTTTCTAAAATCTTAATTCTGTCATTTAACATCATTTGATTTTGTTTGGCAGGGCTATTCAAGTAAAGCTACAATTCATTTTACTGACATTAAACTCCCAGTTCTTCAATTTGGCAATAAATGCATAATCGAAACCTAACTTCAAAAACTTCAGCCTTATATTTTATGGCATTTCTGCCCCTTTACCTGGAGAACTCATGCTCATCTATTGAGACCCATTTTTTGAGGCCATTTCTAATGTCACCTCCTCTGTGAAGTGTTATTATGCCCTCATTTCTTCCTCTTTGAAGCAGAATTGATGGGTCCCCTGTTTATAATATACTAGAATTTTAATGACTAGCATACTTCAGTATTTTATGAATTCCTAAAGGGTCTTATGTATTATCTGCATCTCTAGACAGTGAGCCTGGGATGGCTGGACTACGGTGACTGCCTACTGAGAAGGATTGCACATCAGGGAGGAACTCAGAGCTAGTGTGTTGTGAGGGGTCAATGATTTCTGTCATGGGCTTGGGAAGGAAGTATTTTGCTAACCCTGGTCCAGGGCATAGTCAGTACACAAAATATGTTTTTGAAACTATATTTTTATATCCCCCACAGATATCTAGAAGTTTTATCAAAAGAAAAGGTAGTTGGGCATGGCTTGTGCTGACCCTTAGTTGTGTCTAGTGATCCTAATTTCTCCTGAGTGCTCACAAACAATATTCTAATAGTCCTTTTGCAGTATTTTTCTGGGTATCAGCATCAAGTTAATTATTGGTTTATATTTTCTGAGATAAACTACTTTTCCTTTTCAAAAAGTAGGACAACATTTTCTTGTCTTTAGCCTTCTGGCGCCTCTTCCATTTTCCAAGAACTTTCCAGGTGGTGGTGACTCATTTGGAGAAAACGGCCCCATTCACTCGGACCTTTCAACAGCATTGTTTGTCATGGTCAGGGGCCATGACTAGGAGAGCTGTTTCTTGGAAAAAGTATATTTGAATTGGGCAAATCAGAGGCTTAAGTCAGGATGGCCAATAAATGTGTTATTGACAGAGGCCTGGCGTAGAACAACAGCCAAGTCTAGGGAGGCAGTTTTCTCTGAACCATGGCCCAGCAAGCATTTCAGATGGCTCTCCCTGTCTCTCTTCCCTTCCCCTTCTTTTGGCTTCATGTTCTCCTCTTGCTGTAGTTTGTCTACTCTGAGCTGAAGTTGGATGGCTAAAGCATAACCTCAGCACAATAATGACCAGAAGAATGCACATCTGCCCTTGAGTTCCGGATGAGGGCCTAGGTCAGTAACTGTTAATGACAGAGATAATAAGCAAAACAGGAAACAATTTCAAGAAATTGAAGATATAAGTTTAATCACAGATGTACCTCAGGCTGTATGTATGCGAAAAAGAGAGATCAGCTTTGGAGACACACACACACACACACACACACACACACACACACACAGTAAAATGGCGATTCATTAGCATGCTAAAAGAAATAAATGTTCTGTGAACCTACTAGATGCCCAGTCCTGCGCTAGCCTGGGAGGGTGCAAAAACATGATCCTAAAGATGTTGCAATAACATGATGATTTTTTTCTACCTTGATAGGGGAATAACAAACAGTCAGGGGCTGATGTTTAGCTGTTTTTTCCCCCCCAAATCTTTGCTTGAACAAAATTTGGAACCAAAGTACAAGTGAATTTTTGAAAAGGTTAACCTTCAGTGACTGGAAAATGAAATTCATCCAAATGTTGTGTTCCAACCATGTATTAAATGACCCTTGATCCACTGTAAATGTGGAAAAAATGGGATTCAAGTGACCGTAGCTTGTCTCCTGAACCCCATGCTGGAGCTTGCTTTATGGAAGCTGCAACAAGCCTGGTCTTCGTTGGGTTCTTGTCTGTTCTGTGTGGATCTTACCACTTATTTGAGTATGAGAGACAGTGAGAAGTGGACCCTCAGCCCTCCAAGGGGTTGTCCTGTTGCTGTCAACCATTGAAAGTCTGATTCCTGATCCCAGCAGCCCATGCAAGGGATGACTGTAAACAGGGGCTGCTTTGCTCTCAGTGGAAAGGTTTGAGTTGAGCTCCTTCCAGGTGATCACACTGGCTGCCATTTTATACAGTCTATTTCTGTCTTCCTGTACACATCCCTCAATTTGCATTCCTGCTTAAACTTGCCACTAGTCCTGCCTCTCTGTGTGGGAGGTGGAATGGATTTAAGAGGGGGAAAAAGAAAGGACTTTTTGTGAGGAGGGGGAGAATATAGAACTTTCACAACTTTTCCTCCTGGATGTCTTCAGAGAACCATTTTGTCTCCTGGCCTCCATGAGAGTTGCCACAGAAGCTCTCTTTCTCACAAGAATCATCCTAACTTCTTTGTGTATTTGACTTTTAGCTGCATTTGAACCAATTTGGCTCATTAAACATGGTGATTGGCATAATGGGAAGGTGAACTAAAAGAAAGTGGAAATGGATACATGAAGAGAGTGCTTTGAAGGGACCATCAAAGGCTCTCAGACATCCTTTATCAAATGTTAAGGGATAGGAGATGTCTGCTATTAGAGCTTTATTCCTTAGGGTTCAGTTATAGTCATCTCTAGGCATTACCTACAACCTTGGGCAGGATGCAGATTAAGCTATGAATACTCTAGCATCTAGAAATTAGTTTCCAGAAATGTGCAATCAACTCATCCTTTCCTAGCAACCAGTTGGACTGGTTGCCAATATATTGGACTTGGATTATTTCCCCCATTCTTAAGGGAAACTAATTTAATTGTGTAAGTTTTTAATCTTAACAGGCTCAAAAAACAATTGCTATGATTCAAAACTTGGAACTGTGAGGTAGTTTAGAAGCTTGTGTAAACAAGATCCCAAAGTCAACTTTTCAGATCATTAAATGTAGGTCAGAGGCAAGAAGAGAATTAAACTGTGGCAGAAGGAACTCAACCAAGGAGTTTCCACCAGACTAACAGCTCCTTGAGGACAAGAGCTGTGTCTTATTCCTTGTTACCCAACGGTTACCGTGGTGGCTAAATTCTCATAACCACTCAGTGAATGCTGTTCAATGAGTAATTGATTCAGAAAAACTTTGTGATTAAAAGATCGATTCTGGGGATGCCTGGGTGGCTCAGTCGGTTAAGCTGCTGCCTTAGGCTCAGGTCATGATTCCAGGGTCCTGGGATCGAGTCCCATGTCCGGCTCCTTGCTCAGCGGGGAGCCTGCTTCTCTCTCTGCCTCTGACTGCTTGTGCTTTCTCTGTCTCTCTCTGACAAATAAATAAATAAATAAAATCTTTTTTTTTTTTTTTAAAAGATTGATTCTGGAATTCATTACCAAATCATGTTATGGAGTCCTTTGCTGTAGAGATTTTATAAAAGGAGATAGGTACAGCTACGCTCAGGATGTGGAAGTAAAGTGTTCTGTAGGGGCAGAGAAAGACAGTGGATTTTTCTTTTAGTCCTTGGGTGCTGTGAAACACAATGAAGATAGTTCACATGAGATTCTCTGTCTCTCTCTCTGTCTCTGTCTGTCTCTTTCTCTCTCACTCCATGCAACTCTACCTCTTTGTCCTTGTTTTTCCCTTGTCAAAACCTGATTTACTTTACCACATTTTTGGTCCCTCCTTACCCACCTTCATTTCCCCTTAGGTCATGCATCTTTTGGAAAATAATTTTAATAATTTGCATTCACAGAACACTAATGCTTTCCAAGACACTTTTATATGCACTATTTTTTGTTCCAAGTTGAAAAAAAAATACAGCTATAGTAATAGTAATATGAGTTCCATTTAAAAGAGGAATAAAGTGTTAGTGACTTGTGCATGATCACATAGCAATGTGTGACTGAACCAGGACAAGGAGCCAGTCCCTTTTCACCAATATCACCCTGAGTCTCAAAATTCAGAAGTAAAAGTTTGTTAGCAATACAGCAGTTACTCCTAATTGCTTCCATGGTTATAATCCTCATACTTTGTGTTGTTGTTTCAAATTCTTTTTTTGTACTCCTTCGTATGCATATGAGACTGACACTTGGGAAAGGACCAAATCAGACATTATCTCAACTATGGGGTCTCAGTTTATCCTCAGCGTTTATTGTTTTTTTTTTCCCCAACATGAAGTACATGCTTGATGAGATTTAAAACAACATCGTGTAGTACATCTTTCTGTCTCTCCTTAAGCCACCTGACACAGAAGTCTTCTGAAATGTGCTGCATCAGAAAGCATCTTCTCTGTCTTTCTCTTACAGTTTTCTTTGACAGTCACAGAAGGAGTACCTCTTATACTAGTTGATAGTTCATTGAGTCTTTCCCTTCCCGAGACTGGCAACTTTCTCACACAGATTCAAGAGGCAACAGGTCCAGGGTAATTACCAGCCCAAACTCCATTTGGTGTCCCAGAATGGAATGAGTAAAGTAGTGTTGTACTGAGTACTGAAACCATGGATGAAGTTGGACCTCAGAGCCTGGGAAAGATGCCAGGACTAGAAGAGCCAAGGGCTTTGCAAAAACCAGAGGTCTAGGAAGGCTGTGAGTCATTAACCAGACAAGCAGTTAGGAACCAGGAAATAAGCTTCTTAGTGGGGTTAAAATAAGGTGAAAGGTCAAAAACTCAATAGCAATGGACAATGGTAACAACAATAAACCATCCTGAGAAATGAGATGAATTCTGCCTTAGCCCAATAGCCTGCTGACATTGAGCTGGCTCTAGAGAGTTGCCAGTCTACCATCCACAAGTGGAAGCAAGGAGGCCATCTTTACAGCTGGGTTGTGGGGAGTGTTATGGTTGTAGCAAAGGTAACATCTTGACAGTTGAGAGATGCCCTAGAGCAGGGTTTCTCCAGCCTGGCGCTATTGATGTTTTGGTCCAGATCTTTCTTTAGTTCTTTGTTGTGTGGCTCTGTTCTGTGCATGGTAGGACATTTAGCAGCATGTCTGGTCTCTACCCACTAGACGTTAGTAATACCTCCACCACCAGGTTGTGGCAACCCAAAATGTCTCCAGATACTACCCAATGTCTTTGGGGGAGATAGAGGGAGGCAAAATGGCCCTGGGCTGAGAACTGCTCTAGAATCTATGGATTGTGAAAGCTCATTGGTCTTGAACTTTCTAGGATTCACTGGCTTCTAATTATACTTAGAACAAGGAATTTAAGGTTGCAGGCAGAGGCATCTGCAATTCCATCCTTCCCCAATGTCCTTTCACATCTAATGCCTGACTCAGCTCTTCCATTAAGCACTATGTAGTTCCTAAGAACCCTGAACCCTCAGAATTTTCCTCCAGTCCTACTTAATTGCAGACTTAATGATAGACCAGCTCCTGGTTTTCCTTCTTGGTTTGCATGCAAATTGGGACAAGTTTGAAAACACATTTTTATTTTTTGCAATGGAATTCAAGAGTCATGGTGAGTTTCTGTTTTCTTATTTGCTTTGGGCTTTTACTTCTTCATTTCCATTTGTTTCTGACTTTGAAGCTATGACATCCTCTACAGTTAAAGTCTGTGGCTGATGAGGTAGGACACCCAGAGGCTAGAAACAAAGGAGAGAGGTTGGGGGAAGAACTCAGTCTAGGAATCTCTGCTCTGGAAAATAGTTGCAAGGATATTGTACTCACTTATTTATCTTCCAACTCAGCCTGTTTCCTTACCACCACATCATACTGACCCTTTCTTCAAAATGTGAAGAAGCAGTCCATGCAGTTTTGTTCCTCATTGTTGCCCTTGTGGTGGATTTTCACATCTAGCAGTAGTAGGAGTCTTATAAAGGCCTGTCATAGCAGCTTTGTGGACTGAAACATGACACAGAAAAGACCACAGGGTATAGTGCAAATGATCCTAGATCAGGAGTCCAAATCCACATTCTATTCCCTGTCTTCCTCTTTATTGACATTTGAGCTTGCAAATTACCTTGCCTTGGCTGAGCTTCAGGTTCCTCATATGTAGGCTGGAACCACCCATTTGCTTACATGGTAATTTTACAGCTGAGATGAGACAATGAGGTGAAAGCAGCATGAAACATGTAAAAGCTTTTACATATGCAAAACGGTTTCATCATTGCTTAATTGCAGTTCACACCTCTTCATTTATTCTTGCCCAGATGTTACAGGACCACTGGGTGGATGGCACATTCAAGGCCATGATAACAGTTCCTTTCTCTTGCCTGCAGTGGCAGACCTACTCCCCAGGCCTTTCTCTTCAGATTTGCTCTCTACTTTCTACCCTGCCCTGTCCTGCTCCATGCCCTAGGAAGCTGACCCATGTCAACAGGCTCCCTTGTCTTATGAATTTTGGTTGTGTTTAGTTCACAGGGAACACTGGCAGAGAGGAGAAAAATAATGTTAAGCTATTTATTCCCTGGCCCCCTGCCTAAAAAGTTGTTGGGCGTCTTTTGACTGGAGGTCATAGCTCCAATCAGGGAGCTCTTTTCATATCATTTTTATGCTCCCTCCTTTCTCTGGGTTCTGGTAACTTCCCCCTCCCCTCTCTCTCTCTCAGGAATAAGGGTGATAATGGACCCCGCTGTTACTAATCCTGGGATACTGCTGTATCCCCTGTGGCTTCTTTGTACCCTGCCCATACTTTTGTAAGCAATTCCCTTTGTTAAACTACTTAGTTTGTCCACTCTGAATGTGTCATGGATTTCTTACTGGGACCCTGACTGGGACACACAATCTCTTTCTTTTCTTCTCCCCTGATCTTTTTTTAGTACTAAAATCTAGTCTGATAAAGGAGGGACATTATGTAAAGAGTGCAGTAGGTTTATGGCCATTAGCATTCTGGGCAGCCATGTTGAGAATCAGCTCCTAAGTTACCAGGTCAGAACATTTGCAACTGAGCTATATGTTCCTTACCAGTTGGGTAGTCCATGCTCTTGTTCTTGCTCCAACCAACCACTGAGGCACATTTAGAGGCCATGACTCTTATGCCTACTCTCTCCCACAAAGTTCATATCCTTGCTAAATTCCAGCATCCTGGGAGGTAACCATCTGATGCACACTCCTGTCCCTGGTTTGCTGTAAATCAGTTTGCACCCCTTTGCTTCCCTTGGACTTAGTTTGCAGAGAATGAACTTACATCCTTTTGCTTCCCTTGGACTGGAGTCTCAGGAAGCCTGGGAAGGGGGGTTACAGTTAAGCCTCTGGGATTCCACCACAGCTGCCAGCATTCTGGCCCTGATGTCTCCACTCATTAACTGTGTCCAACCTGGAATGTTGCAGAGACTGTCAGAGCTAGAAGAGACCTCGGAAATCAACTAGTCCAGGGGCTCTTAGGCTCTATAGATGGGCTTTAGGAAAATATTTAAGCCCTGAAATGATATGAAAAATTAGCTATCTATCTACATATATGCATTTTTTCTGAGAAGATCCATAGCTTTCATCAAATTCTCCAAAGGGCTTGTAACACAAAAAAGTCACAGACCTCAAAAGGTTCCAGAGCAGCACCATCACCTTAACAGCAGGGGAAACCGAGACCCAGAGACAAAGCAAATTATCTGATTCCACAGTGAGTCAAAGGCAGGATTTCACCCAGGATCTAAGAAGATCTTAACTTCTTTTTTGAAACAAACCTTTCCTTTCTCTACTGAATTCCAAAGCCATATTCCCACTGTAGTTCATGCATAGCAGACACCAGATAACTTGTTAAATGTAACTGATAACTGCAATGGGCCCTACAAGTAAACTCTCTTATTTTAATTGACCCTGCTGAACAGAATCTGGACTTGTCTAGGGCTCAGAGCCAACCTTAGAGCTTAGTGGTGCCAAGGGATCAAGCAGGGTTTTTCCACCCCAGTTCTCTCTGATGAATGGAGTTCTGTCTCGTCCCTGTTTCTCTGAGCCAACTTGTCCCCAGGGCTCTGTGGAAGGGCAGGTGTCGGTCCTGGGCATGGACTCAGCAGCCCAACTCCAGTGCCTCTGCAGCTGTTCTCATCCCTACGAGGCCCCCAGTGGGAGCTGACAGAGAGACTCTTGGAAAATGGCAAAGAAAAGCTAAGGAAAAAACACCCTTGAGCATTGAGGGGTTGCCAGGCTTCCAGGGGAGCTGGCACTGCCTAGCTCAGGTTATTAAATCATGCTCTTTTTTTCCCCCAGGGCACAGATATTTTCATGCTACCCGGAGTGCCCTACTGGATTTCCCTACCCAGGTCTCCCCACCTAGGAAATAAATGTTTTTGCTGTGTAACTTAGGTATCCCATGTGTCAGAGTGAAAGAAGGAGTCCTGAGTCCTATATCAACTCTGTACTAACCAGCCCTGCAGTCTTGCGCAAGTCACTTAACCTTGATGGGCTTTCATGCTTCCTTAATTAAAAAAAAATGGGGTTAATGAACCAAATGAGGTAATGGAGGTGAGATCACTTGACAAATGCAAAACAACAAAAGGTCATTATGACCTTTGGCCATTCAGAGATAAGTTGTTTTAAAGGCAGAAAGAATCATCTGGAGGGCTGATAGCCCAGCTGAGATCTGGATTTCAGTTTTGCAGGGGAAATTCCAGAAGGAAGGTGGAAGGAGAGTCACCATTGGCTATGCGAAATCTGTTGACAGGAACTCAATCTATTCCTGAAGTTTTGCGTGCTATTTTACATTCCAGAGACCGATGAGAAGAGCTTCTAAGGACCAGTCACTCTTCACCAGATGAGGAAAAGAATAGCCCAGTCAGGTCTAGTGCTGGGGGATCAAAGGGAGTTGGCCTCACTGTGACGTGACATAGAAATAGGTAGACCAGCTAGCAGAGGGGCATAGATTTCCCAGAGGTTGGTGCAAGACAGTGGGAACAGAATATCCATCTCTCCCACCACAAGCATCCAGTTGACACTGTTTCCTAAGGCCCTTGGGATGGGTCACATGTTAAAGCTAAGCAAGACAAAGGAAATCAGAGATATGGTATGTGGCTTCAAGAAATTGATGCTTTGAAGGATGAAAGAGTGAGATAGGACAAAACTCATAGGGCAACTAAGGTGCTTAAGAAATTGTCTTTAATTGGGGCAGCAGCTTGACAGCTCATTGTTTTATACATATAACTAGAAAGCATACAGAGAGTTTTGGGTATATTACATTACTAAGGGTTTTTAATTGTGGTAAAATATAAATTACAAAGATTCACCATTTAACCATTTTATGTGTGCAATTTATGTGGGATGAATTACACTCACAGTGTTGTTCAACAATCACTACTCACCAGTTCAAGAACTTTTTCATCACCCTTGACAAAATTATGTAAGTATGAAGTAATAACTACCCAATCCCCCTTTCCCCTAGCTTTTGGGAAACTCTAGTTTACTTTGCATCTCAATGATTTTGTCTCTTCTAGATATTTCATGTAAGTAGAATGATACAGTTATTTGTCCTTTTGTGTCTGGGTTATTTCATTTGGCATAATGTTTGCAAGGTCCAGGCCACATGTATCAGAGATGCATTCCTTTTGTGGTTGGGTTGTATGAGTACTGTGTGATTCCTTTGTAAGTATTTAGTTTATCCATCCCTCCATTGCTGGACACTTGGATTGTTTCTACCTTTGGGCTATTGTAAATAGTGCTCTAATGAACATGGCATACAAGGATCTATTCAGTTCACTGCTTTAAATTTTTTTTTTGTATATACCTAGAAGTGGAAGTGCTGGGTCTTATGTTGTGATAATTCTATTTATAAGAAATATATATATTTGGTCTTTGTCCTGTTTCTCTCAAAGAGTTCCTAAAAATTACCTTAGATATTAAATATAATATAATATTAGATACCCTAAATATCCTAAGGGATGAGTGACAAAGGTGTCTTTTCTTATGTTAATGAGGAGACTTCGGGAAACCACCTAAGGATATGGGCTGTTTGAGGAGAGAATCAACCAGGTAATTTGTAGTGGAAATTTTAGTCCCACCCCCGGATCTCTGGAGAGGGGAGAGGGCCTGGATATTGAATGGATCGCCAATGGCCAATGATGTAATTAATCATGCCTATGTAAAGAAGCCGCCATAAAAAAACAAAAAAGAGAATTTTAGGAAAGCTTCTCCATTGGTGAACACATGGAGAGGCAGGGAGAGCGACACACTCAGAAGGTCTGGAAGCTATGTGTCCTTTCCCCATTCCTTGCCCTATGCGTCTCTAAGGAAGTGCAAGTTAATAAGAGAAGGCAGAATATTCAGTCCCTTGGCTATCACTATATATAATAGATAAACTAAAAGTAAAAGATGAAAGTGTGTCAGACCATGATGCTTGGCCAAATGCAGATTTCTGTGAGTCTGAGCTTGGGCCACTAGCCTCAAAGCTGCTCCCACCCCTGCAAAGTAAAAATTGTGCAGGGGTCACAGAAAGTCCTTTTAAAATCTCTGGTCACCAAGAAGGTAGTCAATGCAGGGGAAGGACCAAACAAAGAAACTACTGGAACCAGGGAGTGTAGTATGAAGGAATTGTTTCATTTTGTGGATCAGTCTCATCAGCTTCCTGAGGAGCTTTTATTGAAAGGGATTATGAGAGTGACAAATTTAGGATCTGTGTCTTTGGGTGTGAATGCTGTAGAGTGGAAAAGCCTTCCCTTGAGAGTTTGCAACACAAAGCTTGTTCTAACACAGGTCTGGAGTTCAAATCTATGGTCTTCATGTCACAAGGGAAAGCACTACTGAGAAAAGGTGGCCCCATATTGTTAGTGCCTCTTGGCAGCTGGCAGAAGCAAATTTACATCTTTTTTGGAGGAAAGCATCCCAAATCTAGACCCCTCAGTATTCCTCAAGACCTAGTTCATCCAAATAGGAGCTCACCATAAAAAAAAATGTATCTATCAAACATATAAGAAAACAAGCCACCTCAAACATATAAGAAAATAAGCCACCACAAGGGAGAGTTAGCTCAAACAACAGTTTTAGATTCCCAAGGAATTCAGATACTAGAATTAATCAGATAGAGGACATAAAACAACTCCAGATAGATTGTTTCAAGAAACAAAACATGTAATCAAAATGGGATAAGAAAAAGACATTATTAGCTATGACCAGGCAAATTTGGGGGAAAAATGAAATAGAATTCAGTGAGTGGGCCAAACAGCAAATTAAACACATCTGAAGAGAGAAAGAGTGAACTGGCAGATATGAAGATATTTTTTTCCAGAATGGAATACTGAGAGATAAGAAGGTGGAAAATATAAAGGTGAGGTTGAGGCATGAAAGGAAGAGCAGGAAGTCCTACATATGCTTGATTTGGACACGACCTTGGGGGAAGATCTAAGATGAAACAAGGAATGGTGAGCAAATAAACTGGTAAATATGTAGGTAAATCTGAACAATATTAACTGTATAAAGTCACACAATAATGACTAATTTGTGGAGTGAAATAAAAGAACTAAGAGTCTAAGCAACAACAGCACATAAATTGAGGGTTGCACAGACTTATATATGGTGTGATTCTTTAGATTTGATTGTCAAGAGGCAGCTAGCTCTGTGAACATCCTGGAAGATATTCCACTCTCCAGGTACAGGGAGCTTCCAGAGTGAAGGTCTTGATGTGTTTGAGTGGCAGAAAGCAGGCAGTCTGACTGGAGCTGGCCAGCATGTGTGGTATAAGAGATGGGTATAAAAGTATAGGTATAAATGTATAAAAGTAGAGCCAAGGTCAAAAGCTCAGAGTTTATTCTCTCTAAAATGGACAGGCTGAAGGATTTTAAACAGAAGAGTGATATGACTGATTAAAATTATGAAGTACAGGGGTGCCTGGGTGGCTCAGTCTTTAAGTGTCTGCCTTCAGCTCAGGTCATGGTCCCAGCATCCTGGGATCAAACCCTACATCAGGTTCCCTCCTCAGCGGGGAAGCCTAGTTCTCCCTCTTCCACTCTCCCTGCTTGTGTTCCCTCTCTCGTTCTCTCTCTCTCCTTCTCTCTGTCAAATAAATAAATAAATAATCTTTTAAAAAAGGTTTTTAATTTATTTATTTGTCAGAGAGAGAGAGAGAGAGAGAGAGGGAGGGAGAGAGAGGAGCACAGGCAGACAGAATGGCATGGAGAGGCAGAAGGAGAAGCAGGCTCCCTGCTGAGCAAGGAGTCCGATGTGGGACTCGATCCCAGGATGCTGGGATCATGACCTGAGCCGAAGGTAGCCTCTTAACCAGCTGAGCCACCCAGGCATCCCAATAAATGATCTTTTAAAAAAATAAAAACAAAATAAAATGTTGAGGTACTGTCATGGCCATGGTAGGGAGAGCCATATGAGTGTATGTGTTTGGGGTTGTGGGGATGTGCTGCCAAGACACCAGTTATGAGGCTATTGTACTAGATCTTGGACTAGGCCAGTGACAACAGGGAGGGGAAAAAACCACTAGTAACAAATGACTTTTAAGTTTTTGGCTTGGGCAACTGGAGGAATTCTGGTACCATTTAGAAGAGGAGGAGAAATGAGTTTAGTCTTGGACAGATTTAAATTTGGGATGCCCATTCCTCCATCTTGGTTAAGTGGAGCTCTCAAGCAGGCAGTTGAATATGAGTCTTGAGTTCAGTGATAAGAAGGGCCTAGAGATATTAATGTGTGAGTCATCAGTATATAGATAGTATGTAAAGCCTTGGGGGCTGGACACGATGACCTAGTAAATAAATGAAAATGAAGAAGAAAGAGGAAGAAAAAGAAGAAAGGATATCTGAGAACTGAGTACTGGGGCTTTCAAAAATGGAGCAGTCTGGAAGAAAAAGAGAATCTAGCAGAGGAGGTTGAGGTGGGATCCCAGAAGTGGAGAGAGGCAAGTATTTAAGGACAAGGACTTGCTCAACTTATGCCCAGTATTGCTAGGAGGTTGAGTAAAATGAATCCAGAGATGTGACTGTGGGATATGACAATATGGAAATCATTGTTGACCTTGACAAGAGCAGCCTTATAGAGGAGGGAGATGAAAGTCTGGTTGGATTGGGTAAAGGGGAGAACTGGAAGTGTGGAAGAGAACATAAGATACTATAAATATAGAGGTAATTTGAAAATGGTAAAAATATTTTACAAATGCAAGTGGCATTGTTATTTTGTCACCAGAGATTTTAGGGAAGTTCAAGACATTGAATAAACATATCTGTGCCAATAGAGGTCCTGCAGAACCAAGGAGCTGTTTACCAAGGCAAAAATGCTGTCATGAGAAACCACAAGTAAGACTTCAAGATAACTATAGGAAAACAACATTGATAAGAAAGCCACGGTGGTCTCAGAAACATTGTCTCAGCTCACCAGGCCAACCCTATGCCAACCTCTGGAGCCCCAGCAGGGCTGTAGGCAGGAAATGTTCCAGAATAAGAATGGTGGTAACTTTTAGAAAAAGCTGCATCTGTAATGTTTACTGAATCTTTCATTAACTCATTTTGCAAAGCTTGCCAGCCACTCTTTCCATGTACTGGGCACACTGTTGGCAAGACTGGAGAATTAGTGTGGTTTGTTTTCCTCGCCGCAAGATTCCCTCTTCTTCACCACGGAGGCCACACCTCTTCCCATAGGCACTCTCTGCCCTTCCCTTCACTCTGCATCTCACCAGTAGGCAACTGTATGCTTTGTTTGCAAGGCTGGTAGATGGGTCCAGCACTTGTGCTTTGGAGAGTTAGAATCTCTGGGACCATAGCTGATGAGATGCATGTCTTCTTTTCTAGGGCTATTGAGAAAAGACCAGTTCCTGCCTTGATAAAGTTACCTAGAATATCCTTTACTCCTATCTCCATCCACCTGTATTCTACACATCCCTCGAGACTCAGATTCTTTGGAATCTTCTCCTCTGTCACCTTCTTTCCCACTTCTCATGATTAGAATTGTTTTCTTTGTCTTCTGTGCTCCTCTTGCTCTTAATGTCTCTGTAATAGTGCTAACAACAGCCTACCTCATATTCCAATTATGTGTGTGGTTCTGACTTTCTTATTATGCTGGTGACTCCAAAAGCAGGGTACTTTTATTGTCCATGTGTGTATCTCTCACAGAGTTCCTTTGCCATAGTAAGAGCTTCATGAATTAATATTAGTGGACTTGAACTTCCAATGAAAATATTTGGCATGTTGAAAGTGAGTTGCATACATATATAAGACCTTACTCCCTGAGATAGCATTTCTTGCTGAATACTTAGATCATGAAATGGAGAATCTACTCTAGAAGACCTAACTTCCAGGGGCACCTGGGTGGCTTAGTCAGTTAAGATGTCCAACTCTTGGTTTCAGCTCAGGTGGTAATCTCAGGGTCATGATCTCTGGATCATGAGATTAAGTCCTGTGTTTGGTTCTGTGCTCAGTGGAGAGTCTGCTTAAGATTCTCTCTCTCCCTCTCTTCCCTCTGTCCCACCCCCCAACCTCAAAATAAATAAATACATCTTTAAGAACTAACTGCCAGCATCTGGACATGTGGAGAGTCTAATCAAGCTTAAATTGAGCTACAGAGTGAATTTGTCATTCACAGCTAATATGCCTGCCAGTCTTCCTTTTTTTTCTTTAAAGGAAGAACACTTGAGTTAATGGTTCCATGTTAGTATGGGTTTATTTTATTGATTTTGAGCTGGTAGTTGATTAATTACAAAGACAGGCATCATGCTTTTTTGTTCTTGTCCCTGACTTAAAAACTCAGGTGTGACTCATGCAAAACCTGATGTCACAAAGACCCTTGATTTCTGAGGATGCTGTAAGTGGTATCATAATGATTATTAGATTTACCACTTCTTTTGCCACCTCATGACAGAAATGTTATCTCAAAAACTCAGTTGCAAAATTTTGCACTTGCCACATAAGTGAAGCTGGACTTTCTATCACCTTACCTCCATGGAATTTTACAAAGCAGGTGTGAGTGTGAGTTTCATTTGGAAATTATTTCTTACACTCCATTCTTCTCCTTATCCTCCTTCTTTTTCTCGTCCTTCCCTCCTTCTCCTTGTCATCCTTCCCTGCCACATACTCGGTTGCCAGTTACAGCAGTGAATAGAAATCTTCTTATCTTGGGACCCCCGGGTGGCTCAGTCAGTTGAGTGTCTGCCTTCAGCTCAGATCATGATCCTAGGGTCCTGGGATTGAGTCTTTCATCTGGCTCCCTGCTCAGTGCGGAACCTGCTTCTTTCTCTGCCTGCCATTCTCTCTCTCTGACAAATAAATAAAATTTAAAAAAGAGAATCTTCTTGTCTGTAGAATCATATGATCCATATAGATGCTTTCTCTTTTCTATCTAGTAAAATGTTCTAATAGTATCCAGCACTGATTAGGACAAAGGGGGACTCTCCTGTTTTAGGCTCTGTGTAAGCCTTTGACATCAGGGCTTTAGGAAAAGCACTCTCTCTCGGGCAATTGAATTGCTTTGTCCTGAATTGACTCAAGACAGCCTGAGCACTAGTCTCGACTCTGCCATGAGTCATCTCTGTATCCTTGGGCCACTTTGACTCTTTGTGTTTTGGGTTCCTCATATTTAGGATGGAGAGCCTTCTATTTCCTCAACTTTGCAACAAAGGCAGGGAGAGCTATTGTGTCTCAGTATCCAAGGCCTTTGGAAAAGCTGGGTATTCACAGGCACACTGTGAACTTGTCTACATTTGGGAGCCAGTAAAATGTAGGGAGGGATCTCACAAGAAACCTGATGCTGAACAGCTGGATTGCAAAATAAATGTTTTAGAAGACAGCCACACCATTGTGAGTTTGTCAGAAGCATCGGGGGCTTTGCTTCACTTAGAATCTCCCCAAAGGAGGGGTTATCCAAAGGCTTTTCCCAAAACCTGGGTGGGGGCAAAAAGGCTTGGGGTTGAAGGAGTGTGGGTCATGGTAACAGCAACCACCAGAGCAATCTATGAGGGCTTTGTTGTCTTACAATAGGATATCATGGCGTGTCACTGTAATGACTGCTTTTTGAGCTATTGGATTTTCTTCTTGGGAAGCAATTTCCCCAAACACCTCCAAAATGAATGTTCTGGTGCCTTTTGGGGGCAGGGTTGATTTTTGAAGTGTTTGCTCAATTATTTTCATGGCTAGTAGTTGGTTGAAATTTTTCTAGTTCTTTTTGAGTCACTCTCATTATTTACATTTTCCTTTAAAATCATTCATTTCATCTAAATTTTCAATCCAATTAGCATATTTCTACAAAGAAGAACTTCTGAATGTATAATCATTATTCCTTTCTTATTCTTAAATTTGTATATTAGTGTTACCTTTCAAAATATTTCAATGTTAGCTCCTATTGTCTGCCAACAAAAAATTTCTTTTTTGTTCCAACTTTATTGCCTTTGTATATCCTTACAAAATTTCCCTCTTATTTTCTTTACATTTGGTTGAGGCAAAAACAGCCCTTGCTAAATTACCACTATGTGATAAGCACTCCACCAGGAACCATGGAGAGATATAGAAAAAGGGATAAACTTGATTGTTAGATTCAGGAAACTTGGGAAGGATGAGGGGAATACTCATGAGAATACAGGGAGGTCTTGAAACAAAGTGCTACTTCCTGGAGGCTACTTAAGGATGAGGTTTCCCTAAACCCATAACTAAAACTTAAATCAGGTCTAGGGCCAACCTTGAGCACGGGGACTTTGCAGAGATCTTCAGGGTCAAGGAGGCACCAGGGGGTTAACAGTTTGGAGACACACAATGTATCAGAATTAGGGGCTTCAGATTTCCTTGAGCCAAGGTCCAAGATATCAGTTGGAGTCGGCAGCAGGGTGCAAAGCCATATAACTTCTGTCATTGGATTTGCCACCAGGGCAATATAGAGGATGCTGATTGAACTAACAGTGCCAGCCAGTGACTGTGTAATTTGGATATGGTACTAAAGTTCCCACAACACCTACAGATACTCCTATCCTAGCATTCATGACACTACATTGAGATGTTACATCCTAGCATTCATGGCACTCTGTTGAGTATCTCACTCCATCAGACTGTGAGCTCCATGAAGTCATGGACTGAGTCTTACACATCTGTGTCTCCAGTGCCTGAACTATGCATGAGTACTTTGTATTACTGCATGGCCCAAAGCACAGTCTTTGGAGTTGTATGGATCTGCTTTTGTTCAGCTTCATTACTTTCCACCTGAATCATCCATGTATTGTCTCTGGGCCTCAGTTTTCTCATCTGTGAGACAGTGATGACAATAATATTGACCTCTAGAATTTGGGGTGAGAGTAAAATGAGATGAAAGGTTGGGAAGTACTTAGCAGACTGCCTGTCACAGAATAAGCATTCAGTTAGTGGTAGCTCTTAATTGTCATTACGTGATCACAGGATGAATGGGTGAGGGACAAGTGAGTTGAAGAGGGATGCTGGCCTGTTTGATGAGGTCAGGACCCAGAGCTGGGAAGAGGCTTAATAGGAGCAACACTGGCAATCCTCCAAGTCTCCCTCCCTTATCTTGGCATCTCCTGGATGATTGGGAGGCTGAGATAATGGGGATAATCTAAGCATCTCTCACTTTGTGTAGATCTTGAAATCATCTTGGCTGGGTGGGCAAGGATAGAATAGACCCTGGGTGGGGGATGATGTTATTAATATAAACATTTTTTCAAATGTGAAATATTGCTCTCTGCCCCCAGAAAGCTGTTATTGTTTGTGAGCACTGTGCCTTTGGAAAACCATTGCTGGCAGCTTGAATGGGTAGATTAGAACAATTAGGAGCTTTGAACACTTTCAAGTTAAGGATTGGGAAGCTTTGACTCTATGGTTTCTCCTGGGATTTCCCTGGTGTGCTGGACTAATTATCAGATGTAATTAGGAAGCTGAGAAGTGGAGAGACTGCAGGCAGCATCATACTTTCCCAGGGACCCTAATTTCTTTGTACAGAAAATGGGTTAGGGAGACTATCACTCTGTTGTGGAGAAGCAGCAATGCATAGGGTACTATAGGGCAGGAAGGATCCTGGGAACATGGTTTTACCAGCAGAGCCTCAAACCTATGGGGACTCATTGCTCTTGATTAATTTTTAAGTGGTCAGGACAGCTTTCCTCCTTGTTCTTGAGGGAGGAATGGTATTCTGGGCCACGTCCATGTTCTTGGTCCATTTTTAGCAAAATTCCAATTTCCTGGGTCCAAATCAGTAAGGAAATGGTACCCTTCTTTCAAAACTCATGGAGATGAAGAGAGGAACTTCTACATCTTGGTCAGCCACAGGGTCTGTCTATGTGGCTCAGAAGAACTTTCTCATCTGACTTGGCTTACACATTTGGCCCCAGAGTTGGGCTAGGAGCTCTGTCTTTGAAGCTCTGAGAAAAGTAACATTTGCAGGGCCAGATACTTGTGAACCTTTATTCAAAAGCAAAGACATTCCCTTTGGACATGGTCTTGAATTTTTTGTTGTTGTTGTTCTTCTTCTTCAGTGGAGACACATGAGTGGGGAAGGACAGAGGGAGAGGGAGAGAGAATCTTAAGCAGACTCAGTGCCCAGCATGGAGCCTGACTTGGGGTTCAATCTCATGAACCTGAGATCATGACCTGAGCCAAAACCAAGGATCAGATGCTTAACTGACTGAGCCACCCAGGCACCCTAGTCTTGAAGTTATTCTTAATGCAGTGGAAACAAGACTACCACATATGAAACACAGAAAGGCAATAGCATTCCTCTGTATCTTTATTCACTGGGGGTTATGATGGAGACCATGAGCCTGGTAGTTTGAAAAATGAAGATCCCTGGGGCTTAAGATGATGGCCTAGATGTGAAGCTTCTCCCCTCCCCCCCCGCCAAAATGATATTAAGTTTATTGTCACAAGATTATCACATGTAAATCCAATGTCTCTGCTCTCTCCACAGGTAACCTGTCTCCATGATTTCTTTGGTGATGACGATGTGTTTATTGCCTGTGGTCCTGAAAAGTTTCGCTATGCTCAGGATGACTTTTCTCTGGATGAAAATGGTAAGCACAACCACTGGACTTCGTTGTTCCATTGTTCACCCTCCTTCTCTCCCCTAGTATTTCCATGCATTCATATGGCCCAGAGAACATTCATGCACAGACCCTCAAGGGCAAATATTGTTATTCATTCTCCTGTATGTTGGGCTGCATGAGTCACTAAGTGAAAGGTTGACTGAATGTCCCAGATTCCCAGCCTCCAAACTCAATAAAACTCACTCTCAGCCCCAATAGTGACCATATTTCTCGAACCACATATTGTGTCACCTGGGCTGACAGGTGCAATCAAACTATGGGAAGGAACATTTGGAGTCAGAACTTGGATATTATATGTATAATTTTTTTCTAGTCAACATCCTCCAGTGACTTGGCTCATATTGATGGTTCCAGTTTAGAAAGATTTTCCACTAAGATTTTCCACTAAGAACACTAAGATGTTCTTAGTTTTAAATCTTTCCCCTCTTCCTGCTTTCTGGCTTGCTGCCCCATTCCCCCTGCTTTGTGACTCAAGATTCCAGAGGTTGTTAATCTCAGGAAGGAGGTAAACATCTGCCCACCTCCCTTTGCTTGAGTCCAAGTTCCAATGTGGAAGTTAATGGTGAATTAGCTCATACAGCAACAAGGTTAGGATATGATCCTGATGGGAAGACACATTCAAAACATCTTTCCCAATTATGAGGCGTAACATGTGAGGAAAACAAACTGAATTGTATTAATATAGACTTTACCAACAGCTCGAGTGACAAGGACCCTGACAGAGGTGGCATTTCTGCTGTGTTCACTTTGAGAAGAGACAAATAGCCATAAAACAGCTAAACAAATCCCAGGCTATCTCCCATTTCCTATACCTTTTATATCTCCAGCTCTGGACAGTGATCACTGAAGTTCATCAACCAAAACAAGAAGTAAAATAAACAAAAATGAGCTTTCTACTGAACTTCATTTCCCCCAAAAAACTCACTTTGCCAGAAAGGATCCACTAATCTTTGTGGGTAATTAATATTTCAATAAATCTTTAAGTAGGAGGTGACAAGGAAGTGTCCAAAGAAAAGACTGTCCTCTACCTAGCCGTGTGGTTCCATGTTGAGCATCATGGCACAAGACCGGAAAAACTACACTGGAAAGAACACTAGATTGGGACTTGGGAGACTTGGTTGCTAGTCCTAGTTCTGCTGTTTCCTTGCTTCATGGCCCTAAGCAAGAGGCTTACACTCTTTTTATAGTCTCATTAGCAAAGCAAGTATGATAATTCTCCTAATGCATTAGCACGATCAGTGTCCCCAAATTGCCACAGTAAGGACTCTGAGTGACCTGCATAGGAAAGGTGCCCCAAGCATGGCAGACTGAAGTTGAGGCAAGTTGCAGAAACATTTGGCAGATGCCCCTACACACCCAAGAGCTTTCTGTAAACTCTGAGCGACAGAGTCACTGCTGGATCTTTGATTTATTAAACCAGCACAGGGATTTATGATCATGCACATTGAAAATCAAAAAGAGGTCTTCAAATGCATGGTGGTGGTGATGTTAGTGCCTATATATAAAGTGACATGACATCCCTAATATGCCTATTACAATACATGGCATGTAATGAACAGTAAATGGTAACTCCCCCTTCTTCCTTTAAATTATTCATGAATATTTCATCTGTGTGGCTGCAGCCTCAGAGCTGTCAATCTCTTCTTCAAGGAAATTAATTCATTATGTCAACAGGTGCTATTCTGAGACGTGGCCGGGGTGCCCACAAATGATTGAGTTGACTATTTAATAACCCACCCAACCTGCTTTTCAACTTCTTCCCTTGTTTCCATAATCCAGGGATTTAAACACCTCGCTTGGCCCAGATGAATTCTGAAAGTTTCTCACATGCCTCCCCGCTCAGGGCCATCATTCCTACCAACAATGAGGACCACCTCGTAGTCCTGAACCATTGGGTACTTTGGCCCATGGTGGTTTTTCTAGTTTCCAGAAGTTGGTAATATGCCAAAGGCTCCTTTCTCCCCTGGCTTTACTGCACCGTCTGTTCTTTTCTACCAGAATGCCGAGTCATGAAGGGAAACCCATCGGCCACAGCTGGCCCAAAGGCATCTCCAACGCCTCAGAAGAGTTCAGCTAAGAGCCCCGGCCCTATGCGCCGGAGCAAGTCTCCAGCTGACTCAGGTAACGACCAAGACGGTGAGTGCTCTTCTCCTAACTGTGCACGCTGACTTCATTTATGGAGGCCCCACAACCCTCTGCATGCAGGGGAATGAGTTCCTCATGAACACCACTGTGTCTCCATGATACCAGCTCTCTCAGTTCAGAGACTATCCAGCCAAACTTGTTTGGAGTCATGGAGACACAGCTATGACCCCCAATTCTACTCAGATGGGTTCAGACCAGAAATCTGGCCTTTTTGTCATGCTTGCTGTAATGCTTATTGTCATATTTGTTTTCATAGTCATCATCTTCAACATCAACCCACAAAAGCAGAGTCAAGGAAATAATCAAATCAAGCATAAACTTGAAATAGAAAATCAAAATCCAAAACAAAAATGTAAAAAAAAATTGCCACCCCGAAGTGTCAACAGAGTTGACGCACTTGAGCTTCAAATTTGACTTTGAACCTTGTAGAAGTCAAAACAAAAAGAGAAAAGAAATCATTTGCATCATTCTCACAATGAGAAAAAAAAATTACATAGGCCAGGTTCTGAAAGGAAACACAGAGATTTGTCACACAGGATTTTAATTAGTGGATAGTGAGTGATCAAAAATAAAATGTGGTCTATGGATCACTGCCAATGCATGAACTATTTATCAGTCTGTGACAAGATTAGAAGCTTGTGCCAAATGCAAATTATGCCACTAAGCAAACATTTACTTCAGCTGACTCTTTTTTTTTAGCACGATTTTTTTTTTTTTTTAAAGAAAAGCAGCAGTGTGTTCTTTTAAGTTCGGGTGCAAAAGCTTGCACCCATGGTTTGAGTGACATTGATCTGAAAGGTGAAAGGCCATAGAAGTTCAAATTTAGAAACTTAGTAAAGTCAGGGACAGACAGTGTGAGTTCTTCATGGGAAGTCAATTGTACAGTCCAGAAGACTCACATCCCTCACCCCAAGGCTTGACTGACCATGAAAATTCTTCTAGCCTGGGAGTCTGGGAGCTTTGGGGCAGAGAGCACAAATGCCCCTTCTCTCTTCTTTGGTTTGAGACAGTTTGAGCAGCCTGTTCGCTTTGAAATGCTCGTGGCCTAGAAAAACAGCCTGTCCTGCTGGCCTCATGCTGCAAGGAACATGCACAGCACCAGCCATATTTTTTTTCCCTTGGGCAGAAGGAACTAAACTGTGAAGAGGCAGCTTGAGATTTTCATACTTCCGTGTCTTTGCTCATCCCATTTCCCTGCTCCTGGAATGCCGTCCCTTGAGCTGACCACTCCTCTCTGCTTGAAAATGTACCTGTTCATCATTCAACACGTCAAATAGAAATAGTTCCCATTCTCTGTCTGTACTATCAGAGCATGTTCTTCATGTATCTGGGGTAATATTCACCACTGTGTTGTAAAGTCTGTATTTACCTGTCTACTACCCCCTCCCCCTGACTAAATACTGGTCCCCTCAAGGGCAAGTTGTCATGTTCATTTTGTATCCTCAGTGCTAAGCACAGTGCCTGGGTCCTAGCCGATGCTCAAATAATGTTTGTGAATGAAGAGATGTGTAACAGTGCCTAGTTCACCCAGCGTGGTGCTAGAGACTTAATTAGCTTTTAGGGAATATTTGCTAAAGGAACAAAAGTGCATGTGTTTGGTGATATTTTGGTGAAGTGTACAAAACAACACATGAATCTATCTAAGCAAATTTATATGGGTTACACTATGAAGACCTAGGTTTTAACACTTGGGTTAAAAATGAAATTATTTGTACAAATTCTAGGCAGGGCTTTGCAAAAAAAAGAATAGACTTTAAACACTTGGTCAAGATTCATAAACTCTGGCAATAACTGCCTAACCAGTCATTTTTTTCAGAAATATCACTGACCACTCCTGGGATTTTTAATCTATATTATTTATCTCTTGCTATGAAACAAATTACCCCCAAACATAATGGCTTAAGACAACAAACATTTATTATTTTATCATTTCTGTGGGTTAGGAATTTTGGATTGCTTAACTCTGTGGTTCCCTCTGGCTCAGGACCTGTCATATAGTTGAGGTCAAAGTGTCAGTGGGGGCCGCAGTCATCTAAAGGTTCAATGGGGACTGAAGGATCTGCTTCCAAGATAGCCGTGAGCAGGATCTTCTCCCAGAGAGTGATTCAGGAGAGTGAACAAGGAAGATGTAGTACCTTTCATGATCTAGTTTCCAAGGCCACATACTATCACTTCTGTTTTAGTCTATTCATTAAAAGCAGTCATTAAGTCTGGCCCATAGTCAAGGAAAGAAGAATCAGTCTTCACCTCTTGAGGGAAGGTGGACTTGTTTTTAGACTGCCAACAATTTGTGGACCTATTTTTAAACCACCACATAACCTATTAGTTAAAAATGCTAAGGCGGGGGCGTCTGGGTGGCTCAGTGGGTTGGGGCCTCTGCCTTCATCTCGGGTCACGATTCCCGGGGTCCTGGGATCGAGCCCTGCATCGGGCTCTCTGCTCTGCAGGGAGCCTTCTTCCTCCTCTCTCTCTCTCTGCCTGCCTCTCCGCCTACTTGTGATCTCTGTCTGTCAAGTAAATAAATAAAATCTTAAAAAAAAAATGCTAAGGCAGCAGCAGCTTGAAGTCAATAGATTCTCTGCAGACTGTATCCAGGTGGGTTATCCAGCACATGTGAACACAACCACCTGTAATTAAACACAGCTTAAACATATGTCAAGTTATTGATCATCAGCACTGCCTGCAGAATTTCCCTTCTAGAAATTATGCACCTCACTGACTCTAAGATACTAGAGACCAAGAAGAATACATTAGGACTCAATGAATAATTGTCAAATTAAAAGGAGTTATAATAGATTCCAACCCAGACAAAGGCAGGCAAGATCTGGTTTTGCTCCTTCAGAACTCCCTTGCTAAAAAGAAGGAATGAGTAGAGACTCACACACGCAAGATAAAAAGAGTAACCCAATTTGGGCTCAGCGGGTTAAAGCCTGTGCCTTCAGCTCAGGTCATGATCCCAGGGTCCTGGGATCGAGCCCCGCATCGGGCTCTCTGCTTGGCTGGGAGCCTGCTTCCTCCTCTCTCTCTCTCTGCCTGCCTCTCTGCCTACTTGTAATCTCTATCTGTCAAATAAGTAAATCTTTAAAAAAAAAAAAAAGAGTAACCCAATTTGAGGCAGGGAAAGGAGACTTGACTTGGTAGATACAAGAACCACAAACAGCTCTTGCTCCCTGTCAGCAAAAAAATCTACAGTGGTATTCTCCTGAGAGAGAATGTAAATCTTTATTTTTTTAAAATATTTTATTTATTTGATAGAGAGAGATCACAAGTAGGCAGAGAGGCAGGCAGAGAGAGAGGGAAGAAGCAGGCTCCCTGCTGAGCAGAGAGCCCAATGCGAGGCTCGATCCCAGGACCCTGAGATCATGACCTGAGCCGAAGGCAGAGGCTTTAACCTACTGAGCCACCCAGGCACCCAAGAATGTAAATCTTTATTTCAGATAGTTCATGAACAGAAATGAAGCCAAACTCTAGTCTAACCAGCCTTAATGGCAATTTCCAGAATGTTTGAGCTCATCACAGATGATGTGTCTAGATCTTCCGCATGATTTCAGGCCCAATGCGTAAAAGGATTTTTATAACATGACCTTGTCCATTCCATGGCAGTTTAGAGCCATGTCCAGGCCATCCATTTAGTGAACATTCCACAAAGGCAAAGCTGATCTCAGGCAAAACAGTACTTTAGGTAAGGTTTGGATTTGACATACCCATTTTCCCCTTCCCACCACCACGTCACTCAGGACCATTCCAAGCTGCAAAGTGGAGGGGGAGAGTATATGGAAGAGGAGAGAGAGGCCTCTGTGTAGGAAGGCCCAGTGATATCATTTCCCAGCTTTTTTACTTGGGACAAATTTCTTACCTTGTCTAAGACTTGGTTTCCTATTTGGTTAAGACAGAATTCGCATGTCTAATAGGCAAAAATCATTTTCCAGTATTATCAGTTATTTCCAATTTCTAAAGTTGTGCAATAGCTTCCATGGAATCAGAATTGAATAGCTAGAAGGATGAGCTATAGACAATGCATAATTTTGCATCAGGAAGTTTAAGGTATTCCTGAGCTCTCAGCAAGGGATGTAGGCGGGTTAATACACATTTAACCGAAGAATAATGGTGTGGAGTGGGGCTGAAATTCTCTGTTCTTTTCTAGGACATGGCAGTGCCGCCCTGTTTCCATCCTGGGTTTGTCTGTCTTGGATCTGGGACTTGTGGGATGGATTCACATTTTTTACATTCAACCTGAGTAACCCAAGGTTGAGGAAGATAGGCCATTTCCAGGGAATTTTAACTACCTTCCTTTGAAGGCAAATGACAGCCAAAAATGTTCCTTTGCAGCAGGGACTCAAACCAAATGAAACATTGGCTCAGTTCAGGTTCAGCTAAAGGAATGTTTTGATGTTCTAGTTCATTAGAAAATACATAGGTTTGATTCTGGTTTGAACAAGTTTGCTAGATTTTCAGATATTTTTTAAGAAGAACAGAGCAATGGAATTGGGAGAAAGCAAATATTTATTTAAAGCTATAAAATAAAACAAATCTTTCCGAAGAGAATACTAGTGAATGAATAAGAGCAATGAGTCAGTTACACATCTGTCCATATATATGAGTGTACATTTGATCCAATTCATGGTTCAGTTAATATCTGGGTTCGGTTTGCCTTGAGGTTTAGTAAATTGATGTGATCTGGTCTGTAATTTGCATCATCATTTGATTCCTTGGTCCTTAAGTTATCTTTCTTTTCCTGTTCTTCCCATGAATAAATCAAACTCTGTATACTTTATTCCCTTTGAGTTCAATTCCCACTCCTGCCAATACTGAGGGCACCCCAAATGGAATCTGTCTGTTGCTAAGCCCTACACGTGAGTTAAGGAAGGATTCGGTTGTCTATACAATATTGCTAGAAGGAGCTCTCATTCTCTCTGGGCAGAGATGATGGACTCTTAGAATCCAAGTCCCATTAGCCATGTCTGCCTTTAAAGTAGGACAGGGAACTGTGGTAGGCAGATCAAATCTGAGCCCAGAGGTCTCCTTTGGGGGGTTTGAAGAAAGCTTGTATAGTGTCCCCATTTGGATTAACCCAGGAGTTGCCATTTTGGTGGGCAAAAAGACAAGCCCAGCCTGAGAGCTGCAGGAAGACCTTTCTGGGACGTCTTTTGCTGTTTCCATTTCAGCCGTGAACGTGTTAACTTTTCCTTTTTTGCAACTACCCCCAGTTGAACTGAATTGAATTAAAAGGACAAAGTAGCTAGTTGCTGGGAAGGAATCTTTTCTTTTTCTTTCTTTCTCTCCCCCCCCCCCCCCGCCCCGCCCCGCCTTTTTTTTTTTTTTTTCCTGAAGGAGCCTCCAAGGAAGCTAATTACCAATGCTGGTAAGCTGAGAGAATTGTAACGTGATAATTAGTTCGCTGTTGTTTAGCAGTAAGTCATTGTTGTAGCAATTCAATATTCCCCACCATCCTTCCCCCAACCTATGCATACCTAGTTCTGAAAGTCAAATCTTCCCTATTCCCAAAGCCCCAAGAAAGAATGGATTCGCTACCAAAATATACAGCCTTTGTAAGGGGAGGTCAAGGGACACAAAACAGCAGTGAAGCAGCGGGGTGTGTGTGTGTGTGTGTGTGTGTGTGTGTGTGTGTGTCCATGGGAGAATTGTATCCAGGAGTATTTCTCTTCTGAACCCAGGAGGCTGCTTTGAATTGCCTAAAGAGGGACCTGGCTGTTCTGCCCTTCCTGAATGTGGCCATCTAGATCAACTCTGTCCAGTAGAAATATAATGTGAGCCTTGTAGATCATTTTCAATTTTCTAATAGCCAGAGTTAAAAAGGTCAAAGAAACAGGTGAAATCTGTTTTGATAATATATTTTATTCAACTCAATATATCTAAAATATTATCATTTCAACATGCAATCAAAGTAAAAACAAATCTAAGGAGATATTTTCCATTCTTTAAAAATCAGGTTGTATCTTATACTGAGTACACATCTCAATTCTGGCTAGTCCTGCTTCAGATGCTCAAAAGCAACATGTGACTAGTAGCTAGTGTACGAGACAGCACAATAAATTTCCTCTTTGTCTAAGAGAGGCTCAAGGTAATAATCTTTGACGTAGATGAGATGCTCTGCACTTTGCAAAATACTTCCGGGTCTGTCACCTCCGTCATCATGCATAATAGCACCATGGATGAGGTTGGGAAAGGAAAATTAGACTGGGAGACTAAGATGGAAAGATGTTCAGTATCTTGTAGTCTTCTCAATGCCATGCAACCACTTGGTACCCAAGAGCTAGAGTCCAGCTGTCCTGACTTCCAGGCAGGCAATCCTCACACTGTCCTTAAGGCAAGGTTTGGAAACTGCAGAGTTGTAAATAGAAAGGTCTCTGTTGGCTGGTCCTTGCTTCTCTGCTTCCTTCCACCTTCCTTCACCTTCAGGCAAGGGTTGTGGGGAAGCTGGGTAGTGGAGTGGGCTCGGTGTCACTCTTTTTGCTTCATCAAGCATAGCTATAAGGAATTAGGCACCTCTGTTTCCAGTGCCTGGTCCTAGATTTCCATCACCTCCCCTACTGTCACTCTAAGGGGAAGTGGTGCCCTTGGCAAAACTGTGGGAAGAGAAAAGGATCTCTTGCCCCTCGCCCACTCTGATTCTTTCTAAAACCACAGTTAATGTCTAGTTTCAGTAAAAGAACTGCCTTATGTCTAAGGCAACATTTCCATCATCATTGAAGAACCACTTAGGAAATTGTGGAAGCAAGCGATATAATGGAGGTCTCTGAGCACACTGTGGGGCATGGTATGTGGTGGTGTTGACCCATCTCCCTATAGTAGGGGTTCTATCAACCTGCTACAGTCTGGGACTTGTGTTTAAATATGACTGAATCTCTAGAGTTTGGGTGGGATACCTAGTAGTGCTAGGTGCTACAGGGAAAAGGAGTAAGACAAATTCCCTGTCACTAAGAATTGGAGAACCAGGAGATACATAAATTTGATAAAAAATTTACTTACAAATACTTATATAGTACTTATGAGCCAAGCAACTGTTCTCACCACTTTATACGTATTAGCCAATTTAATCTTTACAACAACCTTGCGAGGTAGGCACAATTACCCACATTTTGCAGCTGAAAAAGCTAGAGCACATGAAAGCTAAGTGACCTGCCCAAGACCATACAGCTAATGTGTGAGAGAGCTGGGGTTTGAACCTAGGCAATTTGGCTCCACAGTCCATAGTTTAACCATTGCACCATGGTACTGAATGGGAATTAATAGTAATGGTTTGTTTAAGTGCCCAGTGAATGGGAGATGAGGGTGGTAAGGCTAAGGGAAGTCTTCCTAGAAAAACTGGGGCTTGTAGGAGGGTTATTTCAATTGGTAAGGAAATGGATTATTTCTGACAGGGGGTTAAAGCATGAACAAAAGAGCAGGGAAGGTGATAAATATAGCATATGATGGCATAGGGAGGCTGCTGTTAAATCTAAATCTTTAGCCCCAACCTTCCTTCCAGATGTTAATCCCATGAATGCCTTCCAGACAATCCTACTTACGCGTACCAAATACAATGTGTCTAAAAACCAAAAACATTTCCTCCCCCAACTCCCTGCCTGACAATAGAATAAATTCTATTCTCTTCCCTGGGTCCAACGTCTTTACGTTATCTTAGATTCTTTCTATGTTTTACTCCTTCAAGTCCACCATACGCTCCTGTTGTGGAAACTTTGAAACATCTCCACATCACTCACACGGGAATTCCTTCCTTCCCCTCATCACCTGACACCAGGTTTACTCCACAGACTCTGAAGTAGCATCTCTATTTCAAATCTTGGTCCCTTTATGCATCTGGTGTGGTGCCGCCATATTCTCACCCTAAAATGCATTCCCATCATGTGACAACTCCCCCTCCCCCCACTGCTGCAGAGCCTTCAGTGGCTGCACACAGCATGCATGGATCACCTCCATGGTAATGGCTGAGAGAGTAAAAAGAGAAATGCAGGGGGCTGAGTGCAAGGACAATGTTTTCAGGATAATTAAAATGCAATAAAATGCAGAAACTAAAAAGCAATGGGCTTCACTTGGGAAAAACTTCAGTCCTCTAATGCCTGACTTGCCAGACAAAGAAAGTCCTCTGTCCGTAGAGATTGATAAATCATCCCTTGTAAAAGGGGGTTCCCTTACTCAGTGCTTATAGGTTGCATAGTTATTCATGTCCTTCCATTTCTAGTTGTGGCAGTATTAAGAAAAGAAGATGTCATTATGAAGCCTTTTCTATGCGCTAAGGCACTTAGCTAAGGATTTCATGTATAGTCTGCCGTGTAATCCTCAAAACAACAATGACTGAGTTAAGCAGTCTTTTCATTCAAATGTTACAGATGTGGCAACGGGGACCTACAGAGGTTAGGGAACACCAGAAATCACACATATCCAGGCTGAGCCATGATTTAGAACCTTGACTGACTCCAAAACCATGTGTTCTTTTTGCAGATTAAGAGCTGTGCTGTGTTTTCTAGTTTCTACCCCATGAAAACAGTAGTGAGCATAGACAGCAGGCTCACTCTGCCGTGCTCTTAGCAAAACCACCTTCAACAGGAAACAAATGTTGTCAGCATTATCAACTCAGAGGAAATAATCCTGGCACTCCAGCAGCCTCCTTACAGATGTCCTCTTCTTGTGGGACATTGATCTGTGTCAAAATATTGCAGGAATGGGTGTCCATATTTGTTTTGCAAATTCTTCTCTCCTGATTTAGAAGATTCAAAGCTGTATGCTGCCCAAGACTCTATAGGAAATAGATTTAGAATTCCACTTCCAGCTTCCGAATTGACAGTATCTCACAACCTATGACTTAATTTGTCCAGGGAACCAGCCCTCTGCTGGGATCCATGAGGAACTATTCCTGTGCCCTCAGTTCTGGGCATCCCTTGTGGATGGGTCTGGGGATAGGGGCACAGTTTTTCCACTGAGCAGAAACAATTAGCCAAACCAGTCCAGACACCCATACCAAGCGTGTCTTTTGAATGAATGTGTAAAAACCACAGGCTCTGTCTCTTGGCCTTGTTCAAAGTAAGTTGAAACCACCTTGGTTCTACTTGGATGGCTTTCCAGTAAAACTCCCTGTATATGTAGGGAGAAAACAGGGTGTGTTTGAACTGGAATGAAAGAACATTTAGAGCATCTCAATATGAGGAAAATGAGGAAGTGGCTGAATTATTATGTATTGAGATCTCTTTCTGCAAGGCATTAGGGAATGAGAGCAGACAAGACAGAGAACCAATCACTACAAGGTCACAGTGGGAGGCATATGATGTCGAGACCCCAGAGGCCATCATCCATTGAAGATAAGCAATTTTTCCCCTTTAAGCAAGTCCTACTGTCTCTGAACCTCTCTATTCTTGTGATTAAAAGGAGACCACTAATTCCTGGCCATCATTTCTTGGGTTTATCAGGAGAATCATGTGAACTCATATATGGTAAAATGGTTTGAAAACAATTGTAGAAATACAACTGCAATTGTTAAGATGGCTCTTAAATTATTGTCATGGCTTTTTTTTTTTTTTTTTTTTTTAGACTGGTGGTATTTTTAGTGAACAATGTTTCAAAATTACATCCAACCAAAACCAATAGGTTTGATTTTGAGTTGAGGTCAAGTTTTGGGATTAGAATAGGAGGAAAAGCCAGAGCTAAGTGAATGAGCGTTATCGATTTGGTCTCCCGGCAAAGGCTGGGTAAAAAGCAGATGCCAAGCCCCGCCTCCCTTTCTTTTCTGTGCCACTCTGGCCATCCAAACTTGAATCCATAAAGTATAATGACTTGTTTAACTCACTGCCCAGACAGTTCTATAATTGCCACACCTGGACTACTTATACCCACCTTACACACAGCTGCATCCCAATTTCCAGGGATCAATTCAGCCTCCAGGCAAGGGAATCCATAGTCTAGGAGCTCAGGATCAACTCTGCTTGCCTGGTGACCATACTCTGTCCTTGGCTGCCCATGCCAGAAATTAGACTCTCTCCTTGTTCTTTGGGAACTAACTCTACCTGTCTTATTCCTCACTCCTGGGAACTCATTTTCTACCATACACATAAATCCCTGTGAATAGGTATGTCGGCCTAGTTACCTGACCAGCCATCTTTTATTTGGGTTCGTCTTGCTCCATTCTGACAGAGCCAAGGTTTTGAAGATGAGCACTGGGGCAAGGGCAGGCATAACGATTCAGAGAAGCTAGGGAAACAAGGCTGTATGCCAAGCCAAGCCTGGCTATTGTGCTGCATATTTGAGGGCAGCAGCTGAGGGGAGTAATGGTGTGACGGAACTTACATGCCATGCTGGCTGCTCTGTCTGCTACTGTTTCATGACATTGTCTATCATACCCAGTCATTTTGGCAAATAAAAGAAGCTTCTTGTTAAATACTTTCTAATCTTTTTTTTTATTATGTTATGTCAGTTACCATACAGTACGCCATTGAATTTTGATGTGTTCCCTGATTCATTGTTTGCATATAACACCCAGTGATCCATACAATATGTGCCCTCCTTAATACCCATCACTGGGCTCACCCATCCCCCCACCCACCTCCTCTAAAGCCTCAGTTTGATTCCCAGAGTCTATAGTCTCTCATGGTTTGTCTTCCCCTTTGATTCCCCACCCCCCTGCATTTTTCCCTTCCTTCTCCTAATGTCTTCCTTTCTAATCTGAACTAGGTAAATAGAATAAAAGTCTGGTAAATATATGTAAGCTCTAAGCTCTGGTGTCTATTTCTACCTTGTCTTATTCCTCTCTTTTTTCTTTTCTGTCCCCTTCTTTCCTCCATCAGAAAGTTGTCATAGGACATAGGAAGGAGTCCCAGAAGCAATTCATTTATAAAAGCAAGAGAGGTGGAGCAAAAAACAAAAACAAACTGAAACACACATAGGATTTGGAATCAGAGAGATGTGTTTTCAAATCCTGACTTTACTATCTCCAACTGGAGCCTCTCTTTCTTCATTGGAAATGAAAATACAACTAAAAGAGACTGTATTGGGGGGGGGGGTTGGTGTGTGTGTGTGCACGCACAGTGAGTGCTGGCTTATCAGACACTGAACAAATGCTAAATATTATCTTGTGTTTTATTGATAAGATTGATAAAATGGCCTAGGAGACTGAGAAGTCCTCGATGTACCTTGTTATATAGAGAAAAAACTGCCCTATACAATGAGAAAAAAAGGAATGAAAGGATTTGGACTCGGAGGAAATAAAAGTCACCACAGTGAGAGAAGAGAGTAGTTCTGAGGAGGGAAAGGAGAAAGATAAGTCAAAGGGCGCAAAGTCTCCTTGGGTGCATCCCCAAATTGCAGTTGAGAATTAGAAGCTCAGAGACAAGAGCTGAGGGTATTTAGTAAAGAAGAATGAAGGACAATAACGGATGTCAAGGAGTGGTGTTATTTCTGGCCACTGTCTCAATGAACTGTCATGGCCGTCCATGTGGATTGGCCAGTGTGAGACCGTGTACAGTTTTTCAGACCCTATTTGCACTTTTTTCCTGCTCCTTCTCTTACTTGACATTTATATGAATTGGCTTTAGAGTCCATATCAAATGGCACCCTCCCAGGTATTTTTCCCCTGTGTGAATGTATTTTTAATCTAGTCTGTAAACATAGGGATCCTTCAGCTTGTGAAGACTTAACATCTGCTTGTGTGTGTCTACATTCTCTCATGTCTTCATGTCCATCTTTGGGATTTAGTCCATCAGGACATCTGGTGGGGGGAAAGAAGTCTGGGCAAGTGTTTGCATTTTCCAACACTGAAGTGGGTGGCAGTTAAGATATTAAGAGACTGATTTTCAAAATGTTTGGTGAATGTGGATGACAAAATAAAGACTTTTATTATAGGTAGCTTAAGATTAATTAGTCAGAGAGTGGCAGAGAATCAACATAGACACATACACAGACTAGACAGAGAGGTATTGATAACATATGGATTTATGTATTACTTCTAAAGTGTTTGAGGGAGAGAGTTTCCAAAAATATTGAGAAAAGTACTGAAAGTTGCACAAGAACCTGTCTGTGCAGGTTTATGGCCAATAAGTGGGTGGAAACTCCCTTACAGACATGCTTGTGGCTCACAATTTTCTCCATTTTGGCAAGACCAGTGGCCTCACCCTCAGTTAGATAAGAGTGTAGGTGAAAAAGATCATTTTTACACGGGGAGTATGGCCACCACCACTGTGTAGCATGGCTGACAAATGCTGGGGAACTACAATCCATTGTTGCCAAAGGATGCATCGATCCCATGGAACAAAATGCCAGAACTTACCTGGGGATGCCCACATCTGTGAGACCATGGCTGAGGTCAGGGCTCTTTGGGAAGACTTGCATTATGTCAGCTCAGACCGATCTCCAAGATTGTTCTTTAGCTTGTATATTATAGGTCAGGTCCTGCTAGGGAGGCCTTCAGGCACTGTAGGTGGCCCCGCAACTCCTTCCTTTTCCTGTAATGGACTACTGTACCCCACTGTAGCTCCACACACTCTTGCCTTTCCCACAGCACTTCCTTCATTCACCAGAAAGCCTAGTGCCCTGGCCAAGCCTAGCACCCAACATCTCCATGCTGGTTGGCACAGATCACCTTCTTCTTGGCATGGCTTATCAGTGCATGCACATAACACTCTAAGCTATTTCTCCTATAGGTCTTTATCTTCTGCCTTGTCCCTTCTCTCCCTCTCCATTGCTTTAAGTCATCATCCCCTCTCACCTGGACTCATGCAAAGTCTTCTTTTAAAAAAATTATTTTAAATAAGAATTTAAAGAGAGTGAGGGAGGGGCAGAGGGGGGAGAGAGGAAATCCCAACCATGCTCCACGCCCAGTGTGGAGCCCAATGCCAAAATCAAGAGGAGGATGCTTAACTGACTGAGCTACTCAGGTGCCCCTGGACTAGTGCATTTTCTTCTAACCAGTCTCTTTGTTTCCACCCTTACCCCAGCCCATCCCATCCAACCCAAACTTTATCAAAGTAATCGGAGCAGTAGTTTTAAAATGCAAAATTGGGAGTATCACTCTCAGATTTCTTTCACAAGTGAAACTCAAACAGAAGGCCCCACAAAAGGCCCCCACAGCCCATGTCATCTCCCATTTCATGTCCTGTAACTCACTATTGGCACCTTGTTTTTGAGCCATTTTAAGCTATTTGTACTCTATAAATGTACAGTATTCTTTTACCCTCCCATGTCCTTGCCCCTACTGGTACAATCTTAAAGGCCAGAATACCCTTTCTGGAAAAAAAATAGAATACCCTTTCTGCCCTCTGCCTAAGCAGTTCCAATTCATCTTTTCATAATGGCTTTATTGAGATACAATTCACATGAGAATTGACTCCTGTAGAATGTACAGTTCAATGGATTTTAGTTTAGCCATAGAGTTGTGCGATTTTCACCACAATTGCCAGAACACCTTTATCCCTCTAAAATAAATTCTGTACTTATTAGCAGACACTTTTAATTTCTCCCCAACTACCCACTTCAACCCTGGCCAGGACCTGGCATCCATTAATCTACTTTCTGTCTCCATAGATCTTTCTCCCATTATTCCAGAGTCATCTTTCAAGGTTTTTTTTTTTTTTTTTCTCAGGCATTACCTCCTCCTGTGTGCCTCCCAGTCCCCTGATTTCAAAGCCTCTTCTCGGGGGTTTCATAATTACCCCTGCGTGGGTCTGCTGTAGTACTTAGCCCCCCATATTCTTGTTTGAATCACTACAGGAAGTGAGTTACTCATCTCTGAAACCCCAATGTCTAATACTTGGCCTAGTTTAGAGAAAGCACCCCGTAACTACTGGCTAAATGAATGAATGACTTGCAGGAAGCCCTGACAGGGAGGAAGATCTCTCTGTAAGTGGGTGAGAAAGGCATTCACTAATACAGAGCTCAAGCCAGACAGTGGATACCTATCTGCCTAGTTTTCAGCTTATTTGCACTTGGATAGACTCAGCAAACTCCCCACTGGTGTGTCTTCCATCTCTACAGTTGATACACAGGTTCCGGAATCTAAGAAAAACATTATCCTATATGGAGGAGAGGAACTATATCCTCAGGAAATATTCATGATACAATAGTTTAAGCAACATTCTCAGGCCATCCTCCTGCTTAACTTTCAGAATTTTCTATTCTCTCTCTCTCTCTCTTTCTGCCCTTCCTTCTTGTTTCTCTCCTCCTCTCCCTCTGCCCCCACATGCTTTGGGATATTTTTAAAGAATCCCTTTACTTTTAAAGCACGTTTCAGAATATCTCTGATTAACAATGTTGGTCTTTAGATTTAAAAAAAAATTAACATGAGATGTCTAAACACGAATCCATTCAAAAGCTGTTTAATTGTTTCATTTCCATGCACTGCATTTTTTTTCACATGATTAGATCTTGAAAAAGCTCATTAGCAAAGGGAATATAAAAACAACTTGCAAACACAATGGAATATCAAAATGTTACATACTTAACCATCTCCTTTTCAGCCTTTTGTTGGCCTAGAGAGAAATGGGGGTGCACCCTAACTCTGCCCATGGCTGTATGCCTTCCTCCGGCTCCGTGTCTTTCTCCTGGTTTCAAATTTCCTCATTCTTTTCTTCTCCTAATCTCTTACATCCCCCCCCCTTTTCATTGTCTCCCTTCTCCACTCCTGATCTCTTTCTCTCCCTCATTTTTGATTCCCTCCTCTGCCCATCTTGGTCTGCAGGCCTTTAGTGTCTCACAAACATTCTTTTCTATTCTTCTTCCTGAGTAGTTCCCTTTCTTTTTCCTTTCCTTCTGTTCTTTTCAGCCAGGATGAAGCCTGGAAGAGAGAGTGGGGCCGGGTGGGTGGGGGAGTTGGGGGGAGGTGAGCAGGGAAAGATAGAGTGGGGAGAGATTGACCATGGGGCTGTCTTATACCTGCCACATCAGCTGCCACCAGAGGGGATGTATCTCTGGTCTCAGTCACCCATTGTCCCTTCCCCTTTAAGGTAAGGCACAGAACCTCTTTTGCCTCACTTTTTTTCTGCCTTGTAACATTGAAACAAAATCATATGTTCCCAGACTACCTCCTGGATATGGTGTGAGGGTCAAATTTGGGAATGAATATATGAGAAGGATTTGAAAAGAACCAGAGCCCTGTAATTGGAAGCACTCAAGGGAGAGGTGGGAGGATTACGGCCCTGCACTGCTCCAGGATCTAATTAACCGAGGATTGTAGTTCTGGCCTTTCTGAGGAATGTGTTTCTTCTCACCTTTGTTCCGCTCATCAAATCACTTGGTTGTCTGTGTACCTTGCCTGAATGTTCTTAGTGTCTTTAGAGGGGAAGGAAAACTGGTTCCTTTGTATGCTGTTGATTCTTATCCCTTCCTTTTCTCTTGCCTCGGGCTAGCAAACGGGACCTCCAGCAGCCAGCTCTCTACCCCCAAGTCTAAACAGTCACCCATCTCCACGCCCACCAGTCCTGGCAGCCTCCGGAAGCACAAGGTATTATGTCTCTTATACCTTACTAAACCCCTTTGCACTCCAACTTCTTTGAGTGGCTGGGTGAGGGTCTGCTCAGCCAGCTACTTCAGCAATGCACCAAGGCCAAAATTTCCCTTCCTCTGGATCCTTGAGCTTGAAGCCCTGGGAATCACAGCAGGGCCCAAAGTTCCAGTCACTTCCATTTATTTCTCTGACTGCCCACCCCTCACATTTACCTATTTCCAGTTACATTTACCCAAGAGGAAGAGGTAACAAAGGTCCCAAATACCCATTCTGAGTTCATGGAGTCCCCAAATGATGGCTCGAAGGATGAGCTAAGTGCTTTTCACTCCAATTCAGAGGCACAGCAAAGAGGAGATTGAGGGCAATTTATGTCCCCAGGCACCAGTCAGTAGAAGAGACACAGACAGCAGTTAAAGAAAGTTAGCACTGAGTGACTCCCTTTAGATTTGCTGGACATCAAGATATGAACAGACCGAAGTTTCCCTGTATATGCTTCATTCCCAGGCAGACTCTGGATCAGTGCGGAGGAGAGGGCACATATACACTGTGTTGGTCATGCCTGGGCACAGTTGACACCTCCAAGTCATCCCAAATCAATATCCTGCTAAAATAAGGGAATTTGGTAAACTCATTAGTCCCACATTTCAAGAAGATTCCCACCCAGGAATCTCTTCCATATAGAAAATCTGGAGTGGGAGTGGTCACAGCCTTGAACCTCATCCCTGAGGCCACGTGAACGTGGTTTCTGCTCTGACAGCCACACTCTGGAGCAGCTTCCTCTAGAATTCTTTTGTCTTCTCCCTGTTCATAAGACTCAATATGAGATCGAAAAAGGCAAAAGGCCATGAATGTGGCCAGTTCCATCATGGAACCACCGATGTTCAGAGCTGAAAGAGATTTTAGATAGAGATAAATTACTCTCATTTGATTCTCTCGATCTTCTTGTGAAGATGACCTTTTGCAGGTGAGAAAATGAAGCTCCAGGAGGGTTAAGTGAATAGGGTGACATTGCTAGGTGGTGGTAGACATAGGACTGGCACCCAGGTTACCGCCACCAGTATGCCTGAGCCAGTTCTTGTTAGCTCATGAGAGCTGATTTTACACATCCCTTCCCCGCTCCGTGTTCAGTGACGCCATGTTGGTACCTAGAACTCAGCCGTGATGGGAATATTTGCATCATGGAAATCAGCACACACTACACACCAAGGCTGTTGTTTTTTTCCCCCAGAAAGTCAGTTGTTAAACATGTAACAGCACACTACTGCCCAACATCCATTTTCATTTCTCTACATTAGAATTTTATTTCCTGGTTAATCTGGCCATTACCTATTCCACTGTTCCTACTTCCTGTTCCATTCCTGTAATGTTTCAGTTTCTGGTACTGACCCTGACCAGAACCTTCTAATTGTCCTGCTCAGCTATTTGGTTTCCCCAAAGGATGATCTGCTGCACTGTTTGTATGGCCAGTGTTACCTAGAGGTTGTAGCATGGATGAAAACTACTCAGTTATTCTTCTGGGCAAAGCTTGTTAAGATGGACACTCCAAGATGGGGAGTAGCCTACTTCGGCTGTTCCACTCTCTAGCAGAAGCTCCCACGCTACATCGCTTCTTGCTGTGTCTTTGCCCTATGCATTTCTGCCCTTGCTGTCCTTCTGAGAAGACTGATATTCCCCAGCACCTTCCAGTGGCACCTTCCTAAAAGACTGGGGCAGTTGGGCCTTTATTTGGCCTGCTCTCTTGAGTTGTTCAGCTTAACAATTGACATGTTCAGTTCATTTCGGCTGAGGTCCCATTGTCCATAAGCCTGTTGAGGTGAGTGCTGGCATTGTTAAACTGTTTCTCCTGGTTGGGTTTGCAAACTTTGTGTGGGTGTTTCATTTTCTTTTGACTCAATTCTACAAACCAATTTAACCACTGAAGAACAAGCTATAGGTGGCAGCACTGTCAGAGCCTCACTGTGGGATTTTCAGTGTATACTTTTATTTTTTAAACGACTCTTTTTTATGACAGTGAAGCAAATAAACATTATATGATTTCCTATGATTTAAAGCAAATAATCAAATAAACATATGATTTCTTATGTGATTTAAAAGCAAACTTTTAAAAACTATTTGGATTTTGGTACACTTTTTTCTAACTTTTTAACTTTTTCCTCTGCTATCATTTTAAATTTATGTAAGATTTGAAGGAAAAATATAAAGAAGTCCTGTATACTCTTTGCACAGATTCACCAGTTGTTTAGATTTTTGCCCCATTTACTTTATTTTTTTGTGTTCTCTCTCTCCACACCACATACACACTTCACCATTTTTTTAACCATTTGAGACTAAGCTGAAGGCATCATACACTTTTACCTCTAAATGCTTGCATGTATTTCCTAACAATAAGGATATTTTCAGTCCTGACAATAGCACGATGATGAAAATTGGGAAATTTGCACTGCTAAGACACTATTATATGCTCTACAGCCCATACTCAGACTTTATCAATTGCCCCAGTCCCATCATTTTTCTGGTCTGGGATCCAATCCAGAACCACACATCATCTGTGGTTTTTATGTCTTTTTGGCCTTCTTTAATCTAGAAAAGTTCTTCAGTCTTTCTTTTTGATGGTGTATTATAGAAATGGAGAGTACAGCACAGTTCTTTGGTAGAATGTCCTTTGATTTAGATGTGTCTGATGTTTCCTTGTGATTAAGTCCATATGACACCTTTGGGGCGGAATTATCATAGAAGTAATGTCATGTCTCTCTTAGTGTATCCAATCCAGAGGCAACAGCCTCATGCTTAACCCTACTAATGATGCAGGGTGAACTGTTTTTTCTGAATAAGCTAAAAATTTCATGACCTTGGCTTAGTCCCCCTGGGCCTCAGGACTCAGTTTCTTACTCCTCCTTTTATATAGTTACCTGAGCCTTAGTTAGCACCATCAATGTCCTTGGGCAGTGAGCCTAAGCAGTTCTTATCTGAACTTAAATCCAAGTGGACCTGAAAGGTGTGAGTCATGGTGGAGACAGGAAGCAGGTGGCCGAGGCCATGACATTCCTCCTGCGCAATTGGAAACAAACTTGAAGTCCCAGTATCCCTTTGGTAACTTTTGATGGCTGTGGCAGGGCCCTAAGCTATAATCAGCCTCTTGGCTTCCCCTCTTAAGCAGCTCATGGAGAATCTTCTTTAATGCAGCTGTGAGGGGGTTAGCCAAAGTCCGCATACTCAAGTGCTACAATATGGACACAAAGTAAGTCCTTGGATAGTTAATGAGAACAACATTGTGCATTTCCATACTGCTTTATCCTTTTGCACATTTTCCTTTTTACCCTTGTGATAACACTGTGACAGAGATAAGGCAGGTGGCATTTCCATTTTAGAAATGAGGAAAAGGGGGTGCTGAGGGCAAAGACAACCCTAGTATGGTTCAACAATTTGGAGAAGGTAGCACATTAAAGATGGTTGAAAAGCCTAGAAATATAGGGAAACCCTTTTATTTAAAAATGTTTTCCAGATCAGTGATTGCAATCATGCCTTTAATGTGGAGGCATTTGGCTTGCAAAGTTATCCAGAGATCGGAGGGAAATATATTGGACATACTATTTGAAAATATAACTAACATTATTTAGATACACATTTTCCTCTATGTTTCTAGACTGTTTTTCTGTTGTCCTGTAAGTGTTTGGAGAGATAATTTGATGAATAAAGCAGGGTCCTCATCCTTAAATCACAGACACCACTCTAAGTGGATTTTGGTAATCAAGAACGGACAAAAGGGTGGGAAAGTCCTCTGCCTGGGGGACAGTGAGAGCTGGGGAAAGTTTTGCAGACTAGGTGACATTTAAGTGGGGCATTGAAGCCTGGGTAGTCTTTTGTTGGCTGGTGAAGAGAATGGGCATGCCATCATTAAAAAAATAATAATAATAAATCAACAAGAACAAAGCCACACCATCAGAAAAGTGCAGGGCACATTTGGGAAAAAGCAAACCCAAACCAGAAACCAGGTTTCTCAAAACTCCTCTCTGACTTCCTTTGGACTATAAGCTCCTTGGACCAGAAACCAAGATTTTGTTTTTTCTAACGCAATAGTATCGCCAGCACAGCTGTATTAGTTACAAACATTTTGTTCTGTAGGGCTCCAGGGGACTCAGCAAATGAATTTCAGGTGCAAATTATTTGTATTGTTAAGCAATATGTGTGTTTCTGTATTTCTACATATCGATCAACAAAAACAGTTGACATAATTCCTTTTTCTGAACATTGTTCTACTCACATAAGAAAACCTTTTGAATATGAAATAAGAGGATGGAGGACAGACTTACAGAATTTCATTCCCAAGCTTAGTCCTATGGATTCCTTCCACAGCCTGACTCTCACTTTATCCATCCCAAGTCATAGCAGCTACAAGAGCAGTCTCCTTCTGATTCTACCCCTAGGCCTTCCTATGAAATATAAGTCTGAAATAATCGTCTCCTATAATTATTCCACCAGCCAACCAACCACAATGAAGGTTCTGTTACATGAATAATCAAGAGCAAGGGTGAATGCTGAAACCCAGGGTTCAGTGTGGTAGGACTCAAAGTGGCCTCCATAATGAAAAGACCTTTAAAATTCCCAAGGAGTTCATGAACTTGACAGTGTCTAGCTTGTTTCTCTTGCTTTGGTCTAACTAATAAAAAACAAAATGCAATGATCTGACCTAGAGAATTTTAGAACCAGAAGGAAACTGAAAGATCTCTAGTCTGCATCTTTCCCAACTTACAGATATAGAAGCAAAGACCCTGTAAGGGGAAGTTAAATAGCCGGGATAGGCCTGGGATATAGGTCTCCCATGCTACATTGCTTCTTGTTGTGTCTTTGTCCTATGCATTTCTGCCCTTATCGTCCTTCTGAGAAGATTGACCTGTCCCAGCACCTTCCACTGGTACCTTCCCAAAGGCAGCTTGGGACTTTATTTGGCCTGCTCTCTTGAGTTGTTCAGCTTTTTCTCCCCCTGTTATTAGTATAGCCTCTCTAGCTCTCTTTTGATTACTATCTGCATGATAAGTCTTTTTCCATCCTTTTGCTTTCAACCTATCTGTGTCTTTAAATTATGTCTCTTTCAGGCAGCAGAGAGCTGGATCATGGGTTTTTGTTTGTTTGTTTTTTGTTTTTAAAATTCATTCTGCTAACCTCTACCTTTTAATTTGGTTGCTTAATCTATTTATGTTTAATGTAATTACTGGTAAGGTAGAAATTACATCTGCCATTTTGTTATTTTCTACATGTCTTATGTTTTTTGGTTCCCTTATTCTTCAATTTTTGCTCTTTTTTGTGTTAGATGTTTTTTCTAATGTACCATTTTAATCTCCTTGGTTTTCTTTCTTTTTTTTTTTTTTTTTTTTTTACTAATTTTGAGTTATGTTTTTGGCTGCCCTGGAGAGTACAATTGACATCTTAGTGCAATCTATTTTGGAATAATATCAACTTAATTTCAATTGAACATAAGAATATTTACTATAGTATGGCCTTGACCCTCCTCCCTTCCCCTCCTTTTGGGCTCCTATTAACATACAAATTACCTCTTTATGCATAATAAGTCCATCAGCACCCATATATAATTACCATTACAGGCAGTTGTCTTTTGAACTGGATAATAGAAGAAAAGAGTTACAAAAATAAACTTGTGTATTTTGTATTTACCTTTACCAAGTGTTCTTTCTTATGCGGATTTGAATTACTGTCCATTGTCCTTTCATTTCACCCCTGAAAGCTTCTCTTTAGTATTTCTTGGATACGTCTGCTAGCAATGAATGCCCTGTCTTTGTTTATCTGAGAATGTCTTGTTTTCTCCTTCATTCTTGAAAGATAATTTTACTAGATTTTCTTAAATGCCTTGATCAAATAAGGCTCCCTGCTTTGGCTTAGATGCTCTGTGTGTGTGTGTGTGTGTGTGTGTGTGTGTGTTGGGGCATGATTTCAATGCTCTTTCAGGCAGTTTGTAATTTTGTCTTAGCCTTCATTTGCTGCTTGTGCAGGGCCTCAAGGCCAGCCAGAGGTGAGAGATTAGGACCTTTTTAGGTCTTTTCTCAGAATACACCCAGTCTTGAAAATGTGCCATGTCACAGAGATTCCTGGGAGCATGTGAATATGTTGGAACTTTTCAAAGTCTCCTATGGACACTAATTCTCTAGCTTTTCCTTTTAATGTTTGGAGCAGCTTCATTTACCCCAACAGTTTCCTCTTCTGCAGCTGTGATTTTAAACACCTGAAAAGGTGACTCACAGTGAGTGTGCTCTGCATTAGGTCAAATAAAGAGTGTATGAATGGGAGTTTCCAAGGAGCTACCAAACAAGCCAAATAGTGACAATTCTCTGTGAATGGGGCTTTTTTTTTTTTGTAGGGGGGGAGCTCCTAATTCATTCTGCACCATCTCAATACTAGTTTGCTGTTTTCCAGATACTGGAATTGGGAGGCTGTTGGGCTTTCAAGGCTACCTTGGAGTTGGGGAGAGGGAGAAGGGAAAGAAAATAAGCTAAAGCACTACAAATTTTGATATTCTTACAGATATTCAGCCATTTTTCTTGAATAAACACTTTTTGGATTGCTGAAAGCTTTTGGTTAATTTCCAGAGTTCTGAAAATGTTGGTTTTAACAATTTTTCCAGTGTCACTATTGTAGCAGATTTTCAAAGAGGCTTTCTTTGCCATTCTGGAAGTCTAAAGCTCGAAGATACTTTTGACTACATTCAATTTTCACTTTATTCAAGTACAAAATCCCTTCAGAGATGGGACCAGATTGTATATCACTTTCCCTGAGTTCAATTTTACAAGTTTTTATTGAACTTCTATTGTTTCCTCAGCCTTGCACTTCCCGTTTATCAGTTTTATAAGAGACTGTGTTTGGTAGTTTAGAACAAGGGTGCCAAATACTGCCTATGACCTCGTTGTTTGGGGATGGTCCTCCAATATGAAAAAAGAAATGTTTTTTAATATCTTTAAAGAGTTGTAAAATAAAGTACGAACAAACAAGATGGCATGACAGAGACCATATGTGACCAGCAAAGAAAGCACAAAATATTTATTATCTAGCCTTTTACAAAAAAGTTTGTGAGCCCCTGATTTACCATGAAGGGAAGCCGGGTTGGTGAGAAGTGAGTCTGTTTGCTATACTTGCCTTTCTTTTGTTTTTTAATGATTGTAGTCCCTTGAGGGTCCTAAATAATGGTCAAAGAGGTAGAAGAGACTTTACATATCGCCTTTCCAATACTGAATTTTCTTGATGAAGACACCAAGGTTCAAAGACTTGTTCAATGGCACAGTAGTACTAATTCCAGGACTAAAAGCTCAGGTTTCTGAATATACTTTGTTCCTCTTTCCATTGAAGCTGCCTAAAAATTTTCTTATCCCTTCCTTCTAAGCAAAAAAAAAAAAAAAAAAAGCAAAAAACCTTTTTTTAAACATCTTAATTTCAGGTAATCTTTATACCTAACATGGGCCTCAAACTCACAACCCCAAAATGAAGAGTCACATGCTCTACCGACTAAGCCAGCCAGGTGCCCCATAGAAAAAGCCATTCTTAGCATTAGATAAATAAGTCCCTCTCTTCCCTATTCTTATCCTTCTTCCTCATCTTCATTTTTCCCTCTGACTCACGGAAAAGCTGTATGCTCCAATTATTTGGACAATTCTCTACCTAAGAGAGATTATACCAAGATGGATCTCTTAAATATCCAGAGTTGACCCTAAATTTTTTGGTTCCCTTCAGTATCTTGCTGATAATGTGAATGATAACAGTGGTTTTCAAACTGTTTCATTTGGAGATGGGTGAGATTCTGCCCCCCCCCATGTCTGATTCAACGACAACAGCTACACTTGTATTTATTTTATGTATTGGGCTTCCAAACAAAATCTCATTTGAATAGAGGACTTAGAAGGAGGAGAGAGAGAGATTAAGAGAGAGACAGAGACAGAGATTTGAAAATCACTGATTTAGATTATGGGTGAAATATGTCCAAGAAGAATCACAAGTATCTCCAAATACAGCTCTGAGGACAGTGGGAAAAACTAATGCCATGTCCTCTTCCCATCTCCTCAAGATGTAGACAAGTCTTGGGCAGTATTGGAGCCATGGACTGTAATTCCTGGTGCAAAACAGAAGAGCATCAGGAAATAAGTTGCAAGTAGGCAGATGGGGTACATTTTCTGGGTTAAGCATTTGTTCAGGACCTGGCAGTTCTCTGGGAGCCTGAGATGAACTGACACATATATTCACAACTGATTTTTGACAAAGGTGTAGATTCAATCAAAAGAGGAAAGATAGCCTTTTCAATAAGTGGTGCTGGAACATTGAATATCCATAGAACAAAAAAATGACCCCTAACTTAAACCTCATGTCTTATGCAGAAATTAACTCTAGAAAGAAAAAAAGAAATTAACTTAAAAAATGGAAAATAGATGTAAGTATAAAAGAGGTACAAAGGTGGGGTGCCTGGGTGGCTCAGTGGGTTAAAGCCTCTGCCTTCAGCTCAGGTCATGATCTCAGGGTCCTGGGATCGAGCCCCGCATCGGGCTCTCTGCTCCGCGGGGAGCCTGCTTTCTCCTCTCTCTCTGCCTGCCTCTCTGCCTAGTTGTGATTTCTCTCTGTCAAATAAATTTAAAAAAAAAAGGAGGTACAAAGGAAACCTAGGAGAAGATCTTGTGATCTTTGGCTAAACAAAGAGTTCTCAGGTTTTGACAACAAAAGTACTATCTATAAAATAAAAAGAATAATAAACTGTACCTCATGAAAATTAAAAACTTTTGCTTTGTCAAAGACCATGCAAAAGGTATGGAAAGACAAGCTACAGAATGGGAGAAAATAGTTGCAAGCCACATAGCTAGCCAAAGACATATATAGACGATAAAACATCTTAAAACTCAACAGTAAGAAAGAAAAAAAAATATTAGAAAATGAACAAAAGACCTGAAGAGGGGTGCCTGGGTGGCCCATTTGGTTAAGTGTCTGATTCTTGATTTTAGCTCAGGTCAGGTCTCAGGATGGTGAGATTGAGCCCCTTGTCAGGCTCCCTCCTCAGTGTGGAGTCTGCTTGAGGTTCTCTCCTTCTCCCTGTCCTACCCTCTGCTCATACTCTTGTCTCTAAAAAAAAAGAAATAAGCAAATAAACAGACAACATGAAAAGTTGTTCAATACCAGTAACAACCAGGAAAATTCAAATTAAAACCGTAATGAGATACCACTTAAAACCCCCATGATTAGATAAATAAAAAGGAGAGAAAACACCAAATACTGGCGAGGATGTAGATAAACTGGATCCCTAATACTTGTCTGATGAGAATGTAAAGAGTACCCCCACTCTGGAAAACAATACTGCAGTCTTTACAAACTTAATGTGCAATGGCCATACGACTCAGCAGTGGTACTCTTGAGCATTTATCCCAGAGAAACGTAAACTTATGTTAATACAAAAACCTGTATAAGAATGTTTAGAGCAAGCTTAAATTGTAATAGCCCGCAATGCCCTTCAATGGGTGAATATTTAACCAACATGTGGCATAATGGCACCGTAGAATACTGCTCAGCAATATAAAGGAGTGAACCTGCTGACGTGTGCCACAACTTGCATGAATCCCTAGAGAATTATGCTAAATGGGAAAGGCCAGTCCTGAAAGGTTACATACCATATGGTTCCATTTATATAATAGTCTCGGAATGACAAAACTGTAGAGATGGGAAACAGATCATTGGTTGCCATGGGGGGTTTAGATATGGGAGACAGGGCTCTGTAGCTCTAAATGGGGCAGCATGAGGGAGCCCATTGATGAGGGTACAGGTCTGTATCTCAGCTATGGCGATGGGCACACAAATACACACGTGGTAAAATTGCATAGAACTACGTACACACTCGTGCAACACAAGTGCGTGGAAAATGGCAAAATGTTACCACTGGGGGAAGTTGAGTGAAGGGTACATCAGCACAAGCATTCCTCCTGATATTCAGCTTCCTCTGAATCTGTCATTAGTTCAAAATAAAAATTAGAGAAAATACTAATTAAAACAACCCAGTCATCTGATGTTGCCCACTTCAGAGCCCAGTATGTCAAGAAAAGGAGTTAACTTGACCTCTTCTCTTCTTACAGGATCTGTACCTGCCTCTGTCCTTGGATGACTCAGACTCACTTGGTGATTCCATGTGAAAGAGAAGAGAATGTTCAGAGTCCAGAGTACAAATCCAAGCTCACCGTTACAATAGGGTACTTCTGCTCAAGGGTCCAACAGGGCTATTGGTGCTTTCAAATTTTTATTTGTCATTGTTGTTATTTTTAAAAACACACTGTAATATGTTGGGTTTATGTTCCTGTGATTTCTCCTCTGGGCCACTGATCCACAGTTACCAATTATAAGAGATAGATCGATAACCATCCTTCGGGGTAACTTTCCGGGGATGCAAAATGTGCTAGTCCATGACCTTTCTATTGAAAACTTAGGCGCCTGCGTTCTTTCTCCCCCGTCTCACTTTGCTCATACATGGCAGTCTTCCTTCTGTAGAGGGTTGTTTACATACATAGCCCTTAAAACGTGTATGTGGGAAAGAAACTCATTGGCAAATCCAAGAGTGACAAACCCAAGTGCCCCTTGTCTCCCAATCTCAACAGTGCTGGAAGATCCTGGGAGGGCGGCAAGGCAGCTCCCCAGCCTTGCTCTTCACTCCCGACTTAGCCCCCAGTTTGTCGTCTAGCACCAGTTCTGGCTGTCAAGGGGGAGAAACACCAGCAATTTGTAATTCTGACAGCAGATGCTTAGGACCCCATTGCAGGGCTAGTGAAAACGAGACTAGGCAGAATTAAGAAACACTGTCGGCGTTTCGGTAGCATTTCTAAAGCACAGCAAATTTCTTGTCGAGCTCTCCAGTGGGGCAATTTGGAATCAATAAGCAATTAAAGGTTGGCGGTGAGGGACTTCGTACGCCCGATTCCTCTAGGAGGCTGTCTAACATAGCGAGTTATTACACAAACTGTATGGTATCCATCTGTCTCTGTTCTATTGAATGCCTTGTAAACAGCCAACACTGAAAACACTGTGAGAATTTGTTTTCAGGTCTGACACCTTTTGGTCGCTTTTTATAGCAAGAAAACCAATATCCTTTTTATAAAACTTCGTGTCTGTACTTCGGGAGCAAACTCTTCAGGCTCCTTTTTTATAAACTGGTGGTTTTTCTTTTGTCTAAAAAACACATGCAGAAAATTTACCAAAAAAAAAATACAGAAGAATAACATAGTTTAGAAATCATGCTGTCACTGCCAAACAGAAACCTCCAGGAGGAAACAAAAATGAGTAGCAGAGGCCAATTCAATAGAATCAGTCTTTTGATAACTTTATAACAGTTATGCTTACATTAATAATTTCAACGTGGACCAGACATTCTAATTATATTTTAAGGGAAATGTTATGGCATATTTTAAGCAAGTCTTTTTTATCTGCAATCCTGATATTTCATACTGAAGACACAGAGACCTTTCGCTTGTCTTTCATGCTAGAAAGGATTTCTCTTTACTAAGGACTGATCATTCGAAATAGCTCTCAGTCTTTGAGGTACCGGTTCATAACACTGCTTTTTGTTTGTAACTGTAGCCCATAATGGCAAAGATGACTAAATTTAAGGGAAAGCCATGCATGCCAGTTCTGTGTTTGCTTTTAGCAGATATGAAGTTTTTTTTCCCCTTATTTCTTTGTAATTGTTCGGATAGTGTGTGAGGGGCAGCACTCAAAGCCAGGCTGTGGTTTGGTTCCTGAGGGAGTTGCAGTTGTTCCTCCTCTTGAACTGGAATGAGCTTGGGGGTGTGTGTGCATATGTGTGTGTGTACCCTCAGTGGCTTCAGAACTGGGAGATACTGCAGGATACCCCGGATCCGTGGCAACGTGGTGGCATTGCTGATGTGGAAGGGAAATTGGTGGTGGAAGGGGTAGCTCAGATGCCCCTAGACAAGCTTCAGAGGACCTTAGCTACAAGAAATATCTTTGGCTCAAGAAAAGTCCTATTGATAGTAATACTGATTCCTGGTTCAATGGGTCACCAAAGAACCCCAAATCATGAGAACTCTCTTTGCCTCTCTCCTTTATGTGTAGGCCTGTTGGAAACCATGACGGAGCCCATTTTCTTTACTCCCTACTTTCTTCTGGAAGCTCAAGGTTTTTCCTTAGTGCCTCCCAGAACAATTTGTAGTTAATTGGGAAAAACTGGTACTTGGGATGGTGGGGAGGGGGGCAGGGGCAGTGTAGAGAGAGTAGCAGGTCTATTTTTAATCTTCAGGCCAGATCCCCAAAGATTCCACTCTCTCCAGATCTCATTTAGCCCAGTTGCTTCCATTTAAAATGAGACGGAGGCTGAGGCCACTAACAGACAGGCTAGTGAGGAGCAAGAGGAGGAATTTAGATTCTCTCCTATCCTGGGCCCTGTGCTACCTTCCTGAGCATTTCCTCACTGGTGGCAGGTGTACTAAATGGACACATTCTCCTGAGAGTGACCTTTGATCCAACAGTATTCAATCATAAAAGTAGATTTTCCATCTTTCTTTTAATCAATTATAAGAGAACATTTCTGTACTACCACTTCAAGGGGCTTGGTCTTGTTCCAAAATCTAAGCCTTTAATGATTGCATTTTAAATTAGCCCATTTTCAAGGCAGAAGAAAAAATCATAACTGTGCGCCTTCACTCCTGTCATTCATGCCAGATTTTGCCCAATTCGGTTTTACCACTAAAGTCCCATTATATTACCTTCTGCACACTCAGCAAATATCAAGTCATTCAGCAAGCATCTGCCACCACTCCCCCATCCTCCCTCCCTCTTTCACGCATGTGCATGCCCACGCGCGCGCACACACACACACACAATCCATCTGTTGCTTGTTCCTACCTCCTGATTTTTCTCCCTTACAGAAATAGAAATAGGGACAAAGAAGGGGAAAATGTATATATGGGACTGGGCTGAACAACTTCTTAAGTAGTGTTAACTAGGGGTAAATTGAGAGAAAATTTCCTTTTCTCTTCACTGTTTTGGAAAGGATAGCCATTAGCATGACTGCTTTGTGTCCTTAAGGACTTTAGTATTAGCCTAGATTGAATCATAGAGCTTTCTAGCTGGAAGGAACCTTAGGATCACACGATCTACTCCAAATTCCCTTTTCAGGCCAGGAATGAGAGGCAGAGGTAATTTTCCCAAGGTCATACAGCTGTCTAGGGGCAGGGCTGGGATTAGAACCCACATCTATTGGCTCTTGTTCCAGAGCCTTTTCCCACTGAACTGTATTGCCTTCCATGAGACTCCTGAGAATTCTTTCCCAGGGTCATGTTGCATCTTGGAGCCATATGCTGCTGCCCTGAGCTCAGTGGGGAATCCACCCAGCAACCTCATATGGCTCTTTCTCCCTGTGTTCACATGGTTCCCATCCACATGGACTGCAGATGTCCCCAAAGGGAAGGAGACATTGAGGACCCACAGGAACAATGAGGTCCCTGACCTTGTCCACCCAACACAGAGGATCACTATCCCACCTCGAGGAGTCCTTGGCTTTCTGAGCTCCTGCCCTGTCCAGCTGAAATGGGGGAAGGCTGATTTTTCCCTGTCAGCTCACCTCATCACATCTCCTATTGGCTGGGTCTTCAGAGGCTGAGGGAAATGATTCTTGTTCCTAGAGCAGGGAAAGGAAGGAAGAACTAGAACCATAGCTTTGTTTCCCATAAATGTCCGAGACAGCTTTTCAGTATTTTTTGAATGACTGTGGCTGCCATTCACTGGCAATGAATTCTTTTAAAATATGGGAGAGAGGCTAGCTAGAGAGAATAACCTGGTCTTGCTCTGGTGGTTCTCATCCACAATGTTCCCATAGCCATCCTGCCCCAATGGGTACAATTTCCAGGTATAAGCAAGGGGCTTCATAACTAAAATGCACCCCAGCTCGTGGTAAACATTGGCTCCTTGTGTTTGCACTGAAATAGCAAGCTATGTCCTCTACATGCCATACTCACCTTCTTGTGTATGCTGCTTGCTCCTGTGACCTTCCATGGCAGAAACCAGGGCAACAAGGTCTGAACCTGTGGTTTGGCTCCCAGTAAGTCTCCTTCTGGGATTGAAGGGTTATTCATTAGTTCAGGTCCAAGAGACCTCCTTCTGGGCTTACCCTGCTTCTCAGGAAGTTCTCTCTTCTTCCTGCTTCTCTTCCCCAATTGGAAGGAACCTAGGAACCTTAAAGTGGATGTATAGGAAAATAGAAGGGGTCTGAGCCCCCTTGATCCTTCTTTGAATCACCCAGCCCAAGTCTTAGAGCAGCAATGCGGTGCTTGCTTTGGACAAAATGACATCTATTTCTTTAGTCCCTTTAATAATGGCAGGACATGCCCTCAATCCCCCTCAGATATGGTTTGAAGTTGCTTTTCTTTTTTAAAAAAACACATCTCCCTGGGACAAGGGAATAAGCATGCCCATGTACCCCAGAGGAGCTCTAGCACACTGATGAGAGGGTTTTCAGAGATCAGACTACCTTCAAAACATCTATGCCAAGATACATCTCTGGATAGCTGCCCCAGGACAGTGGGGTTTGAATGACCTCTTTTGCTACCCAAGACACTATGGGGACTAAAAGGCATTGGAGATTTATTTTTTGAAGCAGGTCTTTGGAACCTCTCCTTGGCCACAAAGGGCCACTTGAATCTCCAAGGCCAGGCCACAATCATGCATTGTCCTTATGGCATCCAGGGATTTGGCTCTTAGGCCTAGGCTGGTTTCATTAGTAAACTGTCAGTATTTTGAAGCTCATATGAGATGAGGGGACATTAAGGGTCCTATGTTTTGGGACCTGGAATCCAGAGAGAATGAAGTCCCAGACATTGATATGCCAGAAGTGATCTGAGACCTCCTGTGTAGCAAGAGAGCTGTCACACTTCTGCCGTTGCCCTAGGAAGGAAACCTCTTATGTAGTATTGTCCAATGGAACATTCTGTGATTCCATATGGGGTTTCCTCTTCCTTATCCATGTGGCCACGTGGAGCAAGGATACTGCATTGATTCCCCGTGCCTACCTTTTGGCGGGGGAGAGATATCTGCAACAGACTCTTTGGCTCTTGGTGGCCCAGACCCAGTGTAGTGCTGTTAATATTCAGTAGATTGTCCTAAAGGCTGTGATTATGGACCAAGACAACACAGGCTATTCATTTCTTAAAGTGAATTCACAATTTTATTCTTCTATCTCTTCAGGAAAAAGAGACTTTTTCCTGTCTCTCCCACCCTGGTCCCCAGAGCTTATCTCCATCCCCAAAGATGTAGTGTGGCCTTGACATTCAACCTCTTGGTGTTGCTGTTGTTTCCTGCTTGTGTCTCATTAAAGATCCATGCAGACCTCCCACTTTGGCCCAGGTGGTGTGACACTGGCTATCACAAGACAAGACTCTGGAACCTGCTTCTAACTGCCTACACTTTGACATCTTCTGGAATCAGATGCAATCTCATCTTACCTTAGATGCCTGGGATTGGGTGTATAGAATTCACCTTGGAAATTAAGGTCTTCTTGCTCCTGATTAGAAGGGACAGGCTAGTTGGGAGAGATTATGTGGCACAATGGAAGTCAGAGCAAACACCTTGTGAACTAAGGCACACGTGGGGGCCTGGAAACTTCTCATTTCTGGGTTAATAATAACCTGAGGAATCAATGTCTTTTTGCCAATGTCTACCTCCTCTCTGTATTTCTTTGTCTTATCTTTTTCTCTGTAGTTCATTAGAATTGCTCTCATTTTTATACTCTCTTATCACTCTCTTCTTCCAGAGTACAAATGCCCATCTCTTGGCCTCTGCAATTCCCTCTCTTGTTTGTTGTCTCCCATTTTATTCCTTCCTTCATCCATGTCTAGGTATTGGGCACATGCCTCTTCTTAGCCCTGAAGTTTTGCCTTGGTGATGTTATTTCTGGACGTGACCAGCGCTGATCATACCCCAGTCCAGTCAGAAGTATGGTGGTTGAAATCAATCTGATCCTGGCTCTTTGTTCTCCATTTTCAGTTGCCATTCCCCAAAGCAGATCTTTATAAGCAGTTTCCTTACAGCTCATGTATCTTTGGGTCTTTGCCTTCCAAGCACTGTACAGAGCTCTCTGTGGTTCTTTTTTAGTCTGCCATTTTGTGGAGCAGTGAAGTGTGCTCAGATAAATAATTAGCTGAACAGAAAAGTCCACCCATGGATTCTTATCAGCTAAATACTATTAACTGATTTAATTTGCTTTGCTCATAATTTTAAAAGCTGCAGTATAATATCATGAGAGACCACAGGTCATCTCTGCTGTCATTTGGTTTGGCCGGCTGGGGGCATTGGGTGTGGGGTGGAGCAACTGGGTTCAAGTTTTACCCCGTGATACATTAAGCTGTCTGTAACAACCTTATGTTTGGGGTTTGCCAACTGTTGAACTGTTTTAGGTAAACTGATAGGCAGTTGTGGTTGATTTAATGGAAAGGGTAATTAACAAACCCCTACCACAGAACAAAACATTCACTTGATTAATACGTATTTGTCCTTCTATTACTAAATTCACCTAAACATTTATTCTTAACTCCAGCTGTTTGCATCCCTGTGCAGGCAGTCCACATAGAGTAATCAGTGGGCCTCAAGAAGTCAGCTTGTAGGTGCTAATTTATTCCACAGGGTACACAGCCCTTGGGGACGTCATGGCTTGGCAATGCCATATGGAATGCCCTTTCTGATGGCTTTTCTTTATAACTTCTCTTAAAGGGATTTGAGCAAGTAAGAAGTTATACCAAAACGTCTCCCATGTATGGTCCTGCAATATATTGTGGCTTGAAGCCAATGATCCCTTATGACTTGTATACAACTAATGCATGTTTTGATTGAAGTTTGCATTTCTCATGTGTGGTAAGTTCTTTAAAAAAAAAAGGTTCGGGTCACCTTTTTGTGCCATTAAACTTGTACAGAAAACGCTTTTATGGTCATTTTCAAAGGGAGAAAATTTAAAATGGAAACAGCCCACCCTTTCTGCCCTATTGCTGTAGTTAGAACTCAGTAAGTGTAGCAAAAACAGCTGTAATTGGTGGTTGTAGTATTAGAGGTGTTAGCTTGCTAGTGACTAGCTTTGGAAAGTAAATGCATGGTAGTGTACATCCCGTTTCTTAAATAACTCATTTTAACTTCTGAAAAGAATATATTCTTCCTTGTGGTCCCTCTTCCCTGCCCTGCCCGCTCCCTTCCCCTGCTCCCAGGTGTCTCATAGTTGTAAAGAACTGATTTGGGGGCCGATGTCTTTTGCCAAGTCAAGTCAGCAAGGAACAAACAGGCCAAAAAGGGGGGAAAGGCATTTCTCAACAGTCTCTTCAGCAGCTAGTGAACATTTCTCAAGGAATGACGTTATGATCAAACACTCAACTTCCCTTTGCATAAAAAAATAAAATCGGTGGGAGCTCGAGAATGTGTTTGACCGTTTGCTTACATAGTGGAGTTGAAGAGTTCTCAGAATCATGTGCAATTGAAAGACATTGGACAATGATGTTCCTTTATCCCTGCAACAGTTTTGAGGTATCTGGAAACCTCACAAGGCTCTGCTTGACCGAGCCATACTTATTAAGAAAGAAAGAGAAAAAACAGAGAAAGACAATAGATAACTTAGGGACTTTTTAGCTGCCCCCTTAGAAGAGTTGTAGCTGTAAAAGATGAGGACATGCACAGAGAAGCATTGCCCCTGGTTGCCCAGGCAATGCCTAGCTTTGCTTTCAGACTATGTTTCTAAAGTACTGTTCCAGAAAGGCGCTCTCTCCTTTTTGGTTTGCTGTTCCCACTTGGACTGGTAGGTTTGATGAGGCTCATGTAAAACCAGCTGGAGCAGACCTTTTTCATCTCCTGTGCCTGTTAATATCCCTCTCCCTCCCTCCATGATTTCATGAGGGCTTTCTTTGGTTAGAGGACTTCAAAGTCTAGAGAAGTTCCCCATGTGTGTAACGTGTTGTGAACTGTGAATGCTGCAGCTTCACGGCATTCGATACCAGGAGGCTGGAGAGCTGCTCTTGCAATCATTTTGGCTCTCGAGCTCTGTTCTTCATCTCATTCTCATTTCTGTGTACATTTGCAAGATGTGTGTAATGCCATTTTCCAAAAATAAAATTCGATTTCAATATTTTTGGCTGACAGTGTCTTTCTTTCTTTCTTTCTTTCTTTCTTTCTTTCTTTCTTTCTTTCTTTCTTTCTTTCTTTCTTTCTTTCTTTCTTTTTAACGTTGAACCGATGATCATATAACCCCAAAATGTCCGAGCTGGAAGAAAACTTCGATGTTCATCAGTCCGGCTCCTTAATTATATAGATGGGGAAGCTGACGATCGATATATGATGGAAATGCCATAATTAAGAGCACAGCACATTTACACCATATAAGATCCCAATCTCCCAGAGTGAGCGGGAATCAAACGGCCTCTTTTTATGTATAAGATGCTTTGACCAAGGTCAGTCTTGATCATCAGAATAGGAGGTCGCTTCTAGTCCTGTGTTCGCAGAGAAAAGACTCCATGTGGGTTCTGGCAAATACTTCTACCTGCAGTCCCTACCTGCAAATTCCCAATCCGTTGATGGTGCCACTGCTCCCGGGAGAAGGGACACCTAAAAATCTTACTCACCCTCAAACATAAATGACTAAATATTGTTCTCAGATAAGACTTTATTAATAATGAGAATGCAAGGCGCTGGGCTTGTGAAGAGGTTGATTGAAAGGGAGGAAGGAAAGTTTACAGAAAGAGGAGGCTGAGTTCTCAGAAAACAGCGTGAACAATCTTATGGTGAGAGCCAAGCCTGAAGCTCCCACCTGAGCTGTGTTTAAAGAAGCAAAGCACTGAGATGGTTAGGAATTTTCCTTTCTTCTGTACAGCATCTTATCAACTAGCCCCATGCCATTACTCTGGTTGAGACAAAAAAAAAAAAAAAGTAAACAGGGATGGGAATTCTTAGTGTTCCTAATCCAAAATTTACATATATATATATATATAAATGTGTGTGTGTATATACATATATAAAACAACACTCAGATTGGCCAGTTTAAACTTCCTGCTCACTATGGCCAGACCCTCTTTCTCACTGATTTTTAAGGTGTTGCTTTCTCCCAACTTAGTCTCCCCTGGTCTCCACTGCAAGCAGATTCTTTCTAAAAGATCATTTTGATGTTGTCATTTCTCTGAGTGGGAATTTATGACAGTTGTCTATTGCCCATCAGATCAAGTCCAACTTGTCCATGTGGTTTTCATTAAGACATCTCTGGAGTGCTATGTTCCAGATACTCTGCCAATTGCTGGGCCTTGGGTTTCAGAGTTACAGTCCAGGGAAGGCATACCTGTAAATAAATGACTCTGGTGCCAAGGAGCAAGTACTACAGGAACACTAATGATGGGATAATTAATGTCCTGGGATGGTGAAGTTCAGGAAAACTTCACAGAACTGGCTGCATTTGAGAGCAGACTCAAGAGTTTTCGAGGTGGGCAGGGAGTGTTCCCAACAGAGAGAAGAGCATGAGGAATGGCAAAAAAAGCAAGACTCTTTCTGAGAACTGAAAATTACCTGAGTCAGCAAGGTTATAGGTCCAGTATATAGGGTTCTGGGAGGCAAATACAAGGGCATAGTCTGGAATTACAGTTTGGGTGGTTGACCAGTGGTTCCCAAGTGCTGGTATAGCAACCAATGACAGTCTGTAATAAAGTTTTTTTTTTTTTACAAGACTGTGATGAAAAAAGAGAACTGAGGAAAATATAGTGTGGGTTTTTTTTTTTTCGTAGAAATAAATTACTCCATGTAGAGGACTAAAAGACAGGTGCATGCTGCTTTTTAATGTCCTCACAGGGTGAAATAAAAAGTGAGTAAAACCGGAGGGGCTCAAATCCAGTCTACCTCTCTTTATTTCATTTCTTTTCTAATTTTGATCATCTGTGAAATTTGGCAGTATGGTAGCCATTGGTTTAGACTAAAAGAATGGACAAACAGAGAAACCAGTGGGGGCTGATTTGTAAGGAAAAGGATGTGTTGCATTCGAAGCAATTTCTTTCTTGGAGCCTAAACATTCTCTCCTGTTAGCTCTCCACCCTCCCCACCCTCCCTTCCTCCCTCTCCCTTCTTCCCTCAGTCCTCCCCACCTCCCTCTCTTTTTTCTCTTTTTATGGTTTCCTTCTTCCAGCTCTGCAGATGCAGAGATGAAACAGGCTTTTCTGCCTTCAAGGTGCTCACATTGCAAAGCAGAGCATCAGCACCACCTAGGAACATCTCAGAAATGCAAATCCATGGGTCCCACCCCACATACACTGGTTCAGAAACTGAGAGCCGGGGCGGTGGGGGGCAGTGATTTCTGTTTTAACAAGCCCTCCCGTGGATTCTGAGGCCCTTTCTCATCTGAGAAGCCCCGCTCTTGTGAATTCCACTTCCTTTTTCCCCAGGACTCAGTGAGGACCTAAATAGCATATTATGATCTCCTGGGCCATTTGAATTTGAGTTTGCATCTTGCCCAGAAGAACAAAGACTCGAGAGGCTAGTAATTCTAGTCAGATCTCTATATGTTCAGTTTTTGGATGAAAGACGACCTTTTCAAGCTTGAGAAAAATTTTACATAGGTAAAGACATGCTGAGAATGAGTCGTTGCAGCTGTTGCAAGAGTCTGGATGGAGATAGGTGGAGACCCAGAATTAAGGCCAGATCAGGGGTGGTAGCGGGGAAGTAGAGCCAATGTGCTGTTGATGCAGGAGTGTCAGGAGGTAGTGGGCCGGCTGGATACAGAGAGAGAGAGAGAGAGAGAGAGAGCAGGAAAGCCCCAACTTGACTTGAGTAATTCTCTCCCGGCTTCCCCTGTTCCTAGACAAGTAATTCTCTCCCGGCTTCCCCTGTTCCTAGACATGGTCCTGTGCTCCAGACAGCTTAGGAGCCTCCCTCTTACGCACCTCCTTCACTGACTTGGGCCCTGGCTATGCAATGCTCATTCACACTTCACTCTAGCTGACAGAGTCTACCCCTTCTTTCTCTGCCCAGAAAAATACCCTCTGACTGCCCTTCCACATTCTCTCCACCTGTCTAAATCTCAGAGGTAGCCAAAACCTACCAGCAACGGAACTTAAGGCATATTTATAAGAAAAACAAACCCAAACATGGAGGAAAACTGGCAACTTTTCTCTCCTGAACTTTCCAGGGCAGTCCTGATCTTATGTAATTTTTTTTCCTTTTTCAAATAAAGGTGATTTGTTAAACATGTAACTACATGTGATTTTATTTTTTAGAACTTTCTTTAAAAATTTATATAAATACACTCGCAAATTGGAAAACATCCCTTGTCAGGACACACATCCGCACTGAGGGTTTGGAAAATCTGATTCCTTTCCAGGAGAGGCTTTTCCTAGGCTTCCTTGTCAACTTGTCTGGCCCTCCTAACCTTCATTCTCTTGCCAGTGTTAGAAGAGACACTGCCCTTCCATCTCTAATCTTTGCTTTTCGATACTCCAAAAGGGTCTTTCAGATCCTCTGATTATATCAAGCTTGATTGCATCAAGGAGACAGTCTTGAGTAAGCAGGTAATTTTTCTTTGAACCCCAGAGACTGCTGACTTTCTCCAATCAAGAAGACTTGGCTTAAGTTGTTGTAATTCCTCTTCCTTTCTCCCCACCTTCATGGCCCTGTATGATTCTGAAAATTCTTTACCCAACTTAGAGAGGGAAAAGTCCTAGAAGTCTGTATTTATTATGTGCCACTATTTACTCTCGCCAGTAATGAACAAGATATGCACAGAATTGCAGAATGTCAAAGGTGGAAGGGCCCTCAGAAACCACTTGTCCAATGTTTCCCAAACTTCCCTAGGGATTTGAGTCAATTGGGCTACTTGCTACAAATACGAGTTCTGGGACCCCATCACATTCCCACTTCATTAGCCTCTCCAGGACAGTGGCCAGGCAAACTGTATGTTTAACAAGAGCTTCAGTGATTCTTTCATCTGGGAAGTTCACAACGCTCCCCCAGACTTTACAGTGGATGGAATCACCTGAAGATCTTGTTAAAGTGCAGCTTCTGATTCTGCATTTCCAGGAAGCCACCTGCTAATGCCCCATGCTCCTAGCCCACAGACCATGTTTTCAGTAGTAAAACCTTGTGTTCATCGTTCAGAAGAGGAGGAAACCAAGGCCCAGGGCAAGAAAGAAAGTTGTGCACATGCAGACACTGAGCCAAGGTCGACTAGCACTGAGGGCTCCAGACTCCTGGGCCAGTGCTTTTTCCCTATGACCAGGCTGCCTATCACCAGCAGCCACTAAAAGCAGCCCAGCTGCAATGGTACTGTTTCCAATCAAAGGCTAATTGGAAAAATGATGTTTCCTGAAAGGGGAGCAGCCCTGGCTTGTCTCAGTAATGAGTGGGCACACTGGCAGGGTGTGGGGGAAGACAAAGGGTGGGGGAGGGGAGAGAATTTATGTCTCATTATAATTGAAGAAATGAGCCAAGTTCCCCTCCCGAGAAGCCCAAGGGTTTAAGGTCACACAATGTCCTCCACCATCCTCCAGGAAAAGTACTAAACTACACCGAACCACCCAACCAAGCAAAAACCCATCATCTAGAGCCTCGGGAAAGGGCCATAACGGAGGTCCTGCAAGGAGTCAGGAGAGCGCAGAGGAGGGGTAGTCTGGCTGCTGGGCTGGAGTGATGAAGGCTGCTAGATATTAGAGTTAGTATAATAAAGCATTAATGATGAAAAATGAGCTAAGAATTACCCTGCCTGGAATAAATCTTCATTTTAATGGTTCCCTTCAGGCACAGGCTTCACTGAGGAGATGTAACCTGAGCTGGAGCTTAAACAAGTTGGAGTTTGTTAGGTGATGAGGGGAGGAGGGGAGGATGGGGGCATGGCAGCCAGAAAGGCCAGTCTGAACAAAGGCAATGAGGTGTGAGCCCTGTCCACTGTGTCCGGAATCAGAAAGTCCTCCAGGGAGGTGGACGGACCCTTGAGGCACAGAGGCTGGAGTTGAGAGTGGATGAAGACCATTTGGGAAGGCGAAGTGGGGTTGGGTCTTTTTACAGCCACGCCAAGTGGTCTCTGCCGGCCACCATCCTAGGCTCGGGTGGGGAAGTAGACAGGGTCCCCAACCTCCCATAGCTCCAAGGCTATAACTGAGGAAGGCGGTAATTCTAACAGGGCACAAAATGCTGTGACCTGAGGAGAAACAAAATGGCAGGGAAGAATGTGGTCACCTATTTCAGCCTGGGAAGGTGGGGTAGGGGTCGTTGAGGAGAATCTTCCTGGAGGAAGCAACATCTTCACTGAGGCTTAAGTGAGGGGGGAAGAATATTCCAGGTCAGAGGAAGAGCATATGTTAAGGCCCCCAAGAGGAAGCACTGTTTTGTGGAGCAACAAAAAGAAGGCCGATATGGCGTAAGTGTGGAGTGTGATGGAGGAGAGGTGGTGAGAGATGACACCTGAGGGGCAGGCAGAGGCCAGACTGCATGGGGCCTATAAGCCACATTAAGGAGTTTGATCTTTCCTCCTGAAGAGCACCGGGGAGTCATTAAAGAGTTTTAAGCAGGAGAGTGAGATGACCACATAAAGTTGTGGCTGGACAAGAGGGACGCAAGAGCAAGAGACGAGGAGAGTGGGGGGCTGGGGATGGCAGGCAGGGTTATCCCGATCCATGCAAGAACTGATGACAGCTTGGACAGGGGAAGGTGGCAGTATAGACCCGAAGGAGGGAAAAATTGGCTCTCTCAAGAGGTCCATAGGCTTGGTCAAGGATTACATCTGTGGGAAGGATTTAGGGAGAAAGGTTTTAGTTCTGGACAGAAGCAGGTGAGTAGGAGAATAGGAAGAACTCTGGGCCAGGAGGAGCTAAGGGTCTCTGAAAGCAGACCCTGAGGGAGGCACGTTTGGGGAGGTCCTAGGCTTCTTCTTTGGGTACAGGTCTACAGAGATCAGGGGCCAGTGAAGGACTTTTGTTTTTGAAGCCCCTCAGTGCTGTGTGGCCTCTGAGTGAAATGGCCCCTGATGGGCATGCCTCCTTCTGGCTGAAGAGTCAGGGCCCAGAGTTAGGAACCACCACCCATTGCCGGCCTCTCCCATGGTGTGTCAGGCACTGAACTTGGCACCATGCATGCTTTAGTCCAAACAAGGTTCACCAAAACCCAGTAGGGTCTGGGGGTGCTCTCCTCATGTTTACAGATAGGAGGCTGGCTCAGAGAGGTTAAGTGACCTGTCAACAATCACACAGCTGGGAAGTGATGCTCTGACTATCTTTTCATTAGACCAAATTGCTTCCAGTGGACTGTATGCTCAGTCCTGCCACTGTGGCTACTCCAGAAGTAGGGTTTAAATATATCTCTTCTCAGGACAGCAAAGAGGTTTCAAGTGGATTTGAGGCTGCCATATCACAACACCCAAGGCTGGAGATGCTGCGGGCTGAAAAGGCAGACCTCACAGGCATGAAGAAAGCAGCAAGAAAGCTGTGAGGTGTTAGAGATGGATGGTGCTTAGGGTAGAGCATGTTCTCTGTAGAAGCATCCTGGAACAAATAGGATAAAGACCGTGCAGTGGACACAAAGCTTGGATGCTTAAGAGCATCGCCAGGAGGGTGGGAACTCAAGAACACGGAGCTCAAGGGACTTGGAGGAACCGTGTAATGTGGACCCCAACCTATTGGCATCATTCTTGCTGGGTTCTTTCTCCATTTCAGCTCATTTTTCTTGTCTTTCAAAATGTGAGATGGAGCACTGAAGGACACAACCTAGAGCATGGGAGAAAATATTCGCAAGTGATGTATGTGATAAAGGGTTAATATCTGGAATACATAAAGAACTCCTACACCTTGAGGATGGCCACAACAGAATGATCCAGCAATGGGGCGCCTGGGTGGCTCAGTGGGTTAAAGCCTCTGCCTTCGGCTCAGGTCATGATGCCAGGGTCCTGGGATAGAGCCCCGCGTCGGGCTCTCTGCTCAGCAGGGAGCCTGCTTCCCTTCCTCTGTCTCTGCTTGCCTCTCTGCCTACTTGTTATCTCTGTCAAATAAATAAATAAAATCTTATTTAAAAAAAAAGAATGATCCAGCAAAAAATGGGAAAAGGACTTGAATACACACTTCTCCAAGAAGATATATTAATAGCCAATGAGCACGTGAAAAGGTGTTTGACTTCACTCATCAGGGAAATGCAAATGCAAAATGCAATGAGCTATCACTTCACACCTGTTAGGATGGCTACTCTCAAAACACCCCAGCTAGTAACAAACGGTGACAAGGATGTGAGGAAATTAGATCCCTTATATGTTGCTGGAGGGCATGGAAAATGGTGTGGCTCCTACGGAACATGGACTGGCAGTTCCTCAAAAAATTAAAAATAGAATGACCATATAACCCAGCAATACCATTTATGGGTATGTACCCCAAAGAATTTAAAGCAGAGTCTCCACAAGATATTTGCACATCCATGTCCACAGCAGCAGTATTTACAAGAGCCAAGAAGGTGGAGCAACCCAAGTCCCCACTGACAGACAAATGGATAAACAAAATATGGGACCTACAGAAAATGGAATATTATTCAGCCTTAAAAAAGAAGAAAATTAAAAAAAAGAAGAAGAAAATCCCGGTGCATGCTACAAAAATGGATATGCTGGGAGGACATTATGCTAAATGAAAGAAGCCAGCCATAAAAGGGCAAATACGGCATGATTCCATTTATATGACATATCTAAAGTTGTCAAATTCACAGAAGCAGAAAGTAGCATGGCAGTTACCAGGGGCTGGGGGAGTTGTTGTTTATGGGTGCAGAGTTTCAGTTAGGCATGATGAAAAATTGCTGGTGACCTGTTTCACAACAGTGTGAATATACAGAGCGTTATCGAACTGCAGGCTTAAAAATGGCAAAGATTATAAATCTGATGTGTATGTGATCACAATTATAATTTTACAAAGATTTTAAGTGCAGGCTGGGAGATCAATACCTCTGGGATTTGCTTCTCTGTCAAGAAACCTTAGCTCCTCTCTCTTCTAAGTTTTTCAGAGCTCTTCCCTCAATCACCTCCAGAAAACTTTTTGAGACAGTTGGAAGAGTGGAATTGATTCTCAGACCAGGCCACTTTCAAACTTCCTCCTCCATCCCTCCCTAGCCTGCAGGATCCCTCCTCCTTTGCTTATACCCAATGGTTGTCCTTAGCCTATTTCCAGCCTGTTCATGGAACACGTGTTCTCAGAGGTCTGGGATGAAGGCTATTGATGAGAAGGAGAAAGGTAAGGACAGCTTGTTCCAGCCCTGTAAGTTACAAGGAGCTGTGTGCCTGTCCAGCAATAGCGTAACTTCATAGATTTCAAGCAAGCCTATGCTTCCTCTGAAGTGTTCTTTCACTACAGGTACAACAACACAGCAAACCACCATCCAAAAAAACCCTGTCCACCCGTGAATGGCGCTTTGTAAGCCAGTTAATGTATAACAGTTTAGAAAGCCGGGCAGGGAGCATGTTTGCTTTTCCAACAGGAACCACATCAGGGGTGTCAGATGCCAATAATCCCAGGATTCTGTGGTCATAGGCTTTGAATCTGCAGCCAAACTTCGGCATCCAGACGTGAAGGCCAGTGATTTCCAACCTTTTCACCACCAAGGATCCCTTTTATTACTTTTCCCCCTGTGGGCCCCATGTTTGGAAAGATTTTTATCTAGCAAAGCTATTTTATTATGGAATAATTCATTTTCCCAGTTTTTTACTCCCTCGGAGCGTCTGATCCACATGAGATAACCACACCAAGCTAATACAATTTCAATCAAAAGCAAAGAAACATGATATTGTACTTAGCTCTTTGTGGCTTTGTCTTGGCTGAATGTATAGTTTCTATTAGCCTTTTCTCAATATTGAAATACATTTTAAGGGCACCAGTCACTACCTTTAAAGTCCTCTGGATTGAGAACTGCCAGTACTAGTTAGTGGAGGCACTGACAAGAGGACTATCAGCTTAAGAAGCTATGAAGCCTGTGAACCACAAATAGGACAGAATCTGTTCATCAGGAAGCCTCCTTGCTTTATTTCACTCATATTTCACTAGCTTAAGGTTGTTTTTTTTTTTTTTTTTTTTTTTTTTTGTAAGAGGAATGATGAGATTGTTCCCCAAACAGAAATAACAAATGTTTGCCAAGCCCCTACCTAGGTGCCTGGCATTGTGATGGGATAAGTCCCAGACACAAGAATCTGCCTCCCTGCCAGGCCCTCTGCTTCCCAATTCCAGTCACGCTCCCTCCAGATCCAAGATCTTTGGTCATAGGGTATCTTAGAGGCTCATCTAAGCCAAATGTCTCTTACCACACTGAATACAAACGGACGTGTCTACGTGTCTGTCTATGCTACTATATGGAATGCTCTTAAGGTCACGGATCTTGTCCTATTTTTCTCTGTATCTCTGTGTCTCTGCCAAACAGTGAAATGCAGTGCCTGGCAATTAACAGGTGCTAGGGGAATGAATGACAATGAGTTCTAGGCTGGATGAATAGTTGAACAACTGAGAATGGAAATGAGACCATGAACTCCTTAAGGGCAGATACTGTGTCACATTTACTTCTGTGTCCCCACTGCCTGGAGCAGTGAATGGCATAGCGTGACCATGCAACAAATACCCAAGTGAATGAATGAATGAATTAATGGGTGGGTGGATTCCATAAGGCAAGAGCTGGTCCCCTGGGCCTGGATACCATGTGATGATGCATAGACCAGTTATTACAACACACAGGTAGAAGCCTCTTCACACCATTTATTTTTTTAAGCCGTCACCCAGTGCCGCCATGCCTCTGGCTAATCCTTGGCTACCACAATCCTTCCTGCAAGGCTCAGTACATCTCCCCCAACTCCCTCCTACCTCCCCACCCTCCCACCTTGCTGTTGATCGCCTATATAAATCCACACACACTCGTCCGATAAAGGAAAATGGCTCAGAACCCTGGCACCCCATTTGGAAAGGGCAATGACTCCCTCTATAAAAAAAAAGCTTAGAAAGGACAGAGAATGAATGCAGCCGAGACATGTCTCTCCCTGTGGTGTCACTGGATGTAATTTAAGCAGAGGCATTCCTGCAGTTGTTACACCCAGCAAGTGTGGGGAATGAAGCAGTTGTCTGTGACTGATTTAAACTGTGGTTTTTGACAACTGTGCCCTGGATTGAAGTGTCCCATCTGTTAAATTTAGTGTCCAAGGGAGCTGTGAACATGAGCTCTAAGAGGAGTAGCCTCAGTTCTATGGGGTCCTTGACAACTCAGGAAGAGTTTCTATCCCCAAACCAAATTGGGCATTTTCTCTGCATCTCAGGGCTGTTTAATTAATACAGTTATTCCTGGCAGGATCCTGGAATGCAGGAATAAGGTGGGCAGAACCTGAAGGGGATAGTGAGGGAATGGCGGAGGGAGGTGAGTGGGGAAGAAGCCTCTTTTCAAATATTTAAGAAATAACCAGGACTATCCTCAGGCAAAGGTCACTGAAAATGCCCCCTTCTCAAATTCCCACCACTACCTCCATCTTCACTCTGCCCCGTTACCCTGTTCTCTAAGCCTGAAGTCCCCTGATAGCTCCTGCTTCTACAATGCCATTGTAGGCTCCCATTCCAATTTAAACATTATTAAGATTTGCCTATCAGATTTATACTAGTGACATGATAGAGCCCTGAGGAAAAGCCATGTGGTTTGGATGGGGGAAGGAAAAGGGAATGGTACGGAGAGGAAAAGATGCCTCCTGGTTCAGACTTTGCTAGTAGTGCAAGGTGCATGCTTCAGGCAGGATGGAGCTGTTGAAGTTCAAGGAGAAGAGAGGATGGAAGCGGCAGGTGAAGAGACTCAAGGTGCACAGTTTTACCGTCGGGCGGGTCCTGGCTCACCATCTCCATTCCAGAGGAGCTTGGTATGAAAGAACTTTCAATGACATTACCCATCCCCAGGGGCAGCCTTCCCAGCTGCCCCAGTCAACTAATCCATGACTGTCTCTACCACTATATTTGGCCAGGCAGACTCCTGTGTCTACACATACCAGCTTTCGGAACTCACGTAAACTCCTAACTCCTCCAGATTTAGGCTCTACGCGGTCTGCTCTCTCACTGTTTGCTAACATGAACTCTGAAACCTAGCCCCACAAGTCCTCTTCCCTGTTCTTCCCTAAAGCACATTCCCAGCACACACATTTCCACCGGACTGACTCGAGTTCTTAATCTCTGTGGATCACTTCCCCCCTCCCTACCCCAAATGCTGACTTTCTCTCAGAGTGCCATTATTCTTCTAGGCCTAGCCAGTCTCACAGATGGCACAAAGAAGTTCTTGATAACTCTAAAGTCTACAAAACAGAAATGGAAATGCAAAGTGCAACATCTAATGGAGGATATAAACAATAAAATAGGCAATTAACATAGAATTATGATCAGTGGAGGACCTGGGCTCAAAGCCTGGTCCTGCTACTTCGTAGCTGTATAAGTAGAGAAAAATCATTCAACTTTTTTGAACCTGTATCCTCATCTGTAAAATGGGGCAATTAGCAGTACTTGTATCACTGGGCTAATGGAAAAATTCAATGAAATAATGCATGTGAAGCATCTGGCATAGCTCTACTCCCTTCTGCTCTGGGGCCTTAACATGATCCAAGGGGCAATAAGGGCTTAAGAAGGGAGAGTTTATCTGTGTTTCTTGAGGGTGAATATTCTTCTCAGACAAGCTTTGACAGAGAAGCAAAAATACAACTCCTAAGCAAAGCACCTCTGAGGTAGAGGAGAAGAGAGAGTGTCCATAGGTGTTTGAGGGAAAGGAAGAGTGCTGACTTCCTGGTGGAGGCGAGACCACGGGGTCTGTTTGCAAAGGAAGAGTAGGAGCATGATATTGGTTGAAGGCCAAGCAGGGTGAAGTACCAATTGGTAGACAGCAATAACTCTCAGCTTTTGGAAAGGGGAGGGAGCGGGGGAGAGAGACAGAGAGGAAGAGAGAGAGGGAGAGATACCCCAGCTTCTCCTCCTCCACACTCATTCTGTAAGGCACAGACTACAGAGGACTTTTAAGGGTATTTCCTACTGAGGGACAAGAACTACCAGTCACCACAAGGAAAGCAAGAAACTCATTGTAGACCCTCATGAGAAGACAGTCCCAGAATACATTTTCTCTTGGACTGTTCCACTGGGAAGCCCTTGGTGCCCCCTTTCACTCCTGCCACCCTCACAACCTCCTCCCAGGAATCGATGTGTTAAATCATATTAAAAGTCAGCGTGTAGAAGAGCAATTTAAGTCCAGGACCACAGAAAGTAGCAAGCTCCTTAACTGCCTTCAAAAACTGATAATCCTCACTATAAGTACTTGTCTTCTCAAACGCTCTGGTTTCTTGGCAACATATCTTCTCCTCGTGGTTCCCTGGCTTCAGGAGGTTTACTTCTCCAAGTTGCATTCTAGTTAAATAGGAACGACTCTGCCAAGAATCTTTTAGTCAGAGGAAGTGGTAACCTCACCCATCCTTGAAGCCAACAACTTGACCTCTCCCATGGCCCCTGTCCTTGGGCATAGCCACTGAGCAGCACCAAGGCACCAAGAAAACCTCCCTGGCATAGACCTTTGCCTGACACCACACAACGGAGCTTCACTTGGCTCCGGAGGGGTGAGCACCAGCTGGTTGCAGCCAGTTCCCTGGCAGCCCTCTGGAGGAGTCTTTGTATCTGGGTAAAATTATCTCACCCATCTCTGAAGTGTTTGTGGATGCCCCATTCCTGGGGTTGTCTGTGCTCTTCTGAGTGGAATATCTCAGGAGCAGACATCTATAGAGGAAAGAAGGGAAGAAAGGAAGAAGCTCACTAAGAATGCTTCTGGTCCCCAAAGTTGGGTCCAGTGAGACATGGCACATAAGACACAATTGACATGGCCAAGCCTATGCTGTCAGAAAGCTTGGATTTGGGTCTCAGTTCTGCTGCAGGAAGGCCCATCTTACTGTTATGGAAGCAAAACATGACAATATACAGGAAGTACATTGCACATACTAGGTGCCCCATCAAAGGTAGCTGAATCAGAGGTGTTGAGGGAAAATTTGCCTCCTGTGGTTGGAATATCGGCTCATTTGGGTTGTAGTGTGCCAGCGTTCATTCTCTAAACCCGTTAATACTTACTCTCTCTAGTAGTCCATCACTTGTACTCCTTTCCCTTTACTACCTTTATTTATTTATTATTTATTTATTTCCTACTATGTTCAGTTAGCCAACATACAGTACATCATTAGTTCTTGATGTGGTGTTCAGTGATTCATTAGTTATGAATAACACCCAGTGCTCCTCACCACACTTGCCCTCAATACCCATCACCCAGTTACCCCGTCCCCCTCTCCCTTCTGTGGTGCTCTGTTTGTTTACCAGAGTCCAGAGTTTCTCATGGTTCATCTTCTTCTCTGATTTCTCCCCCTTCAGTTTTCCCTCCCTTCCCCTGTGGTCCTCTGCATTATTCCTTTTGTTCCACATATGAGAGAAACCAAATGATATTTGTCCTCTCTGCTTGACTTATTTCACTCAGCATAATCTCCTCTAGTTCCAACTGTGTCAATGCAAATGGTAGGTATTCATCCTTTCTGATGGCAGAGTAATATTCGACTGTATATAGGAATGGCATCTTCTTTATCCATTCCCATCTGTTGAAGGGCATCACAGCTCCATTCACGGTTCAGCTCTTGTGGACATTGCTGCTACGAACACTGGGAGGCATGCCCAGCAACTGCACTACAAAGTATTTACCCCTTTGCTACCTTATTAAAGGAGCCAAGATTCAGCCTGACCTCAGACAGAGTAGGAGCAGCCCTCCTGTTCACCATGAGGCAGGTCTCAGGTCTACACTCATTGGGCTTTGGTTTTGCCATTGCCTGATGAGTGTACTGTGCTCCCCTATCTTTTTTCCATGTCCCTCCCTTAGCCACTCCTCCCTCCCTGTCATTTTTAAGCCAGGTTTATTCTTCAAGGCCCAATGCAAACTCATCATCCCATGAATCCTCCCCCCATGCACTTTCATTAACGTGGCCCTCACTTAACAAACCAGGTTGTAGGAAATGTCTCTGTTTCATTTCTGTTTGGCTTGCACCCCTCCCCAGGCAGAATGAAGGCAATCCGAGAGCTAGAGCCAGTCATTCCTTCTCTCTTCTTTTCTTCTTTTTTTTCCCAAAGATTTTACTTATTTGTTTCAGAGAGACAGAATGTGCATGCTCAATCATGAGGTGGGAGTTGCGGGGGTGGTCCAGAGGGAGAAGCAGACTTCCTGCTGAGCAGGGAGCCCAATGTGAGGCTCAATCCCAGGAACCTGAGATCATGACCTGAGCCAAAGGCAGACGCCCAACGACTGAGACACCCAGGTGCCCCTCACCTTCTCTCTTCTTTTGTATTGTTGCATTCCTTCCAGGAGGAAGCGCTATGCTAGATGCTGGTGCTACAGAGATCAACTTGACACAGTCCCTCTTCTCAAAGCAAGGAAGCACCGTGAAGAAAGGTTTGAGAGGAATGCTATGCCGTTTCAAGTAGTTGGGCAAGGGAAAGTGGGCAAGGTAAAGAAAAGAGCCCATGGAAGGGTCTGGGGAAAAGACAAAGATGTGTCTTGTTTTGGGAATGATCTGAATGCTGTATAGTGAGAGTTTGGATCTGCAGTAGGATATACAGCTGGAAGTGGAAAGTGAAGTCCCATCTGAAGGGCCTGGTTGTTTTTTTTTTTTTAAGATTTTATTTATTTATTTGACAGACAGAGATCACAAGTAGGCAGAGAGGCAGGCAGAGAGACAGAGGGAAGCAGGCTCCCCGCTGAGCAGAGAGCCCGATGCGGGTCTCAATCCCAGGACCCTGAGATCATGACCTGAGCCTAAGGCAGAGGCTTAACCCACTGAGCCACCCAGGTGCCCCAACTGCCTGGTTTTTGAAAAGAGTCTGAATCATATGCTGTAATGGGAGCCGAAGGAGCTTTCCCCATCTTCGCAGTGAACACATGTCATATCAACTCTCTGTCCACTCGTCCTTTTATGTTACAACAGTTTCTCAACCTGGGTGCTTTTGCCTCCTAGAAAGTATTTGGCCATGTCTGCGGATATTTTGGGTTGTTGTGACTTGGAGGATGCTCCTGGCATTCAGTCAAGAGAAGCCAGGGATGTTGCTAAACATGGTACAATGTCCAGACCAGGCCTCCACAGCAAGGAATTATCCAGCCCCAAATGCCACTAGTGCCACGGATGAGAAATCCTGTTCTATAAGAATGACTATTGTCTGTATGTCTAAGGCCCAGCAGGTTCTCAGACATCGTGAGTGCTTGAGCACTTAAAAAATATTGAATGAATGAATGCATGGCTGATGTAAGATCCTTTTCTGGGACAAGTATGTATCTAAATAGATACTGGTCTATTTAATTACTCTCTTTCCCAACACATTCGGTGTGTGTCTGTCTCTGTCTATCAGAGAAGGTACCTTTCTGAGGGCAGGGACTCTGGCTTGTCCACTGTCGTCTCCCCAGCAGGTAGCTGAATGCCTGGCAAATATTAGGTGCTCATAAATGTCGAGTCCACGAATGGTAGACAAGAGGCATGGGGTTGGGGATAGAGAAAGCCAGGGCTTGAAGTAGTTGGGATTCCTCCCTCTTCCCTGGTTGAATGCAGAAATGGGAGACTGACGCTCTGAAGATCTTCTGTACTGAATTCATTGAAACCTACTGTCTCTTTTGGACCAGGACTCCCTATTTAATTATGGTGTGTTGCTGCATGTATTTCTATAGGTGTATTTTGTTGGGGACTCACTCAGCCTTTTGAGTTTGTTGTAGCTTTATGTCTTTTGACAAATTTGGAAAGATTCTCAGCCTTTCTTCAAATATTTTTTTCAGTCCCATGCTCTTACTGCTTCCTTCTGGAAATCCAACAATATGCATATTAACTCTCCTGTTGTTTTGTTTCCAAGGACAATTTTTAAATTAACTCTCTTGTAATTGTTTCACAGGGCTCTGAGGCCCTGTCAGCTTACTTTTTTCAGGCTATCTTGTCCTGTTACTCAGGTTGGGTAATTTCTATTGATCTGTCTTCCCAATTCACTGAGTTTATCCTATCTCCACTCTACTGTTGAGCCCGTCCACGGAGTATTTTTTTTTTTTTCAATGACTCCTTCTCAGTTCTGTAACTTCCTAATGGTTCTTCTTTACATTTTCTGTGTCCTTGCTAAGATTTTCCTTTTTTTTTTCTGGTTTCAGGAGAAAACGTAATTGCTTGTTGAAGCTGAGGAGCCTCGCCTTGCATTGCCTTGTTCAGTGTCCTTGAGGGAGTCTGAGAGTGGCGACTCAGCACACCACTGCCATGCTCTGATGAGGCCATTGGAGCACTCACTGTCTCTGCCAGGCAGAGCATGGAAGATCAGCTCCCCACTCAGCCCCCTGGAAGCCTCAGGGGAGTGTTGTACAGTGTGGTTCCGTTGATGTTTCATGGCAGTAGGGTGGGTACTCCCCCCCCCCCCAAAAAAAACTGTGTTCTATTGTTAGGTGACCATTTTCTTAGTTCTTTGGCTAGGGGGAACGGGATTCCTTGAAACTTCTTTTTTCTGTTCCTGTTGGATGTTCTGGGTTGCAGGTTTCTGCAGTGAGATACTAAGGGAACCCAGAGAACACAGGCAATGTTGTTCCTCAGGTGTCAAGGTGCTTAGCTTGTCTGCCTTCTCCCCACCTTTCAGTCTTTCTATGGCTATTTATTGTGTCAAGTCTAGGGTTTATTAGTTGTAGGAGGGAGGGTCTGGAAGGGAAGAATGGGACTTCTCTATCTTGGCCAGAATCGGAGGTCTGAGGCATGAGTTTTAAAGATTTTGTTTATTTATTTGTCAGAGAGAGAGAGAGAAAGAAAGAGAGTGCAAGTACAAGCAGGGGAGTGGCAGGCAGAGGGAGAAGCAGGCTCCCTGCTGAGTGAGGAGCCTGACATGGATTCTATCCTGGGACCCTGGGATCATGATCTGAACCAAAGGCAGATGCTTAACCGACTGAGCCACCCAGGTGTCCCTGGGGCATGAATTTTACCCTTATTTCTTATTCTGGGCATTAGATCAAGTCAGTCATCACCAGTTAGGAGACACTTTGGGCTGTGTGTGTGATGATCATGTCTTACACTTCTGGTACTCAAGAGAGCTTTCAGAGTGTGTTCACACCGACAATTTCATCTGGTCCTCACAATTCAGTGAGATACGTACTACTGCTACGAGGTCCATTTTATAGATGAGGAAACAGACACACCTAGAGGTTCATTCATTGCTCCAAGAATAGCAGACCTGGCATTTGCACCCAGGCCTTCAGGCCATAGTTAAGCGTTCCCTTCACTGCACACATGGGGACGGCCACCAGCCTGATCTGCTTCTCACTGGCCGGCATCCCTGGGGCGGCTGGCACCCAGGGCTTTCCAACCCAACTTCTGCTTCTGGACTCCCTTGCTCTATCTAGTCTAGGCCACGGCAATGCAACCAACCAAATCAGTGGGGATTTTCCAAGTGCGCAGTTCCATGACTTTATAATGAATTAGTCCCCAAAGGCCACTTGAGCCTCAGTCATCTCCGTCAGTCCAGGCCAACAGTGAGGTAGCAGAAGGGGGTGTTGTCTGAATTTTCTAGATGTTGAAAGTGCGAAGATTTAGCAGCAATGTTTCCTGGGGCCAGGACATGGACACATCACCCCCTACCCCTGCTGAGGGAGGCCCAGTTCCTGGTTTCATGTTTTGCAGTCACTGCCTCAAAATTCCTTATAGGATTTGAATGAGAGGCCCCTCATTTTCACATATTATGTGGCTGTTTCTAGCTGAGGTCCTTCGTTGGCAGGTCTCTGGGAGCAGGGTTCAGTCTCCCAGAAAAGAGCAGAGGAACCTGCAAAGTTATGGCCTTGAATGAGAGGACTCCAAGCGTGAAATCTGTTCCTTCGAATTTCACACAACACTCATTTGCACTTGGTCAGGCTGAGCGATCTGTCTGAAATTTCTCCCTGAGTTGAGAGTCCCACCGCCTCCAAGTCTTAGCTACACTTCTCTGATCTCCCGGGATCACTGCAACTTCATCTCCATAGCAATTCCTGTGTGATTAGAGAGAATATATTTGATGGGCCTACCAACCTTCCTGCTACACATACTCCTTTTTTATATTGAAATATATGAGATCATTGTTGATTCTCCTGTAGTTGTAAGAAGTAGTACAGAGAAATCCTGCTGATCACTGCCCGGTCTTCCCCAAAAGGAACATTTTGCAAAACTCTAGTATAGCCCAGCTGGGATATTGATGTGGATCCAACCCACCCTTCTTATTCAGACTTCCTGTTTTACTCATGCTCATCGGTGTGTAGGTTCATGCAGACACCATTACAGTCAAGATTATGAACAGTACTGTCACCTCGAGGATACTTTGTGGTAGGAGCCTTTCACACCCACCTCCCTCGTGTGACCCCCCTTCCCCACCTGTGGCCTACACCAGTCTGCTCTCCATTTTTGAACTTAGGGCATCTGGGCTGGTTGCAGGTCTTGCTATCACAAAAATCACCTGTTTTGGCCCTTGTGTTCTTCCCATGAATCCGTGGTCATTTAAATGAGTTAATAAGGCAAGGCGTATCAAGAAAAGTCTTCACAGCCCCTATCAGTCAATGGTTATTTTCAATTTGAGAGGCAACACCATCCAAGAGAAAGCTAGAGGACTTTACAGTTGGAAGAACTGTCCTTGCAAAACCAAACAAAACCATAACGAAACAGGGATCCATTATTTCCTTCTGTATGGCCTGAGGCTGGATACTTAACAGCCCCCCACCATCACCCCACGCTCCACCCAGCATCTCTCTTACCTCCACTAACCTGGAAGAACAATCTTTTGCTTTTGTGGAGATTAAATGAGGTAGCCCATGAAAGCTCTCTGTCCCTTCTTCTTTGGCACCAGCCGAGGAGGAGGGGTGGTTCTATAATAGTGAGAAGTCAAAATGGTTGCTTTTCTAAATGCAGTTTTAATACTTAAAACTTTTATTTACAACAAGGGAAAAACAGGACAAGAATGACTATACAGCTGGGACTTATAATTAGCTTAATGAGACTTCTAAAGAGCTCTCGGAGGGAACTGGGAAAACTCCTTTTAACTAAGTCAAACAAGACCTCATCCCATCCCCCACTCCCTCTTCCAACACCGAGGAGGGCTTAATTAGTTTAGCAGCTCTTTTCTTTCAAGATCTGCCTATAACAAGCTACAGTCTCCCTTAGTTCATTTTTTTTTCTCAAAAATCCTAAATTAGTGGAGGCCAGATGAATGACATTTTCCTGGGATTGAAAAAGATTCCTTTCCCCCTATGTTGGAAATGCTTCATAGTTGTTTGTTTCCAACCCCCTCTCAATCTTTTACTTAAGGCTCTCAGGCTCAGTGACAGTTCAAGGCTGTCTCTGCCCTTTTTGTTCTAATTCTATAAGCCTTCCCAGCACTTAAAGGGCTGTTTATGGATGTGTAGCTCTAACAAAGAGATACTATCATTTCCTTCAGACCTCCCCTGTGTCTCAAGTTTTGAAATCCCAGAAGACAGTTCTGCTTGATTCTCTAAGAACTTTGTGTGAGTGTGGGATGGATCCAGGTGGGGTCTCTTGGTAAGCTGTGACTGACTTCCAATCGGAATGTCTCTGTGTTTTGCGCACTGTTTCACACCAGCAAGTGTGCAAAAGCCAGAGTGGCTACCCTCAAGGAGTTCGCAGTTTGAGAAAACTTAAGTGTACACATGAAACAGTTGGCTAGTGATCAACTAGAACCCCGTGTGATAGGATGCTCAGTCCAAATGAGATGATTGCTTGGTGGTTGCAGACCAATCCATGAGGGAGGAAGGAGGTGTCACAGAGAAAGTAAGGGTTGGAGAATCAAAGGATAAGCAAGACTTGGATGGATGGAGGGGCTGGAAAAGACAGTCCCTCGATTTGGGGACATTTTGAGTAAAAACGTGGGTGTAGAGTTGAATCATTCCATGCATCCAACACCCCTTTAGGGTGAGTAGCTGATCTCTGGCTTGGCTTTCAGCCCTTGCCTTGCATTATTTGGCTCCATTTACCTTGTACAATACTCCCCGGTTTGTGTGTTCTGGATCACCTCAGTTCCTGACCCCTTGCCTTGCCTTCTGTCCATAACCTTGTCTACTCTCACTTTGGTACCTAATGCTCAGTTCTCTGGGGGCTTAAGTCTTGGATGGTGTCTATATCCAAAGCATCATCCTGAGCCAAACTTCTCCCGCCCCAACTTTCCTATCCCAGCACCAGCCAGTGGTGGTTGCGTTCCTGAAAATTTTGTCCAGCCCTAAGAAATGGAGCACAGAGGCCAACTAGACCAGCGCCAAGGAGTAGTGGTGAAACTAATCATGGTAAATGGCTAAAATGACATCCCTCGGTGGAGGAAGGGCCTCGGGGACCAAGCAGACGAGTATAGATTTGATATAGTCAGAGATTAGGAACCACTGTAATCATTTATTTTGGGGACAGAGGTTTCCTTTGACTAATATTGAGAAACTAGAGCCTTTTACTTGACAAGGCAAATGAGTTGCTTCCCTTAATTAAAGGAAGTTCTGCCGACAGCCCAGTGAAACATATTTTTGTGTTAACCAGGCCAACAGGGAAGATGTCCAATTTACCCGCCTCCCCCCAGAGTCTTGGTTGAACTCCACCCCACACTGGCCCAAGGCTATTTGGTTTGGAAGCTGCCGGCCCATCCACTTCCGTGGCTTCTGTTCACACTCTCACTGGCCTGGGGGATTGTAATGTCAGAATAGGCAAGGGCTGCAGTTAGCTGGCCAAAACCAAATGGTGCTGCCCTGTACTGCTGCCCTATGCCACACTAATGGGTAGCACCCACCTCCTCACCCCCTACCCTCCACTACTACATACACACACAGTGGGTGCCACTGACTGTTCCCCTCAATGGAACCCAATTTTACAATCTAGGGTTGGAAAATGCCCAAGACGAGAGAAATGATTGGGCTGGGAATGTGGTCGGAGGATGCAAAAAGGCAGAACCCAAGACTTGGGTGAATGCTGAGATGGAATTAGTCAGAATCTATAGCATTTTGAAGAGAGTAGCCAGCAACTTGTTCCACAAATCCTGGGCTCATGGATCAAAGGCTCCTTATCACTGTCCCCACAAACTTTTGAAGGAAGTCAAAAACTTCTGAAGAAGTAAAATGTACCACTCTACCCAGAATAGGAACTCCCCCCAACCACAAATAGCACAAACAGAAAACCCTCATGATGTCTACATATGGTGGACTTCTAACTTACTGAGGGCTGAGATCATGTTTTTTATTGTTCACCATTATGTCTCCAGGACCTAACATACTATCCAGCACACAGTAGGAGTTCAGTAAATGTTGAATGAAAAATGAATCTCAGTAATAATAATGATAAAAATAAAAAAAATAATAACGGCATTAAGTATTCCTTGAGTCCTAACTATACACCAGGCGGTATTCTAAGTACTTTAGATATGTTAACTAGCTGATGGAATCTTCACGACAACCATCTGAAGTAGGCCTACCATTATTCCTATTTTCTGGAGCAGGAAAGCAAGGCTCAGGGGGACTGGGCCTTGCCCAAGTGTACACAACTAGTAAGCACAGAGCTTGAAGGAATGGCTACTTACTCAGGGAAAGAAGGAACATCCTGGCTATCTCTTGACCATTTGTGGTCTCTTAGTGTTTATAACGATCAACCAAGTACACTATGATGCAAGACCCTAGGTAACTATTCTTTATTATTTCCCCTGCCTGGGATGCTCTCCTCAATTTCCTCTTCTCATCCTACCACAAATGCGCGCATTGCTCCCTTCTTCCTATTCAAATCCTACTCATTCTTCAAGATCCTGCTCAAATTTCACTTCTTTTCCTAAGCTTGTGCTGAGGACAAGCTTGCTAGAAGAGCTCTCTCCCACTTTGGAACACATATAACACCCATGGGCCACACCACTCATTTGGTCCCTGAAAGCTATGTAGCATGCTGGTTAAGAGCCAGACTTTAGAATCAGACAGAGCAGGATTTAAATTCCAGCTCAGCCAATTTACTAGGTGTGCAACTGTGGGCAAGTTACTTAACCTCTCCATCCAGGAGCATGATCTTTGAACTGGGAAAGAGAATTACAGCCCGAGATAGATGAGGAGATAATAAGGGAGTACTTAGCTGCCTTCAATGAGTTCAAGTTTCCAGGCCCAGACAAATTACATCTGAGGCTACTGAGAGAATGTGCAGATGTGATCACAGAGCCAGTCTTACTAACCTTTGAGAAATTATGGCAAAGGGAAGAGGTGAGAGATGCAAAGTTTCCAATTTTCAGGGAAGCGGGGAGCAGTGCTTCAGGGCTCAAGATGTAGATCCTGGAAACTGCAGATCAGTGAGCATGGCATTGGTCTTTGGTGCAAGTATAGAATGCACTATTAAGCAGGTGACTTTTTAAGGTTTTAGAAAGGGAGCGGAAATCACCAGGGGTAAGCATGAACTCACTAAAAGCAAGTCATGCTTCACTAAACCCATTTCCTTTTTTGAATGGGTATCTAAAAGGGTAGACGAAGGGCATACTGTAGCGTAATGTATTTGAATTTCAGTGAGACATTTGAGAAAGTCTTACAATATCCTCATGGAGAATATGGGAAAATAGGAGTTGTGTGGAAGCAGAAGCAATGTGGGCTGCTTTAAGTCTGGACAATCTTACTAAAAGTGCTTGTTAAGAAGGGGAGGAGGCCAAGGTGCAGTGTTCTGTCCCCATTCAATAATTGCATTAGTGGTTGATCAAATATGCTGATAAAAGAATCTCAGTGCTATAGAGTGTGTACTTGCAGTGGGGGTGATAGGGCCTCCAAGAGGACAAAAATTCCTTCTTGGGGAGTGAAAAGATTTTTTATATATAGAGCACAGATATGTATAAAGTAAGTATATAAACACATGTACAGCATATCTGTGCTATGAAAATCCCATGGGAAAATATTAAGAAAATAATGTTTTGAAAGGTTCTTTAGAGATGTGATTATGAAAAAAAAAGTTTGAGGAACAGTGATAAAGAGAATATGTTTTACTTGAAAGACTCAAGATCTAAAAAAAATCCCAAGGGATACACTGAAATAAAAAGTAAACAAGGCGATGGTTCTTGGAAAGGCATGTAAACCCCAGCATCTAGGTTAAAATAAAAGTCAGTTGTGTAAGCACAGAATCAGGCGAATAATAGGAGTGCATTCAAGGAACAGAAGTCAGACTTAACTGAGCTACAGGATCTGCTTAGAAGGGCCTGCTTAGAAGACAACCAGATTGGCAAAGATCTGGAAACTGTGTCCCATTAAGCATGCTTTAAGTGAACTAAGGCTATTTAGCCTGGAAGACAGAAGGCTTGGGGTGACATGAAAAATATGGTAGGAGTCGGTCATGTGAGAGAGGAATTCGAAAATGTTTGTGCGAAGCTGAGTTTTGCTCAACCGAAGGAATACGTTTTAAATGATTAGGGACTGCCCAAATGCGGAATAAGCTGCTTTACAGAGCTTCTCAGATGCTATGATTCCCTACTTAAAAATCATGGAGGTGGAAAAGACAGCTGAAGAAGATGACCCCAAACAAAACACTGCCACCCCCCACCCCCTGCTTGGTTTCAAAGCTCAAATCCCACAATGTGGGGGCATACCTGTTGAGAAATCTGTCACTCAGGAACCAAATTGGGTTAGGACTTCAGTATTTTGTATTGCCCCCTACATCTGGCTCAGTTTCCATCTTGGCATAAAGGAGGAACAGGCGCAGAGGGAATTATGGGGAAATGCCAAGAGGAAGGTCTCAGAGACCAGAGTCACAGAATTGCTCTGATCTGTTTCTAGTGAGTAGAGAGAGTACACTTTCTTTCCCTCTTGGAGTCCTTGCTCACTTGTTTTTTTTCTCTCTCTCTTCCTCCTCCCCGCTCCCTCTCTCCCTTTTCCTCTGTCTCCCTCCCTCCCTTCAACTAGCCAGGGGGAGAGTTGATACAGGGATGGGGCAGAGAGTGATAATTTAAGGTTAAAAGTTGACACCCCATCAGTTAGGCGAGCTGGGGAAGGAACAAGATGATGAGTCTTCACAGGTTGTGAACATTGAAACAAACAAAACAACTGGGGAATGGTGTCCCAGGGACTAGGTCCCAGTGAATGTCTCAAGGAATAGGGCCTTGACTGGACACAGCAGAGGCTTTTACAGGCATTGCCCTGAAGTAGCCCCCTGAAGCCTCTTGGTTTGGCCCTTCAGAGCAGACACTTATTTTCTCTGCTTTTTGCCTCTCAGGGCCAGGCAGAATCATCAGGGCCCCCTTGCTTGAAATTAGACTTCCTAAACTAACTGCCTTGGAATCAATCTCCACTCCCTTCCGTCTTCACACTCCCTTCTCTCTGCCTCTGGCCAAAAGTAACCTGTGGCTTCATAAAGCAATCTTTTTCTTCCCTGCGCCCCATCAGCTCCGCTTTCTCTCCCACTCACTTGCAGGAGCCCTCTCAACCCTCAGAGATCCCTATACAAGGGCCATGTCTGCAGCCTGGCCCCTAAGAACTTTGTCGACACTTCCCGATTTTTCTCTCCATGTCCCCTCTCAAGTCATCTGCACTCTTCACCCCAGGACAGAAAAGACAGAAATCTATCAGACCCCTCCCTGAAAGTCCTCTTTCTCCTTGGAACAGAGAGAGCTTTCAAACGTGGCTTCCTGAGTTTTCCAATTTGCTGGTGGGTGGATCTGGAGTGGGCATCCCGTCTGCACATCTGGCAGGGGGAGCTTTCCAGATTTTCCTCATGACTCAGGATCAGTTTCTGACTGCGAGGCGGGGCAAAGTCTCCTGAAGTTTCTGCGAGGCACCTCCCCCTGTGAGCAGAGCTTGGTACAGCCCAAATAGTTTTCAGGTTAAGAAAGCCAGAATCTTTGTTCAGCTGCACTGACTGGACAGACTTTGTAGGGGTTACCTGGCCAAGAGCGGTGGCGACAGCAGCAGCAAGGCTCCTGGGATAACTCAGGTGAGCAGAGAGGGCATTTGCACACTTTTCTTTGCTGGATAACTTGGAGGCTAGAGGAGGTGAAGCAACTTGAACTTTATAGTTGATCAAACTCTGCAGCTGTAATTTTTATGAGTTGTCGGAATCCAATAGGCGTGAGGAAATAGTTTGAAAACTTCAAAACGGATGGGACACTTTCTGATCAGGGGGATTGTGGTTGTCTGGTGATGAGATTTTTCTGGTGATATCTGGTCAGTTGTGTGTGGGGTTGTTCTTTTTTTGTTGTTGTTTTTGTCTTCTTGTGACCCAAAATACCTGATAAGGAAGAACGTGAACCTGGAAGGGTGGTGTGGAGGGAGAAACCCTCTCAAGCCTGACAGGGCTTCCTTCTGGCATCTGCTGACCCACAGCTGTGGGCAAATTATTGAAATGCAGACATGATTGTGGATCTACACTGTGTACAAAAGGTCTTTAAAAACCCTGGAATTGGGGTGCACGGGCTGTGCACTCTTGCACAAGACAGAGTGGCAGCGAAGGCTGTCCCGTCTCCTCGGCCGGGTGTGTGTGTGGGGGGGGTCCTCCTGCCCTGGTGACAGGTTGATATTCTTCTCTGATTTTCCCTCTAGCTTAAACTTTGATTTGCAGCTGGGGCTCTATCCCCTTCCTCCCCACTCTGCTGCCACTCACGGTCCAGGGTCTTAACTGGCTACTTGGCCAGAGTGGGATGGAGGGGGGAGGGCAATGAAAGGATCCACATATTGCAATTGAAAACTGGTTCTGAGGATTTGGAGCCTGCGGTTTGGGGAGAATCTTCTCAGAAAATGAAACAAATTCTAGCATTCCGACGGTCTCCTCTGGCTTCAGGATAAAGCATCGTGGTTTGTATTCATGTTTTACTGAAATACGGCTAACGTCTCATTTGTTAATATGGGTTGTGAAATTAAGGACATTGTATAGTGTGGGGGGATTAAAAAAAGATTCTTCAGTTGAGGGGGTGGGGGGGCTGCTAATTAACTCCCCTACCAGTTTGTCTGCATGTGTGCGTGTACGCGTGTGAATACTTGGAATTTGAATACTTTTCTTTATTTATCCTTACAGAATCCCTAGCAGGCCAGGGATAAGTCTAAACACTTGCGTTGTGAGGAATAGGTTAAAAAAAAAATCTTACCACATCCTTGGGTGTTTTCATTTCCTAAATTAAAAGAAAAAAAAATCCCCTTTTGACCCCCAGACAAGTGTTTCTTTGATTAGCCTTGATTTGAAATCATCTCACCTTCTGACAGCTTGCAATTCAAGCGCAAAACTCTTGCATGCATTCTTATGAGAAGAAGACAATGAGAATTCTCACAAGCAGGAGGTCTCAGTTTTCGGGCCAGCTCTGTCATTAACTGTGTATGTCACCTTGGATCCGGGCTTTCACCTTCCTGTAAAAGCCAGGAGCTGGGTGTCGTGATTTCTAAGGGTCCTTCCAGGTTAACATTCTATGAAAATTGGAAGTGGATTCTCGCAAGGCTGTAAAATGCGAGTTATAGGATGGGCTTATTCATCCAAGAGGGGGGAAAACACGTAGTGGGGCAAGCCAGCCAAGAAGAAGAGGTGGAAGAGAGAGGAGGGTATCAAATGGCAGAGGGGCCATTTTATATTGGTCTTTTAAAGGTCAGTGAGTATCTTAGTTAGGTAGGCGATTATGTCTCATTTTCCCCTAAGGACAGAGATGAGATTTAATGTGCTAAAAATGAATGTTTTCTAATACTGCTGCTGGACATTGGTCTTATGTTTAACAGTTAAAAGTATGTTTGCATGCTTAATTTTATTAGATCCCCCCACCCCACCAGCGTGATACCCTGCGGTATACGAAGCAGCCACAGTATTTCCATTGTTCTGACGGTGAAACTGAGGGACAGAGCTGTTATCTACACTAAAAGGTGGTATTTGCGACTTGATCCTGGATCTGCTGACCACTTGTGCTCTTTTTACGATTCCAAATTGTTTTGTATTCTTTGATAAATTTCTTCAATAATGGAATTAAAGGGAATTGTGCACTCTTTTTTATTCCTTCCAATTTCTTTGAACAGTCTTCTCTCTGGGTGGAGTAAATGTGTCCCAGATAAGGCTGGATCCAAGGACATTTATGGTCCCATTCCAACCCCAGGATATCTGGCCAACCATTGGAATCTGGTCAGCCATATGTTCCCTGGTAGAGGCGTGTGCATAGATGTGGGCTATGACTGCCTGTGAAGCCATGGGAAGCAGTATTCTCTGGGGAGCATGCCTGTCATCCTTGCTCGGGGGCCACGCTAATCTCAGTATCATCCCATTTTAGTGTCTGTGCTGCTGAAGCCAGCACTCTGTGGAACGTGGATGCTGAGTTTTTATTGCTTCTGCTTCTCCGCAGCACCCCTGCCTGTGAGGCTAAAGTGGTGTCTACTTTATGCCTGGACAGAGTTAGGTCTCCTGCATTCAGTTTGCTCTGAAAACTCCTAGTAGATGTTACCTCCTATCTTGCTTTGAGTACAGCACAGAGGGGGAAACTGGGGGTGGCGCGGGGAGGGAGGGAAGCCAGCCAAGGACACAAGCTCGGGAGCCATGCTCTCCCCATCTCTCCCCCTAAATGCCTGCCCTTCCTCTCCCACTCACTCTGGGCAAAAGCAGCTTGTAGCCTGCAGACCAGATTTCCTCTATCAGAGAACAATTCTCTTTAAGAAACTGAGGCAGATTTACCATTTTAGAGTAAAATCTGGTTTCTATGTTAAGGCTGACCCACAGGTGACAAACGAGTGATTTTCTTCTTAGGAGTTTTCCCAGTACCCCACCCCCCATGATTTCCAGTCCAGTATGTAGCAAAAACTCCATCCTCCAAATGCAGCCCTTGTATTACTCTACGTGGCAAGCTCCCTCAACTTCCCCTGGCAATTTCCCACTTTCCACCCTCTGGACCCACCCCTCCCACTTGCCTGCATCCACACAGCCTTCTTCATGCTCTATCTCTAGGCAGTATGTCCTCATTGAAATCGTACTGCTTGCCACCGTCGTCTCAATGCAAAAGCCCACACTCCGCTTCACCCAATCACCCATGATATGTACGACCCTCAGGACACGGGATCCCTTTGTTAGCCAGAGGCTGTCTTTGGTTGCTACCCTAAGCCCTAGCTTTGTTTCTGTTTACTGACTTCCTGAATATGCCATCTTTAACTTAAAGGCCCTCCTGTCTTCGCAGTTGGGTGCAGTAAGATAACCAAGAAGGAGTGCTCCCTTCCCCACTCTCCTGGGCTCTGGCAGGGCAAATTGTTTGCGACAAACCAACAAACCTGACTTACAAATTTCTGGGTTTCCAGAAGTTTTTTTTTTTTCCCCAGACTTATCTAATGAACCCACTGAGGTGAAGGGTTCCTATTCTCCCATGATCATCAGACCGTGGACATAAAGAACCTTTTCAATATCCACCGTGGCAATAAATTCTAGGCAAAATGCCTCCAAGTTAGGTATCATGTTTGCTTTGGAGGGTTTCCCTCATTTGAGCTTAAAAAAAAAAAGTCCCTTTGGTGACCAAAAGAAGCAGTATGCTGTGAGGGAACGCTGCACACTGAATCTGACATTACACAGACCCGGGCTGGAGTCAGTTTTGCGTTTCTAGCTGTCCCTTCTGCGAGTTGCCATTTCTGCGGATACAAAATAAAGGGCCCGGATAATGCCTCCTAAGCATGGCTGCCGGGAAGAGAACATGAACTGAAATGCGCGTTTCAGACGATACATGCAAATATTAATTGTCCGTGTAAGACCATTTGTCCACTCAACAAATATTTCCTGGACAGCGGGTTGTGCGTCCAGCTCTGTGTCAGGCCATGAGAGCACTGATGATGTGTATCTTGCCTTTCTGGAGCCCTTTCCGCTTGTTCAAAGCACTTTTACTCTAACCATCTCATTAGGTACAGCCACAGGGTAAGGAGGGCAAGAGAGATAACCCCACTACCCTGATGAGAAAATAGAGGCACAGAGGAACCAAGTCAGAAATGGAGCACAGTTCTACTCTGCAGGTCCAACGGGACTTGAGGCTACGATTTTATTCAAATGAAAGCCTGTCAAATTTCAGGCTGATAGCCTGCTATTCCGTATTTACTGTGCACCCCCAAATGCAAGTGCCTGCACCCGAAGCCTTGCCCTATACGCATCAGCTTGATATTCTGTCTCTGAAAGTGTCTACTGGGATCATACTGGTTTTTCAAATAAAACCTGATTTTCTTTTCAATTGATGTGGCTTCTATCTGTGGACAAGCTTTCCTTATATAACAGGGACTCGCACGTTGACTGAGCAGCAAGGGAGGCATGGGGGCAGAGGGCTTTCGCAAGAACAGGAATTATCCATTTATCCAAAACGTTCAAGGACTCGGAGGTTCTGGCAAACTAAATACCCTAATTGCCCCAGACTATCCCCCATTTACAATCCCCAGCCTCTGGCAGTCCACCAAACCTTCCAGGGAAAGCCAGAGGCACAGTAGTGTTTGCTATAAGTTAGAGCACACGTGAAAATTAGGGTCCCATTGTAACAGGCTCCAAAAAGGGGACTCGGTGTACATTCAGATAGGCTCTGATGCTGCTTAACAGAAAATTATTACTGATACCACTCATGCCTCCAAATACAATGAGATACACTTTAATATTTAAAATATGGGAACAGAATTGAATCTGATGACTAAAGGCATTTTGGTATTTTGCAGTGTCCTGTATGTAACCTTCAATTTGAAAAACAATGGTCAATAAATAAGGCTATATATTAGTTAAAAAAAAAACTATGGTTGTTTTTAGCTTCTTATTCTTTGAATTCAGAGAAGAGATAAGTTTGTTTTTATATATTGTAGTTTGCAACTAACGTCAAATTTGATTTTTTTTTTTTATGGTTTTCAAATAGGAAGTCTTCCTTACCAGTAAGGCATCTCAATGTAATACTGAAAGGACATGAAATAAGATAGTAGAGAGGTCTGATTATTATTTCACTTTTCATAAAATAGTGGCTCCTTCTTTATTAATTGGATTTTGAGCTGTGTTACCTACACAGACACTCTTTAATGTGCTAATTAGTTTTTTCAAACTTCTCCCACTTTTCGGTAGATACTCGGACCTTAGTCAGATTTGCCTGTTGCAACCCTCATGCAATCACGAAATATAGACATTTATCTGTAAAATATATTTTTAAAATAATTGGCACCATGTAAATTTTACAGCCCTCCTCTTACTAACCATTGAGCATCAAGAATCATTAAAATCATTACAAATCTATCTTTGTGAATCAAGCAAGGGGATTGAGAACCTTATTATCACCCCAAAGCTACTTAAAATCAAAGTTGTCTTTCAAATTTTCCCCACAAAAACCAGTTGTTAGGGACATTTGAGTGTGGGGCACTCAGATAGACCATTGCTTGAAGAGCCTCTATATTAATTCTCTATCTAGCCATGTGAGATTTTTTTTAAAGCAAAGAAAGCAACAATGTATTGCCATGGGATAAGAATCTATAGTCCATCAAATTAGTGTAACTGAATTTCAGAGTCTTGTTTTTAAAGCGGGCAGATGATTGCATGTTAGGCTTTGAAGAAGAAAGACACAATCTTTCTATCTTTCCTTGTATTTGGAGGCCATCTGCTGAGCTCTGTTGCCTGCATTAGCCTTCTTGGCCAGTAATAAAAAAATGCAAAGCTCTTTAAATGATAAAAGGAAGGAATTGTGTAAAGGGGCTCCGTAGAAGTGAAAGGGGCTGCTTCTCCCCGGAAGTGCAAAATGTGTGGCCCTCAGGGCATCAACTTATTCTGAATGTAATAAAATGACTTTTTTCTTTTATCTTTGAACTTAAAATTGTCCTTTGCTTGAAAGCCTCTCTATGTAAAATGAAAGATAGCCCTTTAAATGCTAATGACACACGTTTAATGAGCAATCTTAACATTTATTTTATATTTTTCAATAATGTTGTTCAGGCCTATATTGCCCCATTTGGCAGAGGAAGAAACTGAGGCCCCCAAATGTTTTAGGCACCTTAGGCAAAACCCCATGCTGAGCCTGGACCCTACTTTCCCTGAAAATCTTCACTTTTCTTCTTCTAAAGCCAAGCTCCACGTTCCTAGCTCCAGGAATAAGTCACTGGGGTGACTACTCTTTATCTAATTTCAGGTAATCTTCAAAATAATTCTTCCTCCAATGACCACAATTTTTCTCATTCTAGACATAGTTCGGCAGTATGGGTCCTCCTCTGAAGGTCTTCAAAAACCAGAAGTACCAGGAACTGAAGCAGGAATGCATCAAAGATGGCAGACTGTTCTGTGACCCGACCTTTCTGCCTGAGAATGATTCGCTTTTCTACAACCGGCTGCTTCCTGGGAAGGTGGTATGGAAACGTCCCCAGGTAACTTTGCCTTTTGTTTGTTGGTTGCTTTGCTTTTTACTTTCTGTCTCCTTCTCCATCTCTTTCATCATAACTCTGCCTGGTGCACTGTTTCTCTCACACAGACTACCACATGCAAAGTGATTTAGGAGACAGCTTTAATATGGCAAGTGTTATGGATCGGTGCTTCTGACTCTAGCTTGAGGTATCTTGAATTTCAGTCATATTTGGTCAGACAACAAATTTAAAAGAAGAACAACAAAACTCTTGATGGGACCAGCATAAATGAAATGAACTCTACAAGGACAAGATGGAGTTTGCATGGTGGGGAGGGGAGACTTCTTGGTTACTCTTTGGATACTGTCACCTGGATCCCCCCACCATTAGCCAAGTGGGATCTAAGTAACAGTGCCGCTCTTTTTTACCACCTATCAGTAGTTATTACGGTTCTTTGTGAAACAGCTGTATATTATGTCTCTAAAGCAAGTCTCAGGACTGCTTCACCAGCCTTGCGTGAGAGGGAGCTCAGTGTATACAATGATAGAATGATGGAATTTGTAGAATAAATGGCAGGCAACCTCGCCCTCTCTAAAGCGTATAACTGGAGGAAGGATATTACACCTGAGCTCCTTCCCGAAGTGGCTTCCCAAAGGCCACAGAGGACTGTTAGGAAATGTACAGGCTTTTTGGTTGCAACTGTTTAGTTGGAATTTCCAGGACTTACGCTCCGAAATGGACTTCTCACGAGAGCCATTGCAGTTGCCGTAGGTTGCCAGCAGGTGGTGCCAAGATACATTGGTCCCTTTAAGGCACTTGCGTCTCCTATGTGACTGGAAGGACAGGTCTTAGTGTTTGCCTGCAAAGTATGATAGCCATTGAGAATATGAGACTGGGAGAAGTCCTCTCCATCGGAAGGAAGATGACAGTCCTCCTGACTTTCTGCGCCTGCAGTTGTTGACATCCCTACAGATCACTGACCTGCAATAAAAATCCGGGAAACGTGAGCAGAATTCACTAGCCACTAAATTGGTATGCAGAGGGGTAAGTTTTGTTTTGTTTTGTTTTTGCAGAAATGCACAGAGAAAATAAAGATATGTAGTCTCAGTGCCACTCTTATGAATGGCTGATGATCATGAGGGGCACTACTCTTTTCTGATGCCTGGATCTGAAAGAAAGGACATCGATAGGGCAAAAATAGCTGAAAAGGAGGCAGGAAATTGAGGAAGGTTTTTTTTTGGGGGGGGGTGGAGAGGATATCTTTTTAAAATAGGTCAGACTTGAATGTATTTCTAGGCCAAAGAGTAAACAGTAAAGAAGAAAAGGTTGAAGACACAAGAGAGAGAAGGAGTGATTGATGAGGAAGAGGTCCTGGGGAGATAGGAGGAGACCCAACGGGTGGCAAAGTTGCAAGCCAACACGAAGCCATTTCCCAGATGTGAACCAAGCTGACAATGCTTTCTGTACTGGCTGGGTCTTGAGACACATGCTCCCTCCTCTCTCTTGGCTCAGTCCTTTGTCCTTTGCCGCCTTCTTCCAAATTCTGTGGACTGAATCCTAGATGGATTAATAGGGAAGGGAAAAACTTGATAACCATGGCAAGAATCCATCTCACCTCTGAAGCAAGCAATACCTCTTCCAGGGTGAGGGGTATCAGAAAGAAAGCGTGAATTGGGGTGGGTAGGAAAAAGAATCAGCATTTATGTTATGCCTACCACGGGCCTAGAGACTCTGTTTGGACTTTTCTGTACTTCTTTTTTTTTTTTTTTCCATTTCCTCTTCATTTGCCATGGCTTGGCAAGGTAGGTATTGTATAGATTTCTCCAATGTGATTCTTTTTTCTGCTTTGAAAACTAGAAGTAAATATTACTATGTCCATTTTATTGATGATGATACTGGGTCTCAGAGACAAGGTAAGAATTTACCTGGGGTCCAACTGCTGACACACTGGGATTTGAATCCAGGTTTGACCCCAAAGTCCACACTACCACGCTGCGTGGCACGGGACACAGAGCTATTTGGGTCCCCTCCTTTGCTAAGATTTGTAGTTTCCCCCAGTCAGTTCCCACATTCCTCCTCCCTGTGTTGATGCTGTACATCTGTTAAAAGACCCATACTCTCCCTTCTGAGAACATACCATGAGCTTAGTCTTAAGCCCAAAGGGAGCATCTTGAAAAACATTTATGGAGCACCTACTCTGTGCACCCTCTGTGCAATTAACAGACACAGCTTGGGGCGAGGTGCTCCCATTCTAGTGGGAGAGATGGCTATTGAGCTATCAAAGAGTTAAATAATAAATGAATGCCTGATATAAGGAATGTTATCTTCAAGCATATAGACAGTAAATCCTGAAGGGTTTTGAAGAAGGGGGAGATCAGCAGATTGGAGTTGTTGGGGAAGGGACCTCTTGTGGGAAGGAGGGAAAAATAAGGTTCTGGACCACCATCTGAGTCTCCTCAAAAGGCTCTGGATTCCTTTCCAGCCAGAGTGGAGGCCAAGCCTGTGGTCAAGAACCACGTCAAAGTTCTCTGGCCTCCCATCAGGAAAGCGGAGAGACAGCCCTGGGCCTCTCTGAATTGGCTCAGGAAGACCAGATGGGTCGCTGGCCTCACCCACTTCGTTGGCAAGGTTGAGAGCCTGGTTTGTAGGAAAGCTCACAGACATCTTGTCCCTTGGCATTCCACACAGCCTCATCCTCAACCAGGGCTGTTTTCTGAAGTCTCTAAAATGAAAGAAGCATGATTAAACTGATAGTCTCTGTTTCTTCCCTTTCCCATGTTTGAAAGCTTCCGCCTTTATAAGCCTTCATGCCTGTAAACCCCACCGCTAGTTGAACCAAATGACTTCAGTTAAGCCCCCAGTATCCTCGGGCAGGATTAAGTGTCCCCTTCTTCCCAACTACCCCTCCCTTGCTGTGTCCCAAGGAGCCACTTTAGATAGGCAGGGATTATGGGAATGTTTTGCAGTTACTCAGGGCTGGCTTATCTGCCATACCCTCCAGAGAAAAATTTTTCTCCTTAACTCCTCCAGGGGTCCTCTGGCCCCAGCTTTTGGCTCAGCTTCCTGGGTACACTGGTTTATGGCTTGAGACATGTGTTCTTGAACTTTCCTGTCCTTCTGGAGCTTCATCGTATACAGTCGTAGTAAATTCTAAACTATGCCGATTTATACTGACTTACAGTGTGATTGTAAGGCTTCAGGTAGAATCTTTAGGGCTGAAATCTGGCTGCCAAATTCCTATTAAAAAATCTCTTCTCCAGCCACTCTCCCCTCCTACCCCACCCTGGCTTTTTTTCCTGACTGACTCATACCCAGCTATGGTAGTGTCTTAGAGTCAGACACATCTAATCCCTGACTAAAGAGGTTCAAACCCTCATGGGGATTTGTGCTGCAGCTGTGGGGGAAGGGAGGGCAACCTGCACAAGATCTTCTATCAGCTCTGGTCGAGTATTGAGCTTTGTCCCTACTTACCATTTCCTTTGCCCAGGTTCTTCCATGAGGAATACCCTCCCCAGGGGCCATTTCACTACCCCAGGTGGGAGGAGGGTGATGAGGGTCTGGATGAAAGCCAAAGGTGGTAGGAATGGAAGGGAAAGTTCAATGAGGGGCAACATCAGAAGCAGAATACACAACCCTCAGTGACAGATTGCCTGGGAGGAAAGAGTAAAGGGGAAACACTTTTCGCTGTGCTAATAGACGTTTCCAGCTCCCTGCTGAATGGGGCACCTCCATGCAGTAGTTTTGGCCTAGGCTGGTCATAAAGTTCTTATCCTTCCTAGAGATCATGTCCCCCCATCCTTACTTGTCCTCATGTTTTCCACTGGTGACACAGTCAAAGAGAGTTTGATGGGTCCATCCCATTTATCTCCATCAGTCCTGCTTATTTTCAATGGTGCCATTTACCAGCTTTCCCACAGCACAATTTAGAGACTGTAAAATTTACCTGCCGAAAGAGTGCAAGGCAATGATTTTTAGTAAATTCACCAAGTTGCAAAAACTTCACAGTAGAACAGTCACATCATCCCCATGAGACTCTTTGTACCCATTTGCCGTGAGTAACACCGCCCCCCCCCCCATCACAGGCACTCACTATCTGCTTTGGGTTTCTATCTAGATTTGCCTGGCTCTAGAGATTTTACTTGGAACAGAAAAGTAGAAGTAACTAGCTTCTTTTGCTTAGCATAACATTTTCAAGGCTCATTCATGTGACAGCATGTAATCAGTTTGTCCCTCCGATGGCTGAACAGTATTTCATTTCATGGATGTGTACATTCTTCCCAATTAAAGCAGTTTGAGATTTATACTTGGAGTCTTCTAAGCCAAAGCCTGAAGGCTCAAATAAGATAATTATGTAATGACTTGGGTCAGCATGGCAAGCCTGGAGCTCTCTTGGAAATGCTCCAAGCCTGATAATCCTATGTCTCCCTCCCCAGTCTTCCAGAGGTCTCTGCGAAGGGAGATGAGGTGAGGACAATGGCAAGGACTCTCAGTGCTCAGCTAAGAGAACAAATTTCCTAGAGAAGCTGTTTTGCTTATAGAGGGCTTTGACTCAGGGATGAGGGTATGTGGGGACCATTTCTGGCTTTACTCTTGGTGTCCAACTTTCTAGTTGTGTGTGTTTCCCCCTAAGAAATTATTTTGCCTTGACAAATGATCCAGTTCAAGGAACACAGCAACTGTGCCAACACAGCTGGGAGCCATTAGGGGCCCAGCATCTTCCCTCCCTCTCAAGCCACCCAAATATGTGAATATGTGAGCTGTGACCTCTCCCCAACTCCATTCCTTACCGGTCCAGCAGAGCTCAGGCTACAATGGCCCCTCTTCACTCTCCATCTCAGCTCAGAGTTACAGAAAAATTTCTCCCATCTTACTTCCTTACTCCCAACACGAAGATACTCCATTGTCTGAAACTAGGGAAAAAGTAAATAAACAGCCATTTCATTATTTTCAAATGTGTCACCAAAAAAGTCCATTTGTCCGTTAGGTTTGCACTGGCTTATTACCCTTTATTTTTTCTCCCTCTTTAGCTTCTTTCTAATCTCTGACTTCCTGAAAGAGGTAGAGGTTGTAGCGTAATAAAGATTTTCTCCCATTTTCATGTCACGATGCTGACATACACCAGAGATTGATTCCCATTGAGTGAAATAAATTAAGGAGTTTAAAGCCGATTGGTGATATTTAGCCTGGAACCAAAAGCTGAGATATAACTTAAGTAAGTCTTTCCAAAATAATGAAGAGCTATTAGGCAAGTGTTCAGCAGAGAGGCATGAAGCATATTCCCTAACTATATGTCTTTTTGAAGAATCTAAAACTTCAGTCCTAGTTCCTACTAACTAGCTGCCTGCCTGGAAGGGCAAGTTGCTGCCTTTTCCTGAGCCTTTTTCTCCTTTGCAAAATAAACAGGTTGAGTAAATAATCCCTAAAATTTTTTTTAACTTTGACAACCTATGGCTGTTAATTTATCATGTTTTAAAATCCATTATTAAGTGGCCATCCATCATGCATGAAGAGTGGTAAAGGAAAACTGGGCCATGGGCCAGTTTATAAGAGGAAATAGAAAATAAAAGATTTTGGGGGGGCCCAAATTTATATTCTTTCATGATTACACACACACACACACACACACACACACACACACACACTCTGACCACATTCAGCTTAGATCTACAGGAGAATAATTACCCAGTTTCTCAATTTGAGTTCTGTTTACAAGTATTTGTTCATTTATGTGACCCTTTAAGTCTTGAATAAAAGCTGGCATGACAAAAGTGTTGGCTGAGCCTGGATCCCTGTTGTGAAATGAGAGCTTCATGGCAATCCAAGACAGTGTAATGCAACCCAAACCACTAACAACTTTACGTGAAACCAGCAAATAATTTGCCTTAATGATCTAAAAGCACACTTTTCCACACATCAGTGTCCACTTTATTGTTTTTCCATGCTAGGCAACTATTATTTGCATAATCTATACCCAAGAAATCATTATATAACTCTATGTCTTGCTCCAAATAAAATGATAACACCTGGCCCACAAGAAAAAGCTGTGTTTAGTTTCATCTTAGAAAGGGCAAAGAAACAATTGGGAGAAAAAGAATATCAGAGCCTAATTCACCCAACATACCTACTCTATACTCAATAAGTGAAAAAACAGACAAGTCCCAAACCATAAAAAGATATTAAGATATCTTCTTCTAAGACAAAAAAGTAATGTCGAGACACTAGGTATGCATCTTAAAAAAAAAAAAAAAGACCAGAAAATCCCAAACTGAAAACCCACCTAACCCTCTCTTTTTGGCAGAGTGATGCCCAATTAATCTTTATTTTGGATTTGTCCCTGCTTAGGATGTTTATTCCTTTCCAGAGTGATTTTGGCTTTTAAAGAATATATGGAATGTTTCATTCTGTAGACCAGACCCTTCATCAAGGAGGATTATGTCCATTAAAAAAAAGAGGTTTGAGAACCAGAAAAATATAGCTGTCTCCATTTAATAAATTTTAAAAAGATATATGTCTAGATTTTCTTTCCATTTGAGACTAAGATTTATTTCTGCTGGGTAAGCAGAATCTCAAGGTACCGGTCAACGGCTTCCTCCGTGAAGCTTTCTCCAGCTACTCAAGATTTCGTTGGTATTTCCTGCTTTTGAACTCTGCAAGTGCTGATTCTCTGAGTCACACAATCATGTCTTCAATTACGGGATATTATGGGGGTGGGGATGTTTTTGTCTATGTCTCTCTACCCATTGTGCCTCCATACTTCTCTCTTGTTGAACTGCCTCACGCTAGTCATCCCTAAAGCTTCAACTCAAGTGTCACTACTGCTATTCAATCTTTTCTATCTACCACCAGGGAGAGTTTGGGGAAACAAATAAATAGTGCCCCTCACCTCTGTCTGGCTTCCCTCAGAGCAACCTCTGTGGGAAAAGAGTGTGTTGAAGTGCTCCTGTGAGTGGTCAATTACCACCTGCTATTAGTGCTGCTGCCATCTATATTCATCCAAAGATGTGGAAAAATCTAGTTGCCATGGAGACTGCCTTCGCCTTTGCTTTTTGTTGGGGAAAGGGCTTTCTGTATAAGGTCTCCTAACTCATTTTCCCAGGGAGGGAGAAGCATTCACCAACAAACCCTTGTCTTTTGAAATGCAATTACCCTTCCAGGCACAGGTGCTTCAGAAAATCTCCTCGTGACCAATAGGACCAGAATGCAATGTGCTAATCTCTAGTTCCCTTCAAAAGCTCACTGCTCTAGGGAAAACTCTTCCAAACCACAATGCTAGTTATAAGCGCTCCCACCAGCCTATCTCAACCTGTCTCATTGTATCCCTGCCTCTCATTTCTCCTGCCACTTCCCCTTATATAACCCTATCTCTGTGGCCGGATGATTGACTGCTTTGTATTTGTCCTCACAAACCGCCCTCCCCACCCCGGACCTTCCCTTTATCCCATTTATGGAAGTCCTAGTCACTATCTTTGTCCTGCCTACCTCAGCTCACGCTGACTCTTGGGAAACACTTTCCACCCCTTAGAACCAATTATTGTATCCATAGGACATCTGTGACGACCCCCGTCTGATTGTGGGCAACATCAGCAACCACCAGTTGATCCAAGGGAGACTGGGGCACAAGCCGATGGTCTCTGCGTTTTCCTGTTTGGCTGTTCAGGAGTCTCACTGGACAAAGGTATCCCCCTCTCTTGTGAGATCTCACTCAATTTCCACCTTCTTGTCTTCCTTAGTAATTTGGGAAAAATTGGATTGTAAGGTTTTTAGATTGTTCAATTCTTGAATTATGAGGATTTTTTTTTTTTTTTTTTTTACCAATACAGAAAGTTGAAAGAATTTTACAGGGAGAACCTCTGTACTCACCTAGATTCTTACCATAAACATTTTACTCTGTTGGCTTTGTCACACATTAGTTGACCTTTTGTCACTTGTAGCCCTTTGATGTAGTAGCTCTGCCTACTGGTGTGCTCTGCACCAATTGGAGGATAGAGCCAGCAGGGGACAGGAAGTTACAGATATGAATAACAGAAAAGACAAGAAAGATGGAAATAGTTCTTTGAGACGGTTCTAATAAATTCTCAAGTAAAAAAATTCCTTCAGCATTTAGGTCAAGTTGAAGGCATTGAAATGTTGACTTGATTTGACTTTTCTTCAGAAAAAGAATTTTCGAAGAGTAATTTGTAACTGAATATAAAAAGAGGATTTCTTCAACATAATTTTGTTCAAGGTGTGAATCAAATCCATATAGAATCTACATGAAATCTCTAGGACAGAACTTTGAAACCTGAAAGTACAGGGGTCTTGTATTTCAGGGGTCTTGTATTTTCAGTGATTTTGTCTTTTAAAATGTCTTATTTAGGTGGTTAAACACGCGACTGTGAACGTTTGGATAGATGGTTTCTCATGATCGAGTTTGTAGATTATCTGTGGGAAATAAATGAATCCCTAACTGGCTTCCCCTCAGTCACCCTATGTGTATTTGGGGCCTCCATGGTAATATTATCCTCAACAAAACTGACCTAGGGAAGCAAAATTTGGGCAAAAAATGCCCAACCTAAGACTTCCCAACCTAGACCCAAACCAAGTTATTTGGTGTGCTTCCTAAGGCCATCTAGCTTTGCCAGAAGTCAACTGCAACTCAGTATTTGGGAGTTGTCTGGCGAATAAAACTTATACGACTGTTCTTATATTTCTAGACAATTCCCAACCATAAGGAACAGGAATGGGACCCTCGAAAGCTCGATAAATATGCTGGGATATTTCGCTTCCGTTTCTGGCATTTTGGAGAATGGACTGAGGTGGTGATCGATGACTTGCTGCCCACCATCAATGGAGATCTGGTTTTCTCCTTCTCCACCTCCATGAATGAGTTTTGGAATGCTCTACTGGAAAAAGCTTATGCAAAGTAAGGAGCAGGGTTGACCAGTCAGTGGTCAGGGTAGACGAGGGAGGGAAGGCCATATTTGTCCTTGGAAGGTCATTCTCACCCAGCCGAGCCCTTGAGTTTAAATGGAGTAGGATACCAGTCAGATCTAAGGCATTGCTTTGGGCCTGGGCCTGGTCCTCAAAAATCCTGGATGATAGAGAAATGAGCTCTTCTGGACTCCATTAAAACCCCTCCCTACTCCTAGGTGCCCCTTCCTGCTGCTAATCAGTGAATCACATAGCGTGATGGCCTCACTTGTTCTCCTTCCCTAATATTTACCTAGAGAAGGAAACTTCTTCATGGACTGTCCTTGCTCAACATAACCTAAGCTTAGAAATCTCTGACTATAATCTCAGAATACCTCTCATTTCATACCTCTAGAAAAGCCAGCTGGTAAATGCTGGCTGGGTGAGAACTGTTCTAGTTCTTGGGAACAAGATGTTGTCGACCTGGAAAAATCAGTTTACTGAGATAACCTTGCATATTTGTGCCCAGGCTGCTTGGTTGCTATGAAGCCCTTGATGGTTTGACCACCACTGATATCATCGTGGACTTCACTGGCACACTGGCTGAGACTGTTGACATGCAGAAGGGAAGATACACCGAGCTGGTTGAGGAGAAGTACAAGCTGTTCGGGGAGTTGTACAAAACATTTACCAAAGGAGGACTGATCTGTTGCACCATTGAGGTTTGTTGTCTCCCCAAAACAACCATTCTTTGCTCACACTACAAAATTAGTAGGGAATGTCACTCTTCCCCAGAAGTTCAGGAGAAGGCATTATGGTGTCCAGAAATCTAACAATATACATTGAGTCCTCGATCAGAGGCCATAGAGCTTTAACTTTCTTTATTTTTTAAGAATTTATTTATTTCAGACAAAGAGAGAGTAAGAGAGAGAGAACATGAGCCGGGGTGGAGGAGGGGCAGAGGGAGAAGCAGACTCCCCGCTGAACAGGGAGCCTGATACAGGACTCGATCCCAGGACCCTGGGATCATGACCTGAGCCGAGGCCAGACACTCAACAGACTGAGCCACCCAGGTGCCCCAGAGCTTTAACTTTTTATCCTTCTGTACCAAATATCAAACTGGGGGCCAGTGCAGTTTCTGAGCTGGTATAAGTAACCTCTGCTAAGTTATTCCTCCTGCCTCTGCCCCTGGTGGTAGAAGTTATAGCTGTTTGTTCACACAATAAACCAGGCCCACCAAATATTTAAGCTGCTTGTATCAATATACTATTGTGGGTAGCTTCAATCTGAATTGTTTAAGTGGGTTGTTATATTAAATTCTTTATTTCCTTTCTTTCACTTGCTTTGTGTCCAGTCAGGTGTCTGGATAAAATTTCTAACGGCTCAGGGAGAACTGGCTTCGACCATACTGGGGTAAACCAATCAAGGAAGAGTTGGAGCCAGGACTTGGGTCTCTCAATTCTTGTGGCTTTATGTATTTTCCTTTATTCTCAGTCTCCCAATCAGGAGGAGCAAGAAGTTGAAACTGACTGGGGTCTCCTGAAGGGCCATACATACACCATGACTGATATTCGCAAGATCCGTCTTGGAGAGAGACTGCTGGAAGTCTTCAGTACTGAGAAGCTCTATATGGTTCGCCTGAGGAACCCCTTGGGGCGTCAGGAATGGAGTGGTCCCTGGAGCGAGATGTGAGTGACGTTTCACTTGAACAGCCCTGTAGTTCTCTCAATGCATCCCTCCAGGTTGCTAGCAGGCTGCCATTGCTTAGTGACATCTGTGGGGTTTATCACCCAGCCAGAGGTGAAATAAAGCAGGCCCAATCCCCACCACTTCCGGTCCTTTGGTGTTGTGCTTCCTATAGGAAGTCAATGGTAAACCTAACTGCTTATCTCTTCGTTTGATTGCTTTTAGTTCTGAAGAGTGGCAGCAGCTTACTGTGGCAGACCGCAAGAACCTGGGGCTTGTTATGTCTGATGATGGAGAGTTCTGGTGAGAGGCTGGTTTCTGTGCTAAGGGCATTGGGGCTCCCACGTGGAACTACCGAGGTAGGTTTTCAGCACCATGTTCATTTCTTTTGGGTCCTCCTTCTGTTCAGGATGAGCCTGGAGGACTTTTGCCGCAACTTCCACGAACTGAACGTCTGCCGCAATGTGAACAACCCTCTTTTTGGCCGCAAGGAACTGGAATCAGTGGTGGGATGCTGGACTGTGGATGATGATCCCCTGATGAACCGGTCAGGAGGCTGCTATAACAATCGTGATACCTTCCTGCAGAATCCCCAGGTGAATTAATTTGGTCTTTTTGCTTGACCTCCAACTTCTCAAGGCCATAGGAACTCAGGTCTCACGTTGCAGTATTTCCTTGACATCGGTTTTTCCATTTGCAGCTGTTATGTAATATTCATCAACCTAGGCTTCTAGGGATTGGCTCAGATGCTGTAAGTCACTGCAGACTGTGTCTACTGCAGTGACGTATGTGGGCAATAATATTAAATCGGAGCCATCTCCTCTGGCTGCCTCTCCCCTGGCACCATATTGCTTGGCGTGACTCTTTGTGATTGTCCCTCATCAGACAGAAGGGATCTGCTTCCAGACACTCTCTCAATACTTTTTCATTTCTTGACTGTTCTCTGAATGCTGTCATTACACCTCCCTTTTCTCACCCAGAGCCAGGTCATTCTGCCCAGGATCCGAAGCACTACCCCATCAGTAACCCCATCCCATCCATCCTCCATTACAATGCTCTTCCATGTGATCCACTGGAGTCAAGCCCGGGCATGCCCCAAAGCACAAAATCCAAACATTCAAAAGCCTGAAACTATAATAATCTTGATGGTTTTGCCCCCAGATGTGTTGATGAGATACCCACAGGAGGCCAGAATTCTGACTGACCTTATGTGGGTATGTCTTTTCTATCCATGGGCCTCATTGGCCAGGCATTTGGAAGGACACTAAGATGAGTAGGCTGATTTTTTTAAAATATTTTATTTATTTGACAGAGAGAAATCACAACTAGGCAGAGAGGCAGGCAGAGAGAGAGGAGGAAGCAGGCTCCCTGCAGAGCAGAGATCCCGATGCAGGGCTTGATCCCAGGACCCTGGGATCATGACCTGAGCCGAAGGCAGAGGCTTTAAGCCACTGAGCCACCCAGGCGCCCCTAGGCTGATTTTTTTAAACTCATACTCCCCCCCTCATTCTTTCCATCTTAATTGTCCTTAAAGAAAGGAAAGCTCCCATTACCGCCCTGCTCCCTGCCTGACATCATCCCCATGTACAACCCTGGAAATGTTTCAAATATCAGGCACATTGAGCTAGAGAAACGGGCTTTTGGCTTCAATCTTAACTGTCTGCACAAGATTGATCTTTATGGGTCTTGCAAACCTATGGTTCTGAATTTGTTTTCTGTTTCTTGCTAGAGGGAGAGAAAAAAGCAGAGAGAGAGAGAGAGAGAGAGAGAGAGAGACAGAGACAGAGAGAGAGACAAAGAGAGAGACAGAGAGAGACAGGCCAAGGGAACAATCAGATACCTTTTAGTTTTATTGCCCAATGGCACGATGATGCCCTGAGATGACGTTTCCCAGTCTCAGGCACAGGTCTGCAGCTTTCCTGCAGAGGGTGGCAAAGAATCAATCAGTTCTCCAAGGAAGTGGATCCAGCCCCACCCCAAGCCACATATCTGGGCTGGCTGTAGGAGTCTAGCCAAGGGGGGTGCTATAGTATCAGGCTAAGCCAAACAACTATAGTATGAGGCTGAGCCAAACAAAAGTGCCTCTTGCCTTTATGGGTTCTGGAATTTTTTGGTGGGCAGCTTTTTGAAGCAAGGGTAAATTTAAAATAAACCCAAGATCTTACCAAGAAGAATAACCTCTTTGGTATCAAAGACCCAGGCATGAAGTTGTCTCTCAATCCATGCCAAATGCCATAGGGAGGAATGATATATGATCTCCACTTAGCAAGCCCATGAGTTAGCCAAGGCCTCATGTCTGGTCCATGGCAAAGCCCAGAAAATAATCAGAGTCTCTGTTTCTCGATGTAGTTATCTTCCCTGAAATCTGAGCTGGCTCAGCTGAAACAGAAGTGCTAACTAAAGTCCTTGGTGGCTTCTTTCCCTTAGTACATCTTCACCGTGCCCGAGGATGGGCACAAGGTCATTATGTCACTGCAGCAGAAGGACCTGCGTACTTACCGCCGCATGGGAAGACCTGACAATTACATCATTGGCTTTGAGCTCTTCAAGGTAAGATTGGGCATGTGGAGCAGAGAGAATAATGACAGAGTCACAGTGGGGAGGGGAATGAAGATAGGTCCAAGGATAAAGAAAACAGAGGACCTAGGATCTCCTAACACAAACACTGTGATTCTAGTGGGATGGAGCATTTTGTCCTGTCTCATTTCCAGGTGGAGATGAACCGCAAGTTCCGCCTCCACCATCTCTACATCCAAGAGCGTGCTGGGACTTCCACCTACATTGACACCCGTACTGTGTTTCTGAGCAAGTACCTGAAGAAAGGCAACTATGTGCTTGTCCCAACCATGTTCCAACATGGCCGCACCAGCGAGTTTCTCCTGAGAATCTTCTCCGAAGTGCCTGTCCAGCTCAGGTTCAGTTCCTGTGGCCAGCCCTGCAAACTCCTAGTCTCTGCTTTGTCTCCAGTTCTGACCCCCCACCAACCTCCCTTGACCCTGTTCCTCCTATGCAGACATGCAAAAGGACAACCTGTCTGAGTCAGACTTCACTGACATGATGGTGGTAGAACTATTTCTCAAAATGGTTATTTTTGTAACCATGAAAAATTCCCCAGGAGAGATCTGAGCTTCAAAGCTCTGGGCTGCCATTTCAGGGGAACAGGCCTATAGCCTAAGCTTTCCGATATACATCTTCTCTTCCATTTTCTGGCTGACTCTATTCTTCTCTTAAGCAGCTGATACTCCTTACTGCTCCTCTATTATATTCTGAGTGCTGGGTCACCAAAGCTACCTTCTCACCCCAACCCTGTCTACTCTGATCTTTATCTTCTGGTCCTTAATGCCAAGGGAAGAGAAAACAGACTCATAAAATATAAGCCATGTCTGAGGAGGAATGAGCTGGGTCACTCAGCATTTCATGCTTTTCAGCAACAATGGCTGCCTTAGCAGGCCAATCTCGTCAGAGGGCATTCATCATCAGTAACGTGTCTTCTCTTCGATGTTCCAGGGAACTGACTCTGGACATGCCCAAGATGTCCTGCTGGAACCTGGCTCGTGGCTACCCAAAGGTGGTGACCCAGATCACTGTTCACAGTGCAGAGGGCCTGGAGAAGAAGTATGCCAATGAAAGTAAGAACTGCAGAGGTGTCTGGGAAAGCAAACTTCAGTTTCATTTATTGCACATATGTTTAGAAAAGGTGGTCACGAACGATTCTCTCCAGGGGTATTTTCAGCCTCGGAAAATCAGGATGGCTGTTGACCTGGACAGAGAATGGGATGTGAACTTCCTTGGGCAAGGCCTACATACTATTCACTTTTATAAAGGATGGGGAAGAAAAGGGAATTGGGAACCAGGGTTCAAGGTCACCTGGTACCCAGGTGTTAGGCTGAAAAGTCCCTGTGAACTAGTTTCTCGACTGTCTAGAAAGGGTACTGTAATCACTCTGTTAAACGCGACTGTTGCTTTGTTCCAGCCGTAAATCCATATTTGGTCATCAAGTGTGGCAAGGAGGAAGTCCGTTCTCCTGTCCAGAAGAATACTGTCCATGCCATTTTTGACACCCAGGCGATCTTCTACAGAAGGACAACTGACATTCCTATTATAGTGCAGGTAAGACTGTGAACAGGAAACCTCCCCCCCAACCCCACCCCCACCCCCACCCACGCCCTGCCTCCAGGATGGCTCCCATTCCATTCCAGGTGCTAGATTATCCCAAGTATCTAGGATATTCAACTATCCAGGATACAGAGCAAGGGTCATTCTGGGCTTTGGTTGTTTGTTTTTACTCCAACACACCTACCACCAAGCACAGACACTGACTTCCTCATTAATTTCCATTGTAAATATCCTCTTCTCTATCCCGTTCATTGTGGGCAGAAGCTCACACACTCACAGATACACATGCTGTGACATGTACTATAAAATCCTATGAGGGGAAGCATATGCCAGGTCAGATGATCCTTATCCTGCTAGATCGGCATGGACCACTATCCTTTGGCTGTTTTTCTGACTCAGTGTCTCTGCCCAGCTGCCTTTACAAAGCCTTCACATAGCTTGAGGCTGACCTTGAGCCCTCCTGGCTGGCTTGTCACCACTCCTCTTTGAGGTAGCCTTCTGTCAGCCAGAGCCCATTATCAGGAAAGAGTATCTCAGTTTTAAAGCAGAGCTTTCCAAGTTCAGCATTGGGTTCTAGATGCCATTGGGCCAAGTCTGGTCTCACAGAGTGTGGTTCACATTCGCTTTCTTGACTTGTCTCTCCAGGTGTGGAACAGCCGGAAATTCTGTGATCAGTTCCTGGGGCAAGTTACTCTGGATGCTGACCCCAGCGATTGCCGTGATCTGAAGTCTCTGTACCTGCGTAAGAAGGGTGGCCCGACTGCCAAAGTCAAGCAGGGCCACATCAGCTTCAAGGTCATTTCCAGCGATGATCTCACTGAGCTCTAAATCTTCAGCTCTAGGGAATCCTGACAGAGCTTTCCAGCCTTCCCTTTTCTGTCAGGTGCCAGGTCTTACCTAATCCATACTCCTTTCAAAGAAAGAAACTCACAGTAACTAACTTTCCCTTTCCTCTGATAAATTCCCCATACCTCCCGATCCAGGTAGCATCAGTAGCTACATAACCTATATACCTCCAGCAGCTGGACAGGGGGAGGTGACAGTCCTATGTGGAGATCATGTAGATGTTTGCCAAAAAAAGATCTCTGGGACTTCCGGGGGTGCGATTTGAGCAGGACAACAACGGCCTGGATACCCTACAGAAGGCTTTGCAGCTTTCAGGCACCCAATGTTCTCTCCCCTGTAGGGCGTGTTGAAGAGGGAGGAGGGGTGATCAAGGCCAAGCTGGTCTAGCCTGATATCCCAGCTCCTGACTGAACACTACAGACTTGCCAGCAGCATTTTAGTCAGCGGCCAGAGCCTGCTTCTGAGTCCCCAGCCCTTATCACCACCAGCACTCATTGCCACCTCCGCTGCCACCACCATCAAACACCACCAAACATCACCACCCCCGGAAAGTGGTGTCCTGCCCTCACCCAAGTCACCCCCCACAGTAGGTTTTACCTTCATGTTGAGGAAGCTTCCTAGGTGCTTAATGATGAGCCGGAGTTCAGTGAGGTTGAGTCAGCGAGTAGAAAGGGCCTGAGCTCCAGCTCGATGGAAGCCAGCTGTGTGCCCCAAAGAGGGAAACGTGGAAGAAGCTGCAGTGGGAGACAAAGCCTCGGTCCCCCACCCATCCACACACACCTACACTCACACACGCGCATGTGGGCGCGCACGAACTACCGTTCAGGCAGTCAGCGGGCAAGAGGAAGGACGAATAAGTACCACACACCCCCGAAAGGATGAAAAAACCCACCCAGGCATATTGTACAGCCAATTTGGGGCCCCTGACTGCAATGTGAAACCTCCTGCTGCTGCTAGGTTTACAAACAAGCCCATTGTCCTGTGCCTCCTTATATCATTGGGACTGAAGACCCCACCTGGGGGCTTGAGATTTTGGGTCCCAACCCTAGGCCTCCCGTTTGGGAAGGTTTGCTCCCTGGGGGCATTTTTTTTTTTTTTTGCCCTCTTGTTTTTTCCAGTATTTCTAAGGAATTTTCTCTACAGTCAGTCCTTCTGAAATGTTCTTCCCTCTGTCTCATCTATCAGCATTCTACCCTTCTTTCAAGGTCCAGCATAGATACCACCTCCACCATGAAGCCTTCCTAACCTCTCCCAATCCCCACTTCAGACAATATTTCAACGCTTTTTCTGCAATGATGAAGAAAAAACATAGTTGTAGTACTTAGTCTAGTCCAGCACGCATTCATTTAAAAACATATTTTGTAGGTTTCTTTTTTTTAGCTCACTCATTTCTTACCATGTTTTCCAGTCTTTGTAACTTCTGCAGTGCCTTCCCACCACACTGCCTTACATAATCCAAACCACAATAAAGTTCACATTCAATAAACTGACCGGTCTTGACTTGATTTGTTGGCCCAGGAAAGATGGCAGGAGTGACCATCTCTTGAGACTCATTCTGGAGCCACTAGGGTTGGTAGTAGGGATAGGGAAATCTGTGCGACCTGGCGCTAATCAGGGGGGAGGTTGGGAAAATAGAGGGGGAGCTCTTCTATTCCACACTTAAGGATATTTACATGGTATTTGGGGTTACACGATTTTGAAACCCTTATGGGTTTGGACTCTAGGCCAAAGCTACAGTGGCCAGATCTTTCAAGTGCAGACCTCCCAGCAGAAGAAAATACCATCTCCTTTCTCCATCAGCCAAATGGATGAGAAGACTTCATGTACTTGTTTCCACACTCAATATGTCATCTGCCCATCTTAGGGTAAGTTATGGAGAAGCTTGTCTCCGTTTTCCTTGATCCCTGCCTCTTGACAGACAAGGCTATCTAGGCAAGGGAGGGGTCTCCAACCTCAGCAGAACAGTCCTTCCTTTAATAAAGCCCTCCATCCCTGTCCCTACAACACTAGTTCTGATCACACTGGAGAGGCCATTTTAAATACAGGTGTCCAGACGTGGTAGAGCTTTGTCAGAAATGAACTCTACAGTACAAGTAATGTAATAGTTCTATATGGTCAACAGATGGCACTATGATATTACAATTAAGCTCAAAGAAGCTACTACTTTTTTTTTTTCTTGCAGGGTAAGAATTTTTTTCCTCCTGCAAATCCAACGGTAGAAAGAAAAAGGAACGGACACTGTTTTTGATTGTTTGCTGTGTGTCAGTTTCCAGGCCCAGTGCTTTACACTATTCACCTCATTTTAAAGCCCATAACAACCTTACAATGTGCTGTCATTATCCCCCTTTTCTCAAAAACAAGGAATTTCAGTCACTGAGATGCTAAATACCCTACTCAAGATGGTTCAGTTATTATTAGTTAGGCAATCATATCTATTGACTCCTAGACCACAACCTTTTCCAGGAAAATATGCCGTCCCTCAGAAAGTGGAAATATCTTCCTTACATTTATAATACCAGCTGTATATCCACAGTACTGTACCAGGCATACATACAAAATGTGGCTCTCTGAATCTTTACCTCTCTCACTTACTCATGCATGTTGGTACTTACATTCACACATGTATAATTTGTCAGTACACTTGGGTTTCCCAAAGGAAATCCAATGCACTAATATACACCACTATGTATTTGACCACAACAACACGAGTGTATCTCAAAATCATTATGCTGAAAGAGCCAGAAAAGAGGATACAACCTGCCTGATTCCATTCATAGGAAACCTTGAAAATTCAAAAGCCTCTCCAATAACATAAAACTTACCACTGATTGCCTAGGGAAGTGGGGAGGGGAGAAAGAAAAATAGTACAACGTGACCTGAATCAACTTTGGAGGGTAATGACTACATTCATTATTTTCTAACTACTCTGTGTTGTGACCATTATGTTGGTTCCACAACTGTGTGCATTTTTCAAAACACAACTGACTTTTGCTGCAAATAAATTCTTTAAAGATTTATTGGAGACGGAGAAAGAGAGAGAGTGTGTGTGTGTGTGAGCAGGGGAAAGGGCAGAGGAAGAGGGATAGAGAGAATTTCAAGCAGACTCCAGGCTGAGTGTGAAGCCTGATGCAGGGCTCAATCCCAAGACCCTGAGATCATGACCTGAGCCAAAATCAGGAGTTAGACACGTAACCAACTGAGCCACCCTGGAGTGCCACTGTAAATACATTTTTAGAAAGTAAAGTCCTTACAACCACTTCACCCCAAGACTGATCCTTTAAACTTCTGTAGGTATTATATCTAAATACATTAGAAACTCCTCCAGACAATATTATATATAATATATATATTTTGTTTGTTTGTTTGTTTGTTTCAATTGTTGTACATATTTTTTTAAAACCTAAGAGGAGGAAAATAGTCTCGTATATTTACCATTTCTGTTTCTCTTTATTCCCAAAGTTCCAAGATTCTCCCTGGTATCATTTTATGTTTAGCCTGAAGAACTTCCTTTGGTATTTCTTAAAGAGTTGTTTGCAAATTCTCTTTGTTTTTCTTCATCAAAGCATGTCTTTATTTTGCCTTCATTCCTGAAGGGTACTTTCAATGGATATAGGATCCTGGTTTGGCTGTTCCTTCAGCAATTTATTTTTTTTAAAGTAAACTCTACTCCCAAAGGGGGTTTGAACTCATGGTCCCAAGATCAAGAGTCACATGCTCTACCAACTGAGCCAGCTAGGTGCCCCACTCTCTTGGCAATTTAAAGTGATCTCTTCGTCTTCTGTCCTTCATGGTTTCTGATGAGAAATCTGCAGTATTTCAAATTATTATTACCATATGTATTATGTCATTTTTTTCTAGCTGCTCTCAAGATTTTTCTCTATTTGTGTTGGGCAGTTTTATTATCTGTTTATGTGATTTTCTTTAAGTTTATACAGTTTGGAGTTCACAGAGTTCTTAAATCTATAAATTTACGTCTTTGATCAAATTTTGGGAAATTTGAGGTGATTATTCATTCAAAAGTTGCTTTCTGCACCAATCTCTTTTCTGCTCTTTCTGTGCCTTTAATGTCATGAATTTTGGACCTTCTGATATTGTCCCAGAGATCTTGGAAATCTCTCTAGTATTTATTTCCTTTTTCAGTTGGTATATATGTTTTTGACTTAAATTTTTCATCTTAGAAATGTACATGGTGTAAATGATTTGATACACCTTATCTTCTTGGGCCAGGAAAAGATGGTGGAAGTGATGTCTAAGCCAATCTTAATGGGTGAAAACAACCCAATGAAGAAAAGAGGTACCAACAATCACAGGCAGGAGAATGATGTGTGTATGTGACTTGCAAGAGAACATGGAATGTTTGGAGAAAAACAGTTTGTTACAGTTGACACATATGGAACCAACTTGGGAATGATGAAAGATGGTGCTGGAGAAGTAAATGGAATGAATCATATAAGATCTTATACTTCAGGGTAAGCACCTTTGACTCAATCAACCCTGAGAAAACTCTAAGGAGTCAGGATTGTCCTGAGGACAATTGGAAAACTGAATTTTTTTTTAATGTGAATTGAGTTTCTTTTTCTTCTTTTTACTTTTCTGATTTTCTCCCATTTTAATGAACATGTATCACTTTTGTATTATAATGGTTTTAAGTGAAATATAATTCCCTTATCATATGATTCATCAATTTGTAATGTGCAATCCAATGGCTTTTAGTGTATTTACAGAGTTGAGCAACCATCACTGCAAGTAATTTTAGAACATGTTTATCCCTTCCAAAAAGAAACCCTGTACACTTCAGCAGTCACTTCTGACTTCCTCCCAACCCTCTTCCCTTCCACTCTAGGAAACCACTAATCTATTATGTGTCTATGGATTTGCCTATTCTAGACATTTCATATAAATGGGATCATACGTGTGGCGTTTTTTGGTCTGCCTTCTTTCATTCAGCACAATATTTTTAAGTTTCATCCATATTGTAGCATGAATCAATACTTCATTTATTTTTATTGCCAGATAATATTCCATTGTATGCCCATACCATGTGTTATTTATTCACTCACCAGTTGATGGAAACTTGAGTTGTTTCCACTTTTTGCCTATTATGAATAATGCTGTTGTGAACATTCATGTACAAGTTTTTGTGCAGACATATGTTTTTAATCTTCTTGGGTATATATAACTAGGAGTGGAATCACTGGATCACATGGTAACTCTATGCTTAACTGAGTAACTGACAGATTATTTCCCAGAGCAGTTGCACCATTTTGAATTCACACCAGCAATATATAAGGGTTCCAATGTCTCTATTTCCTTGCCAATACTTGTTATCTCTCTTCTTTTTTTCTAGTTTATCCAGAAATAATTGACATACTTCACTGTATATGTTTAAGGTATATAGCATGATGATTTGATAATGTTTAAAGTATACAGTGTGATTAATTTATACATACTGTGAAATTATTAGCACAATAGGTTTAGTTAACAACCATAGTCACATGTAGATACAATAAAAAGAAAAAAAAATATTTCTCTTTGTAATGAGAACTCTTAGGAACGACTCTTTAAACACCTTTCCTATATATTGTATAGCAGAAATTAACTATAGTCTCTGTATTGTACATCCCATCCCTTAGTTCTCTTATAACTGGAAATCTGTACCTTTTGACCACCTTCATCTGATCCCCTCTCCTCCACCCATTGCCTCTGGTAACCATAATCTGATTTCTTTTTCTTTTCTTTTTTTAAATTCATGACCGATAGACAAACATAGAATATGTGCTGCCGAAGCAAGCACCAGATAGACAAACGTAGAGAGAAAGAGGCAGAAGAAGAAACAGGTTTACCATGGAGCAGGGAGTCTGATGCAGGACTCGATCCCAGGATCCCAGGGTCATGACCTGAGCTGAAGACAGACACCTAACCAACTGAGCCACACAGGTGTCCTACTATTCTTTTTAAAATTTTTTAAAGATTTTATTTATTCATTGGAGAGAGAGAGAGAAGTGGGGTGGGGGGAGGAGCAGAAGGAGAGGGAGAGGGATTCTCAAGCAGACTCAATGCTGAATGCAGGGGGATTGATCTCATGACCTTGAGATGATAACTGACTGACTGAACCACCTAGGTGTCCCTTATCTATTTTTCTATGAGTTTTGTTTTCTTGATAATTTGCACCCTAGTGTGTAAAGTGATGTCTCATTATAGTTTTGATTTGCATTTCTCAGATGGACAATAATGCTGAACATCTTTCTATGTGCTTATGGGACTTTTTACATCTTTTTTTTTGGAAAAAAATGTCTATTCAGATCTGAGACTTCTAATTTCATTCTTCCCTTTCAAAACTGTTTTGGCGATTCTGGACCACTTCCACTTCCACATACATTTTAGAATAGACTTGCAATTTCTATAAAGAAGCCTTCTGCAATTTTGCTAAGGACTGCATTGCATTTATACATCAGTTTAGGGAATATTGCCATTGTATTATTAAATAGCATTTAATTTATCAGAATGAACATGGGACATATATTAATTTTTAGATAAAAGTAACACTAATATTATTTATTTACAAAATGGTACACTACCCCCTTTGAAGGGCCCCTCTCTCAATAAGAACCCCATATCTCCTTATTGTATTGCTTCTAGTTGGTCCATTAGAGAAGGAAATTAGAACTGGACTATATCAAAAAAAGGTAGCTCCAATCCTAAGGATTCTTGGTTTTGCAGACTCATTTTTCATGCAGTCTCAAGCTGGACAAGAGTAGAGTAAAACTATCTTTGATTAGGAAGATACCATTTGCCAAGTCTTACACCCTGCATTTCTTCACAACATTGTCTCAATCAATCCTCACAAAAACATTTTACATGGGTAGAACTATTTCAGTTTAATAGATAAAGAAGTGAAATCCTGGGGGGTTCACAGAATTGGATCAAACTCACAGGACAGTTAGGTGTCAGAGGTGGGATTGGAATCAAAGTTGTCCTAACTCCAGAGCCTTGATATGCCCACTGCTCTCATGACCCCAGACCACTGAAAGTCAGAAAGCATCTATCCAAATACTTTTCTAACCCTGCTTCCCAGAGCTGGAAAAGGGTCTCTTCTTTCTCTGGACTCTCTTAGAATATTGAGTTGTTGCCAGATGCTCTTTAGAGATGTTGAGAGTCACAAGAAAAGTTCATAGTCTGTGCCAGGGTCCTTATCCAAGTTGACCTGGTCCTTGGCACACTCCATCTCTCTGCAGGAGCTCTGCCCAGAGAAGGGCATTACTTTTTATTTAGGACTGAACTTATAACCCAACAACCCTCCTACTTTGGAATTTCAGCACAGACCTTCTCACCTGGTAAATCATTTAGGATGAAGCTCTCAGTGATAATTGTGTAAGAAGATTTTAAATTGTGTAAAAACATTTTACTCCATAGTAGAATATTTCTGTGTTTATAGCTCTAGACCACTATAGAGATATTTCCAAAAATTCTGAACATATCAAACCCATTCAGAAGGCTCATGCCTTCTCAGAGCATCAAAATAAGAGGAGAGTTAGCTTACTTTTTGGGAAGAAGGTTAACCTGCAGCAACAAGAAGGATAAATCCAAACACCATGGAATGGGGAACTGTATGATTCCCCTGAATGATGCCCACTGTAAAAATGTCTTCTCTTCTTCCTAATCAATTTCTGAGTTCTCAGACCCAGAACTAATGACACTCTTGGGTTTATATACACTTCCCATGGGATTATATCAAGGAAGAGTTTACTTACAGTCACAAGCTATACCAATGCTCTTCGCCATTTTTTTTTTTACTTCCTAGTGGCTTAGGGATCAATAATTTTGATGTCTTGATGTGAATTTCGTATGTGGTCCTCATTTCTCTCCAGGGATTTTTGATCCAATGTCATGGTTTATGTTCAGGAAGTATTAGACAAGCTCTTGAACTTTTTTTTAAAAAACGATTTTATTTATATATTTGAGAGAAAGAGAGAGGGAATGAGTGCAAGGATAGGGGCAGATGGAAAGGGAAAAACAGACTCCCCACTGAGCAGGAAGCCTGATGCAGGGCTCAATCCCAGGACCGTGGGATCATGACCCAAGCTGAAGAAGGACGTTTAACCAATGAGCCACCTAGGTGCCCTGACAAGCTCTTGAACTTTGCATGAGGATCCACATGAAGGGTTTACCCTGAAGAGCAAGAGGTCCATCATGATGATGCCAGAGAGTCCATGGAAAGGATTTAAAATGGGTTATGACCTAGTCAGATTTACTTGTTAGAAAAAAAACCTTCTAGCCACAATGTGAATCAGAAGAATGCCAAGAGTGGAAGCTAACTGACCAGTTCCTAAGGCCTTCATTACTTATTTTCCTGTATTGTTGCAATAAGCCCCAGAGGTTGTAAGGGTAAAAAGTAAGGGAGAGTTTAGGATATACTTAACAAAAAGAATCAAGAGAACTTCATAACTGAGAAAAATGGCAGGGATAAATAAGAAGAGGAGAAATTTAAGGATGATGCCTAGGTTCCTGACATGGGTGGTGATGAGAAAGAGAAGGTAAGGAGAGGATCTGACACGATGAATATGAGATAATGCATTCAGTTTGAGGCACATTGAGTATCGAATGCTTTTGGGACAAATCAGTACAGATTTCAAATAGGCAGATGAATTTATTATTAGGGCGTGAAGTTAAGAGGAGACACTGGCTGGAGATAATTATTTGGGAGTTATGATATAGGTGAGAGCTGGAGACATAAGTGTGAATTTAAAAAGACCATGAAAGGGGCACCTGGATGGCTCAGTGGATTAAGCCTCTGCCTTCGGCTCAGATGATGATCTCAGGGTCCTGGAATTGAGCCCCACGTTGGGTTCTGCTTGGCAGGGAGCCTGCTTCCCCCCTCCCTCTCTGCCTGCTATTCTGCCTACTTGTGATCTCTCTCTCTGTCAAATAAATAAATAAAGTCTTAAAAAAAGAAAAGACCATGAAGGAATCCTGGGGGACACTTACATGTAAAAATGGCTAGAAGTAGGATTTTGGAAAAGGAACTGGAAATGTGGCAAACAGGCGAGAGAATGATGAGTAGAGAGCAGTTACAGAACCAAGAAAAGATAGAGTTCCAAGAAGAGAGGAACAGCCAGCCACATGGGTGGCTCAAGTCGGTTGAGCCTCCAACTCTTTGCTTTGGCATAGGTCATGATCTCAGGGTACCACGATCAAGCCCCATGTTGGGCTCTGCACGCAGACAGAGTCTGCTTGTCCCTTTCCCTCCCCCTCAGCTCCTCCTCTGACTCACAGACACATGTGTACATGTTCTCATTCTCTCTCAAATAAATAAATAAAATCTTAAAAAGAAGAAGACAGGAAAAGCCAACATTCGCTGAGTCAACTAAGTTTTATTGAGTGCCTACTCTGTGCCTGGGGATGTTTCAAGGAATCAGAAAAAGGATACTTGCCCTGGTGGAGCTTACATTCAACTGGGAAGAGTTAGACAATGGACAAAATAAACAAACAAATGATGAAGTGTGAAAGAAGTTGATTGATATTAAGGAAGAAAGGACCAGAGAAAGCATATCAGGAGTTCTGGTCAGCGAAGTTTGGTTGAAATGGGATAATCAGGGTAGGTGTCATTGAAAAAGAAATATTTGAGAAAATAGTTGAAGGAAGTGAGACGTGAGACACGTGGATATCTGAAGGAAGAGTTTTCCAGTTTGAGAGCAGCCATCACAGAGACTCTGAGGCAAATGCATGCTCGAAATATTTGTGGAATAGTAAGAAACCACTGTGTGTGGAGCTGAATGAGTGAAGGAGAGAATAGGATGGAATAAGTAGGTAAGAGGGTGGTCCATGCCCTGAAAGTAATTAGAAGGATCTTGTCTCTAAGAGGAATGTGGAGCCATTAGAAAGTGTTGATTTATGTTGAATCTCATGTCAAGACTCTAGTTAGGCATGCAAGAGGGTAGAAACAAGAAGACCAGTTGAGAGCTATTGCAACAATCCAAGAAAGAGATGAAGATGACTTGAATCTGATTGGTAGCAATGAAGGTAGTGGGAAGTGATCTGATTTTGTATACATACATACATACACACATGCTCACTCACAGTCATGTAGTTTCTTTTCTTTTCTTTTTTATTTTTTAGAGAAAGAGAGATAGTAGGGAGAAGGGCAGAGGGGGAAAGAGAGAGAATCTTAAGCAGGCTCCACGCCCAGTGCAGAGCCGGACTTGGGGCTCGACCTCATGACCTCATGACCCTGAGATCATGACTTGAAACAAAATCAAGAGACAGACGCTTAACAGACTGAGCCACCCAGGCGCCCCGATGTAGTTTCTTTTTAATCAGCTTCATTGAAGTATAATTTAGACACAATAAAATTGCCTGTTTTTAATTGCACAATTCAATTACGGGTCAACCACGTCTTAGATGGGTGCTATAATGTCTCCTGCTAAAATAAGTTTAAATAGCTGGGTTTTCCCCAAGAATACTGTCCTAAGGTTTTAAGAGTATTACACAAACTCTTTGGCAATATAAGAAGGGACTTGGTAATTAAAAAAACAAAAACAAAAACAAAAACTGGTTATTTCAGCCAAAGATGGATGAGGGCTTGAAATAAAAATGTCAGGCATGGGCTTGCTTTGCACAGAACAAGACTTCAGCAATACAGAGAGCATAACTGGTTGCTATACCCAGATACAAGCCACTGGTGTTAGTGAGCAAAGATGTCTTGCTTTTGGATATAGATGGGAGAGAAATTGGGATGCATAGTCACTGTCTGCACACTTCAGCTAGAACCTGCTCAATCCTATCCTCCACAGGACCAGAAGTTCTCCCTCAAAGGCTACGGTGTTATGGAAGAAACGTTTCTCTGCATTTGAATGGCCAACGAAAATTCACTCAGAGTAGTGGCTCCTATTGAAGGTTTTCTGGTTGGCCAGAATTTGTTTTGAAGGCTAATGTTAAGAGCTACCATTTAGGGGCGCCTGGGTGGCTCAGTGGGTTAAGCTGCTGCCTTCGGCTCAGGTCATGATCTCAGGGTCCTGGGATCGAGTCCCACATCAGGCTCTCTGCTTGGCAGGGAGCCTGCTTCCTCCTCTCTCTCTGCCTGCTTGTGATCTCTCTCTGTCAAATGAATAAATAAAATCTTAAAAAAAAAAAAGAGCTACCATTTATTGAGCACCTGCTCTATGTCCAAATAAACATTTTGATAAGTTAACTTTTTTATTCTTCACCACTTTGTGATGTATTTTTGTCTTCTTTAAAAAAACATTTATTGGGGCGCCTGGGTGGCTCAGTGGTTTAAGCCACTGCCTTCGGCTCAGGTCATGATCTCAGGGTCCTGGGATCGAGTCCCACATCTGGCTCTCTGCTCTGAAGGGAGCCTGCTTCCCTCTCACTCTCTCTGCCTGCCTCTCTGCCTACTTGTGATCTCTGTCTGTCAAATAAATAAATAAAATCTTTAAAAAAAAACAAAAACAAAAACCAAAAATAAACATTTATTTATCTGAGATGGGGGGCAGGATGCAGATAGAATCCTAAGCAGACGCCCCACTGAGTGAGGAGCCAAAGCAGGGGCTTAATCCCACGACTCTGAGATCGTGACCTGAGTCAAAATCAAGAGTCAGTCGTTGAACCTATTTTTGTCCTCTTCATAATTGAACTTAATGCTTAGAGAGAAGTGAAATGTAGTTCAACTCTGAAACCTTAACTCTTAATCCCATATGAGCCTAAGGAGAATCCGTCATTTAAGAGATTCATGTCAATTGACAGCACATGATTGATTCTTTTTTTTTTAAAGATTTTATTTATTTATTTGACAGACAGAGATCACAAGTAGGCAGAGAGGCAGGCAGAGAGAGAGAGAGGAGGAAGCAGGCTCCCTGCTGAGCAGAGAGCCTGATGCAGGGCTCGATCCCAGGATGCTGAGATCATGACCAGAGCCGAAGGCAGCGACTTTAACCCACTGAGCCACCCAGGCGCCCCACATGATTGATTCTTGCTGCGGCAAGAGCAAAAGAGGTAGTGAGAGTCAGAATGGAGCTTTTTGGGTACAAGGTTGCGATTGTACTAGGAATGATTATTTTACTCTCATTATTTTATTTTTGGTGGGAAAACCTGCTGCCCAGAGACTTCTTCTATGGGGGTAGGAAGTAGGAGGTCTGAAGATTTAGGAAGCTGATATAATACGTAGCTATATTGAAATGGAAACTATTAAAAGTACGACTTGGTACCCCAAGTCATTTTGCAGCAAACTTGAATGGAACCAGCACCAACGCAATGTTAGGGTGATGATGGGAGCTGCATGAAGGGGCGCTGAGTGATGTTGAGGAATGGGGGCAGTGTTGGTGAGCCCAAAATGACTGCCTGTCTATGGACAGGGAGACAAATGGGGTAAGCCTATCAGGGAGGGCCACCGTGTATACTCCAGCCATTAGGTAATTAAGGGAAAGTCCCTGGACCTGTGTCCATATGTTGGCAGACAGAAGTAAATACCCTTTTGGGCAGGGCTCATTCTTTTACTCGATAGACACTTAGAGGCTGAAAAGCCGAACCTGTACTTGGCCTGTATCCTACAGCTGCCCCAGCTGTAACCAAGTACCATGAGGTTGACAAGGTACCAACCAGGAACCATGGTTGACGAGGAGCAACAGGATTGGAAGTAATTCATTACAAGGTGATGGTGGGGGCAGGACAGAAGGCTCCTTCAATTGCGATGCCCAAACGGTGAAGGAAAAGTTGGTGGTAAACCTGAGGATCTGAGAAAGTGAGGAAAACTGAAATGGGTCCATGTCATCTTAAGAAATCATTAAGCCTATGACCATGTGCCGAGCCTTGCCTTTACCATAAGAGGAATAGTGATTCCTGGAAGGTCTAGTACAACCAACATTGCGCCTCACATAGTGTAGATATTAGTGCAGATGATATCAAAGCTAGGGTTTCTTTAATAACTTATAAAAAGCTATCATTGAGATACCATTTGATGGAGGGCCTAAGGTAGGTGTTAATAACCCTCAAACTTACACAGATAATGAGTTAGGAAAGATCACAGGAAGGTACCATGGAGCTAAAAAAAAGGGGGGGTTTCATTGACCCTGGAATTGATGCCTTTGCTACTCCTGTGAAAATAATAAAAGGGGAATGTTCTAGATTACAGAACCAGAGGCTAACTCTGGTATTGATCCATATGCCTATGTCATTGGTAAACACATGAGTCTAAGTGGAATCCATGTAACTCTGACACGGGAGAGGCATCATCCACAGAACTGAAAAATTCATAAACATAGCTCCTTGCATGAACCTTTTGAGACTGTCTTCTAATTTGGGAGACCAAACCTTTTACTGTTCAGGATTTGGCAATATGGGTCTGTATACTATGCTGTATTTATATAGTTTTGATATTTGATGGGTTGGTGTTGGTAAGACTGATGGTCACACATGGGATCCAGATAGTATTTATCCAAGAGGGTTAGAAGACTCCAAATTACATATGAACAAGATTGGACAAGATCATCTTTTCCAGTCAGGTCCTATGAAAGAAATATCCTGAAAGCAGATTATGACATATGCACTACTGCTTCAGGTAAAAAAATTACCAAACACAACACACCCAATATCAGAAAAGAATCATTGCTGAAGGCAGTAATGGACCAATAACATTGGGGATAAAAATCTTCCTGAAGGGGAACAGTTCGGTAATCCCTGCTCTCTACTTGAATGCTAGGGGAGTAACTGTATCATTTCAAGTGATTAAAAAGTTTTTTTGAATTATGTCATACAACCACTTAAATATGAACGGGATTTTTTTTCCCCATTTTATTTATTTTTTCAGCGTAACAGTATTCATTGTTTTTGCACAACACCCAGTGCTCCATGCAAAACGTGCCCTCCCTATTATCCACCACCTGTTCCCCCAACCTCCCACCCCTGACTCTTCAAAACCCTCAGGTTGTTTTTCAGAGTCCAGTCTCTTATGGTTCGCCTCCCCTTCCAAATTTTTTTTTTAATAAACATATAATGTATTTTTATCCCCAGGGGTACAGGTCTGTGAATCGCCAGGTTTACACACTTCACAGCACTCACGATAGCACATACCCTCCCCAATGTCCATAACCCCCTCCCCCTCTCCCAATCCCACCTCCCCCCAGCAACCCCCAGTTTGTTTTGTGAGATTAAGAGTCATTTATGGTTTGTCTCCCTCCCAATCCCATCTTGTTTCATTTATTCTTCTCCTATCCCCCTAACCCCCCATGTTGCTTCTCCATGTCCTCATATCAGGGAGATCATATGATAGTTGTCTTTCTCCGATTGACTTATTTCACTAAGCATGATACGCTCTAGTTCCATCCACGTTGTCGCAAATGGCAAGATTTCATTTCTTTTGATGGCTGCATAGTATTCCATTGTGTATATATACCACATCTTTTTTATCCATTCATCTGTTGATGGACATCTAGGTTCTTTCCCGAATGTTTATAGCAGCAATGTCTACAATAGCCAAAATATGAACGGGATTTTAACTGCCATTTGCTAATGTCTGTTCAAAAATTTAGAAAGAAGATGTGGAAAGTGCAGTGGAGTTAATCATTTGTGCCCTATTGCAGGGTTTCAGGACACAATGTCAAGAGCCTTTTTCTGTACTATAGCATGGTAAGAACATGGCACACCCTCCTGTATTTTAAAGTACAGCAATTCAGTTTTGTCTGCTGTAAAGTAGAAAGTTGTTTCCTGTCAAGAATTTTATTCTCATGTGACACCATAGGCTGATGAGCCAACTGATACCCTATGGGGAAGAACTCATAAGCAATGACAGTTGAGTTCCCTGCATCCCCAGTGAGGCCTCAGAAGTGCCTGGAAGAGAGAGTGGGCAGTCTTACTACCCAAATTGGAATTAAATTGGGAGCAACTTCTTGATATCAAGGTGATTGATAGCTGGGGGTGGAAGGGGGTTAGGTACAATATCCCTCCCACATCCTACCTCCTTGCCATGACCTCTGAAATGTGATGATGGAGGTATCACGTAGTCCATTGCTTTTATTATTGGAAATTTTATCAAGATCATTGAAGAGCCACATGCAGTTGTAAGAACTAACAGAGAGAGATCCTGTGCACACTTTATCCATCTCCCCCCACTAATGGTAGCAGAGTCTGTTACTTTTACCTTTGTGGGAATGTATATCCTTTGGAAGTAAGACGAGACTCCTCTAGTTAAAACATTCACTCCAAGGTGAGCCACTTGGGAGAACACAGGAACTTACAAGTGCGATTCCAAGTAAAAACCATGTTCTGAGCTATTCCATGGGACACCCAATGGAACCCCCCTGAGTTACACAGGATGTTTCCTGCATGGCTTATGAAGGCTGGGCATTTCCCCATGAGCTTGGTAAAGTGGCCAGTGCCAAGGGTGTGGGCAGGATGGTGACAGAACAGAGAAGCACCAGTTTGTTGATGTTTGTCATTTTTATTTGCAATACTTTAGGTCCAAGTTTCAAACTGCAATATTTATACACTCAAGACACAGTCATGCACAATCCATATTTCAATTTTCTATTGCTTCAACCACAATTTAAAATAACGATATTGGAAACAAAAGTCCTTAAAAAAAGTCAGAAGCTGAGGTCAGAAGGATGGGACCACACCATCAGCAGGTCTATGAAAGAAATAACTTACCGAAAAAAATCAAACAAACAAAAAGACCATAAATAGCTTTAATCCAAAGTTACAGAAGAATTTCACTACACATGGGTTTACAGGGAACACATTTGAACAAAAGTAATACACAACCAAATGAGATACAACTCTGATAAAAAATGAAAATATAGATCCTCCTCAACTTGTTTTGTCTGGATATCATGAGTATAATCCCAGTAGACATCAGCTCCCTGTGATCAGACTCCTCCTCGCTGATGCCCCGAGATTTAAAACTCAATCCACACTAATGGTTATAGGATTCTGTGAAAGGTCTTATTATCACTAATGAATATAGTATATGCGGGTCCATAAAGCACACCACACACAAGCACACACACTGAACTTGAATTTCGCACTCAGGGCTGGTTGGCACTCTGCTAGCAGGCATGGCATTGGGACTAACTGACTTCCAGTGTACCCTCTCTCCAGCAGTGTAGTCCTACAACTGGCCGATCACCATGGGAGTTGTCATCAGAAACGCTATCTTTGGTTCCCAACAAGTGGATTTGTCAACACTCCTCAATGCTAATAACATGCACTTCTATTTTCATTTCTTTCTCTGCAACCTGCAAGTGCTTATGTCCACTCTCAATAGTCCCAGCTGTTTAAATGCATGGGTTCTGCCATCTTGTGCCATTTACAAAGTCAAGTCTACAAAGCCTAGCATCACTTCATAGGAAAGGAGAGGCCCAAACATAGTTTTGTTCTAGCAAGTGTGACAGTGTATTTCTGTTCTAGTAGCAAATACTGGCCACAGCTTAATGAAAACCAGATTACATACAGAGCATATGGAAAATACAAACTGGGAACACACCACAGAAAAAGGATGTTAAAACAACAACAAAACAAAACAACTGTGAGGATTGCGAAGGCTGCCACAAGTTTTGTCAACATTCCCTAGTGTTATGTTCATTTACTTGAGGGTTATTTCCACCCCCCCACATCATCTTACATATTTCTATTATTTAGTGGCAACACAAGAAACCCAGGCTTAAGCATGCGATATTTGCCATCCATCACTACAGCAGGCTGGATTTGCAAGGCAAGCTTCGGTACCAGAAAAGGATAGAACTTTTGGAAAGACCCCAAATGTCATCTGGCCCAATACCCTTATTTTACAGATGAAGGAACAGCTGTGAAAAGCAAGCAACAGACCCTATATTAGAATCCAGGTCTCCTTGCTCCTAGGCTCATACTCCTTCCACTATGTCTGCCAGCTTCTTTATAATTGTTGATTTCCTCTTAGGTACTAAACCGCGTGAACCCAGTACCTCCCTCACTGCTGGTTGCAGTCACCTGATGGCAGCTTCCAAGGAAACTCTGAGAGCACTAACCAGTTTCTACCAGTTTATCCTGCAAGTCTGACTGTATTACATGGCAGGAAATGCTACTTGTAATGTAGGCTTGCACATGGAAGTATGCACGTGGAGATGCTAGCTACATTCCCGCATTTGCAGATTCAGTGAGATATTGTTTAATGTCAAGCAGACATCCCAATGCATGAGGAGTTGGGTAATATTCATTTGGTCAGTAAAGGGTCAGAAAAAGGAGTGAGACAATTAAAGCTAACCAACAGAAAAGATTATATTGGAACCAAACCTCTTATGAAAAATTCTTTCTTAGGAAAAATATTTCCATTTCTTCCAAGGTACCATGTCTTTCCTTCCCAAGCCACATGCAAATATATGTTCAGAATTGCATGTTCAGTTCACTTGAAATCCCAGACCTATTTGATCATCCATTTACAAATGCTGAATTTCAGTCCTCTTGCTCTTGCTCAGAGACTGGGAGAAGCTTGCATCACGGGCCATGCCTCTGTTTACCTGAATATCAACTGCAAGTAGCTCAGAAAAGGACCATGAAGATTTGACTGGGGAAGGCAGGGATCAGAACTCCCAAAAGTATTTTATGTTGAGGATGGTCAATGAAAAGTGGGTTCTCCAGGTATAAATTCTGCTCTTGGGGAAACTGAGTAACATCCGAGACCACTATCTCATTATAAAACTCATCACCTACAATTTCTTTGGTGAGTTAGAGAAAAATTCCTCTCTTGGGATAGATGGTCTCTCTCTTGCTCTTTAAAAATGACAGTAGTCACTACCCACAACCTATAAATCAGGCAACATGAAAAGCACATGGAGGCCATCTCTGGCCAAAGCTAACAGGAACTGAAGCCCAACAGACAAAGGTGGCTCTAAATATTTGTCCTCAAGTTTTCACAGTCAACTTTTAATTGCGAGTCATAACTTCTATTGAAATCAAAGGGACTTGCCCACTGGTCACTAACAGAAGAACCCTACCTGAATGATACAAGACAAGGACATGGTGGGAGCTGGGGGATTCATCCTTCTCTGCTTTGAAAATTCAACCTGAAAATCTGCTAACATGAGCCAGAGAGAGGATGCCCAAACCAGATGTTTTCAAGGGGGTGAATAAAATGTCATCCCACCAATCTACAGTAACACAAACAGAAACCTCCTTGCCACGCCCAAGTGAAAGGCGGCCACTTTTAAAGCAGAAGGATGTGTTGGGAGTTAGAAAAGCATTATCTCCCTAGGTTCTACTTAGAGATAAGAGTCCCCTAAGAAAGCACGTGCCATACCTGAGCGTGTGCCAACCTCAGCACCCAGGCAAATATGAAGCCTATGGAATTAATTGTAACTAGCGAATATCTGTGCCCTGCATGCTCTGGGCTTTGGCCAGAAGACATCTGCTTCTGGCGTCATCTCTATGTCTCTATAGCCCCTTTCTGCTTATTTATTATAAAGCAATATGATAACAACACCAAAGAAAATTTTAAAAGGAAAAAAATGTTTTTGCATAATTCCACCACCCTAACACAACTGGTTTTAACAACCTGTGTTCCCAGTCTTTGTCCGTTATGCGCACTTAGTTTGACAAAGTTGTAATCCCTGTTTATGTTATTTAAAAGTGATCTGATAGATTCTCTCTAAGAACTGGCAGCCTTGTTAGAAATAACCCACTGCACAAAGGAATATAGTTATTTACACGATCTTTGAACTGAGAAATATCCTTTATAGACAAACATCTCAAACTATCAAAAACAGTTATACAGACGACAGGAAGCAATTTCATATTTCTTTTTCTTTTAGCAATGGAATGTGCTTCATAGGGGAGGGATAGATGTAGGGGATCAGGTGGTTAAACTCAACATTGGGGGTGCAATCCACAAGCCTGAAGAAATCTGAGTAACACAATTAAAGAATAAATACTTGAGTTAAATCTTCTTACATGACTTGGCCATCCAGTAGCCAAAACGGAACACGGACACACAAATATTTACAATGACACATAGACGAGATCAGCAAGAACGAAGTCATTACCCAGCATGGTGACTGATTTGAGGGGATTGTGTCATCCGAAAAATCCTCTTGGGATTATGACAACGCACCGGATCCTTGCTACAACATGAATGTTCTTTTCTTTCTTAAATAAATAATCTCTACTGTGCTTCTCACCCTTCCCTGACTTTCCCACTGCCCTATCCCTATCTCAGGACATTTTGGAATCAACATTCCACAAAGTGCCCTCATTATCTCTGGGCACCCTAGCAACTTTAAAGATCTGGAGAGACTCATCTGTGTCAAGATGAGCTTTAAAAAAATCCAGAGAAAGGGAATAAACTATTAACCACCTGGAGTCCAAGTTGTTCAAGTGTACCCAATGTGAATCCTTCACCATCATTTTGGCAGAAGAAACAGCTTCTCACTAATACTTACTAGAAATATACAAAACTCTCGAACATGGGGGAGAGGCTTTAGAAGCTGTTCTCATTTAAAAATTACATAAATACAAATTTGTAAGGGTAAATCCTACTGCACTATATTACCATAGAATCTTGGTACAATGGGGGTATGGTGAAGAAGTCTCTGGCTCCTCATTGTTAATATGCAAAACCGAAGGCATCAAAGAGCAACAATTTTTCTGGATCACTGCTCCAGGTCTCTCCCCGCCAAAAAGGCCTTTTTGACATAAGGGTCACTAATTAAAAAGTAAGTTTTCCTGACTAGCTTTGTGGTTATCTCCACTGGCAAGGTGGAGTCAGTGTACTGAATTCTATTCACACCCCAGGCATTATTTCATCGAATTCCCTGGCACTATGAGTGAAACATTAAAAAAAATATTTAACTTTAAATGAAATAAAAACTAAGGCCTCTCCCTCTCTCTCTCTCTCCTTAGAACAGTGTGGCATTAAAAATTTCAGGCCCAACTACCTTTTTGCAAAGTAGAACACAGCATGCTTCAAATGAATGTTGCCATTTAATTTTCTTTTTCCCATCTGTTTTCTTTCACCGTAGATGTTTTCTGAGGTGGGGGTCAAGTTCCTCTCAACTTTTATCGTCAAAAACAAAAAAAAAGGAAAATAGGAAATCCACCAGTGTTGCCATTTCCTAAACGTAAACACATGTACTGTATGGTTAGCAGAAACTCTCTAAAGAAACTGCTTGCATTTTAAGGAATGGATGGATAGTTAGATGGACAGATGTACCTTAGCAGAGAAGAAGAGAGGCCCAGGCCATTGATCTCTTTCTTTCTCTTGCTGAATGTAGATATGTTCTTATTCAGATTCTCATATGTTACAAATCAGGAAGCCTTCTATTGCATCAACTGTCAGCTTCTCCAAGGCTTAGAGAGTCTACTTTGCAGAATTTACAAAAGTGACAATACATTTAAAGAGAAGCATATCCTTTTCTATGCAGCTACCCTCCAGATATTTTTCTGCTCTCAGAAGATTCAGGAAGTGCCCACTATTAGATTTTTAATAAGTAGATGCATGGTTGGACTGTGGCTTCTTGAGAGCCATGAGTACAAACCCTAATTATTTTTTACTGGAGAATTTCCAGATCTGTCTGAACATGTTTTTGAAATTCAAAAGCTCAAAAGACAATGGATGACCATGCTATATCCCGAAACAGAAATCAGTGAGATAGAGGGAAAATGGGAGCAAGTACTTGGAGACAAATGTTGACTGGGATGTAGTTTTCACAGACCTCTCATTCCTGACAGGGCCGAATACTTATAGTATCTCTGTTCTCCAGGTCTTTTAAGACATTTTAAAAATGTTATAACATGTTACATGATTCTGATCATAAGCAAATGTTGGTTAATGGGTCTATGTCTTCCTAATGTGCCTATTTGACAACGCATATGTCCCACAAGTGCAAGAGAGGATTAAATTAGGTCTCTTGATTTTTGTTTCCTTCTGTCCAACAAATATCTCAGTATTGCACACTCCTCTTGCATTCCTTTTGGCTCCCAGAGAAAGTCCCAACTTTAAGATGGTTTCTCCTATCAGGGTTTCCCAGGTTGAGGACCTGGACTCACTCAATAGGAGGGCCATAAGTTTTAGTGTGTCCTTTGTCAGGCATCATGAAGATGATCATGCTGGTTTATAGAAATGATACGTTAACTATCTCTTAAGCATCGTCGTGAAAATGTGACAGGATCTCACCATTTGAGCATTATTTGGGTGGGCAGTTTTTAAAAGTCCTTCCTGAACATACATATTCCTCTCTGCTTTTGGAAAAATGCCTGAAAAGAAACCTTTTCCAATACAAATGCAGAAAAACAGGTACACAAACCAAGCTACCACTATAGAAGAAGAATAAAAAATTGCAACTCTATTAGGGGCATGGACTTCCACATGTTCACACAGTACTTGCTCTGGGGTATTTTTTTGTTTGTTTGTTTCATTTTGTTTTTGTGGTTTTTTTTTTTTTTGGTTTTGTTTTTGCTTTTTGTTTTTTGCTTTCTTTTTTAGGAAAAAAGTTTTGACATCTTTTTTTTCTGGACATCTAATGACAATGCAAGTGAAAAACATCACATTAGGTAAGGAGTTTTGAAGGAGGTTCGAATGCAAGAGGGACTACTCTTCTAACTTAAAAACGAACACGACACTATGAAGAGGGAGTGTGCATCTTTGAGAAACCCTTTTTTCTTCAAAGTGAATGCACAAAATGAGGGGATTCACTACTGGCTCTTTCGCTTCACAGTAGAAGAGACCACGTGACGGCCACTTCGACATTGCTGCCCTGGTTGGGCTGCGATTCAGGCTTACAAATAAATTACATAATCTGAGGGAGTAGGAAAAAGGCTTATAAGAAGTTTCTATTCATTTGAAAGTTAAAGATTCCCACCCCCCACCCCAGTTGACTGTCTTTTCTTCCATCTTTTCCTGCAGCAGAGTTTCAGTTCAGTCTTACTCAGGAGGGAGATGGTGTGGGGTAAGGCTCGCAGTCCTAGCGGCTGCTGTTCTTAATTGCTTCTTTTGCAGCGATAATCAGAGGAGTCAGGCTGGAGAGAGGCTTGGCTAATTTTAAAAATGGATGCTACAAAAGGAAAAAAAAAAAAGAAGAAGAGGAATTACTGGGATCCTTTCCTCCAACAAGTATATTACCTTACATTCTCAAGCAGCCCTTTTTTCACTCAGATAAATGTACTTTGAGCATCTGATTAAACATGATTTTATTAAAAACGGTGCCAGCTTTTGATCTTCAGATGTTCTTGTCATTCAGGGTCATGAAATCCTATGGCAGCTGATTGGCAGAGCCAGAAACTCAGAGTAGGGGGTCTTGTGAAAATTCCACTATGTTTGCAACCGTCTCATTTGCTGATTGTCTCAAACTGAGGCATTTAACTGGGGCAGCTCTCATGCTTGAAAAAGTGTCTTTGGGGGCCCTTGACCCTGAAGCCAATGGCTTCTCAAATGCTAAAACTCAGAGCTGTGCTTCCACCATTTCTCTTTTGGCCCCTCTGTAGTATGTAATACAAATGAATATCCCTTCCTTTTTTGTAAAGTTTTTCTCGTTGTGAACCTGTAACATTCTACAGCTTGGTTCTCTTTCCTGTGCACACTCACTGACTCCTCTGCTTCTAGCTTCTTCCCTGCATTCCCTTCCTTCTCCCACCTTCCAGAGCTCAGTACTCATCCTGTTCTTTTTCTAACTTAATTCCTCTGAGAGCTCACTTTCATTCATGGTTTTAACCTTTCATCCGTTTTACAGGGATGACTCCCAAATCAATATGGTGTGACCTGATCCCTTTCCTGAAGTCTGGTCCTAGTTTTCCAATTGCCTGCTGGGTATCTCCTTCCCAAATGTCCTTCTGTCCTCTTGAAGTCAACATTAAAAGAGGTATGTTAAAATGGCTCCCAAACAGGGTACTCTTGTGTGATGTAAGCTATAGAGGCTTTGGAGCCTACATTTAAATCTCTCTTCTGCTTATGACAATGGTTAGATGAGGTAAGTAAGTGACAGTTCCTTATAAGCTACACAGAGGCCAAGAAATGTTAGCTATGGTATTATCCTCCATCATTTTTGTTTTTACTGCATGCTGCCATTGGTTTGATAATCTGAAGTCACTTTTGTCTTCTTCTCCCTTAGGTTCTACATGTAATCACCTATCAAGTACCTTCTTCTCAATGCTTTCTACCGTTATCTCTTGCCTTCCCTAGGTCAGCCCAAATCAACTGAACCCTTGACTATAACCATAAGTCCTTCTTGATCTTTCTGCTGCCATTTTGTCCTGTTGCTAATTCTTATTGTATTCTACCAGATTTACCTTCCTAAACAAAGCTATTGCCAGGTTGTCCCTCAGATATGTTCAGGGTTGCCCAATGGCTACAGCCCCTCTGATTCTATAGCCTGGTGTTCAGGACCCTCTATGACCCTATCTCTTATAGCCTCCTGACTGTACCTCTTTGCTTCGGCTGTCCACTTTATTTTCTGTTCCCTTAAACCTTGCCTCAACCTATGCCTTGGGTCACACTATAATCCTTCCATCTGAAATCCATTCCCTTGTCTACCTCAACCAGTTAAAGCTGCTCTGTCCTTCAAGACTAAGCAGAACTCTTCCCCATTTGTAGACACTTTCAGACCACCATCACCTATAGAAGTATTCCTCTAATCAACCATGGTCTTTATTGTAGGAATAGCCCCTCGGTTTGAATGAGTCTTTAAAAAACCTTGTGTTGTTTTTTTCATATACCCAAGGACATTGTGAACTTCCAGAGTGTAGGAATCATGCCTCTAGTGTTTGTATTTTCCACTGCAGTGAGTCTTGCTCATTGAAATTGCTCAAAAAAACATCAGTTGATGGACAGAGACTTGACTTAGGCCATACAGAAAGGCACATGAACACTCAAGACCTGTGTCTTTTCTCAGCCCTTCTAGGGAGGGCAGAGGAATGTCATGCATTCCTCTGTTTTCTAGCCCCTGAAATGGGCAGTGATAGGCTGGAGTCAGAGAACAGTGTTCTATGGACTTTGGGCGATACACAGGTTATTGTTAACATGTAAATGGAAATAGGTGACTAACTATTCAATATAGACTCAGAATATAGTTTTGCCCATTACTTAGCTGACTGTTTCAGATCAAAGTGCTGTTGGGAAAGGCACTGACTCAATGATCTACGTAACTGTGTAACTGCATTGAGAGAACCCATCTCATCACTTCTCCTTGGAACGTGTACCAGGGTGTGTCTCTGGTGGTGGGGGCGGTGAAGAGGTGGGAGTGAGGCACCTCTAAAGTTCAGGTTTTTTCATCTGAGATTTGAAGCTGGCTTAAAGAGAGGATCAATGAAGGGCCATTGCAGATTTGAAATTCAAGTCCCTGAAACAGCCTGTGAAATACTCACAGCAGAAAAGTGAAGGGGTAGCCCCTTTGCTTCCTGGAACTCAGTTTATCCCAGGTGTGATTTGGGTTGGTATGGGATATTTTTGACCTGGGGGTTGGCTCTCCATCTCTGGAGGGGTTTCAGAAGCAATAAGAATGATTTTCTTTCTTTTTTTTGCCTGGAACAGACTCAGTCTGGGGTTAACACCCTAGATAACCAAATGTTGCTCCTTGTGTTTAACTGGATTAAGTGTTCAAAGTCACAAAGAGAATATGCAGTCTTGGAGGGTGCGAACATTGACACATGTTCCAAGGAATGGTCCCCAGTGCTGGTGTTCTATGTGTCATCCTGGGCATGTGTTATTTTATTGATGTAAGTATATATTTTTTCTCTAAATTGTTTTGTGGGTTTGTGCGGGGGTGAGTCAGACAATTGGGGGCTCAAATTCCAGTTTTGCTGCTCGATGGCTGTTTAAGCCTCAATTTCTACATCTGTAACACTGGATAATCCCACCTACCCTACAGAGTTGTTTTCAGAATTCAAGGAGATAATGTGTGTAAGGAATTTGACACACAATTGGTACTTGTGATCATCAGCTAGACGAATCCCTGAGAGCCATGAAAAGGACAAATGGTTACAGAGGCACTCACCACTGGATGGTACTCACCCAGGCAAGCAGGTGCCTGCCATTTGGCATCACAAGCAAAGGGGCTTTGACCAGTAAAGCATTAGAGTAGCAAATGCCATGGAAATAATTGCATAGTTATGTAGAGAATTACCTCCGGCCAAGAACACCTGCACACAACATCCAGGGGCACAAGTAAAGTTTAGAACAAAACAGCAACACCAGAGGTTTCATAGTTTTCTTTTTTCCTCGCAAAATAAGACTCCAGGAAGAACAAAAAAGATTTATAGATTAAACCACCAGCTTCTCAGAAGAAGGGCAACATGCCAATCAATCATGTCTTAGACGCATGCCCCTACTTATGTGCCTGTGGCCTAAAATCAAATGGGTACAGCCCAACTCAAACTAGACATCTCTTGACACAGCTCTCTTACTGTCACACGCTGAGATGGAAAAGCTCAATATAATCAATCTGTTTTTGTAATTGTCCCATTTTATTTTCACCTGCAGAAGCTCCTTTGCAGATCCTCGCCTGTCCACATCCATCTCAAGACAGCGATTTAAAAAGTCACGGAACACAGCTGACAGTCTCTCAGGATTCTGGAGCTCTGGGGTTCCATTAGTGGCTATCAGATATAATGCCTACAGGGGGAAAAAAGAGAAAAAAGAAAAAACAAAAAAAATCCATTCAGTGCACACAAATTAGGATCGTGAGTTGGCACAGAAGGTACAAATCCAATTTCTTCTGGTTTAGACTCTGGGTCTTAAAAGTTCCATTTTAGAGAATGACACTGGCATATATTTCAAAGTTCCTATAACATTTAGAAATCATTCATCTTGGCAGTAACTGAGGTGACATTGAGGGGCCCCATCCTGAAAATGTTGTAAATAAAGTTATAAGGTTGTCCTTTTGAGAGTTAAGACAGTACAAAGCCATTTATAATGAATGAGTGATTAACCACCTAGGAAATTAAGCCTAGGGATTGCCTGTGCATCTGTGACTCTGAAGACTTGGGGAACATGGGTACACCCAATCATGTTGACCTGCGTACAACCTCCAGAAGGCATGGTGACAAAAGCGATTGTAATTTACTAAGTGTTTATCTTGTTTAAAGAATGTCAGTGAGCCAACCAGGGATGAACAGAGTACATTACAGAATTAGTGAAGCACAAAGAACCAGAGGATGGTAGGGTCTGGATGAAAAGTAACCTGTGAGACCCAAGGACTAAAGTACTTTTGTCCTGTGGCAGATCTATCCCTATAGATTAGAAGTAGATTTCTCATGAAGGTCTACCTATACTAAGAGAAAACATGAGAAAAGTTGATATTAGGAGTCTTGGAACCTGACAAGTATGCATCCTCTGTAAAAATAACCAGTTGCTAATAGACCTCTGAGATTTTTGTTCTGTAGGGCCAGCCCCCGAGAGACTGATGGACTCACTGCGTGCTGATGGAATCCAGGGTACTTGCCTTCAGGGATGAGAGACAGACACTGGTCCCTGATTAATTCACAAAGGTAAACCCATCTTTCGAAGGCTCATGATGGCCAAAATGAGGTGGAGAACCAAAGATAAGTAAGAGGATGCCCTGATTTCAAAGATCACACAATTGAGTGAGGGAGCGAGACATAAGTAGCTATAATACAGTGAGACAAGAGCTAATGGAAGGATAGAGTAGTGTTCAATACAAGGAGGAAGCTCAGAGCTTCCCTAGAGCTCAGAGGAAGCTTCACAGAGGATGTTGGCATCTGAACAGGGTTTTGAAGGACAAGTAAGAGTTTTCTCTACAGGTATTGCCACCAGGGTTATGTCTGCCTAGGTGACCAGTGCCTTAACTGTTATGAAGCCATGCTCCCTCCTGAATTTGCTTGGGTTTTGTAGCCAATTATTCTGCCCCCTACCCCAACCCTTTTCCCCTTTGTCCACAATGGCTCCTATTATTATTATTATAAGTATTTCTATCAAAGTCCGTTCCTGGACCAGTTTTCATCAGCTGATACAGACATGTCTCCTCCCACCTAGGGATTTCCACAGGTGTACTTTAGAAAAGGTTAGGAAGGGCTGTTTTGTCCAGTAGCTGTCAACCTCTAGGATGCATCAGAATCATCTAGAAGGCTTAAAACAGATTCCTAGGTCACCCATAGAGTTTTTGAGTCTGTAAATCTGAAGAGGGGCCCAAAGGATTTGTATTCAAACAAATTCCCTGTTAATGTGGAACCTGCTGGTTCCAGGACCACACTTTGAGAACTGGTTTAATCTACCTAGGTAATTAAAGAAATGGGCTAAACTAAAGGTTCTCAGACTTGCTTGCACGTAGGAATCACCTGGGGAAATTTAAAAGATCCATGTGCCCAGTTCTCACCCTAAACGAATGAAGTGGAACCTTTGAGGATGGAAGCAGGCATCGGTGATTTTTAAGCTCTCCAGGAGATTCCAATTCACAGCCAACATTGAAAAGCACTAGCCCAGGACTTGGGGCCCACTTAATCCAGAATCTCTTCATTGTAAGCTCACCAGACATGAGCGCCCCAAAATCTCATAGAGGGAGATTCTCTAATGTGGTGATGGCTGAGAATTCCAATGTCGTAGGTTCCTATAGAATACGATGAAACTTTCTGTTTTTGCCCCCAGCACATTAAAAAAAAAAACCCAACACATGTAACCCACTGAGCCACCCAGGCGCCCAAAACCCAACACATGTAAATACAGCTCTCTCCAAACCAACACCTTCTTTCCCTCTACCCCTCCTTTCTGATTTTTCAATTCCTTTGCTGATGTACAGCAAATGTGCAGGATGGCTATTGGGCCTTCCAAGACAAGATATAAGTCAGTTGCCCATCTAGTCTTGACTTTAAAAACAAAAACAAAAACAAAACCAGAACAGTATGAAATAGGAATGCATTTATAAACTGCTTTTAGGAAATCATTAATTGGGCTGAAGTCAAGTGGTGCATGATCATAGCAGATATATTACATTAAGTTCAAACAGGGTGTTTCTGTTCTTGGATGATTAGTGCGTGAAGCACCTGTCCTCACAAACCATCTTTGTTTCCTTATTATTAAAAGAAAATCGCTTGCCGTGCACATTACATTAGTTGCCTCCTGCTGAAACTGTGTTATTTCCACTGGCCACAATTCCACCATGCTCACTGTCCTTTGCTTGCTTTTTTTTCTGCTCTGTAGCCGTGCCCAGTCCTAAGCATGCACATGCACACCCACACCCACATCCCCCTCTTTTCTCCTTCCCCACGCTCCCTGGGTCAGCCTGCATGCTTACGTGCTTTCATTTCCCTACCTTTCTTTCAGCATTGAGGCTCAATACATTCTCCTCCACGTAATCTCATTCCTCATGAGTACGCATAGTCCTCCTCACCTTTCTTCAGTTCATGCCTCATTACCTCAGGAAATGCATGCCCCTCTTTCCATTGCATTTAGGAATTTATAAATGACCTTTGTCATAGTTGTGCTGCCTGAGTAGGGCTGGGGCTACACGGGAGCATGGGAGCAGAAAGCTCTGTGATCTGAAGGGGAATCAGCATATGGAGCCAATGCCATGAACCTCTATAGTGCTTCACAGAGAATGCATGTCCTCTTCTGAATTTCTACCAAAAGAATGACTCTGGTGTTTTCTGGGCTTGATATTTTCCCAGGGGTTCTCTCTGGGTGGAAGGATTACTCGTGACTTTAGGTTCCAAACATATTTTTTGATTTCCCAAATTTTCTACAATAGACGTGATAGCTTTTATTATTTAATAAAAAAGCCCTCCAAAACATTACTGAAAAAATAAATGTAAGAAGCTATGCCAGCCAAACTTGACACAGAACTCCTCATCTATGTTTTTTGTCTTCTGAGGATTAAACCTGCTTTTCATCAAGTTCTACCCCTTGAGGGAAACAAAAACCCAGACGATTTTTTTTCCAGCTATTGTTTTCGTTTTAATTGCAACAGTATTATTTCCAACTAATTTCCATTGCAAAAAATCCACACTTTCAGTTATATTAGGGGCTAAACTGGCCTTTGTGGAATGGCCTGGGAACATACTCACCACGCATAATGCCGCATCTATGGGAAAATGAACTCTGAGTTCCAAATGATTAACTGAAAAATGAACTTTTGGAACATGGCCTGTGTGTAAGCTGGGTACTATCTTTGTAAAAAGAAAATTGCTATCCGCTGCCCTGCTAATGGGAGACAAATACAGTTGTAGATACTACAACAGTCACAGCAGAAAGCTTTTCCTAACAAAGTCAAGTCGTACAGAAGGGAAGATTGAGGGAAAAGAGATAGAGGCTTGAGGGATCACGTTTGGGTTTTATCTGAGTTAGGGAAAACACTCAAAGAAAATGAGCTGGCTGTTAGAAGAGCTCTTTGTTGGCTACTCCTCCCCAACTGGGATCCACACATGTGGTTTTCCAACTGGACTCCCCCAAAATTCTCCTTGAGGGCAGTTGAGAAGGAAAAGAGGCAGGACAGGGAGATACACGGTAAAGACACTGAGAGTCTGTGCCCACACATATCTGTTTCAATCTAGACAGTTTTCTTTTTTTCTCTATTTCTTTAGGCTTCTAAGCAAGGCGTCATTTGAACCTAGGGCTTGCTACGGTTTTCCGAAAACCAGCAGTCCACAGGACATAGTAATGATCCTGGGGCGTGGCGTGCACAGTCCTCCATGATTGGGCCCCTTGCCACCTTTGTCATCCTCAGTGTGTGCCCTTCTTTCCTTGCCCTCACCTAGGTACACACATTGGCCAAAGCTCACATACCATGCAAGGCAATGTCACTGTCCTATTAAATCTGCCTACGACATTGGCCCCATTTCCCTGAAATGCCTGGTGAACTTCTCTTTGCCCTTTAAGCTCTAGTTCACATGGCATTTCCTTTTTAAAGGCTTCTCCATCTCTCCCAGACCCAGAGGGTGACCAACACCTTGGTTTTCTGGGGACTGTTCTGGGATTTAGTAGTGAAGCCAAGCAAACCAGAAGCGTGGGTAATCCTGCAGATAGAGTTAGCTGTTTGTTCCCTCCTTTCAGCCACCATAGCTGTTCAGACATCCATTTTCCCATTGTATTGTAAACACCTGTTGCTTGTTCCCAGGCCTTCCTTCCTGGACTGTGAAAGAAGGAATTGTGTCATGGGCATCTCTGGATTTTATGGCTGCTGGCCCCAAACGGATGCCCAGTAGATGTTTTTGTTGCTGAACGAAATGAGAGCCAAAATATTTGAATCAATTTCACCGAGCTGGGAATGTCCCAGACTTGGCTACACAAAGTATTACAGCTCAGAGCCTAAAGGGAACTATTAAACGTATAAGAAGACATACAGGAAAAAAAACAAAAAAAAGAAGATACACAGAGAATGAGCAAAGGCACCTTTTCTGAGTCTCACAGTCCTGGCACGCGGTAACTTCTGATTACCCACCCCTCAGTGTGGCAGAAGGAAAAGAGCTCCAGGAGCAGAGTATGGAAGGGGATGGCATCAAAGGGAGGGAAAACTGGAAAAAGATGGCCACAACATGGTAATCTGTGGGGCGGGTAAACCCAGAGAGAAAGGGGAGAGAATTATGGTCTCTGGAACTTGAAACATAGTTCACAACTGAAGTCTCCTCTGACTAATCTTGCACCGAGATGGCACTCTTGATTAATCTTTTGCTACATCATTAAACAAGATCTGCTTGGTTCCCTCAGTGAGGCAATGCAGGCTTTGTGATCTACTGACCTTTTTTAATAATGTGACAAATTCCACCTTGGGGCCAAAAATGGTGACTTTCTTCATGGTGATATCTATGTTACCTGTAAGTTTCTGATGTTCTGGAATTTTTTTTTAAAGATATTTATTTATTTATTTATTTGAGAGAGAGAAAGAGCATGTGGACATGAACAGGAGGCACAGAGGGAGATGGAGAGAGACAATCTCCAGCAGACTCCCTGTTGAGCATGGAGCCCGACACAGGGCTCAAACTCACAATCCTGAGATCATGACCTGAGCCTTAAACCAAGAGTCAGGCGCTCAACCGACTGAGCCACCCAGGCACACCTGATGTTCTAGAATTCTTAATAACTCTAAATCTCTTGGCAATCACATACAAACATCACAATTTTCACTGACCCCAATGTGCAACTAAAATTTACCTAAGTCTTCAGAGAAAACTACGTTACTCAGTTGAAGGAATAATTCAATTGACTTTGTTGGCAATCTCCTCAGTTAAAAAAGATCAATGCTGTCATCTTAGAAGTTACCACATTTCTCCAAAGAGGCCCCCAAACAATCCATATGTACCCAATAAATTTTCATTAAGGCAGTTTTGCAAGAGGACTAACCATTTAATTAAAAAGCTTCAGTTTGTGACTTAAGTTCATTATAACACTTTATAAAGTTTGGATTAAGATACTAGAAAACAAACCAGAGGACTTAACATGGCAATGTATTAGTAACCATGAGAGTCTTTGGCACTGTTCTAAAGACTCAATTTACAAAGACGATAGGGTGTGGTACAAACATTTCTTTCTAAGTTCAACATTTGGGACCCAAAACACATTTTCCCATGGAAATTATGTTATGCGTGGTGAACAGGCTCCCAGCCTAGCTGACAAAAATCTAACAAAACAATCTAACTGAACTATAAGACCAAGAGGGCTTTTCATCCGTGTCTCAGTATCTCTATAAATACTGTGTCCATCTAAAGTATTAAAAGGTAACATTTATTCAGTGATTCCTATCAGGTGACTTAATCCACACAACAATCCCCTGAGGTAGACTTGATTATGACTCCTAATAGACAGATGAAGGGACTGAGGGCTGTGGGATTATTATAACTTGTCCAGTATCGTGCAACTACCAATGAGGGAGCCAATATTTGAATCCAGGGAATGTGAGTTCAGAGTCTGTGCTCTTTGGCCGCTGCAAATACCACCTCACACTGTTCCCAGTCTCTGAGGAAGGAATTCTCCTAGCAGAGGCAGACAAGGGCTCTTCAAGAAATGAGGCTTGGTCAGCAACTTCACCTCTACCTCTACAGAGGAAATGGACCCTCTTGAGGCCAACCATTCTCCACTTGTTTGGAAATGGGGAGAAAGGGCAGGTCCCCAGTTAGAAGGTTTCACACTATATTCCCCGGGGTCTATAACCTTGTCAAGAGTTTATAAACAGCTTGTACTCTTGTTGTTACCTATAACCTCTTGTTATCCTGGTTCCTTTCTCATTTTAGAATTTCCAACTACCTTTGAGTGTTTTATGAGAGTGATTTGGCAATGAGTGACTTCACAACTTATGGCTTAGTTTACTCATAACCTGGGATTTCAGAGGTCAAAGGCCAGAGCATACTGCTGCCTCTGATGTGTTTATGGATTTCATGAAAGGCCCTGACACTTCTTTCTCTTACTTTTCTTCCAATTCCTTCCTTCTTTCCTTCCTTCCTCCATCCCTCCCTCCTTCCTTCCTTATGGTTCCTCCTTTCTAAGAAGAAAGTGAATGGGACCAAATGTGCAAAAGAAGTGACTATTTTATAACTAATGTTTTCTTCCATAGGTTGACTTATTTATCCCAATAGTCCAGTGTGATAACTGAATAAGGATTATGGCATAATTTTGTTACCTACTTGTCTTGCATAGTCGTTCTCATGTGTCACCAAAATACAGTGGTGGTGGTGACGGTGGTGGGGCTTGTTGTTGTTTAATCCTTAAGAAGTCCTTTAAAATGAACCTATTATAGATCTTTTCCCTTACAGGCTGATGGCAAAAAGTAATTGGGTAACACTGACTGATTAGGTGTAGGCCTTGCTTTAGAGCTCTCCCTTCAAGCATCAAGGGACTATGGCCAGAAAATAAAGACCAGATGACTCTGACAATGGGTGTGCTCATTCTAATCTCTCAGGGTTAATGGTGCTTGTCAAGAAACACGGAGCAAGCAATGTGTGCTCAGGATGAAATCCTGGGCAGCCTGAGTGGCAACCCAAGGTTGAGAACCAGAGGGGATCTGGAAATGGGGATGGGGGTAAGTATAGACACAGACAAGAAATGAAGCAAAATGGAGCTGGACATGGAGAAGAAAAGCTGTGAGAAGTAGAAGGAGGAGATGGACACAGGGCAAGGACAGGGGCCAAATGACAATGGGCAGAGAAGGTGGCTGGTGGGACACTGGGGAAGGGAAATGAAGACAAAGGCTAAAGAATTGGGGAGGCCCAGGGCACCTGATCCTCAGTCTCACTCTGCTGCTACTGCCCCACTTCTCTGGTCTTTCCAGATAAAATTTCTCAAAGCATTGTTTACAGTTTTGCTGTACCAACTTTTCCACCTCCTATTTTCTCTTCAAGCCACATTGAATTTCTGGTTCTAAGGTACCACTGAACACTATACATTTGCTCACATTTCATTTCAGAACATGAGAACTGGTAGGGACCAGCTCCCCATTTCTTTGGGGCTTTTCCAAATGACCGTATTAGGATCAAAATGGCCCGACTGTGGCATGATCTGTGAGCCAAACATTAGATTGCTCACATAAACTGGTTTCAACTGCTACTTCATATGAAGTTCATCAACTGAACAGCCCTTCACCCAATAGCATGGGATTGATTCTTCCCCTGTCACACCCCAGAGTATAGTGTAGATCATGGATCCCTGTAACATTTCTATCACCATGGTGCTTTTTCCAGGTTTCTCACCCAAGGGTCCTGTCAGAGTGGGGCAGCCCAGTTTCCTCTACAGTAGATTTCATTCCTATGCTGATCAAGTGTCTTCACTTAGTAGGAAAAGGGGGCTCTTTCTTTATGGGACATAGATTTAGTCAGGAGGTGATGAGATATCTCTGAGCTCTTTCCTGGAGATCACTTCCCTGAAAGCACTCCTAAAGACAACACCCACTCAAACCACAGCTCTTCTGGCAGTCAAGGAGGGCTGGAGCTTATCTACAGCCTAAGAACACGGAATTAAGAGACCCATGAATTTCTCCTTTCATTTAAGTCATGCTTATGTGGAAGCCTAATACAGAAAACAAATGAAAGAGGACCTGTGTTGGTGGAATCAAGAGCCACGTGACCTCCCCCTTGGGGCCCTTAAACCCAAGGAGCTCCACAGAATTCTAGGGCCTTGTGAAGTCCACTGGTGACCAATAATCTCATCAATTTCCACTTGTTTGAAGTGCTGAGGAGATGGAGATCCAGCAGGAAGTAACCCACGCAAGATCATGGAGCTCCTGACTGGCAGACCGGGGAATAGGATTCACTCTTCAAGTCACATAATATGTACAGCTGGTAGAGACAACAGAAAGATTTTTGTCTCATCCTGTCACATTTATTGGCCACTCCTGGATGAAAAGTGATGCTGAATTTTGCCATCTAAGCACTGAGGCAATTCCTTATGGAAGGAGAAGGAGAAAGAGATGGAGAAGGAGAAGGGGAGGAGGATAAAGAAGAAGAGGAATTGGAACAAAAGGGAGGAAGGGAGGAAGGAGCAAGAAGCAGCAAAAAGATCAGGCTGGTTGGGATGATGTTGGCACTTTTCTTCTCCCAGCTACAGAGGTAAGACTGGCTTTGTCAAGTTAAACTTTTTCTGCTGAGAGGTTTGGGTAAGACACCTCAGAGTATCCTTTTACCAGAATGCAAAGGTTCTTCTAAAATGATGCTGCAGCCAGGTTAGAAAAGGTCAGAAATGCTCTTTAGTTATGAAGAAAACTCAGATTTTTCTGGGGGAAGTAATTTTCCCTTGGAAAAAACACAGATTTAAAAGGCCATAGAATCAAGCCTGTCAATGTGCATTTCACTAGGCAGATGCCCAACATCATACTACATGATTTGTCTGTTAAGAAGGGACTTTGATTTTAAGAGACCTAACTACTTTGTTCAAGGTCTTTTACCTATTAGGGCAAAAGGCATATGTATTCTTGGTTTATTCCCAAGTCATGCTTTGAGTATACTGAGGAATGATAAGAGGATATTAGGATAAGGGCATATCAGTCTTAGCCAACAGTAGGCCCCGGTCACCCCATTTTTTAATCTTTGTTTCCCTCCCCTTTGCCTGGCCAGAGTCTCAGGTTTTAGCTTGCTGTGGAATCAGTTTCTTCTTTGGCTGTCTTCTGGGTCATAACTCACCAGTTTGAGCTGTCTGCTTCTGAATTACAATCTAAATGAGACTTGCAGCTTTCCTATGGCTAGGTCCCATTTTCCTATGCTAAATTCCTGACAACCAATGATTCTTAAGAGCTGTCTATCCTTTGGCAGGCAATATTTTTTTTATGATTAAAAAGAAACCCTGTTACTGTTCTATAATTATTTTAGTTGCTGTTGTCCCAACTGCCCCCTCCTCTCAGGCATAGGTTTGCCCTCAAAGTAGGAGGAGTGTCAACAAACCATCAATAAACCTCGCTGTTCCATAGTGGTTTACGGAAAAAGAAGGGAATGCTCCCAGCTCTTCCTGAAATACATTCAAAACAATATTGACTGAGTGTTAGCAAAGTATGCTTGCTTCTCTGGCGCTCAGGAAGTTTATGTCTGACTTTAATTCCAAATGAGCACGCGCCATCAAACCCAGACATTCCAATCCACAACACAGGTTCCAGTGGTTGGAGGAGCTAGAAGCACTTTGGCCCTTGTTGCTGTTTTTTAGTTGCTAGAGATTCCCTTTTGCTCAACTCCCTTCTCTAGACATATAAGCTAACCAGAATTTCCTTAGCTCTATACTAAAAGAAAGAACGAACATTTGCGTAGTGCTTTAAGTGTACAGAAAGTGAGACTAAGAAGCCTCGCAGTGAAGACAACAGGGCTGATTTTAGATTGCCTTCTCTCTGGCCACACAGGTAACTCACTCCTGATCATGAGTAGTCAAACTGATAGCTTTATCATCACCAATATGTGCTATGTACTCAGCAGCTAGCACATTTTAAAGATAAACTCCATTTTTTAGGAGAAGTAAAACTGAAAAAGAAATGGTGTATCATGAATGTACCTGCTGAGCTAATGCCATTTCTTTTTTGATAGTGTTCCTGGACTAGTAAGCCAGAAAATGCCATAGAGTGCACCAGGATTTCAATAAGGCTTTGACAGAGTAATATAGATATATAGATACAGATATCAACATATAGACATATCTATATATCTATATCTATATTAGATGAAATGGAGAAATGTGGACAGAGTAAGAGTGTGTTCTTTTTTGGTTAGACAACCATGTTCAAAGATGGCTGATGAAGAATTGTTTTTCAGCTTAGACGAGGTTCTAGAAAGTGCTTGCCACAGAGCTTTGTTTCTGGTTCAGTCCTTGGTGGGAGAAGCTGACATCATTTGTTCTTAAAGCTCCATAAGTGATTCTAATGCACAACCAAGGAGTAGACCCACCGTTACAAGGTCAGTGGTTCACATAATACACTACTGGTTTGAGCATTCAGATGTTTCTTATTAATACCAGGAACTGTCTTCCAAATAGCCAATTCTTGCTACCATTTCGTCGATGCTTAAAGCAAGGGCTGAAAGACAACCCTGAATTTTCATTTCAAGTAGGGTGAAGGTTTGGAAAAGTACACATAGAAAGGGGATCCACCCACAGTCCAGTAGGGACTTCAACTGGATGTCACTGAGACTTTTCACAAATGTCAGATTCCATCAAAACCCATTGACAAGAACAGCCCAATTACCTGTGAATACAAAGTTCATAAAGAGACATTCTTTTGGTGCTGAAAAAAACAAATCAAAGATTTGTTTTATCTAGATGATTGTTCCTCTTAGAATCCGATCATTATAATCACAGGTTTTAGAGTACATATCTCCAATCGACGAAAAAAAGTTGTGAAGATGAGCAGAATGCTAACACTGATTTGTATATCCACAGGGGACTTTTGATTTTAACCCTGATCACTTTGGCAGGCAGAGAGAACAAGGCACTTTATTATTGGAGACCACACTAAAAATGTCCATGGGTCACAGAACAACATGTTCAAGGCCAATTATGTTGAGTGCAAAGACTTCAGGCAGTGGGGGACGGTAAGAAGCTTGTCTTCTTTCTGTCTCTGGAAGGGTACCAACCTCATAACATCAGTACAGTTTATAACTCTATGACCTTTAAAAGGCATTTTTTGAGCAAATCAGGTCAATTAGCACTGAACAATTTACATTAAAAAAAATCCCAACCACTTTGTAACTAGGGGGGAAGTAGCTAATTCCTTGCATCAATGATATGTTAACTGCCAACATTCACAAAGGGCTTGCTCGGTTTCAATGGACACAACAAAGACACACGCAAAAAACCAAAACGAAAGGTGAATAGCCTTCAAACATATAGCCCGTCTTCACCTTTAACCTGTTCCGTTCAGTGTTATCTGTTCATTGTAATTTTACGGGACTCTGCAGAGCTCTCTGCTTTTTGCAGTTATCAGAGTGTAGCCAGTGTGAAGGGGAAGTTTTTGCAGAAGTGGGGAGTCCAATCTCTCTTTATGAATGTGTAAAAAGCACTCTATGGATCATTTCTCACCTTCCTATTCATATAATCTCTCTCGGTGCACACACACATTACATATACACATTTCCTACAATGAGCTAGATACTGCATTAAGTGATTTACATGTATTATTGTATTTAATTTTCACACTAACTCTGCAAGACAGGTATTATCCTCATTTTATACAAAAGAAATGGGTTTATAAAAGTTTTAAGTGACTTGCTGAAAGTCCCTACAAGATCTTGTGGAACCAGGATACACCAGATCTACCTGACTACAGGGGCCAAATTTTTTCACAACAACGTGCTACCCTTTATTCTACCCATGCTGTCTTCCTTCCACTTAATTCCTTCTTTCCTCCTCAAAGCCCAAAGTGGTAGATGGGTGGATGGTAGTATTGGAAGGATTTCAGAGAAAGAAGGACTAACCTACCTCTCTTTTCTACCTCTCCCGGAGCTCTGCAATTTTCCAATCCTCCACACATAGCCTAGCCATTAGGATCCAAGAAAATACAGGCTCCCTATGAGCTCCTGTTAGATCTTTTTCTCTCCAACCCCTCTATGGTTTCGGTGGCTACATTTTTAAAATCCCAAATAAGGGCGTACGGCCTGAGATCCTGTGTTGTCTTTAAGTGAACATGAGGGCAACATATCTGAAATCAAAACTAAGAAAGTACATGTGCTGTCTAGCTGGCTCAATATGGACCTGTTGACTGACTGAGTCATTGGAGGCTGATCACACACGGAGAGTAATGAGCAAAGTTAGTCCAAGTCCTTATCAGTGGAATTCAACAGGGTGGTCTTTCTGACAGGTCTTTTTGTTATAGCCTTAATGTAGGCTTCCTGAACCTAGTGGCTTATTGTTCTGCAAGTACTTGTTTAGCTACAAGGCTGTGGATTCTAAGAGACAAGCTGTTCATTATGAGTTCTAATCCTAGGCTAGAAGATGCCTATAAAATTACAACTTGTTTCCTTTTTTTCTAACAATTAATGGCCCTACTAAAGAGTGATCAATTGTAATTGGGGAACTAAAGAAGGTAATAAATGCATTACTGAGACCAGTTGCTTTACAGCGCCACTTATTTAATCCTCAAATTTTGCAGGTTGTAAATTACTCATTAGAAGACAGAAAGCAAAATAGCTATAATCTGTTTAGTGCCTCCAAACTCTGAAGACTTAGAGGAGGAAATCCATGGAAACAAGAGGCTTGATGTGTTCTTTCACTGCTATTCCTTAATGGGCAAAGGTGGTTAAACAATAAGGATAAGCCCCAGTAATTATCCTGATGCACTTGGTCCATAGGTCGGGGTGGGCTTGATTAAATTCAGGGAGGGCTGACCCACAAACTGTGGGAAAATGCCCCTTCTCTTCCACTCAGCCCTGCAGGCAGCTAATCAATGTGCCCATCTCACTTCCAGATTGTTTCATGAGACCAGAGCAATAGCACTGAGCATTCATTAGGGCATTCACTCCTATCTGTTGTTTCCTAATCAGTATAGGGATGAGGACAAGAGGCCGAGTGCTGGAGAGGACTTAGGAGAGTGTGAGGGGAGGCTGTCTCCCACTGCACACACGGGGGGCTACAGCTCCCAATTACAAAAGGTTCAACTGTGAAAACAACCAGACAGTGAGTGTGTAGGTTGCATGACATATACAAAAAGCCACATACATTTGGTGTGAATATGGATTTTATAAGCTGACCGTGCAAAGACTTCACCATTTACCAAGGCCAATTCTTTTTATACTGAGGGGGAAACTCAGTTTAGACTCAGTGATAAGGATGCAAATAATATGTGAGAAGCTGTCAGCAGTGGCATGCTATGTGTGTTCTGAGCGTCGAATATGAACCTGTGCATATTTCCTTTTTCAGTAATGGAATGCCCTTTAAATACACAGCACAGCTTCTGGCTCACCCTTAGGCAATGCACAACTGGAGAGCTACTGGCTCACTCCTGTGCTGAGCAAGCATTTCTTCCATACCTCTTGGCCTTTTACTCTCATGATCCGTGGCTCATCTCTGAATAAAGATGGTGGGCTTAGGCTCTGAAATGGAGCTTCTCTCTTGGCAGAGGTAACCTGACTACATAAGGATCAAACCTCTGTTTCCAGAGGAGCTAACCTGAGTTCCCCAATGCCAACTATTTCCATTCAGTTTCTACCAGACAGTCTAATTACGTTTGCAACTCCGCCATGCTGGCGCTGTGTCTATCTCGCGCTCCATTCAATACCCAGCTGCTGCTGCTCAATAAATCGCTACTGACAACGAGACAAAATCTAATTTAAAAATTATAGGTGTTCTGGAAATGCATTTATTAACTTTGTTAAAGTGATTATAATGCAAGTGTTTCCTAGATAGATCATTTAAGCATGCATGCGATAAAAATACTTTTCTTCCCACACCTAGTTATGCTTTTTTTTTAAACAGCAGAAAACTGTAGTAAAGAATTTTAAAGACCCCTGCCATTAGAAATACTGATCTAGGGGCGCCTGGGTGGCTCAGTGGATTGAGCCACTGCCTTTGGCTCAGGTCATGATCTCAGGGTCCTGGGATCGAGCCCCACGTCATGTTCTCTGCTCCGCAGGGAGCCTGCTTCCTCCTCTCTCTCTGCCTGCCTCTCTGCCTACTTGTGATCTCTCTCGCTGTCAAATAAATAAAATAAAATCTTAAAAAAAAGGCAATATTAAAAAAAAAGAAATACTGATCCACAAGCACTTGGAAAACTGCTGGGACACTGTAGAAGATATTGAGAATAACTCAGAGTAATTTTGAGAATCATAACTTGGAGCTTCTATGTCACTTATCCCAGGAAAGAGCCCATTCTGGCCCCTTTTGGTAGAGACAAGAAATGACACTTTGTCCTGTTCCGAGGGAGGCGTACATGAGTTTTCTCCTGACTTACCCTGAGTGGATTTTCATTAAGGTAAGGGGGTTCACCTTCCACCATTTCAATTGCCATAATCCCCAGAGACCAGATATCAACTTTCGGACCATAAGCTTTTCGAGTTACAACCTCAGGTGCCATCCAGTATGGAGTTCCCACCATAGTGCTCCGTTTACTTTGTTCAGGGGTGATCTGGGCGCAGAACCCAAAATCAGCTGCAGGGAAGAAAAGTCAGTTATAATCAATTAAATTTCTTCTTATTTTTTTCATAATAGGTCACTTTCACAAATGGCCATACCTTCCTCCGTTTGACACAGAGTTTCCATAACCCCCTAGCTCCTATCCATTATTACCAGATCCCTCCAGTGACCCTGATTTTAAAAGGGTCTGAGATAACTGATTAACGTGATGTCATTTTTACTAGTCCTCAGTCTGGTTCCCTCCCCATTACTGTCCCCCTCCAACATACAGGATCTTTCAGTTTTTTAGTTGGGTATTTGTCATCTAGCAGATGGAAGACCCGAGAAATTCTGAATGTTAAACCCTCAGAATCTGGGTATGATCTACAGGAACATGGCATTAGAAAAAAAATTCTTTACTTCAAACGGGGCTCTAAATGCTTTCAAACCCATCACATTCAATAGCCACTTTCTTCTCAGACAGGAAACAAGCAGAAATCCCCTGATACTCTTTAAAATACCATCTGAACAAAAATACCTACTCAGTTTAACAGAGCCATCCATCCCAAGAAGAATATTGTCACTCTTTATGTCTCTGTGGATCACTTGGTTTGAGTGTAAAAAGTCCAGCGCTTGGAGGCACTATTGGATCAGAAAAGCAAGTTCTAATTATATCACAAAGAATTTAAAACCAGGTAAGTTGCATTTTTTAGATAAATATGGGGCAAAGGTATAATTTTACATTGTCAAGTGAAATAGATTACTGTTGTCTTACCAGTTTGAAGTCACGTTCCCATTTAGATCAATGCTATAAGTTAGCATTACACATTATAAAAGCTCCCAAGTCGGACTAGGACATGAAGAGTGGGGATGTGATAAATAGCGGTAAATCCTTAATACAGCCAGACTAGCCAATTAAGAATCATACTTTGACCTAGTCATCTGGAGGGTGTGGATTTGGCTTGGTCCTACATAGGCACAGTAAGACTCTGCCTCCACAGGATTTGATTCAGGAGGCCGGAAGAGGGACCCAGGAATCGGCATTGAAAATGAGGGCCCCGAGCTACCTCTGATGGACAGTCATGGTTGGGAACCATGTCTAGGTTATGAAGTAGCTATAGTCACTTGTTGGGAAGTGGCTTTGCATCGTGCAACATGGAAACTACAAGGTCAGGGTGGAAGGGTCTCCCATATATTAAAAGTTTGATTCATTGCATGAATAGAAAATACTTATGTTTGGTGGATACATCTACATGCTGGGGCAGGAGGAAATGGGGACCAGAGGAGAGTAAGGCAGGAAGAAATTTAAGTGAACAACTGAAAATAAAGAACAAAGACTAGCTGCAGTTATTTGGTTTTGTCTTCCTGTCACAGGTTTTCAAGTTTCAGTGAGTCAGAGTTCCTACTTGTGTCTGCAGACAGCCTCACCACAATGAATGGGGTAGATGGTCAGGCCCAAGATGGGATTCCAAAAAGGAGTGTTTTTTTAAGTACTGAGAAAATTATAAGAAAATGTCCTCAGTTTTGAATGAAACTAGGGATATGACACTGTTATGGGATGAGAGGCAGACACTCAGACCCACTGGAGGGTTTTGGGAGACATCCAGATTGTACTGGGAAAGCAACTACTGTCTGGGCTGAGGGAGAATCTTGCTTAAATTGCCTTCTCGAAAATGATAGGGTTGTAATGGTTTATATTTTACAAGGCTTCCCATTGTATATGCAGGACAAAGTGATTATCATGTAAAAATCCTCCCAAATCAGGAAGAACTTCCATGCCACCATTACTGTTTCCCGGGCTCGCTGAAACTATAGCATGCAGGCTTAGATACGGCACTTTGGAAATGGCGTAATAGAGCTCAAAAAATCCAGAGCAAAGGGACTAAAATACACAACAGTCAGGGAAGAGAGGGGAAGGAAAGTGCTATTAGGAAAGGATCTGAATTGAAGTTAGGCTTCCATTTTCTTTCTTTTTTTTTTTTTTCATAGAAAAGATGTGCTATTGTTACTTTGGGGTTAAACGCATTCTGGATAATCAGAGATAAAGAGCTGCCAGTTCTGGTGATCTCCTCAGCTAGAAACGCTCTATTTTCTTACCTCTCTGCAGACAGCTGCTATCTGGCCTTCATCCATACAGGTCTCTGTGACCACATCAGTCAGAGAGCCACCAGCCAAGTACTCCATGACTACCCATAATTCATCACCCACTAAGTAGCTACAAGAAGAGAAGAAAAAGACATTGACTCAGGCCTAAGGAAGTGGGGACTTGTCTATATTCCCATTAAGAAGGTAGTTTACAGGTAGTGTCTGCATTTGGCCATATTCTATAATGGGAGGAAAATACCAATGACTGGGATAAGAGGAAACTTCCCTAGCATTACAAGAGAATATGCAGGAAAATCAAAGGATCATCAGATCTCACTATGTGCCATGGAGGAAGGACATGAACCAGAAGTCCTCTGGTGACTGATTACTGGCAGTCATTCCACTGTAAAAGCTACTTTCATTGAATAGGATCAGTGACTAGCCATTTTGGTAACTTGAGCCATTGTGTTGATGTCTTGGACTGAACTGGCCCATGGCACAGAGATATATAAAAGATATTTATTCAGATCTCAGCATTATTTTTGATTTTACTGAATTATTTTTGAGCAGTACTGGAATCAAAGAGACTCATGTTTGCAAAGGATTTACTGTGCTGAAGTCTTGGTCCTATTAGAAGTTAGTAGCAAAGTGCCCATTTTCTGTAGGTAGTTGTTGAGAGAACACACAACAAGTGATCAAACATGGGGAGGAAGGTCATCAAAGTCTGACCACTGGACCAATTCAAAACATCTGGAACCACTTGAAGGCACATTAACAGCCAGGCTCAGCAAGAGAGGAATTACAGTGAACCGAATGACCCCAACGATTCCATCCTGCCCTAAGTTCCACATCAGTATGAAGCAAGACTTTCAATTCAGTGGCGCTCCAACCGCAATGCCCATGAGAGTCACCAGGGAAGCCTATTAAAAATGAATATTCACAGGCTCTACCTCATTAAAAAAGAAAGCATCCGAGAAATCTACATTTTTTTCTTTTTTGCAAAGGCAATTTTTACAAAATTAAAAAAGCAGAGTCGAGTCACTTTACTGCAGATAACCCATAAGTGGCACTTTATGAAGCTCAGGTTTCGACTGTAAAATTTGACTCCTTTTTTTCCCTTCCCTCTTCCCCCTCTTTCTCTGGTCCACCTGGCACAAAACACAGAAAGCAAGATTTTAAGCTCACTGAGGTTGGAGACCTCATCTTATTTCCTTTATATCCCCCCAGAGTACACAGCACAGTGGTGCTAAGCAAACACTTACTGAAATTGAATGAAACAGATGTTAACCACAAGTGAAGAGTTAGCGCTGTCTTTAAACACCTATTTATAACCCGCTGCTAATACCACTGATGAAAGAGACATTAATTACCTGGTCCAAGAAAAAGGCTTGAGATTAAAGTCTCAATTCCCTAGACCTCACTGTCAGCTAATCACAAAGCACCCATTAAAGTGGGGCCGCTGCAGCCAGCCCTCTTCACTCAGACACCCAGAGACGGCACTCCCTCCAAACACTTGGTGAAATGTTTAAAACACTGCAGCTCTCCCCTGTACGCAACAGTCTATTCCCTGCCAATGCGGAGTCACGATCCTCAAAAGGAAATTACACACACTGCTCACGCTTAGAAGCAGGACCATAAAGTGTGTCTTCTAATGTTTGATGGGTGGGCAAAGTTCAGCAATAGATGTGAGGCTCCCTATTCTGTAGCACTTGAGAAGTGTTTGTAGAAGGGTTGCTACATGACTAGATCCTAAACAAAATACTTGGCCAAGCAAATGACATCGCATAAAGAAAACTGGTATGTAATGAGAGAAAACACTTACCTATCTAAATAATTAACAATATTGGGGTTCTTATTTTCCCTCATGACCAGAATTTCATTAATAATTAATTCCTTTTTGGGCTGCTGTTGAAGGTTCATCTGCTTTATGGCCACCTGAAGGATGATTGAAATGCAAGAATGAGTTACAGTCATTACACACACATAGCCATTGTTTTTTGGGAGAGGAGGTTGGTTTGGGGGTTATTTATTTATTGGCTTGGGATTTTTGTTTTTTTTTGTTTTGATTTTTTTGTTTTTTGTACACAGGGTAAGGCATAAATATTCTTTATCTTCCTAGGCTCTTTCTTAGCACCGCAAACTCGTGCTCTTTTCTTTGGTCAGTCAGGAGCAAATCACCCACTTCAGAAACTTTGGACACTGATGAAATCGAGTCCCACGTCAACCCAGTGCCACCCATTCTGTCAGGACAGAAGAAGAGATGTGATCGATATGAATGAAAGGACAGTAAAAATCAGGGTTGAATGTGAGCACCCACCTCTTGTCCAGTGGCAATGTCAAGCGCTGTGTACACTGTACCTGATGCCCTGGGAAGGTGAAAGTTATCAAATGAATAAGCAATCCAAATGTTATCTGTATATTTTATTTGAAATAAGATGTAATTATTTCTAGGAGAGGGAAATCCGCAAGCTTAAGATATAAGGATGAAATAACAAAAGAACAACCCCTTTCTGTGGTAATTCCACCTGAGACAGCTTCAGTGAATCCCTTTTGGTGGGCTAGGAACTCTAGTCAGACTTTCTGCAGCAATGAACTGAGCAAAATAGCCTGGATGTTGCAACAACTGCAGCCCTCTGAATAAACTGAAGTACCGTTTAGGAAAGAATGTATCATCTCTTGCTTAGGCAACTATATATATCAATCCTTTAGCATATGGACAGAATGGATTTTTTCCCATATATTTCTAATTCCCAAGAATATTTTCACCTATGGGTGCCTGGGTGGCTCAGTCAGTGAAGTGTCTGCCTTTAGCTCGAGTCATGATCCCAGGGTCCTGGGATCAAGCCCCGCATCAGGCTCCCGGCTTAGTGGGGAACCTGCCTCTGCCTTTTCCTCTGTGTACTCCCTCTCAAATAAATAAATAAATAATCTTAAAAAAAAGAATATTTTCACCCAACAAATCAATCACACTCGGTGCTATACTTACCTACTGCTGTCGCTGCACAGAGCAATGAACAACATAACACGGCTTTACTGTTTTTTTCCCCCGTTTTTCTAAACTTTTCAGCAGCTTCTACTAAAAGGTTTCCTTCCAGTCCACCATCCTTTAAAAATCTATAATTTCTTAGGCCTTGGAAGGACTCACGCTTCATTCTAACCTCAATTATATGGGTCCTTTGCTGTGCGAATACAAATTGTCTGGTGAGGCTGAAGTCACAGTAAGGTTCTGTGAAATACACAGGTACTCCGAAACACCTCCCCAACTCCATCCCCAAGCAAAAGGAAAGGCCTCGTCAATTTCATTGAGCTGTTTGTGGTGAATAAAGGTATAAGGATGGAGATGAGTCCTTGTGATTCATCAGACATTATAATGCTCCAGCATCGCTATTCAAAATTTCTAGAAACAGTGTGCAGCATTGGTGGTATAGTAATGAGCACAGCTGCCTTCCAAAATTTCTAGAAACAACTTCTATTGTTTCTCCTTTGCTCTCCATTTATCTCTTGCTACTTTATTTTCTGGGTCCAGGAATTCTTTTCTTTCTTTTGTTCATTTAATGATTTATTTGCTTATTTATTTGGGGGGTGGGCAGAGGGAGAGAGAGAGAACCTCAAGCAGACTCTGCACTGAGCACAGAGCCTGACATGGGGCTCGATCCCATAACCCTGAGATCATGACCTGATCTGAAATCAAGAGTTGAATGCTTAATTGACTGAACCAATCAGGAGCCCCTTGAATTCTTTTCTTAGGTCAGCCATTTCTTTGCCATTCTTTTCCCTCCTACTTGGATGAAGAAAAATATTTCTCACAAGCCTAGGAAGTTTACATTACCTGCTCCAAAGGAACAAAATGAGTGGGGCAGTATGAGGAATATTTGACTATTAAAAGAGATCTGAGTTCTAATATTTGTCCTAACATCAACAAGTTGTGTGATCTTGGGCTAGTCACTTCCCCTCGTTGGGTTTCAATCCCCTCGACTCAGAAAATAGTGATCACAATAACAGTAAAATATATTGAGTGTGTTAGACACTGCACTGAGAACTTCATATAAATCACCTTATGTAATCCTTACCATATTTCTATAAGGCAACCGCTATTATCCCCACATTACCTATGAAGAAACTGAGGCTCAGAGAGATTAAGTGACCTGCCTTAGGTTAAACAGTTTACAGTCTAAGTCTGTCTGACTCTCTGACTGGTAAAATACAGCACATGGGCCACTTTATTTTAAGGTTCTTTTTTTTTTTAATAAAAAATTAAGGCTTTTTCCATAAGCTCCACACCCAACATGGGGCTTGAGATCAAGCTGAGATCAAAAGTCCGAGGCTCTACCAACTGAGCCAGTCAGGCATCCCGATTTCTAAGGTTCTTTAAGTTCATGATGTACAAGCTACAAATTCTACGGCTTTCTTTGTTCTGGATAAGTATTTAAATATCCACTGGAACTAGACTAAAAAAAAATCGCCCTCACTCCATAGGTGCCTCCTAAAGCAGGGCTTGCAAGTTTCAGGAATTCCTCAGGGTTGAAGCGTATGTTAAACAAATCAGCTTGCCAATTTTGTATGTTTGAGATTCTGGGCTCAGAGCATGTGGTTGGGGCTCGTTAAGTATTTGCTGAATGAACAAATTAATAAAAGTCTTTTCAAGCAAACATGCGATTGCAATAAAACCTTTCCTTTCTGTGAGGGAAATGTGTCATCTTCTACTTAAATCAACATAAAACACTTCTTGCTTGGAATAAGCTCTCAGACATTCCTGATTGGTCCTTTTGAACTCAGGATCTCCTGGACTCAAAGGAACAGATAACTGGACCCCACGTGTGCTTCAGCTGCAACTGTCTAATTCTGCAGAATTAGATTCTTAACTGCTTTAACTTGGTGTATTCTTATATATGTAGGCCACTCATACATTTCTGTCAGCTGCTGAAAAAGAGACAGTATCTGCAAAATGAGATAGTAGCATCTGCCTCACGGGATTTCAGAGAATCAAATGGCACAATCTATGTAGAATTTAGCCCTGGGCCCAGATCTGAGCTGAGAATCAACATGGGAAATGCTATTATCATTTGTTGCTGCTGCTGTACCAGTTTCTTGGTAGAGAATGCCTAATTTACTAGGTGTTAGTTGGTCCTTCCCAATCTCCCAGTCAAACATCCTTGATCATGTCTGTTCCTCTTTTCAAAAAGGCTAAAAGCCAAAGGGGTCACCTTTTAGAGGTTCCACATCCTCTTCTTTCCCCTAGTGGTTTTGCTTTTTTCTTTCAGCTTGGAATATCTTTATTGAAAAAGACCATATATAAAAACCCTCCATATAAAATGGCAGCTGCTCCAGTTAAAGCTAGGGAGGTAGGCCCCAAATTCCTGCTTCAGTGGCTTCCCCCTTAATCATCCCCTGCCCCGTCCCCAACCGCCAATCCCAATTCCACTGTCCCAGGGGCTAAAACTGTGATTGGCTTGGAGTGCAGAGAGGATTAGTGTTTAACATCTCCAGAGATTTACCTTTCAAATCCTTGGGTTTATGGCCCCCAACATCCCTCAGCATTTCATTGTCTTGAACTGCTAGAGTCCTAACCCTGGAATCCCAATATCCTGGGTTTTGTGACATTCTGTGGTACAGAATTGCCACAAATCCCTACTCCACAAAGGTTTAAAGGCCCTGAAATTCTAGTAGAACATGAGTTATTAACTCAAAAATTAGCTTTTCTCCTCACTCTCCCTTCTCCTGCCTTATCACATATATGTAATTGTCTAGTGGGAGCCATTTCCTCCTTCTTCAACTCTTATTCCTAACCTTAAAATGGTGATATCATCCTCTACTCCACTTCCTACCTCCCCCGCCCCAACCAAACAGGTTAGGCACTTGGAATTCACCACTCTGACCAACAAGGTACTGGTTGGTCCAACTTCTAGCCTTCACACAATCCTCAGCTCAAATGCACAAACTTGGGAACTAACCTGCAGAGCACACTGTCTCCAACACTGTCTCAACCTCAAATGTTTCTCTGCACCACAGCTCTGACTCCTTCTCATATTCTAACAATTTAAGATAACTGTCAATGCCTGTCCTTCTCTTATTCATTTACCAAAGCACTCTTTGTCCACTAATAGGTTATATGAACAGTAGTCCTCAACCCCAACTCCTCAAACCTTCCAGGGTTCAAATCCTATGAGTTCCTAGTTGTGTGACCCTGGGTAAGTAATTTTACGTCTCTGTGGCTCAGGAATAAAGGATTAAATGCATACAGTGGTTAAAGCCTGTTCTGGTATACACATTGCCAATACACATTAGCAATAACAACCATCATCATCATCATCCACAGACTATAATTTGAGAGGTTAATGCATATATTATGGAACAGTCACCCTTAATAATAACTTGTATAACCATAAGTATTATTGGGTTGATTGTTCCCTAATATATGCACTAAGCTCCCAAACTGTAGTCTGTGGCTCACCAGGAATCTCTTTTAAGCATCTGGAAGTTTCCAAGATACTTGATTTCCAAATTCTTAACAGAAGTTTTACATTTACCTAAGGCAGAGCTAATTAAAATACCACATACATTTCTTTTTAGCCAGAATGATACCAACTTTTGATTACATGGCATAGCTCACTGATCAGAAGCTCCAAGTAGTGGTTAAACACTCTTTGCTTCACTGAGTTTGAGAAATAAGCTATTATTTAATAAATATAGCTTAATAGTTGTAATTATTCATAACCCAGAATCCATAAAGACAAATAATTGAAAAGATCCTTGGTGGTGAAGCTGGGAAACCCTCTCCTTGTAATAAGTGAAACACAGTGGTGTCTACTTCTAAAGAAATAATCTTTGAGCCAACAACATGTCACATTGATTCCCCCAAAACTGGGCCTTGTGACTGCCTGGGATATGTCAAAGGATCTTAATGACTATCTTTACAAAATTAATCAATGACTTTAATTAAAAAGGTCAGTATCATGCAGCATTTTAGGACATAAGGATGGCAGGAATCAAACTCAAAAATATGAAAGTTAAAACTCCCAATTTCTCTAGTAGATTGGGCTGGTGTGCCAAAACGGTCAACGTTGTTGATTTGATTTTTGTACCACTTAATTATATGGATCTCTATTATCTCTCCATTCCAGTTCTATTGAAGATAGATTGCTGTGGGGGAGAACACTTGTTTACAATGGGGATTTTGTTTATTCCAGACCTCAGTCACTCTGATGGTATAAAGAAATGCCTTATCGGGACTCCAGGAAAAACAGAGATCATCCAGTTTAACCTCATTACAGATGAGACATCTGAAGCCAAGAGAAGAGGGGGAATGTGCCCCAAGTTCACACAGCTAGTAAGTAACAAAGCCTCCTAATTTTGAGCAAGAGATATTTCAGCCGACCTATGCTACGGTTCAAGAATATTAAACCAAGAGATTGCTCAACTCATCATCAATTACAGCATGATGAGTACTGCTGGGTTCTTGGCATCACATTAGATGCTTTATCAACAATTTCTTCTTGACCTGGCCAAGCACTTAATACTCGAATGGAAACACTGGCATCTAGCCTAAAGGGTCTAGAAAGAAAGAAACAATTCACTATTTCTCCCTTTTCCTCCCAAGACAAGCCCGTTTAATTATCAGCAATCTTCATCAGGTTTTGATGTTTCCTGCTAAAAGCCAATGTCAAGCCATGATAATGAGTAGTTGCCAAGGCAGCAATACGGTAAAACTTACACTTTCTATAAATCACTCTGATTTCAGCATCGAAGTAGATTATAGGAGGGAAAGAAAGCAGGCAAGTGAGGCGAGGAGGAAGCTCACAGGCTGAGAGAAAAGGGAAGAGGACGAGAGGACTGGAGGGCTCTGTGAAGTCCAAAGGAGAGCCTTGTGGTAATAAGTTTGAGGAAGTCAGAAGGGATGGGGCAGTATTCACATTTAAGTTTTTCTAAGCATCAGTCTGGTGCTGATGAGGTCACAGTCAGGGATTTAATCCACATTGAGGATGGCTGTGTTTTAGATCTACTCTTTCTTCTTCTGCTGCTGATAGAAGAGGCTGTCTCATTTATGGACATAACTTCCTTCCCGTATGTCCTCTCTAAATGGGTGAGCTCACTTACTGGTTGCCCTATACAATTTGACAAATGAAGACACTGGAAGCGGGATGTGGGAAATTAGCCTGCCCAAGGATACACAATTTGTCAGCAGCTGAACTCAAAACCGCATGAGTCTGACTCCACAGCCCGTGCACTTAACCATGTCATGTTCCATTACAGACCTTTATCATTTTTTACATCAATGCTAAGTGCAAGTATGGCACTTCCAGATGCCCACGTTTGTATCTACTGCACTATAAAGTGCCTCCCTGAAATATTGCTCTGGCCTCTCATTTCCTGCTTAACTTAGTCCACTTGCCCCTTGGTAAGGCATTTATTTTGTCCCTGGACATGGTCCGGTTGCCTCCTTTGATCATCAGGAGGTGGATCTTTGTTTTCTGACTCAGTTAAGCTTGCTCATGTGGCCAAGAGTAGACTAGTTCCTAGGACTGGACTTTATGTTCTGCTGAGTATTTAAGATATGGTTACTACTTGCTATATCACAAGATATACTATCTTGCTATATTAATGCACCTGACATAAAGGTACCTGGATATCATATCATCCAATACTACCATGCCTCTATTTGCCTTGTTGGGGCTTATGCCCTCTGGGCTTCAGGAAAGGTGATGGACAGTGTCCTCTGCAAGCAATAACCTTTCAGAGAGCGCCCCAGGGTTTCCTTCTTATGTAATCTGCCTCTTAAAAAATGTATCACTAAATTAAAACAAATAATAATATTATGTAAAAAGCATGTTCTCAAAGTACCAGGATGTGGTACTGTCTTTAATTACTGGGATGATAAATCGGAACACAGGATTTTCTATTCTTTAGCTAGGGCATGACTTGCCCCAGGGTGTCCAGGGTGCTCTGATTTTAAAGAGAGCTCTAACATGTTATGGGTGTGGGGCCAGGGAGCTCAGTGGGCTAGAGTCCCTTGATAATGAGGCCATGGTTATAGGCCTTAATCCCTGGAAAGGCCAGATAACTCAACGACTCACTCCAACATGAAGTCTAAGCAGCTCTTCACAGTGTGTGCCACTGGTTCCAAGAAGGCCTAGACAGGCAATGGGCGGGGTGGGGGGCAGGGAGCTTAATACAAGGTCATTACTATGGCTTGAAAAAACAAAAACCAAACTCTGCTAATGGTGGTTGATTGAGTGGCACCATCTTTCTTCGCAAGGGATGGTACACAGCCCAGTGCATGTAAAAGCATTAAGTAGAACAAAGAACTACTCTTGGCCACATGAGCAAGCTTAACTGAGTCAGAAAACGGAAGAGCTGGCTCCTTATGGTTATATTAGTGCCTTGTAGGAGTGCTCTACCTTATATGGCCCAAAATAAGATCTGATGAGGAAGCAAATACTTTTGGGGTGGGTGGTCCCACTCGAAGCATCACCGCTGTGAGCACACTACACACCACTTCTGCTCTTGCCCATAGTTTCTTGAACAAAGAGAAACGAGTCAGAGGTTTTATTCTCAGCACTTTCCCCTGAGTTCCATGCTGTACACTGCTTTATCGGGTTCTCTAAACAAACGGTTATTCATCAAGCCCTTTAAGAAACCAGTTTCAAAACTATTCATCTTCAATATGGGAACTTCATGTTGCCATAAGAAGAGGGCTCTTCACTGAGTAGCCAAGAGAAGTCTGAAAAATACCTAACAGGATAGATTTAATTTCTCAAGCCTGAAAGCTAAAACTAATTTAGAGGACAGGGACTGAAGGTTTGCAAAAAAAATTTGTCCACAATTTTGGATGGATTGATCATATCATCATTCCATAGAATTATATGATTGGCAAAGATCCAGATGGTAAACAAAATGCCTTTGGCTAAACATGTTATCTTTAAGTGCAGGAGGAAAAAAGATTTCAAGAAATGCTCCCACTTGTCATTTCTGACAAATTTAGCCATACGGTTGGTCTAATCTATGAAGAAATGCGACATACAACCAAGATACTTGGGCATAACACACCCATGGACTATGTTGACCAAGAGATCCTTCAGGAGAGCCTTTTGTTTACCATATAATTTCTTGTTAGGTTTCAGGATTCAGGGTTCTTTTTTTGTTTGTTTGTTTATTTGTTTATTTACAGCATAACAGTGTTCATTGTTTTGGCATCACACCCAGTGCTCCATGCAGTACGTGCCCTCCCTATTACCCACCACCTGCTTCCTCAACCTCCCACCCCCCTGCCCCTTCAAAACCCTCTGGTTGTAAATATTTTCCCTTCTGAAAATCAGCATGGTGATGACTTTTTAGTATAGTCATAGAATCCCAAATAAATGAAGACAGCTGTTTCCATTAGGGTGTGGGCAAACAGGCATTCCCACGCACTGTTAGCAGGCAATGTCAAGTGGAACAACCTCTATGGAGGGCAACTTGGACATTAAAAATGCCCATATCCTTTCATGTAACAATTCCACTTTCAGCAGTTTAACCTAATGATCAATTTGCACATGTATGAAGTGGTTTGTTTGTAAAGATCTCCACTGAAGCCCTGTTCATGCCAGCTAAATATTGGAAAGAAACTAAATGTGTATCAATGTGGGCCTGATTAAATACATTATGATCCACCCAAACAAACAAAAAAACACTTCATCTGTTAAAAGAAAGAGGTACTGATAGAGAGTCATCTCTTAGACACAGGCAAATAACGAAATGGGAGATTTATAGGCAAATAACAAAATGGGAGATTTATAGTATGTTACTCATCTTAAAAATAGAGTTATGACACAGACACACAGACACACACAAATACACACATACCTGGAGATGGTACAATTGCCCAAATACAAGGTACATATACAATATATGTGCCCAAATAAATAAGGTAAGGTATTCCTCCTCCCCACCCGACCCCTGCCAATTTCTTTCTCAGGAAAAAGGGGAATTGCCTTATATTCAAATCCTTATAAAATCTCTCATGCAATATGGTAATTCTCCATATTCATTTATTTTTATCCATGAAGTACTATTTAGGAAAGACACATTAGGATGAAGTATTCTTAGTCAATGCCAGTTTTGGATGCTCATAGAGACTATCTGTCAGGATTGGATAGGATGTAAATAAATTACTTCTGCAGGTATGATCAGAACTGCAAGTGTTAGATGTCATAAAAAAGCTTTTTGAAGGTCACTTTTGAAATTAATGCAGTGAAAAGGGCACCTGTTAGCCCAAGATATGATAGTATGACCATCAAATACAACAGCAAATACAACTGATTGAAACCTACTCAAAATATAAAGACCTGTGACTTATAACAAGTTTTTTTTTTAATAAAGAGAATGCCTCCTCCCCCCACTTGGAATAAAATCAAAACACCCCTCTTTGGACACTTTTGGAAGTAAGTTGGGTGTTAACTCCTAACAATGAAATTGGCAATTATCAACTTAAGCATTTATCTTGATTTGCCTATATAAACTATATTTCAGGGTAACCAAAGACCTTAAGCGGATGAGAGGTAAAGTTCTTTTCAGCAAAAGCGCTGTAGTTAATAAAGTGTGGGAGGTCATTTTTAGAAAAGATAATTTTTAGAAAATCACTATTTACTAGTCCCTAATTTAATAATTGATTTGGGCAATATAGTCATCAATAGATGAAACATTAGACGAAAGGCTGATGAGGAACTTTGCATTGGAGGGGACAGGGAGGAGTCCCCACTGAACCTTCTGATCAATCTATTCAGCACTACACAACGAGATGAGCAGTGCCTTCTGATGTAATATGAAATACTCATATGAAGACATCTTGCCAAAAGTTGCACCTGAATCTTACTGAGCCTTTAGAACCAACTTTTTCCATTCCCAAATACAGGGAATAGAGAAGCAACTTACATGACATCAAATGAAACTAACATGCAAATCCAGAAAGTGGTACATTCTACAAGACAAAGACTAGTTTCTTCAGTAAGTCAATGGTAGTGGAAAAAGAAGGGGGACGGCTTTAGAGTACAGAAATTTAATAGACATGACCCAATGCCATATATGGATCTTCTTTGGATGCTGATTTGAAGGAATCAACTATAATGCATTTTTGAGACAACTAGGGAACACTGATAATAGATAATATCAAGTCACTGTTGAATTTTGTAGGTGTTATTATGGTATAATAATTATATTAAAATATTGATCAATGTTGAACCTGGGTGATAAGAATAACACAATTCTGTATCATTCTCTCTACTCTTGTGTACGTTTGAAAATTTGTAACAGAAATTTTAAAAAGTGATAGAGGAGAGAGTTATATTGTGAAGATGTAAATATACACCTATAAAACAGATTCATAAAGCAATCATCTTAATATTATAAGAATGGGTAACTGCAACCAGAAATAAAATATCCAGGGACAGAATAATATGTGGATTCAAAAATATTAAAAATATATGTGAATATAATATATGGATTGAAAAATATTTATATCTAAAGATGTTAGATGAAATTCAGATGGTCTACTTGGATAACTACTGGATGTTTCAAAAGGGGGCTCTAATGGTTACAAAAACAGTGATATTAAAGATGCATAGGAAGATTTTGAATTATGCTCCTCATGAAATGTGAGAGTAGAAAAATTTCTCCCAATGCACACATTATATAATGTGGCTTTAAATATATAAATGAGAGTGATTAACAAGTTAAATATCAGAAATAGACATTCACCATTTGTGTACCTAAGAGTTTACATATTCAGATAAGTAAAAAACCTGTTTTAAAAATTACATTGTGTGACCTCATATTCACACATGTGGCATGTGTGTGCATGTGTGCCTGCGTGTGCAGAGAACACATGGTAGTTTAACCTAAGAAACCCATAACATATCCTTTCTGGAGCTTTCTTTTGTACAAGATAACAAGGAGACTAAGGCACAAGGCTTGGAGGGACATTTACTTTTCACTGTCTACTCCTGTGAACCTCCTGGTTACACCATGCCCAAATATTACCTACTTAGAAAAAAATCATACAAATAAAAATTACAGTGCAGCTTGCATCTCTCACTATGTTTCATGACATAGTCCCGACAGATCTTTTTTAGCATTATTTCCTGTTAAGTCCTCTGCCAAACTGGAGGTTAGTCCGTAAGACCGGTACCCCTGATTTCACTCTTCTGGTCTTTGTTTCTCTCTCTCTCTCTCTGTCTGTCTTTTAAAGATAATATTTATTCATTTATTTGACAGAGAGATAGAGAGAGAGCACAAGCAAGCAAGCAGAGTGGCAGATAGAGGGAGAGGGAGAAGCAGACTCTCTGCTAAGCAGGGAGCTTGATCCCAGGACCCTGTGATAATCTTCTGGTCTTTCTGATATTCATTCATCAGATAGTTGTTAAGGATTTCCTTTATGCCAGACACTGTTGCGGGCCCTAGGGATACCAAAGCAAATACAAACTAGAGTCATAATCCAGTGTTCCTTTGGTTTCCTTCCAGCGAAACTGCCCATAATCCCCCCATGTTAAAGCCTACACTTTCTCAAGTCACAATTCAAAGGCACTCTTCTCTAAGGATCCTTCATTTTACTCTCTCCCTGGCTCTAAATTATCTGTCCCTCCTCTCTCTCCATCCCCGTGGCTCTTGTAATTATGTCATGCTACCTGCCCTATTCTGCTCAACAGAATAATAACTGTGGGTGTCTTTCACTTCTAATGATACTTAGTACTGAGCCCTTCACTATGTGCCATGTTGTGCTAAGCACTTAAAATGCCTCCCCTCCTTCACTTCCCCCAACCTGATGAGGTATGTATTTTCTGCTTACTATGGATGAGAAAACAGACACTCTAAGAAATTAATTAAAGTACATGCCTTTGTGGGGGGAAGAGGGGGAAGAGTCCCAGTTTATTTCTTGATACAACTTTCCTTCTCTCCCTGTCGGATGTTCTGAAAGACTGTGAGCCTAGAGGTCACTGTGACTCTCAGAACCTGGTTCTTAATGACGAAGCTGTGTTAGGTGCATTAAACGTAGCATTCACTCAGGAAAACTTCAACTTCACCAAATTAAGTAAGTCATTCATTAAATAGGATCCAAACCATCTCCGAGTTGCATCCTCAAAAATACTTGTCTATTACAATGTTGAAGAGAGAGCAAACATGAAAGCGAAAGAGAAAAGGGGTCTGTTTTTCAGCGCATTCTCATGTAAGAAAAGGCTTTAAAAATGAATTCACATATATTAATGAGAAATTAGTAAGGCCAGCTGCTGATGTTAGTAAACTCAGCCCTTTGTAATCACACGGCTACTGCTTCTGTGAGAATTCTGCAAGAATTCCAGGCATTGCCAGATAATTTCTGACAAACGCATGCTGTTAATGATAATTTGGAGGATGCCAGGTCTTTTTTCTTTCTTCCTTTCCTTTTTTTAAACTTTACATACATCTGCTCAAAATATCTAGATTCGGTGGCCAATTATAGAAGCCTTTTCACAGAAACCTGGTGAAATAATGTCATTTTTAGCCTTCACTCTCAGCGATGGCCTCAAATGATTAGACATGCAATTCTGATCTTGATTTATGGAAGATGGAGGCCAATTCTCTGGCCACGGGCCTGAACGCTGGGATGGCAAAAACTCATACTGGAAAAATTTAGTTTTCCAAGTAGATGAGGGTGATTAATGGAGAGGTTCTTCTCAAATTGGGCTCCTAAGAGTAAGCTGCTGTGCTCCCTGAAGCTGAAAATGGAATACGGGGACTGATTATTCCTAGCACCAAATGATTACAGACACTGGCTTGAATTTCACCATCATAATAGGTAAAGCAAAACAATAAAAAACACCCAGACTTAATGAAAAGGAAATACAAACTCTATACACTGAGAGCAGAGACGAGTTTGTCTAACTTAGGCCACTAATTCATGGAAAAATCCATTGAGAGCAATTTAAGTAAAAGGAAAATGAAGTTAAGTGGTTTTCATTTTTTGGTCTACAGAGAAATAAATCAATATTTTGCTCAATGACTTTAGAAATTAAGAACAGAGCAAAAATCTACAAAAACGTAAAACCAAAATTAGTAAATTAAATACAAGCTAAAATCACAGTGAGTAAGTAGATTTCAGTTACTAGATTATATCTTAAAAGCTCTTTAGAAGTACATCTTGATTTTATTTATTTATTTATTTATTTTTTTTATTTATTTTTTCAGCGTAACAGTATTCATTCTTTTTGCACAACACCCAGTGCTCCATGCAAAACGTGCCCTCCCCATTACCCACCACCTGTTCCCCCAACCTCCCACCCCTGACCCTTCAAAACCCTCAGGTTGTTTTTCAGAGTCCATAGTCTCTTATGGTTCGCCTCCCCTCCCCAATGTCCATAGCCCGCTCCCCCTCTCCCAATCCCACCTCCCCCCAGCAACCCCCAGTTTGTTTTGTGAGATTAAGAGTCATTTATGGTTTGTCTCCCTCCCAATCCCATCTTGATTTTATATTACTACCATTTGGGTTGAGTGTATGTGCGAAAATGGTCAGTACAAGATGAAGCCAACACAAATGAAAAAGACAGCCGTGTAGCACCCACAAGTGCCCAAGAGATAAGGCATCAGATCAAGTTATTATGAGAACAAAGAGATGAAGACACATCAAGAAAGAGAAAGAGGGAGATAGGGAAATAGTACAGAAAGCACAAAACAGGCAGATATATACACACGAAAAGACAGACAGGAGAAGGAGAGCTAGAAAGATAAACATTTTCTTGTTTGTTTCACAAATATTTACTAAGGCAAAAACAGATCCAGAATATGGGAGAAGCAGACAGGAGAAGCTCTGTAGGTCTTTGATTTTGTCCAAGTAAACTCTTGCTCTTGGCTGAAATTGTACAAAATAGTTTCCTTTGTTTTTTAGAGTGGGGGGCTACTAAGCACAAAAGCCCTGTGACAGATACCAAGGGAGACAAAGGGAGGAATAAGATAGACTGACTCCCTACCCTCTAAGGACTTATTTAAAAGCTGAACTGGGCATATGAGTGAACTATCTACTGGTTTCAACATTCTTTTAAATGATGAACTAGCTGAGAATTTAAAACAGACCTTTCAACAGTGGCAGGCAGGATTTCTGCTTTGACTTTTCAATTTAGATTATAAAGGTTTTACAGAGTTATGGAGAAACACAGAACTTTCCTTTTGCACCTTCAGACGTCAGAGGCATAAATAACCAGGAGGGGAAATCTCTTTGGTATGCAAAGTTGCTTGGCGGCCTAATCTTTGTCCTTGGAGAAATCAGTCTTGCTTCATTACCTGGTATCTGGGAGATATTTGAAACTATTTCGTACTTTTTTCTTTTTTAAATTCAATGCTATTTTTGGCTCAGTTGGGTCTTAGTGGGAAAAAATAATCAAAGCAAAATTGTAACATCTTTCACTTCCCACTCCCCAAAAAAACAACTCCTGAAACAAACCTATTTTTTTTTTTTTATTTTTTCAGCGTAACAGTATTCATTCTTTTTGCACAACACCCAGTGCTCCATGCAAAACGTGCCCTCCCCATCACCCACCACCTGTTCCCCCAACCTCCCACCCCGGACCCTTCAAAACCCTCAGGTTGTTTTTCAGAGTCCATAGTCTCTTATGGTTCGCCTCCCCTCCCCAATGTCCATAGCCCGCTCCCCCTCTCCCTTGAAAAAATAAACAAATAACTCCCATTTAGACCTACAACTAAAGCAGCCCTGGCCTTTAGAAATAGAAGGAGAGCCTGTTTTAAATTTGGGGGGTGGGAGCTATACTCTATAAAGATTAAAAGATAAAATTAATTTTGATAACACACTGTGGGTGTGTAAATACAAAATACTACATTTTATGCATGTAAAATACCACTTCAACACCTAACCAGTATCTAATTTATTGAGATATTTTGTACCATTTTTTCCTCCTAAGTTTTTGAAATCAGTGGATATTTTAGACTTGTAGCATATCTCAATTTGGACTAGCCACACCTCAAGTGCTCAATGGTCACATGGTTACCATACTGGATGGCAATGACCTGAAATGCAGCTTCTCTGTGGATTGTGTATCCATTCCAATTATTAGCTCCACCAAAACCCAACCAGATTACAACAAAATCTGAAAGGCAAGTTTTGCTTTCTAAGCTCCCTGAATACTGTGTTTTAACTGGCCTTGAGGTATTTACCTTTTGAGCATCAAGAAAGCAATTTGAAGTGTATGTGTATACGGACTGGAGAAGGTATGGCTTCCTTAATTAAGTAAAACAACCAGCTCACCAGAAGTTAAGAAGGAAAATTCCAGGTGGGAAATAATGGCTACAAAAGCCAGCCCTGCCCTGCACTCAGGTGAGGGAGACTTGTCTCAGTGTGTTCCCTGTATGCTAATGAATGTATCCCTCTATCAAGCATTTACTACTATAAAATTTAAGTTCTTTGTGGGCCCACATCATTACCTATCTCTGTCTCTCCAGCCCTTAGAAAAGTATCTGGCACACAGTTGGCACTCAATAAATATGTGACAAACAAATAAATTAAATACATATAGTTTCCCATTTGCCTCAGACACATTTCAAGTGCTCCACTGCCACCTGTACTACTGGCTATTGGGAGAACATCTCCATCATCACAGAAAGTTCTGTTTAGATAGCATAGGTCTAGAGCAATTGGCAGAAATACTATTTGACTGGTTAGGTGACAGTGGTCCCTAGAGACTATAAAACTCTTCTTTTTTCCTCCATGAGCAAGTAAGAATACCAGTGATATCAAATAACAAAGCAAAAGCAAAAGCACAAATATTTTAACCCTAAAAACTTCAAATGCAACAGCATTATGGTTTCCACTGGAAGAAGAAACTTGGCCATCTGTTTCTGCCTGAGTTTTTGCCTCCCTCTTCTGGTTTTCTTATCATAAGAAAGAAACCAGCACATTCCCCACAAGTGCCACAAGACCCTTACCCCCTAGCCAAAATATCTAATGAATGCTTTCCCTTATTTCTGAGATAAGTTGGTGATTTCAAAAGAAACTTTAGTACAGAAGCTAAAGGGGGAAAATAAATAAAAAATAAAAATCATGAAAAATTGTCAAGCTTATGTACAACATACAATTTTCTGAACCTAAGAATTCAAGGAAAAGCAGTGAATTACCCGAAGAAGAAACTGTCCATTCCCTTATCTGAAAATAGACTCCACTCACTGAAGGGCTAGCATAATTCTGTAGGCACATTAGCTGTATCCCTTCCTTTTCGGCCAGGAGACCTCTGCGGTGCCATCTTGTTCCTGGCATACGGTAGTTGACGCATCTAAGTACCTTGTCTCCTTCCCCATTTAAGGATACCTCTTAAGAATACTTCCTTTGACTTTAAACAAAACATTTCCCTGCTTCAAACATTGTAGCCCACTCTTAGTTTCACACTAGGATCTGAGAAACATACCTAATTACAGTTGACTTAGAGAACAAATGACCCCCACCTTTAGCTCTAGTGAATGATCTGGTCCTGTGGTTCTCTTTTCTAGGTGAGGATCAGGATTTCTGAGGATCTTTCCCAAAGTTCAGATTCCTAAGTCCCCACTCCAGACTTCTGAATCAAATCTCTGACAGCCAGGCCTGGGGATCTTTATTCTTAATAAGCATGCTAAGTGAAAATGCTGTACTCCATCTCCTTTAGGGATTGTTAATCTGTTTCCTCTTTACTTGCAGAGTCAACTCTGCCCCCCTCTGGACTATTAGGTAAAGAGTTCTTCGGCCCCCACTCTATCACTGTACAGTTTGACAATGAAACAGGATCGGAAGCCTAATATCCATACAGATGTAAGGGGCACAGGGATAAAAGGAGTTTTCATATGAGTCAGAGGTTTCTATAACCCTACTGCTTTTCCAGAGAAATCAGTTTGAATCTTCTAACTCTATGGGATTCAAATGTCCCAAAACAAATAGCTCTCAGCCCAACATTAATGCAGATTCCAGCAAGATGTCTTGCTATATTTTTTTAAAAGATTTTATTTATTTATTTGACAGACAGAAATTACAAGTAGGAGGAGAGGCAAGCAGAGAGAGAGGAGGAAGTAGGCTTCCTGCTGAGCAGGGAGCCCTATGCAGTGCTTGATCCCAGGACCCTGGGATCATGACCTGAACTGAAGGCAGAGGCTTTAAACCACTGAGCCACCCAGGCGCCCCTTGCTATATTAATTAACAGTCAGTCTGTCAACTAGAAAGACCAATATTGAGAATGCAGAACTTGAAATAACCCAGGCTTGCTATTGAATCTGAATGTATATCTCTGGTGCGTATCTTTTGATATTTTAAATAACAATCACTTACCCTTGACCTATTTTTTCAAATCTTGTGTATTTTTTCTTTGGGTCACCAACACTCACAATGCTTCCTGAGTATGGGCGTTGGGGGAGAGGAAGAAAGAGAGAGAGAGAGAAGATTTAATTTGAGTGGTTGATTTCCCTTTATTTAATACTAAAAATTACAATGCCACAGTCAATGACAAACAAAACATCAGAGCAATATTTTCATGTATTTTCTATAATTTTTATGGCTAATAATGTTTTATTAAAGTAACAAACAGTAATATATTAATTAAAGTAGCAGTAATAACCTGTGCTGTTTTATATTCAAAATTGATGATGTTTGAGAAAAAAAAGGACTAGACACAACTCAACATTTATAAAAAATTCCCATAAAAGGATACTGTAGATCAGGAGATACAAACATCTAAGAACTTGCATGAACTATTTAATAAAATCACTATCTTCTCTGAAGTGGAGAGAAATTGAGTGCTACACTATATTCAGTTCTGCTGGACAAATATCTCTTGAGCCATTACTATGTACCCAGTACTGCGCTAAGAGTGATGGGGTCTAATAAAGAACAAACTTGACTCATAAAGCAACGAGACTCATGCTTTCTGAAATCCTATACCCCCAAACCCAGAACCTTCCCTGCACTCCACTTTTTAGTAATAACTTTACTGGAATATGACTTCCATACCATAAAAGCTCATTCATTTAAAGGGTGCAATTCATCAGTGCTCCCAAATGTATGAAGCAAACACTGACAAGAGTGAAGGGAGCTATTGACAGCAACACAATAATGGTGGCAGACTTTAATTAATAGCTCGCTTTCAATAATGGATTGAACAACCTTAGAGAAGATCGGCAAGGAAATGGAGGACACAAACAACACTATGGATCCATTAAAGCTAACACATTTATGGAACTCCTCACCCAGCAACTGAGGAATACACATTTCTTTCAAGTGTACGTGGAACATTCTCCAGGATAGACCACATGTTAGGCAGCAAAGCAAGCCTTAGCAAATTTTACAAGGTTGAAATCATACACAATGCCTTTTCTAATCATAATGGATACAAACTAAAAATCAATAGCAGAAAGACGACTGGAAAATCCCAAGATATTTAACTAAGACATGCGTGAAAGAAGATACTTCAAGAGAAATTTAAAAATAGTTTGAACTAAATGAAAATTAAATACAACCTATCAAATTACATGGGATGCAGCAAAAGCAGTGCCCAGTATTTTTTTAAAAAGGAAAAAAATTAAGTGTACAATTCAATGGATTTTCATAACTTTTTTTTAAAGATTTTTATTTAGTTATTTGACAGAGAGAGATCACAAGTAGACAGAGAAGCAGGCAGAGAGAGAGAGAGGGAAGCAGGCTCCCTGCTAACAGAGAGCCCAATGCGGGACTCGATCCCAGGACCCTGAGATCATGACCTGAGCCGAAGGCAGCGGCTTAACCCCCTGAGCCACCCAGGCACCCCATAACTTTTTTGAGTTATGAAAATTTATTAAATTTCACCATAATCTCATTTTAGGAGGTTTTGATCATCCCAGAAAGAAACCTTGAACCTGTTCACAGTCACTCTTTATCCACCCCTCCCCCTAGGCAACCACCAATCTATTGTGTGTTTCTATAGACTGTTCCAAACACTGTAGAATAAGGTGGCTTATAACCACGAAAGAAAAACATTAAATTTATCATGTTTGGCTATGGGAAACAAATATTGTTTTTTTTTTCTATTTCACAATACCAAATCCAGTACTCAGAGGATGAATACACCACTACCACTCAAAACAAATCTAAAAGAAGTGCCATTGACCCTTCAATGCAGGGCTTGACTGAATGCAGAAAAATTCTGGGCCATAACAGCATCATGGGAATATAGGTTTAGGTTCTCAAGTGGATTACCTTGAACAGAATCATTTATCTGGATGTCTCTGGCTCTCCTTTTTTTTAAAAGCAAACATATCAGTACCATTATCTTTGACTTATATCTTACTATCACGGCTCCATTCCAAAGAAGTGTAGTGTCAATAGGATAAGATTTATAGCATGAACTATTTAAGAGAAGGTCTCTACATTCTATCTCCTAATATCCACTCTTATTCATTCCCTCCTCTTCATGCCCATGGCCAGTGCCATTGTTCAGGCCCTTAACATCTCTTGTCCAAACAATTGCACTAGTCATTACCTACCTCAACACTCTACCTTCTCTATCTTCCACAATGCTTTAGGAATAGGGCCACCACATAGTTCACAAACCAAGACTGTCCTGGGTAAGCCGATATGTATAGTTGCCCATCTTCAGAATGATTTCACTCTTCCTTATAATGCCTCAAAAGTTCCTCCTTGCTACATAATCAAGTCGAAATTTGGACTTGAGTTGGACTCAAGTCAAACGCCTACCTAACAAGACTAATATCATATAATTCCTCTACTCTCCATCCCTCCTACTTTAAATCCTAGTAATGCTATCACTATCAAAGGCTTAGGTCTTTGCAGATGCTCCCTCTTTTCCTTTTCTATCTAACCCACAAATTCCTATTTATTACTTAAACATTATCTCAAGTCATCCTAATTTGTGAATTTTTCTCTGATCCCTCTAATGAGATTCTCATGTTTCTTCTTGAGGGCAAAAACCTTGTCTTTTCATCCCTATAACTTCAGTGTCTAGAACTATAGCTGTCACTGAACAGATATTTATTGACCAAATGAATGAGGACAAGAAAGTATATATTCAAACGCTAAACTATGCACTACAAACAATACCTAGTGTTCAGACCTACCAGTAGATGGTATACCTTGAATAAAAAATAAATGTTTCAGTCCTGGACTGTTCATCAAGCTGTTAGATTTGTTGGTGGTGGGGGTGGTGGTTTGTTTTTTCATAACACAAGTCCATGTTTCAGTGAAGTTAAATAAGACGTACACAATATGTGAGTTGTTATAATGCTTTTTCTCTTGCATTTCCAATCTCAGTCCACAGAACTACCGTCTGTCCACTCAGTAGCCCAAGTCAGAAATCTGGGAGTCAGATCTGACTCATCCCTCTCGTTCACTACCTCCGTGCGGCTGTCCACCAAGTCCTGAGCATGCATCTGTTTACCTCCCAGAGACCTTGTCAATCTGTCCCTTCCTCGTTCCTACTGTTCTAGTTGGGCCCTCATTATTTTTGTCTGGGCTACTCTAACAGCCTCCTCACTGGACTCCCAACTGCTAGCCTCTTCACACTCCAGTCTGGGCTCCACACCTCACTCTGGCAGGGGGCTCTAAGTGCAAAGGCAATCATGTGATTCCCTGGTTCAGAAGTCCTCAAAGCTCCCCCTGATGCCTACAGGGTAAATCTCAAACTCCTTGGCAGGGAGCACAAGGCCCTTCATATCTGACTCTTGCTTCATTCTCCATCTCCTTTCCACCAATTCCCCACTCCACCCTCATTGCTTTGACCATAACAAACTGCAGGTAACGGTGAGCTCTTGCTTGACAGGTAAGCTTCCTTTCTTAAGACTCCAATCCTTCTACCTACCACCAATGATATAATTAAGTGACATTGAATAAGTTAGCATTCCTGGGCATATGCCTTCATACCTTCTAAACTTGCTATTCTCCTGCCTGGAATGTCCTTCTTAAAATTTCAAGCTCCTTTTCATGCTTCAGTTTAGCTTCGATGGTGCCTCTTCTAGGAAGCCTTCCCTGATTTTTTTCAAATAAAGTTAGCAATTCCCCTTTATTCTACTGTACCTCATCTTTCTCTGTCTCTCTTGCCTTTGCATTTACAGTACTTTTCTATACTTAATATACCATGTATCCATCTTTATATATTTGACATCCCCTTATAAACTGTGTCTTAAGGACAAGAGTCAGGGGGCGCCTGGGTGGCTCAGTGGTTAAAGCCTCTGCCTTCAGCTCAGGTCATGATCTCAGGGTCCTGAGATCGAGCCCCGCATTGGGCTCTCTGCTTGGCAGGGAGCCTGCTTCCCCCCTCTCTCTCTGCCTGCTTCTCTGCCTACTTGTGATCTTTGTCTGTCAAATAAATAAATAAAATCTTAAAAAAAAAAAAAAAAGGACAAGAGTCAGGTCTCACTCATTTCTGTATCCTCAGCACCTCCCCAAACAATGTTGTGTGAGAAATACATTAGTTATTCAATAACTGTCTGTTGCATTGAACTCAAATACAATTAGGCATTTCCTTTTGTGAATGCCCCATATTTTAAGACAGGGGTTGGAGAACATATTTTACTTGAGTTACATCTACAGAATGCCACCAATTTAACAATTTCTTGTTAAATTGCCACTTTACAATTTAACAATTGTTAAATTGCCACTTCACCTTTCAAATTGTCTTACAGATTTCTATATCACTGAGAACTATCCTTATTCAAGTCAGCTATTAATGGATAAAGTTCTGGACTTTCTTCTTTTTTCTTCTTTTTTTTCTTTTCTTTCCTTTTTTTTGGGGGGGGGGTAATGAAATGACAATTTGAAAGTCACTTGAAGCCATCATTTTATTAAGGAGTTTATAGTCTTCTAAGAAAGTTATACTATTAAGTTGCTGAGCAAACTCTTTTCCATAGACCGAACAAAAGCAAATAAGCTTCAGCCCAAGCCACTTTCTGAATTATGATCAATTTCAATTGGCAGGGTTCAGTTAATGAGGTTTTATGGTAGTAAATTACTCAACCTTTATTTCCTTGGAATGCAGAGTTAAAAAAAAAAAAAAACCAACAAACCTGGAAATAAATCCTTTCATGAGGATTTCCAAAAGACAGCCATTTTGATGAGCTCCTGCCTCTGGATTGAACTGCTATTCAAATAAAATGGCGTCTCCACACCCACTACCCTTCACAGGAGAGTGTGTGCTGCCATCTACTGATGTGAGGCAAGTGCACAGGAGGTTTTGTTTATGATTCCCAATCACAAAACAAGTTTTTCAAGTGACCTCTTTCATCAGAGCCACTATAATGGGTTTCTATAAATTACACTAAGGAAAGAGAAGAAAAACCCCACTGTGACACAATAGAGGAAAACAGTGACAAAAATGAGCAACTCAAAATCAAAAGGATAAAAAAAAATAGCCTCACCAAAACAATTTTTCTATCAGGGCAATTTCTTAAATAAGAAGCCAACTATTAATTTGAAAGTATGAGGACTTAAGAAATGACTAAATAGTAGTATTTGAAAATAGGGTTCATGGTGTAGTTTCCGTGACAGGAAATCCTATCAGGGTATTTTCCTACATATTAAGCTAAGTTGAACCTGACCATTAAAGAGATTATTCCTTTAGCATACAGAGGAGGTTTGGGTTCCTGAGAAAATAGCAAAAATAATTCTCTAAATTAATATTAGTCCTATCTGAGGGGGAAATTAGAAGAGTTTTGAGTGGGGAACGCCGGAGAAGGGGAGGGACAAGAAGAGGAGGTGATGGTGGGGCCCAAGACAAATTTTCTGCCTTGTACCATTTTGCTGACAGTGCCTTTTGGAAATTTTCTCTTAAAATGTAGGGGTTTCTTTATTTTCCAACAGATTCAGACAGACCACAATGAACAAGCCAGACCCAGGCTATCTGTCTGTGTAAAACTGAAACATGATCTGTTTATTTCAGCTATTAATGATCCCATGGTCTGGCCCCCACAATCAGCAACTGCATAGAAGAGGAATAGCCTGGCGGCTCTGTGGTCTGGGCTGCCCATCTCACAGTAATTGGATCCCTGAGTCCAAAGATGGCTGCCCTCCCTCCTTCCCCGTGCTTATGGTGGGATCTGCTCTGGTATGGGCTATAGGCTCTTCCTCAACCTCTCTGGCTCCCATCCTCCTCTCCTTTGCCTCTCACACAGGCTCCTTTACTCCTTCCCTAAGCTCCAAAGGGGGCCTTGATTCTTTCAATGACTTCTGTATAAGGACCATACATCTTAGCTCGTTGCTGGTTTCAAACATTCTGTCCCACTGGGCGACCCCCACTTTTCTATGTTGCAAAATATAGTGGCTCTCATTTGACAAAAATAACATGATTAAATGTGTACTACTATTTATTGTGTTAGGTGTCTTACGTACTTTACCTTGTTTAGTCCTCACCAAATCCCTATCACATTGGTACTAGTACTACTTCCATTTTTCAGATGAAGAAACTGAAATTCAGGGAAGTTGACTGACTGGCCTAAGGATACACAGCTAGTCTGGGCCTATGACTCAGACTCCCTTATGATTCATTCCAAAGCCCGGTCTAGTGTACGATCTTACTAAGGCTTTACATTCATGTAATAAAATGATAATTACCATTTCCTGAGCACCTACTGTGTACAAGAGACTGTGGCTGAGGTTTTTATATGACTGATTCTCATTTAATAATTATTATGCCATGACATTGGAACTATTAATATCTCCATATTTTTCTTTTTAGATGAGGAAAAAGCGGTCAAAGAAAGTTAAATCACTTGCCCAGAGGAACACAAGAAAGGGGCTTGTCATTTCTGACTCCAATACTTGTCTTCTTAGTCATAGGTTGAGTTACATAAAATCCATCATATAGGGGTGCCTAGGTGGCTCAGTCATTAAGCATCTGCCTTCTTCTCAGGTCATAATCCCAGGGTCCTGGGATTGAGCCCTGTGTCAGGATCGAGCCTGCTTCTCCCTCTGCCTCTTCCCCTGCTTGTGTTCCCCCCCACCCTGTGTCAAGTAAATAAATAAATAAAATCTTTAAAAAAAATCCATCCTATAGACAGAATCCTCAAATGCAGTTATGATTCTTATCTCTGATGCTCAGAGGGGTGAAATAAATCATCTGAACTTATAGAGTGAGGCTGTGGCAGAGAGAGAAAGCACATAGGGGGTGCATGTCCACAGGTGCAGCAGAAATAGGAAAGACCCACTTTGCAGACTTTTTGAAGTATAGCTCAGCCTGGACCTGCTTCGTGAAAAGCATTCTACCATTTCTCTATAGGTTCTCCCTCCCAATATCTGGAAGCATGAGGTCAGATTGGCAGTTATAGGTGGCCCACGGACCAGAGAGAAAATGAGTCTCCCAAAGCCCGAGAAGTTTCCAGTTGAGAAGAAAACACCCAATCCTTCATTAAAAAATGTAATCAAAGGCAGCTTACTCCTCTTCATCATGTTGCTCAGGGCAGGGCAGAATACATAAGCAACAAGAGTGATCAGGCACCATTACAGTCTGCAAGGAAAGCCAGATTTTGGCACAAGAGAAGAATGCTCGTCTCTCTGTCAGTAAGTATAAGAAACCCAAAAATGCATCTGCATTCTAATAAATCAATTGAGATTTGAAACAAAGACCCATCATAGTCATTTTTTAATGAAAGCAAAGCTGTCAGATTTTAAAAATCTAATAAAATCTCACAGGGTCATGTCTACATGTATAAAATAAAGAAAAAAATTGAGGTAACTGTCTGAATAATTGAATTGGAATTATCCAGGAAAGTCTTTCTTTTTCCTTCTCTATTCTATATATAGACAGTTGGGATATGCAGAAGCAAAGTGGGTTAATAGAACTAGTGTCACCTTTGAAGGCAAACAGAGTTGAGTTCAAACTCGGGTTCCACCACTCATTTTAGTTGGGTAACCTAGTCTCTTTACCTTTTTGAGGCTTACTTTCAGTGATCTGTAAAATGAGGATATTTAAATCTACCCCAAGATATGAAAATTAAACCTTACCATGTATGTAAAGTGGCCTGCACTGAGAATTCTCAATAGATGCGAATTATTACTACTGTTATTACAGCAAATAGTAGGCATTAGCACGAGGCATATTTAATCACATATAGTAAAGTCAGATGGCTGAAGTCCCAGTGATTCTGGTTCCAAACGCTCACTGCCAACCTTTGCCTTTCCAAATACCTCTAGCTCAGAATGCCTCAACCTCAACAATACTGACATTCGGGGCTGAATAATTCTTTGTCACAGAAGGGAAAGGAGGGGCATGTCCTTAGCAATGTAGAGATTTTAGAAACATACCTAGCCTCTATCCACTACGGGCCAGTAGCCTTCCCTGTGCTGTGACTATAAACATGTCTCTGGATATTGCCAAGTATTTCCTGGAGGGGCAAGATGGCCCCACAAGCACCTATGCAGAGTTTCTCGGAGGTATCCAGTGGGAACCACTCGCTTCCTTCCCTGAGGTGAGATGGAAATTTGCATGAAACCAGACAGCTTCCTTTTCTCTAATTGTATCACATTATTGAATCTTATCATCCAAATAAAATTGTAAGTTTCCTGATGGCAGGAAATTGTTTTTCTATGGTTTCCTCCGAAGATTCTTACATAGAAGAGACAAGCAGGGACTCAGTCAAGGTACATGTTTTTTTGCTCACTTTTTCATTCATTCACTCAAAAAATGTCTGCTAAATGCCTTTATGTACCAAGTACCTTTTTTTAAGGAGCTGGACATTCAAGAAAAGAAGACACAGTCCCCACCCTTGAGGAGCTCACAAGTCTAAGTGAAAGAGATTGGACTAACATGGTGTGATTTTCTGCCATAAAGGCAGTAAAGAAGAGGAATCCTTAACTCAGACTGGGTGAGGCAAAGAAGGCTCTACTGAGGAGGCCACATTTGAGTTGGGGTTTGAAGGATGAAGAGGAGTTAGTAAGACTGGGGGCACTGATTGCAGATAACCAGAAATGTGTTAGATGTTTCTGTAGCATGAGTTTAATGACTATGCTTCACAGACCTTTGGCTCTTTTCAGCAGACAATGTCTTTTTCTTAAATCTCCTTGATCCAGGAAGCTAACTGAAAGAGGATTGTTTCGTGAAACTGGAGTGAGTGTGTATGCACAAGTGTGTATGCAATAATGACACCAGGGGAGGGAGTTTCTTAGCATTTGCTGGTCTTGTTCCCCTTCTCCACATAGAAATGCTCATAAGTTAAGGGAAAAGATTATATTACTATGGTTGCTGGTTTTGATTGACTGCATTGGGCCCTGAGCTTGAATTATCTATCATGATGGATCAGTTGGGAGACCTCGGGGGATGATCAAAAGATATGTCATCAGATTATTTTATTCCTTTCGGGAGCATCATTTTAAAATAAAATGCTGTTTAATTCATCATGTCAAGTTTTTACCTTAATTGATTTTATCAAGTGAAAATATTTAGTTTCTGTCAAATTAGGAGCATGGGGGAAGGAGTGATCTGGAATACAGAGCAAATTCAAACTTTTACATCTTTTGACTTCGGGGAGCCTGGAGTTCATGCAAGGAGGACCAAACTTTGAAAAGATCGGTCCCCACTTTAAATGTTTTACAAGAGACCATCCCATGAAGAAATGATGGCAGAAAACAAAAGAAATCAAAACAAAATACCCGCTAAACTCACTTAGCTTCTCTAGGATCTCCTCGTCTGTCATCTTAGATTTTTTCCTTTGCCGATCTGTGTTTCTGTACAAAGTACTGGAGTTAGCATTCTCAGCAGAAGGTGGTGTGACCTCTTTATTTGGTGCTGCCGGTGAAGCAATGGATTCCAGCACAGAACGAGTGTAGATCTTAAAGATAAGAAAACAAGTTCTACGATGAAAACAGTAGGCCAGGGAAAGGGTTATGAAGTCAAGATACTGTCATGGCAATGAGGTTTTATTTTTCTTCATTAACACAAAATTTTAAAGCAGTTTTTGGTTCACAGTCAAGTTGAGAGAAAGGTACAGATTTCCCAACTGCCCTCTGTGCCCATACATCATAGCCTCCCCCATTGCCAACACCCCCTGCCCAGTGTAAGACATTCGTGACAATTGATGAACCTACATTGATGTGTCATAATCACCAAAAGTCCATAGTTTACATACAGTTCTCTCTTAGGGTATACATTCTATAGGTTTGGGCAAATGTATAATGATGTGTATCCACCATGATGGCAATGGAGTTTTGTCATTCCCTAAAAATCCTCTGTGCTCTGCCTATTCATTCTGCCTCATTCCCCCGGTGAGTTTTTAAAGTCAAGTGATAAATTAATTATTAAGCAAGAACTTTAAGTTGCTTCAAATATACTGTTCTTGAAAGCTCTCAGGATCCCACCTTCTGAGTTTCCCCATATATGCTGTGCTAATTCTGGCCTTGGTGCCCCTGCTTAGGCAGTTCTCCCTACTTGATTCACATGGATTTCCTTCTCTAATTTAACTTTGGTAGCGATCTTGTAACTTAGCACTTATTTGCATGTTGTTTGGTATCATTCTCTAATTGTCACGTACCATCTTGTATCCCCAAAGAGCAACCTCAACCAAGGCTGTACCTGATATTCTAGTTCAGGGAACACAGTAGATACTCAATAGGTAGGAGTGGATGGACTAGATTCTGACTCTACAGTTGTTCCAGAGGACATCTTTTGAGTCATTTAGAAACAGTCATTCATGACTTACTGATTTTGTATGCTCGGGTCTCGGTGCAATAACTGGTGGGGGCTCGTTGTCGTCTTCTTCTTCTTCCTCTTCTTCATCTTCTTCTTCAGACACTGGAGGAGCTAAAGGAGGCTCTGATGCTGTTTTTGTACTCTTATGACAAAAACAAAGTTTAGAGACCAGGTATTAACACCCTATTGTTTTTCTCAGAAATGAGAAAAGGGAAATTAAATATTGGATCACATAGGGATATGAAAAAAAACTGCACCTTTTACAAATTAGCAGAACCTCTACAATTTGGTGACTGGGACTGCCCACATTCCGAGGTAAATTCAGGTCATGGTTTTAAACATCATGACATTTTTTAAAAAAATCTTTCTTATTTTCCACTGAGCTCAGAAACAGTGAGCTATTCATTTAGTATTTGAAAGTTCAATGTTTTGGAAATCAATGAATAATATATTTTAAAAATGCTATTAAAGCCTTCAATTTGTACTGGGCCGATTGTAATTTGTTGATTGATAGTTTGTCGACCAGAAAAGGGCTATTTTGTGCCTAAAGATCAGAGCATGCATATGGATATGGTATTAATACAGCTCTGCAAATACTCACTAAGTACAAGCAAGCCCATAAATGTTGCTTCCCTGTTCAGCCTCCTGGAAAGAAGCACTCAGAAAGTAACAGACATGAAGATCTAAGGAATATTCATCAACATAAATAATTATTCAGTCTTAACCAACAGGTATAAATGGTGCTTTGCAATGTTAAAAACTGCAATACCACCACCAAAAACAACAATCATCATATCTAGGATTGGTTCTTCATCATTCATATTAATGCAGGGGTAAAAATGGTTCCAAAGCTGAATTTTGAAAGCACTTTGACCATGGTTCTCAAATTGTGGTCCCCAGACCAGCATCATCACCAGGAACTTGTTAGAAATGCAAATTCTTGGGCTCTACCCACACTAATGAATCATAACTCTGGGAGTGGGGCATAATAGTGTGTTATGACAAGCCCTCCAGGTGATTCTGGTTCAGGCTCAAGTTTAAAAATCACTGAATGATGATAGAGGTCTGTGTTGTCCATGGCTAATGAAAAATTCCAATGCGACTAGTCTGAATTGAGGTGGGTTGTAAGTGTAAAATATATATTGAATGTTAAATATGTAACATAAAAAAGTTGTAAAATAGTTCCTTGGTGAAAGACATTTCCTTTTATGTTGTGTATATGTTGAAATGATAATATTTTGAATACATTTGGCTAAGTAAAATATCATTAAAAATTTCATCTATTTCTTTTTTTCAATGTGGCTACTAGAAAATTTAAAGTTAGGTATATGGCTTTTATGACATTCATTTCTATTAAGGCATTATGGATGATATTTTTTTTTTTTTGGTGTGTGTGTATGTATTGGTTTTTGGTTGATGCCTTTGGATATACTGGCTCAAGCTAATCTTAAAAAAGAATTTTCATTTCCTGAGGACAAAACTCCTAAGTTAAATGCAGGGAGCCTAATAGACTGTAACATCAAAGGACCTCAGCCTATGGTTGAAATTCAACTCGGGTCTTCTACAATCATGTATAAATTGATGGTAGAACTATAAGATGCAATCATATATCTGATCGGAGATGGCGAGATTTATCTACTGTGCAAAGGAAGACAACTTAGAATTTATAAGAAAGTATTTGAAAGAATATCTGCTTGCCCTGATACACATACTGAGTGGTTTATAGACTGAAATTTATATGCTTAGTTGATATTGTTTTTCTTATTTATACACCTGTATTTAGTCCTAATTCGGCCGAAAGAGCTAAACTATTATGTTGTACTATGGCTGTGTGGAAAGTGACATGTGTTAATGACATTAAGTTGCCAGAAAAAAACAGTTTCTTCTTGTAAAAGACTAATTCTTCAAGGCACTTCAGTGGGGAAACTTAGAAATTGCCTCTAGTTTATTGGTGTTTGCTTTGAGATTATTTTGTTTCAGAAAGTTCTGCTCTACCTTATGCCAGCTGGGATCAAGAATGCACCCAATCATTGTTCACTGAAAGAAGGGTAAAACCTGCATATAAACGGACTACTTTTTATATGGCAAACGAAGCTATCTAATCTATCAGGCAATATGAACTATGGTTAGAAACAGCTTTCCATGAGCCTATGAAAAAAAAAAAAAAAAAAAAAAAAAAGAAAATATCTAAAGTCAGAAATAAGTCATTGCCTCCAAAATGTAACAAAAAACTATGAAATCTAAAGTAATTAATGTCTAATGACATGTCTATGAAGTATATATGTCAACTTCACTTAGTGACTTCAATTTAGTAGTTTCAGACATTTCACTGCATTCAAAACCAAATTGTAGATTAGATTGTCTTTAGTAACTGCTCCTGAGTAGTCATAATGACTTCCAATAAATGATACCTAACCAAAAATTCAGTGTTACTTGTAATCACTTAATTTCAAAATCAATATTTTAAAAATATCACTTTAAAGAGTTTACAACAAAAAATTATATGGGGCAGAGGTACCCTTTAATATATTTGATATAACACACTATGTAGTCTCCATAAATGAGAATGTATATACAGCCTACGAGGATCTAAAAATTGCCCTGTTGCCAAACAAAATGGGCCTAGGTCTAGATTTCTCAGACTGGTACAAAGACCAATCAGTACTACTGACCAAGAGGTAACCTTGTACACCTCAACGGTGACGATTTAACTAAAGAAGAGCTGCCTGCAAAATGTCACTGTTTCTTAACATTCATTGCTAACCTCACTATTCCTGTTCCATATGGGGGACACTCCCCATCTCTGAGGACAGACTAAAGGACTATTAGGAAACCTAAAGTTTTTCACCTTCTGAAGGTATGTGGGAGAGGAAGAAGACCAATGTTTCTGTTTATCTGGGACCAGACACTATACTATCAGGTTGGCTGGTTGGTTGGAAAGAATGTGTTGCCTTCAGGGACATTGGTTTTGTTTGTTTGTTTGTTTTTAGATTTTATTTATTTATTTGACACACAGAGAGAGAGCATGCACAAGCAGAGGGAGCCGCAGGCAGAGAGAGAGGGAGAAGGAGGCTTCCCCCAAGCAGAGAAACCAATGTGGGGCTTGATCCCAGGATCCCAGGATCATGACATGAGCCAAAGGCAAGACACTTAACCAACTGAGCAATGCAAGCACCCCAGGGGACATTATGTTTTGCATGACAGTTGGGTCAGGAAACATGAGCTGACCCAGAACATAGCTAGAACACCAGGTGTTGGTCCTGAGGACTAAAATCAACATAATTTCCTGGCCCCACGTTAAGTAAGAATAGGACCAGGCATACTTACCCATCCCTGTGTAAATAATATTGGGTCTGGGCCTACTTTCTTTTCCCTGTGTTAAACAGCATCAGGTGAGAGCATATTTTCCTGTTCTTATGTTAAAAACTATGAGAACAAGCAAAACTAGCAGTTTCTTACTTCAAGAAATGCTTATTTTTGGAAGATAAGATGGAACCAACCAATTTTACTTAGTAAGAGTAACAGCTTACTCACCAAGACTCTTGCAGGCTCTGGATTTATGCTCAGGTCATGATCTCAGGGAACTGAGACTGAGACCCACATGGGGCCCATCGGGAAGTCTGCCTCTCTCTCTCTCCTTCTGCCCCTCTCCCCCTCAAATAAATAAATAAATGTTTAAAAATAAAATCAAGGCCACTTGGGTGGTTTAGTCAGTTGAGTGTCTGCCTTTTGCTCAGGTCATGATCCCAGGGTCTCGGTATTGAGTCCTGTGTCAGGCTCCCTGTTTAGCACAGAGTCTGCTTCTTCCTCTCTCTCTCTGCCCCTGCTCCTGCTCTCTCTCTCTCTCTCTCTCCCTCTCTCATGTGTGCACTCTTACTCTCTAATAAATAAATAAAATCTTAAAATGAAATAAAATAAAATCACATAGCCATGATCTAAAACCCCATAAATGTTCTTCCCTGACATCCCCTTTTTAATATACTGCAAAACTCTATAAAGGGAGGGCTCTTTCTTGCTGCTGGAGTTTAATAAACAGCTTGACTTGTTAACAGTTTTTGCTGGTGATCTTTTTGCAGGTCACAGGTATAATGTTGCTATGCTCTCTCTTCTTGGCTGAGAATGACTATGTCTGTCTAAACTTGAAAAAGAGGGGCGCCTGGGTGGCCCAGCCACTGAACGTCGGCCTTTGGCTCAGGTCATGATCCCAGGGTCCTGGGATCAAGTCCCACATCAGGCTTCCTGTTCTGCAGGAAGCCCACTTTTCCCTCTTTCAATCCCCCTGCTTGTATTCCCTCTCTCACTGTGTCTCTGTCAAATTAAAAAAAAAATACTTGAAAAAGAATGTAGATAGATATTCTGGTTTCTCTTCAGATGATAACTGGAGGGGATGTGTGTTGGGTGAAATAGGGGATGGGGATTCAGGAGGGCACTTGCTGTGATAAGAGCCGGGTGTCCTATGGAAGTGTGGAAACTACAATGTACACCTGAAATTCATATTAATTACACTGCATGTTAACTAGCTGGAATTAAACCAGTGAGTAAAGAATATTTTTGTCTTACTGAAAATCTGTGATACTATTCTTGTGCCACATGGTGGGGCAAGGGAGGTGATTATTGATGTAAGCGGGGTTCTGGAGTCCTTTAGAACTCCGAAGTGTTTGGCTGATCTCTCCAGAAGGATACAGGTAGGTATGCACTTTTCCATATAAATTCTATTCTATTCTATTCTATTCTATTCTATTCTATTCTATTCCATTCCATATAAATGCACAGAGATCTTATGAAGCCAATCCGTATGGACTCTAAGTTATAAACCCTGCTGTAGACAATACCTCAGCTAGAGGACCTGCCTTAGGAAACTTTTCTTTCTTTGAGCTTCCTTGTTAAAGGTCAAAGGAATTAGAAGTAAGGACTTTGGAGACTCCAGATCATGCTAAGTGTGGTCTATGGGCCATTTCTGGTGCTTGCTTAAGATGCAGATTTCAGGGTTCCATTCCATTTTGACTTGCACCTTCTCCAGACAGATCTGACACACACTGAAGTACAGGGACCACTAATCTAGATGAACAAAAGAAACCAGTACTTCAAATTGAAAGCTCAGTCTGTGTCAACTGAACAAATCATGCATGATGTTCTCTGGGCACAAATCATGACATAGTCACAGTAGTTCTCTGGGCACAAATCATGACATAGTCGCAGTATTTTTGCTACCTTCCACTCAAGATACTAGTCCAGGATTCTAAATGCATTTCTTTCCTCTCAATAGTCCAATACAAATATAAGAATTTAAAGTAGTCTTAAACTGAAGAGTAGGTCCCTGAACAGTATTTAGCATTTAATATACTCACATCAAAGAAGCTACCATAAGTGAGTAGTAAAGCAGATGTCACAGGACTAAGGGAGGGATTGCTGAATTCAATATTAATGATACAGTCACTTGTTTAAAATATTTAGTGACTACAACACTTCTTCTATGGTAATTCCCACCCAGGCTATTAGAGGATACCAAAACTGGTGATCAGTTTAGGCTTTGTCTATAAGGAATTGTCCAATTCCATTAAATCAGATCTTAAAGGGTAGCCAGGTCTACTTGGGAGTGTTTCTAATGCAAGAAAGCCTAAGGACCGTCAAGGCAATCTCCCCCTGAAACCATAAGGAGAGCACAGGGTGCTCTCAATTCCCCATTCCTAAGTAACTGAGTTACACTGAAGGGATCCAACCTAAACTTAAGGGTCTAATCCAGTTCATTCAATCAATAGAAACCCAGTCTCAGTTATGTGGTTTAATTAGTATCTCCACCTGGGAGTCCTACCAGCTCTTCAGACTCCAAACTGTCCAATAGGAAACTCAGCATCTGCTTATGGAAATTTGTAACTCCCAAAAGATGGCATCCTCACCCTTCTGCCTACCCTCCTATCATTTGAAGCCCGAAATCACCTGTGACCTTGACCTTTCCTCCAACATCCAATTAATAACCTAAACATTTGAACCTCATCTCCATTCCTGCTGCCACCATCTCCATTAGGCCCTTGTTATCTATGGCCTGGATGCTTACGGGACTCCTCCAACTGATCTCCCCTTCATCCAGCCTCACCTTCCGCCCTTAATTCACTCTGGATGTTTGCTGTCAGGTAACTGTTCCCAAAGCATAAGCTTTCATTGCTAATTCTCCTGTTCCAAAAAACTCCAAAAACTTCCCAATGTATAGTGGAAAAGGCCAGATTTCTCCCTTCCTTCCTCCCTCCCTTCCTTCCTTCCTTTTTAATTTAAAGTTTATGTAGTGAATATACAGTGCAATATTGGTTTTCTGGAGTATATTTTAGTGATTCATCACTTACAACACCCAGTGCTCATCGTGACAAGTGCCCTCCTTACTATCCTTAACCCCTCTAGCCCATCCCCCCACCTCCCTCCCTCCATCAACCCTCAGTTTGTTTTCTACCATTAAGAGTCTCTTATGGTTGGTTTCCCTCTCTTCCTTTCCCTGCCCCCTTCCCATACATTCATCTCTTCTGTTTCTTAAATTCCACATATGAGTGACATCATATGTTTGTCTTTCTCTGACTGACTTACTTCACTTAGCATCACACAGTCTAGCTCCATCCACATTGTTGCAAATAGGCCAGATTTCTTTGAATACCATTTTAAGGGCCCCAATGATTTGGCTCCAACTTAATGTTTAAGGCTTAATTCCTATGATTCTTTTTCTTGCATCTGTCTTCATTCAAAACCACACCATTTTGTCCCCATGCTCTCCTCATTACTGTTCCCTTTCTTACGTTTTTCCTTTTGCTTAGAATGTCTTTCCCCATCTTTACAGATCCAAATCCCACCAGACCTTCACAATCTAGCTCAAATGCAGCCTTTTCTATGAAGCATTTTCCAACTCAACATTCAACAAATATGTACCAAGTACCTACTGAGCTTTAAGCCCTTTGAGACAACGGCCTACTTCCTTTTTCCTACCCAGCTGAAAATAATCTCTTTCCTCTGAGTTCTCATAGCAAATGGACATATTTTATGGCATGTAACATGGTCCATATTGTATTTTGTTTCTTGACATGCATACTTCTCTTCCCTTACCAGAATAAGCTCCAGATTTCCTAGTGCTTGTAAGAGGGCACTTGATAAATATATGTGAAAAAAGTAAATATCCAGTTGTTTGATCTCCAAACAGTGAGAACATCATTTTTTTTCTGATTTGGTGGAATATTTTGATCATTATGTAGATGTAGTTTGAATTCCACAAGCAAAACCAGTAGAAGCAAGCTCAAAAGAAAGGGACAGTAATTCAGGAGATATAAACCATTGACAAAAGTAAAAATGATTCTACTAACCATCCTAACAGGTTAGCATTTAGAATAACTGACCTACCTACCTAAAAAAATACCAACTATTTCTTTGCCAGAATACCCAGGTCATATTTATTATATAATAATGATATTAAGTAAATCAAGGGAGGAAAGGTAAGTATTGATCAAGGAAGACTGGCATTTTTGCTTTAGCTTACATTTAATAAACATATAGTATGTGCTAGGTAGTATACTAAGTATTTTATATGCATTATCATATCACATTCAGTATTCATACAATAAGACTAAACACCTATGTCCAGAGACTTCATCTTTTCTTTTCTTTTTATGTTTAATTGTGGTAAAATATACATGACATAAAATTTACCATCTTAGCCATTTTTAAATGTACAGTTCAGTAGTGCTAAGTATATTCACACTGTTGTGCAAGCAATCTCCAGAATACTTTTCACCTTGCAAAAATCAAACTCAGTATACAGAGTACCCTGTATCTCCTATGAGTAGAACCATATAGCATTTGTCTTTTCATGACTGGATTATTTCACTTGGCATAATGTCCTCAAGATTCATCCATGTGGTAGCATGTTCAATGTGTCAGAATGTCCTTTTTTTTTTTTAAAGTAGGCTCCATTTTCAGCAGAGAGCACAAAATGAGGCTTGAACTTATGACCCTGAGCTCAACACCTGAGCCAAGATCAAGAGTCAGACACCCAACTGACTGAGCCACCCAGGCACCCCAGATTGTCCTTCCCTTTTAAGGCTGAATAATATTCTATGGCATGGATATACCACCTTTATTAATCCATTCATCTGTTGATGGGCACATGGGTTGCTCCCACCTTTTGTATATTGTGAATAATGCCACTATGAACATGGGTATACATATAAAAATCTGTGTGAAAACCTGATGCCAATTCTTTTGGGTATCAACCCAGAATTGGGCTTGCTGGATCACATGGCAATTCTATTTTTAATAGCCACACTATTTCATAGCCTTTACTCATTACCACTATTGATTTATTGCTATCACCCTTGTTGCCCAGGGTGACATGAAGCGGGCCAGAATCTGTCCTCTATAAAAGGTTGATCATGGAGGACTCTTTGAAGCAACAGTTAGGAAACTCACTAATGTTAATTATTTCAAAATAAAACCATGTAAATGTAAGCCTTGTCTAAGATAATTTTCTGTCTAATACCTATGGGTATTCTTGCAGCTGCTCTATCACTTCTAAGCACTTTGAACTAGGTTACTTATTTTCTAGTCACTTCCTAAGACTATGTGAGCTTGGGCAAAGTCGCCTCCCCCACTGCATCGTGGTTTATTGGAACAGGTGATGCTCAGAGGTATAGCAATATGACCTCAGTCCAGTTATTTCACGCCTCTGTGCCTCATCTGTAAAATGCAGACAATGGTAAGACCTACTTAATCTGGTTGTCAAGAAAGGCTAAGTGAATGCAAAATGTTATCCTCCCAGTGCCTGGCACATTGTAAGTGCTGAGTCAAGAGAAGTCACTGTCATGACGATTATTATTTTCAAGATTGTTTGCATAAGAGAAATAGAAACATCTGTCTACATAAAGATTTATACATGCATGTTCATAGTAGCTTTATCTACAACAGCCAAAGCCTGGCAATGCTCCAGAGAGACTTCAGTGGGTAAATTGTGAAACAAACAGAGGTACAGCCATACCATGGAAGACTACTTGGCAATAAAAAGGAACAAACTACTGAGAATATGTGACTAGAATGAACTGTAAGAGCATTATGCTGAGCATTAAGCCAATCCCCAATGGTCATATACTTTATGATTCTGTGTTCATGAAATGTCCAGAAAGACAAATCCATAATACTAGATCAGTGACTACCTGGGGCTAGGGTGGGAATGGGATGGGGGAATAACCATAAGTAGGCATAAGGGATCTTAGGAGGTGATGGCAATACTCTAAAACTGGAATAAGGCAATGGTAGGGCTGGTATACACATTTACCTAAACTCACCAAACTGTACACTTAAAAATGGGTGAATTTTATAGATCTAAATTATACCTTTAAAATACTGTTTAAAAAAAGAAGAGATATCTAAACTGAATCTGTGTGATGGTATTCTGTTGGACTATCAGAAACATTGATCACTCCAAACCATTTTCAATTTTTCACTTACCGAGGGATGGGCTGCTATATATCCATGTGCGCTTTTATCTGAAAAGTAAAGACAAGGACGTCGCCTTTATTTCATAAAGCCTGCCACCCTTAGAGACCAGAGTTAATAAAAATTTAACCTGCATGCCTTTGACCAGAAGGAAATTCTCCAGTTCGCTATTGAACAGATACTATGACAAATGACTTTGTTGTTCTGAAAATAGCTCACACCTTTGCCCCCTCACATGTCATTTTATAGACCTTAGTGCAGGCCTCTGGTGAATCTCATCTGTATAGAGGACTATCGATATTACACACTACTTTCTTTAAAAAAAGATTTCATTTATTTGACATGTGTTATGATCAAAGGAGACACTCCTCCCCTTCCAAGTGTCCCCTTGCACCATCCCTGAAGATATTTTAAGCCTGCCCTATGTTAAAACCATTGCTAAGAGGAAGGGGCTCTTTACAGCTGGACCACTAATAATAGGATTCTCTTCTTTTTTTAGATGTTAAATAATAAGTCGTTCTAGAAAGGCACCCTGGATTATCTTTCTCAAAACACAAAAATATTGTTTGGCATATATTTTTCAGTTGCTTATAGTGCAAATGTGAACCTCAAAGTTTCAAACAAAGGCTCAGTCTATGTGCTAGCAAATGAAGTCAAGATTTGGCAACAACATGACCATTTCGATTTCTTATAAATAGCCGGATGTGATTTCTTTCTTTAAGCCTGATTTTGAAGTTGGATTAAAATAACCTGGCAACCACAAAATGAATGCTGTATCATCAGGGTCCAAGTCAGTGAATTGGAGGGAAAAAATAAACTTTAGGAGACCATGGTTGGACCCATACGCCTGTTATCTCATGGACATATCACAAGGCCTGATCCTATGTGACTAAGGAAGTGTCTTCTTCATGCCAGTGCAGAGACCAAACACTTGTGATTGCTGATTCAAAGTGACAACTGCTGCTTCACTGAGCAGTTAATTCACCCTACTCGAGTTCTAAAAACAGCCAAGTTATAAACTGCCTCACATCAACTTTACCTTCCAGCCTATCTTTCCATTTACTCTCACTGAGGTCATTTGGAGAAGGTACTAGAACTGACTTCAGATGCCCTACAGGCATTCTGGTCTAATCCTGAGGCTCTGAGATGAGAATTCCTTCTTCTCTCTTTGATACCTTGGAATCCTCTTACCTCCCGATGTAAAGCTCATGTATTTCTGGTTGTTGACCGTTTCTTTGGAATCGTAGAACTTGAGAACATCCAGGACGGCCTGTGGGTTCTTCTTCTGTTCCAGTTTTGTTATGTTGGAGGTTTGGAGTAACCGTGCCCACTGCTCAGGGATTCCCTGTGGACAACCAGAGGGAAAGAATGGCAGCTCAGAACATTCAGCAGCTGCATTTTCATGTTCCAGTAAAGTTCTGCACCAAGAAGCCCATGCTACCTGTAGGATTACACTCGGGAAACTGGAGTGACACTCTAGATTTAAAGTTAGTAACTTAATAATGCAATCATTCTCTTCTCTAATTAAAACACATAGGTAAAACTAGGATCCAACTTAAAAAGGGTAGGTGGGAGTATGACTGTGATAGAAAAAAAAAGCGCATGGAAATCACCTCCATATTAATTCTGCTCATCCATGAAATGATGTTTACGGCTTAGCTTATTTTTTCTGGCGACTCAGGGCAGACATAGCAAGACTTCTCTAAATTTGTGCACAGTATAGTATAGTGCAGATCAATGGATTTTATATGACTGGAATCACATAAGCTCTTTCTGGGCATGTCATAATTGGAAGATCTTTCCGAATGGAAGAAAGGCCTCACCCTTGGGCAGTTTCCGCTTTGTGATTACAAAATGTAATTTTGGGGGGTGGGTGCTCTACGGCTTTAATACAGAGGGGGATTGAGAGGAGGCAAAAATAGAATAGAGGAGGAGCAACAGCCATGAGGTGCTAAATAGTTTCTCCTCACCTCCCTCCATCCCCTCTTCCCCACTTTGCTCATTGGCCACATAGAACCTAGGGACTGTGACACCCGTGGCAAAGTCTCGTGAGAATTGGCAATACTCTAAAGGATTTAGAGCAGAGAGGAGGGAGCGTTTGGAACTCGAACCCGGGACAATTGCACCAATTACACTGAAAGATTAGCTTCGCATTGAGCATTGAGCCTTCTTTCCTACATGTTCAGCCTACAGATGCCCCCATTTTGTAATTGTCCAGCCTCCAAGGGCAACTTGGAGTGAGAGACAGACACACTGTTCCTGGAGTGCATCTAGACACAATTTGCGTGGCCTTGCCCTCCGAAGTCTCGGCAAAACAATGTGTGACGTGGGCCTCCAGAGTTTGGGAATGACAACGAAAAAGTGAGATAAGCCAAGCAACAACTCTACTGCACACACATGAACCTGCTGCGCAGTGCTATGACATCTCAAAGAAGCACTTTGATGCAAGCTTCTTTTGGGCCTGTGACGCACCTCTGGGAGCTTCCCTGGGCACATCTGTGAGCCATAGAGATCTGGCTGTAATGGACGTAAATAAAGAAAGAAAAGAAAGTTAAAACAGAATGTGGGACAACTTAGAAGGTGGGAGGAGATGAAACCAATGGGTCTGAATGGGAGGGGGGGTCATCCCTTCTCAAATGGGGCAGTTATGAAAATCAAGAGGTCTTAACTCCATCAGGGGCAGGACAGGTTAGGACAACAGATTGCAGGAAACAGAGTGGGGGGAAAAAGACAACGTTCTCAAGTTGGGACATATAATTCCACTTGGGGCCAGGTGTTTCCTCCATAAATACACAATACTAAGAATTACAGTTAAAGGACTAGAGAAATTACCAGAAGGCAGAAACATGACTTTGGAGGGAAGAAGGATGGCATCATGAAAAGCTTTGATGATAATTTGTAAGTCTGTGTTTATGACTGGGTGATCACAGGTAGCCAATGGCTATGTGATGAACTTACAAATTTCAGTTCCCAGTTCTGGGTAACCATTTCCAGTTTCACAGTAGAAGTGTCTGTGTGGCTAAAATGGACAGGATGATGACACAGGGATGCTAAATTTCACTGCATTCTCATTGATGCGATTCTTCTGCAAGATGCAGTGAGAAAGTCATGACTGGTTTAAGGAAAACTAGATTAAGGATTTCCCACACAGTCAGACTCTAACTTTGAGTTTCTTTAGACCAGGGGAAAAAGGGAAACCATTTCATTTCAAAGCATATATGAACAATTTCCATTTTAGTGCTACAGTTCTGAAGTCCTGGCTTCCCATAAAATGAGTTCAGATATAAGGTAACAACTTTGTCTAAATTAAGAGATTGTCTCCAAAGCTACAGAAACATGCTTCGACCCAACTGGTTTGATTTGGGATACAGATCTTTGATTCCTGGCATTTGGGGTTACTCCAAGCACAGTGAAACGACACTTTGACATGCATTAATCACGCAATTCGATGCTAAAGCCTTAAGCCACATATTTGAATTCAGGAGCCCATGCATGATCCCAGTTCTGATTCTAAGTGCAATTAATAGCATTTGGTTAATACTGTCATGGCCAAAGGAGTTATTAAGTGTTACAAAACCAGGTATGCATTGCACATAACCACTAGGGCAGACAGACATCACTGGCATGATCATTACCGTGATTATCAGAATATTCTCAGTTATGACACATTCTGATGGCACTTCTAAACTTTTGTGATAAATCAATGTCTCTTGATCACTAGACAGCAGGGAAACATGCTGTCAATTACAGAAGATCCTTCAGACAACTATACTTACCCCATGACTACCCTGCTGACATCATTTCTTGTTTCTTTGAGAAGTTGAGATAAACTAGTCGATCAATGAGACCTGACACTTAAATTTGAATGTATGCCCCAAAGGCACATCATCAGAAAGCCATCTTATTACTCCAGATTGAGGTACAAATCCCAAAAGTTAAGACAGTTAATGGAGACCTAGAAGTATGAGCATCAGAAGCAGGAGCACATTTCAATGCCTGACCACGTGTACAAAAACAACCAGATGTACAACAAGCTGGGGATTGTCTGGTGTAGCCCAGGAAAATGGCAGCATGATACAACAGGCCAAGCATTTATCTTATAAGAAATGATCATGTATATCACTCATACCATTTTTCCCTCTGATTCACTGGAAGCGACCGTCACAGGTCTAGAGGTCTGGAAGGGGGAGTTCTGAAGTATTTGGGACAAAAATGGCAATATAAAGGGTAAGGACTTTTCATAGTTTAGTACCCCAAATATCACCTCCCAACCAAATCTGAATTTCAAGGTCCAAGCATATAACCAGGCGTACAAGGTTATATGGACCAACTAGCCATAGGACAATCAGCAAGGGGCGTCCAAGCATTCATAATGGCAGGCCCTTGGAAGACAACTGAACAAGACAGTTCAACAAATTACTCAAAATTCAACCTAAGCAACAGCAATAATCAAATCTGGCAATATGCCCCCCACCACACATGCCTGTTCACACACGCAAGCACGCACACAATACATTAGTGGTACTGTGGCAAATAGGACCCAATTTTAAATGCTACACACCAAAATGATTTTAAAAGCTTATTATCATTAGGCAGTTTTTAAAGTTGGTAAATGTAAACCATAGGTTGAAAGAATTAAAAAGGACAGAATTTGGTGTCTTTAAATACAATGTGTGGACAAATAGTTTCAAAAGACCACAAGAGGACAATAAATGCATCAGATTTCCAAATTTAGCACATGTCCATATCTTCAAAGGATTTCCAACAACTGCTTGCATCCAAACAGATGTTTTATTTTAAATTGGGTGTTGGGGAGGAGGGGGGGCAGGTGTTGGTTTGGTTGGGTTCAGTTGCATCAATTTGTTGGCCAAAATTGGAAAGAGTGCCCATTGCATATCCCACCCCCAGCCCTCTCTGGTGGGTTCTTTGGGTTCTAACCGATGGCCAAGTGATAATGCAGTCAGCAAAATGATGGTGATTCACTTTTTTCCATTTCCATTCAGAACCCCAAAAGAACAAAGAAAGAGCTCAAGATAGATGGTATCATAAGATGTCAAGCAAGTTGGAAAGTGCAGAAAAAATTTAAAAAGAAAATTAGAAAGGAACCAGAATGTCACATGAGAATAGTGGAGGAGAAAGCTTTCACATCAGACCATAAAAAGGAAGGAAAAAGAAAACGTGGCATGACAGCAGTAAAACATAAGAAAAGTTAATGCAGAAGAAAAGCACACAGAAAACAAAACAGGTCAAAACTGGAAGCATAACGTTCTTAAAATAAAAAGAGGGAACAGTTATTAGACCACATTTATAAAGTTGAAGTGCTTTGACTGTTTCAAAAGTCAAAATTTGTAGTATTTTTGTTTAGATAACAAAAATCATTATTATTAATTTTGGGGGGTGGTGACAGTGGTATTGGGGGTGGTGACAGTGTTAATGGTAGTGGTGACAGCAGTCAAGGCCATTTGAATAATGTCTCTGACTCCAGGGATGAAATTGATTAAATCCTACCAGTGTCTCAACTTTATCAACATCAGTATTTCTTTACATTCTCTTCTACTTTGTATTGAGAGTACAGAAATAATCAGCTCACGTCACTTTGCAAGGTCAAGATGTTTTACTCCACTTTCATTTTATTCTCATATTGCATACTTCCAGAATCGGGGGAAAAAAAGGGCAATTTGGCTGTCAATTCAGAGACAGGGTTTGCTTCTCCAAATGCAGTTAATTTGTCCCCCACCCCTTTTTGGTTCACTTGGTCATATAAGTTTACTTATTAACCGTTAAGTTATGAAACAGAAAATTTAATTATTTAACCTCTAAAATTATTGGTTTTAGAACCCAAGATTCAGTGGTGATGATATCATAAAAGATTTTTTTTCTGAATGCATTCAAAAGTACTCATTATCTCAGAATGTACATTTTAATTGAGATCCTTACTAGTACAGAAAAAGTTAGTTGATCTTCCTGGGGACATATTTCTAGCGACATCTTTTCCTTCATTCATCTAAAAACAAAGATGTCAGATCTTGAATAAAAAAAGTACAAAATGACAGATCTTGTATTATTTGAGCACTATAAATATCCAAAGAAAGGCTGAGTCTATAGCTCTGGTCTTTCTGGAGAATTTGTATTGGTATTTATTGTGGATTGCATATATTTAAAGCACATAACCACTAAAGCACACAAGATATATTCATAAATATTCTTCCTGAAACATGGGGTTTGTTGTTTTGAAGGCCTTTGAAATATACCTGTTAATAAGCCTAAAAATAAGCCATGCTCTTGAAATCAAAGGGAAGACCAGGTCAGTTGTACAGAGATTTTTTGGTTAGTGTGGTTAGCTTATCTGAGTAATCCAGGTTCTAATGTCAAGCCTGAATTATTCAGATGGACTGTCTTTACTGGCCAAGTTGAGTCAGTTGATTCTCTGATTCACTTCAAACAATAAAGAACAGACTTAAAAGAGTCTCTACCAGGACTACGTCTCCTGTGCCATAGAAAATTCGCATTTCCAATCATGTTGAAGACTAACTGCGATTAGACATTTTACAATGGATAAAATAATTTTCCCAATACTCTTGCCACTCTCTAGTTCAAATGGGGATTGACTCGGCATAGTCCATCTTCCTTGAAATCATCCAAAGCATCAAGCCTGACATTCTGGGACATGGGCAGGCTTTCTTGAAACCTATTTTCACAAAGGAATTTTTTCATGGCTTGCAAAACAGTAAGGAGCTTACTTACAGTGAACTCCCCGGTGACAGCGTCAAACCCCACATGAATCGTATGTTCAAAGTCTGAAGGAAGAGAGATCTCTGGGCGTTCTTTCTCCTTCTTCTTATTGGCTAAAGGCAAAATGTTAACATGTACTTATTGGGGGCATAGTTTTGTCATCTCTAAGTTGTACAATTAGGTTCATCAAAAACAACTACAAAGCTGAAAGACAACTGAATCCAACACAAGCTTAATAGGATTTAGCTCCAGAAATTATAATTTCATCCGCAGAAGTAGCTGAGTTTAACAAAAAAATGTAACATCCAGATGATTTACAAATTCCCCAACTCCAGTTTCAATAAAACTTGCAGTTTGATTTATGTCCTTTACCAGTCTAAAAATGTAACCAACAGATATCTAGGTATATTGTGGTTAACTGGCTTTGTTGGATTGAATAGGACTCACTAAAGAAGCAATTCATTATGATCAAGTCAAGATAAGGCTTACTATTAGAAAAAAAGAACAGAAAAGTGCTAAAGCTGTCTATAAAAGCATTAATGAATTGTTTCCATGTTAATCATAGTGAAATAGAACTTATTTAATTTATATGTTTATATTATGAAGCATATTTTAATATACTTTGTCTTCTTTCAGTGAGAACACTACTGCAAACCATTAATGTTACACATCTTTATCATTAAAAATGTTTGTAATCATTTACTCCCTAGCACTTTGCTAGTGAGAAAATATAAATGGCTGCTTTTTACTGAAGTAATTTTATTTAGTTCTTAGTAACCTCAAATCAATGCCTTGGCTCAGTCATTCCAGTTTGTAGCTATTTCTCCATGTTCCTAATATATTTTTTGTCATATTAGCCATTCAAAATCATTGTCCTCAAGTAGTGGATTTTTCATAGTGACACAACTATGAAGAAACACGTCCACAGTTAATATGTCAAAACCTTTAAAGATATTATCAATGGAGAAATTAAGTTGGGAACTGTAATGAAATTAGTTTATCTTGGAATAGATTCCATGAGGAAGTTGCCATGGAAATGTAAAATGGCATTAGGTAGGTTCCATAATAGCTACATAAGCACATCAGAGCACGCATCTCTGACTGGGGTGCATTTTACACTCTAAAGATAATAAAAATACTCACCCTCCTAATAATGGGAAAGTCAGCATGATTTGTCCAATTGAAACCAGTCAACCTCAAAATTGCCAGGGTGGCCAACTTAGAACACTCTGGTTCAAATAGATGTTTCCTTGGCCTGAATTTTAGACAACATTCAATTAACCACATATGGATTACTGGTTTTGTGGGTTACCCAGGATAAATTTTCAATTCAAAACCTTTCACATTCAAATGTCATTCTCATGGTTTCTTTTCTCTTTCTACCCTCTCTCACTACTCCCTATCTCCAGCCAGAGGACAGAGAGATCGTGCAGAAATACAGACATTCGAGGAGTAAGAAGATTAAGATACAGGATTAGGAAAGAAAGATTGGAGGTGGGGGTGGGGGAACAAGGGTCACTCAAAGCCTCTGTCTGGCCACAGAACACATTAGGACTCATTTTGAAAAGTATATATGTGCCATTCAACTTGACTTCCACTTGGATGCTGTATTTACAGCAAGTGTGCTTTATTGAATATGAAGCTTAGACCTTTTTATGTGGGTACCTACTTCTGCTGTGTGTTTTGGTCCCATAGCTACCACTCACACTTGCTTGGCTGCCAGGCCATTATCCTAGCCACTCGTCTGATTGTGTCCTTGTTTTCCTCTTCCCTGCTCTCTCATCCATGTTGGGTGTAGCTGACTCTCTCTCTTTTTACTTCCTTCACAGTGTGGTCTGATTCTCCTCCTTCATCGGTGACCATTCTTTATTTGATTGGCACTGCTTCCCCTTCTTCCTTTTCTAATGCAGTCTTTGGCCTTTAACAGTCCTTCCTTTGCACTGGTCCCTCTTGGATGGTATCTAATGCCAGAAACTAACCCATGCTGGGTAACTCCCTGATCCGTGGTTGGCTAGGGATGATCTGGGTATTGTGCAACCAAATGCTTTACACAATTCAAGAGGAATGCTCCCTTTAGGGAAAAACACACTACAAAGACTGCCAGGGTCCCTCCTAGGGCCTTGGAAGAGCCCCAAGCTGGTAAGGAACTCTAAAGAAGTGTTATTCACTTCATAGTTAATCTACTCCTAGTGACAGGTGACTCTCTTGGGATCAAAGACTGCTCTGAAAATCTGAAGACGGCTGTGGAACTTCTGCCCATAATTACACTGTACACATCTACACAATTTTGCATATAATTTCAAAGGCTTAAAACTCCCCCGACTCTAGGATGAGAACCCATAGCTCAATCTATGTCTCCAATCACTGTGTCAACTTGCATTCATGACCTCTCTTGCTAGCAGTCTCTCCTTACTTTCCATTAGTATTGTCCGAATGTTTGAGGACTATTGACTTAGCCCTAACCACTTCACTTGGGCTAAGCTATATGAATTGGCTTTGTGGAGTCTCTCTAGAAGGCTACCCAATTGCCAGTCCCTCACCAGCCTGATCATGCCCTTCCCTTCACTCAGGGCTAAAACTAACAAAGGCAGGAAGCCCAAACTTGCTCTTCCTCCACGTCCATGTTCTCTCAGTGAAATGATACCACTAACCACCCAGATCAGAAAGGATTCAGACTTTAGACACCAATTCTTTTGGGAGGCACTGAGCAATGAAAAGATTATGAAATGCCCCCCCAATATGTAATTCAAATAAAAACAATAGTAAAGCATAAAAAGGTTAAAAAGTCCAAAAAGTTCTGCTATTCCTATGGTGATGAAGTCTTTCTAAAAACTACATATATAGACTAAAAATGTGGCCAGGTTTTGGGGGCCCCTGATTTGTGGGGCCTGCAGCCCCTGCTTACTCTCGTTATTGGGTAATTCAGCACTGGCCCAACTTCCCAAGCCATAAATTTGGCAGCTTCTTTGATTGCCACTGTATTTCTCCCTTAATTGGTCACCAAATTCTAGCGTATCTCCCACACTCATCTTGAATCTATGTTCTTCCTTTCTTCCCCACAAACCATCACCTTAGTCTAAGGTACCGATATTTCTCACCTGGTCTTATTGCCTCCAATCTTGCCTCCTGCTCTTCATTACTTTGTAATGAACACAAATCCGACCACATCCCTGTCATTAAGATCCTTAAATGCCCCCCCCATTGCCCATATGGTAGAAGTTCATGCTCATTAACATGCTACCCAGGGGCATGCATAATCTGCCCCAAGCTTACCTCTCTGTGGTCTATTCTTGCCATAACCCCCACTGTCCCATACCCACATCATGCTCCCTAAACTGCTAGATTTTTCTCTTACTGCCAAGATTTTCATGCTAGGCCAAGTCCTGGCAACTCTTCTATCTTACCAAGATCCCTCACCCCACACTTTGGATGGATAACTCCCATTAGTCCTTATTCTTGAAGACTCACTCACTCTTGGGCTTCCTCTTCTTTGGGAAGTCTTGTTCTGTCTTCCCTTTGCAGATGAAGTTAAATGCCCTTCTCTTCAGGCTTCCATAGAACTCTCCAGTGCATACTCAGATCTTGGCATGGATCAACACTGGATTGTTATTTCTTCTTTATATACCTGTCTCTCTAGATAGAATTGGAGATACTTGACAGAAAAGACTGTATCTTATTTGTTCTCACATCCCTTAACACCTGGCTTATGTCTGCACACTTAATGATTTTAATTTAGGGAACAGTCACCATGTGCAAAAAGTGTTTCTAGGGTCATCTCATTTAATTTCCATCACAATCTCATTAGGTAAACCTTATTAGTATTGTATTATTGTTCTGTAGATAAGGAGAGTGCAAGTGAGGTTCAACCACATACCCAGGGTTATAGAGCTAGCAGGTGTCAGAGCCAGAATTTGAACCTAGGTCCCAATTGTATCTACAGAGCCCACGTTCTTAACAGCTACACAATTTATTATTCAGTATCATTTTTAAAAAACCAACATTTTTGAGTCCTAGTCTTCAGTAAATATGGTGCTTAGATGAGAATTTTTTTGTCTCTTTTCTTTTACACTAAAATGTTCGTCTGTATATCCCTCCAGAAAATTCTATTGAGTATTGGTTATTTACATTAAGATACAGTCTAACCTGAATCTTGGCCCGATAAGACTCAGCTTGATCAGCTCTGGGATAATGTCTGCAGAGAGCAGAAGCCCAAATGAGTACCACTTTCTAAGTGTATCATCCATACCCTACTGGAACATAGAACTAAGGCCACAGGTTGCCAACTAGACCACAGTCTACAAAGTGTTTGGTCTTGGGACCCGCTGGGTGTGCATGAGTTCTGGCTATAACTCCAGGGGCCAGTGAACCTCCAGAGAGTCTCTCACCTTTCTCCATCTCACTTACATGTTAAAGAAAGAAAAGCCCCCTAGTCATCCATCATCTCCTCTACGCCCTACCCCAATCAATGTCCTGCATTTTCCCCACTGCTTAAGCTTATTCCATTACCGATTCCCTAAACCTTCAACCTTTTCATTAAATGCTCTCTTCACTTCTTGCCTCAGGTTTCAAACTGCACTGTGCATCACTCTCATCAGGAAAATTTAGAGAGAGGGAGGTGTCCGAACCTTACCCCGAGAGATTCAGATTCAGTTAGTCTGGGGCAGAGCCCAGCACCTTTAATTTGTAAAGGTCTTCAGCATTCTCCATTAAGCAATAGGGTGGAGAAAAACAACTTCCAATTCTACTCTCCAATGGGGGTACCACTTCCTCAGATAATCCTGATGGATGCTGCTCATTCTTCCTCATCCCAAGTTCTTAAGTGTGGAGGAATGGGGCAGGGCAGGGTTTCCCCTTTTATTTCAAAGCTATTGATCTGAGATCAGTACTTCTGCACTTGCCTACAAAAGCCCCTTCTTTGAGGTTACTGCCATTCAGTGCTCTTGGCCAAGTCCCCTTATCCATTGAGGACTCAGGCTCCTGGTCTTCCCTCCTACCCTCAGTGCTGCCATCACTCTCTGAAACGTGATATATAAATGGACATCTCTTTCACACTCTTTCCTTTTAACTCCTTGACCTCCCTCAACACTAACGAATTTCAGCTCCCTTCTAGTTCAATCTGCTCCTATGGCCACCACTAACCCAGTGGTTGTCAACCAGGGCCACTCATTAGAATAATCTGTAGAGTTCTATAAAAGACCAATGCCTAGGGCCCACCCAGAAGTTACTATATCAGGATTTGTGGGGGTGAGACCTGGACAAATAATTTTCTAAGCTCCACAAATCATGTGCAGAGTAGAGGACGGCAGGTACCCCAGGCCTTTTCATTATCCAGAATGTTCCTTTCTTTGAAACATTAAACCACATGATCCCAGCCTCCCAAAATGCTAGCTCTCTTTCCAGCCCTTAATCTTATTTTAATTGTTCTTTGGTCTCAACAAAAATACTAGCCCCTGGATCCTTCCATTCTTTCCAAGTTTCCAGCTTCCTTGTGGCCTAGACTCTTTGGTCCATCATTTAAATTACTCTTAAGCCACTGGTCTGGAACCAATGCCACTCTCTGACCTACTCTTGCCATTCTCCTGCAAAAATCTACTCTAATAGAATACAACCATGAAACCCCCAATTCTAGACTGAGGTTGACAAGCTATTGGAGGGAAAAAAATCACACAGCTATGTAGATTGCCTCATACTATAAAAGTAGGAGACTATAGTTGGGTCGTCAGTGTGCTTGACAATATTCTTCTTGTTTGTTGCCAACTTCTTTTCCCACTTCTTTCACTGAATATTCCAGAACTTTCCCACTTTTGCTCAAACTTCTGCTTCACCCTCTCCTCCTTGACTTTCTGCATACGAAATTTCTTCACTTCACTGAGAAAACTGGAGGCCATCAATTTGGAACTCCTTTGACTTGGCTTTCTCTCCTACTTCAATTGCATTTTTCTCCATCAGTAATATCTCATGTCTCACCAGAAGCAGTGTCCGCCCCCCCTCTGCCTGAGGTTTCTCTCTCCTCTGGTGCTCCAGATACCAGTCCCTCTCACTTCTCCAGGACTTTCATACCACCAACTATTTTGTCTATTTCTTCTTGTATCTTCAATCTCTCCTTCCCTACTGACACTTCTTATCCTGCTTGTGAGACCTGCTAAGATCCCTTTCATCTTTAAAAATTAAAACCCTCTGACATCTCACATCTTTCTCTCCCTGCTATAACTTCACCTTTCCTTCTGGAGCTTAAACTTCTTGAAAAGGCAACAGAGACTTCCTCAACCCTCACTCCTCAAACCAGTGCAATGAGTCCTGAGGTCCTGAATGAATCTCCTACTTGAAAATGCCCACTTTCAGTCCTTAAAACTGTTGAGCTTTCAGTCTAAACTGATATTGCTGACCCTGAACTTCATGAAATGAAATCCTACCCACCTTCTTTCACACAGTCCTTTCCTAGAGCCTGTTGCTGCATTTCTGGGTCTTCTGCTGACTCTTTAAACAGTATTTCCCGGGAGCTGTCTTAGGTCCTCATCTCTTCTTAGCGATACACCTCTCTCTTTGGCCACCTCACCTACTTGTATGGTTCCACTTCCCAGCTACATTAGTGGTTCACCATATGGATGTCCAGTCTGACCTCTCTGCTCTACCCTGACCCCATGGAGTTGCATTCTGAGCACCTCTATTTTGATATTTTCAGAAGTAAATGAATTTTCCACTGCCTTCTCCCACACAAAACAAGAAATGACAAATCGTCCCATGTTCCCTATCTCACCCTTCTCGTCTCATCCTCTTAGTTGCCTAGCTCTGCTAATGCTTCCTCATAAATATTCCCTCTGCATTGTCCTCTTCTGTTCTGATACTGGCTGTTAGGCCAGGCCACTGTCATTTCTCAGCCACGTAACTCCATTTGTCTCCTTCCTCTTGCCACCCCTCCCCCCTGGTCCTGCCCCCACAGTCCACTCTTCTCCTGTGGTTGGAGTGATATTTTGAAACACAAATCTGATAATGCTCTGCATCAATGCTTCCCCAATGCCTTCAAAATCAAATTCAAAGCCCTTAGTATGGCATATATAAGCCCTCCAGGATCCTCTCCCCAATTACTTCCATGGCTCCATCTCCCACCCTCCTCGCTAACTCGCGTTCTATGCACTAGCTATTCGGAACTACTTGCAGTTGTATTCATAGAACTCCAACTAATAATGTGTCATGCCTACAGCCTTCATAATGCTGCTCCTTCTATTTGGAATGCCACCCATCCCTGACATGGCTAGCTCTCTTCTTTAAGACTCACCTCAGTTCAGTGTTCACTTCCTCCAGGAAGACTTCCCTAACTTCCCCTCAGTCTTGAATAGTTGCCTCTCCTTGGTGCCCAGTTCTGTACCGCACTTACCACAGTAAACTCTAATTGATGATTGACTTGCCTGTGTCCCTCACTAGGCCATCAGTTCCTTAAAGGCAGGAACTGGGACTTAGCTACCTCTGTATCCCAACATCTATCTAACATAGTACCTGATTCAACAAATACTTGATGAATAAGCACATGAATAAATGAATGAATGGATGAATGACCTTCATTACATGAAATGAGACCTTATTAGATGGAGACAAGACATGCTTATGTGGGCGCCTGAGTGGCTCAGTGGGTTAAGCCGCTGCCTTTGGCTCAGGTCATGATCTCGGGGTCCTGGGATCAAGTCCCACATCGGGCTCTCTGCTCAGCAGGGAGCCTGCTTCCCTCTCTCTCTCTCTGCCTGCTTCTCTGCTACTTGTGATGTCTCTCTGTCAAATAAATAAATAAAATCTTAAAAAAAAAAAGACATGCTTATGTGCCTTTATGTGTTCATGGGTCAGAAGACTAGGTTCCCTAGTCTTCTAAAGGGAACTTCAGGTTCCCTAAAAAGGCTGTGAGGTGGGAGGGTATGTTTTAAAGCACTTGTTACAGTTGAGGATGTTGGTGGCAGCATTGGGGCTGCTCTTCCTCAATGGCAGGGATGAGTCCAAACTCATTCAGACATACCTCTTGCCAGGTGCCACTCTGGGGCCAAAAGCATATATTGGCAACAGAGTTGGGCAGGGTTCAACATACAGCAAAGTGACCAATTCTCCCCCACATGGATTTCCTGGATGATGATGCTATGCTTGCCTTCTGAAAGCATTCTAGAAAAAGGTCACCTGAATCTTCCTCATTGTAGGAATTCCACTCATCTTCCCCTAAAATTCCTGGAAGTTTTGTTGGGCCTTCTCATTGGATAATGTCATACGGTTATATCCAGAATTCTATTGCAGAGCACTTTTTAGCTCCTTGAAAATAGAGCATGCAGGAGAAGAAAGGGAATGGCAGTGAACAGACATAGGAAAATGCTTTCCTACATAAATGGAGCCTAAAGGCACAGAATAATAATCATTTCTTTAAAAGCAATGGAAAGCATGAGGTTATGGCATTGGGCATAGGAAAAATAAGTGACATTTAAAGCCAAGTTAATACAGAAAGCTAAAAGCAAAATATGTAGAAAGCAGAAACAATTTTTCCAAAGAAACACACACACACACACATACACACACACACACACACTCAGGCTGGCTAGTTTCAAGCAGAAAGCATTTCACAACTGTGGCTCTAAAAGGAACAGTTCTGTATTGCTACTGTTCTACTTTCCTTTCCTTTGACAGTGTACACAGCCTTGTGCTAGGTCACTCATTAGGAACTGAAGCAATATTCTAGACTTGCAATCTGACTGGGGAAGCACACTTAGCAAATAAAAAATAGTGATCAATACTACCAGACCAAAGACAATCAGGTGGTAGGTTGAAAAGAACAGAGTGTAAATGATGTAGTATATGAAAAGGGGACAGAAGGCTGCGGCGGATAGTGAGAGCTCACCAGAAGAGGTAGGACTTGAGAGATGGTCTTAAAAAATGGCTAGGCACAGGTCATGATTTCAGGGGATGGAGCCCCACATTGCATCGGGCTCCCTGCTCAGCGGGGAGCCTGCTTCTCCCTCTCCTCCGCCCCCACTCATACTCTCTCTCTCTCTAATACATAAAATCTTTAAAAAAATTGACAGGCAGGAAAGGGTAAGGCACCTTAAGTAGAAAAAAACAGGAGAAGCAAAGCTTGTAAGTAGGAACATATACAGCATATCAATGAGGAAGTGGGAAGACACACAGGTAAAGAGATAGGGTATAGCCTTGGAATGTAGGAAGGAAGATGAAATTGGAGATGGTAATAATGTGCTAGAAAAGGTTTTTGAGCAGGTGGATGATATAATAGAGAATGTACTTTCTGGAAGACAACTCAGGGAGCTATGTGCTGCTAGCAAGGTACATAAGGCATGGTGGGGGCGGGCTTCAAAATGGTAGCTGGCTGAGAAGAAAAATATACAGGGGGGGATGGAATAGGGAGAACCTCTGTGTAACTGCATCTGTTGCCTCTAAGATCACCCACTAGGTATTTCCTATAAACTCCGTGTCTGTGTGTGTGTACTCTGCAACCAGACTGAAAGTTACAAATCTATGGGAGGGGACAGGGAACCCTGTCTTTTGTGTACTATGCCCCATAACACTCAGCATGGAGCTAGGGACATAAAAAGCGACACAAATCTTTTCTGAGTGAAGTATACCAGGGAACTATAAACAGTGCTCCAGGGAAGCCTCTATTCACATCCAATTCTGGTCCTTCTCATTTTTAAACTGAGATAGATAGTAAACTCGATCTGTGCTTCAAGTTAGCATGCAGCCTAGCTTTCTACTTACACATCTCTGTCCTGTGATGTTCCCTGAAATCCTTTGAGATAAAGGAGGCCTAATAAGATATGTTGCAAGGAGGCTTGTACTGAAGTTACTAGGGCTGGAGCTCTCCCAGGAGGGACCCGCACCCCGCAACCCTCAGCTTGACACTAGAAACGTACCTCCCTTCTCCCTGCTCAGGTGTAATCTGTACTCAAATATTTCGTGTTCCTGAAAGCCAAACAGTTTGTACAGATGTAAAAAACATTTCCAGCAGGGGCAGAGGGGATGGCCAAGTTAGAGAACTGTCATACCAGAATGCCTGTTTCTCATCTCAATATTCCCAGCTTCACTCTGTGAAAGCCACTTTAGGAAGACATGGAAGAATTTTTAAAGGGCCATCTACCTCCTGTAGGCAACAACTTCTACTTCTCCTAAGAGATTATCCTCAGTGACTTGGTCACTCTTTAGCTGAGTGATAGGTGTTTCCTGTGGTTCATTCATTTCTCCCATTCACTAAGAGGCTGCGAGTCAATGCCTCACAAAGATCATTTACAGAATGTTGCCCTTGTGGCCTCTAAGAATTAAAATGGCTTCGCATCTACATAACTACCAGGAAAGTACATTAGGTAGTGGAGTTGTTGTGTTTTGTTTTGGTTTTGGTTTTTGTTTTTTGATTCAAAAAAAAAAAAAAAAGAAGAAGAAGAAGAAGCCGTTCTGCTCCAGCCTTTGATGTGTGGGTCACAGAGTAAACTGTGCCATATAATTGCCCCCTCCCCTCGATGGAAATGTTCTGAAGCCTTATGCTTGGGTAAGAAGACGTGTTCCCAAGCAGTTCTGGGTTATAGTTCCTCCCATGGCAACAGCAGCCTTGCACGTGGTGTCAAAGAGAGCAAGAGAGCCAGAGAGACTGGTTTCTACAAAGACGGTTCTCATCTCTGACGCTTCTGCTCTGTAAACAAATGTGGTTTAGGGGGACAGGATGAGCAGGGATATGCGAGAATTTCTTACTCATTTCATGAAGTGTGTATTTTCCCTTATACAGGGGAGGGAATAATGCTCTAGTTTTCCTCTATTTTGAGTGGGGGTAGCATAGAAAGAACGTCATTTGCAGGTCTTCAAATTTATTTTTCCCACTGGAAATACTTGAAGGTACTACGTGGTGACTACACAGGAAAGTAAGACACAAAAATAGATTTGATTTTTGGTGCTAAGTATTTAAAGAAATTGACAGTGCAAGGTGGGTAAAAGATTTAAAAAGAGGTTCTACGTCACGGATGTATTTTTGGCTTTAACCTAACATATTGGGCAAAATATATACTGATTCCAAGCAGAAAAGCAAATTGGTATTTATTAAATGAGGAAAAAGACCCAAATCCTTAAATACTTGATTATAAGTGAATCTGAGAGAAGAAATGAGAGGCGACTGCCATGTTCTATTTTCCTATGGTTCTTTCATAGTTTAACTGCAAAAGCACGAGTCATTTTTGAATAGCCTCCAGAATCACATTGGAATCAGGGAGAAATAATTAATAATTGACATTTTTTTTTTTTAACCAAGGCTGTTGCCTTTTGCTAGCCAGTCAGACTCTAAGGAGTCACTTGTAAAGACAAAGGTAAGGCCCAGTTGTCACTGCAGACTGAGAAAGGGGGTGAGATTCACCTGGGTGTCACTTGCTTATGTAAAAATTCCATTTTTGCATATGCTATGGGCTAAAACCCTATTTGCAAAACAAGTTAGGTGACCCCCATTTTATGACAAGCAGTGGGATGTTCAGCCACCACTGGACTACAAGTCAGGGAGGATCTAAAGTCCAGGTCTGCCTTGCTTTGTAACCCGCATTGGGACAACTTTGTGGAGGTTATTTAACTTCTGAGACCCTAACCTTTTGCCTTCCTCTACGAAATGGGGGCTAATCCTTGCTTCCGCCATAAGAGATCTGAAGGAGGCAACTGGTATGAAACCACCTTGAACACCGTTATCTCAAACTGCCATCCCAAATACATCATTTCATTAGAAATATACTCAACAACAGGTGACTCTCTTTGCTGGAGATCTAATCTGCCACTTTTTTACTCAGCACTTCCCATCCTATGAGTGATGTCTATGAAAATATAACTACTGAGAAAGAGGATTAGAATGGGCTGTTTAAACACTCTGTGCTCTTAAAATCTTTTATTATGTTAGCAAATCCCTAAGTATATAGTTGGGAAGGCCCAGGGTGGAAGGTTCATTGTCCTCCTTTAGGTAGAACCTGTGAAAGCCATGAGTCCCCCAACAGAAGAACCTAGAAAATTTTGCTCTCAGTAATTCATAGTCCCTAATCAGCATATCTGGAATTTCTTCATGCCTAGTTCATCCCCTCTGGTGAAACAGTAAGCCCATTTCCTCCTGCCAGGTTTTCAGGGGCTATGGAAAACCATACATACTCTCCATAAATTAGCGGCCTTTAATGTGCAGATAAAAACTCAAAAGTGGTACTTCATTCTGCAAGAGCAGCTCCAGGCCCAATGTGTATGTTGGGTGTTCCATGGGGATGCTGGGGGAAAGGAAACAATGGTCCCATGCAAGCCCTTCTAGTGATCTCCACTCACGCACAGATAGCCCTCACCTGCAGGGGTATCATCTTCAAAGATATTCAGCAACAACGATAATTCTGGCAAATCATTAGGACTCTTAGCCATCCCCTGCCAGGAAACACACACTGGTTCTGCTCTCATTTATACCTGGTCCACACATGCAACAATTTTAATGGAAAATGTTTGAAAACAAAAGAAAACAAAACAAGGCAATGAGGCAATGTCCTAAGCCAGACACTCCTGTTCAAAGGATAATTATATAAGGCACGAGTTTGAGAGACAGAAAAAAAAAAAGACCTCATTTGCTTTAAGAAGGAAAGCAACTGCATATTCCCTAGTGTCCATTTTCCTCTGCTTGCAACACTTCACTTTCATGTTTGAAACAACTCTCTTTTGCCTTCCCCTCTTCTCATTCATCCCCAGTATCCTCACTACCCCCTAACCTCCCCCTCACACACTGTTTCCTCTCTTGATTTAGATCTCCCTGTTGCTTCTTTCCTTTCATGTATACATCTCCCAATCCGGAATTCCATACTTCTTTTGAATTTGACCATCTGCTCATTTTAGCAGGCCACCATATTGGCACCCAATTTCCTTCTTTATTGGCCTTGACATAGAAACGAAGGCCCTAGCAGACAGAGGAAATCACTATCCCACGTTCTTCCCATTTCAACCACAGGGCAAGGTGGTTCTACTCCTGGGGCACGGCACTGACCTTGGAGGACAGGCAAGATGCCACATTCTTGAGGCTTCCCAATGGTCAAGATCCTTGATCTCCAAAGAGCACTCTGCTGAGCTGTATGGTTTACATTTGAAGAACCAAGAAGAATGTAAAAACCATTCAGGATGTAGCAGTCTCTGACATCTGGCTGTCTGATAATTAAATTTGACTCCCAATTATTGCTAGTGCAATGATAATAACCTTGGGCTACTGCAAGATCCCAAAGGGTCTTTAGCATCACCAAAGAAAGACTGCATATTGTTCAGTCTAGTTATCACACTAAGTATTTTTTATTGTGCATTAATTAGATGAAAGTTAATAAAGTGCATTGACCAGAACATTTGATTAACATGACCATAAAGGATCAGTGAGTCTTCTTTAATATTATTGTTGCACAGCAAAGCCTTCCTGTATAGTGTATAGAGAAGAGAGCACACGCCAGGAATCAAAACAGCTACATATATGCAATAAAATAATAAAACTGTATGGCGCTTGAAGAACTTTTTCATATATATGAACACCCTCATGCAGAGCCTTGACTTTTTCAAGTAAGCAATATTTAAGCCTGCCAAGTACACACACCAAATGAGAATCGAACCCACAGAATGCCCAAATCCAATGTTAGCACATCTCTATTTTCAAGATTTTTTTCTCACCATCATTTCTTAAGAAAAAAAAAGAAAAAGTTTTTTTCTTCCCATCTGAGTGGTGATGAAAAAAAGTCTCCCTCTCCTAAAATTCAAATATGCTTCAAAGTACACCACCATCTTAAGGGAAAATGGGAGCCACCACTGGCTTCTGGAGGCAAGGAGCAAACTAGAGTTTACCACATACTCCCTTTGGCCTGTTGCATTGTAGTGTGATGAAGCAGAATACTCACAGGTCCGGGAGTCAGAGAGACCTGGGAGACTCCTGGCTTCCATCAGCTGCTATGTAATTCTAGGCTGCCTACTTAAATGCTTTGAACTTAAATGACCTCATCTGCAAAAAGGGGATAATACAGAGTAGTTGTGAGGATGAAAAGATTCAATACACATAAAGTGCCTGGCACAGCTGGGCACCTGGGAATTAGTGAGTAAATGGTAGATGACCTCTTGTTCATCTTGAGTTGACTTCTATCCACCTATCCCCTCGTACTCCTCCAGGGAGAGGGGCCTTCACTTCAATCCCAAGCTCACCAGCTCCCAAATCTCTCTGGATCCCCCGCAAACAAAGGGCACACAAACCGTGCTCTCTAAAGATACAGCCCTTGATACAGCATCACATGTCCTCTGAAACCCACCTAACGCTCCAGTGTGGCACATGACACGGGACACATAAAGTGCACATCAGAAGACACAGACGTCACACAGAACATGTCACCTCCAAATGCAGCCTCACCTGCTTCTCTCCCACATGTTCCTCCAAGCTTCACATCCTTAACATTGATTATTTTTAGAGGCCCTATGCCATCTGCAGGGTCCTAACTGATTCATTTGCTTCATTGCATTTGCCCTACTGGTTTATTTATCAATGTAGTTTCTCAGATTCATTCATCCATGTACTTAGTCCCCTCCTTGTTCCCAAATGGGTATAAGGCGCTTACAAGAAGATACAAAATACAGTATGATAGCATAAATTCAAAGTAGGTAAGAAAAGTAAAAGGGAAAAAAAAATCAGTACAGAGACAGAAACATAAAATGGCACCTGGAAGAAAGCCAATACAAAGTGCATACATACCGTACAGTCCCATTATGAGTGCTCTGCATGGGCCACACATTGGGCTCCAAGCTCTCTAGTGGTTGAGAAACCTGATCAGTCTCACCCTTCTCAAATCAAAGCACTTGTTCAAAATGTCCTTTTCCTGCTCTACATCTTGAAAACTTTTCTATGATAAAGTATCATGGTGGGAAAAGGTCTCTCTTAATTCGTTCTAATGCCAAGCTCCAGCTCCTGAAACAGTCTCTAACAAAGATAGATCCTCAATCAGGAAATTACAGCAGCAAAGGCCATGGTCGTCAAACTGTGGACAGAACCAAGATGCCCTTCAACAGACGAATGGATAAGGAAGATGTGGTCCATATACACGATGGAGTATTATGCCTCCATCAGAGGGGATGAATACCCAACTTTTGTATTAACATGGACGGGACTGGAAGAGATTATGCTGAGTGAAATAAGTCAAGCAGAGAGAGTCAAGTATCATATGGTTTCACTTATTTGTGCAGCATAACAAAGAACATGGAGGACATGGGGAGATGGAGAGGAGAAGGGAGTTGAGGGAAAATGGAAGGGGAGTTGAGCCATGAGAGACTATGGACTCTGAAAAACAACCTGAGGGTTTTGAAGGGGTGGGGGGTGGGAGGTTGGGGAACCAGGTGGTGGGTCATGGAGAGGTCACGTATTGCATGGAGCACTGGATGTGGTGCAAAAACAATGAATACTGTTATGCTGAAAATAAATAAATTAATTAAAGAAAAAAGTTTGGGAAGGACCCCAAATATCCAACAAAATAACTGGTCAAATAAACCATGATGCCACTGTATGGTGAAATATTACACACCCTTAAAAATGGTATTTAGGAAAATTATTAAAAATGTAGGAAAATATTTGTGATAAAACTTTTAAGTACATGTTAATTAAAAAATGAAGAAATAAAACTGCACTATTAGGATTTTAATTATGTAAAAAACTGTGTATGAGGATTTTATATATATAATATATATCTATATAAACTATATCTATATCTACAACCATATATAATAACACCACAAAAAATCTGAAGAGAAATCCACTAAAATGTTATAATTTCAGAGATTTGTGAATATGGGCTACTTTTATTTTTTCTATCTGTTTGTCTTTAGTTTCCATCTTTTTATATATTGATAAACAAGTTCCATATGATATGAAGAAAGAGGATGAGGAGGAAAAGTACCAACCCAGTGGTTATTTTTAGCTTGTAAAATTAAAATTATGGGCAATTTTCATTTTCTTTAAAGTTTTCTATAATCAACGTGTAAGTTCTAGTTAGACACAAAGGTACTTCAACCAAAAAAAAAAAAAAAAAGAAAGAAAGAAAGAAAGAAAGAAACTAGAGTTCTAAAAAATCTGATTGCTTTGTTGTTTTGTTTTTAAGGTCCAGAATGATACAAATGTAATACCACCTCACCATAATGTAGCACTTTTTAATTTTAACAGCTCTCTAATACTTAGAATTGCATTTAGCTACCAGAAGATAACTTGTGAGGTAGCCCGGGTATTACTCCCTGCATTTAACAGGTGTTGAAACTCAGTGACTGGCCCAAAAGTCACCATAATCAGTGGCTGAGCTGAACTCCAATCCAGGTTCTTCAGAGCCCAAATCCAGTACTCTTCCCATTCATTCACAACTGATCATGCTATAACCCAAGGAGTCACCAAGAGGCAGAAACAGGGAAACAGCGACCCCTCCTTACCTCTGAGGGTCAACTTCCCCTGCAACCCTCAAGGTAGTAGAGTTTAGCTGAGGAAAGTATGATTTTAGGAGGTTCCCCAAAAAAGGGGGGGGGCAGGGAAAGTTAGGTCACATGCAAACTCTTGAAAGCCCTCATGGATAATTTTTTGCACAGTGAAACAAAACAGTAACAGCACATTACATAAAGAGAATAATGAGAGTTTACATAGCTTAAATTTATAAAAATGATAGGCTCTACAGCATTTCCATTTAGATCCTAAGATGATTTCCAAAGGTGATGAAGATGTCGTGCTCATTACCAGAGTGGGACAATGGGGATGACAGTGAAATGATGAACAGGGGTGCCTGTTAGCTCAAATCATGGGTCTTCATATTCTCCCAAATCATCGGAATCCAATCCTGAAATTGGAACAACTTGCTTGTGCTTTTTGCCCTATCCAAGCAAGTGGTCTGAAGTGGTAAAACTTCATGACTGGCTCTTCTGAAGATGCTGTCTCCTCAAGTCTTTCCTGAAGATACTTTAGCACTTCTGGACAGAGTTTAAATTGGTCAGGCTTTGTCTCAAAGTGGCCTACCAACTGTCTATTGCGCATACTTAAATGGCCCTCCTTCATGATTTAGGCTCTTCTGTGGGTGCTTTTTTCCTAATATGGTAGTGTAATAAGACTCTTAGCACCTCTTTATAAAGAGTTCAATGAAATCATTCACACTTGGTCTGAACTGTCTAGTAACGATATTAAATGGTTCTCCTTGATGACTCGAGTTCTGTGGAAGATGCTTTCTCTCCAAAGTGATATCTTGAAGGCATCACAGCACCTCTTTACAGAGTTCTTCTAAACCACTCAATCTTTGAACAGGTTACGATTTGACATATAAATGTATTAATTTCTATTACTTTCTTGGGGAGGTTTTAATCATGTTCTGAAGAGTCTGCACCTGTTGCTTCTAATTATATTTGTCTCCAGTCTCATAGCTTCCCAAGTATCTTCATCATCACTTATGATAATCACCCCTGGGGTACCGGAAGCTTCCTGAGAGTCATCCTCTAGCGGCATCAACAGGTTCAGTTTTAACTTCAGCCAATGAGTGCTCTTGGACCAAATGTTCCGCCTCATCTATAGGTTCTTCTTGAGCTAAAGACTCTGTGTTCGGAACAGACTGTTGAAAGTTATGTCACCATATCTAGCCAGACTTTTTTTTTGTCAGTTTGTATTACTGAAAGGCTCTGTTAAATTATCTATTGCTTCTTTTACTAAGAAGACAACATTAGTGATAGTGTCAGAACCCCATGCATTAAGATCTTCAGACAGAGGAGGCTTTGTGAGATTCTGAACAACAAAGGTATACATTAGTTTGGCCTAAGTCTTCTTGAATGGCTGGATCACTGATCTAAGGGCTCAAGGATCTGAGACAAGCAACTCGTTATAAAGATAAACTTGACATGAAGGGGATACACTGGCAAATGCAGCTAAGACACCAGAAGGGCTGGGAAGAATCAGCAGGACTCTGAATTCAAGATTTTTCTTTTTCTTTTCTTTTTTTCAGTTCTGAACTTCCACGAGAAAGCACTGTTCAAACCATTCCTTAAGGAGAGAAGGAATTATCCAGGCTTTTCTCTTTGTATGCCAGTACACCAGAAACTTGGCTTGGCTCCCCCATTCCCCAACCCTGAGAAGATTTGGACATAGGTTTGTGTCAGGCAGCAATGGTTTCACCATGAGGTCACTCCCAGGTGTTGGCATGAAACAAATGTCAGCCTCTCTGTTTTTGCTGACCTCATGTGGGCTTTGGTTGGCTCTTTTTTCTCCAAAAGGACAAGTGGTATTATTCAAAGGCTTCCAAAGCATGGCAGTCTTAAGAACCATGAAGATTCGGGCAGGCACACAGTCCCCTGCTTCAATCGCTTCCTGCACTTGTGGTAGATACAACACAGGAGCGGCAGGGTCTCATGGTTCTTTCTTCCACACCACGCTCGCTGAGGACTTGGTCTCCTAGGCATAGCACACCAGAAATTTCTCAAACCATCCCTTGCTCTGGGCAGTTTTTTTGTTTGTTTGTTTGTTTGTTTTCCCCTGGGACCCACTTCAGTATCTGAAAACACACCTTTGGCCATTCCTTGTGCGTGTTTGCAGACCCCTTGTGTGGAAAGTGCTTCATTGTCCTTTTGCTTGTCTTCACACACAGGGGTTTGACATTTCTATCCTCCTTTCCGTCCGGGTCACCAGAGATAAAGCTCCTCTTCGGGGACAGAAGCATACCAAGAGGCAGTCCTGGTCCTACTAAGAGTGTTGGCTTTCCTTACAGTATGAATTGTGGGACTCATTCACTCCATGAAGGTGACCTGCGAGGCTATTTGTTTTACCTCAAAGGAGTGGATGGCAAGTGTCCCTTTCCTAAAGATACTCACTTTCTTGCCTTTTTGGCAGTTTGCTGTGGTCCTTGCTTCACCCTCTTCCAGCTCAGTAGTCGCACTTAAAAGAAGCCATGTTTACGTTCATGCTTTTTAATGCAACCTGACCCTTATTTACCAGAGGTTCTCTAGCCCCTCAGTATCACAAATGGTTTTATGAACAACACGTGGATAAATGTCAATATATTATTGTGATGCTCAGTGCAAATGGAGCTGATGGTGGAGGAATGAGAAAGGGAACAAAGGACCCAGAATTTTCTTCCCACCTCATGAGAGAGCCAGAGAGACAATCATGTGACAACTCGGACTGCCTCCCACATATGCAATTCAGAATTTTCACCATTGTCAGAAAGGTATATAGAAGTAAATCCACCTACACGCAAATTTCCAAAAAGGACAACTTACAGTTGGAAAGGAATTGCTGTAAATTCCCCTCTAAGTTAATGGAAAGAAAGTCACTATTCATAATATTCAAGACAGTGCTGTTGCTATGACTTCCCTTGTTTGAACACCATGAATACAATTTTATGTGAGATGTAAACATGGCCTAAGTGTATTTTCTGTAAACCCACAGTTAAGTCAATCACATGTTATTCTCTGACAAAATGCAACCTCTGAAGGTGTAGACGGAAAGGTCAGGCAGGCCCCACACAGCCAGTGCTCTAGAAATGACTACCCAAGAAAGAAAGTGACAATGAAAGGAAAAAAAAACTAGCCCCTTTTCAATGCCCGGCCACTGATACTTTACTTTTATCCCCTCCTCCTGGGAAGATAGAGCGAAGCCTGGCTTTCTTATTCTTCTCTTCTGGGGCCATGGGAAGTGGTTTGGAGCTGTGGTTGAGTGCTGAAGAATCTCTGTTGTTACTGTTCATCCTCAGCGGGGGAGCTGGGGGTTTCTCTTCATTATCCAGACTGTCAGACATTTTCAGTGACAACTGATTGCACAGCTCCTACAGAACAGGAGGAGAAAACAGGAATTGAGAAAGAAGTGGTCTTAAAAAAAAATCCAGTAAAATGGGGATTCCACCATCTTAGACACAAGAACACTGGTGTCGGGTGGTCTCAGGTTTTGTGATGACCTTTTGGGGAAGCTTCTTTTCTAAAGGGGAGGGAGCTGCCTCCCTAAAGATAAATGACACCATTTGCCAAAGAGGAAAATGAAGGTAATAATTTATGGCTCTTCAATACCTACACACAAACACATCAAGTCCCTTTCTATTTTCTGCTGTCCACTCACAGTCTTTTAATGAACAATTTACAATCTTCTTTAAAAATTCTACTGTGATTTTGGTGACACTCAGGAAGTACAACCTCTTCAAAGTCTGGGGTTGACATGAGTTTGGCTGTTGATTGTTAATGGCCCCAAATAAGGATGTGTTAGTTGCTCCAACACTGGGATGCCGCTGGTATCAAATTCTTACCTGTGTGTACCTGATGTTCAAAACGCACTCTTCTGTTCTTTGAGAAAGAACTGGGGCACAATCTAGTAGGCCTGACAGTGTTAGCTGACTTTGGGTGTACTGATGGGGAAACAATGTACCACCTTCAGGTAGCAGGTAGAAGATAAAACTGAGCCAGACGTCACCACAAGAAAAGAGGAGCTAGCTCCAAGGAGAGGACCAGTTCCTGAGGAGACATTATACTTTCAACCTTGTCATGTTTTATGTCCTGTAATGGGGAATGAGGGCATTAGCCTGGGTAACAGGGTTGAAAGAACCAGTCATGGTTTTGGCAACTTACCTGCTCTTAATTTATTACTTGTTAGTATCTTGTACTTAGGGCTGAATATGTTCAGGTTTCATCCCACTGGAAGGTAAAGTGACCTGGAAAAGCATGGACTCCCCGAGGAAGTGTTCCTGCTTGCAACTGTTTTCCTATTCTAATTCCAATCCCTCTGCTAGGACCCCAGTGGAGGCTTGCCATCTCAAGTCATGCCTTTAGAGTATCTTCCAAGTGCATCTCCAGGTTGAATGCAAGATAAGTCAAATCCCAGCGCAACAGAATCTGTGTAAATTCAAGTATTAACTGGAGCTAATTTAGGAGTATAAGAGCTATCAAAAAATGACTTAGCAGATCATTTTACTCCAACAACATTTACTATAAACAAAGTACAGCAACGACCAGGGTCTCCTTGTTACCTGTTGTAATGAGAAAGAATCTTTCATAATTATTTTTATCCCTTTAGTGGGTACAATGTGTTTATTATTCAGTCATGAACTCTGACATCACGTGATGTGGGAGATTTTTAAAATTTTACCATGTCCTAAATTTTCTCTTATTTAAGTATTCAAGAACAGGTAAGTACCAATTAATAGTTTCTCCATCTGCATAGGTGACTGTCAACGAACAATGACTGGCTTGATCTTAATCTGGGCAAGAGATCTTTTCTCTTTTCCTTTGCCAAAGTGTCACATCTTGCATTATCTTAACGAATTTAAGACCCATTCTGTAGTTTTTTCAGTAATCATGCAAGGGGAAACACTCTGTAATAAAAGCTTGATCACCAATGACAACCTGATTAAACTTGCTTTTTCCTATATAGGTGAAAACATAGCACAAGATAAAGTGAAAAGCTATGATTTTAAGGATATACTCTATTAAATATTTTGACTAATATGTGGAAATCTTGCTAATGCATCTGCATTCCCTCTTGCATTTTAAATGTAGTTCTTCTAAATTCACTGTTTCTCCAGAAGAAAAGCGAGTTGAACACTGACTTTACCAGCAGCAGTACTCTGTAGTGGACAGGTTCCCGGTTTTCATTTAGTCAGTGAGAAGAATTTGCCACAGAAAGCGCTCTTTTTTGTGTTTTTGTTTGTTTTACTCTTGGGGATTTAAAAATAATGCTTGAGTATGGGGTGATTATTACATAAAGCTTAGATACACAAAATACAGCTTGGTAAAAATAATGAAATTTGAAAGCCATTGCAAAAAAAATAATGACTTCCCCCCCCCCAAAAAAAACCCAAACACCTAAGGATTTAAATAGAAATCCCCAGAAGATAGTTTTCTAAAAAATGTATCTCACAGAGAGAGAAGGGATAATACATATTTTCTGATGACCTATTACATAACTTAAGATGATGAAAGTTGGAGAAACAGGCATGGACTCTGAAATATGATATATGAAGCTGACCTTATGTAATAAGGTAAGCAAGAGTCTGGGCCAGTCAGGGTTCTAGCACACCTACGCAATTCAAAATACTAGGCTCCTTTGTTCTTGATCAATTAGGTGTGGCTAACGGACTGGTGATTTTTGTTCCTAATTACTCTCTCTGGCTAGCGACTCAACAGGTAGGTGCCCTGCTTCTTTTCAAGCTGCCTGATTTTTCTGACCTCATTTGACCAGGTATGTTTTAGGCTGTGGAAAAAAGGGGGGTAGAAAACCCTAACTATACTCTCCTATGTTACACCTGACCAAAAACTTGCCCACCACATGCTTGCTGTGGTCCATAACACAGGCATCTGTGAGGGACCCAGCTTATATGGCACACCTTTCTATTGCCCAGCAAACTAGAATTGCTTTAGCTCTGTTCAACTCATCCAGGGACTGTAAGAGGAACCGGAATCCACCTTTCACAGGGATAAAAAAGAACCTGAGAAATCCATGTCTAGTTAAACACTAAAAATGGCAAGCCTGAAGCAAAGCATCGTTCAATTTTACCTAGATATTTCCGATTTGGTTTTGCTTGGGTTGTCCTGATATTACTTCAGTTCTTTATTTCCCTCTCCCAGGCACAACTGACCTTCATCTAATTATTCCAGAGAATTCTGATTTGGTGACAAAAGAATAGTGTAGGAGGCTCTTGTTATCTTTAACTCACCTTCAAAGCAAGTGCTTCAAAGCAAGCTTTCAGAAGACCGATGGAAAAAGGGTATGGGTCTGCAAGGAAGCTCAGCTGTTAATATGTTTGTTTCCCAAGTGGGAAGTGTCTCTGATTATTCCAGAAATGCAGAAGGACGGGGGATTCGATTATGTTATGTTTGTAAACAATGCCAATTTACTAAACCAGGTCCCTCCCCTGAGACAGCTTTCTACAGAGGATACTATTAATGGATTGTTGGTTCAATCTGCCTATGATGTCATTATTTCCAAGATCTTGAAAGAGACTATTTTGTTCGGGGTGACTGTAGGCTCTATTTCAAGAATTGTACAAAAGTGCCATTATTCTCTAGGAACCCAATCAAAAAACTGTTTATCTGTAAAGTTTAACTGTTGTTGTTCACTTCTGCAACAGAACAGAAACTGGCAAGCGAGTGGCATACTGGATCTAGCCCCAGCCCATTCATTTCACTTTTAGAACTTGGCCCTTATAGTCGTGGAGAAGGAGCTAACTTTAATGGACAACAAGCAAGTTTATATCTGCTCACAACTTGATTTACTACTTGGCTACTGGGATTTTCAGAGAGAACGCAAGCGGCTCCTACAGATGGTGCATATTTTTGATCTGGCCCTAGGGACTTCATGTAGCTTACTGATGCTCTGTAATTATAAGTGAAATTCATCAGCAATAAGAAATGAGCCTCTTGTTTCAGGATAACCAAGGAGCCTGGACACCCCTTTCTTCAGAGTACTAGAAACTATTACTTCTCTCTTCCCCTTCCTCCTTAGCTTTTTTCTTCTCTCTACTCCACACTCCATCCAACCCCACCCCCAAGTGTGAGGGCAGGCATGCACACACAGGCACATATACAAACATGCACATGCATGCACACACATACACACACAGCTTCTCACTGACTTGTGTTTTATTTTTTCTTATTTTTTAAAGATTTTATTTATTTGAGAGACAGGGAGCATGAGAGAGAGAGAGAGCAAGTAGGAGCATGGGGGAGAGGCAAAGGAAGAGAGAGAAGCAGACTCCTCACTGAGCAAGGAATCTGATGTGGGGCCCAATCCCAGGACCCTGGGATCAAGACCTGAGTTGAAGGCAGCCATTTCACTGACTGAGCCACCCTCGCACCCCTGACTTGCGTTTTAACACAAAGATATAGTGCAAAGCATTTTAGAGGAAAACTTCAATCAAGATCTATGGCAGCTTTCAATGAAATGATTAGGCATTACAAACAACTGTCATTATTCGCTCATCGCTCAAAAATGAGCTTACTCAGCGCAGTGCCACACCAGACACTCAGTGAGTGCTCAGTAGATTAAAAGAGAAAAGCCACCAACTTAAATGTTGCAGGAGTCAAGAGGACAGAGAGATGGGCAATTGTACTCTAGCTAGCATGGTAAAAATTCATACTATGGCATCAGTGTTGAATTGGATACAATAAAAATGCCCATCATGCCCATTTGCTGCAGGTGTGTGAAGGGTGAGAATCCAGAAACACTGGCCCTATGATTTTCAAGGCCTCCTATTAAGTCACGAGCAACTGAAAGAAATGTTTTAACCAGATCTGGTGCCATCAGAGAAAACCCACATGTCTGTATCATTATGTCTGCTTTCAAAATCAAAATAATTGTTTATTTGCATATTTCCCCAACGAGAAACAAATACTGGCCTCCTTTCAAAAACAAAAGCCCAGGCCAGCAGATGTACAGCCATGATAAAAAAAAAAAAAAAAGCCAGAGGCAGAGCATACCAATATTGCTTAACACCCTCTTCCTACCGAACCAGAGCATGTAACATAGAAAGGAGATGTAGCCTAGGGGGAACTTCTAGGGGGAACTTCCTAATGTTTCTGAGACACTACACAAAGAATAGGGTTGAAAGACACCTTGAGCTTATCAGATGACAGCCAAACTGAAGAGAGCACATATGAAAGGAGATGGATTTTAGGATCTCAAAAATAGAGTAAACAAGTCACAGAGCTCTATGTTAAAACATGTAACAACATAGAAGATATTTCAAATTTCTAGAAATTGGGAGACCTTGATTAACAAGAGCTAGCTCTATAGATCAGGGAATAATTGAGCTTTTAATGACAGCCTCCAGACTTGGAGGTGTTATGTAAATATAGATGCAAAATCAGCCAAAGTGGCTCCTGAGACAATGTTGTCAGTGCTGGGCTGTTCTTAGTATTTGAGGATGAGGTTGCTGCTTTCACCTACCAGGAGAACAATGAACACACTGGATTATACTTTCGTGGTGGGGAGAAAGGATCCAAGAGCTACCTGCTGGCTCCTTCCTTGGCTCCTTTGTAAACAAAGCCACCCATTTTCAAGATGGCTCACTGACCTTCCATGTATCCTTTGCTAACTAGCCTATGCTGATACAAAACCCACTCATCCTGGACACATTATTGGCAACTGAAACAACCAGCTTATGACTGACCATGCAAGAAGATGTAGGGGACTGTTTTCAATTGCCAAAAACCCCAAAAACAACCACCAAGTCATTCGCAAAGGGAACAGCATATTATAATTGGGAAGACATCGCTTTGCATTTCAACAGCAACCCACATCTGAAGATTTCTAGCGGCTTTTTGGAAATTAAGTCCCATAGTATGCTAAGATGCCAAAGAGGAGGGAAAGAACATTCACCTCATTTGACAGAGAGAATGAGCCAGGTCTGAGTCTCCCAGCAGCTCCAAACCTGCACTCCTCGCATTCCTAAGCTAGGTAGACGAGGGACAGCCCAACCACTGATGGCAGGCAGCCAGATGGGCCCAACTCGGCAGATCTGTCACCTCGTCTCAAACCGCACATAGTTCTTACACATGTCATGTCTCCTGCTGTATCATAAGCTCCTTGAGGGTAAGGACCCCTCAGTCTTAACTGTATGCTTTCACACTGCCTCTTATGATGCCTTGTTCCCAGCCGGCATTAAATACACACGTGAAGTAGTGAACAGAACTCTATACGTTCTGTGCATTTATCGCTGCTCTGAGTACATTTTCCATCATGTTGCAAAGGCCTGTATGCCTACTCAAAGCAGGTCTGAGCCAAGAAGCCATGTTTGGAAAAACCGGCCATAGTCTAACTGCCAAGCCAGTGGGCACAGCATAGAAGTCAGCTACCAGCTGATGAGCAAAACCTCATTTTTTTCTTTATTCCACAAATTTGTAACATCCCAAGAGCTTCTACCCTCATTTGAGCTAAACACCACCATGTGAAGAAGGGAGTAGTAGCCCTGTCTTCACCATGAGAAATTTATAGAGCACCGAGGCTGACTTACCCAGGGTCGCAAAGTACGAGAGGGGAGATGAGAATCTCAGAGGCTCCTCAATTTCCTTTCCAGGACACCCACGCAACGTGCACCCAAGGAAACCAGCCCAACATGCATACTGCTCGTATATACACTCCTATCGTCCCCACATACTCCTAAGACAGTTCTAGCTTTCTCATTTCAACCCACTGGGAGCTGGTACTTACTGGTTTCACCTGCTGTTCTCATCCAAAGACTCAAGGCTAGATGATTAACTGACAGGACTCCAACAGGTTGCATTGGCCAGGAGAACCAATTCTTAGATGGCCTTGTTTTGGAGCCCGTCTGTTCTGGGGCACTCACCGAGGGGACTCTGCTATCAGAGACAGGGGTGTGCTGTTTCAGAGAGCCTTGTCTGGGAGATACCATTACAATGTGTAATGGAGGGAAGCCATTTCTAAGATCATTTGATCAGGAAGAACTGAGCTCCTTGTTAGGTGGATTTGCAGAAGCAGCCGGACAAGCAAGGGAGGTACTGGCTCTTTTTACAGCCGTCTGGTTTCAATCTTAGATCCTGTGGACGATAGCTCACTACTGACATACATACAGCCATGGTCACACAGAATACATTCGTGTTTGCTCTCATCCACACAGGCAAATGAGGTCAGTTCTGCTGTAGTCCTGTTCTCTGCTAACGTCTTTAATGAGTGACTTCCATTGTTTGCGGCAGGAACTTGACATTAATTAAATCCAATAAGCCGACCTATTATAGTCGCAAATTTCAAAGACAGGCTGCAAATGAGGAAATCAATAGGTAGACCCCGGCATCCAGACTTCATATACTGCATGTATTATGTGGAACCAATAGTCCTTATTGGAACGACTTCTTAAGCTTCTAAATGTATGCAGCACCACACATTTAATATTCATTGTGTATGCTGCCGTGAGCTAATTCCAAGAAAATGCTAATGATCATCTGATGTGTATTTATATTTGCAAACTGATGCATTATTACAGGTTTCAGCTCTTACATTTCCAACACTGATGCTTCTGAGAAAATAAGATGCATAAAGAACAGAGGTAGATGATTTATTAAGCATTAAAAAGAACCACCACTACCCCCACCACCACCCAAGGTGAATACTCAAAGATACCTCAACGAAATGTATGAGAAAAGGAAAAGGGAAGCAAAGCTTAGCAATAAAATATTTCCTAATTCTCAAAACAGACTGTGGTATCCTTGGAGGCATTCAGATGGGAAAAATTAGATGCAGACAGACAGCCCCAGTGAACAGGATATGGTAAGCCAACGTCTTGAGTCTCTGGGGTTTTAGCTGCTCTCTGTAACTATGCATGGGTGATAATTAACACCCTTCCCTGATCCACTCCAGTGAAAAAAAACCCACAAATTTCCTCAAATTCAGGTCTAAAAATTCAATTCCCGAATTTGCTAAGGCTTTTGGTACACCAAGCAGATGCCTGGATGTTGTTTTCCAACCCGTGTCCCGTGTCCTAGGTCATTGCTCTGTTCTCAGTTACTCTGTCCCCAAATCAGTTTTCTGTAAGAAGGTGGCAGCTGCAGGTTGGAAGAGGGGAGATGCATGGGGTCGATGGAGACCTTCATATCATTTCTAAAGCATTTCTAAAGCAGGAATTTGGATGGATTTGCAAAGCTCCTATTTCATCCAAATGAATGAATGGCATCTTGTCAGAACTGGAGGTCAAAGAAGATGAGCTGGCATAAAATGCAACCACCCCTTTTCAAGCTTCTGCCCTGGACCCAAGTTTCTGTGTCCACATTTGAAGAGAGCTGTGCGTGTATCTCAACATCTTATTTGGGGACTATGGTTAAAGAAGAGGAAATACTATCTACTTAAAAAAAAATGCTTCCCTCCAATACTAAAGGAAGAATGGGGTGTGACAACACCTACTTTCCATCTATCCCACTTCACAGATGGTAGGAGACTATGATTGAGTTGGCCAGAGCTTTGGTGGCTGGAATCCCCGCTCTTCACTCCCAACCAAACACAAAGTTTTGGTCTTTATCAAACTGGCCCAGGGTCTATGAAAAGATCATACTCCACTCAGAGAAAGATTCTCCTTTGAGAATCCAAAAGCCTGATCTGATGAATGAATGGAGTGTGCTGGTTTTCCCAGCTTACACAAGTTCTTCATTCACAAGGTGTGGGAGCTACCAAGTGGTCTGTTCCCCTTGCTACACCTTACTCCACTGACTGGGGAGCGCTGCCACTGTCCGCTTACAGGAGACATGGCTCACCAGTGGTTCATGTGGGAGTGGATCTGCCCTCTAGCACACAGTCAGCTTTGCTTCCCCAGTACTCTCTCTCTTTCTCTCTCTCTCTCTCTCTCTCTCTCTCTCTCTCACAAACACACACACAGGACAGAAAGACAGCCCTGTAAGACTTTCTGTAGTCCTGGGAAGCCCCTGGGTTGGGATCACAGGGCCTGGCCTTCACCTCAAGGGAAGACTTGGTACCCCGCAGGGGAACTGCAGATAAAACAGAAGCAGGGTTTGGTGCCAGGAGCTGGAGTCAGCAGGCCTGAGTGGGGATCCATTGGCAGGTTCTAAATTCCTCCCATGGAGCCTGGACCGTGGCCCGGCACATAGCCTGACAAAAACTCAGGTAGGAACAAGGAGAGGAAAGCTGGTGTTCATAATAAATTATCTAACTCTGGGTTATAACTGCATCAGACAATGTCCATCTCAGAGTGCTCTTTCTGCTTTAAGACTGAGCCTAATATGCTGCCTGCCCCCACGGTCATGTAAGCCAACCACCAGCTGCTTCTGGCCTTCTGAAGGTTGCCTCAGCATACCCTATCCTCTCCTGCCCTGCTAGAGAATGAGGGGTTGCAGGTTATATGGCTGTGTAAAGAGAGGACAAGAGAAGATCTTCCGTCAGCCTGACTTTGCTTTTTCTAGAGAAAGAAACCAACTGCATGGGTTCTTCTTGTTGATTTCTGGTTGACTCTTGGTTCAAAGAATCCTGAGACTGATACAGAAACCTACTGCCCTCTGAGGCATCCGACAGTAACTGTAAGAATATGCCTCTTAAGTAACCCATCTGTGCCTGCATCCACGCACTCAAACAATAAATTCTGACTTAAGCTTATGTGCCAGGTGACATACTGGCACTGGAAAGGAGATTATAGATTTGAGAAGTGGGTTTCATCTCTGGCTGCATAAAAATACAGATAAAATACAGATAAAAATACAACTACAACTACAAAACAAGTCAGGGCATGTACATTGTGGAATGAAGGGTGCTAAAAAGAAAAAAGGAGGGACTGCAACAGTTCACAAGAGGGTAAGACTCTCTGACTGCCCTCTTACTTGATGAGAAATCAGGGCCAATAACCATACATCCATCTTTACATAAGAGGAGTACTGCATATTGTTCCAAAGAACATCATTGGCTTGCCTTTCATTCCCATGCCACCAACACCCAGAGGCCCCAGGTGCTTGGTCAGGTACAGAGGGCATACAAAGAGAGATGAAGGGCAGTCCCTATCTTCAAAGAGCTCACAGTCTAGTGAGGATGACAGACATACACAGTAGGAAATACAGTGCAATGAGACCCTTGGCGTAGGAAGCTTTGGAGGGACACAGCAGGGAGGATGATATGTCCCGAGAGGGGTGAGAGGACACAGCACTGGAGCAGGGTATTGAAGGATGAGTAGGAGTTCCCTAGGTTCTAGGCAAGCCGTGAATAAGGTACAGTCTGCCCTTGAAGAGAATTAAAGTGTAATCAGTGATGGCCATGAATGTTGGCCATCCTTGTAGTGAGTACAAGGATGGCAACAGGTTGCTACTGAAGGTCAGAGTCAGGGTCCTTTTCAGAGTCAGAGTCCTTTCCTTTGCAAAGGAAGTACACTTGAGCTGAATTCAGCAGAACAACTAACCATACCATGGCGAGGACATGTCTCGGCACAAGGAACGTGATGTGTTAGGTAGGGCCCAGAGAAGATTAGAAATAATGTAGTGTACTAGAGGAGCTACCGGTAACTTGGCTGGACCACAGTAAAGAAGAGAGATGGAAAAAATAACACCAGTAGAGACCAAATGAAGACAGGTCTTGTATGTCCTTTTTCTGGGGTTTGGCCTCTTCCTGTCTAGGTGAACTTCAGAATATTTACTTGGGTGACAAGGTGGCAGATGTCCAATGCTGAAGACTTAGTTAATTTTTCTACCATAGGGTGGAATATTCCAGGTAACAACGTGGAAATAATTTGGAAGAACCAGTACTGAGCAGGTGAGCCGGGGGAGTAAGCAAGCACAGGCACCAGGGGATTGGAAAGACAGGAGAAAGGATGTTTCAAGAGGGGTCTCTGTTTTGGACACTGGCCAAAGATAGCAGGGATGTTAGGCCTGGTGGGATTAACTGGCCTCAGGATCGTGAATGGAAATATAGTTCTAGGGGCGCCTGGGTGGCTCAGTTGTTAAGCATCTGCCTTCGGCTCAGGACATTATCCCAGGGTCCTGGGATTGAGCCCCAACTCAGGCTCCCTGCTCTGCAAGAAGCCTACTTCTCCCTTTCCCACTCTCCGTGCTCGTGTTCCCTGTTCTTGCTATCTCTTTCTCTGTCAAGTAAATAAATAAAATCTTAAAAAAAAAAAAAAAAAGAAAGAAATACAGTTCTATCCCAAAAGGCCCAAAACAATGTGGGAGGCCAAATTCTTTTTTTTTTTTAAGTCTTTGGGTTTTTTTCTGGCTTTACTGGGGTATAATTGACAAATAAGAATTGTATATGCTTAAGGTATACCATGTGAAGGTCTAAGATATGTATACACCGTGAAGTGGTTACAATTCAACTTAAGTGATACAGTCATCACCTTACACAGTTACCTCCTTTTTTTTTCTTTTTTTTTTTGGTGTGGTAAGAACATGCAAGATCCACACTCAGCAAATTTCAAGTACACAATATGATATGATTAACTATAGTCACCGTGCTATGTATTAGGTCCCTGGTTTAACCTTTAGTTTCTGTTAGGGATTCCAAATAGAGCTGTGTCTCAGTTTCTGTTTTGTTTGGGTTTTATCTGTTTCTCGGAGTCTTTCAAACAAGAGTAAATGACTAGCTTAGAATGGTAGGAGGAAAAACTACAGATTATGTTGGAAGCCTCTCATGTCAGCAGTCATTAAAGCACCAATAATCACTGTATTCCCATAAGAATAAGGACAAACTGTTCTAATGATTTTGGCCAATTTAACAGTATTTATGACTTTTAGAGAAAATACCTTTCAACTTTTATATAGACTCTACTAACAAACATAAAAATTCTACAAAGACCAGTAAGTGCCCACAAATGGACCTCGAATGGGTAACTTTTATAAAAGCCAAAATACAAAGTAAAGACCACCCGCACAGGGACATGGTATATATCTCTGCAAAAATTAAACTAGGACTATCTGATGGGAGGCACAACAAATACCTAAGCATCTTGACTTGAGAGGTAGAAAACCACATAGCAAGTCATAAAAAGCAGGAGGAAACATCAGTTCACAGGTGGTGGGAAAAAAAAAATCTCTTTCCAGCTATCTAGGCCTCTCAACAGAGACACCGAGATTAGAGACAATAAATAAAAATGCAACAGCTGCTCTAACATATGGATCTGGCATCATGAAATGGTTCAAGAGAGATGGACATGTGCACTATAGATATGAATCTGAAGACCATCAGCATGGGAGGAGGTACACAACTGCCCAGGTAAGTGTATAGAGTAAGAGAGAAGAAAAGACTGCTGGGGAACACCAACATCTAGGGGCTAGGAGAGGAAAAGGAACCAGAAACCCCTGAGGAATGTGGTTAAAGAAGTGGAGGAATTTGCTAGATGTCCTGGAAACCAAGAGAAGAGTACTTCACTTTGAGTATGGGTATGAGGCAGGCATATACACACATACACACAAGAGAAAGAAAAAGAAAAATAAAAAGCCACACAGACATAAAAAAACGCTCCACTTCGCATCCTTCCATCCTTTCCCTAGAGTTGACTAAGGTTGATGTCATGTCACTTTCATGTCAAGAAAAACAGCCATGTGGCACCAGAGGTCTGTGGATGTGCTTCGGAATGCTTTAAGGAATTCCACACTCTGGACATCTGGTGTTACTTAAGCAGCCTGAACAAAACCACATAGCATGCCTGGAGAAAGACCTTCCTTTTGGTAAAGAGTACCATGGTGGCCACTTATCACTCAGCCTTGTTGCAAAGCACACTCTCATAAGATCGTATTTGTTGCACTCTGGCACTGTATCAGACATTGCACAGGATACAAAGAAAAATACAATATGGTGGGGCTAGCAAATGGACCGCAGCTAGTGTTCAATTTTCTTTTTCCACAAGAAGGATTATGCTCTGTTCAAACAGCTCTTATTTGTTCAATGTAGTCCCTTGCCAAGCCAAGACACAAATGTTCAGTGTGGCTGGGTCCCACCTCAGTCCAATACTGCTGCTAATGAGATTCATGACCTTGGATACATCTGTGACCCTTTTTAACCTGTGTCCTCACGTACGAAAGGGGACTACACTGCCAAGAGGTTATGAGAATCAAAGAACACACATGTGGGAAATATGTGGAAGCAATTCTAGATATTCTAACCAGAGAAGATGCTTATGATTATGACCTTAGTTTTCACGAGCCATAAACAAAATCACCAGCATCGGGATCTCATGTTACTCACTCCTGCCCAAGTTCATGCCACTTGCGTAACTATATTAGGTATTATTTCCATTTTACAAATGAAATGGACCTCCAGAGACATCAAATCACCAGCTAAGAGCATAGAGTGGAAGAGTAAGACTACAACCCTATGTCTGTGGGGCTCCAAAGCCCATGCTTTGATATCTGCTTCCTCAGCCACACAACAGTTCCATGGGACATAATGTGTTCTCAGTTACTCATAGCCTTTGCATGAACACGGATGTCCCGAGGGCTTCACAGTGAACTGTTTCTCCACTGTGCCACTTAGGACCAAAGCCAGGAAATAGGCAGAACCTCTACCCACAAAACAGACATTTCAACATTAGAATCAAGGGCAGAGGGGAGTCTGTAGTTAGATACCAAACTTCTGCCTCCCCCAGGATTGGGAGTCTGCCTCTCCTGTCCTCTTCTTCGAAGGTTCTACACCAGCAAATGAAGGTGACATCACTGGGGACTTCCTGCTTTCAAGGGAAAAGTTGTAGGACTAGAGGGGACATGTACATGAACAAGAAACACTGTTTCAATGTCCAGAGAAGCATGTCCCAGAAGGACCCAGGAATTGGGGCAATTCTCCATAGGTTAGTTCTGTTTTTCCCTCAGCTTCTTAGGTGGGTTGAGCACTGCCTCCTAGCTTATGGTTAAGCAGAAATGTAAAGAAAGCAGGCAACCAATCCTGTGAAAATCAGCTCGTTGGCTGCAAAGAACCATCTTCTTTCTCTGCTGTCTTCGGGTTCTGCCCCTCTGAAGGCACCTACCTCAGAGGGCAGTGGTAAGGGTAAGAAGGTCTATCATTTGTTGAGCACATACTGTTGGCTGGACAGTGGGCTACATGCTTACATACACTGGCTCATTCCATCATCATAACAACTCAGTGAGGGAGAAGCTATTAGTGTCCCTCCCATTTTATAGATGAGGAAATTAAGTCTTAAGAGGGATGAGTAATTGACTCAAACCAGGTTCTGCAGCTAGGAAGCAGCCAAACTGGGATTCAAGCGCCTGTCTTTGGATTCTAGAGCTGGTGTTCCTAATTCCTCTATTGTAATGGATGAATGGGTTATTAACTGTTTTGGAAAGTCTAAGATATCATATAAATGCATGGGGGTGGGTTGGTTCACTTAGCACTTCACAAGGCATCCAAGTGAATTCAGGCAGATGCATTTTTCTTTCCTTCCTAAAATTCATCCAGTCCTGTAAAATTACATAAATTGCTTTTGGTGACTCTCAGCATATCCACAGAAATGGTCAAATGTAAATTTGCCAGGCTATTTCTCTAAAGCCATCTCTGGAGGAGGTGGTGGCTAAATTTTAACTCAGTATAAAATTTCCATTGAGGTCTATAGCTCACTTTCCTTCCTCTACCTTAGGCACAGTTGACAAAGGGCTCTGCTACACCATGGAAAGATGGCACATCTTGGGACTGGGCAAGAGGTCTATGAAGAGGTTTGCTTTGGGAAATGACTGCCCCACATCCTGGCTGCTGTTCCCAAACACCCATGTGCTCTCAAGGCTTTGGGAGGCTAAAGACCACTGGCTGATAAAGAATGCTCCAATCCCAAGCTTCAAGACTGTTAACTTGTGCTACTGTTGCATGATGAGATCATCTTTCCCACTGGAATGATGGTACCTCAAGGGCAGGGTATGTTTCTTTCCTCCATCTGAATCTCTTTCTGGGTCTAGCACTCGATAGGGCCCCCAGAACATCCTCAGTCTCCACTGGGTAATGTCACTGGAATTCTGGGATTGAGGAAGACAGGCATTGGATCTGTCCTGACACACTGCTGTCCACCCATGTCTTTCAGTTTCTTACTGGAGTTTCACAAGTAGCTGCTCTGGACCTAGCATCACACTAGATCGTGGGAATCCAAAACAAGTTAGACGATGTGGTCTCTGCTTTCCAAGAAGGCCTCAGTCTAATCACAGGTGTAGAGGGTAATGTGTGGTATTTCAGAGTACAGGCTTTTCCCCACGGTGCTAGAGTCCATTATCAATGGGCAGCTTGGGCCTAGTTTGCCCTCATCTTTCCTCCAGAGAGATTCCAGTAGGGGAAGCCACAGATTAAGGAGGCCCCTACAAGGTGCTTTCATGTTTCTAAATCTCTCATCAGGAATTGGGATGGCACAGGATTCTGGCACCATGCCCACCAATTTACTGGTTGGTTCACTCCTGGGATTTGCACTTCTTTTTACCCTCTTGCAGGGAAGTCTACAGTCTGCCTGGAATGCAAGGAAGTTTCTTCAGTTTGCCTTTATCCACGCCTACTGAGAAATTTCCTCTGTTAACTTGTCAGTAGCAGCTGCTGAAATTCCAGTGGGGTCTATGTGTGCACATACAGAACCTTGAATACCGCATTCCAGGGCTAACAGGGGAAAAGTCGACCTTGCTAGGCTAGAAGTGCCTACTGGAAACAGCAGAGAATTCCAGATGAGAAACAAAAAAATCAGAGACCTACTCTTTTGCCTAGGGAACCAGTGTGAGTGCATAAAGAAACACATGTATTACCTTGCCCCCCCAATACTTGGGAGAGAAAGGAGGTGGCAAGTTAGGCCGTAAACATCCAGAAAATAAACCACCTAAACCCCAGCCCCTTTTGGGTAGACCAGCTAAGATCTATTAGGGATGACTTCTGCAAAATAAAATTATGGCAAAAGGATGTAAGAGTTGATCTGTGGGTTTGAGTTTTCTCTTTTTAATCCTAGACATAAATTGCACTCCTTTCTGCTCTGGAAATATCTGGTCCCACGGGTGACCTGGCTGAGACCAACACTTTTCTGTCAGCCACAGGTTGTTGAAAAACCTTCTAGCAGGGGTGAGGAGAGCACTAGTTGCAAGCAGTGGGGGAGGGTAAAAAAAGTGACAACTGTGACTATGAACTCCCCACAGTGGGGTATGTGATGGTGTGTGTGTCAGTGAAAAAGTACGTGGCTGTGGCAATATCCATATAGGGCCATGTGTATGTTTGGGGATATGGGGCGTGTGCCTGAGGGTGGGGTCACTGTAAACCATGTGTGAGTTGCAGATGTGGGTGAGTGAGATCATCCCAGGGAAGGGGTATTAAGTCCATGTCCATGTGAGTAAGTGTCAGCATCAATGCACCCGTGTGAGAGTCCCCAGAAGAGCCTGTGACCGTTCAGGCGAGTTCGCTGAGCTAGAGGCGATGCATTTATGCTTCAGTGACTGTGTGGATATGTGGGCCAATGTGAGCAAGTATATCCATTTCAGGGGGAATGCTTTAGGGGGACTGAGAATCCGAGTGAGTGTGAGTCTGCATGGCCATCCACGGCGTCACCAGCAGTCCGTGTGTGAGTGCACAAACACATTTACAGGAATTGAGGGCGACCATGTAGATTGTGCGGGTTGGAGGGGGTGTGCCAGCGTAAATGCAGGTCACTGACTGTGCAGGTCCCCACGTGTATACTAGAGGGAATGTGTGTGGCAGTGTGAGGGTATGCCAGTATGAGAGGACAAGAGTGAGAACAGGCAAGAATGTGATCATGCGGGGAACGTGCCGGTGTGAATGTGTGTGATGCGGAAATGGTAGTGGGAGAGGGTGTACATGAGCGTGACAGAGTGTGATGGTGTAGGATTCAGTGTGCATGGCTGTGAACGTGAGCGTATGGAAGACCATGAAAATGTGCAAACATCAGTATTGAGGCAGGGTGTGCTGTAAGTGTACTGTATGTTGACGTGAATTAGCGGGAGTACTGAATGCGAGCGAGCGGATGGATGTGTTGGTGTGTGTCAGTGCGAATGCATCTTTGCAATGACTCTGAATATGAGGGCAGGGTGAGGTGTGTCAGAGAAAGTGGAAGTGTGTGTGCCTGTATCTGAGGGTACATGCCTGTGAGTTTGGTGAACAGCATGATCAGGTCTCAGCATGCAGGTGAGCAAATGAATGTGAATGAGTATCAAAATGAGTGTGTTTCCATGTGGAAGTGTGATTTTGTGTGAATGTGATGGAGGTGGGGAGGTTGTGTCCGTGCCAAATAATAGCCCCAGAGCATGTAATGCTGAGGGTAAGACTGTAAGATGGTATAACAGCTGAAACGGGTGAGAGTGTATTTATGGTGGGAACGTGCATGCATGTGCGTGTGTCCCTGCGAGGAGTTAGGAGCTGTGTCATTGTTTTACTGTGAGGAGGAAACCGTGACCACGCAAATGTGTTAGAATGTATAAAATCGAGGGTAATTATGGTTATGTAAGAAGTGGACAAGGGAAAGTTGGTGTAGGTCTGTGTGTAGACTGTGTGTGAGCACAGAGGAATTTGAGGGTCAAATGTGATTCTACTGTCAGCGTGGATATAGGTTAGAAGGTGTACTGTGAGTGTGTGAGCATGTAAGAAGAGGTAAAGTTGTGAGTGGGTAAGAACATGAGGCCGGGCCGTATGGCAAGTGTGGAGCGTGTGCCACTACAAAAACATGAATACAAAAATGGACATGGCAGTGTTTGCCCGTGAGTGCCAGCCCCCATGCAGCGTGTTTGTAAATATGTGGAGGATGAGGGGGTGGATGTGACCGTCACCATGAATGTGTACAGTGGGAAAAGTGTGAGCCAAGGAGGGATAAGGATTATGTGAAGGTCCAAGAGTACACGAGTGTGCTCCCGTGTGTGTGTGTGTGTGTGTGGACTGAAGCATGTGGGATGGTGAGAAACTCTCGAGGAACCATCTTTCCTCCCAAAGCCACAGCACGTGTCCAGTTATATACAGCACGTTACTTAGCCCCTCTCAACCCTGGTCTCCTGGTGGGCAAAACCATGATTGTAGTACCTACCTCGAGCTAGTCTCACTTTTATAATCAGAAACTAAAGCAGTAACTATTAGGAATGAGATACCTACCTTGCAGAGTTACTGTGGGATCAAACAGTCTCTTGCAAGAAAAATGCCCACCCCAGTGCTGGCAACCACAGACAATAAATACACGTTATTATTGGAACTGTCACAGAACACCTGGGAGAGACCCCTGGGCTCACTTCTGACTTGAGTGAGTTCTAGCTACCTTCTGTCACGCAAGGTCTGTAGAGGATCCCCTACCGCAGCATCTCTAGGATGCTGAATACATCAGTATCAGCAGGGCTGTAATTTCACACCCTCAAGATCCGGCTGAACCTCTGAAGCTTTCCCTTCATCAAGAGGCACCACCGAAACACCTGCCGCTGAACGGCACTTTTCCTTTGTCCAGTCGGGCCCAGGGCGAGCTCCGTGGGAAGAGGAACTACACTGTGTATTCCTTGTTTGTTTTCTCTTTTTTTCTGTTGTGGGTTTTTTTTTGGGGGGGGCGGGGGAGTTGTTTTTTGTTTGTTTGTTTGTTGTTGTTGTTGCTTTTTTTTTTAAAGTTTGACTTGGATGTTATGAGAGGTGCCAGGTTAACTGACAAATAGAAGTGCAGACAAAGAGAGGGAGGCATGTAAGATACAAACAGGTAGCTGGACGGCAGCATATGGCAACAGAAGGCTAGAGGGGTAGCTGACAGCAGAAGCCCTATTGGCTGTCTGAGGGGAAAGAAGGAGATGGCCATGGGACGTGAAAGAGGTGGAAAGGAAGAGAAGGGCCCAAATCAAAATGCTGCTAAGGAATTTTGGGCACTTGGGAGAGAGATGGAGACTTGTGAAATCGGGTCCCTACCCCTAATTTATGGTCTAGTTTACCTGCCAAGATGAATACTCTAGAAATCATGCAAGAATGATCGAAGGCTGAAGAGAAGCAAGGGCTATGTGGTACACTATGGGGTCAAGTGTTGTTGGAGCTGTGTTGGGGCGGAGTGTTCCCTGTTTGGTTGAGAAGGTAGAGGGAAAGTTCGGAAAGTTTTGGCCCATGAGGCCCGGAAGCTGGGATAGATGGGGTGGGGGTACATCTTGAATAGGAAGGTCAAATGAAGGTTGTAGAGCAGGAGAAATTTTGGGAACTGACTGGTCAGTCATTGACATGTGGCTGAAATGCCACTTTGACATCCAGAAAGCATGAGGAAAGGAAATGCCAGCTTGAAGGGAAGCATGTCAGTGGTTACATGGAAGTTCTTACATGGAGCCTGACAACTGCAAAGGTTTTGGCCATGACCGTTTGGTTGCTTATCCTACTCAGACCATGATGTAGGTCATGGCTACCATCCCCGTATTAGAGGTGGAGCAAACAGAGAGACCAAGAGCAACTATATGTGTCACAGTCCCCCAGAAAGAAGGGGCTGTGCTCCAAGGCCTGGCTCATTAGGCCCAGCCAGGGTCTTTAATACTGAGAGCTCTGGTGGAAAGGTGGCCTTCACCTGGGTTTGGAGATCCCTGACTCCCTGCTCTGGAACCCATTACTCACCTCTTATTGCCACGGCTGCAGGACCTCAGCACAGGTAGGCACTGACCATGAGAAGGGGCCAGGCTGCCTTCAACTCCCACGGACTCAGTGCTGGGCACGCCAGCTGCCACAAGATGCAAGGACTCAGCTGCTCTTTCTTGGTGCTAACCTGCCAAGAGAAGCATCGTGGGGGTGCAGGAACCTCTTGCTACACCCGCTACTACTCCCTCAGCCAAACCCCCAAACCTCACACACACACGCTATGGTGGATTTCAGAAAACCGCTCGAGGAGGCAGAGGATCGGAGAGGGGAGAAACATAAAAAGGGCTTTGTGAGGTCAGAGTCCAGAAAGGGCGCTGAACCGGGAGTTTCAGGTCGAGAACTGCTGTCACCTTGCCACTCACTCTGGCTCTGCCTGCTAGCTCGTGGAGAAGACCTGCTCAGCCGCCCTGGACAAGAGTCAGGAGGACTAGATCGCATGGAACAGATGCGAAAGAGCCGCATATTCGCAGGTGGTGGTCCAGCCCAGCGTGGGACAGAAAACAGAGATCATGGCAAATGCTCGTTGGCTCTGGGGACACCTAAGCTTCCCAAAGACCTAGCAATGCTTTCTGTTTCACTTACAGGTCCCCACCTCCTTCCCTTCTCAGCAACCTCCTTCACTGGGTGGCAGGGGGAAGCACTCGGAGGGGCCCTAATTTGCTATCATCTCGCAGCGCTGAAGGCCTCAGCCTCTGATCCTAACGGGAACCTCCTTCTGGCTTCCCCTGCCCCAATCTCCACTATAGGGAGGTCCTTGACAGTCTTTCTCAGATTTGTTAGGGAGAATATATCCTGGGGGTTTTCAGGGTGACTATTTACCTTATCTTCCCCCCAGAGGTTTCCATGTCCAACCGTGGAGGCAAGATCTTTAACCCCTCTCCTTTCCACCTTGCCCCACAATCGCTCGAACCTCTCAAGGAGACAGATATTCCCTCTGCAATCCTTCCTATCCTGCCCCCACCTTTGCTCCATGTGTCTGTCCTCTAAGAAAAGCAGCACCTATATGAGAAATCCCATCAAAGCAAAGGACCCAGGCTAGCACATGTCAGCAGATGCTGGAATGCACCAGGTCCTAATCCAAAGACACAGATGCAGGGGTGGCTAAAGGTGGAGCTAGTAAAACTGAACCCTTGGGGAGCCATGAAAAGCCCCAGGATTCCCAACTTCCCCTTGGTGAATGAGAAGACCAAGCCGTACCCCAGGTCTGCCACTTGCTCCTGGTGAGACTCCGGGGCCCAGCCACCCGTGCGTCTCTCAGGGGCCCTGGCATTCCCTGAGTGCTTCCCACTCACATACTCCCAGCTGCCTTTCCAGATCCCACCCACTAGGTCACTGAGTGGTGCACCCACCCCCTCCCTGGCTGTGTGAGCTCATCCTTCAAGGGAGCGGGGTGGGGGTAGGTGAGTGATGGCTGCCAAAGCTCCAGAGAGGGGCAAGACTGGAAGCAGGTTCAAGAAGGACAACCACAGGGGCGCCTGGGTGGCTCAGTGGATTAAGCCGCTGCCTTCGGCTCAGATCATGATCTCAGGGTCCTGGGATCGAGCCCCGCATCGGGCTCTCTGCTCCGCAGGGATCCTGCTTCCTCCTCTCTCTCTGCCTGCCTCTCTGCCTACTTGTGATCTCTCTCTGTGTCAAATAAATAAATAAAATCTTAAAAAAAAAAAAAAAGGACAACCACAAAGAGTCCCCTGAGCCCCAGGTGGGGGATGGCAGCAAGCACCCATGGGGGTGAGGAACAGTGCTGGAGGGCCAGATCGGGGTGGGGGGCTGTAGAGGCCCCAGCCTGGACCAACTGAACACCTCTGGGTTCCTGTGTGAGATTGAGAGCTTTCCGCAGGCCTGCCTCCACCTTGCCTCAGCCTCTGATGAACTGTACCTGCTTCAAATACACCAGTTGCATGGCTGTAACCAGTATGCAGAGCCTGGCAGGACACAGCACTCCACCTGGAGGGCACACTCCCCTCTCCTGTCCTGGGGGGGGTTTGTTGGGAGTGTGGAGATGTGTATTTCGTGTGTGAGTACACATTGGGGGGGTGTATCTTGTACCCCCATGGTATCTGGGTACCCGTACTTGATCAGGGGTATGCCTTGTCTTATCTATGTTATTTTGTGGGTGTCACGTCTGTATCACGTCAGGGGTGCAGTCCTGTTTATAGCAGGTGTATGGATACAGTGTCTGTACTGCACTGTGTAAGTGCTGCACATCCGCCCTGCATGGTCCATGCCTTGGATGTGTGTGGCATGTATCTAATCCTTACTCTGTATCACGAGGCTCTGCCATATTCTGCGTCTGTGTCCTGTTGTGTGTTTATACTGTTCTGTGTCTGCACCTGGGGCTTAGCCTCTTCCTGGAGGCTGGGGGTAGGTTTCACTGTACCCATTTTCTGCCTACCAGCACCCTAGCTTTGCTGCATTCCGGCTTCCTGCCAGTACCTCTGTCTGGGGACTAGGTGGCCACTTTGTTGTTGGGGGGTGTGTGTGTGGACGTGGGTGGGGGGGAAGCTGTGGTCAACCATTCTCTCTACCACAGGATCTTCCCATGCCAGGTGCCCAGCCCAGCACTAAAGACAGCAGGGAAAGGAGTTCTGGAACCTTTTTCAGGCCCAAAGGAAGAAACGAAGAGCTAGGGAGATGGCACTCTTGCTCAACCCCCAGTCCCATCCATATAGGAGAAGGGCCTGCAGGGAGTTGCAGCTGCCTCGGTTTCTCCTTCAGGCCACCTGGAAGCACTGGAGCCCTTCTCCACAGGGAGTTAACAGCTGCACAAGGGATTAGCACTGGCAAAGGGAGCTGGGCCATGGGATGCAGGAGTTCTGCCAAAGGTGTCCCCGCTGTGGTCACTAGAGGGCGCAATTGTGCCGGCAGTTAGCGGGTAGCGTCTTGAGGGTGCAGAATTCCAAAAAGTCCACCTGGCTCAGACAGAGATGAGGGAGAAAGGAGAAGGATAGACACCCTAAGCAGGCCTTCCTTCACCCTCATCCAAGGCCCTTCAGTTCTGAGACTGAGTTAGGGAGTTGGCGCCACGAGTACCTATCAGCCTCCACCCAACTGCGTAAGATTTGTATAAAATCCCCACAGAGCTTCTACAGAGCTTGTTTTTAGGGTCTCTAGCAGATTCTCCACTTGGGCTTCTCGTCTCCCTCCCGTTTCCTATTCACATGAAATAAAAATAAAACAATGCTGCTCAAAGAGATGAAATGTGTGTAGTGGCTGGGGGTTTGTTTTGTACTGTTTTCCCCCAAATTGGAGGGCATACCAAAAAGTGTGATTTAAAAGGGTTAATTTGGGGGGGGCGGGGGGGATGTTGTCCTATGGTAGATCTGCTTCATGACCAAGAACAAATGGACCCACTTCCTAAAATGTCATGACCATCTCAGAAACCACCTCATCCAATCCCATCATTCAAAAGACAAGGAGACTAAGGCTTGGAGAGGGGCAGAAGCAGACCACAACACCCCATTCCTGGCTTCCAGATTGGTTCCACCCCAGCTCCATGTCCTCTAGTCTCTAAAACACCTTCCTTCTCCAAATCCAGCATCTTCCCAGCTCAGGGCAAAACCCTGTCCTCCCTCCCTGCTGTGTGGGCTCCAAGATGGTCCTATTGTTATTCTGTCTCAGTGATCACCAGCCCAGGCTCTGCTGTGACCACACCTTAAGAATGGTCCCCCTTCCCCACCAGTGAATTGTTCCTTTCTTTCCAGTCTTCCAGGTCCACCTCCCCCATTTTGCTTCCCACCTGCAGACCCCAGCGGATAGGAATGCCATTTTGCCCTCACCACGTCCCCTGGGTGTAGCACAGATTGCCCCAACCTGCAGATAATTGACTGAATGTGCAAATCAGACATGGATCCATTGTACTGATTAACATTTCCAATTAAACTCTGGGTGAGGCTGCGTGTATTAGTGACCAGGGTAATCATTGCGCCGTATGTAAACGCAAATGCCTTCCAAGGTCCTGGGGCACAGGAGGAAGCGACATATTTCGGGAGGGAATGGAAACAGACCACCAGGCTCCAGGGGTTCCTTTGGTTCTCTGGTACCCCTAAATCAGATTTTAAATGTATGGCTATTACTTGATCACAACGTTCCAGTTTCACACCGGAAATGGAGGACTCTGGCCAGGCCAGCAGCTGCGTGTCCTTTCCTGCCCCCTGCTGGAGAAGCTGCAGAGTGCTGAGTTGGCAGGGAAGTTCACCCCAAGGCCTTGCAGAGGGAACGCCTAGCCTCTGGCAGGTCGAGACCTTGGGGGACAACAGAGAGCCCCAGAAGCCTCAACAGTTGCACTTACCTTCTAGGACAGGGGTTTTCACCATTCCTCGCCTAAACAGAGTCCCATGGGCCCCGGGGAAAAAGGGCATTTTTGGAGTTCAGGCAGACACCCGTGCCTGCAGCAGGGATCCCAGACCTGGCCCTGGCCCTCCCGTTGTTAAAAACAGTCAACCTACCTATCTTGGGGGGATATGAAGCTCCCCCTGCAATTCCCTTTGGGACCCTGCCCCCGCTCTTCTTTCTCCTTACCCAGGAGGAAAGAGCCATTGTGGAGTCTGCTGTTCATGGAGTTTCTTTTCCTTCCTATGACCAAAGCGACTAGCTCCTGAAGGCAGGTTACATGGATGGAAATGCTACTGAGTCCCTAAATATCAAGAAATTGTCCCCTAAGTCTGGGCTGAGCCACACGTGCCTGGACAACCACCATTTCTCCATCTCACCAGGAAAATCGGGGCCTTTGGGCTCCTGGTTAAGACCATTGCTTTCTTCTTGTTCTCTCTATGGCTTTGTTCCTACCTGCTCCATCTGAGCTTACCTGCGTCTAGACTTCTAGCCCTGATTTCTTTTGCCTTGGCCACCCTCTTTGACCTCACAGTAGCTTCGTCTCTGTCCTCACATAGCGGAGTCTCTGATGGGGGCGGCACCCCTCATCTCCCCCCCCCCTCAGTTATTCCTCATTTTTCTTGCTTGTCACATCTACCATCTTCTCCCCAAAGACCTCAGCATGCTAGTTTGCTTAGTATGCCAATTCAGCCTCTAACCAGACAACCTGTAACCTGCAGCAATGGTCGGAGCCTTTGGGGTGTTTTGGCCCCTTTTCCTGTATCTATATTACAAATGACCCTTCCATTTCCTGTTCAGTCTCTCCTACAAGGCCCACTTGCCTGCCTGGGGGCTTGGAGAGTCCACTCCTTGACATCGCAAGGTCCTCTGGCCTCGAGATTCTCAGCTGCTGGCTTTTACCCAGCATTCATGCCCGTCTCTTCTCATTTTGCCTTTTTCATGGAGGAGGGAAGTATGACATCTATATCCAGAAATGGAGGCTGACATGACTCTCCCTCCAAGCCCTGGCCTCTTAGTCATCCATTACCAGATTAAGCCCCTTTACCCAAAGGTGCCCCTGGTTAGGGGCCTCAAGTACCAAATCACAGACCTGCCCAATTACAATTTTGCAAATGGCCGGGTGAAAACCACACTGACCTTTATACCTCGGTCATCCCAGAACAGGGCCACAGTGTTGTCACCAACGGGAATGGACCTCCTTCTGTTCCAACACCTCAGACAGCCATACAGTTGGCCTGGATTTGAGTCTGCAAAACCATGGGGGGAGCAAGACTAACATGGCTAAAGGCTTCCCTGCTGAAAGCCATTAAAAAAAAAAAAACACTGCAACCACCCCTTTCATGCTTCCCCAAGCCAAGCCACTCACCCTTCTCTCCTCTGCTTCTACAGACCACAGCCTAGAAACCTCAAGTCCAGAGTCTGCCACTGGATTCTGGAAGGTGGGACCAAAAAATTAAGTGGGGTCTTTGGCTCTCTCCCTGCTGGCACCGCCCTCACACCCCGACCCTCAACCACCACCCAGGGAAGGAAAGCCTGCCAGAGCAAGAATCTATAATGTTCAATCCACCCCAAAGTGTGGCAGTCATCTCGCCAGAGCCAGTTCACAAACTGAGGGAAAGGCCCTCTGCGAGCTGAGGAGAGGGTAGGGGGCCCTGAACCTAATGACCCCTAGTGACCCCTGCTCTCTCTCCCCGGCCAAGACAAAGGCCAACAGAGGGGCCCCAGGCTTTTTAGGGATAGTACTGCATCATTCCAACCTCAACATGACAAGAAATGAGTCGTCCTGTCATTACCCTCCCCGGACCAAATAAGGGGAGAAAGCTAAAGAAAAATAAAAGGGCGCCCCAAAGAAGAAAATCGTCACTTTTTCTGTTTGCTCAGGTTGGGCTCTTCCCCCTCCTCCGGACTTGTCCCGGCCACGGCCACACCTCCTCCCCTTGGTGGTTTTTTTTTTTTTTTTTTTTTTTTTTTTTTTTTGGCGTGGCGGGGGGCTGCCCTTGCTTCTGTGGCTGGGGGGAGGGGGCGGGAAGATACTGTAGGACTAACGGGCTGACGTTGCTTTGGGGGCGGCTTTGGCCTCCAGCGGCCCAGGCCCCAGGTGGCGAGCCTAGGGCTTGCCCCAGTGCACCGGGGTCCAGGCCCTCTGAGAGTGGCCCTGACACACCCACTCGTCCGCGTCCGCCCAGTGCGAGCCCGAGAACTGCGCGCCGGGTCTCTCGGCTCCGGGGGCGCCACGGAGGGGACCCGAAGCTGGGGCGCCGTGAGAACAAGAGCGGGTTGGGAGGGGAGGCCCGGAAAGGCAGAAAATCTGCCCAGCAGCACCACACCCTTCCCCGAGCGAGCGGGGCGCCGTGAGTCGCGGGATTTACCTGCCACTGGTCCAGCCACCCTGTCCAGACCTTTCCTCTCTACCTCCGAGCGCTCGGGCTGGCGGGGCTGGGGGGGCCCGCAGCCGCAGCCCCGGGCCCGGCCCGCTCTCCCCGGCTCTCCTCCCGGCCTCGCACACCTGCTCCGGGCTGGGAAAAGCTGCAGCCCCCCGCGCGAGCCCCCAGACGGTGCGCTGCCGACAGCTGCCCGCCCGCGGCAGAGCACCGCTCGGCAACCGCTCCCTAGCTCCTGTCGGCTATGACGTCACCCGGGCTCTGCACCGCACGCGGGCCAATCAGAGGGTGAGCAGAAAACTAAAATCGCCCTGAGTGGGTTGCTGGGGACCAATCTTTTGTTTCCAGGCAGGAAGCGCCTGGGAGGGGGGAAAAACTGAAGGGGAGGGAACAGAGAGAGGGAAAGGAAAAGGAGATGGAAACTTCTACACTGTCAGGGTTGTCTAGACAGAGGTGGGGGCCATCAAGAGAGAGGCGCACCTGGAGAGGCTGGGGCATTTCATGGATCTTCCTTAACAGGCCTCTCTTGGGCAGACAGGAATTTCAGATAAATTTCTAGGGGAGGAAATCCGTCCAGCCACACCTGCACTCTTTACTGGGGGAAATGGTTTGGATTTGGGACACCACCTGTCAGGCCAACAGGTTATGCTGATGGAGTTCCTGGACTACGCAGTAGACTCTGGCAGATATGGCTGTGGCATTCAGAGATGACACGAAACACACATTTCAAAACACGGAGCATTATACAATCAATCAATAAATTACCTCAATTAGATTAGATACATAGATATATAGATATATTTAATTTCATTAAAATGTGGCTCTCCCTAAAACCTTCCGTGGCCTCTCATCTTTAAGAAAAAGCTCAAATTTTCCCCCGTGTGCAAAAATTAAAATGTAACTCCAAAAATCATCTCTTGCTACTTCGAAATCCATACCCCCCACCAAGGATTTGGCTAGATTGTATAAATTATGGTAAATCCCAGCAAGGAGACAGTAAACTGTCATAAAAAATGACAAAGAATGCAAAGTACTGCTTACCTTTGAATTATAGTGATGTAAAATACACCTACAGATATAATTAGAAGGGAACATTAAATCATCACGGTCAGGTAAAAGTTTATGGGTGATTTTTCCCTCTCCACTTTCAAACTTATTTTTGTGAAGACAAATATATCCTGACATACTTCAGTAATCAAAATGGGTTATGACCCTCCACTGTACACTTTTCTCCAATTTACTCAACACCCCATAACATCTGGCCATCACTTCTCCATAATGCTAGCAAAACAAGTTTTAAGACAGAGAGTGAACTAATACATATTTGCTAAGTTCCTTTTAGGAAAGTTTACACAACAGTCCTCTAGAGTCACAGAGACAACATCTGGAGAAGATGAGTGAATGGGATAGCTCTTTGGAGTAATTCATTTAAAATTATGATCATGCTGGAAGTTGAAAAAAGAACAACGAAGACCTTTCTAATCTAGGATAAAGCAGGAAAGAGTCAAAGACTAAGTAAACACATACTTCAGATTTTTTAAAGGATCACTTTTCATTTTTTAAAAATTTTCCTTAATTAAAAGATATATTTATGCATACATGACTATTATATGAACACTGTAGGAAGTCCCAGAGCTGGAATTTTTACCTAGATCTGAGTCCAAAGCCCATGTTTTTTCTAATATGATACATGGTATCATTGGCTCTGTTAAAATACATATTCACTTGAGAAAAAAAAAGTATACTGGATTTTTTTTTTAATCAGGCATTTTGAATAGTTTTGTGTGTGTGTGCTTGGTGGTTGTCTTCCTAATGCAAAAAAACTCTTCACCCTCCTCCTCAAATCCCTGATGAATAGAATGAGATCACAAGGGTTCTGCTTTCAATGATTTTACAGATATCTTTTTAATTAACTTGGGGGTTAAAGAAAGTAGCTCATCACATTGATTTTTTTGTTTTTGCATCATGGTAAAAGTAATGTAAAAATCACTGACCTAAATGAATGAACATTTACTTAATGTTACATCTCTGATTTGTAAAATGCATTTATTTGGGTTATTTTAAAGAATAAGAATGTTCTTATTTTTTAAGAAATAAATAAAACTGGATTTTTATCTGGTTAATGATTTCACTTGTTCTTCTGGGCTATTGATTTAAATTGTAATTAAAAGGTATCTGATTTCACTCTAATCCTCCCCTATACCTCAGCTATAACTCAGAGCTCTTTATGTAGTCACTGCACATGGTTATTTAAGCATTTCATGTGTGTATTTCTTCTCTCACTGGTGATTATAGAAAGTAGCATGGGGCCAAAATCCTATTAGGTGCCTGACAAATTAAAGCATAGGAGACTTCAGTGTTCCCATGAAAGGGCAATGACCTATATCCTTCTCTTTTTTTTAAGATTTATTTATTTATTCGGGGGGGGGGGTGTGCAAGCCCACAAAAGTAGGGGAAGGGGCAGAGCGAAAGAATCTTCAAGCAGACTCCCACTGAGCACAGAACTGGACTAGGGGGCTCTATCTCAGGACCCATGAGATCATGACCTGACCTGAAACCCAGTCAGACGTTTAACAAACTGAGCCCCCCAGGTGCCCCAATTCTTCTTGATACCATAAAGCAGTCTTTACTACTAACGTGGTTTGTTCACCAAGAACACAGGACGACTGCTTGGGAACTTTCAGGGAAGCTGAGAATATCTTAAAGATTTCATCTGTGTAATTTTTCCCACTCAACTCTCACTTTCCCGTTTCCTCCTCCGAGCTCATTGATTTAAGGGTATAATAACCACACTACAAGAATAACCACTTGGCATATGTATCTTGCTTCTCGGGTTACAAACCACTTTCGTACCTCCCCGTTTGATCCTCACAACAACCACAACGTGTATTGTGGCAATTATGAACTGCATTTCATAGATGAGCCAATGGACACCCAGAGGTTTAAAGTGGCTTGTCCAATGTCTCAGAGAGATGGTCCTAGAGGTCAGGTCTCCTACCCTCAGTTGTGGTGTTCTTTCTTGTTTTGTGTTTGTTGTATTGCTCTTCTGGCTCTCACCAACCCTACCAGCCCCTAGAGTCACAGGGGAAGTGACAGGCTCTGGGATGGGACTTAGAGCAACAGAAGTAAACTGCAACTATCTTCAAAGCCTTCCAGTCAAATCCCAGAAAAAAAAGAGCATTGCTTGCACTCATGTACCACGGATGGGAGTGAAAACTGGCAGAGCCTTTTTGGAGGGCAAGCTGGCAATACCTAGGAAATTTGAAGTGCCTGTTCCATTTGACCAAGCAATTTCAACTCAAGGAATTTGATTATGGAAACATTCCTAAAAACACACCAACACATGTTCAAGTGTGTTTATTGTTGACTCTTATATAGGAAAGAAACCCTCATTATATAAAAGCCAACCTAAATGTCCCTCGATAAGGGAACTGGTAAATAAGATACAGTATATGCATATTTTAGAATATTAGACACCAGGGGTGCCTGGGTGGCTCAGTTGGTTAAGCGTCTGCCTTCGGCTCAGGTCCTGATCTCGGGGTCCTAGGATCCAGTCCCCTATCTGTCTCCCTGCTCAGCAGGGAGGCTGCTTCTCCCTCTCCTTCTGTACTCTCTCCTTCGCTCGCTCTCTCTCAAATAAATAAATAAAATCTTTAAAAAAGAATATTAGAGGCCAGCTAAAAAGAATCAAGTGGATTCTTATATACTGAAATAGAAACACGTCTTACATATTCTTGAATGAAAAACGTTGCAGAACAGCCCATGTACTATTATGCTATTCTTGTTTAAAAAATGTGCATACACATGCACATGTGTTTGTGTCTGTGTGTGTCTTTCATCTGGAATCATACTCACCAAACTGCTAATAGGTAACTCTGGAAATTCAAAAGGAAGGAAGACATGCGGGTATGCATGCATGATAGAGGTCATTAACTGTTTTCTCTATATACTCCCTCATCATCTGTACGTGTTTTTGTAATAAACATACCGAATGTGTAAGAACCCTCACAAGTAAAAACAGAGGTTTCTTTGGATGGAGACAGAAACAAAAACAAAACAAGCAAACAGAACAAACATACTGCTCTCCTAAAAGAGGTCTGAACGCGAGGCCAGGCTGTGCTGAGCCATACCTGGGCAGGAACGGAAGGCAGACATGTACAACCCATTGGGTGAAAGCCACCTGGATATCAGGGCTCCCTTGCCATCCCTGTCTCAAGTTCTACAGTCAGAAATCATTCCCCGTGGTGGACTCTGTCTTCACAGCTTTTCCTAAAGCAGCTGCACTTAAAATAAAACAAAAACAAAAACAAAAAACTCCCCCTCCTGCTCTGAATACAAAAGAACCCAGCTGGGCAGCTAGTGCAAAAGGCGTTTGTTAGCTGAGAGCACTGTACCCACTCCTCCTTCACTGGGGTCCGCTCATTGCACCTTGTGGTCATCGCCGCAGTCAGATCCAACTGTGCCCCTTCCTTCTTACCCCGCAACTCCCACAATTAGGGGCTCCATCTTTCCTGTAGGAGTGGGGGGGAGGCTGTTAGGGCCAAAAGGCTCGTCCTAGTTCCCTTAAAACCCAGAGGCTGAGGGAAGAGGGAAGCCCATGGCCAGGAAATCACCGTTCTCTCGGGGCTTCAGAGTTCTGGCTGAGGAAGGAGGAGACCCAGATTCCAGTCCAGCTTCTGGTCAGGAAATCCTGAGCCAGACTCAAATTTCCCTGGGCTTTGTTTTTTCTCCTCTGTGAAACTTGACTTGTTATCTCCCTAGATTCTTGTATGGATGCAAACAGGTTAATGGAACAACAGTGGATTTAACAGACTTCAAAGCTACGTACCTCCTTAGCCAACATGATGAGTCTCCATTTGCATATGTTCCCTGTATTGCGGGAACTTGGGATTGGGTGGGGGGCATACATGTCTCTTCTTACCTTCTTTCACTGTAATGAGCACCCATTAGGGACCTGCTCTGTAGAACCTATAAGCTTTCAGGAGTATGCAGCCTCTGCCCTCTTCCCTTCTACCAGGGAGTTAGCAAAGGAAAGGGAGAAAACAATTAAATGGAGGTGGCTCTGGATGAATTAATAGGAGAATTAGGAAGTTCCTCTCCTCTGACTTGGTTTTAATTAGCCCCACTTCCACCATGGTCCTACATAACAAACCACATTATTTAATTGAGCTGATGCTCTGTTTGATCTTGCTCCTAAGTGAATCACATTATACATTCCTTCCCCACACGCTCCAGATCACTGCACACAGCCTGAGCCCAAGTCAACCTAGAGAGTAAAGTGATTTTGGAAAGTTGGTTTCCCAGCTCTCCCTTTTTCACCAGGAAAAAGAGAGAGAGAGAAGGAGAAAGTGGAGGACAAAAATCTAGGGGAAAAAGAACCAAGGGAAGAAACAGAAAACCAAATCTTAATTTTTTGGACCGGCTGGATTATGATGTCATGCTTTCCCAGCGCACCTGTGATTGGCTTCTCAGCTCAGCATCTGCTCAGTGCTAAATGCTGATTATTTGCCAGAGATACAGACCTTTCACAGAAGCTTTGAATCATTGCTGGTTGTCGTGACAACCTGGGCAGTGTCTGTTCCTGATAATCACATAATGAGGTTGTCAGGAACAGAAGTGCCCCCGTCCCTACTCCTGGCCATCCAAGGTGGTGAGCAATGCAACATTTCTTTCAGGAAGTGAAAGGGGGAAAAAAAATCACCAGCAAGCATGGTGGAGATTCCCTTCCATAACATAGGTCGACCAAGTCTTGGAGAAAATCTCCTTGTCGAAGCGTTCCTTACCTACCATCTTCAGGTCCACTGTATTCGCTGTAATTCAGAAAACTGAAGAACAGGTGGTGGAGAAATAAGGCATCTCTGCAGCCCCCCAGCAAAGCTAAACAGAGGAAAGTGTGAGTGGAATGCTAAATCAATTAGGGCAAGGCACATTACCTCTTTTCAACGGAGGCCATCATGGCCCAGTCCAGGAGCAATGGGGGGCATGTGTCAAGGATGACAGGGCATTGCCATACCCGATCATCAAAACCAGACACAGAGAGCCTGAGGGGGATGGGCTGTGTGGTTTTGTGTGGGCTACATTCACTGCCCTGTGGGTAGACACCTCACCCAACATTACTTTGGAGCTCCAGATGTCATTGAGAGGGACTATCAATTACATCTCCGTGATATGTTATTCCTTTTTAGGACAATTTTATGAGCACCTACTAAGTGCAAAATGCAAAGCTAGATGCTACAGATGCTATACAGATGAACCAAACTTGGCTCACCTCCTTATGGAACTTGGAATCTAGTTGGGGAGAAAAGATACATACCCAAGCAACTAGGCCACAGGGCAGATATAGCAAGTACTACAAGTGAAGTCCAAAGTCCTTAGTTTCACAGAGAGGAAAATCAGACCCAGACTGTCACATTCCAACTCCATCCCATCTTTCCAGGTTGTTTTTCTATCAGTCCTCCAATATACTCCAACCATCAGCCCCATCAAACTATGGTTTCCCTGATATTCCTTGACTTTTCTATCTCTCTGCCTTTCTTCCTGCTCTTCCCTTTGCCTAGCACAGCTTTCTCCTTCCTTTCCCTACCTGGTGATTTAATTCAAGTGTAATTAACATACACTTGTTAAATTAGTTACCTGTGTACAATGTAATGATTCAAAACATATATATGTTTATTGCAGTATTATTTATAATAGCCAAGATAGGGAAGCAGTCCAAGTGTCCATTCACAGATGAATAGATAAAAAAGATATGATATATATTATATATCATATATATGTATATATCATGTACATATTATGTATATATACATATATACACATACATATGCACGTGATGGAATATTACTCAGCCACAAAAAAGAATCAAATCTTGTCATTTACAACATGAATGGAGTTAGAGTATTATGCTAAGTGAAATAAGTCAGTAAGAGAGAGACAAATACCATATGATTTCACTCATATGGGGAGCCTACTTGGTGATATCAATGCATACTTTCCAGACTCTACTCAAAAGGCATCTTGTGGATGCACAAACTGGTCCCAAACTAATAAGCCTTCAGGGATCTGTACCTGGTAGACATGGATATTGATTGATAACACCACTGGCTGATGTACTCAAATCCAATGGATTTAAATCCAGCAATACATAATAGAGCATTGGTACAATTAATTTTGGATTGTTGGGGGAAGAGCATAGGTAAAGTCAGACTGCTTTTAAAAAGTCTTATTTAGATCATCAACACAAACCTGTTCTCCCACCGAACATCTTCCGTATTTTTATTTTCAAAAATAGTTTCAGGCTCACAAGAAGCTACAGAAATAGTACAGAGAATCCCTAGGTGTCTTCCTCCAGTTTCCCCCAATATTTTGATATACTGTATTACTTACTTTTCACAGCCACAGTACGTCATCACAACCCTAGAAATTGACATTATCTTAAGATGCTAACTGAACTACAGGTTTTATTCAGAATCCACCACTTTTATGTATACTCTTCCATTAAAGAACTTACCAACACAGCTGAAAATGAGCAAAACTATTCATAGTTGATCTGAGCACCAATATATATATTTTTTTCCCTCATGCCCATCACTGCTGAAAAAGGCCCAAACCTGAGAGAGTCAAAACTGGCCCAGGACTGAAGGAGAGAAAATCAGCTCGGACTGAGAATTAGCAGCCCTGTGATTAATCAGGCTCAGAGAGCCAACTGACAAAGCCAGCTGCAAAGTGAGCAGAAGACACTTTCTCCCAAGGTCACACAGCAGTTGCAAAATGCCAGGACAACCCTTACCTCCTCTGAGAGCCCACTGCTCTTTTCCCGGGGATGTCCTAGACCTGCTTTGCTTCTTCATGTATACTGGGGAATACCCAATTGCCAGCCACCCCCACTTCAAGATAGTCCCCGATTCCTGGTCGATATCCCCTTCAGGGATATCATCATCCCTGGAACTGCCATCAACCCAGAACTTACCCCTGCTTCTCTAGACACTCCACAGAATCCTTCAGTGGGAACTCACATGTTACAAAAAATGGTCCTCCTCCCTCTTTTTCAAGAGCAGCATCCTATCGTTTCTCTGGAATGTACTTCCTTGATGCATCAGGTCAATGAATTTGACTCTGTCCAACTACAGTATTGTCTCTGGTTATCTTTGGCTGGTTAAGCTTTGATATAACTGACAACCGGCCTATAGGTATCTGGAAAGCCCCTTTAATTATCCGGGTTTAGCCATGTTTCCTTGATCTATGGAGAATCACACAGTGTGTCTGCAACTGTGATTTACATAGTAGATGCCAAATATATTCTCACTGACTTGATGTAGGATTACTTGATCAGATTTGTTGGAATGGTGCCAGATACGGGGACAAAAGCCCTGAGAGACAGTACTGTGTGGGAGTTCCACATGCAGACTCTGAAATTAAACTGCTGGTATTCAAATCCCAGAGTCGCTGTTTAACAGCTTTGGGAACTTGGGCAACTTATTTAACCTCTCTGGACCTCAGTTTTCTCATCTGTGAGATGGGGATCTAATAACACCTCCTTCTTAGGGTAATTGGGAAGATTACGTTAAATGCCTGTGAAGCAGGAAAGCCTTAAGGCAGTGCTGTTCCCAATTTGCTAGCTAACAAATCACCTTGTGATCTTTATAAAAGGCAGGTGACTCGCCCCTGCCCACAGATACCCTGATTTCATTGTATGGCATGAATCTGGGCATCAGAGTTAAAAAATCTCCTCGGGTTGGGGCGCCTGGGTGGCTCAGTCCGTTAAGTGTCCGACTCTTGATTTCAGCTCAAGTCATGATCTCAGGGTTCTGAGATTGAGTCCTGCATTGAGCTCCACACACAGTGGGGAATCTGCTGGAGACTCCTTCTTCCTCTGCCTACCACCCCCCCATCAAATAAATCTTTCCAAAAATCTCCTCAGGTTTTAGACTCCTCCAGATTGTAATGTGCAGCAAAATTTGGGAACTAGATTAGGAAATTCACTACTTAAAGTTTATTTTTTCCTCCTCAGGTTGGCGTGAAGTAAAATCGGGAAACCGAGGCTTCACCCAGCTTTTTCCTACAATCCTCACCCCAGGGGCCGTATGGTTTGTTCAACTTGTACAAGAACATAGCTTTTTTCTTCCATATGCATAGCAAAATGAAGACAACTTTGAGTATTTGGGTAAAATTGCAGCTGTATTCATCTCTCTCCTTTTCCCCCTTTCTAAACATAACTCGGTCACACTTCAAATTAACTGGTCTCAAGTGTGAATTTGAGAAGAGTTAATACGTGCACGTAGGACTGGCTGACCATCACAGATGTGTTTAATAGATGCGGATCTCAATGTGCTTTTGTTCCATTTAATTAAGCACCTGTTGAGCCTCATAATCAATCCTTATTTTCTTATCATCCAGGAACTCGTTACATTCAATGTTCCCTGGTGTTCACTTGATCAGGTCAGTTATGGGGGTGGAATATTCAAAACAGCCTGCCTGTCTTGCTGTTTTTGAAGATTTTCTTTATTTACTTGAGAGAGAGAGACAGAGAGAGAGAGACAGAGTGTGCTTGAGGGGCGGAGGGGTAGGGGGAAAAGGAGAGAGAGAATCTTCAAGCAAACTCCTCACTGAGCAGGGAGCCCGACAGAGGGCTTGATCGCAGAACCCTGAGATCATGACCTGAGCCGAAACCAAGAGCTGACTGTCCTACGGATTGAGCCGCCTAGGCGCCCCTACCCCTCCCCTCTTCTCCTTTTGAAACATACTAGCGAATACACCCCCTCCTCAGTAAATAACAGAAATAAATTCACTGATGAGTTTTAAAATTAACTTCTAGTTAAATAGAAGTTTAAAATATGGTCATGTTGAGTTTTACAAGGAGCTCACCACCACCCCCGGGCCTCTCCCCTCATTATTCATTCCAGCTGCTAATATGGAAAATTGAACAGATTCTGACGTGCTGGGGTAAAATTTACTGCCAAAAAGGAATGGGGGCAGGTTGCTAGGCAAATTAATACTATAAACATATGAAAGTGACAGCCTGCTAGGGGAGTGTGCGAACACGCAATTTTAAGCGCCACTCCAACTGCTCTTTGCATTCAAATGACCAATATGCTAATTATAGTCCTTATCTGTTTGTTCAAGGCCTTAAGAGTCTCAGCAGCTCAGAGCAGACTCCAGCCAGAGTGTGACGGCAGGTTTTTGGAAATAATAACATAGCATTTCTTTAAACATATTTTTAAATTCAAGCTTCTTACAAATCAAGTTTGGCCTTTCCCCCATTCAGGGAATTAGTGAGGCTTAACTGTGTTCACTAAGGTGCAGGGGGCCCCCACAAACCCCCACTCATGCTCATGAAGTCTCTGACTCCTATTTGAGCACTGCCTGTTGGGGTTAGATTTCCATGGTAATTTGCTGGCTCCCTTGAAAGATGTGGTGCATCTCTGTAAATGTGAGGGAGGTGTACATTCCCACTAATCTTGGGATCGTCATTGACCCTTTTTAATATTCCCCATTCATCAGGCCAGAAAGAACGCTCATCCTGGCTTTTCTGTAATTTAAAGCAAACGCCAAACGCCCCCCTAATTCTGTTCTTACCAGAGAGAGGTAGAAAGAGCAGCATTCTCTTTACACTCCAGTTGAAAGTTTCAGACATTTATCAAAGCTAAACTAACTATTGGGAGAGTGAGGAGCTGAGAATTGATGGCTCCCCCCCCCCAATCCCAGGATGTATTTGGATTTCCCTGGTGAAGGGGGTGGACGGGGAAAGTTTCCTGTTCTGGTTATACCCTGCAGCTTTCAAACTCCTTAGATTTTTAATAAGACCTAAATGATCTAGAATCTCAAAAACAGCAGCCTCAAGTAACAGTTTTTTAAAATTATATTCCACTTTTCAGCACCTCATACACATGCACGCACATGCTGACATCTGAGTCTTCTCTCTACAGTTTATGACAATGATCCATGACACAATTAAACATTCATATACATGTAAGCAAGACTTTCCATGAACTCCAAAACAAAAAAAAAAAAGCACAGGGCTTTTTCTTAAACAGAAATGTAAAATGCCCTGTAGTAGTGTTGATGCTTAACTCTGGTTAAATGCAATCGGGCCATGTTAAGGAGTCAAGTCCAGTCTCTGCCTCAGAGCATCTTTCCTGGATGCTGTGCATTATATGCACATTGATTTAGAAGGCTGGAGGTGACAGGGAGTTGGGGAGCAATGTCATGGCTACTTTAGCCTCATTTGGGGATAACCTAGATTAAAACAGACTGGCTAAATTGAAAAACCATTTTCTGGTCTGGGATTTTGTTTGGCTACAATGCACTGCTTTATTTTTCATTTTTGAACAATCATACTCTCTTGTTTTAAAAATGACATTTAAAGACAATTCAACATTTGAAGATAAGTTGGATGTTTTCTCCAACTTTCGGAAAACCGGCTTGTGCTATCACCACTAGTACTACTACTGCTACTACTAATCAAATATGTTTTCCTCTAGAAAGATTCTCTCTGGCCCCTTCTGGATGAACTGTGAGCCCAAAGCTACTTCTACACTGGCTCCGAGAAACAGACCAGTTCATTTACCCAGTGGGTCATATGCAAACCCCCTAGAGAAAGGAGTAGTAGTTTTTCGAATAATTTACTATGCCAAAACACACAGAAAAGAAAGGCACAAAAGCCAAAATAAAACCTCCCACATCCCCGTGAGTTAGCAAAGAGATCCTTTCAACGTTTCTGAATCAGAAAGACAAACAAATTTTAGAAAGACTTAGAAGCGCAGTAACTCAGCAGGGGGTGGGGTGTGGCTCAGAGAATTAAGTGGCTGATTCTTGATTTTGGCTCCAATCATGATGTCAGGGTCCTAGGGTGGAGCCCTGAGTTGGGCTTCCCACTAAGTGGGGGGAGTTGGCTTGGGGATTCTCTCTCCCTCTGCCCTGCCCCCCCATAGGTAAATAAATTAAAAAAAAAATAAGCTGCTGGACAATGTAGCTTGAAGCTACCCTGGGCATGAACCATCCTCAAGCTAGACACCAGGACTTACCATTTCCTCTGCTCAACTAGAAAACATGGGTGCCAGCCATCCACATCGCAGCATGGGAGGCAGGCCCCAAGGAAGCAACCTGGAGGAGAAAATGATATCTGACCCATAGCTTGAGCTGAGGGGAGAATATTTAAATCCGGAAAGACTGAAGACAGAAGGGAAACAGCCATGTTTAGAAGCCACCTCACCATTGGGGCTAAATACATACCGCATGTGATTAGTTTTCTTTTATTTCATTTCATTTCATTTCATTTCATTTCATTTCATTTCACAGTCACTACTTCTCTTAGAAAGTACAGAAAAACATCTGAAACTAATGATATCCTATATGACAGCTAATTGGATTTAATAAAAAATTAGAAAAAAAGTATGGAAAAAGAAAATAAATTAAATCAAGTAAATCAGTACCCTCTTGCACCCATTTTTTGATATGCAACAGAGCGACTGAGCTAATTTCTCTACCAGTCAAATCAAGCAGGTCTAGTTCCAGCCCTCTGGATGCTCACAAAGATGGATAATCCAAGAAGCAATAGTTTCCTGCATGTGCAGGAAATATTGGACAAACATTAGGTGGTATCCCACTAGCCCCTTATGAACATTTCATGGACAATTGGACAGAAGGGACCAACAGTCCTCCAGTCAGTTCTCCAGCACACTGGAGGGCTGTTGAATGCTCTACCTTAAGAAATGTGAATTGATTTGTAGCATGGGATTGATCAGTCTGGGTACGTTTGCAATCAAAAAGATAAAACATGATTTTGAAGTTGCCTTTATCCATGTAATGGGTTGAAGAGTTGAATGTCCATCAGTGAAATAAATAAGCTCAATGCTAGGTTGTAAGGTCATGTTCACTGCTATGTCTCCAGTGCCTAGCACTCTGCAAGTCATCAGGAGGTGTGCAGTATTTATGAACCAAGTGAAAGACATGCTGTGTACAGAAAAGAGTGGTAAGAGCTGAAACTATAAAATTCCTAAAAAGAATAGAGGCAGTTAGCTCTTTAACATAGGTCTTCGTGATATTTTTTTCTATCGGTCTCCACCAGGCAAGGAGATTACAAGAAAAAATAAATGGGACTACATCAAATTAAAAAGCTTTTGCAGAGTGAAGGAAACCATTAACAAAACACAAAGGCAACCTACTGAATGGGAGATGTTTGCAAATCTTACATCTGATAAGGGGTTAACATCTAAAATATATAAGTTCACACAACTCAATATTGAAAACACCAAACAATCCAATTAAAAAAATGGGCAGAGGACCTAAATAGACATCTTTGCAAAGAAGACATCCAGATGGCCATCAGGCTCACAAAAAGATGCTTAACATCACTCATCATCAGGGAAATGCCAATCAAAACCACAAATAAGATCTCACCTCACACCTGTCAGAATAGCTAGTATCAAAAAGACAAAAAAATAACAAGTATTGGCAAAGCACTGGTGCACTGTTGGTGGGAATGTAAATTGGTGCAGCCTGTATGGAAAACAGTATGGAAGTTTCTCAAAAAAATTAAAAATAGAGCTACCATATGATCCAGCAATTCCACTTCTAGGTATTTATCCAAAGAAAATGAAAACACCAATTCAAAAAGACATATGTGCCCCTATGTTCATTACAGCATTATTTACAACAGTCAAGATATGGAAGCAACCTAAATGTCCATTGATAGATGGATAAAGAAAATCTCTCTCTCTCTCTCTCTCTCTCTCTTTCTCTCTCTCTCTCTCTCTCACACACACACATACAGGAATATTACTCAACCATTAAAAAAGAATGAGATCTTGCCCTTTGTCACAACACAGATGGACCTAGAGGCTATCATGACGACTGAAATAAGTCAGACAGAGAAAGATGAATACTGTGTGACTATGCTTATATGTGGAATCTAAAAAAAAACAAAACAAACAAATAATACAAAACAGAAAAGGACTCTAATTCAGAGAAAAAAGCTGATGGCTGTCAGTAGTAGGGGCGGTGGGAGGATGGATGAAATAGGTGAAGGGGATTAAGAGGTGCAATCTTCTAGCTATAAAATAAATAAAACACAGAAATGTATTTACAGCATGGGGAATACAGCCAATAATACTGTAATAGCTTTGTATGGTGATAGGTGATAGCTAGACTTACTATAGCGACAATTTCACAATGAATATAATACTGAATCACTATGTTCTACATCTGAAACTGATACAATATTGTATGTCAATTATTCTTCAATTGGAAAAACAAAAATTAAAAAAAATTAAAAGTAAAGAAAAAAAAAGAGTTGGTGCATATAGTAGGGAAAGCACATGGTCAGAATGCATACTGACTGGATGGGGAATCTCTCTCTCACTCACTGTCAAGAGCATAGTGCTGCACTTTCCAGAATGAAAAATTCAGAGATGAAGTCTTTGGTGCAGCCACTGATCAAAGAGGTCAAGAGTTGGCTGGATGAAAATAAAAGGAGGAAGGACACAAACAGGAATATAATTCATCAGTTCAAATGTTTAGACTGTAGTGAGGGTGGCAAAGGAAGAAGGAAAGTCTCCACTTAAGAGGTCAGGGAGAACAGAAAGGGTTCATGTGAATAAGTCAGGGAAAAGAGAAAGAAACCAAAAACGAGCCTTGTAACAAGTGAGAGAGGATATGGAGCGAATAATGATTCAAGACTACAAGAGTGGAGCCTTTTTAAAAGTCCATTTACAGACAAATATATACACTAATTTAGGCAAGCGGCAAGTCACAAAGGCCTCATAAAAAGAGCCAGCAAACAGGATGAGGTAAAAGACTAGATAGGAAATGTGAGCCCACTAAAGCCAGCAGCCATGATATACCAAATCATATGAAGGAAAGGCTTGGTTTATCTTCTCTGTGCTGCCTTCTGATTTATAAGAAAACGATGTCAAAAGGCACGACAAGAAAAATGGGACAACCCCATTTATTTGGTTCCAGCCAATTCAGTTTCATGATATTCCAGCCCTAGGATAAAATAAAATTATCCTTTGCATTTCCTACCAAAGAACTGTTTGTTAAGCAAATTATGAGTGTTGATGTCTGATTAAACCAATTTGGGACAAAATCATTTCCTTTTTTTTTTTAAATCACACTGGACATGGAACCTAACACGGGGCTTGAACTCATGACCCTGAGATCAAGATCTGAGGTAAAAGCTGGATGCTTAACTGAGTGAGCCACCCAGGCACCCCAGAGAAAATAATTTATTTTAATTATTTCTATGGCATTGATTTGTGTATCTGTGTCCTATTATCAACGTGTCTCATTCATTCAGTGGACAACTTTCTTTTTTTTTTTTTTTTAATTAACAAATAGTATGTGTCAGGAAGCATGCTAGACATCAAAGAAACACAGAGAGAACTGTACCTCCATTCTTAGCCCTCAAGAAGCTCATAGTCAGGGATCAGAGACAGAGAGGGACTAGAAGGAATTATCATCCATTTAAAAATCACTACTAAATGTCTACCATATGTCACAAAAAATGCTGTATATTCAAGATATATGCAATTTGCATTTCCCTACATTTAGCCAGCACATGGGAGCAAATGAATTCACCTTAAGTATAATAACTCAAGTAAAATTGGTCTCCTCTCTGTACAGTGGAGAACAACAAAAAAATCTTTTCTCTTTTCCTTTTCCCCCTCCCCAACCAATTACTATTGGCTCTCCCTTCTTGTAAACTAATAGCACAAGGGCCAATGGAGTAGCAAACTCCCAAAAAGAACCTGCCAGAAACAACCCCTGATCCTCCACCTTCATCCTGCCTTGAAGGTCTTCTTTATAATGAGAAACTTTCCAATAGTCACTTGGTGTCTAGTTACATAATGCCCAGAATGCTCCCTAAAACACTGAACATTTGTAAAGTGGTAGGTCTCAGTGTGGTGGGGGTTCAAGGCCATAACTGATCTTGATTAAAGTGAAATCACAGGCACTTTACAGACTCACATGTCACTGACTTGTGTCCCCACCTGCTCAAACGAGGGCCTCAGTTCCCCGGAATGTCTCCTCAGTTATTTCTGAGAATCCTCAAGAACAGTCCTTCCATGATGTTCTTCTACTCCCTCTCTCCTCATGCATGTCAACTGCCAACACAATAACTTAACAAATGTTTCTTAGGCATAGACTATGTGCTAGAGCTCCTTTTCTGGGGGAGCTTCTATTTCCAATGAAAGACCATCCATGGAAGCCCCTCTGCAAATCCTCAAAGGGCCTGAATGGTGCTGCCCTCCCTATAGGAAGCTTCAGCTGAAGCAACCCATGGGTCTACCCAGAAGGGTGGGAATGCCCCTTTCCTGTTCTCTGTCACACCTTGTCACTTTGTCCACTGAAGACACACTGCTTCTACCTTGTGGCTCAGGGATGCCCTGTGGAATAAGAGCAGCTTGAGCTTCTTCCTGCAGCAACCGCCCCTCCCCCCACTTAGAGCCCCCACCACACTGGCTCAGACTTTCCAATCTGGTTTTTGTGCTTGGAGAACAACCACTGTTGTGTCCTATCAGTTGTTCCCCCATCCCTACAGCCCTGGGTTTCTGATACAGCCCTCCTCATAGTACCTCTTCCTTTCCACAGATCGTCTCCAGCAAACAGACATATAGGTATCTTCACACACATGGATATGTCTGAAGCTCAATTTCAGGTCCAGAGGACCCCATCTACATGGACTGTATGTCACATAACCCTTACAGTAATCTCATGGGGTCAGGTACAATTTTTCAGTCCATTATCAATAAGTTGCAGATTCTAGAAAGCTCTGAAAACCAGTATTTTTATAAGTTGTCTACTGAAACTTATCTTTTTTACTTATTTATTAGATAGAGAGACTGAGAGATAGAGAGAGAGTGTGAATGGGGGGGATGGACAGAGGGAGAGGGAGACAAGCAGACTCCCTGCTAAGTGGGGATTCCCACATGGGGCTCAATCCCAGGACCCTGAGATCTGAGCCAAGATCAAGAGTTGGATACTCAACCAACTGAGCCACCCAGGTCTACTGAAACTTACATGGTGACAAAACCTGTGATGCTCTCTCAGTGAAAATATCCATATGTCTCATGGCAGAAATATTCATGTGGTTGATTAATGGGTTCTGTTTCAGACTCCACTGAAGGTTTCATTATGCATCATACCGTATTTCTTAAAGGAAAAAAGTACTGAATTATGAAACTTACCTGGTCCCAAAGCTTTTGAACAAGAGGTCGGGAAACTTAGATCATAAAACTTAAATCAGGAAACTAACACTGAAAGACCTGGCCAAGGTCATCGAACTGGCAAGTGGTGAAGCCTGGAGTAGAATCAAGGTATTTCTGACTCTGGAGTAGAATCAAAGTCTTTCTGACTCTTAGGCCCCTTGCAATTTCCAGCACACAAGTCTGGCTGTGTGTTTATGTAGGAGGTATGGTATGTGGGTGGATGCTGAAATCAAAGAAAGGTTGAGAACGAGTAATCAGAGCACATGTCAAAATTCTGCCTTGCAAAATTTGTGTATCTGTTAGTCACTTTTGTCATATCACTTGTCACGATTCTACTCACAAAAGAAATTATTTTCTGAGAGTACGTTTTGGTACTGATTTTAGAGAGGGTTAAGGGAGGAAAACTTGGAAACAGGATCCATTTCTAAAGGATTCCCCGGCCTTTACCACTCTGTTCTCTAGCAGGGACATGTGAATGTGCATCTAAAAAAATTTTTTTTGAATGGTGTTATTTGCTCAAGGTGAACTAACTGTATGACCAAATAAGCCATCTCTAGCAATGTGACAGTTTCATGGTATGCTCCCAGCACCTTAATAACCATAATCGTCAGAGTTGCTATTTTGGGGACTCTATGAGGAATGAGAAATTCTCCTGCATAATTTGTATCATTTTATTGAATAATCTTATGACATCTCTCAAGTGTAGTTAGAGACAGTGACGATGATGATGGTGGTAACAATAATAGCATTGTATTAAGTCTTCACATCATGGCAGGCCTTGTGTGGGTGAATTCTTGATGTAGATGATCTCAATCCTCACAGCAAACTTGTGAGACAGGTACTATGATTATCCATTATCCCATTAGAGATAAAGAAATTGAGGTGCAGAAAGCTTATAGTAACACATTACTAGAAGCTAGTTAAGTAGTCACCAGGCTTAGAATCCAGTTCTATCGATCTCCAAAGACGAACATGACCTCAGGGAACTATTTCTCTCAATGGTGTTTATAAGAACTCCCTCAAACATTTTAACATGGAGCTAAATGGTATAACATGCAATGGGCTGTCCCATTAAGTTGGGCCACTTATGTGGATTCTGGAGCCTAATACACAATCACTCATTAACTCTGACAGCCACCTAATAACCACATGCACCCTAGGAAGGATCGCTGGAAAGAATATTCTAATACAGACACGAAAAGTTTGCCCAAATGGCAAGCTGCACATGAACGAACTACATATGGCTCAGGAGCCAAGGGAGAGTATCACTGCATTAAAGGATACAAGGATTCTCTACTGGCAAATGAGAGTGAGTCAGATTTGCCCTCAATTACGTGAGCTGGGAGTGAAAATTTTCCCCACTAGGTGTCCAGCATATAACAACATGGTCAGACTCCTTGGAGAGCATCTTCAGATCAAAGCAGTGACCAAGACAGAAGATCACAAAGTAGGCAAAGTGCAGACTGTGGCAGGATTACATCTAATGTCTTCAGATGCTCCTGGGATTACAGACTGATGTTTTCTGTGGGCCTCATTGCCTCACCTATAAAATGGGTATCATACTAGCATCCAAGCTGTAGGAAGCTCCATGTGTCCCTCCATCAGATAGCCGCGGGGGCCGTTCTGGCTCTAAGCTCTGTGATTCATTCAAAAGAGTCATTTGTGAGGCACAGTGATGACTATAAGTACACAAAAGCCCGAACATTTGATTAGAACATTCTTGTCCTGCCTCCCAGTTTAACCTGCATTACAAAGATTTCTCAGCAGTGACAGAATTGTGAAAATTTTTCTGCAGCGAACAAACATAGCTCAGTCTCAAAATGGCAAGATGTCTCCATTGGAGGTACGCCCTGACCTAGACATGTTGATAGGAACAATTTTGAAGTCACAGAGTACTGGTCCCCTCCCTCAGAAGCACACCCAGTTCAAGAATAACCTGCTTTGTCCACGTAGGTGATGACATTCAGCAACGAAAAAGATAGGGAGTCTCACAATCACAAGAGCTCTCAGAGCTCTCGGTGGGTGCAACTGCCCTGGCAACTCAGCCAACTTGTTGCTTTGTTTCAGGGTTACCTGGTGCTCATGGAATGCCACATCATTTTGTAATGGCTTGCATGAGTAGAAAATTGATCAGAAAAAAAGAGAGCTAATAGATAATCTAGTGCACTGTGTAGGGGTATCTGGCAGGGAGGTGAGCAGAATACTGTGGCAGGTCCCATTTTATCTTTTTTTTTTTTTTAAAGATTTTATTTATTTATTTGACAGAGAGAGATCACAAGTAGATAGAGAGGCAGGCAGAGAGAGAGAGGGAAGCAGGCTCCCTGCTGAGCAGAGAGCCCGATGCGGGACTCGATCCCAGGATCCCGAGATCATGACCTGAGCCGAAGGCAGCGGCCTAACCCACTGAGCCACCCAGGCGCCCGGTCCCATTTTATCTTACACTATCATTAATGATACAGAAGGTGGGAGAAAGACAGTTGCTCTGGGTCTGCAGAAGAGCCCAATTAAGGGTCATCAAGGAAGCGGGGACATGAAAAACAATGGATGTGGGAAAGAAGACAAAACACTGTGTTGGGCTCTAGTGAGGAAGAATCGGCCCTATTCGTCTGGAAAACAAATTAAAAGCCACCATTCCCAGGATGTATAGATCAGACAGCCGGGGGGGGGGGCAGAAGCTGTGGGAGGAGGGAAAGACCATGCATGCAGTCTGAAGGAGGCTCCTGTCCCAAGAGATGATATACAGACCCGTGTCACAAGGCAATGAGACTGTGTTCCTGTAGATAAAGTACAGAAAGAGATGAGACACCCATGCAGACTGTTAAGCAGGAAAAAGATGCACAGTGTTTAGGGTTTCTTTGATTTTGCTAAGACTCTCTGCTCTGTATCCATCCATCCCATTTATACTTCTAACGCCCATTTACTGACACGTGTGTTTTGCTGAGCTCTGTAGAAGTATTTGCAGAACTACTGTGGAGAGAGGTAAGGTGTGGTCTTTGTCCTTGAGAAGCTTAGAAGGTAAGTGGGGAGATAACACAATCGCACATGAGTTATAAATATAAGCAAAGAAATACCACAGGTTACGAGGAAGATACGAATTATCCCTTTTGCTCTGAACACCATGGGTTTGAAGAGCAAGGAAGGCAGTGATGTTGAGTAGAACAGAAATTAATGAAGAGTTCTAGCCTCTGTGGACAGATGGATTGTTTCTTAGGATAGGGCTTTGAAGATTCTACCGCCTCAATCCCACATGACCTATGGGATGTGCTCATAACCATAACCAGCCAGCCCGGATTTTTTTCAGCATAGCTACAAACCACCAGACTTGGTTGAGTTAATACGACAGAGTCTGTTCTGCCTGGCAAAGAGAGCTCATAAGGCAAATCCCTACTCTCCAACCCTGAAGAGAAAGCTTTAGCTTTCCTGCCGTTCTCTCTGTGGATCAACTGATTTTTTGGAGCTGACATTCAGCCTCATTTCTCACATCCCCAAGTGCTCACTCCTAGGTGGTGCTGAATATAAAATAGCCAATATCACATTGCCTCCAGATTGAGAAACAGGCAGAGACACACACTGGGACAGACAATTACTGCTTGTATTGATTGAGAATACAGACTCGAAATCCAGCCATGCGGGACTCAAAAGCAATTAAAAATCCACAATAAAAAAATAACCAACCAGCCCACTCCCATCACAGAGACTCAACACAATGCGCACCTATAAATAAAAAACAAACACACTTCTAAATAACCCTTGAATAAAAGAGAAATTTAAATTGATATTATAAATGCTTTAGGACTGAATGATAATGAGAGCAATCAAAGTCTGTCAGATGCAGTCAAGATAATAGAGAAAAACATAGGGCCTTAAATTCACATATTATAAATAAAACCAAATGAAAAATCAATAAATTAAGCTATCAACTTCAGAAGAAATGGAAGATAAAATCAGAAACTGATAAAATGGAAAACAAATTTAGAAAACAGAAACTTTTAAAAAGTCAAACCTTCATTCAATAAGTACTAAGAAGAAAAAAGTTAGAGGGCACAAATAAATACCACCAGGAAGCCAAACAGGAACATGAATACAGGTACCAAGGCAATATTAAAAATACAATACTGAAGAAAAATAAGACAATACTATGTAACACTTTAATATGTTTCAATGAGAAAATTTCTAGGAAAAAACAAATTACTAAAATTTACCCAATAAGAAATAGAAAATCATAGACAAGGAACATAGAATGGATTGAAAGGATAAGAAGTTTTATCTTTTCAGGGCTTTTTAAAAAGATTTTGTTTACTTATTCAAGAGACAGAAAGTACACAGTGTGGGGAGGGGCAGAGGGAGAAAAAGATTCCTCACTGAGCAGGGAGCCTGACCCTTCCTGGGCTGTATCCCAAGACCCTGAGATCATGATCTGAGCCAAAGACAGATGCTTAACCAACTGAGCTACCCAGGCGCCCCAGTCCGTCCGAGTCTTTATTCACCAGCAAATCCCATTTTGTAGAAATGGTTCCATAGTATAGAAAAAAATGAGCTGCTCCCACAGATCAGACAGACAGGACTAGAAAGGAAAAAAATTATTGATTAATATCACTTGTGGATATAAATATAAAAATCTTAAGACAAATAGAACTTAGCAGCTTATTAAAATGGCACACTCTGCCCAAGTAGGGTTTATGCCAGGAATGTAAGGATAGGTCAACATTAGCAAATTATTCATGTAATTCACTACAAAGATAGATTAAAAGAGACAAACTATACAATGATCTCAACAGATGCAGAAAAAAAATCTGACAAAATTGATAATACCCATTCATGACAAAAACCCATAGCACACAAGGAATAGAACTTCAACAAACCTTTAAAAAACTACCAGGGTGTAATCTTGGCTATGAGCACAAGATCTGGAGTCAGAGCGCTCAGGTTTGGATCTTTGCTCCACCATATATACTGTGTATGCTCTTGGGCAAATTATTTAATCTCTCTGAGTTTCACTGTCCTCATCCACAAAAATGAGGGCAATAATAGTACCTCCCTCATAGTATTGGTATGAGGATTAAGTAACATAAAATATATAAAGACACTTAACAGAGTGTCTGGCAATATTAAGTACTCAATAAACCTTAGTTGTTATTGGTAGTACTTACTGAGAAAACATTAAGATGAGAAATAAGACAGGATGGCCACTATTCTTCCTTACTATTCAACACTCTGATGTCCTAACTCATACAATAAAGGAAGAAAAATAAATAAGAGAATAAGTATTAGAAAGCCAAAGACAAATTTGTTATTATTTGCAAACAATACAGCTATATATAAATCTGAGATAGTTTACTGATAAAATATCAGGACCAATATGGAAGTCCAGCATGGTGGTTAGATAAAATATCAGCTTACTAAAATCAGTAGCTTTCTTATACATTAGAAATACTTATTAGGATATCTGAGAGAAAAATACCTCATTTAAAATAGAAATAACAACAGAAATGATAAAACACTAGTTAGGAGTTCCTGAGCAAGTTATTTAACCTCTTTGGGCCGCCTCTTTTTTTTTTTTTATTAAGATTTTGTTTATTTGTCAGAGGGAGAGCACACATAAGCAAGGGGAGCGGGAGGCAGAGGGAGAAGCTGGCTCCCAGAGAGCCTGACCAGGGACTGGGATCCCAGGACCCTGGGATTATGACTTAAGCCAAAGGTAGGCACTTAACTGACTGAGCCACCTCCATTTGCTCTTATGTCACATAAATAAACAATAGTACCTGCTTTGTAGTGTTCTTGTAAGGACTGAATGAGCCAAGCCATGCAGAGTACTCAGCAGCGTTCTCCCTGACAGACTATGTACTCATTAAATGGTAGCATTAGTACTACTATTGTTATTATTGTTGTTGTTTCAAAATTTGTCCAATCCTCTTCCTCACAAGTCCCAGTGGAAGAGGTCTGACTCACAGTGTCACCCTCTTTCCACAAGTACGAAATTGTTCATACCGACTAGGGGAATGGCTTACCCAAAGCAGGAGCATGTCAGAACCCAAATTAGATACACCATCTGGTTTCCCCTTTAAACAACCAAGGCACTCTGATGTTCAGAGCAGTAAACAGACAAGCATGGTTCGGGGTACGTGGGAGGGATCCAGAGCCTCAAGCAGTCCTGGAATTGTGCTCTTCACCTTGCTAACAAAACCCCTGGGAGACAGGGGCAAATCGTGTTATTCAGGGATGACATCAAGGTAGTCCCAAAGAATCTTGAGCAGTGTTGAGGGCTTTAGAGCTTCTGTTCAGGTCTAAGGAGTCGCTGCTTTTGCAATGAAAGCCGTTTCATGTGCTCACACTTCCCACGAAGAAATAGCGAGTCTACAAGCAGGGGACTTCTGAAAACCTCTTTAGGGGAATCTTGGTTCTCTTTAGTTAGGCTAAAATAATTTAGTGAGTGACTGCTTGCAAGTCACTGGAAAGAGATGAGTGGAAAGAGATGAGTGTGGAATAAGACAGTGTCTCTCCCCTTTCACTCTGAGGCTTTTCACTATTCCATTCAGTACTTCCTTCCTACAGAGAGCATTCAGAACACTGAATATTGCCAGATTCTGCACTAAGCATCTTATACCTATCTCTCATCATCACAATGCTCTTTGAGGTAGATACTATTTTTAATCCTCCTTTGGCAGACAGGAAACTGAGGCAGAAAGAAATTAAATGATCTGTGCCAGCTCATAGAGCAAATGAGTAAAGGGGCTAATATTAGAATCCATGTTTGTGGATACCTAGCTGCTCCCACTTGCCCATGACCTGACTGAAGAATACTTAGTTCCATTGTACTTTCCAGGTATTTCCCAAAAGTGTGAGGGAGAGATGTTCTTTTGAGGAAAGCACCTGTTAGGCATTTGACTTCAGCCTCCAGTCCTTCTAAGCTAGGGTAAGAAGCTTGAGTTTTGCTCTTGTTGCTGTTGGCTTTTTTTTAATCCCCCCAGGTAGCAGGAGCTGAAGCTGTCATATGGCACTGCAAATAATACAGCATGGAAAGAACAAAGTCAGTAAGCGCAAAGGGGTGGCTACCGCAGTAACATGATGACAGTCTTCAAGGTAATAGCAGCCTTTCTCTCCTGAGGCAGTAACAAACAAATAAAAATAAAAACAAAAACAAAAGCCAAGATAATTTCCAGACCCAAGGGCTCTATACTCTGATGGTGTAACAAATCAAAGTTCCCCATTCTCTTCTGTTCCCAATTGGCTTGGTAACTAAGGCAGGCAGGCAACAGTATCTGAGATGAAACTCTGATCTGCTGGGCTGGAACCCCTCCAGGCCAGCCTCTTTTGCCTCTCTTGTCCCAGGCAAAATCCTGTTTCCTCGTGAGCCTGAGGTTGCATGGTATGTACAGAGCCTTCCTTTTGGAATTTTTTTCTAGGAGATTCTACAGATGGCTAGCTTCAATATGCAGGGTCCATCTGCCCAGAGTTCAGTTCAACCCAAGCCAATGTTCTATAGTCCAGAGAAGTCCATGCTGCCTACATAGTTCTTTTCTACTGAAGAGGGATTTGGTCTCAAGCGTGGAACTACACTCAGTAAATCATATGTTTATGATTTAACAGATATTCTAGTAAATTAGGAACTTATCTACTAAAAACCTACAGCAAGCATGCTTTACTGGAGGAAGTTGAGAAGCATTTTCATTGAAATGCTAAAGAAGAAAATGAGGATCATTAGTAACCACTATTCCATATGGTGCTAGATATCCTGGTGTCAAAACAGAGATAAAGAGAAAACAGGTTTAAAAACAAAGCGAAAAGTAAACTATTTAGAGCTCATAGCACTTTTTAAATTGATGGGGTATATGGTTCACAGGCTCAAATTAAGCTTTCTGTATATCAGCAGTAACCAATTAGAAAACATAATAGAAAAAAATCACATTTGTAATAGAAAAAAAGACAGATATATGTAGGAATAAATCTGACCCCAAAAATGATCAATCAAAATTTTAATGGAGAAAACTATGAAACTTTACTGAACAACCTAAAAAAAGGACCTGCTTTTAGATGCAAGACACGAGACTGAGGATCCAAATTCTCACAAAAGTAATCTTATAAAAGCAACACAATGATAATTTAAATCCCAAAAGATATTTAATAAGATTTGACAAGCTGAGTCTCAAATTTTAAGATAAAGTGAATATGCAAGAATAGCCAAGATGGTTTTTATTTCTTCTTTTTATATTTTTAAGATTTTATTTTTAAGTAATTTCTGTAGCCAGTATGGGGCACAAACTCACAACCCTGAAATCAAGGGTCACACGTACCACTGAGTGAGTTAGCCCGGTGGTCCTAGCCAAGATAAGTTTTAAAAGACATAGACAAGATATTTTCCCTAAGAGATATCAAAGCATATGATACATCTGAGTAATTAAAAATGTATTTGCATAGCACTGGATAAAAATAAATCAGTACAACAAAATAAATCAATAAACTGATTCATGTATAGATGGGAATTTAGATTATGATAAAAGTGGCATCTCAATGAAAAGCCTGACTGTGACAAACTGCATCTGGACAACTTGTTATCAAGTTAAATAAATAGCATACTTATCTAAAATACAGCATTTGAAAATAATAAATTTCAGATGAATTAAAGACCTAAATAAAAAAATATATGATCATCTAGAATATGTGATAAATACCTACAAATCAACAAGACAAAGATAATCAACACAACAGCAAAATGGGCAAAGAATAAGAAACACTGCAGAATAGTAAGCCCAAGTGGCCATTGCATCTGAAAATATATCCAATTTTCTTAGTCATTAATGAGATCCCATGATTTTCCATCAGGCTGTCAAAATGTAAAATTTTTACAACATTGAATGTTGGCACAAAAATGTATAACTGGACCATCAGATGTAACTTCCAGGTGGGAAGAAATACAAAGGAAAGAAGAACATGTTAAATGACACCATGATAAAAACAATCACACACATATAGAATATAGAGACAAGACAACAAACTTGGTGTCTTTAAAAAAATCAAGGTCATAGGGAAAAAAGAAGGGAACACAGTTCTAGAATAAAAAGATTAAAAGAGCCATAACAAAACATAAAGGGTTGCACAAATGACCAAACTGACTATAAAAAAGAAATTTAAAATCCTGAATAGACCTGTATAAAGAGATTGAGTTAGTGATCAAAAACTTTCTACAAAGAAAAGCTCAGGACAAGAAGATTTCACTAGTGAATTCTACAAAATGTTAAAAGAAAAAATAACACTGACACTTCAAAAACTCTTCCAAAATTAAGAGGAGAAAATACTTCCTAATCTTTTCTATGGGGCCAGTGTCACCCTTAAACCAGAAAAAGACGTCACAAGAAAACAACAGACCAACACCCTTTACAAATATAGATATAAAAATCTCAACAATGTAGTAGGGAAGTAGAGCTAAAAGCATATGAAAAATATTATACACCATGACCTATGGGATTTATCCCCAAAATGCAAGATTTGTTCAACATACGAAAATCAATATTGTGTAATACACAATATTAATAGAATAAAGAATATCCCACATGATCATCTCAATAGATACAGAAAAACGTTTGATAAAACTCAAAATTCCTTCATGATAAAAACACTCAACAAACCAGAGATAAAAGGAAACTTGCCCAACCTGATAAAGGGCATCTACGAAATAACTATAGCTAACCTCATAATAATGAAAGACTGGAAGTTTCTCCCTAGGATCACAAGACATGAATGTTAACTCTCCGTATTCCTATTCAACATTGTATTGGAGGTTCTAGCCAAGGCAATTAGTCCAGAAAAAGAAATAAATGGTGTCTAGATTGAAAAGAAAGAAGTAAATCCACCCCTATTTAAAGAAGACACGCCCTTACAATCAGAAAATCGTAGGGAATCCATTAAAAAGACTATCAGAAAAAATAAAATGAGTTCAGCAAAGTTGCAGAATGTGAGATCAACATAAAAATTCTATTTTTACACATTAGGAATAGAAAATCTGAAAATGAAATTAAGAAATGATTTCCATTTATAGTAGGATCAAAAAGAATAAAATACTTAAGAATGACTTTAACCAAAGAAGTGAAAAAGTTGTACATTGAAAACATTACAACATTGCTGATAGAAATTTAAAAATAAAAGGAAAAACCTCCCATGTTTATGGACTGAAAGACTTAATATGATTAAGATGGTATCACTCCCCCAAATGATCTATAGATTCAATGCAATCCCTTCCAAAACTCCATGGTCTTTTTTTTTTTTTTTTGCAGAAATTGATAAGCTGATTCTAAAATTCATATGGAAATGCAAGAGTCCCAGAATAGCCAAATGGTCTTGAAAAAAGAACTAAGTTGAAAGACTCTCACACTTCCTGGTTTCAAAACTTACTATGCAACTAGAGTAATCAAGACAGTGTGGTACTGACATAAGTATAGATGTATAGATCAATGGGATAGAATTGGGAGTCCAAGACCATTTAAAGAGAAAAGAACAGTCTTTTCAACAAATGGCTTTAGGACAGCTGGATATCCAGGTGCAAAATAAGAAATTTTAACAGCAATCTTACAACACACAAAAAAATTTAACTCAAAGTGGTTCAAAGCCTTAAATATAAGAGCTGAAACTGTAGAATATAGAACTCTTAGAAGGAAATAGAGGGGTTGATCTTCATGTGTTTGAACTAGGCAATGTTTTCTTGGATACGACAACAAAGTATAAGCAACCAAAGGGGGAAAAATAGATAAACTGACCTCATAAAAATTTAAAAGTTTTGTGTGTCAAAGGGCACTATCAAGAAAGTGAAAAGACAATGCACAAAATAGGAGAAAATATTTATAGATCATATATATGATGAAGAACTTATATCTAGAATATGTGAGAAACTTCTATAACACAATAATAAAAATTAATAGAGGATTAAAATGGTAAGTAATTTAAAAATGATAAGGGATTTAAACAGAAATTTCTTCAAAGAGGATATACAAACAAACAAAAAAACAAACAAACAAAATACAGGAGGATTCTCAGTAATATATTAGAGAAATTCAAATCAAAACCACAATTAGATACCACCTCATACCCAATAGGATGGCTATAATTTTTTTAAAGGTAAATAACAAATGTTGACAAGTATTTGGGGATATTGAAACCATTATACATTGCTGGTGCAAATGTAAAATTGTTGTTGAAAACAATTTGACTATTCCTCAAAATGTTAAACATAGAGTTACTATATGACTCAACAATTTCACTCCAAGGTATATGCCCAAGAGAAATAAAAACATATGTCCACACACAAAAAATTTATATAGAAATGTTCGTGGCAGGGTGCCTGGGTGGCTCAGTCAGTTAGGCATCCAATTCTTGGTTTCAGCTCAGTTCATGATCTTGGAGTTGTGGATTGAGTCCTGTGATGGGCTTCTCGCTGAGCTTGGAGTCTGCTTAAGATTCTCTCACTGCCCCTCTACCCTTCCCCATGCATTCTCTCTCTCTCAAATAAATAAATAAAATCTTTTTAAAAAGTGTTCATGGCAGCATTATTTATAAAGGTCCCAAGCAGAAACAACCCAAATGTCCATCAGTACATGAACAGGATAAACAAAATGTGGAAAATTAATCCAATGTACATTCATACACTTCAGTGGAATTTAAATTTGGAAAATCCACTTAAGTGTTCACTTTTGCAATATTTTTGCAATGAAAAAGTCAGGGAGCATTCTCTATGATGCAGTGATTCCCAGTTTCAAGGCTGCATAATTGTAGCATACACTCTGGTGGAAAGCAGACTTGTCTCAGTATGTATCACAGCTGAGTTGTGACCTCAAAAAGAAACCTCTTACTCCAAGCACTGTTAGAGTATGGCTTCTCATGTGAGCAAGGGCTGCCCAATGGTATGTGAAGCATGGGTGGGAGCCACGAGGGCTGCCTTGGGATATGCTCTATCATGGTATGGGCCTTGGTCCGAGAAGGTGCTTTGTGGGATTATACTGATTGGTGGACAAGGGTTCTGAAAGGATATGTCAAGGAAAGAAGAAAGGGCTCTGGGTTGGATGGGGCCTGCCCGATGTGTTAGGGCACTGTCTTGAGAGTCTCAAGTGGGGTAAGAATTATCCTACTGTATGTAGCTTGGTCTGAGGGTCTCCATCTTGGCATGATTTCACCTAATCATACTTAGGGTGTCAACATTGCCTGGCCCTGGAATGGACCTTTGAGCAAATGATAGCCATACAGTTAGAACACAAAGGGAACTAACATTCTAAAAAGGTTGCCAGCTGGTGACAACTCAATGGCCTATAACTTTCCATCAGTTACTCTGTATAGATAAAGAAACAGAGACAACCTGACACCTCTAATGTCAGTTCAACCTGACATATCCAATCTCGGAATCATAAACTGATACAGCCTTGTAATCTGGAAGACACGGAGCTTTCAACCTCCCCGCCAACATCTGCACTGGCAGAAACTAGTAGTTAGCTGAGAAAGAGTACTGAGAACCTCAAGATTTAGAACTTATTGGGACCCCCAACTCTCTCACCTGCTACTGAACCACTGATAGCAACTCATTCTTCAACTAGACACAGCTCATTCCATCAAGTGTATCTGAAGCTGGGGTGTCAGGGTGGCTCAGTCGGCAAAGCATCTGCCTTCAACTTAAGTCATGATCCCAGGGTCCTGGGATCGAACCCCACATCAGGCTCTCTGCTCAGGTGGGAACCTGCTTCTCTATCTCCCTTGGCCTGCCTCTCCACCTGTTTGTGCTAGCTCTCTCTCTCTCTCTCTCTCTGTCAAACAAATAAATAAAATCCTTAAAAAATAAAATAAGATAAAAATAAAATAAAATAAATAGATAATGCCGGGGCTCCTGGGTGTCTCAGTTGGTTAAGCATCTACCTTTGGCTCAGCTCATTTTCTCTGGGTCTTGGGTCCCGCTCTCTGTCTCTCTCAAATAAATAAACAAAATCTTGTTTATAAAAGCACATCTGAAGCCTACACTTCTCTATATTTTAATCTCAGTTCCCTCTAGAAGTTAATACATAGGAAAGCCCTGCCTCAGATACCCTTCACCTCAGTTACATGGGGGGGTGTTCCTGAATATGTCACACATCTCAGAAGAACCTACATGAACCTAATATATCTGTGTGTATGAGACACCTGTGCTCTGCCCCTACCAGAAGTTTCCACAGTGAAAGCCACCACTGTCTGCTCACAGTTTAATAGTACCTATAATATGGTTTACTATTTAACCAAAGACTTAAAATATACCTCAGTACCCTTATCTTTTGAGCTTCTCTGACATAGAAAGGGGTTATGGCAATGTTGTGAAATCCCTTTTTCCACAAAAGAAATCAAAAACTTTACAAAATCATCCATGTACTGGGCTCCTGAGTGGCTCAGTTGGCTGAGCATCTGACTCTTAATTTCAGCTCCGGTCATGATCTCAGGGTTGTGAGATGAATCCCGCATTGGTCTCCATGCTCAGTGGCAAGTCTGTTCAGGATTCTCTCTCTCTCTCTCTCTCTCTCTCTCTCTCTCTCTCCACCTGCCCCTCCTTTCTCTCAAGTGAATAAATAAATGAATCTTTAAAAAAAATCATCAATCATCCACTTCTATTGCCACTGCATCAGCTTAAGACTTTATAAAATTATCACATATTGTTAAAGGATCAAAGGAAGGAACACATCTATGATAACGTGTTGGTTAACATATTTGACTCTGAAGTTATAGAGCCTTGTTTCCAATTCTGCCTCTATGACTCAGTAGCCGTTGACCTAGGAGAAGTTATTCACCACTCTAAGCCCCGACTTCATCATCTAAAAATCTGGTAATAACATCAATAATATCCAACCCCGTGGAAATCACTGAAGATGAAATAAAGTTGTGAGATAATGTGCTTTGGCGGATTAAGGCACTGTTGGGCACACAGTAAACAATAAATGTTAGCTTCTGTTCTTAGTAACACCACACAGTAGAAGGACTGAAAACAGAAATTGTTGACCATGACTTTACATTCTCTGTAAGACAAAACAAAGAAAACTTTTACACTACCAGGCTAAGTGAACGATTTCCTGGGGTCTTCTGGTTCATGTTCCAGTATTTTGTTTTCTTGAGTAACTCGTTCTCCAGTGTTGCTGACCTAGAGAGATTGTTCATGACCTTTGACACTAGCCCACTCCTTCAGGTCTTGTCTGTTCACTAATAAGGAACCTAACAGTGTGGATTTCACTCCCTCAGTCATCTCTGGAGATGGTGGGAGAAACTGGGAGGGGGGCTGAGAAGATGGGGCTCCAGTTTCTGAATTAGACAGCATGAGGAACTTGGCTCAGCCTGGGCCAGGGGAGTGGAATAGATGGTACTTCCTGCCCCCAACAGAGTCCTCTCATACAGGTAGACATACTTTTTACAGCCATGGGCCTGCTTGGCACCCATGCTTCCCAGTCTCCTCCTGTACCATGACTTCGGAACCATGAAGAGTTAGTGGAGTAACCATCCATGTGATTTTGGAAGGTCAATCACTACCTCAAACTGTGAGAGCTTTACCTTAGGATCTATTTGAGACTTGGTACCTAATGAGGTATCTTCTTCTCTAGTGCTTTTAATGGATCTAGTGACAGGCTGAAAGGGTGTGAATCATCAGCCTCCATTGTCCTCTTTAGTTCTTTTCCTTCTCCCAAGCCCTGAAAATTTGCTTACACATATGCATGCGAGTGCACAGGGACACATACATTTTCCATAGCGACCTCACTGATGTCATTCAGAACAGAAATCAGCATGAAAATGGAAATCCAAGTGGCCAGAGCCTCAGATTTTGGCCCCAAACCAGTGACGGGGGAGGAAAAATGGAGCTTACACTGATTATTAGCCCAAGAGAAAAAAAAAATCTGAAAATAGTCAATATGGAACATTAGGTCTAGAGAGAAACACGAAAAGGAGGAAATGGGCACAAGACCATTTTTTAAAAGCAATCTCTGTGGGCTTTTGGCTTATTGCCTAGAATGTTACACAAATTAAATTCTCCCACTGAAAGCTAGGGAGATTTTTCCACTGGGCAAGCTGAGTTTGTCAATAAAATTCTAAGACTGGGGATTCACATTCAAATCTTTTTTCGCCTCTACTCACATATTCAACAAATGTTTATTGTGCATCTACTATGTGCCAGGTATTCTTCTGGGCCCTGTGGACATAGAGGTGAAGAAGTCACACACTGTCACTTCTAGAGAGTATTCGTTTGTTTGTTTGTTTGTTTGTTTTTCCCCTAATGCTAGTAGAATTTTTTTCCTGAATCCAAATTCACAATGTCTGGTCTTGCTTTAGAAGAAAACCCACCTCTGTCTTTCTGCTTAAGCTCAGAGCCCAAGGCCCAGAATGAAGTTCTAGGTTTAGTTTCTGTAGCAGCTGAGAGGCTTGGCCCACCTGCTGCCTTGTCCTGTGAGTCTGTGTTTTAGAGTGTTCTCCTCTCTTACCAACCTCCCCCTCCACACACTGGCCACAGGTTTGCCTTGTGCCATCTAGACACAGACACAGCACAAATAGGCCCTTCAATGAAACAAAACCCTCACTGTCATGTCCTTATTAGGGACCCTATTATATCCTCTCTGTACAAGCCCACCGGGGGCTCAAGAAGCAGCCTAGCATGGAGGATGAGACCTTGCTTAGTGGCAAAGGGAGAAGATAAAGTCACAGTCTGAGACTATCACCCACAGCTCCTTCTGAGCTGAGGGGCTAGGCCTAGAGACCTGAGGACCTCATCCCAGTCCTGCTACTCAGATGACCTCTGTCCTCTTGCCAAGCCATGCATTGGCAGTGAATAAAAATTAGGACAGTGCTTCAACTGATGACATTAGATATAAAAAAACTTTATGTGCCTGGGTGAGATTGTTGATGCCTGGACCACTGACCGCGTTGTTTGTGGTGTGGAGAAGATCAGAAGGTGCATTTGTATGGGGACAGCAAAATAGTGCCAATGACTTTACAGCCAGGCCTTTTCCCCAATCAATCTCCATCATTCCAAGATATTCTCCATTGCTAATCCTGCTGTCTGTCCCTGTGAATAGTGAGGAGCATATGATAGGAAGATGACATCCGGAGGATGACAGTACCTCCCCACAGCCCACGTCTGGGGCCCCCTGCCTGGGAAAGAATTCACAGAACTGTTCAAAGGAGGAGGTGGATGGCAGTGGTGGGGGGTCCAGGGAAGAGGCTGGGGGAAATTGGAGATTACTGCAATCCACACATTCTGCTTGTACTTCCTGAGAGCTATGAGATGTGATAAACAGATCACTTGAAATAAGGATTTCCTTTACCCTTTAGTTGCTTTGGACTCTTCAAGGACCCCTGCTCCTATGACTTTAGACTCTCCATCTCTGTGCTGGTGATACCCTCAATTTCTATCTCTTCCCAAGTCCTTGCTGCAGAATTCTAGACCCACATCAAGAGGCTCTGCCAGAAACCTCAGGGGATGAGTAAAAATCAGCCTGCTCTAAACCGAACCTGTCATCCTCCCTTTCCATCCACCAGCAATTCTCCCAAACTCTCGACTTTGTTTTAATGGAAAGAAATCATGGAATCATCATTTATCTCTCTTGTCCCCTCCTATAATTTCCAGATAGCAATTTCTACTGATCTGGTCCTTTATTTCTCTATCTCTCTTTGATTAATGGGTGGATAATGACTTATCGCTTAACTGATTTGTGGTTCCAGTTTTGCCACTTTGTAATAGAAACCATGACCTAGGAAGAGTCTTTTGGTGTTTCCAGTATTAATACCCTTTGGTGAAATCTGGATGGGTTTGGTCCAGTATCGATTTTTTTTCCTCCTCCACTTTGTTTCTTACTGCCCCCAATTTAATTAAAGTTTTTATAGCATGTTGTCCATATTACTGCAATGTCCACGGTACTGCCACTTAATTTACTCAACATTCGCTCGATACATATTTATTGTGTGTCTACAACATGCCAGATACTATTCCAGGCATACAGGATACAGTAGCAAACAGGCCAGAAAATCTTCCTGCCTTCATGGAACTTACCTTCAGGTTGGGTGGTAGGGAACAGCTAATGCTTCAAGAATGACCTTTGACACTTAATAAGCCTTTAACAAATTATCTTGATAAAGATAAATACTATGAAGAAAATAAGGGCACCTGGATGGCTCAGTCAGTTAAGTGTCTGCTTTCAGCTCAGGTCATGATCCCAGGGTCCTGGGATGGAGCCTCGCATCAGGCTCTGCACTCAGCAGGGAGCCTGCTTCTCCCTCTCTCTCTGCCCCTTCCACTGCTGTGCTCTCTCTCTCTCTCTCTCTCTCTCTCAAATAAAATCTTTTTTAAAAAAAGAAAGAAAAGGAAACATTCTAATGTATGTATTAGGCAAGGAAGGGAGGCTATTTTAGGTGGTCCAGACAGGCCTTTCTGAGGAGGTCACCTGCTGGAGACCTAAGTGACATGAAGCAGCCCATTGCATGCAAAGAATCAGGGAACATCATCCTAAGAAGAGAGAAGAGCTGGTGCAGAGATTTTTTTTTAATCTTATTTATTTGTTTGAGAGAGAGAGAACATGAGCAGGGGGAGCAGCAGACAGAGGGAGAAGCAGGATCCCACTGAGTAGGGAGCTCAATGCAGGGCTTGATCCCAGGACCCCGGGATCATGACCTGAGCTGAAGGCAAAGGTTCTAATTGGCTTATTTACAGTACAGAAAAGACAGCCAGCCTGTAATACAGTGAGCAAGGGGGCATTTGGCACAAGATGAGGCTCAAGAAACATGTGGGGGCCAGAGTCTCTAGGGCTCTTGTAAGCTGCAGTTAGGAGTTTGGATTTTATTGTAAGCACAAGGGGAAGATATTTCATGGTTTCAAGCCAGTGAGTGACATGATCTTACTTACATTTTTTAAAAAGTTCTCTCTGGAGGCTCTGTGGAGAATTCATTATAGACCCTATAACTAATAATTATATAATAATGATATATAATAACACAGAGGAGCAAAGTACAAGTGGGAAGACTAGTTAGGAGACTATTATCATTGCCTAGGCAAGAGATGATGATGGTTTAGTCCACAGAAGGGATAGATTTTTAAAACGTGTTTTGGGGGTGAAGCCAATAGTATTTGTTTATAAATACAAGAATAGGACATGTTGGGGGACAGAAAGTAAGATCAAGAATGAGGCTGTGGTTTTGGTCTTGGACAAATGGTACCACTTACTTGGATTGGGAAGCATGAGGTGGGATGGGAACAATTTCATGGTGAGGGTGAGAGGGGCAGGGATCAAAAAGTTTTAGGGGCCATGACAAGATTCTGAGATGTTAGTAGACTTCTAAGTGGAGATATAAGTAGATGTTAGGATATAACGGTCCAAAGCTCATTGGAGAGGTGAGAACTAATGATATAAATCGAAGCCTCATCAGCACATAGAGAATTTTAAAAATATATTTTATTTATTTGTCAGAGAGAGTGAGCACAAAGCAAAGGGAGTGGCAGAGGGGGAAGAAGCCTCCCTGCTGAGGAGGGAGCCTGATTGTGAGACTCGATCCCAGGACCCTGGGATCACAACCTGAGCTGAAGGCAGACGCTTAACCAACTGAGTCACCCAGGTGCTCCATCATGTAGAGAATTTTTAAAACTATGAAATTGGGTGAGGTCATTTTATGAGAGACTACTGATACAGAGGGCTTAGAGCTGATACGTGGGGCACAGGTAGAGAAGAAATGGTCAGCCAGGGTGCCTGGCAAGGGATGGGTGGAGAGATCTGAGGAAAACTCGAGAGTGTAGAGTTGTGAAAAGCAAGAGAAGATAGCATTGTAGAAAGAGGACAGAGACATGACTACTGGCTGTGACTCTATGGAGGTCATTGGGGACCCTGACAGGAGTGACCATCACATATTGGGAGAGAGAAAGCTGTCTAGAGCAAGCTGAGATGTTGAGAGGAGTGTAAGTGAGGAAGCGGAAACAAGAGTATAGATGTCTATTTTTTTTTCCTAGTTCTGCTATCAGGGCAGTAGAGAAATATGGGAGGAGGCTGGAAGGGAGTTTGGAGTCAGAGGAGGTTTTCTTTGTTTAATTTTCTTTTCTTTTCTTTTTCGTTCTCTCTTCCTTTCTTTCGGAAAGCAGCAGGCTCTCATTACATATCGTGGAGAGAGAAAGATTGATGATGCACGACAGAGAGACTATGGCAAGACAGATGTCCTTGAAGTGGCCAGAGGGGGTGGCATTTCCTGTGCCCTGCTATCTGAGTGCCTTCCAAAAGGGCAATCTGATGATGCAATTGCTCTGCTCCAAAACTCCCCATGGCTCTCCACTGCCTGCTATATAAACCAAACTTTCTAGAATGGCATCTCAGCCTAGCCCCAAGCACACTTTTCAGCCTGGCTATACCTCAGCAAACCTCTGTACCTATCCTTCATACTTTGTGTGCTCTCCTCTCCAAGACTTTGCTGGTATGCTTTGCCTTCAATTCTGCCTGTTGGAAGCCTCATGCTTCCGTGCCTTCCCCGATGCCCCAGCAAGAAATGATCCTTGGTGCCTATGGCACTTTGCAATTCTTAGACCTGTACAAAAAACTGCAACCATTAGCATTTAGATAATTTCCACTTATAAAGGGTAAGGGTACCTTCTCCTTTCACCTTGTAATTAACACTGTCCTGTCTTACAACAGTTGAGTAGGAGGGTGTGTCTTCTCTCTACCACTAAACCATCACCTCTCTGAAGTCAGGGACCAGACTTCAATCCCCTTTGTATCTCCCAAATGGCACAAGGTAGGTGCTCACTAAATGCTTCAGAGTAATGAAAGCAAGGAGGGGGGGCAAAAGGAGAGGGAGAAGCAGACTGCTCGCTGAGCAAGGAGCCCCATGTGAGGCTTGATCTCAGGACCGAGGGATCATGAGCTGAGCCGAAGGCAGACTCTTAAGGGACTGAGCCACCCAGGTAGACCTGAACCTTGAATTTATGTAAGTGAATCCTTTTTGACCTTCACCCCCAGGACTGTCAGTTTTAAAGTGGCCTGCCTCTCATCCACTAAGGAATATTGATCTTCTACCCCCTTATAGCCAGCTGCTGCAGCACATGTATATTCTAGGGCATGGTTATGCATTACAGCCTAGCACATTGATAACTACATATGGTATATCTGGGATTGCAACATTAGCCAAGTTCTGTCACTTTAAAGGTTATTAACACTGGGAGAGTGCACATGGGAAAGACAGGGGAACAGGATAACTTATAGTATCTCCTATTCATAATAACAAATAGTACTACATAGCACTTACTGCATGCTAGAACTATTCTCAATTTTTAAAATATATTATCTCATCTTCTTTTACAAAACCTCAATGAAGAACTACTATCTATATCTTTATTTACAGATGTGGAAACTAAGGCACATAGAGGTTAAGCTACTTTCCCAAGCCACCCTGATGGCAGGTTGCCGAGCTGAGATTTGGAATCCCCTACCCCATCTGGATTCTGGCTCTGTACGGGGCACATGATTTTATACAATATTGCATACCTTGTCTTTTTAAAAATTTTATTTGAGAGAGAGAGAGATCACGAGAGAGAGCACACGCAGGGGGTGGAAGAAGCAGGCTCCCCACTGAGCAGGGAGCTGGATATAGGGTTTGATTCCAGGACCCTAGGATCATAACCTGAGCCTAACAGACTGAGCCACCCAGGTGCCCCACAACATTGGATACCTTTCTAAACCCTCTAATCTCTATCACTGTGCCCCCATAAGAGTCGTGTGTGATAAAGCTGAGCAAAGACTATGAGGCCATTTTACAGAGGAGTAAACTGAAGCCCAGTGAAGAGAAATGGCTCATTTAAAGTCATGTGTTTACCTGACTACAAGGCTCTTTACTCCTCCCAGAGCAATCCCTCCCCAACACAGTACCACCCCATCTGTTGTAGGGAAAACAAGTGGACCTCCCACCCTTTAGGCCTGAGCCATTTCAACCCTTCCTTTTGTGGACAGCAAGTTTTGAATGTGATGAATGTATATGAAGCACCCCAAATGGTATGCAGCACATAGTAAGCCCTCAGAAAAGGACAATTCCCTCCTTGCCTTCCTCTGTCTCTGCTCCTATACAGCTCTATTTCTCAAGGCTCTCTTCAGATTGAGCAAGTCAGCCAGGGTGGCCCTGGTTAGAAGCAGGACATGAAGTTACAGAGGGAAATGTAGATCGGGAGATGAGAAGGCTAGGTTACCGCAGTTTCATGGTCCAGCAATGGCAGAAACAAAAGCCCGGAAGTGGGGTCAAACGGAGGTGACCAGTGTTGAAAAGTTTCTGCCCACTAGAGCCCTAGACCGGTATCACAGTGCCACTGAGACTCACCCTCCTCCCCAACCCCCAGCCTGTCAGACTAGCCCAGGTCTGGCCCATGGAAACAGTAGCTGGGATGGAGTAAAATTGGCCATGGAGGCCATTGTCTAGAATCATGAGACCTTCGCTTCCTAGAGGAAAATAAATGCTGATCATTCCAACAGAGCCTCCAGAGCTGAAGGTGCGTGACTTGACATGACTGCTGGTGGGGCACACGGCGCTCACTTAACAGAAGAAATCCAACTTCTGTTTAGTGAATCCTGCTTTCCAATTACCTTCCTTTCTCAACTTTCCAATTATCTTCCTTCTCATTATCCTGGGATAACATCAGGCATTCAGTGCAATCACATCACACTTAGGCAGGTAGCAAGTTTAGTGAAATCTCTTATTTAAATGAAAGAGAAATCCATAACCATATGCTTCCACAATTCTTCTCAAATATCAATAACAATACTGTGCTCAAAATGTCAGAAAATATAACGTTTGAAAATAAAAATATAGCATAATCCTGGCAACCCGGCAGTATCTGCCGAGAGCATACTGGAAAGCTTTATATGTTTTGGGCATTTTCCCCATTGCTTGCCCTTGTTGGCCCCTTTCCAGACACCTGTGCCTGACTTTACCTGTAGCATCTGCTGAGGATCCTTGGGAAGAAGAACACCTGAGTTCTGAGATGGAAGTCAATTTCACTGGGGAGGGGAAGAGAGGAAGAAAGGTCTGGGCAGATCTGGGACTGAAGTATCTATACACTGGGCTTCCCTTGCAAAAGCTGTGACCACTAAGAGCTTTCGTGTCATAGACCACAGCCTGAATCTTCCATTTCCATTCAAGCCTCCTCTGCAAGCACTCCTCCCCCCACCGGCCCACAAAAGGCATAATTTCAATGATCCAGCTTAGGTGGGCAATGCCAGAATGGCAGGCTTTCCGGGTGTTTTTGTTCCACTAACCTGCTTAAACACATTCCAAGATCAACTTCTGCTAGTCACAGATGATGGCACAGATGGAGAAATTAACACGCATGTGTAAATACACTTAAGAACTCTGATACGTAGATTCTCCAGAGATGCACCTGAGGGACTGTGACTACAGTGTGAGAGGGGACAGTCGACCAGAGTCAGGCCACCACAGTAGCCAAGAAGGCACCCAAGTATCCACCAATGATCAGGTCCCGCTCTGACCCTGGTCTCCCTCTTTCTAAGATAGCAACCATGGTGTGACCAGTGTACTTGGACAGGAAGGAAAGGAAAGGTCCAGGAACCTTGACATCATGGCTTTGGAAGAGTTGCCAACCCTTTTTCTAGGGCTTCTTATACAAAGCAGGGTGGCCAAAGACTAAATGAAGAAAGCACATCTCGCCTTTGGGGAATGCTGTGGGGCAGTAGGGGTAGCCACTGAAGGAAAAGCAGACGCCACCATGGGCCATCCTCCCAGCATTTATCAAGAGTTGGTGGTAGCATGTCAGGGGAATAACACTCCTCCATTTTTCGGTAATGTGACAGTGAGACAGCAGTGGGATATCTGGTGGAAACCCAGGTTCTCCTTGGAGCTCTGTCATTAATACACTGTGTGGTTCTGGGCAAGCAAATTCAGGAAGTTTCCTCATCCACGAAGTGTATGTAGCTTTAGCCTCCCAGTCCACCTGTCAACTTCAAAGCATGACGACAGAATTGCATGCCATATACTTTGGTTTCTTCTAAGTGTTGAAATGACCCAAAATCTCTGGACAGATTGTGTTGTTGAAAATCTTCTTCAAGCCAATAAATAATTAACAAGGCAGTGAGTATTTAGGACACAACTCAAGTGATAATAGGAACCTAGAAATATGACTAGGAAGAGAGGAATCTTCTTTTGCCCTGAGGTTATCTTCCAGGGCCTGAAAATTGTAACTTTCCTGTTGAAAGCCCAGAGAAACAAACCTTCAAGGGGAGCAGAAATGAAAGCACACATACAGTGAGGTATCTGGTAGGAAACTCTCCCCCAAAGAAATTGAGGGCTCCAAATAATTCTACTTGCAGGATAAGGGTGAACCACATAGGACTCATGTGGACTTGTAGCCTGAGTTCATTATTGTCCAGGAAGGCTCAAGTCTCAAGATTAAATGGTTGCAGACAAACAGCACCCCAGGATCCTGGCCAAAGCAAACACAGATTCCCTCTCCTAAAAAAGAGAACGTTATCTTGGACCTCTAATGATTCCTCTAAATAATTTTTCAAGTACAATGACTGGCACAGGAAGATGACCAGATACATACAGAAATAAGGTACCATGTCCACGAAGCTGCTAGAAAAAAAGCAAACGGACCTATAGAGACTTCAGATATTGGACATATCAGAGACAGACTGTAAAATGATTCTGTATTTAAAGAAATGTCAGACTGTTCTAAGGTCCTGATGTTATCCACGAACAGCATAAAAATATAATTTAAAAAAACTATGAAACATTAAAGAGGCACGCTCTAATCTTCAGGTAATGACTAAATGAATATAAAGAGTGTTAAACTTCCAGGGGTGCCTGGGTGGCTCAGTAGGTCAAGTGTCTGAATCTTGATCTTGGCTCAGGTGGTTTTCTTGAAGTTGTGAGATTGAGCCCCATGTTGGGCACTATGCTCAGCCCAGAGTCTGCTGGAGATTCTCTCTCCTTCTCCCTATACCCCTCTTCCCACTCTCTCTAAATAAATAAATACAACCTTAAAAAAAAAAGGAGTGGTTATCTTCCAAACAAGTAGAGGGAGGGATAAAGTGATAAAAAATAAAATGAATGCCAAAAAAGGCAAGAAGAAAAGAGAAAAGAGACAGAAGGACAAGTAGAAAGCACAAACTAAGTTGGTAGGTAGTCACAATGGATAGGGTACACGCAAGTGCTAGGGCAAAGTCCACCATGGTTAATGAATGGAAGAGATTCTCTTTATTTGGAAACCTTATTCACAGTAAGCACTGAAGCATCCTTTACTTTGAGCTTTTACTTCTTAAATGTTCTATGGCTGGGATGTGGGGTGGCAGAGTGGCTGTTCACTTTGAGCCTCAAAAGAAACCATGACTGATTCAAAACAAATCAGAACACAGAAGATAGATGTAGCCTTTCTTCTTTGGTCCAGTTTCCTGAGACCCAGGGGAGAATGACGCTAAGAGCATGGACCCAGGTACAGTCAGGGGCCTGGGCAGGGCCTGGGCAGGGGGAGGAGTAAGGTGGGACAAAATTAAAACTACCACAGATATCATAAATTGCTCATTTGGACACTTGGCCATTCAGTAATTTAACATTCAATAAATTCATGTTTGGAGACCTGGCTTTTAGTACATGACTCTAGAACTATTTGCTATAGACTGGCAACGTGTGGATTTCCTTTGTCTCTTATTCCAGGGACATGGGGAGCAGCACAAAGGACTAGGGATGACTAGCGGGGCTGGCTTCATAGGTGTGCCTGCACAGTGCAGCTCTGCTCTCACTGCCTTGAAATTCTTGATTTTTAAGACAGCAACATCACATTTCTATTTTACACTCAGCCCTGCAAATTACATAGCTGGTCCCAAGAGCTCTAGTGGTAAGTGGGCAGCAGCCAAAGGTGAGGATAAGGCCAAGAGCCACTCACAGAACTCATCCAATGTAATAGTTCATGAAAACTCCAAGCCTAAGGCTCAGAGGATGCCCCATAGGTGACAGAAGCAACTCAGGATGTGTTGAGCAGAAGTAGTGACTCAGGCACCAGGGCATCCATCAGGAACTCTTTGAGGGGTATTTTACTAAGACTACATGTCTCATCAGCACTGATTCTAGACCAGGAACTGGGCTAAGCCCTTTGCATATATTATCTAATTAATTCCTTAACTACGAGCAGGGTACTATCCTAGGTGCTATGGGGGAACACAGAAACTCTTTTTAAAATTCCCTTTCAGAGACACCTGGGTGGCTCAAGTCGGTTAAGCATCTGCTTTCAGCTCAGGTCATGATCTAAGGGTCCTGGGATGGAGTCCTGCATTGGGCTCCCTGCTCAGCAGGGAGTCTGCTTCTCCCTCTCCCTCTGCCCCTGTTCATGCCCTCTCTCTTTCTCTCTCAAATAAATAAATAAAACCTTTTTTAAAAAAATCCCCTTTCAGGGATGAGCTTACAGTCCAGTTGGATGGAGGCATCTAAGCACTGGCAACACTTGAAAAGGCTGATGTGTTTAAGTGTTTCAGTGTGTGATGGGTCTGTGCAGTAATGCAATCAGAGTTCGAAGAAGGAGAGTCCATTGAGTTGGGGTGGTCAGAGAATGTTTCTTGAAGAAACTGAGGCTTGAGATGGGTCTTGAAGGAAAGGAAAGTCCTCGATGAATGGGTAAGGGGGTCAGGAACTCTGAGCAAGGAGAACTAACTCTATGGGAGAGAGGCGGGGAGTAGACACACTCTTGGCATAACAGGAACTGGAGGTAGGATGACATTGAACAGTCTTGTTGAAACAGATGGTACAGAAGGTAGAGCGAGGGGAGCAGCCAGAGCTTCTGCAAAGAGAAAGGTGTGGAAGGTCACCAATGCCATGATTTTGAGTTGATTTATAGAACATGGGAGGGGAAAAGCAGCAAAGGTTTTGGGAAGCAGAGGAGTGGCACAGGAAGGGCTATTTGGGGAAGCTGGACCTAGTGGAAAATATATGGGGTATGGGGCAAGGTGAGTGGTTCTGGGGCTCAGAGAGTTCAAAGTCTCTCTGAGGGTGTCTGGCCACACTGTACCCCAAACATTCCCCCAGGACTGACCCTGAGGGCTACCACCCGAGAGGACAAAGTGAGAACAACTCTTTATGCTCCAGTCCCCTCTGCTCCTCATCCCTTCCCAGCAAGGGCCCGTCTGGACCCTCGCTCTTGCCTCAGTGCCTATGCAAACACCAATAAGTGCCAAAGTGTTGCCATAGAAACCATTGCTTCATCTTTTTTACGGAATGCTCTGCAGCCAAGAGGCTTCCTACTCTGGGAAGCTTTTTGCAAATATTTGAAGAAAGTGGCAAATGCGTCAGCCATGAGTGTATGTGTAGGACTGGCTAGAGGGGTGGGGGGGCTGGAAGGAAGAGGCCATGTCATGGTACAGGCTCCAGCAGGGAACTGACTCGGCCATGGGGCCCCTGGAAGACAATTACCTTTTGTTTTTCTAAGGTTTTATTTATTTATTTTTTTTTCCATTTTATTTATTTTTTCAGCGTAACAGTATTCATTCTTTTTGCACAACACCCAGTGCTCCATGCAAAACGTGCCCTCCCCATCACCCACCACCTGTTCCCCCAACCTCCCACCCCGGACCCTTCAAAACCCTCAGGTTGTTTTTCAGAGTCCATAGTCTCTTATGGTTCCCCTCCCCTCCCCAATGTCCATAGCCCGCTCCCCCTCTCCCAATCCCACCTCCCCCCAGCAACCCCCAGTTTGTTGGGTTTTATTTATTTTAAGGGTAAGATAAAGAGCGCAAGCAGAGGGAGGGGCAGAAGGAGAAAGAGAGGGTATTTCAAGCAGGCACCCCACGGAGCATGGAACCAGACAAGGGGCTTGATCTCATGACCTTGAGATCTTGATCTGAGCTGAAATCAAGAGCTTAATTAATTGAGCAACCCAGGTGCCCCAAGACAATTACCTTTTAAAGCCACAGTGCCTTTAGGTCCTAGGCTGGGCTCCCAACAACGCTTTACCTCTTTCCACTACCACCGGATTGTACCCCAGGGCCGTACTGTCTCAATCCCATCCACCCATCTTGGGAGATCACTGGTGACATTCCAGACTTGCCTATGGTACATCTTAGAATGATGGGAATAAAAGCTACTAGAATTGCATGGAACACAACAGGGCTGAGAGTTGCAGAGGGGAAAACATCCATAAGGATAATAACCAGAAATAAATTCCCGTTTATTCTGTGCAGGGCACTACCCTAAGCACTTTAGAGGAGTTTCCTCACTTAATTTGCACGATACCCTCCAAGTTTGGTCCTATGAGCCTCAAGGGGCTAAATGACTTTTCCAGACACTCAGAGGAAATAGGTCATAGAACTGGGAGGGTGAGCCAGGATGTGTATATTCCTAATCACCCTGCCACACCACTTTTCTTTTTTCTCTTTTCAATAATGGTTTTATTGTGTAATATAGTATGCATTAAAAAGTGTATGGAAGGGGTGCCTGGGTGGCTTAGTTGCTTAAGTATCTGCCTTCAGCTCAGGTCATGATCCAGGGTCCTGGGATTGAGTCCCACATCAGGCTCCCTGCTCAGTGGGGAGTCTGCTTCTTCCTCTGCTTGCCACTCCCCCTCTCTTTGCCTCTCCCTTCACTCATGCTCTCTCTATCTCTTTCTTATATAAATAAATGAAATCTTTTTTAAAAAAGTGTATAGATATATTTCCCTGATACCAAGTGATGTTGAGCTTTTGTTCATGTGTCTGGTGTGTGTGTGTGTGTGTGTGTGTGTGTGTGTGTGTGTGTGTGTGTGTATTTTAAATAGTTATAACTATTTGCTTCTGGTAATTAATCTGTAATGACAGCAATGATGATTATAATAGTTAACATTCACTAGGCAATTAGTTTTTGCCAAGATGAGTGCTAAGTGCTTTACCTACATTCTATCTTATGTGATTCTCAGAATAACCCAATAAATCAGGGACTTTTATCATTTCTATTTCCAAGAAGAGGGAAATGAGGGTTGGAGAGGTTAAGTAACTCATCTGATGGAACTTGGCGAAGCAGAAACACGGACCCAGACCGCTCGGATTCTGAGGCCATCCTGCCATTTGCTGGGGCTGAGTAGCCTTCTCTCTGGACCTAGGTTGAGGTATCTAGTGCAGGCAAAGCTCCACTCTCCACCACTCTGGTGGTGTCTTGAAGACAATTTTTCCTATACCCTTTATCCCGGAGTGGTTAAGAACTCTTAGGGTCCCGGCCATACTGTAACATGCAGGATGGTGCCCTGGATTCTCAGGGTCTGCAGGTTTGCCTCAGCCAAGACCCTAACAATTATGAGTCTCCCAGTACCCCTTTTTAACCTGCAGTGCTCCCCACCTTGGGCTTAGTTGCTTTGGCTACTTTAGGGAAATTCATTCACCTATGTCCTCATACCTTGCCTTGACTTCCCATTTGTGTTTCGGCCCAGGTCAGGGCTGGGGAAACTGACACTCAACCTCCAATCATGCAGAAGCCACATCTATGTGGGCTGCAATCTATTTGGTTCTCCAAGTGAGAAATCTTCTCTGCCCCAGCTCTCCCATGGCCCTTGGCCTACGTGGTCTGTGAAAGCATGAGCCTGGTGTGCTGAGCTGAGGAGCTCCAGCGTCTGCCGAGCAAACATCTACTGGAAGCGTACCTCTTCTGGGCTTTAGTGAGTGGCAGCTGGTGGGCAGTGGATGAATGGATGCTATTTCCTGCCCAAATAAGAGGCTAAAGTCAAATGGCAGATGCAGATACAGCTAGGTCAGATATAAAATTGACAAGCTGACTGGGCATCAGTTTTATGACGTGAGGCGTCCTCTCACTGAATAGCAGCAGGAAACTTACAAAGGAGAAGACTGTAAATTGGCAAGGGACATCCAGCCCCTTAAATGCAACAGTTTCACCAAAAGCCTCTTGTCAATCGCAGCTGTCCATGATCTTACCAGGTGGCTGAAAGTAAAACCAGCTTTCAGAGTAGCAGTTGCTCTGCAAGCATGGGAAGGATGGCTGGTTGAGTCTGCCCTTCCTGCTGCTGAATTTTGTGGAGTGATTTAAGAATATCATCCAAGGGGGCACCTGGGTGGCTCAGTCAGTTAAGTGGCTGCCTTCGGCTCAGGTCATGATCCCAGGGTCCTGGGATCGAGCCCCGCATTAGGCTCCCTGCTCAGCCGGAAGCCTGCTTCTCCCTCTCCCACTCCCCTGCTTGTGTTCCCTCTCTCTCTCTGTCAGATAAATAAAATAAAATCTTTAAAAAAATATCATCCAAGGAAACACAAGCTCAAAAGAGAATGAGAGGCATGAGGAAGAAAACTCTCCTAAATTCTGGCTTCACCTGGGTTAATCCCAAGTGTTCTTGGCTCCTGACTAGCTGGGTGACCCAGGAGGCAAGTCACAGAACTCCTGATCAGAAACTGATGGCAAAGTCCACCATGTCCAGTCCTCTCCTGGTGTTTTAATATATTTAATACCACCTGCCTCTATTGGCATCCTGGAAGTGACAGGAAAGTTGCTAAACATCAAAGCATTTCCTCTAATTCTTTCTTTCTTTCTTTCTTTCTTTTCTTTCTTTCTTTCTTTATTTCAGAGAGAGAGAGAGAGAGAGCACAAGCGCAAGGTGGGGGGAGGGGTGTATAGAGGGGAAGAGAGAGAGAATCCCAAGCAGACTCTGTGCTGAGTGAGGAGTCCAATGTGGGGCTTTATCTCATGACCCTGAGATCACAACCTGAGCAGAAACGAACAGTCAGACGTTTAACTGACTGAGCCACCTAGAGCCCCAATTTCCTCTAATTCTTAATGAGGTCTCAATTTATCAGTTTTGTTACTCAATAAGCACTTATATTCTGCTTCACATATTTCAGATACTGATCTAAGCAAATCACAAGTATTAAATGATTTTGTCTTTAGAACAACCCTATGATGTAGGTACTATTATTATCTCCGTGTTGCAGGGGAGGAGGCTGAGTGTCAGAGAGGCTAAAATATTCAAAGTTATGCAGCTGGAATATGGCAGAGTCAGGACTCTTACCCAGGCAACGTGGCTTCTGGCTGTATGTGCTTAACCACTATACTATGGAAAGCTCTTTTATTGGGCTGAAACCCATTTACCTTTTTGTAATTTGCACCACATTTGTCCCAGGACTTACTCTTTCTGGAGCCCCACATATTTAACCTCAGAAAGACCTCTTAATACGCTTGAGTACAAAGCAGGTTAGGTTGCTGGGGCCACTGCTTTACCAATGACAGGGCTAGTACTCCAGCCCTAGCAGGCAGAGGATGGCAGGGTACTTGACCATCAAAGAACCAGACCCACAGAAGGAAAGGAATTCCTCCAAAGTCAAAGAGTGCATTGATAAAAGAGTTTGAACTTGATTCTGTGTTTAGATTGCATGTCAATGTCCTTTGTGTTACTGTCCCTGAGGCTACTTTGATCCTTGCCTCCTGCCCCTCAACACATATATTATTATCGTTGATATAATCATAGCTATCATCCAACGAGTGCTTACCTATTCTGTGCCTCATGCTATGCACATATTATGTCACTTAATCCTGAGAACCAGCTCTACCCTGTGAGATAGGTACAACTGTCATCTTTTTTTTCCAGAAATAGAAGTGGAAGCATAGGGGGGAGGAGTCCAATAATTTGCCAACAGCCAAACAACTAGTAAGCTGCAGAACTTGGATTTGAAATCAGATCTTTCTGTCACCAGAGTCTAGACTCTTAATCACTGTCTTAAAGGTCTCTCCAGAATAGTCACAAGAAACCTAGGGCACCTTGTGAACCCCTTGTTGAAAGGGAGATTATTAAGGCATAAGACCTATGAATACTTATAGATATCCCATTTCTGATATAATCAGGTAATTTTTTAAAATAGTAAAGAAGAGTTTGAAAGAAAAAAAAAGAAAGAAGGTAGTCAGCTTCTTAACTTGGGTAATAAAACATGAGGCTATAACCATATAATACATAATTCTCAGGAGGAGAGTCGTACTTGCTTTAATATTACTACTAAGTGTTTGTTTCTCAGCACCTACTATGTGCCAAGCACTATATTAGGAATATAGCAGACTTAAACTGTTTGCTACTTGATGTTTCTGGCCAGAGTTATGCTGAATCTCAATGATAAACAGGAAGACAATATCTACTCTACTTCTGCCCAGAACTGAAATACCTGCTTTTCCTTGAGTGGTAAAAGCCACAATACCAAGGAAAGACCATTCTTTTAATAAACAAGGGATGTGGGAAGATTTTAAAAGCCATCCATACCAACCCAAACACTAAGTGGAAATCTTCTCATTTTCAAAAACACTTGCAGGGAATAAACAAGATGAAAAAAAAGAAAAACAGTCACGACAAATATCACAGGGGGTTGAACGCTTGCATATATAGAAAGCGTGCACATTTGTTAAGAAAATACTAAGACTGTAATGGTTAAATTGGTAAAAGATACACTTTTCGAAGGAGAATCTATAAATGACTAGTAAATTCATGAAAAGGCTCAATCTCGCCTACCAAGAAAATGCATAAGGATCAAGCAACAGTCAGATACAAATTTTTCTCATCAAATAAACACGAATTTTGTTCTATTTTTTTTTAAACAGTGGACTCAGTGTTGGTAAAAGTGTCCTATGGACACCTATACATGACTGGTATGAGCTGGACAAGCTTTCTGGACATTTAGTAATAAGTATCATAAGCCTACAACATGTGTAGACCTTTACCATATAACGGTTTGCTTTAGGTGTATGGGAGGAAGCCGCTATGGCTCACAGGCCCACCTACCTACTCAAAACACACACAGCACAGACTTGGGCAGTCAAGCGTAGCCTTGCATAACTCTTGGTGTCTCAACCAAATTTGACTGTGGTCAATGTTTACAGCCACCTGCTTCAGCAAGTGTCCTGCAGTGAGTAAGTGTTCAAGGAATGGTTGCCTAGAGATCACTGAACTTGTTGAGTTCACCCCATTGAGTTGGGGTGGTCAGAGAATGTTTCTTGAAGAAACTGCAGCTTGAGATGGGTCTTGAAGGAAAGGAAAGTCATGCAGATGATGATACACTGGGAGCACAAGCTCCATGTTTTATGTTGTGCAGGGAGAAGCATGGGCTCCGGCATTAGTTCTTCCACTGACCATTGATGGCCATTTGGCTTTGGGGAGTTACTTAACTCTATTTCAATCTCCTGACCTGTGACTCGGACCTGGTTTCATTCACCTCTCAAGATGACTTGAGACTGAGGCTCTGCCAGTTCCAAGCTGTTGGCTTCGTTCACCTCGTTGATCATGAAAAAGCTACTTAAGCCTCTCTCGGGACTTTGGTTCTTCAACTATTTAATACTTCCCTCATAGGCCTGAAGTAAAGACAGAATGACAGGCTGCACAGAAAGAGCTTAGCACTGTGCCCAACAGAGAGTAAGAGTAATAATAAATGAGGGAGGCTAAAACATAATGTTTTAGAGTTGCACTGCATTGAAAATTCTATTTTTAAAGCATTTTCTTTCCATTTTTTTCCCTGTCTTTCTAGGAAAGCCTGAAAACATCTAGCTAATAATGTCTCACAGCTGTGACCACAACCTCCGCCTGCTGGCACACCACACCATCTCCACCCCACTTGCATACCAGGCACTGTTCAGTCCCCAGCACGGTGTCAGCTATCCACAGTAAAGAACAACAGGTAGCTTGAGAAAATTCAGCCAATGGCTTGTAAGGCCCTCTGGGCATCAGAGTGGCTATTTAATGGTGAATAAACTGAGGCTTAGAGATTTAGGCAATTCCTGCTGAATGAAGAGGCTGAAAGAGAGGTGGAATTCCTTGCCCCTTGTTGACCACAATTCCAGACATTAGCATAGCACTCTGTGTGTCAGGATGCTTTCCTGACATCTCAGTTGAGCCTCTCAACAAGGCTATGTGGTTGGCAAGGCAGATACCACTACTGCCAATGAAAAGGTGAGTGAGTAACGCTTAGAGAAGGACAGCCTTTCCTAAGTCAGATGATTAGTTAGCAACAGAGGAGAAATTAGAACCTAGGTCTCTGCTCCGGTAGTCTGGAGTTCTTTCTACTACACTCTAAGTCCTGGCACAACTGTCAAGGTCAATTTCTTTTTTTTTTGTTTAAAGAGAGAGAATGTGGGGAGGGGCAGAAGGAGCAGGAGAGAGAAAGAATCTCAAGGAGGCTTCATGCTCAGCACAGAGCCTAGCGTGAGGCTCAACCTCATGACCCCGTGATCATGATCTGAGATGAAACCAAGAGTCAGACCCTTACTGACTGAGCCACCCAGGAGCCCCTCAAGGTCAATTTCAAAAGAGTGCAGCACCTCATATAGGTCATCCAGGGAAAAGGAGTAAATCACTGGTGATGGTAAGCCCACACATTAGCCCCCACTCTAATCTACTTGCCTTAACCTGGGAAATGGCCAAAGAACTGAAACGAATAGATCCATGGCATAATAAGTGGTTGTCCAAAAGATCAGCCAAAGAAGCTTATGTAAAAATTGGATTTTATACATTGTTGGAAAGGGGATAGTGGAGAAATGACAATGTGATCATTGAAGCATCTGGCTTATGGAAGGTGACCTCCAATTGCTCACAGGATCATTTTCAAAAAATCTCCTCTGGCCTTTCAGCTTTCTCTCCATCTTCTTAAAGGCTTTCTTTTGTGTGTGTGTTTGCACATACTGTCTCTCTCTCTTTTTCTCTTTCTCTCTGCTAAATGTTCTATAAATATTATCTTACCTATTCCTTATGACTCTGTGAGGTAACTATTACCATCATTCCCATTTTACAGATTGGCAAAAGGATGCTTAGAGCAATTAAATAAGCAGACCAAGGTCACCTAGTTAATGTCACAGCCCAGACTGAACCAAAATATCCAGCTCCAGAGCCCATGACTTAAACATTACACTACATTTCCCTGAATGGATACAGGAAAATGGATGCCCTCCCAACCCCTGCCAAATAAGGTATAATTACTAAAACCTCTTCAGAGTATTTTTATACTTTTTACTTTGTTTCATCATTATAGCAGGTATTTTTAGACCCCATCCTATGGTAAGGAAAGAGAAAGGAAAAATCCTCAAGTTTCCACATCTAACTAACAGCAGAGCCACAATTAGAAGACAAAATTCTAGGCTCCCAGTAACGTGCTCTTTCCATTATACTATGTTCAACATCCCCAGACATGGATCCTGATGCTCCTTAGTATCCCTAACAAATGCAGCATGGGCTGGACTTGGTGACTTGCTTCTGCTTTTTTTTTTAAGATTTTATGTATTTATTTGGGATAGAGAGCACAGGTAAGAGAGAGAGCACAAGCCGGGGAAGGGGCAGAGGGAGAGGGAGAAGCAGACTCCCTGCTGAGCAGGGAAGCCCAATGCAGGGCTCAATCCCAGGACCCCAGGATCATGACTTGAGTCAAAGGCAGACACTTAACAGAGCCACCCAGGTGCCACTGGACATAGTGACTTGCTTCTAAGGGACAGAATATGGCAAAAGTCATGGGATGTCACTTCAATGATTAGGTTACCAAAGACCCAGTGCTCTCTCTTCATTGCCTTTTTGACTTGAACATGTTGGTGAAGTAAACTTCCATACCAAAGAAGTCACACAGCAGGGAACTATGGGCAGCCTCTGGCCAGCAGCTGGCAAAGAGCTGAGGCCCTTAGTAAAACAACCTGCAAGGAACTGAATCCTCCTAACAACCACGTGAGTGAGCTTAAAAGTGGACTCTTTCCTCATTGAGCTGTGACAGGACTACACCCCTGGCTGACACCTTGTCTATAGCCTTGTTAGTGATCCTGCTAAATTACACCTGGGTTCCTGACCCACAGAAACTTGGAGATGATACATGTGTGTCGTGTGAAGCCACAAAGTTTTGAGGTGATTTGCTACATCACAATCGGTAATTAATACAATATGATTCCAGCTAGCAGCTTCATCCAACTTCTGCTTATTCATAGCCAAACAAATCCATGGCACAGCTCTTGAGAGGGCTGAGAAAAAAAGATCTAGGCAAGCTTTGGAAATCCAGAGTAGAGCTGTGAATCTGAGTCCTATCTCTTGGCCTTCTTCAGTGTTTCCTCTGCCTGTAAGTTCTGATCGCCATGGTCTAAGGTGGTACACGGTAATCTAGGGCTTCTCCTTCTCCACTGGACACTGAGTCCTGGATTTCTCATTGCCCAGCTTATGTTCAAACCAAGTGGTTGGCAACATCAGGTCACTGTCATCTCGGGGAGCCCCATAATTTCCCCCCCTTAGGGTTTCCCACAGAACCCAAGCTACCATGCCAAGCTGTCTCCATCCTTGCAACAGTAGCTGCTTCCCCAGCCACTGCCCCAACCACAGTGCTATTTTGGAATTTCTAACTGAGTGTGGGCTGGAGTAAGTGAGGGGTTTTGACAGACTCCCTAAAAGCAATTAGCCAAATGGGAATCACTTACGCTCAATTTTCAAATGGCTAATTTGGTGTCGGGGAATCTTCCTCAAAAGGCGTGGGTGGCAGACATCCCAGCATGTCCTGGAACTATTTAGCTAGATAGCTTAGACAAGGGAGTTGCAGTCCCATGTGCTGGGAAAAGTCTTACCAAGGGGATCCACCCAACGTCTTCCTCTGCCGGCTCGGGGGTCTCTAAAATATTCGAGACAAACCAGGATGAATTACTTTTCATCATGTCAGCAGAAACAGAAAGGTAACTGCAGGCCAGTGAGGGCCCCTACAGCTCGCCAGCAGTGCCTGCAAGGTAAGGGTCCTCCACCCCCAACCCTTACGCCTATGTGTCATGAATGCCTGTGTGTGTGTTAGTGTCCATAGTTATGGGGAAAGGAGGACGGAAAGAAGGGCTATAGCACAATTGTGAATGTACACTCCCCACAGACACGCATGCTGGACCAAGTACCACCTCTCCCAAGAAGAAGGGGGATGTGTATAAAGATTGGACTCTTCAGAGTCCGTGTGACATGCATGTGTCAAGGGCAGTGGCCATGAAGACTGTGGATATATATGGCCCTTTTGTGTGTAGAGGGAAGCTGTGAGTAAGAGTTCCACCGAGCTCTCCCTATGCAGATTTGGGATATTTCAGGGTCAACATACTTAAATCTGGTGATAATAAACCAAGTCACAATGGGACTATGTACATATGTATAGCAAGTCTCAAATTCTCAGGGTGAGTCATTCACTGACGAGTGTGTGCATCAGTGCACCTTCTTGCCCATTAGTAATGAGGGAAAAGAAGACAAGTACATGAGCACAGAAGACAGAAACTGACAATGAGGCCATGAAGAGCCCTTTAAGAAGAGGATAAGGAAGAAGATCTGGCTCATTAAGTATCTACCTCATTAGGGCCTGAGCTGTCAGGGAGCTGAACCAAACCACTTCATTTCCTTGACAGTTGAGCCAATCTCCCTCCCTTCTCCCTCCACTTTGGTAATCAGGAGAAAGGGAACTGGAGCAAAAGTCCATACCCCCACCTCGCCCCATGAAATATACATGTCCTCCATTCCTCCTTCTTTTCTAACACGCATCTGTGAATACCTCCCTAGCCTGGGCTCAGCATTGGGGAGTCTTGTGTTTGTTTTTCACTATCTTCACTTGATCTACATGAGTACAATGTTCACAAAGGCATCCAGGAAGAAGAATGGTTAAATGCAATACGGTGAGCCACCCAAATCTCAGTTTCTGACTGTTCCCACAATAACAAGAGCATTGGCTACAAGTCAAGCAATAAATGGATTATCTTGTACCCAGAGGTCTGGCGTCCTAAAAAAATCAGGCTTGGCGGAAAACCACAGTTGCTCACATAATGTTCCTTTCTTGCCTGTAGTTACACAAATGCAACCCAGTTTTAATGGTCTTCAAGAGCACTGATTCAAACATTTACAAGCTCAGGCAAGTTTCTGGATAAAAGACACCAACATGGTGGCCAAAAAGAAATGTGTTACTCTTTACTTTTTAGAATAATAAATTACAGCAAATCCAATGTTGGGCCTCTTTATAATTTTTGGGCCACAGACTTCCATGGCAGTCTGATGAAACCTATGGATCCCTCCAAGAAACAATGTTTTTAAATGTGTAAAATTAAACACATAGGCTTACCAAGGAAATCAACATATTGAAATATATTATAAATATATTACTATAATACTCTTTAAAAATGTATATATACTCATATATGTTCTATATGGGCTATAGTCATATATGTGCTTCTTCATTAACACACTGAATGAGGTTTTGCCGCCAGTCTCATAACTAATGTAATTGCAGAAAAAGTTAACTTTCAGTTAGAGATTAATGAAAACAATCCAAGTTCATGGACCCCTGAATTATTCTAACCACATATCACTATATGGTTAAATTCTTTTGGGGGAGGGGGATAGAGGGAAGGAGAAAAAGAGAGAGAGAAAGAGAACACTGAAGCTGAAAATAAGGTTGTGTTAGCAACCACTAAATAAGAGAATGTTCTGACCACTGCTGAAAAGTCAAAGGAGGCTGAGAATGACAGCTGTTGTGTTAGAGGAAAAAAGAAATGACAGCAAGGGAAAAAAAAACAACAACAAAGGAAAAGTTGACCCCACCTCTGATTTGGTTCACCAAATGTTTGGGAATCAGAAGTGCTTCGGTCATAGATATTTATAGCCACAACAGTAACCGAGCAAAATGATGGACCAGCGTCAATGGGAAAAGGTTAAAATATATTGTGCTAATTTGTTCTCTGCTGAGTGAAACCTTTCATTGTTTTCCCTCTCTATACTTACTGGAGGAAGCTTCATCCTCTTGGGTTGGCCTCCAGGGATTCCTAGTACTTCCCTCCTAATAGCCTTCTCTGAGTTAGAGAAGTTTATCACCCACTCTAGGCTCCCCCAGCCCTTTCTATCTACTTGAATCTAGTACTCACTCACTGTATTACAGTTCCCTGTTACACATATGTATCTCTCCCACTGGACTGTGAGCTCCCAAAATATTGGAGCTTATGCTATACTTGTCTCACAGTAGGTATCAATTTGTATAGGTTGCACATGTATGCTAATGAGTGAAATGTCTTGTTTCCAATGGATGAGCCATTTCAAACAGTTTCTTTGACCATATCACTAGTTCACTTTGCAATCTGGTTGGGGCAAGGGTGAAGATGCGTTCTGTGGAGTTAGATTTTTACCAGACACCCAACTTACAGGACAATGGAGAGTTCGGCTGACCACAAAATGACTTGTAATTTAGCTTAAACATTCACAGTAAGAATTACCGTCATTCAAATGTATTGAAAATAAGTTAAGATGCAGCATTTGCACCACTGTTAGGAGCTTTTAAAACCTAATGAAGAGTGGCAAATTACCAGGAAGTGTTTCATGTCTTGAGGCAGGTCTACCTGAACTTCAAAAACAATCAGGAAAGAAGCAAATCAAGTTAAGATTTTGTCCTTTGTCTCAGTCCAGTTCCCATCCATCCATCCATCTATCCATCCATCCAACATCTTTTCAGCTCTATTTCCAACATCTATCCATCCATTCATCCATGATCTATCCACATATCCAATACCCCTTCATTCATCCACCTGTCCATCTATTTATTTAGCCAACATAGGCAGCCAGGAAGTTTAATCTTCTTAGAATCTTAAAGGCAAATGAACTCTACAGTGAATCTAGCTCTTAAACTGAGCGTCATGTAAAATTCTGGTGGGGAGTATGGAAATCGAATATTTTTTAAGATTTTATTTATTTATTTGAGAAAGAGAGAATGATAGAGAGAGAAAGAGGGGGGAGGGCCAGAGGGAAAAGCAGACTCCCCGCCAAGCAGGGAACCTGATACAGGACTCAATTCTGGAACTCCAGGATCATGACTTGAACCCAAGGCTGTTGCTTAACCAACTGAGTCACTCAGGTGCCCTAGAAATCTAATTTTAGCAAATGTTTAGTTGAGATAAGCAACCCCTCTCTTAAAAAGTTTCCTGGATCTTCTCAGTCTTGCTTTTCAGTCTCACTGCAAATTCTCAATATTCTCATACATCATTCCTATCATTCTTCTACACAAGGTTTCTCCTCAGTGAACACTGGTAAGGATTTGGGGGGAGGGGTGGAGAGATTTCCTCCTCAACATGAAGGTGGGAATTCTGCTATAGTCTTTTGATAAATGTGGAGAAAAGAGAAGGAGTTTTTAGGGAGAATTTGAAAAAACCAAACCTTGCCCTAAAACTCAGCTCTTTCCCAGGTGCCTGGATGGCTCAGTCAGTTAAGTGTCCAACTCTTGATTTCAGATCTCAGGTCATGATCTCCAGTTCGTGTGAGGTTGAGCCTCACATCAGGCTCTCTTTGCTGAGCATGGAGGCTGCTTGGGATTCTCTCCCTGCCCCTTCTCCTACCCCTTCCTCTTTAAGGAAAAATAAATAAAAGAATAAATCCTTTAGAAAATACAGAGTGGAGTTACAAATCAAAATTACAGCAATAATGTTTTTTTTTAATTTGTCCATGTGTTTACTTTTACTGGAGATCTTTCTATTTTTCTATGGCTTCAAATTACTGTCTAGCGTTCTTTCATTTCAACTTGAAAGACTTCCTTTAGCAGTTCTTTTAGGTCAGGTCTAGTGAGAATAAATTTCCTCAGCTTTTGTTTGTCTTGGGCATGTTATATTACGTTCCCCATTTTTGAAGGACAGTTTTGCTGGATATAGAAATCTCAGCTGAGAGTTTTTCTTTCAGCACATTAAATATACCATCCTTTGATCTTCTGGACTATGATGTTTCTGCTGAGAAATCTGCTGATAGTATAATGGGAAATCCCTTATATATTATGTCACTCTTCTCTTGCTACTTTCGAGAGTCTCTTTGTCATTCTCTTTTTGCTGTTTGAATATAATGTACCTCCATATGGGTCTTTTTGGGTTTATCCTACTTGGAGTTTATTTGGACTCTTGGATTTGTATATCTATGCCCTTCCTCAAATTTGGGAAACTTTTTGGCCATTATTTCTTCAAATAATTTCTCTGTCCCTTTCATTCTCTCTTCTCCTTCAGGGATGTCCTTAATATACATACTGATCTGTTTTGGGTAGCCCAATAGTCCTTTAGACTTTGATGACTTTTATTCATTCTTTTTTTTCCCTTTGTCCTCCTCAGACTTTTAGTTTTTTCTTTTCCTTTCTGTTTTTGTTTTTGTTTTTGAGTAATCTCTGTGCCCAGTGTGGGGCTCAAGTTCATGACCCTAAGATCAAGAGTGATATGCTCTACTGACTGAGCTAGCCAGGTGCCTCCTCAGACTTTTCAAATAACACAAAATAATCTTTGAGTTTGCTGATTCTTTCAACTGCCCATTTGAATCTGCCTTTGAATTTTTCAATTCATTTATTTCATTGTTCAGCTTCAGAATTTCTTTTTCGTTCTTTTTCATAATTGCTATGTCTTTGTTGTTATTCTCATGTTGTTCATATATTGTTCTACTGATGTTTAAGTCTGTTCATGTTGCCTTAATTAAATGCCATAGAATTAGTGCCTTAAACAATAGAAATTTATTTTCTCACACCTCTGAAGGTTGCAAGTTTGAGATCATGATGCCAGGAAGCTTGGGTTCTGATGAGAAATATCTTTGTGACTTGCCTTCTTGCTTTGTACATACATGGCAGAGAGATGGAGAGAGAAATCATAAACAAGCCTCTGGTGTCTTTTCTTATGAAGGCACTAATCCCAGTGTGAGGCCCACACGCATGATTTCATAAACCTAATTGCCACCCAAATGCTCCATCTCTAAATATTATCACATTGGGGATTAGGATTTCAATGTATGAATGCAAGAGAGGGGACCCAATTCAGTCCCTAACACTTTATTTCTTCTAATTCTTTGTATTTCCTTTAGCTCTTTAAGCACATTTAAGATAGCTGTTTTAAATTTTTTGTCTAGTAAGCCAGTGTGTGTGTGTTTCTTCAGGGACAGTTTCTAGACATCTATTTTGCTCCTTTTAACAGGCCAGTGTTTCCTTTGTTTTTGTATTACTTGTGAACTTTGTTTGAAAACTGGGCCACTGAGGGGCATGTCAATGGCTCAGTCAGTTAAGTATCTGCCTTCAGCATGGGGCATGATCTTTGGGTCTTGGGATTGAGCCCTGCATCAGATCTCTGCTAAGTGGGGATTCTGCTTCCCCCCTCCCTCTGCCTCCTCCCCTCTGCTCATGCTCTGTCTCTCTCTCTCTCAAAAAATAAATAAATAAATAAATAAATTCTTTTAAAAAATAGAAGAAAAAAAAATTGGGCATTTGAAAAGGCAGCCACCTTGTCCAGTCTCTGAAGACTAATATGGAAGACCTTCACTAAGTAGCAGCCCCCTGAGTCTTGGAATCAGTCCAAGGTGAAGGCTTTAAGGTTCTTTTCAGGTTTATTCTGGGCATGCATCCTGTCTGGGCTTGTGTATGTGTATGGCTTTATTTTTTTATTTCTTCCAGGTGCTTTTTTTTAAAAGATTTTATTTATTTATTTAACACAGAGAGAGATCACAGGTAGGCAGAGAGGCAGGGAGAGAGAGAGAGGGAGGGAAGCAGGCTTCTTGCTGAGCAGAAAGCCGGATGCGGGGCTCGATCCCAGGACCCTGAGATCATGACCTGAGCCGAAGGCAGAGGTTTAACCCACTGAGTCACCCAGGCACCCTTTCCAGGTGCTTTTAAATGTCTTAATTTCTCAAGGAATCTCATCTCTGCTTCTTCTTGGGCCCTTAGATATTCACTATATTTCTCTGCCCATAATCTCTTGTTCCTAGACATTCACAGGTCTGCAGTGCTTCTTCAATTTTCACAGAAATTATTATACTGCCTCCAGGATAGAAGCCATCCTGTGATCCAAACTATGCTGCAATGTCCCATCTGAACTCTGAGTCAGGTGAGACAGGAATCAGCTCCTTGGGTAGCCTACAGGCTTGTCAGGACATTGTAAACAGTTCTACTCTGCTCCTACTGTCACAAGGTAGGGATTCCTCCTGACCATGCTGCACTACACTGGGGGGTAGGGGTAGGTGGGGTATGTGGCAAGGGTGAGTAAAATGAAATTTCCTACCACGACATTTCCATGTCATGAAATTTCCTACAATTTTGACTGTAGCTTTTTTTTTTCTTGATTGGGCCTTTGCTTGGTTGCTATTATCTCTGACTGATTTCTGAATTCCTATAAAGTTATTTTAGTCAGTTCTTAGGTGCTTATTTGACATTTCCATGAGGCCTGGAGCTTCCTAGTCCATTATCTTGCTGACATCACATGTTTGTACTTATTAATTGTTGAATCTACAATGCCTGGCACATAGCAAGTGCTTAACAAGTGTTTGCTGGACTGAATTTTAATCTGACTTGCATTATTCATTATAGCTTTAGGTATATTAGCCTGGAGTTCTCACCTAGATTGTAAGCTCCCTAGGGTAAGGAACCATTTATAACTTCTGCTGTGTTTACACAGAGTAGGTACTCAACATTTGCTTATTTTGCTCAAAGTAGGTGTTTAATAAATATTTATTGGTTTTATATGCCTGAATTGGCTTTTAGCTCTTATTCTTGTCTTGTCTTTACTCAGAAGAGCAGACTTGGATCTCATTAGACGGTACATAAAATGAATGGATTGGAGCCATATACCAACCTCATCTCACTCTTAGGAGGTAAAAATTAATCTAGATCTAGCCTCTACTCTTTCCCATGCCAAACTCCTATTCATTTCCAGCCCAAAGCAAGGACCACTATCTTTGTTGAATTTTCACTATTCAATACCAAGCTTTCCAAAAGAAACACCAATTTCAGAATAAAAGTAACAAGTCATAAACTCCTATTTATCTCTAAGAGTCCCTGGGGCAGATGCTTTTATCATCATAATTCTCCCTTCCTTCTATCCTTCCCGAACTATACATGAAACAACCACTATTGAACAAGAACTGACAACGTGCATGCAAAATAGGATGGCCTTTTGCCCCAAAAGAGTTCACTGGATAGTAATATCTGTGATCCTCCTTTCTATCTGTAATAATGGTTATTCATTGAAAGAACTCATACAGCTAATTATCTCCCAACAAAACCAATCTGGATTTTGTGACCTCTCCCTTTGTACTCTAGCACATGCACATGCACGTGTGAACAAACACACACATACAAGCATGTGTGTGCACACATGCTTTTTAAAAAATTAACATACAATGTATTATTTGCTTCAGGGGTACAGGTCTGTAAACACACTTTTAAGTAGACAAATTATCAAAGTTTCCCTTTTGGCTTTTCCATGCCTCCATTCAGTTATCCTGGCATTCCTTCTCCCTGCCCCAAGCTACCAATATACTCTTAATGATAGCAGCTAACATTTATAGATATTTTATGCTCTGCCTGGCACAATGCCCCCACCTGGTGCCAGAGAGGTTCCTCTTCCTGAAAGGGCCCCATGCTCTATATTCACCTCTCCAACACATTCTGTTTTATGGCCCAACCCCTAATGGCTATCTTTTACCTTCTAGGTAACTGCAAAATGTATTTTGCTAAGGTACTTGTTGTTGCTAAATGTGATTACTGAACCCAGTGAGAATTGAGCCTTCATGATTGGAGCCTTGGGGGAAACCACATCATAGGGCTCCTTCCCTACTTGGTGATGGAGCAACTGGTTTCCCCTTCCACTGGTGTGTGTACTCATCTATCTTACTCTGTATATAATTCCCTACCTTTAGGCCTCCCAACAGTTATGCCCTCAGTAGCTACCCCACTGCCTCTGCCTTAGCTCAGACCTTCATCACGTCATGTCTGGGCTCGCCTACTAACAGCTAATATTTATCGGCTTACTGACTAGTATTTATCAAGGGCCAAACACTGTGCTAGGAGCTTAACATAATTTAATCCTTATATGACGCTGAGATGAGTACTATTACTGTTCTCATTTTACAGATGAGGTACTAGAGGCACATTAACTATAATCATACTGCTAGCAAGTAGCAGAGCCAGGACACAAGATCAGGGAACTTTGGTCCCACATTTAATGATCACACCATATGGCTTCTTCTTTTTTTTTTAATATTTTATTTATTTATTTGACAGAGAGAGAGGTCACAAGCAGGCAGAGAGGCAGGCAGAGAGAGAGGGAGAAACAGGCTCCCCACTGAGCAGAGAGCCCGATGCGGGGCTCGATCCCAGGACCCCGAGATCATGACCTGAGCCGAAGGCAGAGACTTAAACCACTGAGCCATCCAGGCGCCCCCACACCATATGGCTTCTTTAGCTGAACAACGTTTGTCTCCATTTTTTTGTTTGGAAGATCAAGTCATCTTAGCCCCAGGAAGCGAGTCTCTGTGAAACAATGTAGCCCAGGAAGGTTTCATGAAGTAAACAGGACTAGAGTGGGTGCTCAAAGGGTGAATGCAATCTAGACAGGAAGAGAACAGCAGTGGGCATTTCAGGCATGGTGGCATAACGTGCACAAAAGGTAAAGAGCAGGGACTGCCTAGTCATAGGCAAGATATAGAGCAACTCAAACTGCTGGAGGAAAGGGAAGAGCTGGAAGTCTGATGGGAAAGGTAAGTCAGAGACCTGTTAGTGCAGTCTTGAGTGCCAAGGTCAGGGGTCTGAACCTTATAAGTAGACCAGTGGTCTTCATGCTGTGCATCCTCAGGCCCTTGAAAGAAGGGAGGCTGTGGGTCCTCCTTCCTCACTTCAACTGAAACATATCTATATTTTTTTAAAGATTTATTTACTTATTTATTTATTTTAGAGAGAGAACGTGTGTGTGAACATGATGCAGAGGCAGAGGGAGAGAGAGAGAGAGCAGACTCTACACTGTGCCTGACATAAGACTCGATCCCAGGACCCTGAGATCATGACCTGAGGCAAAAATCAAGAGACGGACACTTGACAGACTGCACTACCCAGGCACCCTAGAAGCATATCTACATTTTTAAAAGCATGTCTAGTACTATCTGATTTTCATTTTGGGGTTTTTAACTACCTAATATTTTGCTTGGAAAAGCATCCCCCTGCTACCTGGAAAACAAAGAACAAATAAACAAATGGACTGTAAAAAGGACTTCTCCAAGAAATGGCAGTGGGAATGGTTAAAAGAAGAACAGATCGGGGCGCCTGGGTGGCTCAGTGGGTTAAAGCCTCTGCCTTCGGCTCAGGTCATGATCCCAGGGTCCTGGGATCGAGCCCCATATCGGGCTCTCTGCTCAGTGGGGAGCCTGCTTCCCCATCTTTCTCTCTCTGCCTCTCTGCCTACTTGTGATCTCCCTCTCTGTCAAATAAATAAATAAAAAATCTTAAAAAAAAAGAGAACAGATCTTCAAAACATTTCAAAGAACATACACAGAGCATGGTCAGTATAGCATAACTGACAGGATGTGAAGGTCAGAAAAGATTCAAGGGGTCACATCTCTGAAAAGGGCATTTCAGCTGATAAGGAAAATTGTGGGGCCAGAGAGACCATTCCAATGTGCCTCAAACCACTCCATGTTGGGATGGTGAGCTGCTCCTCTAACTCCTCAGAAGAGAAAACTGGCCTCTATTTGTTATTCTGGAAGAGAACACAAACCTACACATTCATCTTTAACAGAGCAAGCTGGGCAAAATACGGAGCTATTTTTCAGGACTACTCAAAGACCAGTTACCAGATATTCCTATCTGACAACAAGAAATTCCTTTGGGGGTCCTAAAGAAAAATGGCAAGAAACAAGCTTAGATGAGAGAAATGTTCTCATAAGTCTGTACTGTCTGAGCGGAGCAATAAGTATTTTAGATTGGGATCCAACAAATTGAAATTGGGAGCTATAGGGCAGCAACTGGATTTAATTCAATGGTCGCAAGAGCACCTAGCACATTACTAGTGCTCAATCAGTGTTAAATCATCCATGGGAAGAAGCACAGATCCGTATGCCTAAGGTAAAGGAGAAATTGCGCTGTGCTAAATAAGACTCAAGCAGAGGCCTAATGAGAAATGTTATATCCCCCTCATCCCCAAGGGCAGTGAACACTGGACGGGGTTTCCCAAATTCAAGGCTTAACCTTGCTGCCAATTATCTGTGTGACTTTAGACAAGTCATTTACTTCTCCAGACCTAATTCTCTCTGTTGACAGATGAGGAGAGTGGTTCCTGCCATACAAGGGCTGCTAGAAGGCTGGGATTAAATAAACTGCTTCAAACAGCATCAAGTGTCAGATACATGCCAGAGTATTTTTTTTAAAGATTTTATGTATTTATTTGACAGAGAGAGAGAGATCACAAGTAGGCAGAGAGGCAGGCAGAGAGAGAGGAGGAAGCAGGCTCCCTGCAGAGCAGAGAGCCCGATGCGGGGCTCGATCCCAGAACCCTGAGATCATGACCTGAGCCGAAGGCAGCGGCTTAATCCACAGAGCCACCCAGGCGCCCCCAGAGTATTTTGATGCAGATCTTATATGCCTTGAAAATGGTATGGGCCATGGGGTGCCTGGGTGGCTCAGTGGGTTAAAGCATCTGCCTTTGGCTCAGGTCGTGATTCCAGGGTTCTGGGATTGAGCCCCTCATTGGGCTCTCTGCTCTGCAGGGAGTCTGCCTCCTCCTCTCTCTCTGCCTGCCTCTCTGCCTACTTGTGATTTCAGTCTGTCAAATAAATAAATAAAATCTTAAAAAAAAAAAAAAGGAAAATGGTATGGACCTTGCCAGGAGTTTTCTAAAACAAAATCACCCCTGCCTGGGATCAGATGACTACTCTTTACAAATCTCTTTCAATTCATACCCTTTACTATGCAGCAAGACATTAACTATTGAGAAAGCACAGGAAATCTGCCTAACAGATGAGCAATTCACTTTTCAATAATAAAACAAGAGAATCAGAATGCTATTTATGAATATGAGCCCAGCAATCTTCGTATAGGTAAATTAAAACCCTCTGACCCAGCAATCTTCCCCCTCCACACTGGTAAATATGCACCGATTAATGGGGATGCTGCCTTTTTTCAGGGTAATGACTACAAAGTTCTATGCCATCTGAGCACTTATCCATAGGTGAATGGCTGAATAAATCCTGGTGTATTCATGTTAGGGACTATCATGCAGCCACCTGGAAGAAATGAACCAGATCTATTACTACTGATGTACTGGGAGCTTTGTGATGTGCTCTTAAGAGCAAAGGCCAAACTGCAGAGAAACTTGTATCTCACGACACCATTGGAGGACAGACAGCACAATCCCTAACTGATGTGTTCCGTGCCTGCTGGTATTTGCATGTGCATAGGAAGGTTGTGGGAGGATTCAGACCCAGGCTATTACTACTGCCTACTCTGCAGGGAGAGAAGACAGAGGAGCATGCTTCTCACTCTCCTTTGTATGGCTGTCCACTATTTCACCGATGGCACTGAGCATGCACAATGTTTATAAACTATGACTAAGTCAAGTTTTGAAAACTTCACATGGGACCTCAAAGACTGTCCCCTTCCACCGCTTCCCTGGCTTTTCTGGTCCCTCTGTCCTTCATGTCTCCATTGCAAGATAAAAAAGGTTATTTCTTGCTCAGAGATGTTTGCCTGCTTTGCCACTCATCTTTTGCAATGCCAGACAGCTAAGAGGTGAAGGGGGATGGAATCGGAAGGCCTTGAACTAGGCTTTATCTCCTTGCCCCTCCCAACATTTCTGGGACATGCAAGTAACTTTCATGCGAAGTCAGACTCTTCGGTGAATATTAGGCAGCCATGTTTCAAAATCATGCCTTCATGTTAAGGAATGGGAAATTGGCAAGCCCCTGGCTGAGGAGTCCCAGCTGCCTAAACACCTGCCCCCTGCTGTGACTGCCCTCCCTTTTTTCATTCTGTCCCCACCCCACCTGGAGAATAACAACCCCAAAATCCCCAAAAGTCATCACCATCTTTTGAGCATCTACTTCAGAGGCAGGCACAGCCTGGCATTTTCAGACCTATTGTCTCAAACTAATCTGCACCACAGCCTCTGTGATAGGAAGGCTGTGAAAATACAGAAAAATATGTGAAAATAAGGAAGAGGCTAGAGTCTTCTCCTTGGGAGAAAGCAGTCTTTGGGAATCTTTAATCCCTTGATGGAGCAAAGGCAGAGGACTCCCCCAGTGCTATTCCAACTGTACTTGAAAGACACAGAGGTAAGGTGGCTGGTACTTGAATGTTCCCACAGCCATGAAGAACAGAAGTGAGAATGGCTTGTCCAAGATGTGAGTTAGCCAGAGGAACTTGCCACTTCCCATGGTTATCATGCCCATGAAGCCATTCTGCATGATATCAATTCTTGACATTGGCATGGAAGTTTACATTGTGCAGAAATATCTCTGTATGATTATCTTATACCCGTGAACCGGAAGGAGATAAGACAAGAAAGCTGCCCACAGTATAGTTTCAGAGGGGTTAGATGACTTGTCCAAAATCATAAAGCTAGGCAGTTCATGAGCCATGACTAAAATCCAGATAAAGAATGAAGGAAGCTACAGTATGCAGCTGCTATACATTACGATTTTCCATTCAACCAACTAATTAACATCCACACTGAGACTGATGGAGACACAATATTACTTAGTGAGGTAGAACGTGGGTTTTATTACTGACACACACAATGTGGTCTTGGCCAAGTCACTGACCGCCCTGGGCCTCAGTTTGTTCACCTATAAAAAGTACGTAACAACAATGCCTACCTCCCAGAGACAGTGTAAGAACTCTTTGATGAGATAAAACAGTGCTTGGTGTGCAGGAAGAATTGAGTACCTATAAACTATTCTTTTCTTTGAAACTACTGATGATGTGGCTCTTGCTCCCAAGTACGAGTACAAAGTAGATCTTTGTGAGGGAGTGGAGCCTGCCAAGGTGATTCTGTAATAGATGCTTTGATACAGAGCAAATTTATTCATGAGGGCAAAGAGCCCAAAGATGGAAAATGTGGTAACAAAAGGGAGTGCGGTCCTTAGAGGCCATAATTGGTCATAATCCCTTTCATGTTGTCTGGTGCCCCTGGGGCCATCAGAAGGCAAAGCAACAATGCACAGTTGCCACCGGGCTTTTTGCTTGCTTTCAGCTGTGGCAAAAAGTGGCTTTGCCAGCCCCAAGCCACACTCCACCAGTGGCACCCTTTGGGTCTGGCGTCTTCCCAGTGGGCCCACACCCCCACTCTCCCTAAATATATATACCAGTCAGAGACACTTACCCCATTGCTGTAAAGAGTAGAGGGGTAGAGAAAGAGGGACCAACTGGGAAAATAAGGAGGGAAGAACAATGTGGGGAGAGGACAGTGGCAGGAGAAGTTGCAAGTGAATGAGTTCTGCCTTCCTCTAGATACAGCCAGCATGATGTTATGGTAGCAGAACATCATGAGGATACTAAATGTCACTGAGTTGTTTACTTTAAAACGGGTAAGTATATGCTATATGAATTTTACCTCGGTATAAAAAAGAACACAGGGGCACGCACTACCACAGGTACAGAATATAGTTCAAACACTGGCTGTGGCCTGGCGTTCACAGAGCTTCTCATAAGCAATGAATGTTTATGGGTGTCTCCCTTATAACCTGTCTTCTCTGTGATGCCCACTCTCGGTGGTGGTCGCAGTGGCATGCGACTATGTGCCTATGTGTGACAGAGTGGACGCATGTGCGAGAGAGATTTCTTAGAATAGTTCCTGTGATCCTTGACCACAGGAATTTTCTCGGACAATAATGACAGTAATAACCCCTAGTCCTTATTAGGTTCCTACTAGATGGGGGCTTTAATCCCCACAGCGAACCGCAGAGGTAGGAATTACTATCACACCCATATTACAGATGAGAGAATGGAGGTTCAAGAAGTTCCAGGAGTTGCTATGAAGTTACTCAGTAAGCAAGAAAACCAGACCTGCTGGAACTCAAACCCAGGCAGTGAAGCCAGCCGATGGCTGTGCTTGCTTGCAGAATGTGCTCTGTTTCATGCATGAAACACCTCCTCTCCACCAGGTGCCATGGAGACACCAGAACAGTAGAAATGATATAGCCTCTGCCCTTGCGGCCATGATAATGCAGATTGGGGGAAGGTCTGCAAAGGACCGTGTTAAGAGTGGCTGCTAAGTGAAGCAACTCATAATAAGAAGGAGCTCCAAGGGATGCTTGGGTGGCTCAGTTGGTTAAGCGGCTTGGATCATAATCCCTTCGGCTTGGATCATAATCCCAGAGTCCCGGGATTGAGTTCCAAATTGGGCTCCCAGCTCCATGGGGAGTCTGCTTCTCCCTCTGACCTTCCCCCCTCTCGTGCTCTCTTTTGCCCTCTCTCTCTCTCAAATAAATAAATAAAATATTTTTTTTAAAAAAAGGAAGGAGCTTCAAGAAGAGCTGATAGTGATAGTAACCATGGCAATTACAATAATTCACTTTGGCCAAGCACTTTCTATGTGCTCAATGTGTGTTATGCCTGTCCTTATTTCTTCCTTACAGCAATCCTTCAAGTAACTAATTTAAACCAGCTTCACTGAGGAGCAAGGTAAGTCAAGAGACCCAGAGAGGTCAAACGAAGTAACTTGTCCAAGGTTTGGAACAAATAGCACATAAGGCCAGACTGGATTTGAACTGCTCTTCCACTATACATAGAAGAAACTCAATAAATACCCATCAATGAATGGCTATCTTCTACCTATAGCACATTTGCAAAGCTCTCTGTCCCATTTAATGCTCACACCCCTCTGAATTTCATACGAATATTGGCCCCATCTTACAGCTGAGGAGCCTAAAGCTCAGAGATGTTAAGTAGCTTGCCCAAGCTCACACAGCCATTTAGGGACATAACTATGATCCAGCCCAGGTCTGACCAATTTCAGTGTCTAAAATTCTCATTTGTCTTCCAGAGTTTCCTGTGGGGCTGGGTACTTGGGAAAGCCCTGTTCCTTCTTGCTGGGCATCTATGTCAGCTGGCCTTGATTTGGACACAAATAAGGGTTACAAACAACAAGCTAGCCTCTAATTCAATGTCTGGAAAAACACTACCATAGCATGCAGGCAGAGGGGAAAGGAGCTAACACTGGGAAGGGAGGGAGGTGAGGTGTTGAAAATTCTGATGGAGGCAGGGGCTGTCCTCCATCTGCTCCCATCAGGGGAGAGACATTTGGGCTCCTCTCACAGCAGAAGCAACAAACTCAAAGCTTGCCACAACCAGCAGCCTGTACCTTGACACCACGCCAGAATTACATTGTCCTCTGTGAAAGCCTTAGCTCAGGGGCCAGATGCCACCCACCAGGAGGGGCTGAACTTCTCCCATGACCTGTATCAGGGGCTGGCTTTTGAAGAGGCAGCCTCAAACTTCCCCCTTCCCTTTGCCATAAGCCTTTGTTTATGCTTCTTGTGTTCAACGGATCAGAGTGACTCTCACAAGGACCAGAACACGTGGCTTACAGGGAGTTGCCATGGTCAAGAGGTCAAGATGGATGGTGGGCTGCCAATCCATGGTGCTTCGCATGCCCACCTTACTTCATCTGGAAAATTTCTCTGCAGCGTGGAGCCCCAGGTACGGGGTCCAAAACAGTTGCCAATGGACTGACAGACTTATCGCCTGGCTAATTCAGTCCTCAAATTTTGCCACACCAACGGTGGCCAGTGAACCAGGGACAGTGGCTCAGAAAAGCCTTTATTGTCACCGGTCATAGGTCCCCGTTCCCTCTGTTTATCTGATTCCAGGGGTTTCCAAATCTGGTTGTACATTATTTCATCTGGGGAGCTGCACTTTTTGGGTTGTGTTTTGTTGTTGTTGTTTTACAATTTTTTATTCAGAAATACTCTGAAACTAACAGAAGAGTTATAAGAATAGTACAAAGAACTCTTGTCAGCAGGGTGAGTCCTCACCCAGATTCACCAAATGTTAGCTTTTGTCATATTTGTTGTATGCCTCCCTCTTTACATTTCCTTGTGGGTTTTCTTTTTTTATTCCTAATTCATTTGAGTAAGCTGCAGGCACCATGCCCTTCACCTCTAAAAACTTAGGTGTGCATTTCCTAAGAACAAGGACTGTCTCTTACCTAATCGTAGTACAGTTATCAAGTTCAGAAATTTTAACACTGATACAAAACTATCCAATAAACAGCCCGTATTCCAACGTGGCCGATTGGCTCAATGATGTTCTTTATGGCAATGTTGTTTCCCATCTGGAGAGCTTTTAAAAAGTACCAGTGCTGGGGTCTTAACCCCACACCAATTACACCAGACCCTCTGAGGGTGAGGGCTGTGTATATACACTGAGGGCTGAGGACCCACATGCTCTAGGCTTTCTCTGTAAGCCTCGTGTGTCATAGGGGTAGGAACCTGTGCTGTGCGATAAGCCCCAGTGTTTCCTTTAATCTGGTTCTGACATCACTAATCGCCCATGCAGTTTGCCTGTGCCTTTTCCCACTGCCTTCCAATGCCACCTATTGAATGGAAACAAAACATTCCTTTTTCCATCCTCCTATATCTCCTACAGCTGCAAAACGAAGCCTTGAATGGTATACACACCGTGCCATGTTCTGCACACAGCTTCATCTGACAAGTGGGCTACAGCCCCTGGAATTGCAGAGGCGAGGAGCCTGGGCAGATAGTGGGGAAAGGACACCAGGATTACAGCAGATCAATGAAGGTGAAGGCCACATCTCTCCGTTGGTCTGGCCACTAAGTTTCTCTTGGGAAGGCTGACTGCTTTCTCCTAACCAGACTGTTCTCAAATTCTCTTGGCTCAGAAAGCCGGCTGCTGAGGTGAGCAGCTGTAGCAAGCTGGGGCTGCCGTGGACAAGAGGGTAATGTGCAGATGCGGAGCAAAAGCGAAGCTAATCCCATGAGCCGGCAGGCTTTTGCATTTCCTCAAAGAATCTGGGTCAGTCCAACCAGTCAGTTTAACTGCTTCCATGGATCTGTTTCTGTTGGCATCGGGTAGCAGACCAAGGGGAAAGCCCGGCAGGTCTGCAAGGGAACTGAGCAACAGTTCATGATATCTTGCTGGGCTTAGAGCAAAACTGTTTCCCCAGCACAAAACAGGCGTGGTGCCCAGTGCTCCTGCACCACCTTCTGCCCAAACATCTGTTCCCTGCAGCCCAAGAAAGCTTTATCTGAGAAGGCTCCAACAGAAGAGGCTGAGTCCACACTTGGATGTGTTGGTGCATCTATTCTGGAAGAAAGGTGAAGGCAGGAAGGGGATCATTTGGCTTCAAAGCTGCTTTGTAAATGCCTGACAAATTGACTCGCTTTTAGCTGGTATTGATATTCTTTAATATTCGAGGGAACGAGCCTGCTCCAATGGATTGCTTTAACAGATGCATCTTTGCAGTTAGTCAATGGCAAAATATTTGTGAGCGGTTAGTGACTTTCCTCTTTGCAGGCACTCGTGATGTGCCAAATGAGATCATTCCCTCTGGCCTGGGACTCGACAATGTTCTGAAGTGTGTTCATCTTGATTGGGAGCTAAAGAAGACTCTCATCACCAAGGCCCAAATGGAAGGTACTTGTATCCCTGGACAGCTGTTAGAAAAGCCCTTAAATTTGGACACTGTGGGCACTGCCATTGAGGCTTCTAATCATCTGTCATCAGAGAACTCTGTGTCTTATTGCAGATTTCTGTCCCTGCCAGTAAGACAGAATGTGCTTAAATTTATCAAGTATGTGAGAATTGCACAGATCTCAAGTTTTCTCATGAAAAGGCCAGCTTTGGGAAATGTTTTCATCGAATATGATGTTTCACATAGTTTAACTCAAGCTAACAAAGGGATTGTCTTTCACATTAAAATTATTTTTAAAATTGGCTAATATTCTCTCCAGCCATCACTTTTCACTTTCTAGTTATTTTATACATATATTCAATATATGTACAGATACACATTTTGCACATTTTTTGAAAGAGTTATTTATTTATCTGAGAGAGAAAGAGCATGCAAAAACGTGCGCAAGCAGGAGGGGTAGAGGGTGAGGGAGAGAACTGAGCTTAGAGCCTGATGCAGGGCTCAATCCCACAACCCTGAGATCACAACCTGAGCCAAAACCAAGAGTGGGATGCTTAACTGACCACATCACCCAGCTCCCCACACACTGATGCAGTTTAAAACATATACATATATACTCACACACACATTTGCACATTTCAGGCTCCATCAACCCTAACTCAGGTTTATATGTAGTAGAGGAATTCAGACATTTATTAATTCAAGTATCTCCACTCTGAACCTGATCTTCCAGCATCTGACAGCCCTATGACTCCCCTCTCCCCATCACCCTGCTCTAATTTAATCCTCCAAACACACAGATCCCCTGCGTTCAGAATAAAAGCCCCCAATCCTTCACTTGGCATTCAAAGCCCTTGCCACAACCTGGTCCAGAAGATTAGCTCCACCAATTCCAGGCTTACACCCAGTTCTCCAGGCAAACCATCTCATTTGTTATTCTGTATATATTCTATATATTCTGTATATTCAGCAAGGTAGTCCCTGATGCTTTGGAGTGCTTGCTACGAACCAGCCATTGCGCTAGCTACTTCATATCATTATCTTGTTTACTCCTTCCCATAACTCGACGACACAGATTACTTGCATTTTCCAAGTAGAGAAAATAGAGGCGGAGAGATGTAACTTACCCAAGGTCAGGGTCAAGCAGTTGGCAAGAAGTTGCACTCCAGATTATGTCCCCTTCACTAGGCCTGTCTAAATATATTTTGTGGAATGTGTCCGGCGTTTTTGTTCCTCTGTTCATGGCAATGTGGCCACAGGCCTCTTTCCTCCTCCACTGGCCCTGCTTGCTGGGATCTTGTCCAGCTCAAATAGCACCTCCTCCATAAAGCCTCCCCTGACTTCCCAGTGCTAAAATTCATTCCTTCCAGCTCAGGGTTCTCATGGCATGGGCTCTAGTGCTTATACTCCGCTTTATTATTGTAGTTACTTATATGCCTGTCCTCCTCCTACTCACCTCTGTCCTGTCTTCCAGGGAACGGGACTCACTATTATTGTGGCCCTGTAATGCAGAAGCCAAAAGAGTGCCAGTCAGGTGTATCGCCAGGGAGGTGGCAGAGGTGGGGGAAAGGGTTGGTCATCTCTGAGCTCCCTCCAAGCCCGGAGGTTCTATGAACTTGTATGGTGGGTCCCCAAAGGGCAAGGACACACCCTCCATAGCAGCAAGCAGAGAAGCTATCAGGACTCTGGAACTGCTGAGTTGGCAAAACTCGGAAGCACATGCAGGTGGACTGGAGCTGGTTACACTCGCCCTCCTGGTCTGTGTCTATTTGTCACTGTCATGTGTGTTGCAAGGTGACACTGCTTTGCAGATGTGGCTTGGGAGCTGTGGGCCTCGTCCTATTTGCTTTCTATGAAGACGACCCTCAGTGACTTGCCAGCTAATGCTCTGAAAGCATATTGATGTCCGTACCACTTGATTTGCCTTTCTGTCTAGACCAGTGGTTTTCAAACTTACAAGTGCATCGGGATCACCAAGAGGGCGTGATAAGGTGCACCTTACTGGGCCCTGGCCCCAGGATGTCCAGGGTAAGACCTGAGAATTGGCACTTCTAACAGGTGCACAGTGAGGCTGGAGCTGCAGGTCCCAGGGCCACATAAAGAGCCACTATCCAGGGGCGCCTGGGTGGCTCAGTGGGTTAAAGCCTCTGCCTTCGGCTCAGGTCATGATCCCGGGGTCCTGGGATCGAGCCCCACATTGGGCTCTCTGCTCCACGGGGAGCCTGCTTCCTCCTCTCTCTCTGCCTGCCTCTCTGCCTACTTGTGATTTCTCTCTGTCAAATAAATAAAATATTTTTTTAAAAAAGAGCCACTATCCAGACAGTGGCTCCACTCTCTGAGTGCTGCCCGAGGAATCTGGGGGCCCAGTGGGGGTGGGATGGGGGGTGGGGGGAAGCTCTGAACTGGGAGCCTAACGGTCAGGGTTGCACAGCATCTGCCAGGCTCTAATGAGCTGTGTGACCTTTGGCGAGTCTCAGCATAGCTCTGGATCTCTAGTTTCCTCCCTGGCACAAGGATAAGGTGAAGCTGGTGACAGCTACCCTGGGTATTTCTAGAATTCAATGTTGGTCTGTCACTCTTGTCCCTGGCCCAGTCTTTCAAGCTGGGAAGGTAGATACTGCCACAGCGCCTCTTCAAACAACCAAGGGCCCACTCCTGCCCAGCACCACTCTAAGGTGGAGTGACCCACTTGTGTGAGGTTCTCCTTCTCCAGCCACCCTTGCGTGGAGAGCCTGAAGAATGAAGTTGATGCCGTCCCTCTTGGAAACCCAAACCTGCCACACCGGAGCATGTGCAGCTTGAATTTAAAAGGCACTTGAGGGCAGAGAGAAGGATCCAGAATCCCAGTGTGGGTCTCCTGCACAGAAGTGGTTCTTCCCACTTACTGTGCAGCTTTGAGTAAGTTAACATCTCTCAGGCTCCCTTAGCCAACTTTTAAATGAAACAACAGTACTTACTTCATGGGCTTGTGGTGAGGGCTGAAAGAAAGAACATGCCCAAGGAACATACCAGAGTGCCTGGCACGTCCTAAGTGCTCCAAATGGTAAGTGCTGATTCTAAAAGGAAGGTGACAGTCCTTCTATAACACTAGACAAGAAGGAACAAGTGAACTAGTGAACTAGTGGCCGTAGGTCTCCTTTCTTTATATCCAGCACCCCCCCACCCCCTTTGGTACACAGCAATAGTAGTAACGCCTTACAGGTATGCAATGTCTTGCACTTTGTAGGATCCTATCCGCTAAGTCTTCTCGTCCAGTCTTTGTAACACTGGAAGGACAGGCCAACATACATGTGCGGACCTCCTGCTGGCTTGAAATGTTGCCCAAACACGAGCACTGTCTACCAGCCTCCCCCGGCACCCAAGCTGGCCTTCCCCGTGTGCATTTCTGCTTCTGCACAGTTGGAAGCAGCCTGGCCGTGGCTACAAGCTGAGGAGTCTCCAGGAAACCCCTCTGGTATTGGTCTGTCTTCTGCAGGCACACATCAGACCAGGGGCCTGTTTCCCACGCACCATCCCTGCCTGTGTTCTGCTCAGTGCGTATGTTCCCAGGCCCCAAACATCCAAATGACATGAACGGAATGACTCGGGGACATTCAATAATAAACATACACCGAACCAGAATGAGGTTCTGGATTTTTCATCAGTCCCACTTATTACTCCAAGAAAAATCAGCCCACCCCTCTCTGCTACCAATTATGCCTCTCATTAAGATGACATCGTAGAGATGTCTCAGGCTGTGGTATGATTGCCACACTCAGCATTAATTAGAGTTCTGTGATTGGAGACGAGTGAAGCACAGGAGACTCAGAGCCTTATTATGGGCCTTACTAATAATTTGGTTCCTCACCAGAAATTGGACAGGTATTCTAGATGCCAGCAATTGCCCTTCCTTGCTCTTCCCTTCCCTTCAGGTTTCTATCCTCTGTGACTCTGCTGGAAACCTCCATTTGATGTCTATTTTTTAACTCCCCTGACTTTTGCCCTGTGGGCCACTTTCTTTCTGTTATCTTTAGAGACCCCAGAAGGAGGCACACTGACCTTGCTCACTCTGCTTTAGCTCCAACGGGTTTCCCACTGTTCCTTAAAACCAGTCAGGCCGTAGGGCCTTTGCACTGGCCACTCCCTCTGACTGATGCACTCCTTGGAGCTCTTGCTCCCTCTCTTCTTTAAAGTCTTTTCTTCAAATGACCATTTTAAAGCTGCTCCTCTCCTCCTCCCTCTCTGCTGTTTCCTGCTTTCTTTTTCTTCATAGAACTCCCTGCCTTCTAATACATGATAAAATTAACTGATTGCCTTATTTATTATCTCCCATCCCTCTTTCTCTCTCTCCCTCTTTCCTTCCCAAAAGGTAAACCCAAGGAAGGGAGGGATATTTTTAACTTTTCATTTTGAAATAATTTTGTTAAATAATTTTTCTTTCTGGAGGATGAAGTGATGATCTTTTCATTTCTTTGCAGCTTCTATCACAAAACTGAATGTTTAGAGCTTATATTTTTCTAATACTTCAAAAGCAGGCTCCTTGCAAATTCTTTAATAAGAAGAATCAGGAATAATACATAACTATTAGGCCTAAATGACAGAGGAGGACCCTGAGATTCAGGAAGTGTAGCAGAGACTGTCAATGTCCTACACTTATCCTTCTGGCATTTATTATTTCTGTGCCTGCCAACTTGCTTTCAAATATCCTGAAACACTTTTAGACCTTAAAGAAAAATTGTAAACCCAACCCAGAGTTGCTCTATCCCCTTTACCCGACTTCCCCTCATATTAACAACTTACATAATAGTGAGAAAACTATTGGGGTGCCTGGCTGGCTCAGTCGGTGGAGTGTCCGATTCTTGCTTTCAGCCCAGACCATGATCTCAGGATTGTGAGATTGAGCTCCATGTCAGGTTCCATGCTCAGCACAGAGTCTGCTTGGGGATTCTCTCCCTCTGCCCCTCCTGTGCTCGCTCACTCTCTCTCCCTCAAAATAAATAAATAAAATCTTTCAAAAATAATGGTAAAAGTATAAAAGCCAGGAAATTAATAGTGATATAACATTATAAAATAATGCGCAGAGCTTTTTCAAATGTCCCCCATTTCCTCACTAGTGTCCTTCTGCTATGCCACGATCCAATTCAGGAGTACAGATTGTATTTGTTTCCATGTCTCCTTAGCTTCCTCTAATCTACGACAGTTCCTCAGGCTTTGTCTTCCATAACCTTGACAATTTGACAACTCCAGGCCAATTATGTGATTGTTTCCTTTAACGAAAGTTTGTCTGCTATTATCGCATGGTGAGATTAAGACTGTGTGTTAGGGGGCACCTGGGTGGCTCGGTTAGTTGGGTGGCTGCAATGTTTTTTTACTTGAAAAAATACTACCCTCCCTTCCTGCTAGAAATGGAACATTTGTAACCACACCAAATTCCTATTTTGAAAACTATTCCCCAGCGTGATGGCATTTAGATGTGATGCCTTTGGGAGGTGACCAGCTCATGAGACTGGAGCCCTCACGAATGGGGTCAGTGCCCTTAGAGGAGAGACTCCACAGAATTTCTTTGCCCCCTCTTGCCATGTGATGCTATAGTGAGAAGATGACCATCTACAAACGAGGGAGAAGTCCTCATCTGACACTGAGTATCTATCAGGTCTATCTTGGACCTTTCCAGCCTCCACAGCGGCAAAACATACATTTCTGTTGTTTCTAAGCACTCCCAGTCTCTGGTGTTCTGTTATAGGAGTAGGAACCGACTAGGACACGGCCCCAATAAAACCCATTACTTTACATAGGTAAGTCAGGGGCTCAGGCCACGGGCTCTGAAGCCAGACTGCTCGCATTCACAATCTGGCTCTGCCACTTTGCCACCAGGCAACAATGAACAAATCCCTTAACCTCTCTGGGCCTCAATTTTCTCATCTATAAAGTGGAGATACTATTAACAGTAACATGCTTGGGTCTTGTCTGAGGGTTGATGCAGACAGAATACACGTGAGGAGCTTGGAGCAGTATCCGGAATATATTAAGCCCTTACTAGGCATTATGCAAATTTCTGTACCTTCCAGAACACTATCCAATAAATCATCTCAGGATACTCGAAGCAATCCCTTAGGGGCAGAAACTATTACTTTCATTGACTGATAAGGAAATCAAGGCGTAGAGAATTAGAAGGATTTATCTAAGGTCTCCCAGCTAGCAAGTGAGAGAGCTTGACAGAGCAGTGATTCATATGCGTCCTGGTTTAGTGCTGTTCCCGTACTCCCTGAGCCATACAGCACTGTCTCCTCAAATACCAGCAGTCACAGAACAAGAATTTGGGCTTTAGTTCATCTCTGAGCATCACATGCTTCTTGATACCAGACAGGGTCTGGGGCGCAGTCAAGCTTCTACGATCTTACAGTACAAACGAGACAGGCAGCCCTAACTTAACCCAAGAAGTACTCCTTGAACAACGGGCGTGCTGACAATCATGAGGCGGCTCCCACCTTTTGATACAGGGCTTCTGGAATGGTTGTTTGGACAGTGGGGGCTGTTTTCCAAGAGAAATAACCCTGGAAGCAGGAGTAAACAGCCAAGTCAGCCTACCAGATGTACTGAGAACAGAGCACTGTTACAGATCCAGAGGCTTCTCCACAGGTCTCACAGAGGCGAGGAGAGAAGAGAATGAAACACAGCCAAAGAGGCAGGCAAAGGCTGGATACTGCCAGACCCTGATGGCCTAGGAAGAAAGCTGGATTAAATTCTCCACATGATAGGAAGCCTCTGGAGGCTTTGAAGCCACAGTGTGAGATTATCTGTCTACGTTTCTCAGAGAGGTGCTGTCATAGAGACCCATGAAGAATGTGATTCTGCAGTCACACAGAATCGGGCTTGAGTCTCAACTCTTCCCCTGCGTGGCTTGAATCTCTCCTATTCACTGGCGACAGGAGTAGTATTCACCTCACCGGGCTGCTGTGAGAACTACGACTGACATGGCATGCAAAGTGCTTAGCTCAGTACCTGGCCCAGAGTTGGTGCTTGGTCTGTGTTAGCTGCAATCAGGAGGAGGAGGAGGAAGAGGAGGAGGAATTGTAATATTTAGTACAGTTGCAACTTTGAGAAAACATACAAGATGTGGCTCAGATCGGTATGAGGTCAATGCTGGTTGAAGTCAACTTTTTGGACTCTTAAGACTGAACTCGATGGTGTTGTCTCTGAGGACCAGGTGAGGAGATGGAAAAGGTCTGCCTGGGGTTGCTGCCAATTCACTGCAGGGGTTTCCCTGTGTCTTCCTTCAAGTCCAGGACATGAACCTGCCACCAGCCACAGCCCCTCACCGAGCTGTGTCTGGGTATAAAGCACGGTGGCAAGGGAGGCATGGAAAAGGAAGCATTCTCTCTTCACTCTTTGTCTCAATTCCCAGAGTCCCCGGAGGTTCCTTCATCCAAAAGCTGCCAAGTGCCTTCTGTGTGTTCACGCAGGGCTGGGCCATGCCATCTCTTCCTGACAACAGCAGAGTTGCTGGCCCCAGGGGGAAGCCCCACTGGGCTGACCTGTCACCTGACACTATGTGAGTTACACACCACACAGGGACTGGGATGAGATGAGCAAGGTGCCAAGGCCACTGGGCAATGCACAGGCAGGGGCTTCTCCTCCCCAGACTTTGGTTTTGCTGCTCCTTGGGCTGAGCTCCAAGAGGCTATGAATGCGCCTGACAGACCACACCCAGGGAACAGCCATGACACAATGTGCCCTAACCCTCCCGAGCTCTGTGGTCTTGTCTGGCCACACACCGTTCTCAGCTCCAAAGCCTGTCCTCTCCCCAGAAGAGATGACTACAGAGACATTGCATGCCCTCTTGGCAGAGGGAGTCTGGCCCTGTGGTGAGCTTGATGCACCAGTAGTGGGGCGGGAATGAGGGGAGCTGAAGGCAGGGTGCTCCACCATTCACCTGCCACACCAACCTGCAACTCAACTCTGATATTTATTTACTCCCACAGCCATCTGAAATCATTTGATCATGCGCTGACTCAACAATACTTAGCAAATGCCTACTCTGTGCTGAGCACTGTGGGAGGTGAGGGGGATGCCCCACACCAAGTCCCTGCCCTCAACCGCTCACCTCCTAATTCGAGAGCATGGGCCATTCTCATTAGAATATGATTTCTCCCATCCGCCAAATTAAAAAAACCTTCTCTCAAGGCGAATCTCCCCTCAGATACTGCTTCTGCCTCATCTTTGTCCTCCATTTAGTACTAAAATGTTGGGGCAATTGTTTATACCCATTGTCTCCCAATTCTCTCTTTCTTTTTCCTCTTGAACTCACTTTCATTACTATTCTGACCAAGATCACCAAGTGACATACATGTTCCAAAATCCAGTGGTTAGTTCTCCATCCTCATCTTACTCGAGCTTCTTGGCTATGCCTGAATGAAGTCACCACTCGCTCTTCCTTAAATCAATTTCTTCTCTTGGCTCCAAGGAAACCACTTTCTATTGGTTTTCTTCCTTCTGCTCTGGCTGTTTCTGCTCAGTCCCCTTTGCTTATTGCTCTGTAACTCAGCCTCTAATCTCTGGAGTGCTTTAGGTCTCAGTCCCTGGGCTTCTGCTCTTTTCTACCTGAGCTTACCATCTAGGAGATTTTATCCAATCTCATGGCTTCCAAAGTTCTATCTCCAGGCCAGACCTTTCCTATATACTCCAGGATTGTACATCTACCTCTTTACTTGACATCTCCAGCTGAAGAAGGGCTAATGGGTACTTCACACTTACCAAGTTCAAAACTAAGCCCTTGACATCTCCTCCTGAAACCAATTCTTCCCACTGTCCTACCCATCTCAGTGTAATGGCACTCCATTCTTCTGGATGCGCAGTCCTCCTTGAATGTGTGCTGTGTCTTGTGCCCAAAACACACTCTGTCAGCAAATTCTGTGTATCCTAACCTACAAAGTACACCCAGATTTGGACCATTTCTCTTGTGTTCTGCTGTTTCTACCATCCTTCTCTAAGCCACCATCGCCTCTCACTTAGATCACTGCGGTGACCTCCTAGCTGGTTTTGTTCCTGCCACCATTTCCCCACTTGAGTTCCCTATGGCAGGTATAGTGAACCTCTTAAAATCTCAGTCAGATTATTCTACTCTCTGCTAGAAAATCCTCAGTGATAACCCTTCTTACTCAGAGTAAAAGCCAAAGCACTTACAATAACCTTGAAGGCTCCACATTATCTGCTCCCTTCTATTACTTCTCTGAATGTATCTCCTACCACTATGTGCCCCTTGTTTGCAACTCTCCAGCCAAGCTGCCCCCCTCACTGTCCCTCAAACACACCCGGTATAATCCAGCCCCAGGGCCTTTGCACTTTCTCTTCTTTTTTTTAATTTTATTTATTTATTTGACAGAGAGAGATCACAAGTAGACAGAGAGGCAGGCAGAGGGAGAGGGGGAAGCAGGCTCCCTGCTGAGCAGAGAGCCAGATGTGGGGCTCGATTCCAGGGCCTTGAGACCATGACCTGAGCCAAAGGCAGAGGCTTAACCCACTGAGCCACCCAGGTGCCCCATACTTCCTCTTCTATGCCTTGAACACTCTATATTCAGATAGCTGCAGATCTGGATCTCTCACTTCTTTCAAATCTTTACTCCAGATTCACCATTCCAGTCCACTCTATCAAAACCTTTTCTCCCTCTCCTGCCCCCCTAAAATTTTATCTCCATTTTATGCCTTTATTTTTTTCTCCTTAGCACTTATCATAATCCAACATAACATATATCTTGGTCTGCCCAGGCTGCCATAACAAAATACCATTGACTAGGAGGCAGAAATTTATTTCTCACAGTTCTGGAGGTCAGGAAGTCCAAGTTCAAGGTGCTGGCGAGGTAGATTTCATTCTAAGGTCTCCTCTCTTGTCTTATAGGTAGTTGCCATCTTGCTGTGTGCTCACAGGAACTGTGTGTGTGTGTGTGTGTGTGTGTGTGTGTGTGTGTGTGTGTGGCAAGGAGGTGGAATGGGGGGGAGAGTAAGCTCTGTGGTCTCTCTTCCTATAAGGGTACTAATCTCATCAGACCAGGGTCTTATTCTCATGAGCTCATCTAACCCTAGTCACCTCTCAAAGGCCCATCTTCAAATACCATCACATTGAAGGGTAGGGTTGAAAAATATGAATTTGGCATGAGGGGGAGATACATTCAATCCATAATACTATACACACACACACAGAGTTTCATATATATATATATATATATATATGAAAAAAATATATATATTATATATATATTTATACAGCTTGATACACATATATATATACACATATATATATCAAGCTGTATAAATATGTATAGTTGCTGATCTTATTTATTGTTTGCCTTCCCCACTAGAATGGAAGTTTCATAAAAGGTTAGAATTTATGTTTTTTTGTGTTCACAATTTTAATCCTTGTGTTTCAAGTAGAGCCAAGCACATGGTAGGAGCTCAATAAATACTTATTAAATGAATGAGTGAAAAGAATTACATCTGGTGATAAGTACCAGGAAGAAAATCAACAAGCCCATAAATTAGAACAGAGCCTGCCAACCTTGCCCACACATTACAATTACCGGGGGAACATTTAAAAATACAGATGACCTGGGCCTTGTCCCCAGAGATTCTGATTTCCTTGGCCTAGAAGGAGCCTGGCCATTTTTTAACCTTCTCTGGGTGATTCTTAAGGTGAAGTGAGGGCTGAGAACAAAAGAGTTTGAGATTAACAAGGGGGCACAGCATGTGAACCAATGGGAAGCTACTTGAGATAGGGTGTGCAGGGAAAGCCTAGGTGAATGATCCCATTCTGAGATGGTATCATCTAAGTGGAAACCTGAAGGGCAAGAGGAATCCCAGGGAAGCTGGGGCATGGGTGGGATCCAATTCCTGGGGGCAGACAGAATGAGAACAAAGGCACCAAAGCAGGAATGAGCTTGGCATGTTCTCACACCAGAAGACCAATGTGGATGGTGCAGAGTGGGCAAGGGGAAGAGTGCAACAAGATGAGTTTGGAAATGTGCAGGGGGCCAGATTATACAGGGCCATGCAGACCACAGGAAGGAGGCTGGACTTGATGCTACATGAAACGGGAGCCACTGAAGGGTCTTGAGGAGGGGAATGATGTAATCTCACTTCATTACTTTCTAGAGACTGCTCTTGCTGCTACGTGGACAGCATGGGTGAAAGTAAGGAAATGACTAGAAGACTACATTGTGGTAGTCTAAGGGGGACTTGGTGGTGGCCTGAACTAGGCTCATGTCCGATATCCTTTTCTGTGCAGACAGTGGAAGCCTGGGATTGGTACACAAGACCAGTTTGCTCAAATGAATGCACACCCCAGGCCGCTGTTTTCTGGAAAACTTTCCAAAACAAAGATACTGTGATCAGTGGCTCAGTGGTTGGAACATGTATGCTGTGGTGTGCCCTAGGGAAAAGGTCCCATTGATCAGTTAATGGGAAAAATGTTTTCAAACTAGAAAACAATACCATGATCAAGGGGCTTAGAAAAAAGTGAGGGCAACATTGACTCCTCTAAATGTTCAAGAGCTCCCTAGTCCCCAGCACTGGGTCTTTTCTGCTTCCTACGCAGAGGGAAAGAGAGACAGGAAGACAGAGAAACAGAGAGAGAAAGAACTCTCCTCTTGAGGGAACTTAGAAATTAGAGGAAGGGATCAAGACATGAACACAAATAGAAATAACATAAGGCATAATGAGCTAAGTATCCAAGGGGTACTTGATATAAATATATTTGATAAGTGCCCTCAGTTATTTAGTCCTCAATTAATGCTGAACATTGCTTTGGATGGTTTATGTATGTTCTCACTTCATCTCCACGACCCTGTGGAGTAAGCCATATGGTCACCCATAATGGTGATGATGATGATGACAGATGACAGCAGCTAACAGGAAGTGCTTCCTATTGGCCAGGCATTGGGTTTAGTGCTCCGAAATCTCTTCCACGGGAATATCTTCATTCTCTATGTGAGGGGAACTAGGCCCAGCAAGGGTAAGTGACGTATCCATGATCACAGAGCTGGGCAGGTACAGCTTTGATATTGAAATGCATCTTTGCTGTCTAGCCCAAGATCAGAAAGTATTCTAGTAGTTTGTAAGAGGCTGATCCTATCTTGTTCTAAGAGGTGCACGTGTGCAGGGAAGGAGACCCCCCCCCCATGGAAGAGGACAGGTGTGAAGATGAGAAAGGAGGGGCCTACTGAGGCTCAGTATATGGCCCTACTGGCCAGAGCTTGTGTGTGATGGGGAATAATGGCTCAATGACAAGGCAGTTCTTCCGTTTTTGGCTTTTAGCTACCTCACCTGTGCCAGTCAGGGGAGGAACCTCCCATCAAGCCTGTCTGTCACTCAGGGTTTGATCTTGGGGTGTCTCGGTCCTCTTGAGGCCCCTGAGAGCTCCAACAGGTTTAACTCCACTCCAAGGGAGGACAAGGTATAGATTTTCAAGCACAAACCAGCATGAGTAGGGAGTTGGAAACCCACTCTCTAGTTCTTCTCTCTTTAGTAGAAAGTATCCCATGGAATTTAGAACATTTACAAGTTCCGAAATAGATGGGGAATCCTGAGGACCCAGAAAACAGCACCCAATGCAACATCTCAAGCCAGCAAAGAAAGCTGATGTTGGGGTGTCTCGGTCCTTATAACAGGCTTTTAATAGGCAACTCAGCTTATAACAGCGAAAATCTGCCAACAATGTAAATGTCCATCAATATAGGATTGATGAGGTAAATTAGGAAAAATCTCCAGAAAAGAACACTAGGTTGTCATTAAAAAGGATGAAGTCAAACTATATGGTTTGACAGGGAAAGATGTTTCTAAAAGATTGTAAGTGAAAAAAGCAGGTCATGCAACATTCTCTATAGTACGATCTCATTTAAATCACAGATCTCTGTTTCTGTTTGCGCAAAATCGTTAACCACAGTTATCCGGTAGGGTGTTGGCACAAAGAATTACAGAGGGACTCACAGTCTAATTCGTACACCTTGGTGTGCCATTGACCTGTACAACAAGCCAATATTACTTTCATATCTGTGAAAAAAAAAGTACGAGTTTCCATTTTACAAACCAAAGTGTGCTGTCTTAGATCACCCCTTATCCACCCTGACTTTTGTAACCACAATAGATCTTGGATTCAGCAGTGCATCTGAAATCATTTCTCAGAACTTTCTCATGAATGGACTGAGACAAGATAGGACCATATTCACCAGATTATAACACAAGTCAAATGGATGGAAAATTGAAAGAATTTTACCCAAAGCATAGGTGACAACCAACAGAAAAGTTTCAAAAGGCCATGGGGCTTTTCCACGTTTGTTAATAACTTTGATGACACAGAAAATACACTTACCAAGTCTGAAGATGACCCAAAACTGGCAGGGATATCAAATACGTTGAAGAACAAAGCTGGGATTCAAAACGAGTTCAGATGGACTGGAATGCCAAGCTAAAATGAAAAAAAAAAGAAGAAGAAAAGAAAAAGAAAAACATGTAAGGTAAAGCAAAACTCCTCAATTAAAATTCTGAAAGTCCTTCCTGTGAAGTCAGAGTAAGGGAAGCATGGCTTGGCAGCAGCTCACATAAAAACAAGCAATTCCAAAAAGATCGAGGGGTTTGAGTTGGCCCACAGCATAATTCGAGCCAACAGTTAGTTTACCGTAGCTTAATTATTTAGCAGTTAAAAACAGAGCACAAGCTTAGGTTGTATTCATCCAAGTTTCTAGATTCCTGAATATTAATGTTGCCCTATGATCTCTGCTGTTCCCTCCTGAAGCCTCCTTTTCAGTTCCGGCAATACGTTTCAAGAGGGTTACTGAGAGAGTTGACCACCTCCAGAGGAGGGTCACAAGAGTGATGGAAGGATTGGAAACCATTCCAGAACAGGAGTGGGTCTTGAAAGGACCAGACATACGGGGCCCGAAAAAGAGAAATGTCAGGGAATATATAGGATTCCCGGACGGCCTTCGCATCTCCAAAGTGTTTTCCTATGGGAAGTATGCATAGATTCTGGAACACTGAGGTGACAGAACTCAGGCTACTGCCACCTAGTGGTGGTGAGAAGGCAGACTTTCCATAAACCCATCAGGAGGCTTTCTGACCTTGACAGGGTCCTGCAGGAGGCTGAGCAGGCTGGTGGGGGCGGTGCAGAGAAGTCAAGGCTGGGTGAACAGATGCCCAAGGGCAGAATCACAGGAACCGAGTCCCTTTGCGCGCTAAGAGATCCCACTGCTTTCTCATACTCTCTGTGCCATCACCTCCATCCCGTGTTCCCCTCTGGACCAAAGAGCCTTCTCTCTGCAGTCTACAGAGTGGTAAAGACAACTCTGCAGGGACAGCTGGGACTGCCACCTCTTATTTAGTATCATCCAAGGCCTGTGGAGGCAAAACCCGCTGCTTAGGGGAGGGACGAATGGATGACGGAAGTCAGATTAAGAAACGCCTCTCCCTGGACAAGATCCTCCAATGCCTTTTCCATCTCTCTCCCTGCAAATGGCAGTCATCACGAAGGCCTACAAAGCCCTACACAACCACAGCTGCGAGCTCTCTGACCTCCTAACCTATTACCCTTCCCCTTGTTCACTCCACTCTTGCCACAGGGCTTTCTGGTTGTTTCTTAAATGCCAAGCATGATCCTAACTCCGGGACTTTGCTCTTGCTGTTTTGTCTGCCTGGACAACTCTTCCCTGACAGACTCACATGGCCCACTCCCTCACTTCCTTTGGGGTGGACTCAAAGATCACCTATAGGCCTTGCACGCTTCCCTCCCTCACTACCCCTCCCCATTTCAGAACTCTTTATCACCCCAGCTTTTTTTTTTTTTTTCCTGAAGATTTTTTATTTGAAAGAGAAAGAGCAAGCACAAGCAGTGGGGAGAAGCAGAGGGAGAGGGAGAAGCCGACTCCCTGCTGAGCAGGGAGCCCGATGTGGGGCTCGATCCCAGGACCGTAGGATCATGACCTGACCTGAAGGCAGACGCTTAACCAACTGAGTGCCCTAAGCATCCCCTTACCACCCCATCTTAAGGATTTTTTCCCATAGTACTTTACATCATGCAACATACTATTTTATAGTATGTTTATATACTATTTTTATTTTGCTCTTCTGTCTCCTTCTATGGGCCAATATGTTGCTTAAATGCAGGGATCCTGCCTGTACCATTGGTGTGGTTGGAAACCCTGCCCATGGAGCACTGGCCAGCCCAGAGGAGACACTCAGTGAAGGTTTCATGCAATGACTGCTGCATTCCCAGATCCCTGCCATTTTCTTCAGTCTTGGTTTTCTTGACAGGAGAAGTTTCCGATTTAAGACGTGGATCTCAAAGTAATAACAAGGACTGGTGTCTTAGCAGTAATGTGCCCTCATGATCTTACGTTTCTGGAGTTTCTGTCTGTGGCCATACTACATTGGCAATTACACAGCCTTAAAAGCTGGAGTGGCTGACATCCATCGTGGGCTTACTCTGTGCCAGGCATTGGGATAAGCACTGGACTTACATCCATTCATTTAATCCCCAAGGCAGCCCTAGTACTAATCCCTCATGGAAGACCAGGAAGCTGAGAAACTGTAGGTGATCTGACTTGCCAAAGGTAATGCAACTACTCTCAGGCAGATTCCCGAGTCCCCTGACTTCACTGTAAGATGGAAACAGATGATGATAATGGCAGCTAACACGTCTTTAGCACTCACCATATGAAAACATACCACCACCTGGGGTGCCTGGGTGGCTCAGTCGTTAGGCATCTGCCTTCAGCTCAGGTCATGATCCTGGGGTCCTGGGATCAAGCCCCACTTCGGGAGGGGGGGGGGGTCCCTGCTCAGCAGGGAATCTGCTTCTCCCTCTCCCTCTGCCCCTCCCCCTTGTTCATGCTTTCTTTCTCTCTCTAATAAATAAATAAAATTTTAAAAATAAATTAAAAAAATAAAACATATCATCAACCACAGGCTCAGAACAGGTCTCTGAGGTGGGAACTGTTGTCAGGGCCAGAAGCAGACTCCTCAACAAGCAGGGAGCCCGTTGCAGGGCCTGATCCCAGGACCCTGGGATCATGACCCTAGCCAAAGGCAGACGCCTAACCATCTGAGCCACCCAGGAGTCCCAAATCTTCTCTTTTTCAAAGGGCGCTCCTATGTATTATCTGGGTTTTAACTCACAGCAGCTCTGGGAGATAAGAAAGGCACATCGCATTTCTCTGTTTTACAGTGAAGGAAAGTGAGGGCCGGGAAGGTTAAATAAATTGTCTCAGGGCCGTGGAGCCCCACCCTCTGGACTCTGAGCCCTAGATTCTTTGCACCAGCCCATATCCACTCTACCTGAGGGCATCCGCTGGCTGGGAGCAATGCTAATAACACTCCTATAAAGACCTCGTCTTGATTCTATCACTGGAGCAAAAGCAATAAAGAACACCAAGAGGCAATATCCACGGTTGTGATGGGGAAGGCAGGTAAGTTCATATACTCTGTGGTGAGAAGTGCCTGGGGGTTATCAGATGGGTGCTGATGACTCTGTTAGTTTCTTTGTGAGGAGGGCACGGGGATTGAACTGAATGCTGGCTTCCGCGTGGGGCAGAGGAGCGCTACCCCAGCAGAAGAGAGAGGAGACTCGTAGGCAGCCTGGTGGCTCTGAGAGAGCACTGGGAGGCCAGAGAGCCGGGTTCAAGGTCCAGTTCTGCTCAGGCTAGCCTGTGACCTTGTGGCAAGTACTTGACCCCAGGCTGTACTTCCTCAATAGAAAAACATCCATTTTCAAGAGTTCACATTGCCCAATGGTCTGTAGATCTATGACAGATGTCCCAAACTGGTGATCCGCAGACCAAATCTGGGCCACAGACATATTCTCTTTGGCCTAAATAGCATTGGATTTTTTTTTTCTTTTTGATCTGGTGACCAACACGTTTATAACGTCGAAGGTTTTACATAAATGTTTGGAATCCCGGGCTTTCCAGAAAAATCAGAAGATCTAGCCACATTTCAAATTTGGAAAACTTCACATACAATTTGATTTCCAACTCTTTCTTAAAAAAAGATCTGGAGATATGGGGTTATTTTTCTCTTTATGTTTATTATTTACAATGTGGTGTGTTAGGTTGTGATAAGCACCATGGGACAACATAAAGATGGGGGGAAGGGGTTCTGAAGTGGTAGGGGTAGGCCGATCCCCAAGGCCTACAGTTTACAGAGGGTGGTCTGAGAAGGTCTTTCTGACGAGATGACCTCATCCCCACAGGACCACAGCTGGTTGAAGCCCCAGAGTGGCTGCTCCCTTTGGATGGGGCACAGCCATTCCATTTCCGGGTTTAGTGGGCAGGTCACTACCCACTAAATTAACTTCCCGAGCAGTAGGTAATAATTGGCAGCTTGAAAAAAACACTGCTTGAGACCCTTGGTTCCCAAACCTGACCTCACATCAGAATCCCTTGAAGTCCTTTTTAAATACATATTCTTAAGCTCCATTCTAAACCCATGGAATCAGAATTCCTTGGGAATGAGGCCCAGGAAGGTTTAGGAGTGCTAATATCCTCCACATACCAAGTGGAGAGTCAAAAGACACTGACGTGGGTTGACGTGCAATGAAACAGTTTTACGTTTATTATGTGATTTCACAAAGGGCAACAAAAGGGTTTCAAAAGTGAATATGAATACCAAAGTCTGGGACAAGGAGGGGCATTTGGGTAGCTCAGTCAGTTGAGAGTCGGACCCTTGATTTCAGCTCAGGTCATGATCTCAGGGTTGTGAGATCGAACCCCCTGTGGGGCCCCACCCCGAGTGAGTGGGGAATCTGCTTGTGATTCTCTCCCTCTGCCCCTCCCCTTCCTCCCTCTCATACAAATAAATAAAATCCCCAAAGAGAAAGTCTGGGAGAAGGAGAAGAACGAAATGAGTTTACAAGGCGTTCACTTACCAAGAGCAACTGTCTAATGGGGTCAACACAATTAGCCTGATACCTGTAGCAACACCCTCGCTTGCCCTTCATCTCAGGCCAGGTCCATTACACGGTAAGAAAACTCACTCTAATTAGAGAACAAGCCAATTCTGTCGACCCAAGCATAGCAGAGGACAGATGGGGAGAGAAGAGAAATGGATCCTACTCCATTCTCTTGCTGGTCATTTCTTCTTGTCTGGGCTGGGACCTGAGAGATTATTTCTCTGGACATCTGTGTCTCCAAATGGAAGGTAGTGTTCTCTGTTGTATTTCAAACACTTTTTCACCATGACTTACTGTAAGAAATACATTTGCCATGCATACAGAGTACATTACTGAATTATATATGTAAGCATACAGCCAGCATTTCATGAAGCAATACTTATTTACCCTTACTGTGTGCAAAAAAAAACCAAACCTGTTTTTTCCCTATTCCATTCCTTTTCTGTTTTTTCAGTGCAGGTCACTACCCACTAAATTGATTTCCCAAGCAGTAGGTAATAATTGGCAGCTTGAAAAAACATTGCTCAAGACCCTTGATTCCCAAACCTGGCCTCACATCAGAATCCCTCAAAGTCCTTGTTAAATACATATTCTTGGGCTCCATTCTAAACCCATGGAATCAAAATTCCTTGGGGATGAGGCTCAGAAATATATATATTTTACCAAGGACTAGCCATGCCCTGGCATTATAGAATTCCGATTCTCAATGCCCAGAAGCAAGTAACATCGCTAACAATAATAATAATTATCAAAAGTCTATTTCAAGCTAGAGCTGCTGGCAACAGAGCTTTCCATTTCTTATTCGGCTTATTATCTTCATAACCATACCGCTTTAGTGATGAGAAAACAGGCTCAGAGAAGTCCATTAAGCTGTTGCAAGACATATAGTCAGAGAAGATTAAGGAAGGGTGAGGCTGTGATTTCCTGAGGGTGAGGGTTCTGTTCCTATGCTTCCAGATTCTTCCCACCCTCTCTCCTCTGTAATTCCTGGCACCTTGGACCTCTCTCGGAGTCTTCTTTACCAATTCAAATTCCAAGTCATACACCAAGATGGTCCAACCACCAGAGGCAAAGAGCAGACAAAACCCAACAATAATACTTCGCATTCATACGGAGTTTTAACTGTTTCCAAAAAAAAAAAAAAGAAAATGTTTGTCTGTTTTTTCCACACTTATACCTTCTGGGTATCCTGTGAGGCAGGAGAGGCAGATGAATAACCAGAGACCCAAAGAGGGGAAGTGACAGACCCCGGGTCTCACAGCAGATTCAAGCCAGGCTGCAGCACTCTGACTCCCATGGGCAGGGGCTACTGCTGCACTTAAGTTGGCTTTCTCCAGAGCTCCCAGCTCTGCTCCGTTTCAAGTCTACCTCCCTTTAAGGAAGGAGGGGAAGAGAGGGCTGGTTTTCCGCCTCCCTCCCTACAGGATTACCACCCAGTTCTGAAAGGAGCACGTTCTGGATACACACTACCTGAGGGGCAAGTTGCCCTAAACCTCTTCCACGTGCTGCATTTCTATTTTTGCCATGCAATTTGTAAAGAGCTCTGCACTGTGCTTCAAAGAAAAATAATGGATTCCATGATGAAAGAAAAAGGCCCTATCCCTCCCACGGAGGTTACATGTCACCAGCCACTAGCGAAGCCGCTTTTGAAAGTCTCTGCCCAGCAAAATGTTGAGCGCCCACAGAAAGCCTAGGTGGTGAACTGGACCACTCTTGGCCATGGCAGAAAGGGGCTGGAGGGATGAATGACCCTCATTTTGCCTCCTCAGCTGAGGCCCTCCCTCTCTTGAGAACAACCCGTCTGTTTCTGCCACAGAGAATCGTGTTGTTTGCAATGTGTATATATTTATGTGACAAATGACTGGCTATTTATCAAACACTGTATCGATTCTAACATTTTTTCTTCACCCTTTCCCCCTTGACAGTGAAGGTCATTCTGTCTCTCCTCTTAACAGCTCCTGGGGCAAATGTACACCCGCCCCCTCCCACACACACACCTTTGGTGGCTTGGTGACCACAAAAGCAAGATACCCTTCTCACGGCCAGAAGATACTCTTCTCTGTCCAGAAAGTAAATGGGTTGAGGGGCGCCTGGGTGTCTCAGTGAGTTAAAGCCTCTACCTTCGGCTCAGGTCATGATCTCAGGGTCCTGGGATCGAGCCCCACATCAGGCTCTCTGCTCCGCGGGGAGCCTGCTTCTTCCTCTCTCTCTGCCTGCCTCTCTGCCTAGTTGTGATTTCTCTCTGTCAAATAAATAAAATATTTTAAAAAAAAGAAAGTAAATGGGTTGAACAAAATGTTCTGTTAGGTCTTTCTTTGGTCCTAGGATTCTGATATGATAATGTAGGGAAAGCCCCAAGTATAGCCCACAAAGTTGTGCTTCAGGCTCTGAACCGGAAGAGGCAAACTAACTCCACGTTGTGGTTTTGTTTTACTTTGTTTTGTTTTTCTTTACCACATTGTGGAAGAGGAGGAGGAGCGGGAGCGGGAGCCTTTTGCCTTTTCTGCTTTAGTTTTCATTTACTTTTCCCGTGGTCTAGGCTGCAAAGCCTGCCTCTTCAGTTGCCTCCCCCGCCCTCCCCAGTCAATTTCTCTTCTGGCGTGAAGGTGGTGCATGCAATCTAGCCCTGTAACCGTGGAGGTTTTGGCCCCGCAGAGCTTCAAGCTAATGCCATTCTCACCTCGCTGGAAGCACTCCTCTGTATGTCAGAAAAATGGGAAGAGGTGTTAAATTTGCTTTGTGACTGCAACCCCTTCTAGTTCCATGAGGCTGGTTGAGGAATTGATGGTTTTGTAGATTTCAATATCAAGAAAGTAAAAAATATCTCAGCTTTTTAATTCATATTGTCAATCACCAAAGTGGCTCCTGCCCGTGGGGCCCGTTAACTAGACCCGCTCTTGCTGCTGCTGGGTGAAATGGCTGGCGTCCCTCTCCCACCTGCTTTCCCAGGGCTGTGTTCTAGACCACGAGAGTGCGCAGGGGAAAGGGGAAAAATCTCCCCGGGCATTGCCAAAAAAGAATCCAGGAGGAAATGAGTATTCTCACTCTTCCACAGTACGGCAGAGAGATTCTTGTCAAACTGCCTGAGTTTAAATCAAGTTACTGATTCTCCTGGGTCTTGGTTTGCTCATCGTGGAATGGGAACTGTAGGAGGCTATACCTCATAAGGTTCCTGGGGAGATTAATCAAGGAAGTGCCAAGAGCAGTGACCACCCCATGCTAATATCTTAATAACTGCCAGCCAAGCTCACTACCATTCCTCCTTGCCAAACCGGTCTTGCAACTTTCTGATGGTTAACAGTCTGTATTTTCTGGCCATCTCAATCCACCAGAGGATCTCAGAAAGCACACTCTAAAGATGGGGCTGAGCTGAGGTTCATCTTAGAGCCCTTCAGGTGGGTTGAACTTGCCCATTGCCCTGTTCTTCTGTTTATTCAGTCAGCAAATATTTACTGACTGCCTCTTACATGGCAGGCACTGCGCTAAGTGATGAAAATACAATAGTGAACAAGACAAAGTTCCTGCTTAATAGAGTTAATGTTCTAGCAGGGGGTGGAAATTCTGGGTAGACAGAAAAAAAAATACAGTGAAGGAGACAGGAATGAGCTTGGGTGCTCCAGGGACAGAAGGTCAGTGTGCCTGGGGTGGGGAGCAGGGCATGAGAGATGGTGGTATGGACATGAGGTTGCCGAGGAAGGCGGGGTCCAGATCGTTTGAGATGTGTGGGCCAGGTAAGGAGGCTTGCCTTCCTCCTAAGAACATTGGAAAATAAATGAAAGGCTTCAAGCAAAGGATCAGTACACTGAATGTTTGTTAAGGTTCTTGCTGACTGCTGTATGGAGTTGAGGTTGTTGGGGGCCAGGGCTGCCACTATCTGATACAGTGTCTTTGTGTGCATTACAGAAAGATGCCTCTTCCTTGAGTTAGAAACTTGCATTCTCCAGAGTCTCTACAAGACACTGTGCACCGATACAGGTTTTTGTAGGAGCAGGCTCTCTTCCTCTGCTTTCAGACTTAGAGCCAAGAAGACATGAATGTGTGCACCCATCTGCATACTGTCTTATGTAAGTTGGTACGTGTCTGTGATAAAAATGGCACATCCAGAGCTATGGTGCCCTTGTATAGTATACAACTTGAACATCCATACGTGACAGCCCTAGCAGCAAAAAGTCGGCTCAAGGAGACCAACTAGGAAGCTGTTACCTTGGTCCAAGACAGACAGGATGGTGGCTCACACTAAGTAGCAGCTGAGGAATTGGCGAGAAGTTGGCAAAAATCAGGATGTATTTTGAAGGTGGATCCACAGGATTTGCTTATGGCTAGGAGGGGACCCGTGAGCGAATGAGGGGAACTCAGGATAATGACTAGAGGCCTGACTGAAGCAAGCAGATGAGTGATATTGCCCTTAACTAGGTGGAACTGATGGGGAAGAGGAACGCCATAAGGGGAAAATCACAAGTCCTTCGGGCAGTTTGCCTCAATTCCAGCTGTCCCTCTAAGTGCCAGATCTATCAGTCTCTGTATCTTTAAGTTCCTTCCCACTGAGGATCTCAAAGCACAAGAGCCCTCTGGAAAATCAGTAATCCCTAACACTTATCTTTGCCTCAGGAGGTTGTTTCTCTCTCTGTCTCCTTTGACCTGGGATGAAATAATGATTTCAATTCGTTCCTACCAATTTTTCAAGATTCCTCATTTATTTACAGGATTCTAATACCTCTCGTTGAATCTCAATCTGAACCTCTCTCTCTCTCTCTCTCTCTCTCTCTCACACACACACACACACACACACACACACACACACACACACACCATTTCCAAATATCCCTTTCTGAGATCGATTTTTATCAAAACCCCAAAACTTTCCTCTTTGGGGAGCATGCCTTCATTCAAGGCCAGGGATTTTCCGTCTGCCACCACCAGGCAGCCCAGACCCCTACCATTTAACAAAACCCTCTCCCCGGTGCAGGGAAAAGGTCCTTGGAGTGTGGAGCAAGGCCAAGTGAGTGGAGAAAATGAGCCAAACACTGAGAAATTAAGGTAAGAAATGCTGCCTGGGGGATGTGGAGGGTAGGAATGAATCAGGAAATCTTAAGGTCATTGTGATCTCGTTGATTGCATTTACATCTAGCAGCAGAAGACAACAGATTGATTAATGTCACCGGGGCAGAGAGGAAGATGGGAATTAAGCTAAAACTGTAGCACCCAGGGCTGCATCTTCTGTAGGGGGAACTAATGCCAGCAGGTGAAGTCATATCTCCTCATTTCCTGGGTCAGCACATTCCTGTAGAACCCACTTTTCCCCTAGATACATACCAGGCAGTCTAGGCAGCCCCAACCTTTTATAAGTATAAACTGTCGCCCTACACACCGTACCCACCTTTCACACTCGATCTTCCTATCCCTCTCCCCCAAATATCCATTTCCTGGGCTGGCCCAGGGGAGGCTAAGGAGGAATGAATCACTCCTGGTGATCTCCAGGCAGGCATTTGGGGCCTGCCCTTGTTCCAACAGTCCCAGCCCTGACTCTCACTTCCTTGCGCCTTCTTCTTAAGTCTTCCCATGTTGGCAGAAGAGGAAAGAAGTCCTCCCCTTCCAGGGATTGGAGATGGGCCTGCCCTCCATCAGCAAAAGACACCTGTTAGCCTTGCCTCTTTCTGGCCAGCAAAACGTGGTAATCTGAGCTGCGTGGGGCCTAATCCAGCAGAGCACATGAAAGGAAATAGCAATCAATAACAATCACAGCTCTAATTTCTTCAGCTCTGTGTGCTCAGCTAAGTGCTTTATACGGCTGATCTTGTCCAATCCTTGAAGTAAGGCAGGTGTGACGAGCATCCCCACTTCATAGCTTTAAAATACTAAGCTCTGTAGACATTCAGGGACCTGTTTAAGGTCTCACAGCTAGAAATGAGCAAAACCAGGATCTCAAATCCAGACCTGATCACAGAGCAAGTGCTCATCACCACCCGGTAGTAGTGTAGCAGGTGCTCCAAATTTCTCCAACACAATTGTGATGACTCCCCAGAGTCTGGCTCCAGCCTTGACCTCTCTCGCCAGCTTCAATACTTAGCCAGCTCCTCTCCACTCATTGTTCTTCTTTCTACTCATGGGCCTCTTCACTCAAACTTAACACACCTAGCACCTTTTTTTCCCCCTCCCAACCAGCTCTCCCTCTAGATTTGCCTTTTTCTGACCACATTATCCCGATTTTCAGGCTCCCAGCTTTAGAACCATCCCCAACTCTTCTCTCTCTGGCCACATCTATCCAGTAAGTCACCAAATTGTGGTGATTTTTCTCTCCTTTCTTCCATTTCAAATGTTTCTTACACACCTTTTGGCTCACTTTAAACACACACACACACACACACACACACACACACAAATTTATTATCTCACAAGTTCCCACGGCTCAGAAGTCCAGGCACAGGCGCAGTAAGCCCGAATCAGGGACTCACAAGGCTGAAATCAATGTATCAGCCAGGATTGTGATTCTTATGTGAAGCTGTTAATATAAAACATACAAATATAGGACAAAGAATGTCCATATGCCCTTCATTCGCATTTCCCAAATGTTAACATTTTACATTTACTTCATCTTTTTCTTTCTGTTCCTAGCTACATATACACACACTATTAGTTTTTTTTCTGTTTCTGAATCCTTTGAAGGTAAGCTAAATATCCTTATCCCCAAATAACTCAGTGTATATTTCCTAAAAAAAACAAGGGTATTCTCTTACATAAGCGATAGTACAGTTCTCAAAACCAGGAAGTTAATATTGATATAACACTACTCTCTAATCAAAGCTTCTTTCAAATTTCAACAATATTCCAATTAACATCCTTTTGAATGACAACAACAAATTTATCTGGCATAGGACTCAAACCTAGATTAATCCTTGAGTTTAGTTATCATGTCTCTTTAGTCTCTCTCTTTTTAAAAATATTTTATTTATTGACAGAGAGAGAGAGAGAGAGTGAGAGAGAGGGAGATCTCAAGCAGGAGGAGCAGCAGACAGAGGGAGAGGGCGAAGCAGACTCCCCACTGAGCAGGGAGCCAGACATGGGACTCAAACCCAGGACCCTGGGATAATGACCGGAGCCAAAGGCAGATGCTTAATGGACTGAGCCACCCAGGCGCCCCTCTTTAGTCTCTTTTAATTGGAAATAGTTCCTTAGTCTTTCTTGTCTTTCATGTCCTTGATGTTTTTGAGGAATACAGTGGTTTCTGACTTTATACGCTTTACCTCATAGCAGATAGACAAGCAGACTGTTCCATGACTTCTTAGCTACAGAATCACAGAATATGGAAGGCACCTAATAATGAACTACTCTACCACACCCCACACTGTTTCCAGGCACTCCTCAAAATTTTAGCCATATCATTTACTCAATATTTTTCTTTAAATTAGCTCACTTTTTTTTCACTTTTATTTTTTTTATTTTTTTATAAACATATAATGTATTTTTATCCCCAGGGGTACAAGTCTGTGAATTGCCAGGTTTACACACTTCACAGCACTCACCATAGCACACACCCTCCCTAGTGTCCATAACCCCACTCCCCTCTCCCGACCCCATCGCCCCAGCAACCCTCAGTTTGTTTTGTGAAATTATGAGTCACTTATGGTTTGTCTCCCTCCCAATCCCATCTTGTTTCATTTATTCTTTTCCTACCCCCCAACCCCCCCACGTTGCATCTCCACTTCCTCATATCAGGGAGATCATATGATAGTTGTCTTTTTCCAATTGACTTATTTCGCTAAGCATAATACCTTCTAGTTCCATTAACGTCATCGCAAATGGCAAGATTTCATTTCTTTTGATGGCTGCATAGTATTCCATTGTGTATATATACCACATCCTCTTTATCCATTCATCTGTTGATGGACATCTAGGTTCTTTCCATAGTTTGGCTATTGTGGATATTGCTGCTATAAACATTCGGGTGCACATGCCCCTTTGGATCACTACGTTTGTATCTTTAGGGTAAATACCCAGTAGTGCAATTGCTGGGTCATAAGGTAGTTCTATTTTCAGCTTTTTGAGGAACCTCCATGCTATTTTCCAGAGTGGTTGCACCAGCTTGCATTCCCACCCACAGTGTAGGAGGGTTCCCCTTTCTCTGCATCCTCACCAGCATCTGTCATTTCCTGACTTGTTAATTTTAGCCATTCTGACTGGTGTGAGGTGGTATCTCATTGTGGTTTTGATTTGTATTTCCCTGATGCCGTAGCTCACCTTTTTAAACTTAATGACTGTGGTAGGCAAAATTCTGAATATGACCTCCAATGATCCTGGCTTTTGTATAATCCCCTCCCCTCTGAGTGTTGGAGGAATTCAACAATATGATGAGTAATCACTCCAATGATTATATTACATTATATGGCAAAAGGGAAATTATCTGGGTGGGTCTAATCTTTTTCTTTAAAGATTTATTTATTTTACAGAGAGAGTGCATGTGCCACACATGTGAGTGAGGGAGCAGGGAAAAGGGCAGAGGGAGAGAATCTTCAGACAGCCTCCCCACTGAGCATGGAACCTGCCAGAAGGTTTGATCACACAATCCCAAGACCCCTGAGATCATGACCTTAGCCAAAACCTAGAGTGGAACACCTAACCAGCTGAGCCACCCAGGAACCCTTGGGTGGGCCTAATCTAATCACATGAGTCCTTTAACAACAGAGTTTTCTCTGGCTAGTAAGCAGAAGAGGAAGTTAGAAAGATTTGAAGCATGAGAATCTGGTGTGCCCACTGACTCTGAAGATGGAGGGGCCACATAACAACGTTGTAGGTGGCCTATAAGAGCAGAGGGCGACCACTGGCTGTCAACCACCAAGGAAATGGGGACTTCAGAATATACCCCTGAGTTTACTTCCAAGCTCATTCAGGTTTTTGACTTCTGCCAAAAACCTGAATGAGCTTGGAAGTAAACTCATTCTCACAACCTCTAGATAAGGGGACACCTTAAACAGAAAACCGTATTAAGTGTACCAGAACTTCTGACCTACAGAACAGAATGAAAATGAAAATTCAACAGGCTACACTTAAAATCAACTTAGCATGGGCTACATGAGAAAAATGATATGATTATACCACTGATGCAGGAACACACTTGACAATATTCAACACCCTTTCATGATTAAAAAAAGATGTCTCAGAAAACCAGGAATAGTGGGGAATTTATTCAAGTTGACAAAGAACATCTACAAAAACAAAAAATAAACAAATAGGACTCCCACAACTAGCAAATTGGACCAAGGAATATCTAAAAAGGATTATACACCATGACCAACTGAGATTTATTCCAAGAGCACAGAATTGGCTTAACATCCAAAAATCTATTACTGTAATATACTACTTCAAGAGAGTAAGGTACAAAGACTCATATTCATCTCAATAGACACAGAAAGAAGCATATGACAAAATTTAATACCCCGTCATCAAAACACTCAAGAAACTGTAAATAGAAAGGAACTTCCTCAACCTAGTAAAGAACATCTATTAATGAGCAACAGCTAACGTCATACTTAACAGTGAAAGACTAAAATCTTTCCCTCTAAGATCAGGAGCAAGATGAAGATGTCCACTTTTGCCATTTCTATTCACCATTGTACTGTAGGTCGTAGTCAAGGCAGTCAAGCAAGAAAATTTTTTAAAAGTCATCCCAATTGGAAAAGAAGAAGTAAAACTATATCTGATCACAGATGAAATGACCTACATCTAGAAAATTCTAAGAAATCTACAAAAAAAAATTAGAACTAATGAACAAGTTCTGCAAGGTTTCAAAACACAAGATCAATATACAAAATACCAATTTTATTTCCATGCAGTAGCAATAAGCAAATCAAAAAGAAAATCAAGAAATCAATTCCATTTATAATAGTGCCAAAAACAATAAAGTATTTAGGATTCCATTTAATAAAATAAATAGAAAACTTGGAGCGCCTGGGTAGTTCAGTGGGTTAAAGCCTCTGCCTTCAGCTCAGGTCACGATCCTAGGGTCCTGGGATCGAGCTCCACATCAGGCTCCCTGCTTGGCAGGGGGCCTGCTTCCTTCTCTCTCTCTCTCCACCTGCCCCTCTGCCTACTTGTGATTTCTCTGTCAAATAAATAAATAAAATCTTTAAAAAAAGAAATACAAAACTTATGGTCTGAAAAATACAAAACATTCTTGAAAGAAATTAAAGACATAAGTAAATGGAAAAAATAAATGGGACCTAACCTAAATAAATGAAAAGACATTCCATGTTCATGGATTGGAAGTCTTGATATTGTGAACTTAGCAATAATCCAAAAATTTATCTATCAACTCAACACAATCTAATCAAAATCCCAGTTGCCTCTTTTATAAAAACTGGCTTGATAATCCTAAATTTAATATGGAAATTCCAGGGTCCTCCAAAGAGCCAAAACAATCTTGAAAAAGGACAACAAATTTAGAGGACAAATGCTTCCCAATTTCAAACCTTACTACAAAGCTATGGTAATCAAGATAAGTATAGCACTGCCATAAATACATACATATAGACAAATGGAATAGAATCAAGAGATCAGAAATGAACCCTCACATTTATGGTTAATTGATTTTTGACAAGTGTGTCAAGAAGTTTGAATGGGGAAAGATTAGTCTTTTCAAAAATGGTGCTGAGACAACTATGTGCCTGCATGTAAAAGAATGAAGTCAGACTCCTACCTCACACCATATAAAATATTAATTCAAATGGGTCAAAGACATAAATGTAAAACTAAAACTATATAACTTGAAAGATAACATAGGTGTGAATCTTAGTGACCTTGGATAAAGCAATGGTTTCTTAGCTATGACACTAAAAATACAAGCAACAAAAGAAAACAAAACCAAATAAACTGAACATCATTAAAATTAAAAACTGTAGTACTTCAGAGGACACCACCAAGAAAGTGAAAAGGCAATCCACCATATGGAAGAAAACATTTCCAATTCATATACTCATTTATCTGATAAGAGACTGTAGCTGTAATATATAAAGAACACTTACCCAATAATAAAAAGACAAGTATGACTATGACAGTGAAGAAGTGAAAACAACCTAAATGTCCATCAACTGATGAACAGATAAACAAAACATGGCATGTGCATAATGGCATATAATTTAGCAATAAAAAGAAACAGAAGTGTGAATACATGCTACAACAATGGATGAACCTTGAAAACATTATGCTAAGTGAAAGAAACAAGTGTCAAAAGACCACAAGTTGTATGATTCCATTTATATGAAATGTCCTGAACAGGCAAATCTAGTGACAGAATGTAGACTTGGGGTTGCCTAGGGTTGGGAGAGATAGGAGGTTGGGCAGTGACAGCTAGGGGGTATAAGGTTTCTTTGGGGGTAATGAAAATGTTCTAAAATTGATTATGGGACACTTGGGTGGCTCAGTCAGGTAAGCGTCTGTCTTCCACTCAGGTCATGATCTCAGGATCCTGAGATTGAGCCCAGCGTTTTTCCCCACTCAGCAGGGAGTCTGCTTATCCTTCTCCCTGTCTTTCTGCCTCTCCCACATCTTCTGCTCTGTCTCAAATAAATAAATAAAATATTTAAAATTGATTGTAGTAATGAATTCAAAATTCTGTGAATATACTAAAAGACAATGAACTGTAGCGTCTAAGTGGATGAATTGGATGGCATGTGAATTTCATCTCAATAAAGCTGGTAAAAATATAAAGCTTATAGCTAACATCATACTTAATGATGAAAGACTGAATGTTTTTCCCTTAAGATTGGATACAAGGCAAGGATTTCTATTCTGGTTGCTGCTATTCAACAAAGAACTACCCAGCGTAATAAGGCAAGGAAGGAAATAAAAGGTTTACAAATGAGCAAAGAAAAAAAAACTATCTCTATTTCTGATTACATGATCATTTACATAGAAAATATCAAAGAACTGAGGTGCCTGGGTGGCTCAGTCGTTTAAGTGTATGGCTTTGGCTCAGGTTATGGTCTCAGGGTCATTGGATGGAGCCCTGCATCAGGCTCCCACCTTGGCTGCTTGAGAGTCCTTCTTTCCTTCTCCCTCTGCCCCCCCCACTGGTGGATGTGCACTCTCTTGTCTCTCTCTAACAATAAATAAATCTTTTTTAAAAAAATGAATTACTCAGGTTTAAATCTAACAAAACTTGTACGGGACTTGTATGCTGAAAACTTAAAAAATCAAAGATCTAAATAAATGTGTAGACATACTGTGCTCATAGATTAGGAAATTCAATGTAAGTAAAAATGTTAATTCTCCCTAAACTGTTTAATGCAATTCCTATCAAAGCCCCCAGAAAGACTTCTGTGGATTTAGGCAGTCTTATTCTACAATATATTTGGAAAGACAAATGACTTAGAATAGTTAAACAATTCTGAAAAAGAATAAAGTGAGAGTAATTGCTTTACCTAATATTAAACCTTGCTATATGTAAGTACAGTAAGCAAGACAGCATAATATTGGCAGAAAGTAGATACAGAGATTAATGGAACAGGACAGATAACCCAGAAATGGACTCCCACAATCGTACTCAACTGATTTTTGACAGAGGTACAAAAGCAGTTAAAGAAAGACAGCCTTTTCAACAAATGATAATGGAGTCATGTGACATTCATAGAACTTTGACCTAACTTCATGCTTTATGCAAAAATTAACTCAAAATAGATCATAGATTCAAATGTAAAACTACACATAGGTATAGTTTATAGAAGACTTCTGGAAGAAGACATACAGGAGAAAATCTTAGGGACCTTTGGTGAGGAGCTCTTAGGCATGATACCAGAAGCACAATTCATAGAAGAAAAATTAACAAATTGGACTTCACAAAAAAATGCAAACTTTGCCCCATTAGAGATTCTGTTAAAAGGATGAAAAGACAAGTTAAATAGTGAGAGAAAATATTTGCAAAATATGAACCTGTCAAAGGGCTAGTGTCTAGAATACATAAAGAACTCTCAATATTCGATAGTAAAAGACTTAGTTCAATTAGAAAATGGTCACAAAGCATGAATAAGTATTTCATTGAAGAGGATATGGAGATATCAAATAAGCACAGGAAAAATTGTGTTCCGTGTTCAACATCATTAGCTCTTAGTAAAATGTAAATTAAAACTACAATATATCACTACACACCTGTGAGATTGGCTAAAGTAAAAAATTAATGACAACACTGGATGTTGGCAAGGATGCAGAGAAACTGTATTGCTCACACATTGCCCATGAGAATGTAAAATGGTGCAGCCACTCTAGAAAACCATTTGGCCATTTTTCATAAAGCTAACCATGCACTCATCTTCTGACCCAGCAATCAACCCTCTGGAAATTTATCTTACAGATGAAAACATCCATCCACACAAAGCCCTGTACACAATTGTTCACAGCAACTTTATTTGTAATACCCCCAAACGGGAAGCAACAGAACTGTCCCTAGATAGGTGAATGCTTAAACTCTGGTCTGTCCATACCATGAAATACTACTCAGCATTAAAAAGAAAAGTATTTTTTAAGATTTTATTTATTTATTTGAGAGAGAGAGAAAGAGAGAGAGAGAACATGAGAGAGAGAGAACATGAGAGGAGAGAGGTCACAGGGAGAAGCAGACTCCCCACCGAGCAGGAAACCTGATGTGGGACTCGATCCCGGGACTCCAGGATCATGACCTGAGCCAAAGGCTGTTCCTTAACCAACTGAGCCACCCAGGCACCCCTCAAAAAGAAAGTATTACTGGGGTACCTGGATGGCTCAGTCAATTAAGCATCTGACTCTCAATCTCAGCTTATGTCTTGATCTCAGGGTGTGAGATCAAGCTCCACATTGGGCTCCATGCTGCGTGCTAAGCCTACTTATAAACAAACAAAAAGATAAGTAAGTAAGTAAGTAAGTAAATAAATAAATAAATATTTTTGATATATGCAGCAACTTGGATGGGTCTCTAGGGTATTATTCTGATTTTAAAAAGCCAATATCGAAAGATTGCATGTTATATTATTCCATTTATATAACATATTTGAAATGATAAAATTATAGAAATAGAGAATAGGTTAGTAGTTGCCAGCGGTTAAGGATGGTGGGGAGAGGAACATCAGTGTGACCGTTCTGGGGTAGCAGGAGTAAGATCTCTGCAGTAATGAATACTTCTGCATCTAAGTGTGGTATTGGGTATGGAAACCCACACATGTGATAAACTGACACAGAGCTGCACCCACACATTATGTCAATGTCTGCTTCCTGGTTTGATGTTGTACAATGGTTCAGTAAGATGTAACCATTGTGGAAAACTGGGTGAACGATATGCGGAACCCTTCCATAACATTTTTACAACTTCCTGGGAATCTGTAACGATCTAAAAATAAAAAATCTAAAAAGCTGTGGCTTTCATAATTATTTTGCCCTGTGGTGTCATGGCATTAAAAAAAAGAGTTGAGAGATTTTATGTAAATATCTGGATTTCTAGATTTCTAGACCTCTCTTTCCAAGTCCTGAGCAAGACATGGAAACCTGGGGCCCTTATTCCCAAGTTTCCTGCTGCTTTTTTACTTGGCAATTGCTCTCTCCAGCCATCACAGTCCCTCTGACCCAGGTCCCTGTGGTCATTTATGCCACTAGCCTAGCCCTCAGGTATTTGAGTTTGTCCCCAACCCTATGCCTGTCTGAACTTTTTTTTTTTTTAAGATTTTATTTATTGATTTGACAGAGAGAGATCACAAGTAGGCAGAGAGTCAGGCAGAGAGAGAGGGGGAAGCAGGCTCCCTGCTGAGCAGAGAGCCCGATGCGGGGCTCGATCCCAGGACCCTGAGATCATGACCTGAGCCGAAGGCAGCGGCTTAACCCACTGAGCCACCCAGGTGCCCCCCCTGTCTGAACTTTTTTAAAACACAATTTCAACATAGCCAAGCCCTCAAATAGCACAAGCAAACATAAGAACCCTTCAGCTTAGGGAAGAACTTTAGGTCTCTACCCTTCCGTTATCACCTCTGACCACCCTTACCCATTAGTCCCTGATCTGTCTGCTTTGTCCCCCCAGTCCTGTTCCAGGTTTTGCCCCATAGGGCAAGCCTTTGGGATGCTAACTGTACTATGAGTTTCTTAAACCACGGTCAGGAACACAGGGGGTCCTAAGTGGGCACATCAGAGGGCAGGGCTCTCCGCTTCTACCTACCTGTATGAGCAGGAAGGTCAGACCTTCCCAGAGCTGGCTGAGAACTGAGCATCCACCTCAAAGCTCTGAGACCCTGTTGAGTAGTCTCGCTTTGCTTTGTCCACAGGGAGTGCAGGGCACGCACAGGACACAGTTGCTTCTGTCTAGGACAGGGCATTCTAGGGAGCAAGTACCACCCCAGACACAGACCACGCAGGCAGATCCTGTACCTACTTTGTTCTGTTTCTTAGAACTTGATTTAATTACCAAAGTTATTCATATTTTAGAATTCTGATGAAATTGCCAAAAAAACCACATTTTTTTAAGGAAACAAACTGCAACTTCACCACCTACAGATAATTACCATTTAACATTGTGGTGTGTTTCCTTGCGGTCTTTCTTCTTGATTTGTGTACTGGCACACACACTCCAAAATGGTGTCACCCTTGATAGATTTTGTCACACTGCTTTTCTCACTTAATCTTATGTAATAGACATGTTTCCTTGTCACTAAATCTTATAAAACAGCTGTTGAAGATTCGATTTCAATGGGCCTGTTGGTCCTATTTTTTTCTCCTCATTTTTTAAGAGAGAGTCTCTATTTGATTTTTCTTTCTCTTTCCCTCTCTTTCTGTGTCTCGCTTTCCCTTCTTCCTTCTCTCTTTCCCTCCTGCTCTCCTTCTCTCTTTTTGACATACAACATGAACCAAGTTGACAGGGATAGATGTTTAAGAGGCAAGCAATGGGCCTCAGGAAGGTGTAGACTGAAGAGGAGGAGGTTTGGCGGGTAGAGAGGCAAAGTTACTTTGGGAATTAAAACTGGACTGCTGAGCCAAATGGCAAAAGGCATTGTCCTACCCTCCTTTGTGTGCCAGTGAGTGGAGCTGGAGTCCTGGGACCAATAAAAACCACCCTTCTTTCCATTCTGGAGACTTCAGCTGTGGAAACCCACTCTCCATATTAGAAAAATATATCTGGGGCACCTGGGTGGCTCAGTGGGTTAAGCCGCTGCCTTCGGCTCAGGTCATGATCTCAGGATCATTGGATCGAGTCCCGCATCGGGCTCTCTGCTCAGCAGCGAGCCTGCTTCCCTCTCTCTCTCTCTCTACCTGCCTCTCTGCCTACTTGTGATCTCTCTCTGTCAAATAAATAAATAAAATCTTAAAAAAAAAATCTTAAAAAAAATATATCCTTTTTTTTCTTAGGTGTCGTAGATTTAGCCATTTGTTGAAACAGTGAGGCTACATCAGATTAGTGAACCATAACTGCCCTCAGGAGGGGTCGATTCTCAGCACTGCCACTTCTGAGCTGAGTGCCCTTGGGCAAGTGCCTTATCCCTTTGGCTCCTTGGGTCCCGCATCTATAAAATGGGGATGAGAGTCCCGATCACACAGGGTTGTGTTGAGGATTTCACGAATTCCAGCCTGTGAAGGGCTGGGAAGAGTGCCTCGTCCACAGCAAGTGCGTTTCAATGTTAGCGAGCATTATTAATAATTAATCCTCATGATAGTCACACACACACACACCTCCCGTGGAGGTATTATTGTTATTCTTCTATGAGAGGCAACCAGAGCTTAGAGAAAGCAAGTGGTGGCTGGATATCAGTCTGCCTAACTCAGGAGCTGGGCTTCTTTTATCCTTTCTTTTTTTTTTTTTTTTTTAGATTTTATTTCTTTTTTTTTTTTTTTAAAGATTTTATTTATTTGACAGACAGAAATCACAATTAGGCAGAGAGGCAGGCACAGAGAGAGGGGGAGGCAGGCTCTCTGCCGAGCAGAGAGCCCAATGCGGGGCTCGATCCCAGGACCCTGGGATCATGACCTGAGCCGAAGGCAGAGGCTTTAACCCACTGAGCCACCCAGGCGCCCCGATTTTATTTCTTTACTTAAGGTAAAGAAAGAGAGAGAGAGAGAGAGAAGCAGAATCCCTACTGGGCAGGGAGCCAGACGTGGGGCTTGATCCCAGGACCCCAAGATCATGACCCCAGCCGAAGGCAGAAGCTTAAGTGACTGAGCCACCCAGGCGCCCCTGGAGCTGGGCTTCTTAACAACAATGCCCTAAGGTCTCCTGCCTTTCTGTGACTAAAAGCTGATGCCCTTGGTCCCAAAGCCTGGTGCTGAGGCTGAGAAGAGGAGGAAGGGCACCCCTGATAGAAGCTTGGCCTTCCCAGGCCCTTGGCCACTGCAGCAGACCTCAGACAGGGGGTTCAAGGCAGCAGCCCCCCAACCAGAGGAGGGGAGTTTGGGGGATAGATATCTCAATAGCTTCTGATCTCCCACCTGGGGACTGGGGGCTTAAGACCCCATCTCTCTAACTCTCAGACATTTTGACTCATCTCAAAAGAACTGCTACCTGGATCTGATTTTCCTCTGTTCCATTTTCATTTCAATCTCACCTCCCCGAGGTCCCCATGGCCTTCAGGGCAAGTCCCGGCCTCACTCTGGCCAGAAGAGACAGCTGTCTCGAGGCCGGCCCCTTTGTTCGGGAGAAGCTGGTAAATGAGCAGTAAGCCCTGATTCGCAGTGATAATCAGCTCCCTGTCTGGAGGGGGAGGGCTGTCCAAAATAACGAGCGGGGCTGCACCTGTTCTGGGGGTCTGGCACTCGGAAAGCAAGCTGCTCTGAATGGCCCGAGCCTCTGCCCAGGCAGCAGCTGCAGCCTGGAATCAGGGCTTTGTTAGCATAAGAATGGAGCTGGCCACGCCAGCCAGCCAGCCAGCCAGCCAGCCAGCCAGCCAGCCAGCCAGCTTCTTTTTCTACCCCCTCCCTATCTTGCCTCGAACACCAAATGGGCCACCCTCATTGTAGCAGACGGGCTTTGCATTTCTTTTCTCAACAGCACCGATCAATTTTTCATTTGTGGGAGAAAGGGCACTCTCTTTTCTTTAGACTTGGCCCAAGTGGAAGAGGAGTGTGTGGATCGACTCGCTATTTACCAAGTTCTCACTCCGGGGTGGGGAGGGGCGGGGGGGGCCCCCACAGAACACAACTCCCGGGAAGCAGGCTACACAGAGAACATAATGCAAATGGTGTCCCTTGGAGTTGTGCAGGGCACAGCCCATGTGGCTTTGCTCCAGGGGCAAATGTAGACCAGGGGATTCCTATAGAAAGGCTCCGAACCCCTTGCCCCCTTGCTGCCTAAAGTATAGGGTCTGTGGACTTGCTACCTCAGCATCTGGGAGCCTGTTAGAACTGCAGAAGCTAGGGGGCGCCTGGGTGGCTCAGTTGATTAAGCGGCTGCCTTGGGCTCAGGTCAAGATCCAGGGGTCCTGAGATAGAGCCTAGCTTCAGGGCTCCCTGCTCAGTGGGAGTCTGCTTCTCCCTCTGCCTCTCCCTCCTTGCTCGTCCTCTCTCTAAAATGGGTAAATAAAATTGAAAAGAAAAGAAATGCAGAAGCTCAAGCCCAACACCAGACCTAGGAATTAGCAATCTGATTTTAGCAAAATCTGGTCATTCATCTGCACATTAAAGTTGGAGAAGTACTGGGTTAAAAAACAGGGCCCTGAGTCTCAATTTTTCACATACTAGAGCGTGCTCACGCTGTTGAATCAGAAACTCACAGCTCAAATGTTAGCTTCTCTCAATCCCTAGCTATATGACCTCAACCAAGTCCCTTAACCTCCCTGAGTCTCAGTTTCCCCATCTGTAAAAGGGCAAAAATAATAATAATGATAGGTCTACTATGAAGCTGAATAATGAATCTTAATGGAAGTTACTAGCAGGCTGCTGGCATATGGTTGTGTCTCAAGAAACAATAGCTCTTATTATTAGTTTGCTCCCTGGTAAACAACACTATCCTGCCAATTCAGATGACTCAGGTGTTACTTGCCCAGTCATACTGGAATCAGGAAGGTCCCTCTATTTCTCCTTTTTTAAAAGATTTTATTTATTTGGGAGAGCACACGAGAAGGGGAAGGGGCAAGGGAGAGGGAAAAGCAGAATCTCTGCTGAGCAGGGAGCCCAATCCCAGGACCCTGAGACCATGACCTGAGCCAAAGGCAGACACCTAACTGACTGAGCCACCCAGGTGCCCTCTCCTCCTTTTGCTGCTATGGGAACTGAAAGCAGTGGGTTTAATTACTAGCACCCCACATCCATATAACACTGTGAACTTTTCAAAGCATCTTCACCCCTGTGATCTCTCTGCATCAAAGACTCAGTGTAGTAGAGCTGAAGGGGACCCTGGAGATCTGGTCCAACACCCTCCTTATTCAGATGAGAATCATTCAGTGACTTGCCCAAGGTCACACGCAGTAAACCTTAACACCCAATTCCCAGTTCGGTGCTTTTACTTAATAGCACTTTTGACAGGAGTGTTTGTGTAGGGAGAGATGACACTAGAGGCCCAGGTCAAGCCAGAGCATGGATGGCTACAAATGACTCACCCATGAACATTCCTCTAAACCGGACAAATTAAGACCAGCCTGGGACTCAGAACCATCAGATCGGTCATTGCCAAAGTTCGGTTTTCATAAGTGAAAGCTTGCATTGTCCCCTTTCCTGAATGCCGATGAAAAGCCTACAGGCTGGTTGGGGCCTTATAAGGTCCTCCCACTTCCAAGAAATGGACCAGAATATGTAACAATCTTTGATTCAGTGGACTGTTCTGCCACTCTCAAGAAGACTCTTAAATCGCTTGGAAGGATATCAGAGATATTTCAAATAGAGAAAGCAATGCAAGTCACAGACAGTGGATAGCTTGGTATTTGAGGCTAACCCGGAATGATGCTGTCATCAAGGCCATGGGTGTTCTTTAGGCAAAGTTCTTTGATCTTCATATCTATGATGGGGACAAGCAACCTCAGAGGAAAGAAGAAGGGCCTTATAATGCTCCCAGAAATGCACATCAGATTGTGAGGGCCCTCAGTCTGGGCCCTGGCAACCAAATGTACCCATCTGGAGGGGACATAGTTCCTAAACACAAGCTCTCTGAAGCTTTCCCCGTCTTGATATAAGAAATGCTCTTCTAGTCCCGATAAACAGTGACCCTATTGGAGTTTGTTGTGAAGACGGAGGTCAATGGCATTCAAATTTTTCATCTGGTTTCAGAATTTTCACTCCAGTGGAAAATGTTCTCAGACACCCAGGATGATAAGCAAACACAAAGCCCAAGAGGCCTAGTTAAATCAAGGAGTTTGGTCCCGGTGCATAGTCTGACCTGAGCTGAAGGCAGATGCTTAATTGACTGAGGCACCCAGGTGCCCCAAAGAGGTTTTTATTTTATTCTTATTCTTATTTTTATTTTATTTATTTATTTGACAGAAAGAGACAGTGAGAGCTCAATGAGGGCTATCCTTGTTGAAATTCCTTCTCTCATATGTAAACTTAATTCCTTTCTCCTAGCCTTCCCTACCTTGACCTCTGCTTAAACACAAGAAGGGCCAATGGGAGAAAGACAAGCAGGCTTCTCACTAAGCAGGGAGCCTGATGTAGGGCTCGATCCCAGGACTCAGGATCATGACCTGAGCTGAAGGCAGACGCCCAAGGACTGATCCACCCAGGCACCTGCGAAGAGAAAGTTTTTAAAGATAAAAGGGACTGCAAGCATTTTGAAGGGAGCCAATGATAAAGTATGAATTTGAAGAGCCGCAAATAGAGGAAAGTTTTGGAAGAGGCAAAGGAGAGATGAGAATGAAAATGGACGCACAGACATCGAGGTCTGAGGCAGCAGGCAGAAGGATGAGGCCTCGGGCATCTCTATTTTCTCGAGAGAATGGAAAATGAAGCCATATTCTAAAAGAGACAGGGACAGAAGTGGGGTTGGAGGCAGGGGGAGGGCGATGAAGTTTGGTTTAAGCACTGAGAGGCATATGAGACGTAGCTCACTGAATAAGGTCACCTGGTATGATTTCCAAACAGTGTAAAGGGAGCAACTAAGATTCCAGAAAGATTCCAGATTCTCAGCTTTAGGTCTCCGCAGGAGAGGTAGAGGGCAGGGGGAGTGGTGAACAGATTCCAGAAAGGGCAGAGACAGATGATGGTTCATCCAGCAGGTCTCTATCTGGTTTCTCATTAGAATTACTGAAGGGGCTTTAGAAATATCTACATGATGTGGGCCCCATCCTACACCAACGAAATCAGTCACCTACAGATTTTAAAGTGTCCCAGGTGATTCTAATGTGCAGCCAGGACTCGGATCCCCTGGACTGTCTATAGTTTGGGCTTTGCTGAGTTACTGTAGTAGAAGAAGAACCAGGCAAGGAACCAGGAGTTTAGGAGAGAGAGGGAATGAAGAGAAACTGGAAGGACTGATATCGATGAAAGGCTTCAAAAGAGTCAAGAAATGAGAGATTTAGAGGAGGGAGAAAGAGAAAGTATAAGTAGAATGACTCGATTCTGTACTCTAGACAGACCTTCCTCTCTAGTGGGTCACCATTTCATTCAGTGTAGGAACAAGACTTCCTTACAATTTCCTACCAGGCCCAATAAGACCCGGTTCCGTCATGCCTCCCTGACCTCATCCACACCTCTCCCCTCACTAACTCAGCTACAGCCATACTACCTTCCTTCCCACCAGGCACATGCCTGCCCCAGGACATTTGCACTTGCTGTTCTCTCTATCTGTAATACTCTCCCATGAGATATTTACATGATAGCTCCCTCTCTTTCTCCAGGTCTTTGCTCAAATCCATCTGCTCAATGAGGGCTATCCCCGTTGAAATTCCTTCTCTCATATGTAAACTTAATTCCTTTCTCCTAGCTTTCCCTACCTTGACCCCTGATTAAATTTCTTCCAAACAGCATTTGACATCCTATTGTATTATTACTTGTTTACTATTTGATTGATCATCTCTCCCAACCCTGCACTCTTGAACATAACTTTCTTTGAGGGCAGGGATTTCTGTCCATTTCTTCGTTGCTATACCCCCCGCATACACCTAAAACTGTGTCTGGCACACAGTGGGCACTCCATAACTATGTGTCAAGAGAATGATTGAGTCCAGGATATAGAATGGATTGTACATAGGGGCACTAAAGTCACCCACAAGAAGAGCAGGACTCAGGTTGGAGAGGAAGACAGTAAACCAGGTGTAAGAAATCCAGGGAAAGTGGGGGTGAATGAGGAAGACAGGAGCTGATGAAAGGAAGAGTGGGTGATACAGATGCCATATGCCTCAAGGATCATTTATTTAATTTTACTTAGTTTCATTTAATTTCATTTTTACAGCAATCTCTTTTTTAAAAGTTTATTTGAGAAAGAGAAAGCACACGAGTGGAAGAAGGGGCAGAGGGAGAGGGAGAAGCAGACTCCGCGCTGAGCAGGAGGCCCAATGCAGGTCTCGATGCCCTGTCCCTGAGATCAGGACCCGAGTTGAAGGCAGACGCTTAACCGACTCAGCCACCCAGATGCCCCACAATCTTCTTTTTAAACAGTAAATTTAGTTTCTATTTCATTTTGCTACATGTTGTGTTTTTCTTTTCTTAGGATGGACACAAAAGGCCTAAAAATAGTGCCAGAGAATAGAAGAAGGTGGCCATCAGTCGTCAGCTCTGTGGCACGTGCACCCTGGGAGAATGAGCATTTGATAAAGTTGCTTGAGAAATCGTGTGTCTGTTAGGAAAAGCAGCAGGTGTCAGCGGTTCCCAAACCTGGCTAATCATTAGCATCGCCTGTCCCAGCTCTTAAGTTCAGACCAGGGGCCCCTGAGTGGCTCAGTCATTTAAGCTTCCGACTCCTGGTTTCGGCTCAGGTCATGAACTCAGGGTCGTGGAATTGAGCCCCATGTTGGGCTCCATGTTCAGCATGGAGTCAGCTCGAGATTATCTCTCTCTCCCTCTCTCTCTGTTCCTCCAACTCCCCATGCTCACGTGCACTTGCTCACTCTCTCACTCTCTCTAAAATAAATAAATAAATCTTCAAAAGAAAGACGTTCAGGCCGGTTCAATCAGAATCTCCGCGGACAGGGTCCAGGCTTTAGCACTTGTTAAAAAGCTCCCCAGTGGATGCCACCATGTGGCTGGCACTGCAATGTGCTGAGGCAGATGACGCTGCAAGAAGAGAAGGGCCAGGGGAGTTTGTTGAAGGCAGCGTGGGCCTCAAAGGACACGGAAGAAAAGCCTGGGAGACAAGACCAGGTGTGACGACAGTGCAGAAACATGTACGGGGATGGAACTCGGCGGGAGATGGAAGGGGCTTCCCCATCTCGGGTGGTGGCCAAGGATGGCCTGAATGGAGAGGCGTGAAGAAGAATGAAGATGTCTCAAAAGTCTGAGTAGACCCCCTCTGGAAGAACATCACTGGGGTGAAGCTGTCCTAGAGTCGAAACTGGCTGGGGAAGTACCGGTTGCCAGCACAGGCCAGGTCCAGATTTGGGGGATTCAGGAGGTACAACTGGGCCTAAGGGGGTAGAGATGTGATTATTGCCTGCAGGTTTCTCTTGGTGGCCTTGGAAGTGAACAGGAAGTGAAGTGGACCCCTAAGGTGCATTGTTGCACACTCTGCGTGTTCTGCCACTGCTGACCAGGTCAGTCTTAGGTCTCCACAGAAGAGGTAGAGGGCAGGGGGAGTGATGAGCAGTAATGATGGAGCTGCTTAGAATTAACTCCCTGAACACTTGGAAGAGAGCTGTCCAGATTCCTGGGGGTGGATGCAGAGCAAAGTTTGGTTAGGAAGGCAACTGGGCTGGCTGGACCAGGATCGGGTCCCTTACAAGGTGAACCTGGAGACAGGGAACTGTTTGGTACCCTTAATTCCATTGAGATGCCAAATTCATACCCATCCCCCTTCAACACCCCTGGCTGGGTGCTAGAGGGCAGGGTAAAGCCCAACTGACCCCAAATAGCCAAAGCAATCCTGAGGAAAAAAAAGCAAAACTGGAGGGGTCACCGTTCCGGGCTTCCAGTTACATTTCAGAGCTGCAGTGATCAAAACAGCATCATACTGGCATAAAAACAGACACACAGATTAATAGAACAGAACAGAAAACTCAGAAATGAAGCCACGATTGTATGGTTAATTAAGCTTCGACAAGGAGGAATGAATATGCAATGGGAAAAAGAAAGCATCTTCAACGCATGGTGTTGGGAAACCTGGACAGCTACATGCAAAAGAATGAAACTGGACAACTTCCTTACACCACACACAAAAATAAACTCGAAATGGATTAAAGATCTAAATGTGAGACCGGAAACAATCAAAACCCCAGAAGTGCACACAGACAGTCATGTCTCTAACATTGATCGAAACAACATTTTTCCAGCTATGTCTCCTGAGGCCAGGGAAACAAAAGCAAAAAGAAACTATTGGGGCTTCATCAAAATAAAAAGCTTCTGGGCAGCGAAAGAAACAACCAACAAAACTAAAAGGCAACCCACTGAATGGGAGAAGATATTTGCAAATGACATATCCAATAAAGGGTTAGTATCCACTTTTATGGAAGAAACTGGTACAGCCCAACTCAGTTCCTCTTTTAAAAGCAACCTCAGAAGTTAAAGGGTGCTGGACCGGGTGCCACCTCTGCAGACTAAGTCATCACACAGCGCCCCCTTGAGGCCTTTCCTAAAATGGCCCTCTAGTGTCAGGTCCCAAGTGTTGCTGGAAGGTTATGGACTCTCCTTGCCCTTGCCCTTCCACTCTGCTAGGGAGGACTGTTACATTTCTTTTTTAGTGATTCAGCTGAGCATCCCTGCGTGTCTACAACTATATGTGAAGTTCCCTGGGTACCTGAGAATAATTCTGGACTTTCCCCTGAGAAGGGAGCAGGGCTGGGCTGGGTTGTACTCAAGCAGCAAGTTGTATCTGATTTCGTTCCAGGCCTGATCTCTGAAGCCAGGACGTCTTATAGTGTGATCCGTGGGTCACCTGCATCACCTGCACCAGCATTTCCTGGGATGCTTGTAAAAATTCAGAGTCCGAGGCTCCTACCTCAGCACTGCCGGTTTGGATAACTCTCTGTGGAAATGAAAGAACCCCCCCCAAAATGGCAGTAGGGACACCTCCCTTTAGTTTTGTCTCATTTGGACATGGTCACCGGCTATATTTTGTCTGTTTTGTGACTGAATCTAAAGTTCTATAGCATGTTATCCAGAATCTGAGTTTTCTTTTTTTTTTTTTTTTGAAGATTTTATTTATTTGAGAGAGAGAGAGAAAGAGAGAGTGTGACCACAAGCAGGGGGAGGGGCAGAGGGAGAAACAGACTCCCCGCGGAGCAGGAAGCCCACTGCGGGGCTGGATCCCAGGACCCTGAGATCAGGACCTGAGTTGAAGGCAGACGCTTCACTGACGAGCCACTCAGGCATTCTAGTCTGTGTTTTCAGATGCCACATGCAAAAAGCCACAAAGTCTCACACCTGCCTGAACAACTGAGGCTGTGAGGCCACTTCTCATCTTCCCCTTCGCCCATCCTGAGCTAGCCTCCATACACCCGTGAAGCCATTCTTCTGTGAACACAGAGCCTTTCCCCGCACTGCTAAAGGATGCTCCAGGGACCAAGGTTGGGGTGCGCAGCATACCCTGAGAACACGGCAGCAATTTCTCTAAAGGTGATTCATGGTTGAATGTGGCTCCAAGTCTGTGTCAAAGCCCCTATCTCTCTGAGAATATGTCTTTTTTTTTTTTTTAAGAGCTTAATCCAGAGTCACGTCTGAAGCCTTAGCAAGAAGAGTAAAGTTGAAAGCAGGACTTCCTTCCTTCCCTTAACTGATCCATCCATCAGTCTTCAATACATCATGGCTTGGATGCTTTGGGGAATACAGACATGAGTAAGACATAGCCAGTGTCCTCAAAGAGTTTAAAGCCTACCTAGGAAGACAACAAACACACTCTCATGTTAACTATCACTAAAAACAAAGGAGTACAGGATCCAAGCAGAACGTACATTAGAGATAAACACGTGGCGCGGGAGGGCTGAGATAGGAACCTGCTTCAAAAGACACTCCCCACGCCCCTTGGTGGTGCTGCCAGACTTCTGGCTCAAGCCAGACACAGGGAAGTCTTCCTAGATGGCTCCCTCCCCTCAGCCCCTCCCCCACCCATACCCAGTGCCTTTGCAAGTCCTTTTGGCTCTGGCTGTGAAATGGATCAGCTTGCTATTCTCTATGGCCACTGCTACCCGCCTAGCCCAGACCACCAGCGATCTCTTTGCCTGATGTCCTCTCCTGACCTCCTAGCTCGCCACCGCCCCCGGCAACCCCGCCGCCTCCTGGTGTGTTTCTCTCATTGTCACTCTCTGGTCCAATTTTGTGTAACAGTCAGAGTGCTATTTTAAAAGTATAAATTAGATTACTTTGATCCCTCACTTAAACATGTTAGTGACTTCCTCCTGCACTCAGCATAGGGACAGAACTCGTTTCCATGGCCTGCCAGACCCAGCCTGGCCTCCGACCTCACTGAACACCACTTTCTCCCCAGCTCACTGGCCTCTTGGAGTCACTTGAAGATGGTGTGACTCCACCTCAGGGTGTCCATGCAAGCCGTTCTCCTCTGTATGGAACACTTTGTTAATATTTATCCATCTTTTGGATCTCAGCTTGGATGTCACTTGCCTCAGAAAGGCTTTTTGTGATTTCCCACCCATCTAAATTAAGTCTCTCTCATTAGGGTCTCTCCTGCTGCACTGTTGTTCCCCTGCACGGCACTCACTGCAATTGATAATTATAGGTGTCTGGGTTTATTTGTGTAATGTCCATCTCCTCCTTTAGACTGTGAGTTTTGTGAGGGCAGGGCATAGGTCTATTTTGCTTAAAACCGCGTTCTAAGTGCCTAGCACAACATCGGATATGTAATAGAGGCTCGAGGGGCCCCTGGGTGGCTGAGTCAGTTAAGCATCTGGCTCTTGGTTTCCGCTCAGGTCGTGATCTCTGGGTCATGAGATCAAGCCCCGCCTCAGGCTCTGTACTCTGCGCAGTCTGCTTGGGATTCTCTCTCCCTCTCTCTCTGCCCCTCCGCCCTGTACTCCCTCTCTCTCTCCCTCTCTCTAAAATAAATAAATAAATCTTTAAAAAAATAGATGCATCTTTAAAAAAATAGATGGCCATCCTTCGAAAGGATGAAAGAATAAAGGCATAAGGAAGTGAGGTGGTCTGAGAAGGCTTTCTGGAGAGGAACCAGCAGGACAATACCCGAAGCAAAGCCTTGGAAATGGGTATTTGTGTACAAGGTATGTTCTGGGGATGGGCAGGTATGAGTAGAGTGTGGGGTCTGTGTGAAAACAATACTATCGGAAATGCATGTTAGAGTCCTTTGTAGTCATATAGTAAGAAGTCTGAAACTCCAGGCTAAGCAGCAGGACCTTGATTTGGTACTTTCCACCATGCCACTACCCTAATCTGGTCCCATGGATCCCCCAAAACAGCCCAGGGTGGGCATATGGCACTCCTCCTCCATGGCTACAAGCAGTTAGAGGTGGTGTGGGCCCTCCTCCTCCCATCTCCAGCCACGACCAAGGACCCCGCAGGGCTGGGAATGAGCAAGGGGAAAGGGTGGTGAGGAAGGACTTGTCGTCAATGGACATGCAAACTCTTGGGTCCTCCTGGGTCATGCAAACCCTTCCGATTATTCTGGGTCCTCCTAGGTCATCCAAACTCTTCCGAATATTCTGTAGGGGTCTTGCTTCCCATCTAGACCCTTCCTATTCAAGCCCACAGAGACATCTAGTAGCAATAATGGGGCCGGCCTCATAAAGTTATCACAAGGATTAAAACGGTTACCACATGGCAGTTCCTTAGCTTAGTGTCCAGCACACAGTAAGCACTCATTGAATGGTAGATGTTATGATTCCTCCTCTGTAAAATGGGACTAATAATAGTACCTATGCCCCCACGGGATTGTTGGAAATGCCCGGCACGTAATCAACACCCAATAAGTGTGAGCTATTACTGCTGTTATTAATAGCAAGATGGCAGTGGCAATAATACTCAGTAGTTCAGGGAAGGAGTAGCAAGGGCTGAGCTAAGGCACAGACATTGGGGAATCCGCTGACGGCAGTGCATGCCTGAAATGGTCACTCTGGGGCCCCAGCGGTGGGGATTCATTTAGAGAGAAAAGCTGAGACTAGTACACAGCCAGTGCGGCCGGGGGGGGGGGGGGCGGGAACAGGTTGCTTGGTCACCAGGTTGAGGCAGGTGATGCCCTGGGAGGTGGTCCCCCTCAAGGCAGGCCCTGTCACCAGGGCCCAATTCCCAGCTCCATTGATCAGGTAGGAACTGTCACTATGGGAGCATCTGGTTGCCATACCTGATGTATCACTTGGGGAGGAGAGGCGCGGGCTCTCCGGCCTGTTGTCTTGGAGGAATGCCAGAAGGGAATATATGCTGGCTGGGGCTGCCACGGGAGGCGGTGGGGGGGGGGGGGCAAGCAGCAGAACCGTGTGCTCTCCCTGCTCCTGTGGACATTGCCCAGCAGGCCTCTTCCCTATTTTTGTTACTTTGTGAACCACGGGTCCGCCTCATCAAAATTTTTGTTACTTTGTGAGCCATTTTGGGGCCGGGAATCAGAAGCTGTCCAGGAGGCCCACGGGTGCTTTGGGAGTACTGTTGCAGAAAGCCCTATCAGCATCAGGATGTCCCCACACAAAAAGGCCCTGTCGCCTGCTTGTCCCAAACAACGCATACCGCATGGGCATCAGCAACCTCTGCTGGGCCAGGAGCAAGGCCCAAGGATGACCCAGACACTGAGAAACCAGGGACCAAAGGGCCCACAAGGGTCACTGAAGTTGGCAATCGACTGACAGTAAGGATACCTTTCTAGCACTTCTATGTACCATGCACTGCGCTGAGAAATTTGTGAGAATTATCTTGTTTATTCCTGAATGTGTGGAGGGGGGGACCTTAATAAGTACCTACTCTTTTATCTCCATTATACAGGTGAAGAGACTGAAGTTTAGAGAAGGTCAGCCACTTGTCCAAAGTGCCTTGGCCAGGACCCACACCTCTCCACAGGGCTATGTGTACACCTAATAATAATAATAATAATAATAATAATAATAATAATAATAAGCTGTTGGGCAGCCTGGGTAGCTAAGTCGGTTATAATGTCTCTGACTTGGGCTCAGGTCATAACCCCAGAGTCCTGAGATTGGGTCCCACATTTCGCTCCCTGCTCAGCGGGGAGCCTGCTTCTTCCTCTGCCTCTGCCCTCCTCCCCCTCCTCGCTTGTGCTTGCTCCTCCTCTCTCTCGCTCTCCCTCTCTTTCAAATAAATGAATAGGACCTTAAAAAAATAAGCTGCCATTTATTGAGCATAAACTCTGGGGCAAACCCTTGATCTATATGATTGCTTTGATTCCTACCCTGAACTCCATGAAGTGGGTACAAATTATTACTCTTTTCATTTTACAAAGTTAAAGGAAGTTAGGTGGTTAAGAAATTTTCCGAGATCACACAGCCACAAGATAGGGCCGGGATTTGGACTTGGGCAAGCGACTGCAGCTCCCTGCCCTTACACTGCTTTCTCTTTTTCTCCAAAATAGCTCTTTGGCCAGGGAAAACCTGAAGACAACCGCAAGCGCATAGCTTGGCCCGTTTGTTTTTGCTCAATGATCTCCACGGACAAGAGAGAATCAGGATCATTACAGTTGGGGAGATTTTTAGAGACCAATACAAGACCTTGCCAGGAAAGAGCCAAGAAAGAGGGGGAAAAATTGTTTTTGTGCAGCAAGGTTGAGTGCATGAGTTCCGGTCACCATGAAGAGTTGGGCTTCTTCAAATGGGGCATTAGCTTAGGGTCTGAGGATAGACTCCGTCCAATGGGCATATTCTGGAAATCTCTGTGCCTGGATGTGTTGTGCTCATGAGTTAGACACCCATCGGTCCTAGTCCTGTGATTTTGAATTGGTGGCTGCCAAATACCCTTTGCTCTATGCCCCAAATCTGATAATGACAATCAACCAAGAAGGACTCAGGTGACTTGAAAATGCAAGTATCCAAGCCTATTCTGCCCCCTCCCCTGGGCTTTCCCCCCCTAATCCAAACCCCCATTAGCTGAGAGCATCCTGGAACTCCCTCCTGACCTCTGGTCCCCTCTAGCCTTGGTGCCAGCTTCCTGACAGGATTAGGAGGAGAAAAATACCTGGTAGGTTTCCCGGCCCCCGGAATCTGTGAAACTAACAAAAGTCACGGGGTCTCGGGAATTTCTCTCCCAATGCCAGCCTGCACTGTGCTACTCAGTTCCCGATGTGTCAACAGCAAAGCCTGTTTCCTGGCCCCAGCCTTCCAACGATACAAGACCCTTGCCACATCACTCTGCCCTTAAAATGAACTCGCCTCTCTTCCCTGGTATCTGAAGTTATTCAAAGTCTTCGGGGCTGAGGCTTCACAGCCAAGAAAATCTCTTGCTGCACACACTTGCCTTGGCATAACTGCCTTATTACCGCGGGGGAACACTTTGCAGCCGAATACTCCATTTAACCCTTCAGGCCCCAGGACCAGGCAGCCAGACCCACTGCGCCACTCACCAGCTGAATGAACTTGGTGTGCAAGTCACTTAGCAGCTCTGGGACTCGGTTTCCTCCTCTGAAAGATGAGTAGACAGCTAGTCTCTACCCTCGACAGAGTTGGGGAAGGGAGTAGATTCGACAGCTCGTGTCACCATGAGAGCAGCGCAGGGCCTGGCACACAGCTCAATAAATGGTAGCTATATATAAAAAGGAAGTCTTGCTGTCTCTGAAAGTTTGCCTTGGAGAGGCATGTCTCTGGCTCCAATTTCCCCTGCAATGAAATGAAGGGCTGAAGGGTGAGCCACAAGAATGTAAGTGGGGTAAATGGGTGTATGTTGATGCTGACTCCTTTTCTGTGGGCATTTAGTGAACAGGAGGGCACCGAGGCCATGCTTCGGGTTGGAAGAAATACAATCAGTGCTATGACAGAGGGAGGGCTGAGGGGTGTGGTGGAAGCTGAGGCGAGGTTAGGGCATAAAAAGCTGGGGTGTTGAAATCCCATCAGATGAGAGAACATACCGACACACTGGGAGTTTGAGGAAGGGAAGAGAAATAAAAGTTTTAAAAAGTCACAGGAGGGGTAGAACCGTCAAAAGGGATTTGAGGGAGAGCTTGGACAGAAAGGGTCTGAGCTCTGGAAACCACTTTGTCCTTTCTCAGAGATGCTGCTACTGAAGATTTTGTGCCAAAGGGCCTGAAATATGCTCATTACTGAAGAGCTGGTCAGTCTGTTCATCCAGGCCTGCTCTTATTCAAAAGAACATTCTGCTCTCCGCTTACCTAGGCAGAAACCAGCCCCAGGGAACTAGGTCAAAAACCAGCCTCCTTGAATGCAGTCTCCTGTCACAGGTTTCTTTCTTTCTTTCCTTTTTTTTTTTTTAATTTTTAAAAATTTTTAAGTAATCTCTACACCCAACGTGGGGCTCGAACTCACAACTCTGAAACCAGGAGTTACATGCTCTACCAACAGAGCCAGCCAGGCACCCCTGGTGTCTCGGGTTTGTAAACCAGAGCTACTGGGAAGCCGGGACTTTCTCACTTTGGGAAATGGCTTTCATTCCCTCAGGCCAGAAAGCCCAAGGGTTCTTGCCTCCTGAAATATACCACAGGAGGGGGTTTCTGCCTTCTCTGAATCACCTGAGAAGCTGGTTAAGACATAAGACTTGGCTGGGTTCCCTCTTGGAGTTGCAGATTCAGGGGCCTGAGATGGGGACTCTAGCTTTGAATGTGCTCCCAAGTGATTCTGTCACAAAAGCACGCTCCAACTTTGGACATGAGCATGCTTAATTTAAATGGAAGGCACTGCAAAATAGATCTGCGATTCCTAGGTCCTCATTTTATATGTAAGGAACCAGATTCCCAGAGACATTTAAGCCCTTGTTAAAGGTCATGCAGCTAATCCGTACCAAAACCAGAATCGGAACCTGGGTCTTTTGCCTCCCCATTCACTGTATGCTCCATTTACCGACTATCTTTGCTTCTCAGCGAGAATTTTCCTTTCCTTAAGTATGCAGAAGGGTGTCCTTCCTGGTTCTAATCAGAATTCAAAACCAATGCTACCTCTGGGGAATAATTTAGTAAAAACAAAACACGATGATTCCAAGTTCTACTAAAAGCATCAAACAGAGTTTTAAAAAAGAAAAGAAAACCTGGCCTTTCCCCTTATGACCATCCCTAAGGAGAAATAGGACACATGATTTATGTGGAGAGACCATATTTGTGGCTACAATGCTTCAGTTTTAAATTATTCAGCACTGAAAAAGAGATACCCTCGCTTTAAGATGGGACACTCGTGAGCTTAACAACGAAAAGTATTTCTTTTTCAAGGCTGCAAAGATGAATAATCATATTATCTAGTCATCAGTTCCCCGGTGAATTCTCCTTATGCTATTCCAAACCTTTAAAAGAAAGGAAAAAAGCCCAACAAATATTAGATAGGACCTAGAGCCATTTGCCTAATACCAAGATTTTGAGGTAAGTGGGAAACCACAAATCATAAATGTCAATAGTTCAAATAATCCAAATGATTCCTTTGGGTACCATAACCCCCCTCCCCCATCTTCTGACAACTCAAAAGCATCCCAGCGACAGGCTGTGTGTGTACCACGCTAGGTAAAAGGAACGACAGGTAAGTACAAAGGGTGTTCTTAAATCTATCTGATTGGAAAACAGCACCTCAAAGGCACTGAGGTCTATCCCTAGAGGAGACCAAGTGCCAGATTTTTAGCTAGCAAGCAGTGGGGTAGGTCAGGAGCATTTCCCAGCAACGTCCGACTCTGAGAGCACTGTCTCCTCTCCAGCTGTGTCGTCACCATCCGTTTGTGGGCCTCATGCTGCTCTGCCACCCCTCAGGGAATTTTAAGGTTGCTGCTGTCACGCGAAGAAAAAAGAAAGTTCTCAAACCACACAACTGACTCCCGTGACTTCCATCTTCTCCTAATCCTCAAACCTACTGGTGGCCTATAGCAGACACCAAATTCCCCAGGGCCATATGTGGACATGGGCAGAAAGGAGAGGCAGAAGATGAAGTAAGTGGTGGCGGAGTGAGGGGAGAAACTACACCTGTCCCCGTTTGCCACTATTCCCTTTGCAGAGGGTGACATCACTGTTTATTTCTGTGAGAATAACTTCTCATGGGAGGGCCTCAAACTTGTCCTCTTTGCAGGAAGTCAAGCTGGATAGAAGCTGACTCCTACTCAGCACTCAGTCTCTGGAAAATTCTGGAACCAATCTACCTGACCTCAGAGGTCGGTGAAGATGCGGCAGTAGCTTTTTTCCCAAGTGTCTTACAAGGTAGATCTCTAAAGTCAATTTGCCATTGTCCGCTGCCACAGCTGCTGCCAACAGAAATGACCCTAAATGGCCATTCATTTCACAGTGAATTTACAGGGACTTGATGTCAGGAAAATGCGTTCGACACAGTTCTAGTTGGAAATGAATTAAAAAGCCTGTTTGCTTAAATAATTGAAGGTGAACCATGTATTACATATGTTTCGTGTGCAGTTAGGAATTTCTGCTCCAAGCCTTTTTGGTGCCAAATATGAATTCCTCCCTAATACTTGATTTAAGAGCCGAAATCTTAATTATGGGAAGGAGGAGTGAAGTATACTTTTATATTCTGTGGTTGGAATGTAAATTGGTTAAAAAAAGAAGAAAGAAAGGAAAAGGAAAAAGAAAGAAAGAAAAAGAAAAAAGAAAGAAAGAAAAGAAAAAGAAGAGAAAAAAAGAAAAAAGAACACTTCAGAGAACAATTTGGCAAGATCTAGGGGAAAAAATTACCTGAACAAAGCCAGTCCTCGGAATTTATCTTAAGGAAATAATGAGCCCAATGCATATGATACAGTCCAAGGACATTCACTGTGGGATTTTTCAAGTTTGTAACATTTCTGTACAACTGAAAGACAACTGGGATTTTTCAAGTTTGTAACACTTCTGTACAACTGAAAGACACTTTAAAAATCTAAGCAAAAAAAGTAAATAATAAACTACTTACAACAGAGGTAAGTGTTAACTGCTGTCAGAAATATGCAAAGAGATTGCAGTTACTGAGATGAGAAAGAACAACAGAATAGAAAATTAGGCCAATACACACACAAAAAGGTATTCAACCTCTCTGGTACCCCCCCAAAAGCAAAGAAAATAGGGATTGTTTTCAGCTACCACATTGTCAAAGATTCTAAAGCCCAGAGTATCTGAAATTGGTGAGGAAGAGCTGAACTAGAGACATGGCCATTATTGGTGGGAAGATAAGTGGCTATAATCTCACTCGAAGGCAATTTGGGCAGGGCTCTATTAAAATCAAGGATGTGCTGACCGAAGTCTTTGAACCACCGGTTTCACAACTGGGCATTTATTCTACAAAAACCCTTGCAAGGGTACGCAGGGGTGCAAGTAAAAGGGAGTTCCCTGCCCCAATATTTAGTAATTCTTTTTAAAAATTAGAAATAATATAAAAATTCACAAAAGAAAGCTGGATTAAAGACATTATGTCCCAACCACAGAAATTAGAGTACTACACAGCTCTTAAAAAGAATGAGACAGCTCTAGGTATACTAGCAGGAAAAGACATCCAGACAAAGAGTTCCATGAAAAGCATGTTGGAGAACAGTATTCAGAATGCTGGTCACATCCTTTGTTATTTCATGCACAGGAATACATGTAGGAATATTCATAAAAACATGCACAAATGATAAATGCCAAATAGTGAAGAGGGTAGGGATCAGGTGGTGGCAAGGCCCAGAACATTCTATCTACCCCAGACTTCTATTTTTACAGGCATAAGCGTGTATTATTTTATTTTTTAAAGATTTATTTATTTGCTTAATAGAGAGAGAGAGAGCACAAGTAGGTAGAGTGGCAGGCAGAGGTAGAGGAGAGGCAGATGCCCCGCTGAGCAGGGAGCCTGATGTGGAACTCGATGCCAGGACCCTGGGTTCATGACCTGAGCCAAAGGCAGGCACTTCACCGACTGAGCCACCCAGGCACTCCAAGCATGTATTATTTTAATCATAAAAGAGCTTTCTGGAAACAAGAAGTAAGACAAGCTGTGCCACTCCCCCACAATTTCCCAGCCTCTAAAAATCTCCTCTTCAAATACATGGTGTTAGTGCATCTAAGATAATTTCTAATACCCAACCCATGGGCTTTGCTACTTAGAAATTACAAAACACTAGAAAGAAGTGAAAGGGGTTCCCCCAACATTTTAAGAGAGTTTCTTTTCATGCTATTAGGGTGAAATGGACACCCTCTCCCATGTTTTCACATCTCCCGCCATTCTTCCTGCCCTGCCTCCTTTGCCTCGCAGGTTTTCCATAATCTTGGGAGAAGGAGACATGCTTATTCACTTCAGTTCTTCTTCTGTTTTTACCTCAGGAACTGAATCCATTCCCTCCCCCAGTTTATTTGGCACAAGACTCACCCCAGTATTTTCAATCCCCACCACACGCCCACCGGCTCCCCCAGTTAAGGCTGACAAGTCCAACTCTGGGAATCTTTTGTATTTAGGGAGCATCTACAGGTGACCTTGGGCTGTGTGCCAACACCAACAGCTGGCAGAGTGGGAATCCCACACCTACACCACCCTCAAATTCCATGCCCTTTTGTGGGGGAGTTCATCAGTGGCCTTCATCAAACTTTCAAGGAGGTCATGGGTCCACAAAAGAAGTGAATCATCGCCAAGGAAGAAGGACTTGGTAATTGAATCATCCACTGAGCATCGACGCAGAATACCCGGTCCCGAGGTTTCCATCTGGCCGCTTGACTGGGTAAATCAGACAACCGGACACTCAAAAGTTACAGAAAGAGACAGGGGAACATGCATGGCCTTTTCAGGCTCCACTAGAAAACCGTCTCTCCACTAAAGTGGCCACACGAGAGACCACACAACTCAAACCTGGACGTGACTTCCAAGTCCCACTGAATGAGCCAACCCGCACTCGCCTGAAGTACGTGAGAAGATGGCTGGGTCTAGTGGAAAGAGAATTAGGAGGCAGCAGATCTGAATTTAGGCTCTAGAATGACTTCTGTTCTGTCACGTGATAGCTGTGGGAGCCTAGAGAAGTCACTGCACTTCTCTAGCATTTTGCTTGTCCAAAACAGAAGCTTTGCACTGCATGAACTTGGAAAAGCATTTGCAGTGCTACCATTATGAACCTCCCCTATTGGACAGGTATTTCTGCCAAACTCTCCAGAAAAGAGGAGGACTTTGCTCTTGCTGTCCAGTAGTGCAGGCTTAAAGTCACAGTGTCTCCTCTCATGGCTAACCTAAACCTTTCCTACTGCCACTGAAGCTTGTTGCTTTCCTGTGGAGAGTGGCTAGTTGTGTGTAAGGTATACAGGGGAATGGGCAACTCTAAGCCCCCCCCCCCCCGTCAGTCTCTACCCCTGGCGCAGCTGACAATGGTTATTAGCTCTTAATTCTCAAGAAAGGCACTCTTCCTTCAAGGCAGTTTAAAAGAAGAGAGGTTGAGGGAATTAATGAAGAGCCAAGGGAATCGGAGAGGGTCAATAGTCACACGAGTGCTTTTTCTTCTGCCTTTAAATTTCCTTAAAGTTGGCCACACCTTCCTATTGACCACACGGTCCAGGCATGGGAGCCACTGAACATGAACCCAACAGTGTCTGCGTCCAAGGTGGCCCTCCGGAACTACTTCTGCAGGGGAGTGAGTCTGAAGGATAAAAGCAACTTTCCAACTCAACTTAATTTCCACCTCCAGGGTTCTCTGGTCAGCAGGGTATGTTCAAATTGATGGGATTTTTTTCTTACGGCTGTGCTGATGATACCCCGGCCCAGGAAATGAGAGGCCACACTGGAATCTTCAGGAAGTGAAAGGAAGTAAGCGCAAAGAACTGAGTCACCCAAGGTTGAATGAGGATAGGTCTTTGCAGTCAAAGCCGAGCAGAGAATTGAGGCAGTCTGCCCGACAATGCAGCAGAAAAACAGGCTTTGGGCCTGAATTATCAGGATAATTGTCTTAATTCTGCACTTCCCTTTCATAATAACCTAGAGTTTATATAGAGCTCTTCTTCTAAAGAGCTCAAAATACTTGCACAGATATTATCTCGGTTGTCATCACACCATCACAGACGGTGAGAGCAATGATTATGATCAGCCTCATTTGACGCATGGGGGAAGGAAGGCCTAGAGGGCGAAGCGAGGCATCCAAGTTTACCCAATAAGATATGGACAGCCTCCGAACTCTGCAGGAAAGGCCATTGCCTGGCATTGCCCAGCGAATATTCTTCTCAATAGCAGTCGGGCCAAATGCCTGTCAGAACACTGGGTTCTGTGGGCAGACACATCTAGGAAAGGCTGCAGATTCTCTTCTCCTGGCGACTCACAATACACAAGAGCCTGGGGAAGGCTTTTAAGGAGCCCTGAAGTAAACAAACCTGTTTTTGTTTAAGCAAGAATTTCCCAAATTTAACTTGACCACAAAACTCTGTGTCTGGATGTGAGTGTGTAACACCTACTGACATCCGGTGGAACGAGGCTTCTTCAGCTTCCACACTGGCAAGCCCCTGGTCCAGCCACTAGACTTACCTGAACACAGACACAGCAGACATGTCCTCTCCCTTCCAGCCCGAGCTGTGGGGGAATGTGCCTTAGAGATGTTGCCTAATACTTGCTGCTGCTGACAGCCAATGAGCAAAGGACCTTGGTGTACCCAAAGGACCCCAGGCCGTCATCTCCTCTGCCTCCGGGCATTGGCCATGCTGGGGGCGGGGAGGAGGATGGGGGTATAGTCAATTCAAGCTCAATTGTTTCTGCTTGCATTCCTTTCATACAGAACCCAGGGCTATTTTTGGTCTTCATTTCAGGGAGGAGATGCTCAGGATGCTGGTCCAAGCCCTCAGAACCCACACGCTTAACTACTGTGATTGTGTGCCCACCAGGTACTTCCAGCAGAAATCATTAATCTTTTAGGTTCGTTTCCAGTGCCATTTATCAGCCCGTGCCATCGACCCCAACAAAACAAAATGGGAGACTCAGAATGGGCCCCTATTCTGGACTAACTGCGGGCGTGTTAGTCAGTCCTCACACAGCCGTTCCTGACTATACACCTAACATTCAGGACAGAAATCCTGGGCTATTATTAATTACCAGTGACACCACTAACAGTATCTAAAATGTAAAAGTCCCTGAAGACCCTGTCCTGGTTAATTTGCATTTTACATATAATCCAAATGATAAAAGAGAACAGATAATGGATTTCATATTTATTACTATTATTTCCATGCTTTTAGTAGTCAGTGTTTCTCAAACACCCACACCATGAGAGAAGGTACCCACACCGACATTGGTAACTTTTTGTGCACAAAGCAAATGCAGTGCAGTATATCTCTCCTTATCTATCCACTGGCTACACAAAAGATTCTGTGTAAATGGCTTTGGGGTAAAAATCGTCACTGTAAAGGTCAGAGGGGCACTGCTATTTAAAACGATTTGATTATGAAGCCTTTTGTAAAGCAACACATTCTGCGATGTGAATACTGTCCATCTAGGTCATTTGCCTTGTAAATACATACTTACCCATAGAAGATTTGCTTAAAGCAAAACACTAATATTTTTCAATGAACTGGACCTTTCTTAAGATGGGGAGGTATGCCGATCCTTATCAATCTGCAATAATGACTCCTTTTGGATTCACCATTAATCACCATCCCAGTCCATGGAGACTCATTCTTAGTTTGTGATAGTAATACTTAGGAAGACTCCCAGCATCTTGCTTAATCATGACCCCTCTGCCTTTGTAGATGCCCGTCCTTCAACCTGACCACCTGGTGAATTAATTCTTCAAGACTCACTCAAATGTCACATCCCCCATGAAGCCAGCCTGCCTATCTAACTGCTTTTCTTTCTTTCCTAAACGTTTTTATTGAGAAAGAGAGAGAATGCGCATATGCACACGGAAGTTGGGGGGAGGGGCAGAGGGAGAGAGAGAATCTCAAGCAGTCTCCATGCTGAGTGTGGAACCTGACCCTGAGATCATGACCTGAGCCGAAATCAAGTGTTGGACGCTTAGCTGACTGAGCCACCCAGGTGCCCTGGAGCCTCTCCTGATCACAGTTCCCACTCCCAGCCAGGCACCCCTCTTCTGTGCTCTTACAGTACCCAGCCTATCTCTTGTCATACTTTACCAGAATCATCTGCTTACACACTTCTACCTTGCCTCCTGGACGGTGTACTCCCTGACAGCTGAGATGAAGTTTTATTCATTTATTTGTTTATATTCTTCCAATACCTAGCATTACCACTGGCACATAGCAGGTGTTTAATAAATGTCAGTTGTTTGACTGAACAATCACTACCCTTAACTGTACATTTTTGGTCCCTGACAAATAATGCTTTCTTAAATCTTCAGATAAAACATACAAGAGAAGGCCTAGCAGTTTTGTTCATGTTTGTTGATTTCTTCTTTCTTTGATTAAAAAAAAAGACAATACCAATTCACATCTTATGGTTCCAGGAGAAAAAATAAACCCTCTAACCCAAATTCACTACTAATTCATAGGTGCATCCAGTATATTCACTTTTCTCCAAACATACAGCTACATCCTAGCTCAAAAGTAACATCACTGCAGTAAAGAGGACATGAGCATCCACTAATTAAAGGGGTGCTGGGGGAAGCACTGCAGGGATCACTGTAAGAGCTTTGGATCCTCATAGGCTGAGAGAGGGAAACCTACTAAGAAAGTTGGGCGTCTTTGGGGGAACAATAATGATGTCCAGTAGGACTTGGTCAACCTGGCTGGAAATTCCACAAGCAGAATGTCCTAAGCAACAGCCCCAAGCTGGGGGGATTTCCATCACCTTGAAACCATCATTATCCTTCCAATGTGGGCAGAACAGGTTGGACCTGATCTGCCTGCGTGTTACTGCAATCTGGCTTGGCATGGGATGATACCCAAGGACATGTAATGCCAGGAGTAACCCAGCCCCATGGCGCAGGCACACACACACAAACACACTACACCCCACACTCCAACTCATACTCAACTGCATCCCGCACAAAACCCGCACCATCCTCCCCCCCCACACACATGCCACCGCATTCCTGTGTGCCCAGTCACACACACAGGGAGTGCCCCCTCGCATTCTCTCACTTCCCCAGTGTGCCCGACCCACACCCGACACTCCGGCAGACTGCAGCCTAGCCTGGAACTGGAAGCTGGTGCGGACTGGTTTTTGTTGTATGTAACAAAGCCCCATGCACCCAGGTGCCCAGCTGTATCGGCTCCATCCGTCTCTCCCCGCCCCCATCCACGAGCTCCCAGAACAAGAGAAAGCTCAGCTCTGGGAAGTGATGCGAGGAGTGGGGGGTGCACAGGAAGAGAGCTTGAGGGGCGGGCGGGGGGCGGGAGTCCGTGCAGCTTCGGGGATCCCTCGCCCCGAAGTCGGAGGGACGGCGAACCGGGCAAGGGACCGAGCTGCCCTCCCGTCCCATCGCACCCCGTCTATTCATAGAAAAAAAAAAAAAAAAACCAACGCGGAGAAATCGTCCATCCCCGTTCCCGCCGCGCTCCCTCCCGACGACTCTGGGAGCCAGGGGCGCTCCAACTGCCCGCAACAAAGCGCCCCCCGAACAGACCTGTTCCAGGCTCTCGGCGGCCGGAGCGCAGGCAGCCGCTGCTCAGGGTTCTGCCCTTCGCTGCCGCAGACGCGAGGAGGAGCAGGAACTGGGGGAGGAAGGAGGAGGAGAGGGGAGAGAAGACGGTGGCGGCGGCGGCGCGAGGAGGACTAGAAGGAGGAGGAGGAGGAGGAGGAGGAGGAGGAGGAGGAGGAGGAGGAGGAGGAGGCGGCGGCGGCGGAGGAGGCGGCGGCGGCGGCGGCTGGGTCTGCGGCCGCTGCCTAGGATGCTCCAGCGGGAGGCAGGGCCGGGCGCGCGGGGCGTGGGCTCACGTGCGCCCCGCGGCCCTGGGATGCGCGCGCGGCTGGGTGTATGAGAGCATCTGGGTGGTTTTGACTGTGATTATTACAATTCCGACCTAGTCTGGAACTTGTGGTTCCTGCAGCCAGGCGGAAGTGAAACCCTTTCACTCTCCCAAGCCTGATTGTGCCGACCCGGCGATGGGGGTGGGGGGTGAAGGAGCAAGGGCGGGGAGAAGGGGTTCTGTACCAGGGCTCAGGGCCTGCCGTCAACGCCCGCACCTCTTTTTTCAGTCTTCTTTCTGGGTACTGATGGCTTGCCTCCGCAAGTGTCTCTGGCAAGCCTAGGGCCAAAGAGAATAACAGATAGAGACCAGGAGACCGAGGACAGTCCCTATCCATGTCACATTGTGTTGAGCGAGCACTCACGCTGTGCGGGGCCGGCCGTTTCCGTTACCCAGAAGGCAATTTTCGGTTCTAACTTGGGATTGACTTTCATGAGTTTGAGGTGCCCATAACTTCATACAAGATCCACCTACATTCCACCCTTCCTCCTGTGTCTCATTCCAGTGCAACATCTCTGCACTTCTAACCACGGTGACATCCCAATCAGTTCTGTACTTTTTAGTCTGCTTACCTAGGCAGCATTATCCAGGTCCCTGGCTTCCCTGGTGTCAAGGGTCATTTAATTCTCGTGCCAGTCCCCCTCTAGGACTGGGATATTCCGTTTAGATGAGAACCGAGACTGGTTTCCTGGAGGTCACACAGTTGAAGATCATCATAGACCCAGGTGGAAACCCCATTTGGATTTGGACCCCTAACGCTAAGATAAGGGGAAACCAATTGTGAGAAGCACAACTTTTCCACGTGGTTCAATCCTTTTTGAAATCCTTGCTTAGAACTCTACTCAAAGTCTTCCTGCCGGTCCCTTTCTAAGGCTTGCACTTTGTCTTGCCCATGGTTTATGCTTGTAGAGTACTTTGGAATTTACAAAGCACTTCCCAATAACAGGATCCCTACCATACCATCTCTGTGAATTAGACAAGGAAAGTGTCATTATTCATATTTTACACATGAGGAAACAGATTCAGCAAGATTAAGTGGTTTTGCCTGACATTACAGGCTAAGAAGTGGCACATCAAGAACTGGGACCCAGATCTTCGGGTTTCCAGGCCAAAGTTCCTTTTTAAAATTACATCTTGGAAAAACATTTCAAACTCATCTATCTATCTCCATGTTGGAGGTAAATGGCTTTGTGCCTTCACTAAGTTGAAATTGTTAATTAAAATATTTCAAGAAAGTATTTTCACTTAGATGCATACATTTACTTACAACTCACAAACTAGTGGGCAAAAACGAGTTAAAGACTTTTGGGCCTCAGTTTCCAGTCAGCAGACATAATTATTCCTTTGCTTCTGTGCCAGCTATCATAATCATAATTTGAAATGAAGGTAGAGAAAGGACACGCCAAAGAGGGCTTATTTGCATTTCCTGGGGTGATAATCTTGTGGATGTTTCCCCCACAAGCTAGATCTGCATCCTCTAAGTCATCAGAATGAATCATTGTTTGCCACCAAGGGAGGAAACCTGTCTCCCACACAGCAGCCTGGGCAGTCCCAGGAGCGTACAGGTGGATACAAGCAAAAGAAGCTGGTGAGTGGAGCCAGCAAAAAGCTCTGTTCTGGAGTCAGACAGATCCAGCTGGGAAATCTTGGGGAATGACTCCATATCAATGACCCACCTGTCAAATAGGTGGAGAGGTGTGAGAACAAAATGCAGTGGAACAAGTGCCTTGGGCAGAGCGAGGCTCCATACACGGTAGGTATTATTATTTGAGAAAAGCAACAACTGTCTTCATGGGTCTTTGTCCATTAAAGGCAGAACTCCTTTATTGCTAGTAGGACCTCGACATCAAGCGAACACAGAGAAAGAGATTTCTGTGCTCCAGGATAGGAGAGATCAAGCGCTGATGATGGGAGGTAAGCATGATAAATAAATAGAGATGAGGGATTCTCTGTAATTACTGAGACTAGCAGGGAAAAGAGAAAGGAAGAGGATCCATCCAATGAGGATGATGAAGAGGCCATTTAGGATTGCGCAGGGGAGTGTGACACAGATTCTTGCTATACTCATGGTTATTGGGACAAGTTGAGAGTACGTGCCTGCTAGCGGTTTTGTAACAAGGTACATGACTTACTCAGAAGGGGAGTTTGGGGTCCTTTACACAAGTTCCTGTTTATCAAAAGACCTAGCCAAGAACTCCATTCAGAATATATCAGAGATACCTGGATCTTCCATTCAGCCAAGGACTCCTGTTCTGATTTGATACCAGAGACTATCCTTGTTTGACTATCCTTTGCCAAGCACAGAGAAGTTGAGTCATAACAATGCTCAGAGCCAAGTTGCAGAAAAATGGTGAAGGAGATGAAATCTGCCTCCAACACGCTTCTAGTCTCTCTGTGTTGCATGCTTTCCTTCGCACTTCTAATAACTGGACATCAAAATCCCTGCCTTTCTCAACTGGGGAACAAGTGACCTGACCTCCTCATTTACGAGAAAGTGTCTTTGCGTGCTTCTCTTAGCAAAAGGAAGATTAGCAGGCAGAGACCACGCTAAGGCCAGTGAAATGGTCATTGTTGCTATATAGAAGTTTAGGCATTCTGGGAGTAAAAATACCTTGGGTGCCCTCAAATTATTCAGCTTTCTCACCACAGATTATTTTGTCCCTGATAACCATGTCACACAAGACGAACATGCAGAATGACCTGTGTGATGCCAAGCACCTAAAACTGTAAATGAAATTCAAAGTATGATGCAACTGATGAATCATTGAACACTACTTCTGAAACTAATGATGTATCTAGTATATGTTGGCTAATTGAATTTAATTTAAAAAATTAGAGGTATGAGACTAGTCTGGGGGGTGGAGAGTTCCAGGTCGCTCCCTGAAGCTTTTTCTTTCTTATTGTGGTAAGAACGTTTAACAGGAGATATACCTTCTTGACACATTTTTAAGTGTACCATACAGTGTTATTAACTAGAGGCACAATGTTGTAAAGAGGATCTCTGGAACTGAGTCATCCTGATAACTGAAACTTTATATCCACTGAATAGCTCACCTCCTTTGTCCCTCCTCCCCAGTCCCCAGCAACCACCACTCTATTCACTGCTTCTATGAGTTTGGCAGTTTTAGATACCTTATGTAAGTGAAATCATGTGGTATTTGTCCTTCTGTGACTGGCTTATTTCACTTTGAGTAATGTCCCCCAAAATTCATCTATGTCCCATATGGCAGGATTTCCTTATTATTTAAGGGTGAATAATAGTCCACTTTATGGGGGCGACTGGGTGGCTCAGTCGGTTAAGCCGCTGCCTTCAGCTCGGGTCATGATCCCAGAGCCCTGGGATCAAGCCCCGCATCAGGCTTCCTGCTCTGCTTCTCCCTCTTGCTCTTCCTGCTGCTCCCCCTGCTTGTGCTCTCTCTGTCTCTCTCTCAAATAAATAAGTAAAATCTTTTAAAAAAATAGTCTACTGTATGTATAGTTCATCCATCCATTAATGGACATTTAGGTTGTTTCCACATTTTGGTTAAGGTGAATAATACCGCAATGGACACGGGAGTACAAGAATTTCTTCAAGATCGTGATTTCAATTCTTTCTGATAAACACCCAGAAGCAGGATTGCTGTAATTTTTTTTTAGGAAATGCCATATTGGTTCCCAGAGCAGTGGTACAATTTATACTCCCACCAACAGTGTACAAGGGTTCCAGTTTCTCCACATTCTCATCAACACTTTTTATCTTTTGGTTTGGTTTGGTATGGTTTTTGTTTTCATTTTGGCTTGATAATAGCCATCCCAACAGGCGTCAGGTGATAGTTCATTGTGGTTTTGACCTGCATTTCTCTGACGATTAGTGACATTGAGCATCTTTTTATATACTTCATGGCCATTTGCATGTCTTCTTCAGAGAAATGTCTACTCAGGTCCTTTGCCCATTTTAAAATTAGGTGTGTTGTTGTTATTGCTCTTGAATTGTAGGAGTTCCTTACGTATTTTGGATATTAACCCCTTATCAGATACAGAATTCACAAATATTTCCTCCTATTCTCTAAGTTGCCTTTTCACTCTATTGTTTCCTGTGCAGAAGTTTTTAGTTTGATTCAGGCCCATCTGTCTGTTTTTGTTGCCTCTGTTTTTGGTATTATTTTTTTTTAATATTTTATTTATTTATTTGACAGAGAGAGATCACAAGTAGGCAGAGAGGCAGGCAGAGAGAGAGAGAGAGGGAAGCAGGCTCCCTGGTGAGCAGAGAGCCCCATGCGGGACTCGGTCCCAGGACCCTGAGATCATGACCTGAGCCGAAGGCAGTGGCTTAACCCACTGAGCCACCCAGGCGCCCCTGTTTTTGGTATTATATACAAGAAATCATTGCCAAGACCAACATCCTGAAACTTTTCCTCCATGTTTTCATTCTAAGAGTTTCATAGTTTCAGGCCTTATGTTTAAGTCTGTAATACACTCTGAGCTGATTTTTAGGCATGAAGCATGACAAGGATCCAATTTCTTTCTTTTGCATCTGGATATCCAATTTTACCCATGCCATTTGTTGAAGAGACTGTTCTTTCCTCATTGTGTATTCCAGACACCCTTGTTGAAGATCAGTTCACCATATATTCATGAGTTTATTTCTGGACTCTCTGTTCTGTTCCATTGATCTCTATGTCCGTCTTCATGCCAGTGCTATACTGTTTTAATTACTATAGTTTTGTAATATAGTTTGAAATTAGGAAGTGTGATGCCTCCAGCTTTTGTTCTAGGCCTTTGTGATTCCATATGAATTTTTGGATTGTTTTTTCTAGTTCTGTAAAAAATACCATTGGGATTTGAATCTGTAGATCACTTTGGATATACGGACATTTTAACAATATTGAGTCTCCTAATTCATAAACACAGGATGTTTTTCCATTTATTTATGTCTTTTTAAATTTCTTTCTTTAATGACTTGTAGCTTTCAATGTACACGTCTTCGACTTCTTAGGTTAAGTTTATTACTAATGCTTTTATTCTTTTTGTTGTTACTGTACATGTTTTTTTTTTCCTCCCTTAAATTCCTTTTGGATAGTTCATTGTTAGTTTGTTGAAATGTAACCAATCTCCATATATTGATTTTGTATCCTGCAGTTTTACAGAATTTGTTTATTAGTTCTGAAAGTTTGGGGGGAATCCTTAGGATTTTCTACATATAAAATCATATCATCTGGAAACAGAAAAAATTTTACTTCCTCCCTTCCAATTTAGAAGCCTTTTTTTTTCCTTGCCTAATTGCTCTGACTAGGCTTACCTGTATTATGTTGAATAAAAATGGTGAGAGTGGGCATACTTGTCTTGTTCCCGATCTTAGAAGAAAAGCCTTCCACTGAGTGTGATGTCAGCTTGGACTTTTCATATATGTGTTTTATTATGTTGAGGTGATGTTCCTCTTTTTTCCAACTTTACTGTATAATCGGAAGTAAATTGTATGTATTTAAGGTATAAAATGTTATGTTTTGATATATGTATACTTTGTGAAATTATTACCACAATAAAGCTAATTAAAACACCAATTAGGGTGCCTACTGCCTCAGTCAGTACAGCATGTGACTTTTGATCTAGGGGTGATGAATTTAAGCTCCACCCCATGTTGGGTAGAGAGGTTACTTAAAATAAGTCTATCACCACGCACAGTTATCTTTTTGTTTCTGTGTGGTGAGAACACTTAAGATCTACTCTCTTAACAAATGTCAAGTGTACAATACAGAATTATTAACTATACTCACCATACTATAGATTAAACTATACTCACCATACTATATATTAGATGGCCAGAACTTATTCCTCCTGAATAACTGAAACTTCGTACCCATCTATTCCTAGTTTGTGAGGAGATTTTTTAATCATGAAAGGATTTTGAATTTTGTTAAATGTGTTTTTTCTGCATCGATTGAGATGATCATGAGATTTTTATCTTTCATCCTTTTAATTTTTTCTTCCAAGTTTTTACTTAAATTCCAATTAGCTAACATATAGTGTAATATTAGTTTCAAGTGTAGGATTTAGTGATTCATCACCTACATACAACACCTGGTGCTCATCACAACAGGTGCCCTCCTTAATACCCATCACCTATTTAACCCATCCCCCTACCCACTCACCTCCCCTCCAGCAGCCCTCAGTTTGTTCTACAGTTAAGAGTCTGTTTTATAGTTTGTCTCTCTCTCTTTTTTCCCCACCTGTGTTTATCTGCTACATTTCTTAAATTCCACATATGAGTGAAATCATATGGTATTTGTCTTTCTCTGACTGACTTATTTCACTTAGTATAATACTCTCTAGCTCCATCCATGTCATTGTAAATGGCAAGTTTCATTCTTTTTGATGGCTGAGTAATAGTCCATTGTGTGTATATAGCACCTCTTCTTATCCATTCATTAATTTTTAATATGATATATAGCATGAATTGATTTGTATATGTTGAACCAATCTGGTATCTCAGGAATAAATCCCACTTTATCATGGTATATGATCTTTTTATTTTATTTTTTTAAGATTTTTTTCATTTATTTATTTGACAGAGAGAGATCACAAGTAGGCAGAGAGGCAGGCAGAGAGAGAGGGGGAAGCAGGCTCCCTGCCGAGCAGAGAGTCCGACGCGGGGCTCGATCCCAGGACCCCAGGATCATGACCTGAGCCGAAGGCAGAGACCTCAACCCACTGAGCCACCCAGGCGCCCCAGTGTACGATCCTCTTAATATGTTGTTGAATTCAGTGTGCTAGTATTTTGTTGAGGGTTTTTGCATATATGCTCATCAGGGATATTGGCCTGTAGTTTTCTTTTCTTGTAGTATCTTTGTCTAGCTTTGGCACCAGGGAAATGCTGACTTTATAAAATGAATTTGGAAGTGATTCCTCCTCTTAACTTTTTTGGCAGACTTTGAGAAGGATTGGCATTAATTTTCCTTTAAATCTTTCATAGAATTCATTGTAAAACCAACTAGTCCTGGGCTTTTTTGGTTGTTGTTGTGAGGTTTTCAGTTACTGATTCAATCTCTTTACTAATAGGCAGTCTGTTCAGATTTTCTATCTTTTCACAAATCAGCCTTGGTAAGGTGTATGTGGCTAGGAATTTAGTTGTTTCTTCTATGTTATCCAATTTGCTAACATATAAATGCTCACAATGCTCAATTATTATCCTTTTTTATTTTTGTTGTATCAGTTGTAATGCCTTGTTTTTCATTTCCTACTTTATTTGAGTTCTGTTTTGTTCTTAGTCTAGCTAAAATTTTTCAATCTTTTTTTATCTTCTCAAAAAACAATTTTTAGTTTCATTTATTTTTTTCTACTGTGTTTATACTCTCTATTTTGTTTATTTCTACTCAGATCTTTATTATTTCCTTCCCTCTGTTAATTTCAGGCTTGGTTTGTCTTCTCTTTTTAGTTCTTTGAAGTATAAAGTTAGATCGTTTATTTGAATTCATCTTTTTTAATGTAGTCAGTCATCACTAAAACTTTCCTCTTAATATTGCTTTCACTACATCTAATACATTTTGTTACATTGTGTTTTCCTTTTCATTTGTCTCAAGATACTTTCTAATTTACCACTTGATTTATTCTTTGACCCATTTGTTGTTCAGCAATCATTCCATGAATCCTGTGTTTTAGAATAAACCTTTCTTATGAGCATATTATAATGAGCCTCTACTCAAATTAGAGTACCAAGAAATAATCTAGTTAGTGAAGGTTTCCAGTTTGTTGGAGTCCTGTTTATTAAGGCTTTACTATAATCCCAAAATACAGAAAGGATTTAAAATAATCTGACCCCATAAAAATAGAACATAAAACCTAACCCTATTTAATCTTGCTTCCCTGATTTATTGCCATGCTTCCTGCCTATGTTGTTGACAGTTAGTTGGCATTAAAAAGTTTCCACAAGATTTATTAATTAGTCTCTCTATTCCATAAATGTTTAACATTTCCTATAATACAAGTGTAAAAAAAGGTGTGGTCCCTGTCCTCTAAGAACTGGAAGGAACTAAGTGTTTAATTGATCATGGATTTCAATTACTGTTGTATGTATATTAGTATAAGTTCTCTGGAGGGCCAGGTGGCAATGTGTATCAAAATTTTTAACAATTACATGTGGAAAAAAAATTTCTCAAACAATCTTCTGAATTTCATAACTGGAAAAATAGGAAGATTGGTTTTCCTCCTGATTAAATAGATGAGTTATTTTTATGGACATTTTTTTTGTTTGTTTCAGGGCCCAATTTCTTGATCTACAAAATCAGGTAATAATTTTTTAACATGTTTTCTTGCAAAACTGGGACGGAGTGAAGGCTTGTGGGGATAGTGCTACATAATCCATGGCTTTCAGATATTGATGCTGAAGGCAATACCTGGTGAATATGGGTAATGTAGCCCCTCTGCAAGTTAAATTATTAAAGAAATGGAAAAGGATTAATTAAAGACTTTTTGCAGTATGCCAGTTAAAATAGCAAGAATATTTAACAAAAGCATATACATGAAATATATAACTTTCAAATCAGCAGAGACTAAAATGAAATTTAAAAAAGCTTAACCCAAAAGAACTCAAGAAAAGAGAGGGGAGAGGGGACACCTGGGTGGCTCAGTCAGTTAAGCGTCTGCCTTTGGCTCAGATCATAATCCCAGCATCCTGGGACTGAGTCCCACATGAGGCCCCTTGCTCAGTAGGGAGCCTACTTCTTCCTCTGCCTGCCGCTCCCCCTGCTTGTGCTCTCTCCCTTTCTCTGACAAATAAACAAATAAAAATCTTTTATAAAGAGAGACAGAGGAAAATGAAGCAGTAAAAGGGACAAAGAAAAAGCACGTAATAAGATGGTAGGGATAAATCCAAATATTATCAGTAATCACTCTAAATATAAATGGACTAAAGTCCTCAGTTAAGATTCCAAGGATTGTCAGAATGAATAAAAGAACAAACTCCAGTTATATACTGTCTATAAGAGAATACCTTCATATATATTTCAATGTAAGAACACAGAAAGACTAATGGTCAAAGGGTATATATGTGTGTGTGTGTGTGTGTGTGTGTGTGTGTGTGTGTGTGTATTACTGGGTGAAAACGGACCAAAAGATAGCTAAAGTAGCTATTTTAATATCAGATTTCTAACATGTAAAGTAAAAACATTACTAGAGGTGAAAAAAACATTTCATAGTGAAAAAGTGAATTCAACCATGAAGACGTAACATTTCTAAATGTGTGATTGCCTGTTAACTTTCCAAAGCTTTTTTTTTTTTTAAGAAAAATTGACAAATTCACAAGAAGAAATTGATAAACCCACTATCACAGTGGGAGATTTTTAACATAGTTTTCTCAGTAACTGGTAGATCATGCAGGAAAAAAATTCAGTAAAAATTTAAAAAAAAGATCTGAGTAGCGTGATTAATAGGCTGGATATAATAGACATATATAGAAAAATTTTAACAGAGAATACATATTACTTTCAAGTACATTTGGGGCATAATACAAAAATTGACTATATGCTAGCTTTAATAAATTTCAAAGATTTGGTATCCTATCAGCCGCCTACTCTAATTACATATAGTTTAGTTAAAATCAATCTAAAAATACGACTAGAAAAAAATATGTATGTTTGGAAACTGAAAACAACTTTTTAGGCAACTTATGGGTAAAAGAAAGATCATATTGAAAACCAGATTTGGAACTGAATGTTTAGAAGTGAAAGATAATGATAATGCTGCATATCAAAACTTGGGGGATGTGCTAAAGTGATATTCAGGAAATAGACTTAAAATCTTTCACTAGAGGGGCGCCTGGGTGGCTCAGTGGGTTAAAGCCTCTGCCTTTGGCTCAGGTCATGATCCCAGGGTCCTGGGATCGAGCCCCGCATCCGGCTCTCTGCTCAGCAGGGAGCCTGCTTCCTCCTCTCTCTCTGCCTGCCTGCCTGCTTCTCTGCCTACTTGTGATCTCCGTCTGTCAAATAAATAAATAAATAATCTTAAAAAAATCTTTCACTAGAAAAGACAGAAGACTCTGAGTTCATCAGTTAAACATTTAATGTAAGAAATTAGAGAAAAGGGGCACCTGGGTGGCTCAGTTGATTAAGTGACTTCCTTCAGCTTAGGTCATGATCCTGGCATCCTCAGATGAAGCCCTGCATTGGGGTCCCTGTTCGGCAGGGAGTCTGCTTCTCCCTCTCCTTCTGCTGCTCCTCACGTGCTTGTGCTCTCTCTCTCTCTGTGTGTCAAGTAAATAAATAAAATCTTTAAAAAAAGAAAGTAGAGAAAAAATATCAGAATAATCTTAAAGAAAGCAGAAGGACATAATAGATATGAGTAAGATGAAATGAAGTATAAAACCAACACATACTACTATCAACAAAACCAAGAATTATTTCATTGAAAACATTAATAAAATACACAAATCTCTGACAAGATTAATCAAAGGGCAAAAAGCACAGGTAGTGCAAATACACATTGTGGAATAAAATAAGCAGGTAATAATTATACATGTTGCAGAAAATAAACATAATAGTAAGATAATATGAAGAACTTCATTTCAGTACATTTGAATACTTGGATTTAAAAATTGACATGTGCTTAGGAAAATACAATTTATTAAAAGTGACTTAAGGAATAGAGAACTGAAAAATTCCTCTAAGCACTAAAGAGAAATCAGTACAAGGAATTGTTCCCCCAGAAAAAGCCACCAAGCCCACAGCATTTAACAGGTTAGTTCTACCAACGATTCAAGGAAAATATCATTCCAATATTATCTAAACTCTATTTCATCTGAACAGAAAAGGAAATAAGTAACATTCCCCAAGTTATTTTGGTAACAAAACCTGACCAGGACTAGATTAAAATATATATAAAAGAATGCTACAAGTCAGTCTTGCTCATGGTTATAGATGTAAAATTATTTGTTTAAAGATTTTATTTATTTGAAAGAGAGAGAGAATGAGAGGGGAGAGGTCAGAGGGAGAAGCAGACTTCCTGCCGAGCCGGGATCCCAGTGTGGGACTCAATCCCAGGACTCCAGGATCATGACCTGAGCTGAAGGCTCTTGCTTAACCAACTGACCCACCCAGATACCCCTAAAAATTATTTAAAAAAAATATTAGGAAACTAAATTCAGTGATTTATGACAAGATAATGAATATTTATTAACTCAGTTTTATCCCAGGAATACAGGGTTGGTTTGGAGAATTAATTAGCATAACTCATCATATTAACAGATTATAGAGGAAAAACCCATATAATAACCTTACTAATATATATAAAATACATTCAGTAATATTTAAGATCCACTCATGATTTTAAAAAGCAGTCCCTTCGGGGGCCTGGGTGGCTCAATGAGTTAAAGCCTCTGCCTTCGGCTCAGGTCATGATCCCAGGCTCCTGGGATCCCTGGGATCTAGCTCCGCATCAAGATCTCTGCTCAGCAGGGAGCCTGCTTCCCCCCACCACACCCGCTCCCCACCTGCCTCTCTGCCTACTTGTGATCTCTGTCTGTCAAATAAATAAATCAAATTAAAAAAAAGCAGTCCCTCCATTAACTGGGAATGGGTAAATTAGTATAGGAAGGGATCTTCCTATACTTGATGAAGGGCATCTCTACCAATAACTACAGCAGACATTATATCTTTAAAGTATTTTCTTGAAGTATTACCTTTAAGATCAGAAACAAGAGAAAGATGCCCCCTAGAACAACTTCTGTTCATCATTATACTAAAGGTTCCAACCTGTGCAACGAAACAAGAAAAAAAAGGATTAGAAAAAATAGAAATAAACGGTAATTATTTGAAGTTTGTGCATATATTTTATGGCACTCATACCTCAATAAAACAGTTTTTTAAAGATTTTATTTATTTATCTGCCAGAGAGAGGTGGGACACAAGCAAGGGGAGCAGCAGGCAGAAGGAGAAGCAGGCAGAGCGAGATGAAGACTCCCCACTGAACAAGGCGCCTTATGCGGGACTTGATCAAAGGATCCTGGGATTATGAGCTGAGCTGAACACAGATGCTTCACGGAATGAACCACCCAGGTATCCCAATAAAGCACTTTTAAAAAACATTTTTGTCTTGATCCTGGCCTAACCTAAGCCAACTGGTTTTATGTAATTTAAACTGACACCTCCAATAATGAGGTAGAAGTGATCCTATGACAAGAAGACCACAGTCCAGGCACTTTGACCCATATGCCTCCTTCTCTGGGAAAATGGCCCAGGTTGAGGTTAACTACATGTTGTAGGGATAGCAACTGCTGGTAATCAGGAGTACCTTTAAGCTGGGGGCTGGGGGGCGTGTCTCTGCACCTGTAATGGTATAGCACACACTGTGCATCATAATGCTGTTGAAGCGAAGCTAAAAGCTCAGTTTTGCAGGTGAAATGTCATTGTTCTAGAAAAGGTAGAATTTTCACATACATGGTGTCCCATTGAGTAGATGCCCAATCACTTATGTATGGGAGCAGCCAAGGCCCCACCATAAGAAATCCTCTGACTTGGGAGCTTTACTGTCATTAGTCAGTTGCACCTGATTGAGACAAGTGAAACAGACACAGGCAGATGCCCCTAGTCAGGAACCCTGGTAAAGGGCTGGAATATTCTAATGTAAGGAAAATAGAGGATAACTATAGGCTGAAAATATAACCTGGCAGAAGTATTGACTCTTCCACAGTAGTCTATATAAACCTTGAGTGTGGGGACTTATGGAGGCCCCACATCTGCCGCAATGCCAGCCCATGATCCAGTCCCAGGAGCCCTTGCACTCTGATCAAAAATTGATCTGGAAGGTCCAACAGACTAATTTACCCATTACCAACCCTCCAACCTACTCCTGATACCATTACTTGATTGATCATAAACCTTCTCCCTGTTTTGTAATCCGAATACTATCTTGGTTGCAGGGAATACCCTTACCAGAAGGCCATCTCAATTGGCAGTCCAGTGTGATGATTAAGAGACTGGGCTTTGGAGTTTGACAGCAGTTGTTTGAATCTAAGCTCTCTCCTTTATTAGCTGTGATCTTGGATGAGCCACTTAACTTTCCTAAGCCTGGTTTCCTCATCTGTAAAATGCAGACAACAATAGTCCCACCCTCATAGAGTTGCATATAATAGTATGTGTAAAGCACACTTTATTGCATGTTTGATTTTTCGGCAAGTAATATATGACTATATTTTCATTGTAAAAAATTAGAAAAGTTAAAATATACATAGCAGATGCACACAAATGTGTATCTAAATATTTATGGCAACATTATTCGTGATAGCTAAAAAGGAAAAATAACCCAAATGCCAATCAAGTGATGAATGAATAAAAAGTGGTATATCCATACAATGGAATACTATTCAGCAATGTAAGTAAATTACATACTGATTCATAGATAAGACATGAAGACATTAGGCTAAGTGAAAGAAGCTGGTAATGAAGGACCACATATTATATAATTCCATTCATATGGAATGTTTCAAATCGCCAAGTTCATAGAGACTGGAAATAGGGAATGACTGCTAATGGACAGAGTTTCTTCTTAAGGTGATGATAATGTTCTGAAATTGGAGGTGAATATACTAAAAACCATTGAATTGCACATTGACATGTGTGAACTGTATTTTATGTGAACTATAACTCAATAAAGTTGTTATAAAAATAGATAGCATATAAGGTAAATGTCCCTTTCCCTCCTTTTTGTAGGACCTCTAACAGGTATCACCTAAGATCCTTTAAATGAGATTTCATCCGTATGGGTACATATACAAATATATGGTTTTTATTTTATTTTAGGATAACATTGTGCATTCGTCCTGTAACTTGCTTTCTTTGTCTGCCAATGGCACTCAAATTCTTTTCAGGTCAGGACATATAGCTCTACCTCATTCACTTAATTGCTGAATTACAGCTCAGCGTAATGAGGATGATAGATGAATCATGGTGTATTGACCAGCCTTCTTTGCTGGACACTTAGATTATGTCCAATTTTTTGCTATTTTAAATAGGGTTTCAGTAGCATCTGTGCACATGCCTATTTGTGCACACAGAAAGTAATTTTTTCTAGGAAAAATACAGTACTTCTAAAAGACTTGCTGAATTGAAGAGTGAAGTACATTAAAAATTTCTTTCAGGTCTGCCAAATTGGCCTGCAAATGGGTAATATCAAATTACATATGAATAAGCAGTTTATAAGAATATAAATTTCTCCTCACCCATTGTCCATTTTGGAAATGAGTTGATGGTTTCTTATCCTTGACTTACGAGTTCTTTATGTATCCTGGACACAAGTTACTTCTTAGATATATGATTTTCTAAGACTTTTCCCCAGTCATTCTCTTAAGAATGTTATTTTGAGGGGTGCCTCGCTGGCTCAGTTGGTGGAGCATGTGACTTCATCTTGGGGTTGTAGGTTCAAGCCCCATGTTGGATGTAGAGATTACTTTAAAAAAATAAAGTCTTCTTAGAAAGGACTGCTTTTTGAAAAGCAGAAGTCTTAAATTTTGATGAAGATTAATTTACTAATCTGTTCTATTTGGGATCATGTCTTCGGTGCTGTATCCAGAAACTCTTCGCCTAACCCAAGATCCACTCTTAATTTTTCTATATGGTTTGAAGTTCATGTTTTGCAAGTAATATCCTATTATTTCAGTACTCTCTGTTGAAAAGACTATCCTTTGTCCCTGTCATGGCCTTTGCACCTTTGTTAATATATATATATATATTATATATATATATAATATATATATATTCTATCTATCTATCTATATATGCTATCTATAAAAATGTATACATAAAAATATATATAATATATATATTATATATATATTAATATATATATATTCTATCTATCTATCTATATATGCTATCTATAAAAATGTGGGCTCTATATCTGGACTCATTCTGTTACATTGATCTGTCTTTCTTTATTCCAATACCACATTGTTTGGATTAATATAGTTTAATAATAAGTCTTGGAATCATTTAGGGTTAACCCCTCAACTTTTTCATTTTTCAAAGTTATTTTGCCTATATTCAGTCCTTTAGACTTCTGTATCAATTTTAGAATCAGTCTGTCGATTTCTACCGAACAAAAACTCTGCTGGAATTTTGACTGGAATTGCATTTAACCTATAAATCCACTTGGGAAGAATTGACATCTTAACAATCTTGAGACTTCAAATCAATGAAGAAGTTACATTTCTTCATTTAATCATCTTTATTTTCTCTCCACAATGATTTGTAGTTTGTGGTTGTACAGTTCTTTCATGGCTTTTATCAGCTTCATCTCTAGGCATTTCATATTTTTGTGCTAATGTAGATATATATCTTTGAATTTTAATTACTGATTGATTTACTTGATTTCTTTATATTGATTCTTTACCTAGCAACATTGCAAAACGTGATAAGTTCTAATAGATTTTTGTAGATTTTATTGAATTTTTCAAACAGTTAATCACATCATTTTCCAATCTGGATATCTTATATATCTTTTTTACCCTATCTGCACTATCCAGAGCACCAGTACAATGTTGAATAGAAGTGGTGAAAACGGACATCTTTCCTCATTCCTGATCTCATGGAAAAAACACTGTCTTTCATCATTACATGTGATGTTGTATGTAGACTTTTTAGAAGCACTTTTTCAGGTTGAGGAAGTTCACTTTTATTCCTGGTTTTATTGGAAATTTTTTAAAACATCAGGAATGGTTGTTGGATTTTGTCAAGTGCTTTTTTTTTCATTCATTGAGTTGATTATATGGCTTTCTCCCTTAGTTTATTAATATGGTGAATTACATTTATTTTATTTATTTATTTATTTTAAAGATTTTATTCATTTTATTTGACAGACGAAGATCACAAGTAGGCAGAGAGGCAGGCAGCAAGAGAGAAGAGGAAGCAGGCTCCCCGCCTAGCAGAGAGCCTGATGCGGGTCTTGATCCCAGGACCCTGAGATCATGACCGGAGCCAAAGGCAGAGGCTTTAACCCACTGAGCCACCCAGGTGCCCCATTTATTTTTAAATGTTAAACCAACCCTGCATTCTTGGATTAAATCCCACTTGGCAATGACATTTATACTGCTAATATAATGTTGGATTTGATTTGCAAACTTTTTAAAGACATTTTTCTGTCTATATTAATGAAGATTAGTGATCGGTAGTGGGTCTTTTTTAAAACATCTTTTTTCTGGTTTCAGCATCAGTGTAATCATTATAGAATGATGATTTGAGAAACAGTACTTCCTCTTCAATTTTCTTGAGGAAAATTTATAGTGGATTTGGTATTATTTCTTCCTTAAATATATAGTTGAAGTGAAAGCATCTGGGCCTGGAAATAAGTTTATGAGAAGGCTTTTAACTACAAATTTGATTTTTTTAATAGATGAATGACCATTCAGATTATGTCTTCTTGAGGGAGCTTTGATAGTTTGTGTCTTTTTAAAATGATTTTTTTCTTTTTTTTCTTTTTTTTAATTTTTAATTTATTTATTTTTTCAGCGTAACAGTATTCATTGTTTTTGCACAACACCCAGTGCTCCATGCAAAACGTACCCTCCCTATTACCCACCACCTGTTCCCCCAACCTCCCACCCCTGACCCTTCAAAACCCTCAGGTTGTTTTTCAGAGTCCGTAGTCTCTTATGGTTCGCCTCCCCTTCCAATTTTTTTTTTATAAACATATAATGTATTTTTATCCCCAGGGGTACAGGTCTGTGAATCGCCAGGTTTACACACTTCACAAGGAAATAAAGGCCTTAAATGACACACTGGACCAGATGGATAAAATGATTTTTAAAAGTAATCTCTATCCACGACATGGAGCTAGAAGTCACAACCCCGAGATCAAGAGTCATACTCTCCACGGATTGAGCTAGGCAGGTAACCCTAGTTTGTGTGTTTTAAGAAGCTTATCCATTTCATCTAAGTTGTCAAGTTTATCAGCACAAAGTTATTCATAATAATCCCTTATTACATTTTTAACATTGGCAGAGTCTGTATTTCTGTGCCTTTTCTCATTTTTGATATTAGCAATTTATGTCCTTTTTTCCTGAAAAGTCTGGCTAGAGATTTATTAATTCTTTCATTTTCTCAGAGGACCACCTTTTGTTTTACTGTTTTTGCTGTCTTTTTGCTCTTTCCTTTTCCCTCTTTTTCCTGCTGTCTCTTTCCTATGTTACTGATTTCAGTTCAATCTTCATGATTACTTTGTTTCTAATTACTTTGCTTTTACTTTTCCATTTTTTTTAAAGTGGAAACTGAGGTCATTGATTTGAGATCTTTCTAACGCACTTCCAGCTACAAACCACAAATTCTGATATGTTGTGTTTTTATTTTCACTCAGTTCAAAATATTTTCAAATTTCCCTTTTGATGTTTTTGACTCATAGGTTATGTAGAAGTGTTTTGTTCAGTTTTTAAATACCTGTGAAATTTTCTCAAATGGCTTTGTTATTAAATTTTAATTTAATTCCATTGTGCTCAGAGAATATATATTGTGTCATTTGATTCTTTTAAAATTTATTGAGACTTTTTTATGTTCAAGAATATGATCTATCTTAATAAATATTCCATCTGCACTTGAGAAGAATGTGTCATCTGCTGTTGTTGAATGGACTGTTCTATGTATGTCAATCAAGTCAAGTTCATTGATAGTGTTGCTCCAGTCCATTATGTCTTTGCTGATTTTCAGTCTACTTTTTCTATTAATTATTGAGAGAATATTGAACCCTTCAACAGTGTTTAGAGATTTTCCTATTTCTCCTTATAGTTCTATCACTTTTTGTTTCATATATTTTTTAGAGGCATAAACATTAAGGGTTGTCATGTCCTCTTGAAGAATTAGCCCCTTTATCGTTATGAAATGACGTTCTGTATCACTGGTAATATTATTCTTCACTTTGAAATTCATTTTGCTTAATGTTAACACAGCTGTGTCAGCTTTCCTTTGTCTAGAGTTAGCATAGTGTGATAGTATGCTTTATTTCACCATTTTACTTTTAACCTATTTACATTTTTATATTAAAATGTGTATGTTGAATGCAGCAAATAGCTGCATCTTGCCTTTTTAAGTTCAGTCTGACAATCTCTGTCTTTTAGTTTGTAAGATTAAACCATTTACTTCTAATATGATTATTGACCCAGTTGGTTTTAAGTGTATCAGATTATTTGTTTTCTAATTGTCTCATCTGTTCTTTGTTCCCCTTCTCCTCTTTTTCTACCTTGTTCTGAACTCATTATACATTTTTAATGATCATATTTTATCTCATTTGTTGGCTTTTTAGCTATAGCTTTTGTTTTGTTATTTTAGAGATTGATTCAGGGTTTATAGAAAATATTTTTTAAGTTATGCTGTCTACCCTCAAGTGAATTTATACCACTAACATTTTATTTCTTCCCTCTCAGCCTTTATGCTATTGTTATCATACATTTGACTTTTGCTTTCTTATAAACCCAACAATTAGTTTTTACTATATTTGATTAAAGAATCAGTTATCCTTTAAAGAGATTTAAATAATATAAAAAACATAAATATTTACCCAGGTACTCATCATTTCCAGTACTCTCATGCCTTTGTGTAGATCCATGTTTGCATCTGGTGTCATTTTATTCTGCTTGAAAGACATTCTCAAACATTTGCTATAGTGTGGATTGCTGGTGATAAAATCTTTCAAATTTCTATATATTTTTTAAAGGTTTTATTTATTTGACAGACAGAGATCACAAGTAAGCAGAGAGGCAGGCAGAGAGAGGAGGAAGCAGGCACCCCACCGAGCAGAAAGCCCAATGTGGTGCTCGATCCCAGGACCCCGGGATCACGACCCAAGCCGAAGGCAGAGGCTTTAACCCACTGAGCCACCCAGGTGCCCCTCAAATTTCTATATGTTTGAAAGGGCTTTTTATATCAACATCCTTTTTAAAGGATGCATTCTCTTGATATAGAACTTTGGGTTGACAGTTCTTTTCTTTCAGAACTTTGGAGATACTACTAGGCAGTGCAGTCAGTTAAGCATCTTTCTCTTGGTTTTGGCTCAGGTCCTGATCTCAGGGTCATGGGATCAAGCCTCAAGTTGGACTCTTCACTCCACAGAGTCTGCTTGAGATTCTCTCTCTCTCTCTCTCCCCCTCTGCCTCTCCCACTCATGCTCGCTCTCTCCCTCAAACAAGTAAATAAATCCTTAAAACAATTTTAAGAATAAAGACACTGCTCCATTCTCTTCTCAATTGTACCATTTCCTTTTTTTTTCTTAAGTAGGGGCTTGAACTCATGACTGTTAGATTAAAACTAGAGCTGAGATCAAGAGTTGGATGCTCAACCAACTGAGCCACCCAGGTACCTGTCACCTGTACCATTTCCAATGAGAAATCTACTATCATCCTTGGTTTTGTTCCTGAGTACATTACTGGTCTTTCTTCTCTGGCTACTTTTGAGATTTTCTCTTTATCACTGGTTTTCATCATTTTTTTTATTTTTTACTAAAAACGTATTTTTTAAAAGATTTTATTTATTTATTTGACACACAGAGAGAGATCACAAGTTGGCAGAGAGGCAGGCAGAGAGAGAGAGAGAGGGAAGCAGACTCCCTGCCGAGCAGAGAGCCCAATGCAGGGCTCGATCCCAGGATCCTGAGATCATGACCTGAGCTGAAGGCAGAGGCTTAACCCACTGAGCCATCCAGGTGCCCCATGATCACTCATTTTAGATAAAGTTTTCCTTTAGACATAATTTTGCTATTTCCTTTCTCAAGATCCATGACCAGGGACATTGGGAAGAAGTATCTCTGGTTTCTGATCCTTGTCTTGCCGGACTAACTTCCTGGGTTACTCTCCTTTCCAGCCTCCACATTTTGGGAAGGGCATCAAACAGTACTTAGAGGGCAACTTTCTCCTTATTCATTGATTCAGGGCTAAATGCTTATCTACCAGCTACCAGGAGGAAGCTTTGGTCACTGTGTTGCCACATGCCCTATCTTCATAGAGATCCATGCTACCAACTTTGGGCTCTAAATTCTGCTATATATGAAGACACTCACTGATCCAGCACAGTGGAATCACAGAAAGCTGCTTTTTATGCCTTCTTTGTCTCTTGCATGCCTAGAGACATGGGTGAGTGAGGTTAATGCCTCTTATAAATTCAGAAACTTCCCGGACTCTTAACTAATCTGAGAAATATATTTGGTGGTCCATCTTGCAAAGGGGAGCCAGTGCACTCTGCCACTACATTGAAGATAGAATAAACTCAGGGCCTTTACATTGTGGTAGACCAAATCCCGATCAAATGAACCCAGATGCCCACTTAATCCATACTCATCAGTAGAGACACTCATCAGTATGAACTGAACCACCACCAATGAATTTTTCTGATTGGTACATCCATGACCCTTAAGATCAACTCATACATGAGTATATAGGAGGGTGTAACTGGACACTGCTGCCTATCACCCACTGTGCAACCCAACTTGGTTCTTGACTTCGCTTTCCTGGAACCTGAAGACCTAGCCACTGATACAGGGAGAAGTCTCAATGGGTTAGCTATATCAAAGAATGGTGGCATATGGGGTGGATTCACACAAAGTGGGTAGCTGGAGTAAAAAACTTACAATATTGATAATGTTCATTACTTTAAAGCATCTTATATGGTGATGTTTGGCTGTGTGCATTTGTCTCCCATGTTGATGCTTTCCTCAAGGACCCAGCATTTTTCAGCATACATCATGTCCTGACCTTCAGCATTCTGGTAGCTTACAGCTCTTTATGTCCACATGGCATGGGGGGACTATAGAAAGCAGTAGGCTGGAAGTCATAACTACTGTAAAAATATGTATTTCTAGCTGGATAAATGTGACGAGTTGTGGAAAAACTCTGGCATAGTAAGGATAGTAAGGGGAACCAGTGTAATGTTCGTGAATTAAGTTTGTTTAAAAAAAAGATAAAACAGTAGAGACACTCCTTTAGTTGGTATTTGGTTGATATTCTTAATCTTACCTCCATATCTACCAACAGTAGGCAGTTGACAAATATATACTAATGTGAAGGATCTTGAGCAGGGCCCTCCAGTACTGGGATGACAATTGAAGGCAATAATCAGAGACCAAATAGCTAGATAATTTGGAACCAGTATATTCTTTTGATAAAATTATCATAGCTGGAGTAGATATGGAGCTGGTGCTGAGTATGCAATGAATGATATTTTTTCAGGACATCTGCCACTATGAGGACTTTGTGGAGTTATGAAAGGGAATATGCTAGAAATAGTTTACTGTAAAATGGTATCTTGGAGGTGTTTGGAGATCTGAAGTGGATGAAGAATTCTCTTGGATCTACTGGTCTAGTCTTTGAGTTGGAAGTAGCTATCATAAGTGATGACTCATTGAAGATGTGTCAGAGAGGGAGCCACTAATAAAAACCATGTTTAAGGTCTTGACTTCAGTCAAGTCACTACCCAGCAGGGTGGGGTCACAGTATAAGAGAAATACTGTGTGTGAGCGTCTCCATCTGAGAAATACAATCACCCACTCTAATACAGTAGGAGATTCCAACATTCTCTGCTTCTTGGGGCTGTCACTACAGGGGCCTGAATCTCATCCAGGTGCTGCCATAAGTAGGTATCCATCTGCAGCCTGGTATGGATCATGCTAGTTAGTTGTAGAGTATAGTGATATAGGGCTTGATGTCTAAGAGATCTGAACCCAACACTGAATTCTTCAAACTTAGACAAGCCACTATCTCTTCAAACATTTGTTTCCTTATGACTAAAATGGTGATGATAATAGCACTGAACTCAAAGAATTTTTCTGAGTATTAAATGAAACACTTTGTGTAAAACATTTATCCCAGTATTTGGAGCACAGGTTTAACATTAGTTATTATTTTGCTTGGGGCTTGATAAACCAGAAGGTCCGTTGAAGAATCTACCAGAGTGAGGCTACCTCCATCTTTCTGCCTTACTCAGGTTCTTTCTGAGGTAATGTTGGATCCCTCCTTCTAAACCAATGGAGCTCTAGAAGACTGCATTTAAACTAGAATGTACTGCCACTGGAAACTGCATTGTCCACAGGGATAAAACTGAGCTGAACTGCAGCCTGGGGAGAATGGAACACAGTTGGGCAATTAAAAATGCAGCTTTCTGAGGAGAAATTGAAACCAAAGCCACAAGAAGAGTCAAATCTAGATGTCAGTCCAAATAAACAGGGTAGAGCAAAGGAACCTGTGATCCAGGCTACCAAGTGGAAAGTGGGAGAAATTACTTAAGAGCTAGAGAGGGCTTGGTTACAATTTGACTCCACCATATACAAGATGAATGGCCTTGATCATCTTAATTAAACCTGGTTTATATTTTGACTCAGCCATTTCCTTAGCTGATGGCCTTGAATGAATTACCTATATTTCCATTCTACAGTTTCCTCACCTGTGACAATAAAGATGAAAAGAACATGTTCAGTCTTAGAGTGTTTGCAAGAAAGAAATACTTTAATCTTTACAAAGTGCTTAGTATATATAGTGCCTGGTGCACAGTAAGTTCTCAATGAATGTTAGTAATTGCTGTTAAACAGAGGGTAGAAGAGGAGCCTGGAAGAATTCCCTGAGCTGTGGAACATTCACACAAACAAGTTTTATAGGCTGCCTTTGACCACAGCATAAGCATAGGAGCTAGAAAGGGCATTGACTCAGCTCATATAGAGAGTATCCTCCCAGCTGTCCTGGTTGCCTGATATATAAAAACTACAGATAAGAACAGTTCAAAATGGGGCCCACTATATCCACCATGGAGAGGGTGAACTACTCAAAAAAGATAACCCACTTCCTCTTGGAAGGCTGAGCTGCCGGGTCTGTCTCAGTTGCCCTAGCCTATTGTAGTAAATGAATATCCATTGTGGGTATTGGATACTTTTGAAGTAAAGTCTCTGTGTTTTTAGGTACCTTGATGGCTAATGGTCCTTACATCTTCACAAAGTTGGTGAAACCCAGACAGGGATGTTTCTTTCCTGGAGAAGCAGGCATAGAAAAGGACAGTGATGTCGCCAAGGTCCTCTTAAGTTAGACAGGTATCCACAGTTGTTTTTGATCACATTGGTTTCAATGGTGTAGGGCCATCTAGGCTTAGGGTGCCAGGGTGAGGTCAGAAATGAAAAGTGGCTCCAGTTGCTAGACTATGACCTTGATAAGAACCAGATAAACCCTTTTCTCTCCTGAGAAGGCTGATCTGGAGGTAAGTGTGGTTAAAAAGGGGTAGAAGGTGGCAGTGATACTCCAGAAACTTCAGATAGCAACAGACCACTTTGGTTGACCAGAGAGGTCCCAATCTGGTATAGATGGCACTTCATTAGATACCATGTAGACAACTTGCATGGCCAGGCCTTGGTTTAAGGAAATCACCTCTGGAATTTTCAAGATCTTCTCTGAGGTGGTACTGCTTCAGATGGCTCAGAACTGCCCAGACCTGAGTTCTTTTGAGGTGAGATCGTGGGAATAAATTAGGATATCCTCCAGGTAGATAACAAACCTCCTGCTGGAGAAGTCATGCAAAATCAGGGGTCAGCAAATTGTGCCTTGTGGGTCAAGATCAAGCCATTCCTCATTTTTATTTGGCCCATAAGTTAAGAATGGTTTTTATAGACAAATATTTGCAGTTGATTTAATGGTAGGAAATGTTATGTTAACTTTGAAACCCAATGAAGTAAAATGTCATTCCAAAAAAGATTTCCGATTTCTCATTGGTAGGTCTATATTATCAAAAAATATACTTAATTATTATTATGTTTAGAGTTTGGTCAGTAAAAATTCATGGAAAATCTTCTCCTTTATTATTATAAAAGCATCTATATAATATCTTAAATTTTCTCTTGGCCCATAAAACTTAAAGTATTGACTATCTGACCCTTCACAGAAGAAAAAGTTTGCTGACCCCTGTGTGAGAGAATAAAAGTAAAAATAAATAATGCTAGCTAATATTTATTGTTTATTATATGCTCAGGCAACATTCAGAGTTTAGATGGATTATCACATTTATTCCTCATAGTAACCCATTGCCATTATTATAATTATGTTCATTTTATAGTCATCAATATAAAAGAGGAGAAAATTTATGTGTTCTGACCAAGAATGCACAAGTGGTGGACCCAGAATCTGAATTCACAGCATACCTCTGGAATCTACGCTGTCTAGCACTGATCTATTTACATAATGTATCAGGCATCACTCAGGTCAAAAGCAGAGTAGCTCATTCAGACTGGTTAAGGCACGTGGAGAAAGGTGGCCTCCATTTCTCAATCTCTCTGTCAAAGATGTAGGCCTCCCGGAGGGTAGCCTTGGGCTCTGAGACGTCAGTGATCAGAGGAATAAGCATCTTATAGCCATAGGAATCCTGGCAGCAATGTGGCTGCCTGTTTTTCTTCCTCACATGGATCACCAAAGCTTTTGTGGGGGTTAGGAGGCTTGGCGCATCTCTCTCACAAATTAACTTCTATAGACATTCAGGAGGCCTGGGTGTTGGAATCTCAGGGTTATGTGTTTGCCAGAGGATGAGCCCTGGATGCTGGGATGATCTCCCAGTCACATTCGTAAGACAGCAATTATTCTTCTTTCATGATCCCAAATGCTTCTTGGCCCACGTGTTCAGGTGACAGATGACTTAGGCCCCAGAGGGTACAAACAGCATAACACAGAGTCAATGCAGAGGGTATGGATTTTCCAAGTGACAGGAGCGGGATGGTGGTCGGGAAAGTAGGATATGGTTTTCCAGCCAGTGGAAGAAAAGAACAAAGGGTAATTCTCTCTGAGAAGCTGAATTAGCAGAGGAGCAATACCTCTGGCCTAAGAAATTTCTTTCTAGGCTTTCTAGGCCCACTGTAGTTACTGGAGATAACCTGGCAGAAACAGCAGGTCAGAGTTTTGAGGAATGCCCCTGGAGCTCTTAAGGTGAAGGAAGACTTGTCTTTAAGTCTTATCTATAATGAATTTTAATATTTTTGAGTCAGAAAGACACAACTTCAGGTCCTTAAGGCTACTCCAGCAGATTTCAGTAGCTCATTCAATGCCTCAAACACAACCTATATGGCTTTCTTCTGGCGTCATGTCCAAACCAGCAGCCTTCAGTATTCCCTTTATAGCAACAACTATGCCCAAGAGGGAGAGATCTACACATCTTATATCACTGTTACCATGGACTTCAACTCTGATCCACTTTCCTCATAGGACCCCAACACAACACCAATACTAACAACAGAGTTTTGGTAGAACACAGTATGTCCCATGCACTGTTTTATGTAACATGTGTTTGTGTGTGTATGTGTGTGTGTATTCTAACACCATCTTATGAAACTGATTCATTGCTTCTCTGTCTCAGAGGCCCACCCGGCATAACTACCACTACTCTGTCTACCCTTGGATCTTCTATCTTTACAGACCACCTTGAATACAGATTTGGAACCAGGCACACTTGTATCTGAGTCCCAGCTTAGTTACTTTATTGGCTGTATGACTTTGGGCAACTTACATAAGCACTCTAAATATATTTCTTCATCTAGCAAAGGGGGGGCGATAACAGTAGCTCCTACTTCATAGAGTTGTTGTAAGTATTGGATTAAAAATGTTAATATATCTACAGCACTCAGGGGATACCTGGGTGGCTCATTTGGTTAAACATCTGCGCTCGGTTCAGTCATGATCTCAGGGTCTTGGGATCAAGTCCTGCGTTGAGATCCTTGGTCAGCAGGGAGCCAGCTTCGTCCTCTGCCTGCCACTCCCAATGTTTGTGCTCTCTCTCTCTTTCTCTGTTAAATAAATTTTAAAAATCTTTGGAAAAAAAGCTTAAAAAATAAAATAAAGCACTCAGAACAGTGCCTGGACATGGAAGATCTCAACACATACTAGCTCTTGCTAATACCATGTATATGATACTATGTCAGGCATAGATACTAGCCAATCTCCTTGCAAGTATTTCCTACCAGACTGTAAGTAATAATGTGTTGAGAGATGCATAACAATTAGCTCTCCTGGGAAAGGAAAGGGGGGGTGGGAAAGCCCTGATTTAGAGTTTCCTGATGTATGTGAAATGAATACTTTAAGCATGGACAATGTCAGGTTATTAACATGATGTCACAGAACCAGAGACAGGGAGGAATGTTATCATAAGTGATTTGAAGGGAGAACCCAGTGTTTAGCGCTGAGAGTTTTGGAACCCAGTGTCCCACATCTGGAGTAAAATTAACTGGGATGGTAGGTCACTCTAGGCTAACTCTAGTCATTTAAGTAGGAGACCTAGTTCCTAGCACAGTGCTGGACAGAGTAGCTGTTCAAGAAATTTGGATGAATTACATGACTGCTGGGCATTTTGTGAGATACAGAGCCACAGGTACTCACTGCTCTGGTGGCCCAAGCCCATGGATCTGAGCTACAGACAATGGCTTTGCCACTGAATAACTGCTCTTAGCCTCAAATTTCCCCATTTATGAAATCAAGACAAAAGGACTCACCTCCTATGGGTGCTGAGAGTGTTAAATAAGGTGAGGAGTGAGAAAGTGCCAAGGGCACTTTTTGATTCATAGTAATTGCTCAGTAAATGCTAATTAACAAACAGATCCCAACTGTGCCCTTCTTAATTCCTTCAGACCTTACCTTTGGTGGTTTCTTTCACTCTTCTAGTTTCTTTGGACTCATGGCACTTGGATTTAAAAGAATAAAATGAGGTACAGTCAAGGACTGGAGAGGGACAACAATCTAGAAGGCCCAGAGTGGAATTTGCTCAGGGAATCAAAGTCCTACATGACTTTGGCAGAGTGGGCAAGATCCAGGGTAATCTGTGGGGCCTCCCTCCCAGACCTGAGGGCACCCGTGGGCACACAGAATCCATATCACAGATCTCTCTCATCTGATGCCAAGTTCTTTGGGAAAACAGGTCTTAAAAGGGCCACACCTTAAAATTTGTATTCCTGGGGGTACCTGGGTGGCTCAGTCTGTTAAGTGACTGACTCTTGGTTTGCACTGAAGTCATGATCTCCGGGGTCATGCAATCCAGCCCCACATCCGGCTCTGTGTTCAGTGCACAGCCTGCTTGAGATTCTCTGTCTCTGCCCCTCCCCTTCAAAGAAAATAGATAAAATCTTTTTTTTCCATTTTATTTATTTTTTCAGCGTAACAGTATTCATTCTTTTTGCACAACACCCAGTGCTCCATGCAAAACGTGCCCTCCCCATTACCCACCACCTGTTCCCCGAACCTTCCACCCCTGACCCTTCAAAACACTCAGGTTGCCCCAACCTCCCACCCCTGACCCTTCAAAACCCTCAGGTTGTTTTTCAGAGTCCATAGTCTCTTATGGTTCGCCTCCCCTCCCCAATGTCCATAGCCCCCTCCCCCTCTCCCAATCCCACCTCCCCCCAGCAACCCCCAGTTTGTTTTGTGAGATTAAGAGTCATTTATGGTTTGTCTCCCTCCCAATCCCATCTTGTTTCATTTATTCTTCTCCTATCCCCCTACCCCCCCATGTTGCTTCTCCATGTCCTCATATCAGGGAGATCATATGATAGTTGTCTTTCTCCGATTGACTTATTTCACTAAGCATGATACGCTCTAGTTCCATCCACGTCGTCGCAAATGGCAAGATTTCATTTCTTTTGATGGCTGCATAGTATTCCATTGTGTATATATACCACATCTTCTTTATCCATTCATCTGTTGATGGACATCTAGGTTCTTTCCATAGTCTGGCTATTGTAGACATTGCTGCTATAAACATTCAGGTGCACGTGCCCCTTCGGATCACTACGTTTCTATCTTTAGGGTAAATACCCAGTAGTGCAATTTCTGGGTCATAGGGTAGTTCTATTTTCAACATTTTGAGGAACCTCCATGCTGTTTTCCAGAGTGGTTGCACCAGCTTGCATTCCCACCAACAGTGGAGGAGGGTTCCCCTTTCTCCACATCCTCTCCAGCATCTGTCATTTCCTGACTTGTTAATTTTAGCCATTCTGACTGGTGTGAGGTGATATCTCATTGTGGTTTTGATTTGTATTTCCCTGATGCCGAGTGACGTGGAGCACTTTTTCATGTGTCTGTTGGCCATCTGGATGTCTTCTTTGCAGAAATGTCTGTTCATGTCCTCTGCCCATTTCTTGATTGGATTGTTTGTTCTTTGGGTGTTGAGTTTGCTAAGTTCCTTATAGATTTTGGATACTAGCCCTTTATCTGATATGTCGTTTGCAAATATCTTCTCCCATTCTGTCAGTTCTCTTTTGGTTTTGTTAACTGTTTCCTTTGCTGTGCAAAAGCTTTTGATCTTGATGAAATCCCAATAGTTCATTTTTGCCCTTGCTTCCCTTGCCTTTGCCGTTGTTCCTAGGAAGATGTTGCTACGGCTGAGGTCGAAGAGGTTGCTGCCTGCATTCTCCTCAAGGATTTTGATGGATTCCTTTCTCACATTGAGGTCCTTCATCCATTTGGAGTCTATTTTCGTGTGTGGTGTAAGGAAGTGGTCCAATTTTATTTTTCTGCATGTGGCTGTCCAATTTTCCCAGCACCATTTATTGAAGAGGCTGTCTTTTTTCCATTGGACATTCTTTCCTGCTTTGTCGAAGATTAGTTGACCAGAGAGTTGAGGGTCGATTTCTGGGCTCTCTATTCTGTTCCACTGATCTATGTGTCTGTTTTTGTGCCAGTACCATGCTGTCTTGATGATGACAGCTTTGTAATAGAGCTTGAAGTCCGGAATTGTGATGCCACCAACTTTGGCTTTGTTCTTCAATATTCCTTTGGCTATTCGAGGTCTTTTCTGGTTCCATATAAATTTTAGGATTATTTGTTCCATTTCTTTGAAAAAAATGGATGGTATTTTGATAGGGATTGCATTAAATGTGTAGATTGCTTTAGGTAGCATAGACATTTTCACAATATTTATTCTTCCAATCCAGGAGCATGGAACATTTTTCCATTTTTTTGTGTCTTCCTCAATTTCTTTCATGAGTACTTTATAATTTTCTGTGTATAGATTCTTAGTCTCTTTGGTTAGGTTTATTCCTAGGTATCTTATAGTTTTGGGTACAATTGTAAATGGGATTGACTCCTTAATTTCTCTTTCTTCAGTCTTGTTGTTGGTGTACAGAAATGCAACTGATTTCTGTGCATTGATTTTATATCCTGACACTTTGCTGAATTCCTGTATAAGTTCTAGCAGTTTTGGAGTGGAGTCTTTTGGGTTTTCCACATATAGTATCATATCATCTGCGAAGAGTGATAGTTTGACTTCTTCTTTACCAATTTGGATGCCTTTAATTTCTTTTTGTTGTCTGATTGCTGAGGCTAGGACTTCTAGTACTATGTTGAATAGCAGTGGTGATAATGGACATCCCTGCCGTGTTCCTGACCTTAACGGAAAAGCTTTCAGTTTTTCTCCATTGAGAATGATATTTGCGGTGGGTTTTTCATAGATGGCTTTGATAATATTGAGGTATGTGCCCTCTATCCCTACACTTTGAAGAGTTTTGATCAGGAAGGGATGCTGTACTTTGTCAAATGCTTTTTCAGCATCTATGGAGAGTATCATATGGTTCTTGTTCTTTCTTTTATTAATGTGTTGTATCACATTGATTGATTTGCGGATGTTGAACCAACCCTGCAGCCCTGGAATAAATCCCACTTGATCGTGGTGAATAATCCTTTTAATGTACTGTTGAATCCTATTGGCTAGTATTTTGGCGAGAATTTTTGCGTCTGTGTTCATCAAGGATATTGGTCTGTAGTTCTCTTTTTTGGTGGGATCCTTGTCTGGTTTTGGGATCAAGGTGATGCTGGCCTCATAAAATGAGTTTGGAAGTTTTCCTTCCATTTCTATTTTTTGGAACAGTTTCAGGAGAATAGGAATGAGTTCTTCTTTAAATGTTTGGTAGAATTCCCCTGGGAAGCCGTCTGGCCCTGGGCTTTTGTTTGTTTGGAGATTTTTGATGACTGTTTCAATCTCCTTACTGGTTATGGGCCTGTTCAGGTTTTCTATTTCTTCCTGGTTCAGTTGTGGTAGTTTATATGTCTCTAGGAATGCATCCATTTCTTCCAGATTGTCCAATTTGTTGGCGTAGAGTTGCTCATAGTATGTTCTTATAATTGTCTGTATTTCTTTGGTGTTAGTTGTGATCTCTCCTCTTTCATTCATGATTTTATTTATTTGGGTCCTTTCTCTTTTCTTTTTGATGAGTCTGGCCAGGGGTTTATCAATCTTATTGATTCTTTCAAAGAACCAGCTCCTAGTTTCATTGATTTTTTCTATTGTTTTTTTGGTTTCTATTTCATTGATTTCTGCTCTGATCTTTATGATTTCTCTTCTCCTGCTGGGTTTAGGGTTTCTTTCTTGTTCTTTCTCCAGCTCCTTTACGCGTAGGGTTAGATTGTGTACTTGAGACCTTTCTTGTTTCTTGAGAAAGGCTTGTACCGCTATATATTTGCCTCTCAGGACTGCCTTTGCTGTGTCCCACAGATTTTGAACTGTTGTGTTTTCATTATCATTTGTTTCCATGAATTTTTTCAATTCTTCTCTAATTTCCTGGTTAACCCATTCATTCTTTAGAAGGATGCTGTTTAGTCTCCATGTATTTGGGTTCTTTCCAGCTTTCCTCTTGTGATTGAGTTCTAGCTTCAGAGCATTGTGGTCTGAAAATATGCAGGGAATGATCCTAATCTTTTGATACCGGTTGAGACCTGATTTGTGACCCAGGATGTGATCTATTCTGGAGAAGGTTCCATGTGCACTAGAGAAGAATGTGTATTCTGTTGCTTTGGGATGAAATGTTCTGAATATATCTGTGATGTCCATCTGGTCCAGTGTGAAAATAGATAAAATCTTAAAAAAAAATTATAAGCCTGCACCATAGGTTTTTAAAAAAGTGAACAGAGATTAAGGACTTGTGTGAATAAACCATGGGATCCCAGAATTCAGGAGAGAGGAGAGAAATGGAAAGAGAAAATGAAAAGCAGCCAAAGATACACTTCTCAACTAACTCTCAGCTTTGCTGAAAGCTGGCCCTGTTGACACAAATACAGAGTTTTCGTTTCTTAACAAGAAATACTTTTCTGAAGAGCAAAAGAGAAAAAAAAATCTCAACTCTCCAGAGTTAGCAGACTGCGCTGCTGAAATGAGATCTGACATGTGACTCATACCCAAGCTAGGGGAACCTCTGGAAATCAGTTTGCCACTCTTCCTTTGCTAGAGTAAATGCCTACCAAGTGAGGAGACCCCAGCCCAGAAGGAGAAGAAAGACGTTTCTCAAATCCAATCCTCCTCACCCTACCTCCTGCCATATGGCACAAGCTAACTGAAGTGAGAGCACATCCTGTTTGAGGATATGACACAGAGACTTCTCTCTAGCCTCTGCCTGTCAGTTCCCGGGGTCCCCTGGGATGAAAATATAACAGTCACTGCAAAAGCAGCAGTGCCTTATTGCGTAATGTCAGAAGAAATTGCAGAGCAGGAACAATGGCTAACACTGCTCCCATCTACTGAGCGCTCACTCTACCCTGGGCACCTTAGAGTGGATCTGATTCAATCCCTACAACAACCCTAGGAGATCCTGTTCCCATTTTACAGAAGAAAATGACGCTCAGTGGAAGGAGAATGGTAAAGCTGCTTAAGGTGGTACTGCTGGCAAGGACTGAATGTGGGATTTGAACACTGGCCAGTCTGACCCTAAATTCTAGCTACATCACTATAAGCTCTCCTTCTTCACCATATCAACCCAGGGAGCTCTCTTCCCCACGCTTCCTGGAGGCCTGGTTCTTCTCTTCATATATAGTGCTAACAATGTACTCTCCTGGGCACAAATTAAAGAATTAACATTCTTCAGCTTCTTTCTGGATTAGCTTCCATGGCTAAAAATAAGGCTGGGAAAGTCCCAGCATTTGCACTCTGGGCTACTGGCTAGCCAGGGCCACCACAAATAGATGAGCATTTCTTGCATTCCGCAAATGCCCCCAGCCAAGTGGGAACAGCAGGTTAGTTGGAACAGAAAGCCCGTCCTCTACTTGTCAGGCTAGTGAAAAGGGGCTCTTCGGCAATTTGCCCACCCAGAGGAAGCCACTCTGTCATTTGCACGAAGGCGCACTATGGGTTTGCGTGGAGGAAAAAAAAAACAACAACAACAACCAACTTGGTGACATGCTGATATTTGTTCTGTCAGAATGAAGTCCCGGTGTTGGAGAGCAGCTCACATGGGGGCTCTTGCCCTTTTGACTTTCAAGTACACTTCCTGTATTTGAGACCTAGAAAATGGATTACTTTGAAATCGGGCCTGGACTACTCTCCAACTAGATATTATGGCTATTGGGAGCAAGATCGACCAGGGATCTATTTCTATACTTCTCACAAGCCCTAGCACTGGTCTGGGTGTCTAGGAACCTGTCAACAAATACATAGAGAAACAGGATTGTGGGGTATGTGTGTGGGAGGGATGTGTGTGTGTATGGGTGAGGGGATGGGGTGGCGGTGATCACATAAAACCTGGAATTGTTTCTGCCCCGAAATGATGCTGCAGGCCCATTCAGGAGCATGCTGCAGAAAAATATCTTTCTATTCCACCCCATTGCACCCATTACACAACACCCTGTTGCCCAGCCTTTTTCTATAACCTAAGTCTCCCCACATCGTGGGGAGCCCCCAACCCATTTAAAGTCACGGTCTCCCTGGAAACCACAGAGGCTAGGGTCTGGCCCCACTTTTACCAAGTGGATTTGAGTGTCTTTTGCTGTTCTCTTTGGAGCCCATGGATGAGTGATTGGCATTTTGTTAATATCCAAAGATGCCTCTGCCTGCCGTGGACCATGTAAGGCTACTGCTTCTGCCCATGTTCACTGTAGCAGGAAACACAGGATGCTGTCTATAAAACAGAAGAACACCTCAGGGAAATGAATCCTCCTGAGAATGGCAAGGTTCATATTTTGAACTACATTTGCAAGCACTGAAGAAATCTATATTAATCAGCTGAAATGGAAGGCCATTTTATTTCAGAGTTAGACTGTAGTCAATAGCTAGAAGGACTGTCAAACAATGCGTTCTATTAAACACTGAATGAGGTACCCAGGTGCTAGAGGATGGTGGGGGTACATAGTTCTGCCAGGTGAGAAAGAGCCATAGAGCATTGCTAGGTGTTTAAAGTACCACTGAGGAAAAGAGAAGAAAGCCCTAAGGCCTTCCACCTCTAATCTATGTTGAGATTCTTCCTTCCTAGGGATTTAAAAAAAAATTTTGGCAAAAGGCACATAATCTAAATATACCATCATCACCATTTTTTTAAAGATTTTATTTATTTGACAGAGAGAGAGATCACAAGTAGGCAGAGAGGCAGGCAGAGAGAGGGGGAAGCAGGCTCCCTGCTGAGCAGAGAACCCAATGTGGAACTCAATCCCAGGACCCTGAGATCATGACCCGAACAAAGGCAGAGGCTTAACCCACTGAGGCACCCAGGTGCCCCTATCATCACCATTTTTAAGTGCATAGTTCAGTAGTGTTAAGTAAGTCACACTGCTGTACACCAATCTTTAGAACTCTCTCCCTTTTCCTAAATTGAAACACTGTGCCCATAAACACTCACTCCCCACTCCTATCTCCCCACCAGGCCCTGGCAACCACCATCTACTTTCTGTCTCTATGAATTTGATCGCTCTAAGTACTTTATATAAGTGGAGCATAGGCTTCCTAAGGACTTTATAGACACGACAGAGACATTTCTCATAAACATTGCTGGTTGCAGTGCCCAAATCTGAGTCATGAAAAGACTCCATTTGGCCTATCCCTAGCCCCTAATAGATTCTGCCTCTAAGACTTTCTTCTTCTTTCCCTTAAGCGTCAGTGATCCTTGGGCCTCTGTCTTGGGCTCTCTGTTCTTCCCACTCTACACAGTCTTTCTGAGCGATTTCACTTACTCCCATGTATCCATGTGCTAAAGCCTCCCCAATTCATATTCTCTACCCCAGATATCTCTCCTCCTGTGTTCTACACCAGGATATTCAACTGCCTACTTGGCATCTACACTTGGATGTCTCCTTGGCACCTCAGATTCAGTATGTCCAAAACTGAACTCTTTCCCCACGCCATTGGCTCCTCATTTTCTGTTCCCTAGGTAAGTGAATGGCACTACCATCCACTTGACTGCCTTCTTGCTTAGAACCATCCTTTTATCCCACTGTTCTACCAACCTGAGCACATGCTCAACCATCAAGACCTATAGATTGTCTTCTCAAAGTCTTACTTATCTGCAGCATCTAGGAATGACGACACCAGGGATAATATAATTCACTTTTCATGGGAAGTAGGCAGAGAAAATCTCACAGATACTTCAGCCAAGTATTGAAGAATGAGTAAGAATATCTCAGGAAAACAGGGGGTTGGATCATTCCAGGCAAAGTAGCGCCTGTGAAAGTACATAGAGAAGAAACAGCACTTGGGGAGAACTTCGAAGAGTTAGGTCAGTATCCCTGGAGCATAGAGAAAAAGTTGAGAAACATGAAGGGAAAGGCTAGCATGGGAGTTCATGGAGAGCTTTGCACATGGTGCAATGGAGTCACATTTTGCAATGGAGCAATAGGTAAATGTTTTATAGAGCATACTCAGAATGGTGATTACAGATTTCTGGAGGCAGTGTGGGGCATGAGTTGGAGGGGAACATCATGAAACTAACACTCAATAAATAATAACATCATACATCCCTGATGTTTTCACTTCCACATCCTGAAGGACTTCTCTATGACCTGTGCTACGCTTCACTTCTGAACCTGTGCCACATCTCCTTGACTCCTACCTCCTTGTCTTGTCTCTTATTTAGAACCTCTCGCTATGTCCTGAAACCTGAGCTTGATAATCTCCCTCAGGTAATGGATTTGACTTCTTTATTAGGACTAGCATTCCCACTTGTTGAAATCAACCCCAACCCCAACGTAGACTCAAGCACAGGAAAGTCTGGGGCTAGGCTGACTGGGGTGCCCACCAAGTGGATGACATACATAAACACCAAGTCCAAAGGGGCAGAGTTAGGTTGGAAGGAGGTTTACAAAGAAAGGGTTTTGAAATTAGGCAGAAATGACAGCAAATATAGAGTAGTTGAAACATAATTGGGTGGATGTTTGCGGGACAATAATGACTGATTTTTTTTCATGGTGTTGGGCCTTCATTTTAGTCTGGTTGGTGATTGGAATGTGAGAAGGATGGGTGAATTTAAAAGGCAGGAAGCAGTGAAAACTCTTTCAACTCTCCCCCATAACCAAACCCCTTTGCTATTAAGGGCTAGGGCTTCCTTGGGTATATCTGGTGGAAGGTAGGGCAGTACATTGACACTTCAGGTCCCTCTTTTGTTTCTTGCCTTCCCTCTGCACAGCCCTTTAAGCCAACCTAACCCATCCATACACTGTTGTCCCACTTCCTCAGTTAAAAGCAAATCACAAACCCCTACTAGTTTACATAGAAATCACGCTTTAGTTCTGATTATTCACTTCAAACCTTGTCCTTGATTTTAATTCTACTCCTACCAGTTCTGAACTTTTATTGGAACCACTGTCTTGATTTCTGCTAAGCATCAGGCCTGGTATCTATGGCACTAAACTTTCAACTCTTCCTAGTGAATGGTGGTTTACCTGTACCTCTAGTTCTTGGGACACTGGGTTAGCTATAAAAGATTCCATTTAGAGCACCTGGGTGGCTTAGTCGGTTAAGTGTTTGCCTTCAGCTCAGGTCATGATCCCAGGATCCTGGGATCGAGCCCCACATTGTCCGGTTCCTTGCTCACCACGGAGTTTGCCTCTCCCTCTTCCCTAACCCTCCCCCACTGTTTATGCACACACACACACTCTCTCTCTCTCTCTCTCTCTCTCTCAAAATAAAAATAAATAAAATCTTAAGAAAAAACTCTCTTATACTTTGGCAGAACCCAACCCAATCCTGATCACAGCTACCTTATAAAATGGACCAGGTACATATTATTTCTCCATTTGACTCCCCAGTAAAGGAGAATTTGAGTAAAAACCCTTTCTTGCAGACCCACTGTTAGAGCTCATAGGGTCAACAAAAGTCTACAATCCTCAGATCTCAGGATTAGTTGGGAGTGTGTGTGTGTGTGTGTGTGTGTGTGTGTGTGTGTGTGTGTGTTGGTGGGGGAAATGTATAGGAATAAAGAGTGGAAAGAGAATTCTTTTTTTTTTAAGATTTTTTATTTACTCATTTAACAGACATATCACAAGTAGGCGGAGAAGCAGGCAGAGAGAGAGAGGAGGAAGCAGGCTCCCTGCTGAGCAGAGAGCCCGATGCGGGGCTCGATCCCAGGACCCTGAGATCATGACCTGAGCCGAAGGCAGAGGCTTTTAACCCACTGAGCCACCCAGGCGCCCCGGAAAGAGAATTCTTGATAAGCAAGGAATATATGAAAAAGATAGAAGATAGGGTGAATGTGCACAAGCCACGATCAAGACTGAATGGCACAATGCTGAATAAGTTCATGATATTAAGAAGCCTAGAAAAAGGGGTGCCTGGGTGGCTCAGTTGGTTAAGCATCTGCCTTTGACTCAGGTCATGATCCCAGGTTCCTGGAATCAAGTCCCACTTCTGGCTCCCTGCTCAACAGGGGAGTCTGCTTTTCCCTCCCCCTGCTCTTGCACTCTTGCTCACTCTCTCTCTCCCTCTCAAATAAATACATAAATAAATAAAATATTTTTTAAAAGAAACCCTAGAAAAAGAAATTAATTTGGGTGGTTGTACAGCTATAGCAGGAGGAGAAGCAAACTGTCTCAAGCTTGATTATAACCTCCAGGTGCCCATGATGGCTTAGGATTTGTAACATTCCTTGGAATGTTAGAGGTTGTCCCATGGTTCTATGGTTCTGCCCAGGTATTCAGAGGTAGTAGATGTAGAAACTGTGGTTGGTGTGGAACAGCTTGTTCCTTTTTTCAGAGACAACTCTATTGAGGTATAACTTTCATATAGGAAATATAACCATATATATTACACATGTTACATAAGAAATATAATGAAATGTACCTGTTTTAGGCATACAGTTTGATATTTTGACCAATGTACACATCTGTGTAACCACCACCAAAACCAAAACATAAAACATTTCCATCATCCAAAAAGGTTCCCTCATGCCAATTCTCAGTTATCCCCAGGCAACCAGTAATCTACTATCTAAGCAGTAGATTATATGTGTCTTTTCTAGAGTTTCACATGAATGGTATCAGACATATGTGGCTTTCTTTTTTTTAATCAGCATAATACTTTTGAAGATCATCCATGCAGCATGTATCAGTATTACATTGTATCTTATTGCTGAGCAGAATTCTATTGTATGGATGCACCAGTGTGTTTTTCCATTCACATGTTGTTGGACATTAAAGCTATTTCCAGTTTTTGGCTATTATAAATAAAGCTGCTATAGACATTCATGTACAAGTCTTTGTGTGGACATATCTTTTTACTCCTCCTGGATAAATACTTAGAATTACTGGACCAAATAGTAAGTGTATGTTTAACTTTGTAAGGAAGTGCTAGATTGTTTCATAAAATGGTTGTACTATTTACATTTCTACCAGCAATGAGTTCTGCTTGCTCCATAGCCTCACCAACATGGTATTACCAGTCTTTTCAATTATAACCATTCTTTGGGTGTGAAGTGTTATCTCAGTGTGGATTTAATTTTTATGTCTCATAACAAATGACACTGAGCATTATTTCATATGCTTAATGTTCATTTGTATTTTTTTCTTAGTGAGTTTCTGTTCCACTCTTTTGCTTGTTTTTTAAATCAATGTGTCTTCTTATTTGAGTTTTAGAAGTTATTATACACTTTGCATATAGTATAAGAACTTTCTAATAGTAAACTCCTGGTTCTCCCATTTCTGTTTTTAGGCTATTATTGTCATGAACTTCTCTTATACATTTGTTATAAACCCATAGCAAGTTTTTTTTATCATAATATGTTGCTATTATTGTGTAAATAGTCAATTATCTTTTAAAACAATTTAAGGAGTTTTCAACAATTTATATATTTGCACATATGGCGACCAATCTTGGGCTCTTTAGTGTGGATTTGTATTTCCATCTGCTGTCATTTTTCTTCTACCTGAAAGAGTTAAGGTTGATATTACCTGTGGGTTTTTCTTAGGGGGCATTTTTCATGCTGAGGTATGTTGCCTCTAAACATCCTTTGATGAGGATTTTTTATCATGAGTGGATGTTGCACTTCATCAAATGCTTTTCCTGTGTCTATTGAAAGGATCATATGGTTCTTATTCTCTCATTGATGTGATGCATCACGTTGATTGATTTGTGAATATTGAACCACCCTTGTAACCCAGGAGTAAATCCCACTTGATCGTGGTGAATGATTTTTCTTAATGTACTGTTGAATTCAGTTTGCTAGTATTCTGTTGAGGAGTTTTGCGTCTATATTCATCAGGGATACTGGCCTGTAGTTCTCTTTATTAGTGGTGTCTTTATCTGGTTTTGGTATCAAGGTATGACCGCCTCATAGAATGAATTTGGAAGTTTTCTTTCCTTTTCTATTTTTTGGAATAGTTTGAGAAGAATAGGTATTTACTTAAAAAAAGGAATAGGTATTAGTTCTTCTTTAAATGTTTGATAGAATTTGTCTGTGAAGCTGTCTGCTGATGGACTTTTGTTTGTTGGGAGTTTTTGGTTACTCATTCAAATTTTTGCTGGTTACTGACCTGTTCAAATTTTTTATTTCTTTCTGTTTCAGTTTTAGTAGCTTATATGTTTATAGGAATTTATCCATTTCTTTTAGGTTGTGCAGTGTGTTGACATATCGTTTTTCATATTCCCTTGTAATCGTTTGTGTTTCTGTGGTGTTGCTTTTTCTTTCTCCTCTCTCATTTGTAATTTTATTTGAGTCCTTTATCTTTTTTTCTTGATAAGTCTTGCTAGAGGTTTTTCAATTTTATTGTGTTTTCTTTTTCAAAGAACCAGCTCCTCATTTCATTGATCTGTTCTACTGGGATTTTGGGGTTTTTTTTTTAGTTTCTATATCATTTATTTCTGCTTTAATAATTATCATTTCCTTTCTTCTGCTTGTTGTAGTTTTTGTTTGTTGTTATTTTTTTAGCTCCTTTAAGTGTAAAGCTAGGTCGTTTATTTGAGAGTTTTCTTGTTTCATGAGGTAGGCCTGTATTGTTATATACTTAACTCCTAGAACTGCTTTTGCTGCATCCCAAAGGTTTTGGATCATTGTGTTGTTGTCTTCATTTGTGTCCATGTACTTTTTAGTTTTTCCTTTCTTATTCCTGCTTGACCCATTCATTGTTTAGTAGCATGTTATCTAATCTCCATGTGTTCATGGTCTTTCCGGATTTGTTTCTTGTGGTTGACTTCTAGTTTCATAGTGTTGTGGTCAGAAAAGATGCATGGTATGACTTTGATCTTGATTTTTTTCAGGCTAGTTTTGTGGGCTAATGTGTGATTTTTTGTTCTGGAGAATGTTCTGCGTGCACTTGAGAAGAATGTGCACTCTGCAGTTTTAGGATGAAACATTCTAAATATATCTATCAAATCTATCTATTCCAGTGTGTCATTCAAACCCATTGTTTCCTTGTTGATTTTCTGTTTAGATGATCTATTCATTGATGTAAGTGGGGTGTTAAAGTCCCCCACTATTATTGTGATATTAATTCCTTTATGTTAGTTATTACTGTTTTATGTATTTAGTACTCCCATTTTGGGTGCATAAATAGTTACATTTGTTATATCTTCTTGTTGGATTGTCCCTTTTATTATTATATAGAGTTCTTTGTCTCTTGTTACAATTTTTGTTTTAAAGTCCATTTTGTCAGATAAAAGTATTTCTACTCTGGTTTTCTCTCGACATCTGTTTGCATGATAGGCATTTTTCCATCTTCTCACTTTCAATCTGCAGGTGCCTCTAGGTCAAAAATGGGTATCTTTAGGTTGAAAATGAGTAGGCAGTATATACATGGGTCTAGTTTTTAAAATTCCTTCTGTCACAATATTTCTTTTTATTGGATCATTTAGTTCATTTACTTTCAAAATAATTATTGACAGATATGTATTTATTGTCATTTTATTATTTGTTATGTGTTTTTTTCTGAAGATTTTCTCTGATCCTTTCTTGTCTTTCTTTCTCTCATGGTTTGCTGGTTTTATTTAGTGATATATTTGGATTTCTTTCTTTACATTTTGCATATATTAGTGGTTTTTATTTGGTTAACATTAGCTTTGTACATAAACTCTTCTTCATATTGCAGTCTATATTAACTTGATGGTCATTTGGGTTTGAACCCATTCTTTTATTTTGAACTCCCCATTTGGGGTAAAGGCTTTCATACTTTACATCTTTTTATTTTGTGTGTTCTTTTACTGATTTTTTAAAATTTTTTCTTTATTTCTTATTTTTTTTTATAAACATATAATGTATTTTTATCCCCAGGGGTACAGGTCTGTGAATCGCCAGGTTTACACACTTCACAGCGCTCACCATAGCACATACCCTCCCCAATGTCCATAACCCCATTCCCCCACTCCCAACCGCCCCTCCCCACAGCAACCCTCAGTTTGTTTTGTGAGATTAAGAGTCACTTATGGTTTGTCTCCTCCCAATCCCATCTTGTTTCATTTATTCTTCTCCTATCTCCCAACCCCTCATGTTACATCTCCACGTCCTCATATCAGGGAGATCATATGATAGTTGTCTTTCTCCGATTGACTTATTTCACTAAGCATGACACCCTCTAGTTCCATCCACGTCGTCGCAAATGGCAAGATTTCATTTCTTTTGATGGCTGCATAGTATTCCATTGTGTATATATACCACATCTTCTTTATCCATTCATCTGTGGATGGACATCTAGGTTCTTTCCATAGTTTGGCTATTGTGGACATTGCTGCTATAAACCTTCGGGTGCACGTGCCCCTTCGGATCACTACATTTGTATCTTTAGGGTAAATACCCAGTAGTGCAATTGCTGGGTCATAGGGTAGTTCTATTTTCAACATTTTGTGGAACCTCCATGCTGTTTCCAGAGTGGTTGCACCAGCTTGCATTCCCACCAACCGTGTAGGAGGGTTCCCCTTTCTCCGCATCCTCACCAGCATCTGTCATTTCCTGACTTGTTAATTTTAGCCATTCTGACTGGTGTGAGGTGATATCTCATTGTGGTTTTGATTTGTATTTCCCTGATGCTGAGTGATGTGGAGCACTTTTTCATGTGTCTGTTGGCCATCTGGATATCTTCTTTGCAGAAATGTCTGTTCATGTCCTCTGCCCATTTCTTGATTGGATTATTTGTTCTTTGGGTGTTGAGTTTGCTAAGTTCCTTATAGATTTTGGATACTAGCCCTTTATCTGATATGTCGTTTGCAAATATCTTCTCCCATTCTGTCAGTTGTCTTTTGGTTTTGTTAACTGTTCCTTTTGCTGTGCAAAAGCTTTTGATCTTGATGAAATCCCAATAGTTCATTTTTGCCCTTGCTTCCCTTGCCTTTGCCGATGTTCCTAGGAAGATGTTGCTGCGGCTGAGGTCGAAGAGGTTGCTGCCTGCGTTCTCCTCAAGGATTTTGATGGATTCCTTTCTCACATTGAGTCTATTTTCATCTGTGGTGTAAGGAAGTGGTCCAATTTCATTTTTCTGCATGTGGCTGTCCAATTTTCCCAGCACCATTTATTGAAGAGGCTGTCTTTTTTCCATTGGACATTCTTTCCTGCTTTGTCGAAGATTAGTTGACCGTAGAGTTGAGGGTCTATTTCTGGGCTCTCTATTCTGTTCCATTGATCTATGTGTCTGTTTTTGTGCCAGTACCATGCTGACTTGATGATGACAGCTTTGTAATAGAGCTTGAAGTCCGGAATTGTGATGCCACCAACTTTGGCTTTCTTTTTCAATATTCCTTTGGCTATTCGAGGTCTTTTCTGGTTCCATATAAATTTTAGGATTATTTGTTCCATTTATTTCAAAAAAATGGATGGTATTTTGATAGGGATTGCCTTAAATGTGTAGATTGCTTTAGGTAGCATAGACATTTTCACAATATTTGTTCTTCCAATCCAGGAGCATGGAACATTTTTCCATTTCTTTGTGTCTTCCTCAATTTCTTTCATGAATACTTTATAGTTTTTCTGCATATAGATTCTTAGCCTCTTTGGTTAGGTTTATTCCTAGGTGTCTTATAGTTTTGGGTGCAATTGTAAATGGGATTGACCCCTTAATTTCTCTTTCTTCTGTCTTGTTGTTGGTGTAGAGAAATGCAACTGACTTCTGTGTATTGATTTTATATCCTGACACTTTACTGAATTCCTGTACAAGTTCTAGCAGTTTTGAAGTGGAGTCTTTTGGGTTTTCCACATATAGTATCATATCATCTGCAAAGAGTGATAGTTTGACTTCTTCTTTGCTGATGTGGATGCCTTTAATTTCCTTTTGTTGTCTGATTGTTGAGGCTAGGACTTCTAGTACTATGTTGAATAGCAGTGGTGATAATAGACATCCGTGCCGTTTTCCTGACCTTAACGGAAAAGCTTTCAGTTTTTCTCCATTGAGAATGATATTTGCGGCGGGTTTTTCATAGATGGCTTTGATAATATTGAGGTATGTGCCCTCTATCCCTACACTTTGAAGAGTTTTGACCAGGAAGGGATGCTGTACTTTGTCAAATGCTTTTTCAGCATCTATTGAGAGTATCATATGGTTCTTGTTCTTTCTTTTATTGATGTGTTCTATCACATTGATTGATTTGCGGATTGTTGAACCAACCCTGCAGCCCTGGAATAAATCCCACTTGATCGTGGTGAATAATCCTTTTAATGTACTGTTGAATCCTATTGGCTAGTATTTTGGTGAGAATTTTTGCATCTGTGTTCATCAAGGATATTGGTCTGTAGTTCTCTTTTTTGGTGGGATCCTTGTCTGGTTTTGGGATCAAGGTGATGCTGGCCTCATAAAATGAGTTTGGAAGTTTTCCTTCCATTTCTATTTTTTGGAACAGTTTCAGGAGAATAGGAATTAGTTCTTCTTTAAATGTTTGGTAGAATTCCCCTGGAAAGCCGTCTGGCCCTGGGCTTTTGTTTGTTTGGAGATTTTTTTTTTTTTAAAGATTTTATTTATTTATTTGACAGAGAGAGAGATCACAAGTAGGCAGAGAGGCAGGCAGAGAGAGAGGAGGAAGCAGGCTCCCTGCAGAGCAGAGAGCCCGATGCGGGGCTCGATCCCAGGACCCTGAGATCATGACCTGAGCCGAAGGCAGCGGCTTAATCCACTGAGCCACCCAGGCGCCCCTGTTTGGAGATTTTTTTTTTTTTTTAAAGATTTTATTTATTTATTTGACAGAGAGAGATACAAGTAGGCAGAGAGGCAGGCAGAGAGAGTGAGAGGGAAGCAGGCTCCCTGCCGAGCAGAGAGCCCGACGCGGGACTCGATCCCAGGACCCCGAGATCATGACCTGAGCCGAAGGCAGCGGCTTAAACCACTGAGCCACCCAGGCGCCCCTGTTTGGAGATTTTTGATGACTGTTTCAATCTCCTTACTGGTTATGGGCCTGTTCAGGTTTTCTATTTCTTCCTGGTTCAGTTGTGGTAGTTTATATGTCTCTAGGAATGCATCCATTTCTTCTAGAATGTCCAATTTGTTGGCGTAGAGTTGCTCATAGTATGTTCTTATAATTGTCTGTATTTCTTTGGTGTTAGTTGTGATCTCTCCTCTTTCATTCATAATTTTATTTATTTGGGTCCTTTCTCTTTTCTTTTTGATGAGTCTGGCCAGGGGTTTATCAATCTTATTGATTCTTTCAAAGAACCAGCTCCTAGTTTTGTTGATTTGTTCTATTGTTTTTTTGGTTTCTATTTCATTGATTTCTGCTCTGATCTTTATGATTTCTCTTCTCCTGCTGGGTTTAGGGTTTCTTTCTTGTTCTTTCTCCAGCTCCTTTAGGTGTAAGGTTAGGTTGTGTACTTGAGACCTCTCTTGTTTCTTGAGAAAGGCTTGTACCGCTATATATTTGCCTCTCAGGACTGCCTTTGCTGTGTCCCACAGATTTTGAACTGTTGTGTTTTCATTATCATTTGTTTCCATGAATTTTTTCAATTCTTCTCTAATTTCCTGGTTGACCCATTCATTCTTTAGAAGGATGCTGTTTAGTCTCCATGTATTTGGGTTCTTTCCAGCTTTCCTCTTGTGATTGAGTTCTAGCTTCAGAGCATTGTGGTCTGAAAATATGCAGGGAATGATCCTAAACTTTTGATACCGGTTGAGACCTGATTTGTGACCCAGGATGTGATCTATTCTGGAGAAGGTTCCATGTGCACTAGAGAAGAATGTGTATTCTGTTGCTTTGGGATGAAATGTTCTGAATATATCTGTGATGTCCATCTGGTCCAGTGTGTCATTTAAGGCCTTTATTTCCTTGTTGATCTTTTGCTTGGATGATCTGTCCATTTCAGTGAGGGAAGTGTTAAAGTCCCCTACTATTTTTGTATTATTATTGATGTGTTTCTTTGATTTTGTTATTAATTGGTTTATATAGTTGTCTGCTCCCATGTTAGGAGCATAGATATTTAAAATTGTTAGATCTTCTTGTTGGACAGACCCGTTGAGTATGATATAGTGTCCTTCCTCATCTCTTATTATAGTCTTTGGCTTAAAATCTAATTGATCTGATAAAGGATTGCCACCCCAGCTTTCTTCTGATGCCCATTAGCATGGAATTGTTTTCCACTCCCTCACTTTAAATCTGGAGGTGTCTTCGCGTCTAAAATGAGTTTCTTGTAGGCAACATATAGGTGGGTTTTGTTTTTTTATCCATTCTGATACCCTGTGTCTTTTGATTGGGGCATTTAGCCCATTAACATTCAGGGTAACTATTGAGAGATATGAATTTAGTGCCATTGTATTGCCTGTAAGGTGGCTGTTACTGTATATTGTCTCTGTTCCTTTCTGATCTACTACTTTTAGGCTCTCTCTTTGCTTAGAGGACCCTTTTCAATATTTCCTGTAGAGCTGGTTTGGCGTTTGCAAATTCTTTCAGTTTTTGTTTGTCCTGGAAGCTTTTTATCTCTCCTTCTATTTTCAATGATAGCCTAGCTGGATAGAGTATTCTTGGCTGCATGGTTTTCTCGTTTAGTGCTCTGAATATATCATGCCAGCTCTTTCTGGCCTGCCAGGTCTCTGTGGGTAAGTCTGCTGCCAATCTAATATTTTTACCATTGTATGTTACAGACTTTTTTTCCCGGGCTGCTTTCAGGATTTTCTCTTTGTCACTAAGACTTGTAAATTTTACTATTAGGTGATGGGGTGTGGACCTATTCTTGTTGATTTTGAGGGGGGGTTCTCTGTACCTCCTGGACTTTGATGCTTGTTCCCTTTGCCATATTAGGGAAATTCTTTCCAATAATTCTCTCCAATATACCTTCTGCTCCCCTCTCTTTCTTCTTCTTCTGGAATCCCAATTATTCTAATGTTTCATCTTACGGTGTCACTTATCTCTCAAATTTTCCCTCGTGGTCCAGTAGCTGTTTGTCCCTTTTTTGCTCAGCTTCTTTATTCTCTGTCATTTGGTCTTCTATATCAGTAATTCTTTCTTCTGCCTCATTTATCCTAGCAGTGAGAGCCTCCATTTTTGATTGCACCTCATTAATAGCTTTTTTGATTTCAACTTGGTTAGATTTTAGTTCTTTTATTTCTCCAGAAAGGGCTTTTATATCTCCAGAGAGGGTTTCTCTAATATCTTCCATACCTTTTTCAAGCCTGGCTAGAACCTTCAGAATCTTCATTCTGAACTCTAGATCTGACATATTACCAATGTCTGTATTGATTAGGTCCTTAGCCTTCAGTACTGTCTCTTGTTCTTTTTTGTGGTGAATTTTTCCGCCTTGTCATTTTGTCCAGATAAGAGTATACGAAGGAACAAGTAAAATACTAAAAGGGTGGCAAAGACCCCAGAAAAATGCACTTTAACCAAATCAGAAGAGACCCCAAATCATGGGGGGGAGAAAGGGGATAAAAAGAGGTTCAGAAAAAAAAAAGAAAAAATTGAAAAAAGAAAACAAATAGAGAAAAAATATAAAAAAGAAAGAAAAAAAATATATATATATTAGATAAACTAGTTAAAAAACTTTAAAAAAGAAAAGGGTAAAAGTTTAAAAAAATTTAGCAGAAGAAAAACAATTGAAAAAAAAAATTAAATTAACCGCAAGACTAAAGAATCATGAGGGAGAAAGCCATGAGTTCTGTGCTTTGCTTTCTCCTCCTCTGGAATTCCCCTGCTGTCCTTGTTATTGAACCTGATTTCCTTGGTAGGTGAACTTCGTCCTGGCTGGATTTTTTGTTGATCTTCTGGGGGAGGGGCCTGTTGTAGTGACTCTCAAGTGTCTTTGCCCGAGGCGGTATTGCACCGCCCTTCCCGGGGACTGGACTAAGTAATCGCTTTTGGGAGCTTTTGTTCCCTGAACGCTTTCTGTAGAGTTCTGGAGGACAGGAATGAAATTGGCGGCCTCCCAGTCTCCGGCCTGGAGGAGCTGAGAGCCCGGGGCCCCACTTCTCAGTGCGTCCCCAGAGAACAGCGCCCAATCACTTCCATATCCCCGGCCACCGGCCGCACTCCGAGCTCACCCAGCCTGCGACAAGTTCAAGGTAACCCCGAGCTGAGAGCTCAGTCCTCGGCTCTGTCTCTGTAGCCAGCTTCCCCGTTCTAATACCTGCGAGCTCTGTGACACTCCAACACCCCCAATCCTTCTGTGACCCTGCGGGACCTGGGGCCATGCTGACCCCGCATGGGCTTCACCCCGGTTTAGCCTCTGGAGCAATGTCCCTCAGTGGAACAGACTTTTAAAAGTCCTGATTTTGTGCTCTGTTGCTCCACCATTTGCCTGGAGCCGGCCCCTCCCCCCGCGGTCTATCTTCCCGTCGTTTTGGATTCACTTCTCCGCCAGTCCTACCTTTCAGAAAGTGGTTGATTTTCTGTTTCTAGAATTGCTGTTCTTCTTCTCTCCGATCTCCCATTGGATTTGTAGGTGTTTGCAATGTTTAGATAAGCTATCTAGCTGATCTCCTGCTACCTGATGTAGTCTCAGTCTGCTACTTCTCCGCCATCTTGACTCCTCCTCCCTCTTTTACTGATTTTTTATAGAAATATTAATTTTTACTTCTTTTATGTTTCCTACTTTCATACTGTCATTTTGGTTTCTCCTTTCCACTCAAGGATTCTACTTTAATATTTCTTGCAGGACTGGTTTAGTGGTCATGAACTCTTTTAGTTTTTGTTCGTCTGGAAAAGTTTTTATTTCTTTTTCTATTCTGAATGATGGCCTTTCTGGATAAGGTATTCTTGGCTGCAGAATTTTCCCATTCAGCATTTTGAATATATCACTCCATGCCATTCTGGCTTGCAAAATTTTTGCTGAGAAATCTCCTGCTGGCCCTATGGGTTTTCCCTTTGTAAGTTACTGTCTTCTTTAGTCTTACTATTTTTTTTTTAATTTATCATTATGTTTTGCCATTCCATTACAATATTTGTTTGTGTGGATCCGCTTTTGTTGTTTTTGATAGGAGTTCTCTGTGCCTCCTGGATCTGGATATCTGTTTCCTTCTCCAGATTAGGAATGTTTTCAGATATTATTTCTTCAAACAAATTTTCTGTCCCCTTTCCCTCTCTTCTTTTTCTGCGACTCCTATAATATGAATGTTATTATGTTTGATGGAGTCAGTGAGTTCCCTGAGTCTATTCTTGTTTTGCATAATTTTCTTTTCTATCTTTTGTTCAGCTTGATTACTTTCCATTACTTGCTCTTCCAGGTCACTATTTTGTTCCTCTGCTTCTTCCATCCTGCTGTTCATTCCATCAAGCATAGTATGTCCTTTTCTTCTTTTAGTGCTTTATCTCTGCTATGTTATTCCTTATCTCTGTGTTAGGAGTCTCATGTATTCCACTCTTTTCTCAAGTTCAGTGAGTATCCTTATACTTTAAATTCTCCATCAGGCATATTACTTATATCTGTTTTGCTTAGTTATCTGGCTACAGTCCCATTTTTTCATTTGGGACAAATTTATGTCTTCTCATTTTGTCTAAGGCTCTGTGCCTGTTTTTCTGTGTTCAAAAAGTCAGCTGTGTCTCCTCTTCTTAAAGGTAATTAGTCCTATATAGGTAAGTCCTATATAGGTAAGAAGTCCTATAGTGCCTTGCAGTGTAGTGTCCCCTGTTCCCCAGGGTCTGATGCTTCAGGAAGTATCTCTAATACATGCTGCATGTGCTCTGTTGTTATGTCCTGGCTGCTTTATCCTTCAGGCCAGTTGTCTGCAGAGGCTCTCTTTGCCTTTTGTGGGCAGTATTTGGTCCCTGGCCCAAATGTGGCACATTTTAAGTAGGTGTGCTCTGCTCTTCTTTTGAAATGAGACCTATTGCTGCTGCCACCTGAACCAGTGCCTCGCAAAACTCCTGGGTGAGTAGATGTGGTGTTGGCAGGACTGTGGGCCAGTCTTCTTGGGGAGGAGTCCTGCCCTGCTGAGACTGAGGCAAGCATGACTGGGAGGGTCAATTCCACTGGAGTGGGATGGGAGACAGGGTTTGGTGTAAACAGGTTAGGTAGTGTGTGTCTGTGCTGCACTGGTTTCTGCAGGTGGCCCTGTGCTTATGCTGAAAGGCAGGGGAGGGAAAGGGTATCTGCCAGCTCCTCTGTTCCCAGAGAGATCTCTCTGTGAATGCTGCATCTCTGGGACATGCTCCAAGAGAAGAAACTAACCTCCTTACTATGTGTCCCAGGTGTTCTTCAGATCATATTTCCATGCTGTATATCTGCAGGTTGTTTGCTTGTCTTCTTTCCAAAAGCAGCCCCAATGCCTTTGGGTTCACCCCAAGCCAAGCTTACTGACTTTTAGAACTCCATGCTTTAAGCCCTGCTGGTTGCAAGAACTCACAAAATGTGGCGTTCCTCACTTTCCAAGCCAATTTTTTATGGGGATTAATTTTCCCATTTTCTCCCCTGTGTGCTAGTCTGCCTCTCATCTTTCCCTGAGACCATGGTTCCCTCTCCATTGTAGTGGCCATAATCTGTTTCTTTCCTAAACTGCAATTCCTCACTTCCTACCTTCTTCAATGTGGCCTCTTCTCTACTTTTAGTTATGGAATTTGTTCTGCCAGTCTTCATGTCATTTTCTGGGGTATTTAGGATGATTTGGCAGTTATCTAGTTGTATTTGTGGGATAAGATGAGCCTAGGGTCCTCTTATTTAACTATCTTCCTGTATCTCCAGAAACATGTAGATACTCTTAATCTGTTAAGTTTCAGCATCATAATCTACTAATTCTGTCTAGAATGAAAGGGAGGGGTGTCTGGGTGGTTCAGCGGGTTAAAGCCTCTGCCTTAGGCTCAGGTCATGATCCCAGGGTCCTGGGATTGAGCCCCGCATCGGGCTCTCTGCTCAGCAGGGATCCTGCTTCCTCCTCTCTCTCTGCCTGCCTCTCTGCCTAGTTATGATTTCTTTCTATCAAATAAATAAAATATTTAAAAAAAAAGAAAGGGAGGATACTTTCGATAGTCTCATACACAAGTGAATTTTTGTTCCTCAGTAACTAAAATAGCTTACAAAGAAGGCCCAGTTCTAGGGAGGTCTCAGTGGGCTGCCCAATGGATAGAAAATGTACTTAAGTTTCTCAGCCTCTTGGGAATTCAGACTTTTACATGGTAGCACTTTTTTTGGCCCACCAATAAGTTTTCACTATAGTCACAATACCTACTAAAAGAGTGGGCAGGAGATGGGCTACAATGTAAAACAGTTGGAGGAGCTGTATTAGCCTATTGGATTGGTTGGGCCTAATTATTTACCATTCCTGCACCCTGCTTTGATTTTGTGGACTTGTGAGCAGTGACACCTCCCTTCATGACTGGGCAAATTTATGAATGAAGACTTGATCCAGCTAACCACACAGTCCATGTCAATCTTGAGTTGCCATTAATACCCCTTTGCTATAGGAGCCAGTTTCTTTTGAGACCTCACTATTGAACAGGGACTGGGGAATAATTCTAACAGCAAAGAATGCTATTATTCAAGTGGTGTATTACTCACTGCCTTTGTATAGTATCCCAGCTGTACCAAGCACTGCTACCAAAATTATGAAGAAAACTTTCTGTCCCAAAGGACTTAACATCCACCTGATCTCTCATTAGAAAGCCAAATTTGGATTCCTGCCTTGGGGGCGCTATTCAAAGCTCTCCACATTTGCATCTACCTGTCATCATCTACAGACTGGCGGCCAGGTGCATCCTTTAAATGAGCTCTTGGAGGCATCCCTCTGTGCTACATTTCCTACACACAGCAAGTACATTTGTTTCCCAACCTAGTGGGCATGAGATTTACATAGAGAAAGCCACTGCACACCTTCCAGAGGCACATCCCCTTCAGAGCACTTAGTTCTTTCAATTTAGCACTTCTGTAACTCCAGTTGCTGACCAGAACCTAAAGGATATATAAACTAACCGACAGAACTTCTAGGCTCCCCCTCTGGCAGGCCAGTGGTGAAAACAAGAGGAATATTGTCCAGTTTCTGAGTCCAAAGGATCTTTCCCATTGTCTGTGTCCCCAACTGAAGGATGGCTACCTGAAGCCCTTAAAAGAGATGGTCAGCTTTATAGTATTTCTACACTGCTCCCCTGAATATTTTTACCATTCTCATTTTCTTCTGGGTTGCTGCTCAGCTGGCCCAATGACCCAAGGCAGAAAACAGGATGTGTTGTGGAAAAGGTAATTGCCCACTCTGTTGCTATGTCCTTTAAAAGCTTCTTGCAGGAATGCCTGGGTGGTTCAGTCGGTTAAGCATCTGCGTTTGGCTCAGGTCATGATCCCAGGGTTCTAGGATCAAGTTCCACATCAGGCTCCTTGCTTAGTGGGGAGCCTGCTTTTCCCAACTCTGCCTGCCTCTCCACCTGCTTGTACTCTTGCTTTCTCTCTCCTGTTCTCTCTCTCTAGCAAATAAATAAATACACTCTTTTAAAAAATAAAAATAAAAATAAAACTTCTTGCATGGCCATACTACTGCATTTCCCTGTCTTAGAACTTGGGAACAAGTATATATTTTACCACCAGCTCTGAGTCTCTCTTCTACTTGGCTATTTTCAGACTACATTATTATTGAGTAGAGCCAGGTACTCAATAGAGGGCTAAGAGTGCACATATCTCTTCAACACTGCATTTAGTGATATCACATTTGTGTCTTTAAATTATCCACAATAGGTGTATTTATACCATGAAAATTAAAAAAAAAAAAAAAAAAAAAAAAAACACTACAAATCAGAGCCCCACCTCCCCCAAAGGGCCAGTTACACAATGACCAGCAAACCATTGCTTGTACCTTACCTCCCTAACTCTGACAAATCTTATTTGGTTTTATGGTCTGGAAAAGATACTTTTCTCTGAACCTACAATTTTTGAGGTAGTTGCTTCAGGGAACTGCTTTTTGATTTGAAATGATCATATCAAGGGACAAGAGGCATCTCATCCCTTTAGCTAGGTACAAGGAACTCCCTCTGGTCAGAACTACAATAATCCCTCGGGCTCAGCTTGCCAGAAGCAGTGTATCAGACAAGTTTTAGAGTCCATCTGGCTTCTTGGGGTTTCTATTTGCATTTGCCAGATGAGGGCTGTGGCAGTGGTATACATAGAAACCCTGCCAAGTGACAAACCAGCATCAGAACTATGGAGTTTCAGTATCCAACCCTAAGCCTTTGTTGCCAGAACTCCCACTCCTGTACAAAATCACTGGTGATTGAGAGTGGTAGTCCTATTTTGCACGGAAGACATTCTGTTCTAGGTTTGCAGGGAATGTGGGACATATTATATAATTGGTCTCTTGACTGGCAGATAACAAAAATGATAACACATGCTCACATAGTACTTACTATGTACTAATCACTTTCTAGGTGTTTTACATATGTTAACTAATTTAATTCTCACATCAACCCTAAAATGGGTACTACTATACCACCATTTTACAGATGAAGAAGACACTGAGGCATAAGAAGGTTAAATAACCTCCTTGAGGTCACAAAGCCTGCAGTTAGTAGAATCAAAAGGCAGACTCAGACCATCAATCTCTAGATGTTATGCTGTTAACCACTACATTAAGCACTATATAACTACATAGTTGCCTACTAATACAATAACAGTTGACCACTCAACAGAGCCAACACGTGCTTGGCACTTGTATTCAGGAAGATCTTTTCTGAGCAATGCATTTCTGTTCTGGTAGTGAGTTTCAGTTCCTGGCTTAGGGCTGGTATGCAATGATTTTTCCTCATGAACACAGTTCTGAGATGATCTCAAGGGTACAGATCCCAAATCCCATCCCCTGAATTTCAAATCTGGCATACTCAAGGATAGAACCCATTAAAAGGTGACCTGCGTTTTCCAGTATAGCTGTCAATATTCCCCATCAAACACATACTAAAATCAGCTGTTCTCACATATCACTCATTGGCAACTGTGAAGTATGTGTGTCCAAAGGCTGGGGAAAGCAGGTAGGTATGTCTTCCAGAGGGTCTGGTCCAGTCGTGTACTAGAGCTGCCTTGTACTTGCTTATGGGAGCCACTGTTGGAGTTTTAGGAATGTCGCAAATTGGCTGTAAGAATAGTCAGCATTAAAAACTAAATCATACAAACTTTCAGCTAAAATACCTAAACACAAAGGTAGTAATTACTCAAAACTTACCACTTTCTAATTATTTCACAACATTCTCCACCATCTGTGCTCTGGAGGTTGTATATGGCTAGTGTATCTGTATGGCAGAAATAGATTATAATAGCGTGCTACAGCCTATGCTTCCTAACTCCATGTGTACTGATGCCATGTTGGTAGCTTGAAGCACGATGACTCAAAATTGGCCATAGTCAGAATACTTATAACATGAAAATGAGCAAACACAACAAATTGGGGCTTTTCCTTCAGGAAAGCTAGTTATTAGACATTTACTAAGATACCACTAGTCCCTGCTTTCTGATATGCAGTGGTACTGCCCTCTCCCACCAGAGACATGTTCAGTCCAACAGGACAGACCCATCAGGTATAGCATCCCCTTGGGTCAATCAAGGTTGTTTATAAATGCCTGAAGTTTACCCAGCTCTTCTGAGCATTTATCTACCATTTCTCTGTCCTGACATTGCTAATTGTGGACGTTTATCTAAGGGGAATGGGTTCCTCTAATCTTTGATCATAGTCATGGCCATAAAGGCTCTGTTCACCTCTGCTCAGGTTCTGGGCTATTCAACTAGACTGTACATACCCTAGTGAAGCTGATTCTGTCAGTATCAATAGGGGACCATTCTATCACAGAAGAATCTCAGTACCAATGCCCATTTTCCCTGTCTAGTTATCTAGGAGGCTCATTGTGGACATCATCAATGTCCTTGCAAAAGAAATCTACTAACCATCAAAACTCTTTAAGAAGTATGTTTTCACATCCTCAAGGGTCCCAGTGTTTGGTTACAGAATACTCAGATCATGAAAGTCTAGAACAACTTACACACAGTGGCTTCTTACTGCTGGTTTACCCTCTGGGCACATGAGGTATGAACTTAGGATACCAGCAAGGCAGATGTTCCAATAAACTAAGGACTATATTTGGAAAACTTCTGATACTAAACAAAGCACCAAAATATCATCTCAAGAAAAATAACTTTGCACTTCTCTAATGCCTATTTACGGTTTAGCATTGTTTGTATTTTCAATTATAGATGCAAAGTATATAAATTTCTGTGCTTAGGGCTTCTAAAGGTTTACAATCTAGCTGCCATGTGTCACATTACTCAAGTGGTTAGAGCCTGCCATCTGCTATATCCTAAGCAGCCAGAATTCCTAAGAGGATCCTAGATTCTGGAATACTATGAGATGGGAAGGCAACTTCACCCAAAGAGATTTAGGTAACAAGGAATTTTGTTGTTGTCAAGACCCAGCTACAACTAGCAGACATGGCTTAGCAGGGGTCACAAAAAATTGACTATGTAAAGTGGCACCTCATTGAGATTCAGTCACTCATACTTGGCCTTTGGTGGTTCCCACTTCCTGACACTATTCCAACTGTCCAGATGTTTGTGGCTCATCCCAATCCTTAAGTATGGGGCCTATGGAAATCCTGGACCCTCTCCAGAACACTGTGAACTCTGACACCTCAGAGATAAGTCCAGGAAACCTTAAGACAAGTATCTTCCACTCCTGATACCAGTATGCTCCTGGGACACCATCACACTCCAATTCATTCCCATTTTGGCCTTTCTCAATAGTTAAAAACCATCCTTGTGATGGAAGTAGGTATCTTAACAAAAAGTTTCATGTTTATCTCCTGACTCCATCCATAGCATCCATTCATTTATTTGCTCAATAAACATGTATTGATTGCCTAGTATTCTGAATATTGTGGAAATGGTATTGAAAAGGAGCAATAAGGTCCTTGACCACAAGGTGTAATAGTCTGGGAAAGAGAAGACAATAACAAGTAAACAGATAGCTAAATCAATCAATCCAATCTGTGGATGTTGATTAATTCCACCAAGAAAATTAATGAAATAATATGAAACAAAGTCATTGATAAGAGTCAACTCTAGATGATGTAATCAGAAAAGACTTCTTCCAGAAAGTAAGACTGGAAAGACAAAAAGAAACAAGCTGTTCAAGGGATATGAAGGCAGAAGGAAGAGCAAATACCAAGGCCCAATGACAGGAAAGTGCCTCGGTTTCAGAAACAGAAAGAAAAAACTGAAGTATGGTGAATTGGGAGACTGGTTCGAAATGAAGATGTAAAGGTAGGCAGAGCCCACCACCATCTTATTTATCTTACAAGATCCCCTGCCTCTGTGGACTTCCCAGCCATCTGGCCCAGCTTCATCCATCTGTGTACCATCCACCTACAGACTGAGTCAAAGAGTTTAATCAGCCCAATGCTAGAATTTCCCTGCTGCTATACCGCCTACCAGCCACATGACCAAACCACCTACTCCGCCATGGCAGAAATTGCCTGTAACATCTCACTGTACTCCTGCTTTGCAAACACCTCATTCCATAGCAACTGTAGCCTTCGCCTCACTATTTTTTTCCACTTTTAGTATCACAGACATCCTTGCTGCCAGTTTGCACCCCAGGGGAACTACAAGATGCCCAGAAAACCCCCTAAGGCACCTTCTGGTGAGCCAAAAAACAATCCAAAAGATAGACTTACTGGTACTGGGCACAGGGTGGAGGAAAGTTAATGGTAAACTCGATATGAAAGACAATGTCTGGGTTGCCTCCAGGCACATATGCACCACAGAAGCTCAGGGATCACTGCCTGGGAATGTTTAAGATCTCTGTCATCAACCCTGGAGCTCTCTGACACCAGCATCTCTCTGACTCCAAGCCCTTTGGTGAACATTGCCCCTCATGTTCCCTGCTACTCCTGACCCACTAGGATCTCATCCTCCATTCAGCACTTGAGTGGTCCTCCCAGATGACCTAGGCTGAAAAAGATGAGTATGTCATAGAACAGGTAGAAGGCTCATGTTGATAGTAAGGCTAGATCTATGCCTGCCCTGATGGGAGAGTAACAGCCAAAGGACTTGTCTTGGGAATTTACCCTCACGTTTGGTCAGCAATAGGTCTTCATAAGACAAAGGTAGGAAAATCCCAGAATACACCACTTGTCAATGAATTTGGAAGGGAATGGTGTTTGCTCTGTTGTCACCTGTTTTAATGATTCCAGAAGAACCATTACGGTGGTCATGGGACCTGGATGAAAATCCACTGAAGTCACAGGCATTCTGACATAGTCATTACTCCAGGTCTCTCCCTCCTTCCCACATGCTACCCCTTCCTCTAGCTCTATAACATCTCTTGCTCATTCAGTTTTGATCTCCCTTAAATTCATACCTTCACTCTCCAGCTTGATTTAGACCCATGTATATTAGAAATTTGATTATGGACTCTATCCATAGCTTTAATCTGGAATTTCCTTAGGACAGTATTTCAAGTAACTTCCCCTGGACTCCATTGAAGGCAACAATCACAATGGGGAAGAACAAAAGTGGGAGAGGAAGAGTTAAACTTATGGAGTTATTATTATGTATCAGGCATTGTGCTAAACATACGTTCATTATCTACTTAATGTTTGAAAAACTCTGAAATACTATCATTATCATCATTTTATAGATGAGTCATGTAACGTTCACTAAAGTTTAGTAGCTTGTCAAGATCATACTGATAGACACACACAGAGCTAGGATTCCAACCAAATTCATTTGACTCCAGAAGCCCTACTCTTAACTCTTCTGTCCCTGCCACATGCCAAGTGAGGTTGACAGCAGAGGAGGGGAGTCAGACACACCCCAGCTGCCCTTAATATCACGTCCCCTCTAAATGTGGCCAGCATGACTCTACCCAAGGCCATATGCACTGCATGTAAACCTGCTACTGAATGAGTGAAGAAAAATTCTTCCAGGCTTGCCTTCTTCCCAATTCTGCAAACCTCTTGTCTCTGCCCTTCTTCTGGATACCTATGTGTCTTGAGTTCCAGCTTTCATCCAGAACAATTTGTGTTTAGTTAACTTGCAGCACTAGATATTACCACTTCCAGTTACCAGCTGAAGACTACACCTCTTAAAAACATAGGTGACAAGCATTTTGTCCTAGCATCTAGCCTAGGCATATAAAGAAGAAGACACTCACACACATATTCAAGGATACCAAAATTTGCCCCACCAGAACCGGGACCTTGTGTGGCTTCTGCCAGGACTCACTGAGATCAGAGTCTGTGCTTGCCTCTTCATGTCTTCTGCATGTACCTAGAGCATGGCTTCCATTTCTACTAGCTGTAAATTAATGACCTATTCCTCCAGCCAGCTTATAGGGAATACCAATGACAAATAACTCTTGATGGCCAAGCCTGTGAACCACAAGACGGCCATGTCAAGGAGGATGTAGGGGAGCACATCAAAAGACATTTTTCTTATCTAATTTTTATCAAATATGGTAAAACTTTTAATGAAACATAAATTGGATTACCTACCACTCTGCTTATATCTATTAATAGCTCACCCTTTCTTACGTGGGAATGTCCAAATGAGTTAACACAGTTTCCAAGGCCTTTGATGATAGTAGCTTTGAAATGTTTTTCAGGATCAACAGTGAAAACAATATTTTATCCAGTGTCTACATTTCCCCTTGGTCCTTTGGGGTTTTAGTGCTGGAAGCCCACAACTTTCAGCCACTTTCTGGAAACACCATGTTCTTGCCTTTGTATTGTTAGCCCTTCCCTTCTCCTTGGCTCTATCCCATCTGTCCATCCTAGGTGCAGAACCCAAGAAGTGTTTTCACTATGAACACTGACCTGTCTCTGGAGCTCAGGTGCCTATCAACTATCCATATCCCCCTCTAAGCCAAAGATCTAGGCTTTCTGTAATGTGGGCAACAGGTACTATATTGCTTGATGGTTCAGCACAGAAGTTTGGAGGTGGATTAGACCAGAGTTTGAATCTTGGCTCTGCCCCTCATTAGCTATGTGACACAATCTGCCTCAATTTCCTTCTGTAAAATGGGGATAATAATTATGAGAGACTGCTGTCATACTGTTGTTCCAAGAATCATATGAACTAATTCATATAACTCACTTAGGGTCCTACCAGTCATTTGGCTTAATACCCTGCTACTTATAAGTGAGAGTGAAGCCTCTACAATCAGATAGATCTGGATTCAGATTCAAGCCTTCCATTTGTCACCACTTTCAGCAAATTACTTACCCTCTGATTCCTTCTCTTTACCTGTGAAGTGAATGTAGGAACAGGGTTGGTGGGAGGATTACATGAGTCACAGGAAAGTGCTTAGCATAGTTTCTGGCACATAATAAAACCTCAATAAATGCTAGCTATTAGTCTAATTTTAACAATCACTAGGATTATTACTACCATTATTGTTGCCATTGTTGGTAGTAGTATGGTGATGTATTGGGGGAATCATAAAGCACTCCACCTCCACAAATGAAGGCTCAGTGCTCTCTCCTTTTTATTTCTATTTTTATTATGGTAAAATGTGCCAAAACTTTACCCCATTAACCATTTGAAAATGGCCTTAAGTATACTCATAATGATGTGCAACTATCATCACTACCTAGTTCCAGAACATTTTCATCACCCCAAACAAAACCTCCATACCCATTAAGCAATCACTCCCCATTCCCTCCTCCCTTCGCTCTTGGCTAACTCTGAACTGTTTCCTGTTTATGTTAATTTGTCTATTCTAGATATTTCATAGAAATGGAATCAAAAAAATATGTGTCCTTTTGTGCCTCCCTTCTTTCACTTACACTGTTTTAAAGGTTCAGCCATGCAGCAGGGATTAGTACTTCATTCCTTTTTAAAACTGAATAATATTGCAGTGTATGGATATACCACAATTTGTTTATCTATCCATTTGTTGATGACCATTGGGGCTGCTTCCACCTTTTGGCCATTGTGGATAGTGTTACTATGACCATTTGTGGACAAGTATTTGTAAGGTACCTATTTTCTTTTTTGTTTTTTTTTTATTATTTCTTTTCAGCATAACAGTATTCATTGTTTTTGCACCACACTCAGTGCTCCATGCAATACGTGCCCTCCCTATTACCAACCACCTGGTTCCCCCAACCTCCTACCCCCCACCCCTTCAAAACCCTCAGGTTGTTTTTCAGAGTCCATAGTCTCTCATGGTTCATCTCCCCTTCCAATTTCCCACAACTCCCTTCTCCTCTCCATCTCCCCATGTCCTCCATGTTTTTTCTTATGCTCCACAAATAAGTGAAACCATATGATAATTGACTCTCTCTGCTTGACTTATTTCACTCAGCATAATCTCTTCCAGTCCCATCCATGTTGCTACAAAAGTTGGGTATTCATCCTTTCTGGTGGAGGCATAATACTCCATCGTGTATATGGACCACATCTTCCTTATCCATTTGTCCGTTGAAGGGCATCTTGGTTCTTTCCACAGTTTGGTGACTGTGGCCATTGCTGCTATAAACATTGGGGTACAGATGGCCCTTCTTTTCACTACATCTGTGTCTTTGGGGTAAATGCCCAGTAGTGCAATTGCAGGGTCATAGGGAAGCTCTATTTTTAATTTCTTGAGGAATCTCCACACTGTTCTCCAAAGTGGCTGCACCAACTTGCATTCCCACCAACAGTGTAAGAGGGTTCCCCTTTCTCCACATCCTCTCCAACACATGTTGTTTCCTGTCTTGCTAATTTTGGCCATTCTAACTGGTGTAAGGTGGTATCTCAATATAGGTATCTATTTTCAATTCCTTTGAAAGTGCAATTACTGAGTAATGGTCATTCTGCATTTAATTTATTGAGGAGCCATCCAACTGTTTTCCGCAGCAGCTACGCTATTTTATATTCCCACCAGCAATGAGTGAGGATTCTGATTTTTTCAACATCCTCACCAATACTTCTTGTTTTCTGCTCGTTTTTTAAAAAATTATAGCCACTTAGTAGGTGTGAAGTAGTATCTTATCATGGTTGTGATTTGCATTTCTCTAATAACTCCTGCTGTTGAACAACCTTTCATGTGTTTGTGGGCCATTTGTTTAACATCTTTGGAGAAATGTTGATCCAAATCCTTTGTCCATCTTCTATTTTATTTTGTTTTCTAGTTGTAAGAACTTCATTTTTAAATTAGCATATAATGTATTACTACTTTCAGAGGTGGAATTTAGTGATTCATCAGTTGCATACGACACCAGTGCTCATTACTTCATGTGCCCTCCTTGATGCCCATCACCCAGCACCCCATCCCCCAACTCCCCTCCATCAACGCTGTTTGTTTCCTAGAGTTAAAAGTCTCTTCATTTAGATTATGCTGAGCGAAATAAGTCAAGCAGAGAGAGTCAAGTATCATATGGTTTCACTTATTTGTGGAGCATAACAAATAACATGGAGGACATGGGGAGATGGAGAGGAGAGGGAGTTGAGGGAAACTGGAAGGGGAGATGAACCATGAGAGACTATGGACTCTGAAAAACAACCAGAGGGTTTTGAAGGGGCGGGGGGGTGGGAGGTTGAGGAACCAGGTGGTGGGTAATAGGGAGGGCACGTACTGCATGGAGCACTGGGTGTGATGCCAAAACAATGAACAGTTATGCTGTAAATAAACAAATAATAAAAAAAGAAACCTTATTCTGTAAAGGGCTAGGAATAAATATTTAAGGCTTTGCAGGCCACATATAAAAAAAAGTCTCTTCATTAAAAAAAATTAAATATCATTTGGTTAACACACAGTGTAATATTAGTTTCAAGTGTACAATAAAGTGGTTCAAAACTTTCCTACTTCACCCAGTGCTCATCATCATAAGTGCCCTCCTTAATCCCCATCTCTGTTTTTATTTTAAATGAGTTGCTTGCTTTTTTTTTTTTTTTTTGGAGTTGTAAGATTTCTTTCTATATTCTGTATAAAAGACTCTAGTCAGATGTAATTTACAAATACTCTCTCCCATTCTGTAGCTCTTCTTTCACTCTGTTGATAGCATGTTTTTTGCACAAAAGTGTTAATTTTGATGAAATCCAGTTTATTTTTTTTTTTCATTGCTTGTGATTTTGGTGTCTGATCTCAGAAAACATTACCAAACCCAAGGACATGAGAGTTTATTCCCGTGTTCTCTTATAAGAGTTTTATAGTTTTAGCTCTTATATTTAGGTCTTTGATCCATTTTGAATTGATGTTTGTATATAGTATAAGATAAAGACCCACTTCATGCTTTTGTACATGACATTCTTTGGTCTTCAGTTTTCCTAGTGCTATTTGTTGAAGATTACACTTCCCCCATTGTATGATGTGGCACCAATACAGAGAAATCAATTGACCATAGATGTATGAATTTGTCTTTGGATTCTCAATTCTATCCTATTGATCTATATGTCTTCCTCATGCCAGTACCACACTGGTTTGATTTACTGTAGCTTTGCAGTAAGTTGCAAATAAAGAAGTGTGTGCTCACCTACTTTGTTCTTTTTTTGTTTTCAAGATTGTTTGGCTATTTGGGGCCCCTTAGAAGTTCATATGAATTGGAGGATCAGCTATTCCATTTCTGAAAAACAAAAAAACTATTGGGATTTTGATAGGGATGGTATTGAGTCTGTATATCACTTTTGGAGAGTATTGACATCCTAACAATATTGTCTTCCAATACATGAACACATGATGTCTTTTCATTTATTTAGATCTTTCATTTCTTTCAGCAATATCTTATACTTTTGAGTGTACAAGTCTTGCTCTTATATGGTTAAATTTATTTCTAAGCATTTTGTCCTTTCTGATGGTATTGTAAATATAACTGTTTTCTTAATTTCATTTTTAGATTGTCCATTGTTAGTGTATAGAAATCCAATGGTCTCTTGAAGAAAAAGAGAGAGGGAAACAAACCATAAGAAATTCTTAACAATAGAGAACAAACTGATAGTTGATGGAGGGAGGTGAGTGGGGGATGGACTAAATGGGTGATGGGTATTAAGGAGGACACTTGTTATGATGAGCACTGGGTATTATATGTAAGTGATGAATCACTGCATTCTAGTCCTGAAACCAATATTATACTATATATTAACTAGTTAGAATTTAAGTGAAACTTTGAAAAAAAATACTTCAAAACTCTGCCTCTTCCAGGACTGCCTTGATTCTAATATTGTTGCCTATAATCTCATCTGTGTTAGGAAAGTTGACATGGAAGGGATAGCCTATAAGAATCTCCCAGCTGGGGGCACCTGGGTGGCTCAGTGGGTTAAAGTCTCTGCCCTTGGCTCAGGTCATGATCCCAGAGTCCTGGTATCGAGCCCCCATCGGGCTCTCTGCTCCGAGGGGAGCCTGCTTCCTCCTCTCTCTCTCTCTGCCTGACTCTCTGCCTACTTGTGATCTCTGTCTGTCAAATAAATAAATAAATAATCTTAAAAAAAAGAAAAGAATCTCCCAGCTGATCTTAGTATACAACCATGCCTTTTGATCTTTGTAATACCCAGCTCTTCTCCATCAACAAATAACCAGTATTCTACACCACTACATGGGCAGAATGTTATTGTCTAGTTGGATGACATTCTCAACTCTCCCTCCTTTTGGACCAATCATGACAGGTACTTATTTAGAAGCTCTGAATTCTAATTCCTTAGCCAAGATTTATTTGGCCACACTGTCAGGGTTAAAGTAGTATGTGTCAGCATTTATGGACTACCACTCACCTAAGACAACACTCATTCCATGGGGTTTCTTGGATAGTAGGTTCAATCTTTATTTGTTTATCATGGTTTCCTAGGTAACCAGACTCATCAAACAACAGAGGACCCTATCTGTATCCTGACCTTTTGCATCCACCGCTATTATCCTGTCCACTTTTGTTGTCACCTGACCCTACGCAGATAAAGAATTACACATTGCAGTGAGAGCAACCCTGTTCAAAAGGACTTAGTGACCCCCCACCCACCCATGCTTATTTCTCTGGGAAGCTTCTTTTGGAGTCAAAGCTGTTTGACCACCAAGGCCACCTGATGTTGGTGTGTTCTTAGACCACTGCATCCTGGAGCATAAGAGAGTTAAGTGTGAGTTTACTATGCAAGTGTTTCTGGGTTCAAGGAAAGCTCTAGAAATCGACACCCAGAAATAATCAAAGAACCTAAACAGTGCCCTCAGAGTTGGGCAGTGAATGCCATGACTTAACAGTTTGCAGGGGGAACACTCGAAGCTCTGGATCTTCAGAGACACTTTAGAACCTTCTACCGGGCAAATTCCAAGGGAATGATTGCTCATTCCACCTGGAGCAGAAATCTGTAAAAACTGAATGGTGTTCTTTACACATGAATCACTTTAACTGCTCCAGGCATACCCATGCCAAGACTTTGGGAAGTATTGAAATGCAAGCCAATTCTTCCAGCTTCTATCCTGCCTATCACCTGCTTCAAGTCGCACAAGCTGTCCTTCCCTGGTCCTACTTTTGATCATCATACTCTGACCCCAGTAGTCTCCTTTCTGTCCTTGGACAGGCCATACTCGTTTTTTCCTTTCATTTTCTTCTTTCTTTTCTTTTCATTTTGTTTTGTTTTGTTTTTCTTTTTTTTTCTTTTCTTTTTTCCTCCAGGTAAAAACAACAGCGAAGTCTTTGCACTTGTTGTTTTTTTCCCAAGACACCATTTCCCCAAATACTTCACTTCTAATGCCTATTCATCCTTAATGATTCAGTTTATTTTTTTAAGATTTTATTTATTTACTTGATAGAGAGAGACAGACAGAAACAGAGATAGCAAGAGAGAGCATGAGCAGGGATGAGGGGGAGAAGCATGTTCCCCACTGAGCAGGGAGCCTAGGAGATCAAGTCTTGATCCCAGGACCCTAGGATCATGAGCTGAGCCAAAGCCAGATGCCTAACCAACAGAGCCACCCAGGATCCCCATGACTCAGTTTAAAGATTACCTACTCAGAGCCTAAACTTGACCCCACAGAGTAAATCACTATTCTCCCCGATACCCCCTCTCCATTCTTCTCTCTCATAGCACCCTGTAACCTTCCCTGTGGCACTTAATCCCACTCAGTTGGGTTTGTTTGTTGGTTTACTATTTCTTTCACTAAGTTGAGGAAGGAGGGGGCGATTTTTGTTCACCATTATATTATATCCTCAGGGCCTAGCCCAGTGCCTGACACATGCTAAGCTCTCCAAAATGTTTTTCTAATAAATGAATGTGTACAATTTGAAGTGTCTCCCTTATGACACATAGATTAAATGAGCTTGAACATTTAATTTTGAAAAGATCAGCTGTCAATCTGCACTTAATTTGGTTCTAACACCTTTTCCATGGCTAATTTGATCTAAGGTGGCTAAACCTTTGATGAAACACAAATTGCATCATGTCATTATCTTGTTTAAAATCCTTCAGCATCTTGCCATGGCCTATTGGAAAATGTCTAAACATGTTAGCAAGGTTGACAAGCTGTACTGTGACAGTGGCTTTCCAACATTTTTGACTGTGACCCACAGTACAGAATACATTTTACACTACAATCCAGTATCCACCTGTATAAATATGGATATAAGTAACCTACATTTTTTTTTCACACAAACACACACAAAAAAGCCTGTCGACAAGGACGGGACTGGAAGAGATTATGCTGAGTGAAATAAGTCAAGCAGAGAGAGTCAAGTATCATATGGTTTCACTTATTTGTGCAGCATAACAAAGAACATGGAGGACATGGGGAGATGGAGAGGAGAAAGGAGTTGTGGGAAATTGGAGGGGGAGATGAACCATGAGAGACTATGGACTCTGAAAAACAACCTGAGGGTTTTGAAGGGGTGGGGGGGTGGGAGGTTGGGGAACCAGGTGGAGGGTAATAGAGAGGGCACGTATTGCATGGAGCACTGGGTGTGGTGCAAAAACAATGAGTACTGTTACACTGAAAATAAATAAATAAATAAGTGAAAAAAATTTTTTAAAAAAGCCTGTAACCTTAACTACGGGCGATGTGTTGTGTTTTCTATTCTCTCACAGTCCATATCATTTTAATAAAATGTTGTTCATGATGCACCAAATCGATTTCACAGCATAGCAATGGAAGGAAGGTTACAAGCTGTGTGATTTGACCTCCATCTCCAGACTCTCAGGCTATGTTGAACTCCTTACAGCTCCCCCAAGGGCCATACCATTGTACCTCTAAACATATTGCTCCCACCACCTGTAGGGCACTTGTTTTTCAAAACTTAGATTAAGACCCAGTGAAGCATCCAGGCATCCCCAAGAAGTGATCAGACATTCCTCTGGGTCTGTCCTATCCCATGCTTTAGCACCCTATATCAGCATCCTTTATCAGAATCCTTATCAAAATGTGCTATTTGCCTTTACTTATCTGGTTCCTCTTCAGCACCAGGTGTACAAGGTGCAGGTACAAATATATTGAATAATGGAAGGTTCTTGGTCCTTTCTTGTGAATCAAAGATGCTCAGTGATCCTTACTACCTTGTTCATGAACCACTCATGAAAGTTACAGACTGTTTTGGTTCCAGTGGAAGAACATATGGAGTTTTCATGCATCGTTGGAATGGCAGGTGAGTTCCTATGCTTTTTCTTCCATATTATACATTTATCATCGAGTCTGGTATTCTTCCCCAAATGGTTAAGAGGTGGAGAGAAGATGTGACAGACCCAGATGGTGGTGTCCTGGGGAATTGGATTGGGCAGTATGGTTGGCTCAAGTTTGCCAGGTCAGTACTATTTTGACTTTGGATGCTATTTCTTGGTTTTGGTTCCATTCTTACCCTTGGTGATTGAAGTCTGTACTTGATTTTCTTGGTTTTAGCTTTTGTATTCTATAGGTTTTTATTCTCTGTTTTGGCCCTTTATATTCCTGGCTGTCTCCAGGTGAGAGAGGTAGTGTCTTCTGCTCTACATGACACCTTAGCATTAGCTCACTTGGCTAACATGCCCTAGGCTGGGTTCACCCTAGCCCGCTGAGAGTGGAAGCTCACAGATACGAAAATGACTAAGACTCAGTTCCTGTCCTCAAGAAGCATATGGTTTAGAGAACATGTTGAGCATCTAGAACTATCCTTAATCCAGTAACTCTGCTTTTGCTAATTGACTTTTCCTAACCAGAAGTCATTGTCACTAACAGATCCTAGGCTTGTGGACCTTCAGCTTTTTGCTGTGGGCTGTGAACACAAGCCCCCCACGGTGGTCAGAGTCTACCTAGCCAGGTAGAAATGTAGTTACCCATTGACCTCCTTGGAATAGCAGCGGTAAGCTCCCACAGCCCTTCCCTCTGTCTGGAGATAAGGTGTTATACCCATTCTTTCTAAGGTAGTACAGCATCTGGGCAATCACAGACCTATGGTTTTGGAATAATTGAAGTAAATCTATGAATCAGACTCTCTACTTTCCCTCACCAAATCCTAGTACTTTTTATGAAAAAGAGGAGGGTGTGCCAAAGTTCTTAGAAAATCAAAGCAGTGATGACAAGATCACAACTTTTTTTGCTCAGCTCCAGAGTTTCCAATCAACTTAGAAGGCTGTGTATTTACAGTCCTGAACCACTGGGGAGCACATGATCCCATCTCAATCGGGGAGAAAATGAATGAAAGACAGAATTTTTGGACTTTCTTAGAGATAATTACCTTATTTGATGATTTCTTTGAAATACGCAATGTCCCAATGACATACCCACACCTTACAGCCCAAAGTCTCATCCATGAGACTATAACCAATTGGTTTCTTCAAGAACATACTGATAAACTCCCAAGATCTGCTCTCCCATGAGATGCTGGTGTAGGCAGTTCTGGGGTGACTACAGAAGGCCCCAAATACATGAGAGACAAGATGACATCATTACACTCATACTTTGGTGATATCATCCATTATAGTAGCTTCTTTTCTTTTTTAAGATTTTATTTATATATTTTACATAGAGAGAGAGAGCACACAAATAGGGGGAGTGGCAGAGGGAGAAGCCATTTCCCCAAGGAACAGGGAGCATGACATGGGGCTCTATCCCAGGACCCTGGGATCATGACTTGAGAGGAAGGCAGATGCCTAACCAACTGAGCTATCCAGGCACCCCTATAGTAGCTTCTAATTCTGTCTCTGTGCTATTGACTCTCAAATTAATGTCTGCAGCCTGGACCTTTCTTGTCAGCACCAGACTCACATTTCTAATCACTTCCTTGACTATTTACTTGGATGTCTAAAGAGCATCTCAAACTTAATATGTCCAAAATAGAACTCAATCTCTGTCCCTAAAAACCTGATCCTCCCATATGCTTCCCCATATCGATAACTTTCAAGATGCTCATGCAAAAAAAAGAAAATCTTAGGCTCACCTTTGATTCTGCTCTTTTTCACCCCACATCCAGCATATCAGCCAGTCCTGCCTACTTTGCCCTCAAAGTATATCCACAGTCAAATTATTTCTCACCACCTCTACTATTTTCATCATGGTCCAAACCTTCATTATCTTCCGTTTTAAAAACAGCCTTGTTAAGATACAATCCATAGACTAAAAAATTCACCCACTAGAAATACAGATTTTAATTTTTTAATGTGTCCAGTGGTTAGTTAACCATAACCAACATCAATTTTAGAACATTTTCATTAGCCCCAAAAGAAATCCTGTACCCTTTAGCTATCACCCACCTATTTGCCTATCCCCCCACCTCCCATGGCCTTAAACAACCACTCATCTACTTTCCATGTTTATGGATTTGCTTGTTCTGAACTTTTTATATAGAGTCATACACTATGTGGTCTTTTGTGATTGGCTTCTTTTATTTAGCAAAATATTTTCAAGATTCAGCCATATACACCATGAATTAGTACTTAAATTCTTTTCATGCCTGAGTAATATTCCACCATATTCTAATATAGCTAGACCACATTTTGTTTATCCATTCAACAGTCAGGGGCAACTGGTGGCTCTGTTGGTTAAGCATCCAACTCTTGATTTTGGCTTGGGTCATGATCTCATGGTCACGAGATCGAGCCTCACTTTTGGCTCCGTGCTGGGCATGGAGTTGGCTTAAGATTCTCTCTCCTTCTCTCTTTGCCCCTCCCTTAACCCCTTCCCACTCATGCACTCTCTCTCTCTGAAAAAAAAATTGCATCCATTCAACTGTTGATGACATCAGGGTTGTTTCCACTTTTTGACTGTTGTGAATTACACTGTTACAAACATTCAGATAAAAGTTTTTGTGTGAACATACACTTTCATTTCTCTTGGGTGTCCACCTAGGAGGGGAATTGCTGGGTCATGTGGTAAGTTTGAGGTTAGTCTTTTGAGGAAGTTCCAGGCTGCTTTCCAACTCCATCCTCTTTCACCTGAATTGTTTCAATAGCTTCCTAATTGTTTTCTCTCCTTCTGCCTAGATTCCCCCTCAGTTTATCCTTGCACAGCAGCCAAGGCGATTCCAATAATGGCACTCAGATGGTATTTCTTAGTCTCTCACAGAGTAAAAGACAAAGTCCTAGAAGCTCTATATGGTCTGGGTCCTCCGTTACTTCCTTTGACTTCATCGGCTATCACTCTCCCCTGCATCCACTCTGCTGCAGTCACAATGGCTACATCCTTATTCTTATAACTTATCAGCTGTCCTCACACTTCAGCTTTCTTGCACTTGCTGTCCCCTAGGGCAGTGCTTCTGCAGGAAAGCTCCTGGGCTGTTCCAACACTTCCTTCTGGCCATTGCTGAAATGTCACTTTCTCAATGAGACCTTTCCTAGCCACCTGCTTTTTACCTACAAACACATCAGATCACCGCAGCTCTGTTTAATTATTTTCCCTTTGGCACTTAAAATGATCTTACATCCTATACGCTTCTTCTAGCTGATTGTCCATCTCCTGTATTAGAGAGAAACTTCCACGACAGGAAGGATTTTTTTCTGTTTTGATCATGTTAACTGCTGCCCACCCAAGAACCAGACTGTGTCCGTTCTGTACCATAGTATGAAGGGATATAACAAATATGGGAATTAATAAATTAATGAATGATGGAGTGAATGAATGAATGGTTCAGAGCATGAGTTTTGGAGTCAGATGAGCCTAGTTTTAAATCTCAGTGCTGCCACTTGTTAGCAGTGTCACCTTGGGCAAGTTTCTCTGAGCCTCAATTTCTTGCATGACTTATAGGGCTGATGTAAGAATTTTAATGACATAATCTATGTAAAGCCCTTAGTGTTGTTCTTGGCATATAGAAAGTGAAAGTGGCTTGTAAAACCAATAATTATGAAATATCATCTAAGATGCAATTTGAAAACCCAGATGATGAACTAAGCCATGTGTGCTTAAGGGTGGACATGGCATTCTCAGATATAACATGGCAAGATTCCTGAACCAACAAAGGCATAAAAGATTCTTGGGGAGGGGGAGGTGATAAGTATCACCAGGGTTCTTGCCCATTTTCCCAGCTTAAATGGATGACCTCTATAAGAAGAGATGAGAGGGGAGCCTGGTGGCTCAGTCGGTTAAGTGTCCAACTCTTTGTTTCAGCTCAGGTCATAAACTCAAGTTTGTGAGATTCAGCCACATGTTAGGCTCTGCGTGAAGTATGAAGTCTGTGTGAGATTCTCTCTCTCTCTGTCCCTCTCCTTCTGCCCCTTCTGCTTGTGCTCTCTCTCTCTCCTAAAATAAATAAATATTCTAAAAAAAAGTAAAGACGAGACTTTCTCTGAATCCAGGTCTCCAGGAATGTTTGAAGCCTAGACCCCTCTACATAATCCTTGCACACCCTGACTTGACTCACCCATGATTCATTCACCCATTGCTACAGTGACCAGTCTGGCATAAGAGAATTCCTGAGAAGGAGCAGCCCAGAAAATGTTATAATTCAAACTCTGCTGGAATCTCATTGGGAGGCAACACTGACTTCTGTGGCCAGCAGCAACCAGTGAGAGTTCAGCATCACAATGATGTGGCACTTCATGGATGGAATGAGGGGGTGGTGATGCCCTAGCACAGGGACTCTCAAACTTGAGTCTGAATCAGAATCACATGGAGGGATGATGATCAGGCTGGGAAAAGCACAAATGATCAAGCTCCACACCTAGAGTTCTTGATTCAGTAAGTTTGAGCTAGGGCCCAAGGTTGTGCATTTCTGACAAGTTCTCAGATGATACAATGCTGTGGGGAATGTGGGGGGAACACTTTGAGAATCACTGCTCTGGTCCAACCACATAACCACCCCTTAGCCCAAGAATCTGGGGCCCAATCTCGGAATCTTCATTTTAAGTAAGCAGTCCAGGTAATTCTGATGTAGGTGTTCTGTGGACTGACCACACTTTGTGATGCCTGGTATTGGTACGCAGACCCTACCCCTGAGGATACTGGTTGAGTAAGTTCTGTGGTGGATCCTGAGAATCCATGAGTTGAGCAAGCCCTTGGGTGGTTCTTAGGCAAATTACGGTTTAGAAGCCATTGGCTGGTCTAGTTGGCTGAACTGATAAAACAGCTCTCACCTGTCCTTTGTTAAGGCACATCCAGGAGATAGAAAAGGTAAAAGGGATATCTGCATCTGTTTGTGAGGGCTTGCTTGGAAAGGATGTTTGAGAGAACTGCTTTTGGGAATCAGGGCCATTGTGTAGGTTGGGGTCATGGGGAAGAGAATGCAGTTAAGTAGCTGCAAAGTGCAAGCAAGTTTTGCACGGGGGCCAACTTTTGGTCACTTGAGCAAGAGCTGCTCTGACAGCAGTATATGCAGGCTGAATCTTACTCAGTCTTCAACACCCCACTCTGAAGCATCTGTTGCCTGCCTCAGCAGCTTCCCTACGGCCAACTCAAAGTTGTTCTTGGGACAATTCCTCATGGGGAATTCTAAAATGGTGGAGCAGAGAAGAATCTCAGAGATCATGACCCTAACTTCCCTTTCATGGCACTGGGATTGTGGAGACAGGCCCAGAGAGAAGAAATGGGATCCTGCACATAATCTAAGTAAAGTAGCTAGGAATGGTGCTATGCATTTTATATACATTATCTCATGCAATAATTCCAAAAATCTCATTAACTGAGCACTCTTATTATCCCTCTTTATACTGTCCCCTACACCTTGAGACCTAGAGAAGCTTGTGCCCCTGAGTGTATGCATACACTTGAGTAGAGATTGCTACAAGGGCGTGAGCTGGAGAAAGCAATAGTCAAGTACCTCCCTGATTGGTCAGAGGGGCAAATTTCAAACACAAAGCAGGAGGATTGGCAGCTCTTTCATGACAGGGGTCTGGGGAGGAAAGAAGGAAAAATGGCTGTCCGCCTGATTACTGTATATGGGCAGTAAGGGGGGGGAGGGTAACAGTTACACACACAGAAGAGGACTTTCTTCTTCTTCTTTTTTTAAAGATTTTATTTATTTAATTGACAGAGAGAGAGATCACAAGTAGGCAGAGAGGCAGGCAGAGAGAGAGGAGGAAGCAGGCTCCCCGCGGAGCAGAGAGCCCGATGCGGGGCTCGATCCCAGGACCCTGAGATCATGACCTGAGCCGAAGGCAGCGGCTTAATCCACCGAGCCACCCAGGTGCCCCAAGAGGACTTTCTTCTGCCCACAGTTGGGTAAGAGGCAGCTATACAACTGAGCATGTGCTGTTGGGCCAGGGATATGTAACAGGGGATCCTGGGACCCAAGAAACAAGTTGGCAATGACACCAGTTAGGGGTAGGGGTTTCAACACAGCTAAGGAATAGCTGGACTGGGGGTTGAGCTCAGGTCTGCCTGAAATAAAAGCTTCCACTCTTAACTTTTACATCAGTGGATTTCACAAGTTACTCTGCCTCACAAAGATCTGGAGAGCTAGTTATAAATACAGGTCCCTGGGCCAAACCCACAGAAACTCCAATCCCAAGGGTCCTGGGGAGGTTCAACTAGGACCTTTAGATTTTGCAGCAGCTCATCCACAGCCCATCATTTGAAATTTACTACTTTGAACATTCTAATAGACCAACTCCATTTCTGGGCCACAAAAACAGTGGTCCACATCCACACAAAGACAACCCACATCTTCCTTTGCACCCGGATGTCTTCAGGACTGGTCACTACCACACTGCCTTCTGAAGAGGGCTGCATCTCAGTCTTCAGCATCAAATTCTCTGGTCATAGGTCCTAATTCATGGTCTTTCCCCTTAATACGAGAAGGTATAAAGTGATCACAGATGGTCCATAATTATTGACACCCTTTAGTATTTCTTGAATTTTGTAATTCACGCAGGGTAATAAAAAAATACAAGAAGGTCAAAGCACAAAATTCATTGTAGGGACTTCTTTCTCACCTCCTGCCCCTTATCCCTAGTCATTCCCTCTAAAGGAAACCGCTATCAGTAATATTTCGTGTTTTCTTCCAATTTCTTTTAATCAAGTACTGACTTTGGGGGCCACTCTTGGAATCTACCTGTTTGCAATCCACAGGTCAATACTTCGAGTTAACACTGAGCGAGTCCTATGTTTATGTCAGTCACTTTACACCTAGGATCTCCTGTAATCCTCACAATGATCCTGGGAGGTTAGGTAGTATTATTCCCATCTCACAGATAAGGAAACTGAGGCTCGGAGAGAATGAGAAATTTCCCTAAAATTGCACAGAAAATGCATGGCGGAGCATTAGGACCTAACTTTCTTGGAGGCCAGAGCCTACATGTTTAACTACACAGCCCTCCTGCCTTTGGCAGGATATTATAATAAAAGATAATATGTACTGAATTCATACTATCTGCCAGGCACTGTCCCAGGCACATTACCTGCCTTGACTAATTTTAACTTTCACAGTAACCTAGGAAGTTGGGTATTATTTTCATCCCCATTTTATAGATAAGGCAAGAGAGGTGCAGAGAGGTTAAACAACTTCCCCAAGACCACACAGCTGGTAAGAAACAGGGCTGGGACACACGCTGGACAGTGTGGCTTCGGTACCTGCATGGTCATATACCTTGCTGTGTGTCTTTCTTAGAAGGAGCACTTAAATGAGTCTAAAAGCCTCAGGTTTCATACTGCTGAATTCACACAGAATTACTCTGGGTGACCCTCTGGCTGTTCATATCCCTTGCTTGGCTTCTTGGGCAATCCCTGGACCTTAAACTTTGGTTTGAGACTGCGTCTTTCTAGCATCCCACCTTTATTCTTCTCCTAAGGAATCTGCCTTGGATGGCCCTCCAGGTTTTGTGGTCTGGCACGTCTCAGGAAGAATGCCCCCTCTTCCTCTCATCCTGCAGGACCAAACCTCAACTGCAGCTGCTTTTTCCTCTTCTGGCTAGGCCAGCCTTGGTCTCCAGACTCTGAGGGGTGGGGAGTCTCCAACAGGTTGCCTCCAACTCAGGACTGCCCGCAGAGCCATCACCTGCTGTCTGGGGACAGGAAAATGCTGATTGTTCTTGGCAGGTGCTCATTCTGGCAGCTAAGTCAGCCACAGATTGGCCAGAGCCTCAGTGGGTGATGACGCCTCGGGGTGTGGCTGCCAAGGGATCTCCAGCCCTGCCTCTACGCCACCCTCTGGAGAGAAGAGGAAATGGTCTCAGAAAAAAAGAAAACCCTGAGAATTACTACTGTACCTGACCCCCTCTTCCCCCTCCCCATCCCCGCAATTCCTCTTTGTACAAGAGCCTGAGCACAGGGGAGCAGGAAGCAGAGAGGGGAAACTGTTCTAGCAGCCTGTCAGTTCCCTCTCAGGATCTTCTAGGCATGTCCTGACGGCTCTCCCTTAGAGCTTGTTTCAGAGGGATTAGCTAGAGCTGCCACTCCAGCCCCCACTGGCCCAGAGATGCTCTAATGCAGGGCTCCCTAGCTCAGCCTCCACCAATGGGGTTTATCTGCAGAGAGGATATGGAAACTCGGATGCAGAAAAGCACATCCTTGTCTTGACTAAATTCTAACTTCAGTTTCCTTCCATTCAGTGTACGTTTCCTCCAGTTATAAGCATAAGCAACAGCCCACAGTGGTCTAAGCAGTACCTCTAACTTTGTCATCAGTGGAAGTCACAGATGGTTGCATATCACATTGAAACAGCCGCACCCATCTCCAAGTAACGTTCCTGCTTGTCGCTGCTATGGAATGATGGCAGTAATGATACCTGCCACTAGATCTTGTCATTTTACGTGTGATCAAGCAGCACATAAATTGCTCTACCACAAATACACTTTTAAGATTTTGAGAACTGTGCTTCTATATAATGTGTTTCCCTTTTATTCCTACTTAGCTTGTTTGATTCATTTAGAAACGTGCTTCTAAAAATGGGTTCTGTCTGCTTCATGGATCTTCCTAAGGTCTCCATGCACCCCAGAGTCAAGAATCCTAGCTCTTAGGAGTTCTCTCTAGCTCTGGCCCAGGAAACTGGAGGGATGGTCTGCTTTGGGGGCCTATGCTGGGAAGGCTGGGTTTCTGGAATGCTTAAACTACAAGCAGGATAAAACAGAAATGTAGGTAGAAGCTGTCATATCATGAAGCCAGGCCTCACCTTTGCTGCTGGAGCCCACCCTTCCTCTCCCAGGAAGCTGGAACAGCTCTGCTTGGGTTGAAAACGCCACAGTACAAGCATACACCACCAGATGGCGCCATTGTACGAGTTGGTGGCCAGGAGGGGACTCTGCTCCAAAGGAGCCCATCACAATAACAGTCACTATTCTGAGATTGGGGCGTCTGTTGGCATGGCCCCACTAGAACCCTCAAAGGCCTGAGAACACTGAAAAGACTAGGTGTCCCCCTCATATGAAACTGAAAATAAAAGTAAAACTGAAGTGTATGTGATTTTGCTGAATTTCCAGTGACTTATTTCTAGGTTTCCTGATTGCAGACATCTGGATAAGGTCGTTGAAGTTGAACATTTTCCGTGCCTCTTATGTGCATTTAGTCAGCCTGCCCACCAAGAAGCCCAGCACTGCTTTCTGATAAAAGAGTAACTACATAAAAAAAATCCTGCTTTAGACCCTAACTGAACCCCAATCTCCCCCACCCCACCTCCAGTCACAGTGTGTTGGACCCTGGCAAAGCCCAGGACGTCTGGTAACAACTTCCAGACACCTGGAAGGCTAAGGGGCTTTTGAGAACTCTGGGGACCCTTCCCCAGCCAATGCACATGGCTCAAGGCAGCCCCGACATAAACAGACCCCAAAACGTGATCCGGAACATGAACAACCCCTGAGGCACACAGAAGAGTCCACCATGGGAATGTTCTGGGCAGATATAATGCTGCCCACAAAACTTACCTCTCAGCTTCACCCTGCCTCGTTCAACCTATACATCTCAGGATTTTGCCAGCAGTTGCCTCTACAACCATTCCTGCACGAAGTCCTGCCAAGCTTCATCAACCCAGCTACCTGTCCCCCTAACCCCATCAGCAGGGATCCAGTACTCTGTAGAAAGTAAAATTGAGAACTCTAGGTCTGCCAGGACTCTGCCATACCACATGGAACCCTTCACGATTCCAGTATTTCCCCACCTCCTGGATGAACCCCTAGGGAACTCAGGGCAGTGCAAAGTCGGACTTCCACATCAGGTACATCCCTGATCAAATTCAGGAGCAGGACCAAAACCAACTCCGCCATTTTATACATGTTGCAGACAGTTCCTGTGTCTGATAACGGCCTACATTATGCACCACATCTCAGCTTTTCACACGGCGGCTGCTCCAGATCCCACGAGACCCTCTGTCTCTGGGCTTCATTGTGATCACTCCTGTACTCCCATCTGTGGTGCAGCTGTTTCCGGACCTGCTGCGGAGGTACTTACACTGCTAAATGAACATTTTAGAAACGGAGGGTTCCTTGGCCTCTCTCTCCCTGTCTGGATCACTGGCATGGAGTCAGGTGAGAAAGGAATCCACTAATCTGGAAAAGGATCCCTCTGGGGCCCTTCAGGATATACAGCAATTCCTGCTTTCCACTGGGCATTGTTTTAGTTCTCTGCACTTGCTGTCCTGCCGCTGCTAAGCCCCAGAGAGCAAGCAATTCATTTGAAAGGAAGGTGCACTGCCGAGGGCTGTAGCCTTCTGTCACACTAACCTGAAAAAGGCTGCCCTTAGAATGGCTGAAGTTGGTTGGGAGGGGTGGGGGGAGTAGTGGTAAGAGAGCCATCTAGCCTATTCCAACAGGGTGCCTCCAAGCCAGCTGGCTGCTGTTGCCCCGTGTGGGGCCACCATCACCCATCGGAAATGCCATCCTGGGCCCACACTTTGTTGATAGCCCGGGCTTAACTCTCTCTTAAATTTCTCAGTCTTCTTTTTTTTTTAATATTTTATTTATTTGACAGAGAGAAATCACAAGTAGGCAGAGAGGCAGGCAGAGAGAGAGGAGGAAGCAGGCTCCCTGCGGAGCAGAGAGCCGGATGTGGGGCTCGATCCCAGGACCCTGGGATCATGACCTGAGCCGAAGGCAGAGGCTTTAACCCGCTGAGCCACCCAGGCGCCCCTCTCAGTCTTCTAACAAATACTTTTCATAATGGCTATGCACCAAGCACCCTTCTAAGCTATTTGCATATAATAAATTATGGAATCTTTACAGCAACTCTGACATAGGTACTGTTTTAATTTCCAGTTTAGAGATGAGGGAACTGAGGCACTGAGAGATAAAGTCACTTGCCCAAAGTCAAACAGCTGGCAAGAAGCAGAGTCTGCATTTAGAACCAGGAAGCCTGACCCCACAGTCCGTGGCCTTAGACACCGCTCGAGCCCGCTCTGTCATGCAATACCTCTTGACCATTGCCTCGACTTCTCTTTTAAGTTTTAGTCCATAGCGTCCTCTGTGTTTCTTTCTTTTTAAAATTTATTTACTTTAGAGAGAGAGAATGCAAGTGGACGGAGGGGCAGAGGGAGAGGGAGAGAGAGAATTCCAAGCGGACTTCATGCCTACTGTGGAGCCCGACGTCCAGCCATTCCCATGATCCTGAGATCCCCACCCCAAGCTGAAACCAAGAGTCGCATGTGTAACTGACTGAGCCACCGACGGGCCTCTCTGCTGTGTTTCCTTTCCTCCCACCCATTCAGAATCAATGTCCCACCTATCGCCACCCAGCACCAAGACTTCACCAGAGCAGAATCCCAGAACTAGTTGTCCCTGCCCCCCCCCAGGTAGAGCCATGCTCCCCAGATGGGCTCCAAAAACAGGTGATGGGGGGGTCTTCATCAGGGATTGAAATAGAAAGCCCAGCCGTGGGGATGGAGGACAAGTTGCAGATGCCAAAGAAATTCCTAAGGCAAAATCAACGGGATTTTGAGGTGTGAGGAAGAGGAGGTCAGAGCCCATTTCCAGAATTCTTCAAAGATAATCATCTGGCTTGGGTGGCTGAGCAGGTGGATGATGAGGCCACTCGGTGAGGTTTGGGCACAGAAGGAAGAGCAGGTTGGCAGGAGAAGGTAATAATAACAGCTGGCATTCATGACACGCGCACCAGGCGAGTGAGGAAGCAGGCGCTGATCAGTATGCTCACTTTAGAGATGAGGGAATGTGAGCCTCTGAGAGTTGAAGGAATTATCCTCAAGTCACTCAGTAAGTAGCAGGGCCGGGATTTGGACCCAGAACTGTCTGCCTCCAAGTCTGTGCTTTTAATCAGCTGGACGGAAGACAAATTATTCTCAGACCCTCTTCCCTTGTTCTGCCTGCTGTTTCAATTCTGGTTGTTGTTCCTCTTTACGCTTCCTATTTTGCTGCCTTTCCAGAGGCTTCATTTTGGCTTAGGCCCTGATCCTGGCCCTGGCTGCCCACCCGGCAGTGACTCCCAGACTTTCTCTAATCATCAGTGTCTAAATAGCTGTCCTCTCCCAGTGCCGCTCTCCCCTCCCCAGACCCCTCGAACCCCACCGCACCCTTTTCCCTGCAGGGCTCATCCAGGCTTATGACTCTAAATCTGTGGGTTTTAAGACCCTTCTCCACGTCCTACCCACAGCTGAGCCTTCATCCCCTAATTCTTCTCTTCCAGACCCTGTAATGTATATCAGGCCTCTCAGTTTCACCCTTGAAGCTTGGTGTCTGTATCAGGGTTTTTCCAGAATGTAAGTGTGTATAAGGCAGGGATCGGTTTCCACACAGGGGCACCCTACTGACATTTAGTGGGCGGAAGGCTTGACTTTCCCAATATGCTGAATGGTCTTACAGGGTGAAGAATGCCCTGTATTCTGCCCAAATTTTGAATGCCCCACCCCACACAGTTATTTATGAGGTAAAAAAAAAAAATCTGTTTGTAATGATCTGTGCCTAGAACACCGCTCTGCCTTGCACATTGACACAAAGTTTCTTTGTTTGTTTGTTTGTTTGTTTTTGGCCTAGTCTTAGTATATGAAAATTTTGAGGATGAAATTTCTAGGACTATGACTACCATGTAAATGGAAGGGAAATTGTATGCTGTTTTGCTCAGAACTCTTCCAAGAGTGGTTACACAGTTTTGAAGACCCAGTGGCCGACAGTAACACTGCTTGTAGTAATTAAATCAATGCCCCCGTATGTATCATTTGTAGCGTTTGTTTTCCTGGAGTTTCCTGCAAGTTCATGCCTGTTGCCTTAGGTCTTCTAGCATGGTATGGCCTCAGCCTCTCCACAGATGGACTCATGATTAATCACCAATACTTTTATTTCTCCTTTGCACTACAGCTAGGCCTTTCTCTGTCTTGTACATACATTCACACATGCACACACACCTACACAGATACATAAAATTATGTGTAGGTTGGGTACATTATACTGTCTAAGAGTTTCCTTTTTCATTTCAGAGTAGTAAGGGAGTCACGGAAATTATTTGTTAGAAATGCAAGTAGTTGCAAACTGTAAATCGTGAGGTTTTAAGTTCATTATTATGTATGCTTTCCTTAATACTCACAAAAACTGAATGAGATGGGGATCATTTTCATTTGTATTGTGCAGATGAAGACACTGAGGCACAAAGAAGCTAAGAAATTTGTCCAAGGTCACATAACTAGTAAGCCAACCGCGATACCAACCTAAGTCTTTTTGACTCCAAATGCAGCACACATTCGGCTACACATATGTGGGAGATTATAATATTTCTTAGAACAGGTTCAGGATGATTCCAAGGGCAATATATTTTTTAAATGTTTCAGGGTTCGTAGAAAAAGTATACACAGCTCCAGGATGACTGCAGACTCTCATGCATACATTTGGATATGTTTCTTTAACACATATGACAGCCAATCAAATTACTTGAGTCAAATTTAATGGTGTCCTATTCCTTCACTGCTTTGTGCAGCCAATCAGATTGCATAAGGCCTGAAAGCAGCTCCTTGGCAACCGTGTTTCATTTGAAAAAATAAGGTATGTTATCTGACACTGATTGTGGCAGTGAGACCCAAACAGTTTCCATCTGGAAAACTCCCCGCTTCATCAGCAACCAACCACATTCATAGAACTTGATGTGACTACCAAGTGAGATACCCAGATCTTGATTATTCCCAATTAACGAGATCTATCGGGTGAAAATGCACATCACCCACCTGCCTTACCCCGAGAAACTGGCCATTTATCTTGGCTCTGTGTAGGGGTGGGTCAGTCTTGGTGGAGAGTGGCGAGTTGCATTCGCCAGCATTTCTGAATTCCGGTCACAAGGTGGCAGCCTTCTCAAGGTTTTGAGTAGTCGGAGAGGCCAGTTTGATTTAATGCCATTTTTTTTTTTCCTCCCCCATGAATCATAGGTCAAGTTAACCATCGTTTCTGCCGCCGGAAGAATGCCCAGATGTTTTCCACGCTGTACTTTCAGAAAAGGTAACTTGTCTTTGGCCACTTGTGGACATTTTAACAATAATCTTAAGCCTGTTTGGGTACAGCTGGATGTCTTCTATGGGGTTTGAATAGTCGTTGAGCCCATATTCTGTCATAAGCGCCGATACTCTGTCACGCTAGGTGCCGCGGTACAGTGCTGAAGCCAAAAAGGCTTGGCTCTAAAGAAAGGCACGGTCTAAGGGGATACAGATGTCTAAGTAACAACAACGACAAAACCCTATATGACAATATCCTAAGCACTGTGAAGGGGTGAGCACAGGATAGGACACCCATTTCAATCCAGCGACTCAGGGGAGTCCTGGATCTGGTGGCAGCAAAAGCTGAGTCTTGACGAATGGGCTGGTATGGTCCAGGAAAGAATGGAGGGGAGGGGATTTCAGGCAGAGGAAATAGGCTGAGCAGAAAGCTTATCAACAGTGTAGTGAGTGCTGGGAAACTAGGTGGGAGCTGTGGAGCATAGTAAGAGAAGGAGGTGCAAGGGGTAGGGAAAGGTCAAGTCAAGGGAGGAGAGAATCAAGTCACAAGCAGGAACCGATAGATAAACCATTGAGTCCTCCCAATGACTTCCTGAGATAAAGGCATCCTGATGTTACCTGGAGAAGGAACAGTCTTTGCTTCTTACAGTCCCATGGTGGCAAGTGAAAATGACCTTCGCAAACGTTTATGGAGCCTCCCCTGAGTACTGAGCACTGTGCTAAGAGCTTCTTCATACGCTGCCTTCTCTCCTGATCCACTGTATTATAGGCCTGAAACTAATATCACACTGTCTGTTAAGTACACTGGAATGAAAATAGAAACTTAACCCAAAAAATGTCACCTCACTTAATCCTTCTAACAGCCCTGTGAAGAGAGGACTATTATTATTCCCATTTCACAGATGAGGACACTGAGGCACAGAACTCATCAACTGGCCCAAGATCACTTGGTCAGTAAATGGCAGAGCTGGGATTTGAATCCAGATAGTCTGGCTCAGGAGCAAGGGGACGTGAGTGGGGACATTTCAGGCAGGGGAGACAGCCACAGGGATGAAGCAGGTGGAAGGCTGGGAACTCAGAGCAGCTCAGGATTGTGGGATTGTAAAGTGGAGGAGTGGAGAGGTCCAGACGGTGGGTCTGGAGAGGCCCACAGGGGCCAGGAGGTGAACAGCTCAGGAAATGGCGTACACGTGTGCGCAGGAGCCTGTGTGTGACAGATCTTGTTCCTTTCCCAGCTCACTAGGACAGGAAGCCAATCTTCTCTTTCAGCACCCTGCCTGCCACCTCTACCTCCTGCCCCTGGCACAGAACACCATGCAGATCCCAGCTCTGGCATTCGCTAGCTGCGTGAAAGTCCCTCATTCTTTCTATGCCTCCGGTTGATCCTCTATAAAATGGGAAGGATAGTATTAATACCTACCTCCTTCTGTTATTTATCAAGAGTTAATGTAAGGCGTGCTTGGCTGGCTCGGTGGGTTAAGTGATGGACTCTTGTTTCAGCTCAGGTTATGATCTCAGAGTGGTGAGATCGAGCCCCAAGTCAGGCTCCGTGTCCAGTGTGGAGTCTATCTGAGATTCTCTCCCTCTGCCCCTCTGCCTACTCTCTCTCTCTCTAAAAGAGTTAATGTTAGTAAAGTTAGGAGCACAGCTCTTCTTGATGCATATTATTTCATATATTATTTTATGTATTTTTATATTCTTTTATGAATTGTATATCTGCATGCTGTATTTTTATTTGAAACTATTATATATTATATGTAATAGATAAAGTTATATAAATATAATTATATATTAGTTAAATAATAATTTTAAAATAATTTTAAAATAATAATATAATTACAATTATCCTACATAGCTGTTCTAACACTCCAGGAGACTGACTTTGCAGGGAATCAGAGAAGAAGAAAGGTGAAGGGGAAAAGAGGCAAAATATTCCTGGTCTCATTATGTGAAATGTCCAGAACAGGCAAATCTCTAGAGACAAAGTAGATTAGTGGTTGCCAGGGGGTGAGGTGGGTGGGAATGGAATGTGGGTGTGAGGATTTCTTTTGGGGGTGATGAAATTGTTCTGGAATTATATAAGGGGGATGGTTGCACAGCTCTGTGAATATACTTAAAACCACTGAATTGGGTACATTTTATGGATGTGAATTCTATCTCAAATTTTCAAAGCTTAAAAAGAAAAACCCACTCTGAGTCAATAAGATTGGTCAATCTGAGAAGTCGGTACCTTTGGTTTTTTTTTTTTTTTCCATTAAGCCCCAGGAAACTAGGCACAGAGCAGGTGCAGGCAAAGAAAGAGTTTTTGCTGGATTTGTTCTAATTTATTTGCTTGCCACATAGGGGCACCTAACTCATTTCCTGTGTCATTATTTCGAAAGACATAAAAAAAAGTGTGACGTTTTCATTAAGACCCACCATGTCAATGGCATAAAATTAAATTGCAAGACAAAGTGCAAACCTGGACTAGCAAATAATGGAGAATCTTGCAAATATGTGTATCACATGCATGAGTTCAACTTGGGTGAAAACATCAACTTTTTTTTTTCTTCTAAGTCCTCAGGCAACACAACCTATTCAAGTGGTCCTGGAAGATCTAATTATATCCCCAAATGGCCCAAACCACTTAATTTTCCCTCCCGGCTTTTAGAGTTTCCAAGAAAATCGTTCAGTGATTATTTTACGGAGTGATAAAAGCAGCCTTGTACCTTTGTAATACGGAATGGATGAATCAGGGCTTGAGGAATTGTAAGGTTTAAGTAGATGCTCAACCTTGTTAATTATGGGGGAGGCCACTTTATTTTATTAAAGATAGTCTAAACATGTCTGCCTTAGAGAATCTCCCTGTGACAAGCCTGCTTACTGCCAAGAGAGTTCTACCAGGAAACAATCTAGACAAAAAAACAAACTAAATATGCATGAAGCCATGACTGCTGGCAAAAGTAATTTATATAAAGGCAAAAGGGAGGAGATACAACTATCTAGTGGCTAGAGGCAAGGATGCTACATGCCACAGACCTAACTTTATTAGGGCTCAAAGAGCAAGCCAGACTAAAGAATTTGGCTGTGTATAGCACAAGGGTTGAGGATGCAAGTTCTAGAACGAGGCTGCTTGGTTTTGATTTATTGACTCTATTCTTGGTGCTCCTGGCTTCCTTAAGACATTATTCTATTACTCTCATAGTATTTTCTATAGTCTTTACTGTTATGCCTTGACTCCCTCTAGATTATAAATTTTATAAATAAGGCAAGGACCCATATCTGGCTTGACATACAGGAGGTTCTCAATAAATATTTGTAGAATTGACTAGAACCCTCAGCTTTGTGTTCTTGGGCAACTTGCCTCTCTAAGCCTCAGGCTCCCCCTCCCTTATTTGTTAGCTGAGGATAGTGATAATGTCCACTTAAAGGGGTTGTTGAGAGGAACCTACATAAAAGTGCAGTGCCTGGCACCTAGCAAAAGATCAAAAAATGATACCTGTCATAATTCTCCTCCTCCCTCCTCCTTCTCTTCCTCCTTCTCCCCCTTTCCTCTTCTCCCTCTTCCTCCCCCTCCTCCTCCTTCTTCTGGAGAATTCTGGATAAGAAGCATGAAGATACTGAACCAGGCAACTCAGTATGCTGTCTCCTTTCTTTAAAATGGACATTTCATTTCATTTCATCTGAAATAAACCTAGCAAGAATATCAGTGCATACATTTTGGTTCAAGGGATACTTGGGTGTTTTGTATTACTCCCTATATTTTTATATGTGTGGTGGTCTTAAAACTTGGCCCCACAATCATTGACACTTTTCCTATACATAGGTGGGGTCTCTGTCCCCTGTTGCTGAATTTTTTATTGCTGGTATTTCGTCCCCCCCCCCCCACACTGGCTTTATAGAAGTATAATTGACCAATGACATTGTATACATCTCAAGCGTACAAAGGTGATGATTTGATCTACAGATACATTGTGACATGATGACCACAATCAAATTAACACATCCATCACCTCATATAGTTACCATTTGTATGTGTGTGTGTGTGTGTTGTGTGAACACTTAAGATCACCTCTCTCAGCAAATCCATATGTCTTTCTCTGTCTGCTTATTTTACTTAGCATAATGTCCTCCAATTGCATCCATGTTGTCATAGATGTTGGGATTTCCCTTTTCATGGCTAAACAATATTCCCCTGAGAGACAGAGAGAGGGAGAGAGTTTTTTTTTTTTTTTTAAGTAAAAAGAAAGTTTATTTTTATAGCACTCTTAATCCATTCTTTAGGTACATTTTCTTCTTCTCTTCTTCTTCTACTTTTTTTTTAAGATTTTATTTATTTATTTGACACAGAGGGAGAGCGAGCACAAGCAGGGGGAGTGGTAGGCAGAGGGAGAAGAAAGCTCTCCACAGAGCAGGGAATATGATGTGGGTCTTGATCCCAGGACCCCAGGATCATGACCTGAGCCAAAGGCAGTTGCCCAACCAACTGAGCCACCCAGGTGACCTCTCTACTCTTTTTTAACAAGAAAATTTGTTAATCCGACATTTATCCACTGTTGAATATTGGCAAGTGTTTGGCTGACACAGAGAAAGTCTATAGTTGGACATTTGCAATTTCCTGGTTTGCATTTTAAGTGTTTCCCATGAACATCTACTTATATTTGCTATAAATCCTTTCTTATTTTTTAATTATTATTTTTAAATTAATATATAATACATTATTTGTTTTGGGGGTACAGGACTATGAGTCATCTATCTTACAAAACACCCACCGCCTACCACAACACATACCTTCCCCAAGCCCATCACCCAGCCACCCTATCCTCCCACCCGTCTCCCCTCCAGCAACCCTCAGTTTGTTTCCTAAGATTAAGAGTCTCTTGTGGTTTGTCTCCCTCTCTCGTTTTATGTTTTTTCATTTTTTCCCTCTCTTCCCCTATGATCCTCTGCCTTGTTTCTTAAATTCTGCATATCAGAGAGATCATATGATAATTGTCTTTCTCTGATTGGCTTATTTCATTTAGCATAATACCCTCTAGTTCCATCCACGTCATTGCAAATTGCAAGATTTCATTTTTGATAGCTGCATAATATTCCACTGTGTGTGTGCATATACATACATACATACATACATATACACATACACACACCACATCTTCTTTATCCATTCATCTGTCAATGGATATTTGGAGTCTTTACATAGTTTGCCTATTGTGGACATGCTGCTATAAACATGGGGGTGCAGGTGCCCCTTTGGATCACTACATTTGTATCTTTGGGGTAAATACCCAGTAGTGCAATTGCTGGGTCATGGGAGAGAGAGATTTTTCTTTATGCATTCTTTTATCAACAGACACTTAGGCAGTTTCCATTCTTTGGCTATTGTGAATAAATCTGCAATAAACATAGGTGTATAGATATCTCTTTGAGAAACTGATTTTGCTTCCTTTGGATATATACCCAGAAGTGGAAGTGCTATCTCATGGGAGTAGTTCTTTTTTTTTTTTAAGATTATATTTATTTATTTGACACACACACACAGAGAGAGAGAGAGAGTATACAAGTAGACAAAGTGGAAGGCGGAGGGAGAGGGATAAGCAGGCTCTTCGCTGAGCTAGGAGCCCTATGTAGGGCTTGATCCCAGGACCCTGGGTTCATGACCTGAGCCAAAGGCAGCCACTTTAACCGACTGAGCCACCCAGGCACCCCGCACGAAGGTAGTTCTATTTTTAATTTTTTGAGGAACCTCCATACTGTTTTCTTTAGTGACTGCACCAGTTGATATTTCCTCTAATATCAATATTAGATATTATGGAGAGTTCCCTTTTCTCCACATTCTTATCAACTCTTGTTATTTCTTGTCTGTTTTGCTAATAGCCACACTGATAGGTGTGATTTTTATTTCCCTGATGTGTGATGTTGAGCCTCTTTTCATGTACCTGTTGGCTATCTGCATGTCTTCTTTGGGGAAATATCTATTCAGGTTCATTGCCTTCCTTTGAATCCGATTAATTTTGGCTGTTGATTTGAATGGGTTCTTTATGTATTTTGGATATTTCTATCTTAAATATTATCTCTCATTCCATAAGTTGCCCCTTTGTTCTATTGCTTGTTTCCTTTGCTGGGCAGAAGCTTTTCAATTTGACATGGGTCCAAGTCTCTATTTTTACTTTTGTTACTTCTGCTTTTGGTGTCATATCCAAATGTCAGAGAGTTTTCTTCTAGGTTTTCTTCTGGGAGTTTTGTGTTTTCAGTCTTATATTTAAAAGCCTTTAACTCATTTTGAGTTGATTTTTGCAAGTGGTATATAGGTCCCATTTCATTCTTTTTCATGTGGCTGTCCAGCTTTCCCAATAGGATTTAGTGAAGAGACTGTCCTTTTTCTATTGTGTATTCTTGGTGCCCTTGTCACAGATTAGTTAGCCATATACGTATAGGTTTATTTTTGGAGTCTATCTTCTGTTCTATTGGTCTATATGTCTGTTTTTAGTGCCAATACCAAACTGTTTTGATTACCATAGCTTCATAATATGCTTTACAGTCAGGAAGTGTGATGCCTCCAACTCTGTTCTTTCTCCAGATTGCTTTGGCTCTTTGAGATCTTTTTGAAGTTCCATACAAGTTTTAGGATTCTTGCTGGATCTTGCAAGCTCACTTGTACCCCCATAGGGTGTTTAAGGAATGACACTGTGAATTCTGAGGCCAGACGAAGAAAGGTGATTTCTGTCTTCACTGTGCTTGCTGGGACACTCACTTTTGGAGTCCCGAGCCACCATGTGAGAATTTTGACCACCCTAAAGCAACTGGACAGTGAGGAAACCAGTTGTGTGGAGAGGCCATATATAGGATTTCTAGTCTTTGAGTCTCTCTGGGTACCTGGCATGTGGGTGAACAAGACTTCTGATGAGTCCCACCCCTTGGTATCAAGTCATGCCCGGCCTTCAAGTTTTCCCAGTGGAGTGACCAAAGGAGCAGAGATAGTTCTCCCCATGGTGTCTTTCCAATATTTCTGAACCAGTGATTCCATGGGCATAAAATCAGGATTGTTTTAAGCTGTTAGATGGGGCAGTCATTTATAACAGTATGTTTGAAATATTTCATCTTTTCCCCCAATTTGTATTTATTTTTAAAATTGAGATATAATTAACAAAAGTGTTATATTAGTTTTAGGTATGCAATGTAAGGATTCAATATTTGTGTATACGTAAAATGATCACCACAACGACCCTAGTTAACGTCCATACCCATATATCCTCAGAAAAGTTTTTTTCTTGTAAGGAGAACTTTTAAGATCTACTCTCTTGGCAAGTCTCAAATATGCAACACAGTATTACAACTATAGTCACCATGTTGTACATTACATTCCCATGAGTTATATATTTTATAACCGGAAATTTTTACCTTTAGATCCTCTTCTTGCATTTCACCTATCCCTGACCTCCTGCCCCTCACAACCACTCATCATTCTCTGTATCTATAAGCTCAGATTTTTAAATCATTTCCTAATTTTAAAGAAAGATCACTAAAAGGGCCAGTCATGCTCTCAGACCCCATAATTTAGATTTAGGCAAGAGCTAGGATGTGCCTCAAGATGGGTAGCCATGCCATGATGTCTTTTGAAGGACCCTAAGACCATAACCCCATTCTAGTGTCTATGATCCCATGGATCAAGATTTGTTTGAAGTTTTTTATTTCCAAGGGTCCACTATTAAAAAAGCAAATAATCCTCCAAAAGGCATGGAGGTGGGGGATAAGAAACAGAGGACATTCAATCTGGGGCATCATACTCATAAAAGTTTTCAATTTTAGACTTCCAGACTTATAATCTAGTGAGCTTCTTGATGTACAGTGTACAGTGATGTGACAAAAAGAAGATATTCATCACACAACCTTGAAGTTCTGGCTCATCCCCATGCCCACTACCTGTACTGTACTATGAATTATTTTTTTTACATAAACCTGGAAATCACCTCATTATTAGCAGAAATGTATTGTAGAGCATAGCTATCTGCAGTGGAAAGTTTAAATTAGAATTAAGTGATAGATGGTCATCAGCCAAACCTTTAATTGGCACAGCAGTCTCTGGTCTTGATCAAAAATCCTGTGATATTAATTAATGGCGAAGCTTCTGAAATTCTGCCTCAATCCAAAAGTACCTTCATCAATAACTCTTTGTGAACAGATAGAAAGAAATTAGTGCAAATGCTGTATTTTAAAGTGTAATTTTGTGCAGTGTAAACACTGAAGATAAATCACAATCTGAGAAACCCATTCGGTTGTTAAAATACATATTTTAACATACATGTGGAGAATCTAGTCCCCAGAAATGGTTCCTGTCAGTTTGGCTCTCTGTGAAGCCCCTGGGTGATACTAAAAACTATCATTTGGGGAGAAGTGGGGATAAAATTTAATGATGGAATTTTATGCAGGAGTTATCTTTGATATCCTTTCTAACCTTTTGAGGTCTGGTGACTGTTTGACCCAATAAAGCATCCTGTGGGAGACACGTGGGGTCCAGACTGGAGACTGCGGCATCTATTCTGTGGAATATACTGTAGGGCCCACGGACCGCCCTGAGGGGCCTCACCTTTTGCTCCTACTACCCCTGCTGCTCCCTTATGTCCTGGGAGGGGGAACAATTACTTCCTGGGAACAGCTCCACCTCTCAGTGAGAAAGAGCTCTCCTAAACCCGTGGGGTGGCTTGACCATCTCCCACCACCCGCACCTCTCCCTAGCCACCAACTGGCCCAGGTTCCCCCAATATGACTGGATAGGTTCTAACCTCTTCTGTATCCCCTCCTTCCCCTCTCATCTGCCTGCTCATTCACACTTCTCTCATGTCTTCCCTGCATCTTTTTCCCCGCATCCCATCTTTCTTCTGGTCCGTGTTCTTACCTTTTCTCTGCCAGACTTCTGCTATCCCTCTACTTCTTGGGCTTCCCACAGTGCCCTCCTCATCACCCTCTTTTTTTTTTTTTTTTTTTTTTGCTTTTGATTTGATCCTTCACTCTTTAGTGGCTTCTTTTTTTTTTAAGTTATTATCTATCTATCTATCTATTTGAGGTGGGGAGGGGCGGAGGGAGAGAGAGAGAATCTCAAGCCGACTCTGCACTGAGTGTGGAGCTGCTGTGGATCTCCCTCCCACGACCCTGAGAATCATGGCCTGAGCCCAAACCAAGAGCCCGAAGTTATCCCACTGAGCCAGCCATGTGCCCCTGGTTGCTTCTTTTTTAAATCTTTCTCATTTTCTTCTGCTTTCTCTTTTCCTCTCTTTCTTGATCACCAGTCCTTTATTTCTCTCTTCTTCCTTTTTGGTCTGCAAACTTTATCTGCCATTTTTAATCAGAGGTTGGAAACTGGTGGCAGATGAGCCAAATTCGGCCCATGGTTGGGTTTTGCTTAGCCTACAAGGTAGTTTTTTCCTTATATAGTTTTTGCTAACATCAAATAATGATGAGATTTCCTTTTTTAAAAAATCTGAATTTCAAGCTTTACTTGTAAAACAGTATCTGGTAAACCTGATACCCATTTCTACAAGACAATCATCAGTGGGAGCTGAGTTGCACTGCCTTTGACAAAGCCCAGAAACCTCCTCCCCCCACATATGCTATCTGGTTGGCCTGGACAGGTGTGAGCTCCCTTCCCCCATCTCTTTTCTTTGTTCTTCTCATGGCTTTTCATGGGAGGCAGTGAACCCACTGGTTAAGCTCCCAACCTTTGGGGTCATTCAGATCTGGGGCCAAATTTCAGTTTATCAAGCTGTGTGACCTCATGTAATTCTCTCAAGTTCTCTGAAGCTCATCTTTTTCATCTGTAGAATATGGGCCTGTCAATGCCCATCTCATGGGTTTATCAGTGGGGGATAAATTAGGTAATCCTTATAAAGCACAGTGTCCAGCAAAGGGTAGGCCCTCAATTAATGGTATTTACTGTCTTTCTGCTCTTATTTACATCTTTTTCACTGCCTTTCAATCTCCCTTCTTCATTTTTCCTTATATCATTCTTTCTTTTTCTCTCTTGCTTCTAAGTCCATTAGTGTGTGTATGTATGTGTCTAGACCCTATTATTCTCTTTATTTTTTGCTCTTATTTCTTCTTATTCTTCTTTCTTCCCCTTCTCTTGATTTTTGAGCTTATTTAAGTATTGACTCTTCCTCCAGGCTTTCTTTCTTTCTTACCTTCCCCCTGGTTCCCGAACTTTCTCCCCCACATGCACATACCAATTCCTCATAGGTTTAAAAATATGAAGTTCCAGGGGTACCTGGTTAAGTGTCTGCCTTTGGTTCAGGTCATGATCCTGGGCTGCTGGGACCAAGTCTTGAGGTGGGTTCCCTGCTCAGCAGGGAAACTGCTTCTCTCCCTGCCTCTGCCTGCTGTTCCCCCTGCTTGTGCTCTCTCTCTCTCTCTCTCAAATAAATAGTGCCCCTAAATACAAGCTTTCAATTAGTAATAGTGAAGGGTAATTGCTACATAATGAAGGTGGGAACTTTTGGACTTTGACTTCAACCAAGAGAGGCTTCAGCTATATATTGAGTGGTTGCTGAGACTCCAAATGGCAGGAGACATTTCATGCGTCAGGTTGAAACTGACCCAAAGGAAGAGTAGTTATTTGGTACCTCTAACTGGTACCTTACAAAGATGTTTAATTCTTGCAAAAGAATTTCTGCAGAACCCTTCAAATTTCCTTCTAAGGGTGTCTTTCTGATAAGGGCTTGGAGATTGTGTTTTAAAAAGATGATGCTCTGAGGCACCGAGGTAGTTCAGTCTGTTAAGTGTCTCTCTTTGTCTCAGGTTGTGGTCTTGGGGGTTGTGGGATCAAGCCCTACATAAGGGTCCCTGCTCAGTGGGGAGTCTGCTTCTCCCTCTCCCTTTGACTCTCCCCTCACTCATGCTCACTCTTTCTCACTCACTCTCTCTCCTTCAAATAAATAAATAAAATACTTTCTTAAGTTGATGGTGTGATAATGTCTATGCATTGATAACAAAATAAGCTTTAACATACCTCCCTTTCCTTCTCTTGGAAAAAAAAAAATTAAGCCATAAAGAACAGCAAAAATAGAAACAAACAATGGATTCATCCTAATTCTTTGCTGTGGACCTTGAGGTTTGATTCTGAGATCCTGAGAGTATGGTGGTGTCCCTGATGTACACAGAAAAGTAGACACAAGGAAGCAAGTGAGAGACACAAGGAAGACTCTTTGTTTAGATACACTAAACTGAAAATGATGGATTATATAAGTGGAAATACTCTCTGAGCAGCCCTGTAAAATAGGAAGGCAGTTGCCCATTTGTTAATTGAAGAAATAAATTTCAGGTAAATGAAGTCATTTGCTCAACATAAAGAGCAGTAGTTCTTTGATTTTTAGGCTGTATCCCTTTGCCTTGATAGGGCTCAGGAATCACATTTTAAATAATATGGCAGGTGGCTCTCTTACAGGTGGTGTTTGACAGAGCACACTGGAAATTTCTGATACATGCTGTGAGGGAGAGAGTTTCATGTGGAGAAGAGGATCTTGTACCAGAAGGAAGCAAAGGCAGGGAGGTCAAAGAGCTATCTGGCCAGCTCTTCACAAGCATTTGCCAAGGAGCAGTGCAGCCCAGCCAGGCCTCTTGTTGATAAGTGGGTCCAGATCCTTCCTTCCATTCCAATTCAGTCCCCTCTGCCCTGACTGGGGATAGATTATATACCCTCTTGCACTGTTATATAATAGTCTCATCTTCGATTGTTGGCTGGCATCAGGGACACGGGACAACTCAGTAGTGGGGCATGGAGGACCATTGTGTGTTTTGGGATAGGGTAATTGGGGGGCACACAGAGATGAAGGCTCGGAGTTTTACACTGAGGTTTCACAATACAACATGAGTTGAACTTTCTCCTTTGAAAGATATTGGCCCAAGACATGGGGCAAAAAGACCTATTCTAGAAAGGTACATTTCAGAGTCATGAGTGTAGATCAGGCACACCGCCTCTGTGCAAATTGAAGTGATTCAGGAAGTACGCTGTTTACTTGTCAGTATAGACAAGTGATCTTGGCTATATTCCAGCCATCTACAATGACTGAATGAACTACCTAATTGCCAACTTACCATCTCACTTGGGCCTATTGTAAACATGGTTCCAGTTACCACTTGGGAATCTTGCCTTGGGAAAGATCAAGAGAAAAGCAAAAAGATCCAGATAAAGCGAGCTGTGCTTGAACAGCATGGAACTGATAATTGCTTTGTGACTATAAAGCTAAAGGAACACTTGGCCAAAAGAGGCATAGACTGGGAGAGGACAGCTTGAAGCTGTTTAAATGTCTGGAGAGACCAATAAAGACCAACTGACTCCTTTCTTCCCTCTAATCCACAAACAAGTGTTACTCAATGAAGCCAATGGCAAATAAACCTGGGACAAGTAAAGTGGATAATGTCTTCCTGCAGTATGTCACGTCTTTGTAGAAGTCACTACTGCAAGGAGCTGTAAATGGAAATGGTGAGGCCATCCTTTCAAAGTGGATGGGGCTAATTTCATAAGCAGTTCTAGTACCATTGGCATCTTTAGCCTCAGTTAGGGAGAATTCATCTTTATGCTTCAGGTTCGAAGCCCATATAACTTGGTGGGTGGGAGTGTAGCTTCACGAAGAATTCGTGTCTCCTAAGAAGAGCCACATAAATTAACACAAACTGGGGGGTTTTCTTTGGCTGGTTTGAATCAGCTTATGAAAGGTTGGTTCCATTTGCCTCTCCCTTCTCTTGGAACATTTTTTTTTAGCTTTGCCTAATTCATGATTCACAGAATCACAGTATCCCACAATTCAGGGTTGGGAGCATGCTTTAAAAGGAACTATTTTAGCCATGTCATTTTTCAGGTGGGATTCGGAGCTGGGAAATGACTTGCTTAAGGTCACAAGCCTAGTTATGTGCACAGAAACATAGAAATGTAATCAAACTGGCTATTTGGTGAAGTACAGATGAAATACTCAGAGGCTTGTCAGAATTGACTACATCACTGGCTTTCAACACTGGCTGCAGAAGTGGTATTCAAAATATTTAATAATGGGTACAGTGCTGGGCACTGACTAATGAGAATGGAATCTGGCTAACTGCTGAAGCAGGGTTCTGGAGGACTCCTGCTGGGCCAGGCATTAACCATTTAGTTACTGACTGTAGGGAAGTCTGGGGGTTCTGGCTGAAAAAGAGGAAGTGTCCAGGACACTTGTGTCTCATGGTATTTACCAACGTCACTGAAAGCATCCTCAATATCATCCCAACTGGTATGGCTATGCCAGTGAATCCTGATTTAATTATCTGCCTTGCTGGGCCTACACACTAGAATCATCTGGGGAGACTTTAAAAATATCAGTGCCTGGGTAATGTGCAGTCAAGGGAGAGAACCACTGGGCTAGATGTCCTGACGTCTAGGTCTGGAGGCTTTGGAGACCTATTTCCTTTTAAGCTTAGCTCACAAACTTTACTCGAGAAACTAACTAGAATGTGTACCAGTGATCAAGCTAGTTGGACTTTTTCTAAGATCTCTGAACTTATTCTTGTTTTCCAAACAAACATATCCTGTCAGGGAAGACCTTGATGACACTGCCTGGGCCCCACTTTTTGTGCAAACTGTCTTTGCAATAAACTGAGGTCATCACATTTTGTCCAAAGGGAAGGTAAGACAAAAACTCCATAGAAGGCCATGTTCAACTGTGCAAGCCCAGATGGATACCTTTGTGTGTCTACCTGTAATTCCCTCTATTCTGTGAGCTTATATCTCTGTAAATGATGAGCCTAGAAGCTAATCCTTTTCAGTGGGAGTCAGAGAGGTATTCTGGGTCCTGAGATGGGAGGTTCAATCAGTTGGCACAAGACCATTGAAAAAGTCCAATGGACAAGCAGACTGCATCCCTTATCAGAGGGCAGTATGAAATGGAGTTGTGGTGGAAATGGGAGTTAGAGGATCTGGGGGGTGGGGGTGCATAAGAAGTGTGAGGAGACAAACTATAACCCAGAAAACAAAATTGGAGAGGGCAAGTCAAATGCTAAATATGGGTGAGAATGGGAAAATCAGACACAGGAAGAGATGTGGGGAGAAAAATACACTTCTAGATGATCATAACAACCATCACTTTTGTTTTCCAACATTTTGTTATCAGTATTTTAAAACATACAGAAAAGTTGAAAGAATATCGTAGTGAACACCCAGAAACCAAATACCTAGATTCTACAGTTTATGTTTTATTGTACTTGGCATTACCATGCACTTCACCTCCCCTTCCCTCTATGCACGTTCATCATCTTATCATTTTGATACATGGCAAAGTGAATGGCAGACGATAAACTTTTCCCTGAATACTTTATCATGCCTATCATGAGCTAGAGTTCAGAATTTGTTTATGGCACGTTTTTCTTTTGAGGCTGAAGTCACATAAAATGAGATGCACAAATCTTGATTGAAACAGTGAGTTATGCAAAATTAATAAACATATGTAATCCAAACCCTTCCCAGATACACACCACCACCATCACCTCAGAAAATTCCTCGTGTCCCTTTACAGTCAGTCCCTACCCTAACCCCTGCCTCAGGCAACCACTGTTCTGTTTTTTTTTTCTTACCATAGATTAATCTTGCCTGTTCTAGAAATTTCTATAAATGGAACCATACAGTTCATACTTGTTTATATAAAGATTCTTTCATTCAGCATAATATTTTTAAGATTCATCCACATCGTTGTATTAGTAATTCATTCCATTCTATTACTGAGTAGATACATTCCATTGTATGATTATACCACGGGTTTTTTTTAACCCATTCACTTATTAATGGACACATGAACTGTTTTCAATTTGGAGATAGTATAAATAAAGATGCTATGAGCATTCATATACAAGTTTTCATGTGGACAAATGACTTAATTTCTCTTGGGAATTTCTCATTCTCTTGGGAATACTAAGGAATAGAATTTTTAAGTATTAGGGTTGCTGTATATTTTGTTTTATAAATAACTGCAAGATATTTTTTCCAAAGTGGTTATACCATTTTACACTCCCAGCAAAAATCTATGCAAGTTCCAGTTGTTCCACATGCTTGCTAATATTTGGTGTTGTCATTCTGTTTAATTTTAGCCATCCTTTTGAATGTGTGGTGGTATTTCATTATGAATTTATTTTGCAATTCCCTAATGACTAATGATGTTGAGTACATACATATTCATGAATTTATTGGCCACTCATGTATCTTATTTTGTGAAAATTCTGCTGAGATATTTTGTCCATTTTAATTAGATTATTTGTTTCTATATATCCTGAATACCAGTCCTTTATTAGATATATGCCTTGTGAGCACTTTCTCCTATTATGTGATCAATGTACTTATTTTCTTAATGGCGTCTTTTGATAAAGAGACGTGGTCTAATTAATCAATATTTTTATTATATGATTATTCTTTTTTGTGTCCTATCTTTTTGTTGTTGTTGTTGTTGTTCAGAGTGTTCTTGTAGATAATTAGCTCACTTTAGGGGACTGGTTGAAACAGGGTCTCCTACTTCTTCGCCATCTTGCCCCTCCCCTGTGTCCTATCTAAGAAACCTTCATTTACCCCCAGATGATAGAGATATGCTCTGTTGTTTTCTTCTAAAAGATTTATGGCTTAAGCTTTAAATTAGGTATATGATCCTGCTTAAATTAATTTTTATGTATGATTTGAGATAGGGATGAAGGTCATTTTTTTTCTTATTTAGATAATCCAGTTTTATAGCATCATTTATTGAAAAGACTATTTTCCCTATTGGATTGTGTTGGCACTTTTGTCAAAAATCAAGTGACCAGGGGCGCTTGGGTGGCTCAGTCATTGGGCATCAGCCTTTGGCTCGGGTTATGATCCCAGGGTCCTGGGATCAGGCTCCCGCATTGGGCTCCCTGCTTCGTGGGGAGACTGACCTCCCTGTCCCACTCCCCCTGCTTGTGTTCCCTCTCTTGCTGTGTCTCTCTCTGTCAAAAAAAAAAATAGATAAAACCTTTTTTAAAATCTTAAAAAAAACATATAAGTGTGGGTCTATTTCTGGGTTTTATAATTTTCTTCCATTGCTCTATGTGTCAATCCTTATGTCAATACCATACGGTCTAGATTATGGTGGTTTTACTGTAAGCACTGAAGTCAAGTAATGCACGTTTTCTGACTTCATTTTTTCAAGCTTGCTTTAGATAACTATATTCTTTGTGTTTTGAAATAAATTTTAGAATTAGCTTGTACATTTCTACCAAATGCCAGAGAAGAAGAATATTTTTGCAATTCCATTCTAAATTAAAATCTATCCATTGACATTTTAGTTGTTATCTTTTCCTTGTGTTACACTTTTAGTGGGTGTTCAAAGGATTACAATATATATCCTTCACTTTTCTTCATCTACTTATAGTTCATCTCTTACCTTCTCACATAAAATATAGACCTCTCTCAGCTGTTTAAGTCAATTTTTATCCCTTCCTATCTGTGTGCTATAGCTCTCAGAGACATTATATCTATGTACAATTTATTTTTTAAAATTTTTAGGGAGATAGAGAGTGCAGATGTGTGAGTTGGGGGGGCAGAGGGAGAAGGAGAGGGAGAGAGATTCCTAAGGAGGCTTTATACACAGGGAAGAGCCCTGTGCGGGGGCCCGATAGCACAATCCTGAGATCATGACCTGAGCCAAAATCAAGAGTCAGAGCCTTAAATGACTGAGCCACTCAGGTGCCCCATATCTCTGTACATTTTAAATCCAATGTGATAATGTTATAATCTTTGCTTTAAAAGGTTATATGTATCTTAAAGAAATTCAGAAAAAAATATTTTTTTTCTATTTACTGGATATGTAACCATGTTAGATACTTTCTGTTCCTGAAGATTCCAGCTTTCATCTGGCATCATTTTCTTTCAGCCTGAATAACTCCTTTTCTCATGTTTTGTTGTACAGATTTACTGGACACAAAGTCTCCTACTTTTTTTCTATGTAAAGCCATTTTCATTTCAATTTCATTCCTGATGGATTTCTCTGATACAGAATTCTAGATTAAGAGGTGTTTTGTTGTTTGTTTTTTACTTTTTAGAATTTTAAAGATATTACTCCACTGTTTTCTGCATTTCCTTTTTTTTCCTACTAATTCCAACATTTAGGCCATTTCTGGATTATTCGAATCATTGTTTCCCTGCATAATGTCTCATTACTTTTTTGGTTTTCATCAGTTTGACTGTGATTTGCCTAAGTGTGGCTTTCTTTGTATTTATCCTGCTTGGGATTCACTGAGATTCCTGACTCTATAAATGCGTATTTTCCACCAAATTTGGAATATTTTCAGGCATTATTTATTCAGAAAGTTTTTCTTCTACTTCAGTCACTTCCTCTCTCCTTTCCTTTTGGAACTTCAGTTGCACATGAATTAAGACTTTTGATATTGCCCCACAGTTCCTTGAGGATACATATTAGTCTTAGGGTTTTTTCCCCTATTTTTTCTTTTTTCTTCAGATTGGATCAGTTCTATGGATTTGCCTGCAAGTCCATTCCCTCATTTTGTCATCAACATTCTGCTATTAAGTCCATTTGGTATTTTTTAAAATTTCAGATATTACATTTTTCAGTGTGAAAATTTTCATTTGTTTCATTTGTGTGTGTGTGTGAGAGAGAGAGAGAGAGAGAGAGAACAAACTCATATGAGTTGGGGGAGAGGGGCAAAGTGGGAGACAGAATCCTAAGCAGGCTCCATGTCCAGCATGGAGCCTGACACAGGGCTTGATTTCATGACCCCGAGATGATGACCCTAGCGGAAATGAAAAGTCAGACCCTAGGAATGCGTGGGCAGCTCAGTCAGTTAAATGTCTGCTCTCAGCTCAGGTCATGATCCCAGGGTCCTGAGATATTGAGCCCCACATTGAGCTCCTTGCTTAGCCAGAAGCCTGCTTTTCCCTCTCCCTCTGCACCTCCCCCAGCTTGTGTGCTCTCTCTCTCTGTCAAATAAATAAATAAAATCTTAAAAGAGAGAGAGAGAGAGAGAGACGCTCAACTGACTGAGCCACCCAGGTTCTCCTCAACTGTTTCCTTTCTATAGTTTCTATTTCTGGGCAAAGTTTCCCAATATTCACATTCATTTTAGGTATCTTCCTTCATTGAGCACATTTACCTACAACATTAGTAAGCAATATAATTATAATAGCTGCTTAGAAAATCCTTGCCTGCTAATTCCAACATGAATCATGTCAGAGTTGCTCTTCATTAAATGTTTGTTCTCTACAGACTGGGACATTGTTCCCTGATACTTTCCCTATCACATAAGTTTTGGACTGTAACATGGACTTCATGAAGATTACATTGTGGGAACTCTGGGTAGTATTGTATTTCCCTGGGGAGTGTTGATATTTTTGTTTTAGGCAGCTAAATCTGTTGGACTTAAACTGCCATCTCTGATTCCTGGGTGACAGCTTGATCTCAGATCATTTGTTTTATCCTTAGCTGAACTTCCTGGTGTCCACTCTGCACCTCCAAAGTTCAATGGTCAACAAAGATTTGGGAAGAATTTATAGACAGAATTCAAACCTTCTCCTCTCTGTTGATTTCCTTTCTGAGAATTTTCCTTCACTCTCTAGCAGCTATGGTTGCCCCAAATCCTATCCTATGGTTACTCAATCCAGAAAAATTGTCAGTTTGCTATCAGAGCATTAGCTGCCTCCACATGGCAAGGACAAGGGCCTGTCCTTGGCCAAGATACTGTGAAAAAAAGGAAACTTGTCATATGCCATTCTGTTTGACTAAGTGTTGACTCCCCTCCAGAATCTGCCTGCTTTCTGTTGCTTTTCAGTCTCTTAAAGGAGTTGTTTTTCAAATTTTGTCCAGAGTTTACATTTTTTATCTTCAGGAGGGTTGGTCTGGCAGGTGCTATATTGGCCATTATCAGAAATAAAACTCAATAGCTTCTTTTGAAAACATTTTAAGTTATAGAAATAACACATAGCTATATTCTTTATTTTCCTTATTAATATTTCAAGTCACATAAATGAGTTAAGGTGTCTCTTGGCCAACATCATCTCACTCCTCTGCCCCACAATAATCATATGATATATAACTTACTGCATAAGTCACTATTATCAGTTTGAAACACATCATTCCAGATCATTCTCTTTGAAATAAAATACATGTACATATATACTAATACAAAATTTGGGAGGGCTTTAGTTATGTAATGAGATAGGTGGTATAATATGGGGATTAAAATGGTATGTTCTAGAGTCAAATTACCTTAATTCAAATCCCCATCTTAGCACTTACTGTCTATGTGTCCTTAGAGAATTTTCTTAAACATTCTGTGCCTCAGTTTTATCATCTATAAAATGGGGATGATATTACCTACCTCATAGGTAGGGTTGAAATGATGGTAATAATTATATGTATAAAAAACTTGGGACAATGTCTAGCACATATTAAGCCCTCAATAAATGCTAGCCATCATTATTATTCTACAAGTCACTTTTCCCCTTTATTAAGGTCCTGAATATATCTATAAATTTGTATAATTTTATCCTGCTGCATAAAATAACTGTGGCATCATCTAGATATTTTTTGCCCATTACCCTACCGATGGACATTTTCCCACCTTCTCCCTCTTTGACAAAGTACACCACAAAGAATATCCCGTTAGTTGCCTCTTTATGACCATAGAGGACCACTCCTCTAGGAATAAATACCTAAAAGTGAAATTGCTGGACCAAAAATATCTGTACAGTTCAGTTTTGAACATAATATGGAATAAAGCAGATGGGTAAATGAGTATACTCTAATTATCTCAACACTGATATCCTTGAGAAAGTATTTCCAGTGAGGGAGAAAGGGGATAGAGATGCAGGGTAAAAAGAGGCCAGTAAAATCCCACATCATCCTGAGTATGAATTGGAATGGTCAGCATAACCTGATAGGGCATTTTACTTAAACCAAAGACACAATAATGACTCCAGTAGCAAGAAACAATTTTAGTGCTCAGAGAGTGATCGTGAGATAGCATTTTTGTGTGAGAAATTGGGCTCCTTGGAGAAACAGCTATCAACGACCTTTCAGTGGCCTGCAAGGCCCAGCATGCTATGGTCTCAACATAGTCATTAGCCCGCATAGTACTTTCCCCACCCCTCACTCTGCTCATGTCACACTGATCGTTCCATTTAATATGGCATGTCACTCCTTGACCTGAGCACTCCTGGTTTCCCTTACACCTTTACTGTATTTTTCCATATGTGTATGTTTTCCAAATATATATAGTATGTGAGTGTGTGCTCATGCTGATACAATATATAATTTGCTATATAAGTCAAATACTGACAAAATAATTCTGTGTTAATGAACTATCCCAAATCTCAAAGGCTTCAAAAAACAAGTATTTCTTCCCCATTACCATTACCAAATATTTCTTCTCCAATATCTCTGGGTGGCCTGCGGCTTGGCTCCAAATTACAATTCAGGTCTGGTTCCCCTCCATTTGCCTCTCATCTTCTTTGGATCAGGAGGTGACCGGGCCATATCCTTCTCAAGCCTGAGGCAGGAGCACAAGAAAGTGAGGCCAACAGTACAGGAACATTTCAACTCTGTTCACATCACCACCAACATGCCAATGGCTAATGCAAGTCTTGTGCTCAAAATAAACATTAATGGGCTAATAATATACTCTGTCCCTAGTAGGAGAAATAACAGAGTCACTTGGCAGAGAGTACAGGTGTGGGGGATGGTGCAAATTAGAAGAGAAACATTTACTTTAACACACTAATGGTGTTTATTGTTTATCTTCAGCATTCCATCAATTGGAATAAGCTCTACAAAGGCACGTTTTTTTTCATTGATGTATTCCAAGTGCCTAGAACATTACCTGGCACCTAATAAGTGTTCAGTAAACACTTCCTGAATTAATATGTGAATGAATTATCCCTGTTGGAATGAATGGCTCCTGCTTCCTTGCTTCCAGAGCGCCTGGTTTAGACCTCTCAGGTGATACTCAGTGCCTCTGTCTAGTATGTGGCTTCTTCAGAGGACACTGTGGGACTCTGTATCTACTAGTACATCCATGCTCCCAGTGGCAAGGGGCAAAGGGCAGAGACCTCAAGCTTCAACCTCCAACTCTGAACTGTGAGAAGGCACTGTAGCTGAGAGAAGGCCTGCTGCTCCCCCAGCGTATGCTATATTCTTGCAATGACAAGTGAAAAGCAAAGGATGCTTACAAGTCAAAAAGAAGAACTATTATAATGATGTAGAATCAAAGGAATGAGAAATTCAGATTTCTCTCCCTGAGCAAAAATGATTTGTGCCTTCTCATTCCTTCCAGATCCTGTATGGCACTGACAAAAGTCTGGAAAATCTCCTCTAAGATGTTATTGAATGATGATGGCATAGTATTTTGCCCTCTTTGCAAATGAACAGGACAGGGCTTTAACCCTAAGGATCTAAAAGGTGGGAAAGAAGCTAGATGGGACAAATGACTTCTCTAGTGCTCCTTGAATCATCAAATAGGGGGCCTGGCCAATAATAATAATAATAATAATAATAATAATAATAATTTTACACACACACACACACACGTATGCACACACTTACGCACAGATCACAGAGCCCCAACTGTAGAAATTCTGATTTAATTGATCTGGGAATTGAGATTTTAAAAAGAGAAGCTCCCCCAAGTAATTGTAACATGTGACAAAGCTTCAGAACCACTGCTCAGGGGTTGGTATGTTTGTCACAAGTTAGTGAACACCTGATGGATGGGGATATGAAGAAATTTCTCTCTACTAGATCTTTCCCAATAACATAAAAACATTTTACTACCCCCATCTTTAAACTCAAAACCCTTCTCGACTCCACTCCTGAAAAGGATTCTCCATACTCTAAGTTCCCCACTTCCTTCTTCAAACTGTCTTGTGAACCTACTTTCATCAAGTGTTGGTTTTCCCCCATGTCTCCAAAGATGCTCTTATCAAGGTCATGAGTGACATCCACATGAGTAGTCCAAGGATCAGTTCTAAGTCTTCAACCTATTGGACCCATCAGCATACATTTTCACAGCTGCTCACTCACTCCTTGAAATACTTTCTTCACTCTGCTTCTAAGATGCTACATTCACTTCTTCAGCCTCTTACCTCTATAGCCACTTCTCAGTCTCATTTGCTAATTTGTCCTCATCTTCCTGTGCTCTAAATGTTGGAGTGCCCAGGGATCAGTCCTAGTACCTCTTCTTCTATGTACATCCAGTCCTTAAAGGATCGCATTCAGGTATTAATATTTATAGTATTATATTTAAAGGGGCATTTGAGTGCTTTTTTTTTTTTTGAGAGAGAGATACTGAAAGAGAGAGTATGCACACGTGTGAGTGAAGTGCAGGAGGGGCAGAGGAAGAGAGAGACTCTTAAGCAAGTGGCATGGCAGGTGCAGAACTCCACACGGGGCTAGATCCAGAAATCATGACCTGAGCCGAAGTCAAGTGTCAGATGCCTAACGGACTGAGCCACCCGGGTGTGCCTTGCTGTCTGTTAGGTATTTTAAATATTAACATGTCCAAAACTCAGCTCCTGATCTTCCTCTACCAAACCTGCTTCTACTGCCATCTTTCCCATCTCAGTAGATGACAACTCTATTCCTTTGTTAAGATTGGAGTTTTTATCTGATCTGTCAGAAAATTATGTTGACTCCACCTCCAGAGTTTATTGAGAATCTGACCTCTTCTCAGTACTCTACCACCCTGGCCCAATTCACCAGCATATCTTATATGTGTGATTACAGTAGAACTTCTAGTTGATAATCTTTCTTCTGCTCCGGGTACCTTAAGTCTATTCTCAATGTAGCAACTAGAGTTATCCTATTAAAATGCAAGTTAGATGACACGACTCTGGTCAAAATCCCCCAACTGTTAACCATCTCCCCTAGAGTTAAAACCAGCATCCCAACTGTGACCTTCAAAGTCCTACGTGATCTGGCCCTGTTCCCTCTCTAACCCCATCTCTTTACCACTCTCTTCCTCATTCCATCCCCTCCAGCCACCCTACTCTCCATGCTGTTTGTTGACCACACCTGGCACCATCCCACCTTAGGGCCTTTGAACTTGTTCCTTCTGCTAGGAACACTTCTCTTCCAGATATCCACATGGCTCACTTCCTTGGTCCTTTCCAATATCTCCTTCTAAGTGAGGTCACCCTATTCCAGAATTGCAAAGTCCATTCCCACCTTCATCATATATACTCCCTACCTCCCTATGCTTCATCTAACATAGTCTATACTGCAAGCTAACATATTCTATATTTTGCTTATCTTTTTTTTTAAAGATTTATTTATTTGACAGATAGAGATTACAGGTAGGCAGAGTGGCAGGCAGAGAGAGAGAGAGAGAGAGGAGGAAGCAGGCTCCCAGCTAAGCAGAGAGCCCGATGCGGGGCTCGATCCCAGGACCCTGGGATCATGACCTGAGCTGAAGGCAGAGGCTTTAACCCGCTGAGCCACCCAGGTGCCCCATTTTGCTTATCTTTCTTTCCAACCCCCACAAAAATGCGTACTCTGTAAGGGCAATTTTTGTCCCTTTCATTCTCTTTGGTTAGCTGATGTTCCCCAGAGCCTGTGACAATGTTTGGCATGTAGGTGGTGCCCAATAAATACTTGTGGAAAGGATGAATGAACGAAAGTAGAGGCTAAGTTATTTAGTGATAACATTTGACTATTACGGAATGAACTAGCTCAAACCTAGGATCTCATTGCAATTTTGGATCAAGGCAGTTATCAAAACAGTTAAAGGCCTGGGTGCTAGAGTGTAACAGTCTGTATTTACAAGTTGTATGTCTTTGGACAAGCACTTAACTTTCCTGAGGTTCAGTTTCCTATAGAGACAAAGGGACCTCAAGTGTGACACATCATTGAAGTGTTCAGTTTATCTGCAAAATGGGTCAAAGCAGGCTTTGCCTGAGTCCACATATATGAGGTATTTAAAATAGTCAAACTCACAAAAGCAGAGGAGAAGGAATCAATAGGTATAATATTTCAGTAACACAAGATGAGAAAGTTCTAGAAATCTGCAGTACAACATCGTGCCTATAGTTAACAGTATTGCTACTATAGACTTAAAAATCTGTTAGACAGGTCTCATGCTATGTGTTCTTGCCCCAGTAAAGTAAAAAAAACTTAAATTAAGAAAAAGACCCAACTAAAAAACCCCCCAAATTGAAGAGCCTCCTAACTATGAAATAAACTGATTTATTAATTAAAACTGCCCCCTATCGCACACAAAACACAGACTTTGTGAGCATGAAGAAACTAAGTACTCAAGGAGGTTCAAAACCATTAGGATCTTAGGAGTTCAGTTCAATGCCAGGTTGAATGAACATCTGTCTGAACTGGAACTAGGTATGCTGACTGATTCATTGAAAGCCGAGTGCTTGAAGTTTATATGTGAAGTAGTGAACAATGCAGAAATTTTACCAATGATCTGGATTCAAATCTTAGCTTCATCATTGTATGACCTTGACTCAGTGATTACTTAGCCCTTTTAAGACTTAATTTTCTCATCCATAAAATGGGGATAAAAAAACAGCACCCTGCTCCTGAGGTTGCCATGATGAGTAAATGAGATAAATCGGGCTTAGCTCGATATGTGTGTGGCACATATTACTATTACAATTATCATTATTTCAATCACCATCACTCACTGATTTTGGTTTTCTAAATTATTATTTGTTATTATTTTTGGTTTGGGTTTTAAAGAACTTTAAAGCCTAACAAATATTAGATGCTGCGTAAATGTTTATTTAATACATGAATGAATTCGAATCTGAACCAGGTTGATCTGCTTATTAACATGTACCTAGAGCCCATCCACAGATTGTTTTCTTTTGCACTTAAGAACTACAACGAACACACCAAATGCACCCTTCGGGAGCATCAGAGGGCAGGGGAGTGATTAGGATCATATAGTTAGATTTTTTAAAAAAATATATTTTATTTATTTATTTGTCAGTGGGGGGGGTGTGGAAACTGAGCAAGCAGGGGAAGTGGCAGGCAGATCCAGAACCAGGCTCCCCAATGAGCCTGACGCAGAACCCTGGGATTATGAACTGAGCTGAAGGCAGACACTTAACCCACTGAGCCACCCAGCCATACCTTGTAGTTAGCACAACTTATCGTTAACTTTTGTATTTACGCTTCTGAAGCAGCTGAAAAATGAATGAAATCTCAAACGTTTCAGGAAAAGAGATAAGACTGAGAAAGTACAGAGAAGGATCAAATGGGTTTTGATAATTGTAATTTTTTAATTAAACTGAAATCTATATAACATCGAATACATGTTGAGAATAGGAGAGGGGTAGATGGAGCTCATTTTCACTAGGAATTCTTAGTGTCTGCTCACTGTGTTAATATACAACCAGTACGCAAATGCCAAAATTGATATAAAATTGCTTCTGAAGCTGCCTTCATTATGCCCAGCACCTAGGATATCTAGACAATGCAATGAAAAAAATCAGTGAGAACTCAGCTTGATTACACAGTTGAAACATCTGGTTGATTTATTTTTTCAGCTCTCACTAGGTTCCTTGGGTGACATGTAGACAAAGTCCAAGTTTGCATTTTTTTTCTTTTCATTTTTTAAAAAATCTGATATCATGCTTTTAGAAATATAAACATCTGAGCCTCAGTAGGTCCCGATCAATTTGTCACTGAAGAACAAGGAACACGTAGAAAGCTAGAAACATTTTGTACAAAACCAAGAACACTAAGCTTCAACTTTGAGAATGGGTCTTGATGGAAAGTCAGCTGACTCTGATTTTCACACAATCACCTTCTTATTTTTATGAGTAAGTGGACCTTGCATATGAGTCTCTTCTCATCCACTCTTCCCCCAAAGGACATTATCTCCTTTGATCCTCCAAACAACTCCTTGAGATGAATGAGGTTAAGTAAAATTCTGTTTTCATTTTAGTGATAAGAAAACAGAGGGAGAGAACCGGTTAGTGAATTTCAGGTCACATAAACGACGGATTGTGTTTAGGCTGGAACCCAAATTTCTCACTGAGGGTCTGAAACTTTCATGATACCACAGTGCTTCCTTCTGCCCTCACTGCTTTATACATTTGCCTGAAGCCATCCATCATGGTGAGCCTCATGAAAAGAAAAAGCTCTTCTGACAAAACCATCCAAAGTTATTGGAAACTTCTAAAAGCCTCCTTAAATTGAAATGTATTTGTCATCCCAAACTCCCACCACCTTCCCTTCCATCTTGTAATTCCCTCCAAAACTCATAATGCAACTTTAAAATCTATTAAGGAATTTGCTTTGGGCATTAAGGACCTTTTCTCAAATGTCTATTTTGTTTGGTTCTCCCCATTTAAAGGATAATTCCCTAAATACAGTGTTATATTCTGGGTGTAAGCCTGGGATGGAAAAAGGATATTAGAAAAACTGGTGAAATCTGAATAAAGCCCAGAGTTTTGTTAATACTAAAGTATCAAGTGTTAATCCTTCATTTTGAAAAGTGTGCTATGGTTATGTGAGATGCTAACGCAAGATGTAACTGGGTGAAAGGTATATGAGAGCCCTCCATATAGTTCTTACAACTTTTCTGTAAATATGAAATTATTCCCAAATGAAAACTGTGTTAGAATATAATTGCAAGGTACAGTAAATGAAATAAACCTTCACTTGGAGATACACACACACACACACACACACACACACACACACATACACATATATGGTTTACCATTATTATTACCATATTTTTATATTTCCCTCTACTTTATGTAATTCCCATGTGGGTAGGCAGTGGAGGAGGTGAATCAAGGAAAAAACATAGTATCCCAAAATAATTTTCAACCTCACTTTCTCCTTTGAAACACCTACCCAGCTGCCAGCAAATGTTTCTTGGTGCTGTAAGCACATGGCATCAGTCTGAAGAACAAGCTTTGTATTGACATTGTAAGTTAAAGAAGTAGAAAGCTGCCCACTGACTCAAGAAGATAAACAGTGAGTATCACATACTCTCCCACCTGCCAACAGGCCACCTGATCTTTTCCCTAAATCAAAATTCGTAAGTCATAAATTTATGGATTGAAAGCGGAGAAGATTCTCAAGGCAAACCCCATCGTTAAATAATTTTGTTAACTATGTAAACCACCTTCTTTCTTCTTACCAATGCCCTTCACACCCAGAATCTCCAGTAAAATTCCTCATTTCCAGCATGCTGCCTCTAAGTGGCACTTGTCAGTATCATGAGGTACAGGATTGTGACAGAGAAAGGGAAATATGTTAAGAAATCTAGATTGGGATTGCATTGGCACTAATCGTGCTGTAATTTTAGCAGAGCCCATGTTCTTGAGGAAATGGTGGATAATCTAAAACATGACTAGAGGAATACTAATGGTCATGCGGAACCAGGAACCACATTCTTTCTTAAACTTTCTTCACCCCACTTATCCTGTCTTTTGAGCAAAACTATGAGGATAAAGAGGAGGAGAAAAGAGGCTAAAATGATATCCTGTGTTTTTACCATAGAGACAATGTTCCTACAAAACAAGTCCCTTGAAATGTTCTCTATCTCTCTTTTTTTAAGATTTATTTATTTATTTGAGAGAGAGAGAGCACATGAAGGGTGGCAGAGGGAGAGAGAGAAAGGGAGAGAAAGAATCCTCAAGCAGACACGCCACTGAACGTGGAGCCTGATAGGGGGCTTGATCCCAGGACCTTGAGATCATGACCTGAGCCAAAATCAAGAGCCAGCTGCTCAAATAACTGAGACACACAGGTGTCCCTCTTTCTTTTTTTTTTTAAGTGAAATTGTAGGCATTTATATTTATTGTAATTACAGATATATTTGGATGTATTTCTTTTTTTTAATATTTTATTTATTTGACAGAGAGAAACCACAACTAGGCAGAGAGGCAGGCAGAGAGAGAGGAGGAAGCAGGCTCCCCACGGAGCAGAGAGCCCGACACGGGGCTCGATCCTAGGACCCTGGGATCATGACCCAAGCCGAAGGCAGAGGCTTTAACCCACTCAGCCACCCAGGCGCCCCTATTTGAATGTATTTATATCACACTTTTTTCTCCATCTTTTCTTTTTCTTAAGTTTTTATTTAAATTCCAGTTAGTTAACAGATAGTGTAATATTAGTTTTGGGTATAAAATATTCTTCCATGTGAAGTATTCTTCAATACTTCCATGTGACACCCAGTGTTTATCAAAAGTGCCCTCCTTAATCTCCATCACCTATTTCCCCCATTTTCTTACCCACCTTCCCTCTGGTAACCATCAGTTTATTCTTTAGAGTTAAGAGTCTGTTTCTTGGTTTGTCTCTCTCTCTCTCTCTCTCTCTTTCTCTCTCTCCTTCTTTTGTTTTATTTCTTAAATTACACATGGGAATGAAATCATATGGTATTTGCCTTCTCTGAGTGACTTATTTTGCTTAGCATAATAGCCTCTAACTCCATCCATGTCGTTGCAAATGGCAATATTTAATTCTTTTTTCATGGCTGAATTACATATATATATACACATATATATGTATGATATATACATATATCATATGTATGATATATACATATATATGTGTATATATATATATATATATAGTTCATTGTCCATATATATATATATATATAGAGAGAGAGAGAGAGTCCATTGACTGAGAAGATGTGGTATATCTATATATATATATAGATATACCACATCTTCTCATCATATATATATGTATATATATACCACAATTTCTCATATACATACATATATGTGTGTGTGTGTGTGTGTGTGTGTGTGTGTGTGTATACATCTTCACAGTCAATGGACTCTTGGCCTATTTCCATAATTTGGCTATTGTAGATAATGCTACTATAAATATCAGCGTGCATATATCCCTTTGAAGTAGTGGTTTGGATAAATAACAAGTAGTGCAAGTGCTGGGTTGTAGGATAGTTCTATTTTTAACTTTTTGAGGAACCTCCTTACTGTTTTCCAGAGAAGCTGCACCAGTTTGCATTCCCACCAACAGTGTAAGAATGTTCCCCTTTCTCTGCATCCTTGCCAACATTTGTTGTTCCCCATGTTGTTAATTTTAGCCATTGTGACAGGTGTGAGGTGGTATCTCATTGTAGTTTTGATTTGTATTTTCCTGATGTTGAGTGATGTTGAGCATTTTTTCATGTGTCTCTTGGCCTTCTGGATGTCTTCTTTGGAGAAATGTCTGTTCATGTCTTCTGCTCATTTCTTGACTTGGATTTTTGTTTTTTGGGGTATTGAGTTTGGTAAATTATTTATAAATCTTGGATACTAGCCCTTTATCTGATAAGACATTTGCAAATATCTTCTCCCATTCTGTAAGTTGCCTTTTGGTTTTGTTGATGGTTTCCTTTGCTATGCAAAAGCTTTTTAACTCGATGAAGTCCCAGCAGTTCATTTTTGCTTTTGCTTCCCTTGTCTCTGGAGACGTGTCTAACAAGAAGTTGCTGTGGCGAGGTCAGAGAGGTTGCTGCCTGTGTTCTCTTCCAGGATTTTGATGGATTCCTGTCTCATATTTAGGTCTCTTGTCCATTTTGAGTTTATTTTTGTGTATGGTGTAAGGAAATCATCCCATTTCATTCTTCTGCATGTGGCTGTCCAATTTTCCCAACACCATTTGTTGAAGAGACTGTCTTTTTTCCATTGGATATTCTTTCCTGCTTTGTAGAAGATTACTTGATCATGGAGTTGAGGGTCCATTTCTTGGTTCTCTATTCTGTTCCATGGATCTACGTGCTTGTTTTTGTGCCAGTACCATACTGTCTTGATGATTAGAGCTTTGTAATAAAGCTTGGAGTCCGGAATCATGACGCTACTGGCTTTGGTTTTCCTTTTGAACATTCCTTTGGCTATTCAAGTTGTACCTGGCTCAGCTGCAGGGAGGCATCTCAACCCTCCCCTCCTCAGAGAGCTTCTGTTGACCAAGGAGTGTCATGCTTAAGGTTTTACTAGTTAAAAGCCTAAGAGGGGCACCTGGGTGGCTCAGTTGGTTGTATAACTCTTGATTTTGGCTCAGTTCATGAACTCAGAGTTGTGAGACTGAGCTCCATGTCAGGCTTTTTTCTCTCTTTCTCCCTCTGCCTCTGTCCCTCCTCTTCCCCCACTCCCCCTTACAAACATGCTCTCTTTCTCTTTCTCTATCTTTAAAAATAAAAATAAAATTTTAAAATTAAAAAAGGAAAACCTTTGAGTTCGTATCTGTGTAATTCCTGATTTATTAACCAACGTGTGATTTCCTTCCAGGCATTTCCTTTTATTCCATTACCCTTCCCTCACTCAGGCAGATTCATTCAGGATCAGCACCCATTGCCTCAGAGTAGGGACATCACAAGGTAAGTAATGGGAGAAAGAAAGAAAAGAGTTAGTTGTTGGCTTTTTTAGAGTTCAAGTACCCATCAGTGAGAGCCTGGATAAATAAACTGTGATATCTTCACAGGTTAGAATATTGTACAGCCATCATAATGAATGATCTAGAGTCACACACAATGTTGATGAAGTTAGCAATACTATACTAGGTGAAGAAAATGAAGTCCTGAAAGGCGTGATACCCCTTTAATAAAATTAAAAATAACCATGACTTTAAAAATGACTTTTTGTAAGATATATAGATGCAATAAAATGATATAAAAAGAAAGCAAGAGAGTGATAAGCATGGGACTCAGAATAATGGTTACTTCAGATGGGGGGGCAGAGGGAAGAAGGGTTAGGATGGAGGTGGAACACATGGTTAGATGTAGGTTATTGTTAAGCTTCTAACTTTCTAGGTTGTGCTTTGAATGGGTCGTTTTGAGTGTCTATCATATTTATTAAAGATAAACAACTAGTTAAATCAAAGGGGGTTCACGTGTGGACCAATGATGAGGGTGTATCTTGAAACAAGGATTATGATGAATCCATTTCTTCCAAATGGGGGAGTCAGGGAGAGAGTGAGGAGCCCTGAGTGGAGGTTCTGAATCTGACACTTCACTAAGACAAGTTCTGGAAGCAGGAGGCACTGTGGGCTTCCCAACTAGTTTAGGGAACCCTAGAGGAGACTGATTTTTGTGAGTTTGGGAAGGACACAGAAGTAATTACCCACAGCCCAGAGGTATGTGGGATCAGAAGGAATGACTACAGATGGGTCTCAGGAAGCTCCAGTGAATGTCCTGAAGCTCCAAAGGGATAAAGAGGACAAGGCTGTCATCCATGGGCTCAAGGAGCGTGGAGGTTAAGAGAGAGCTGGACATGGAGGAGCTCCATGCAGGGAAGAAGGGACAATGCACCAGTGACCTACTTGGATCTACAGCCAAGGACCAAGCAGAAGGCATCACATGCGAGCAAATTTTGGTATCTCACCCACCAACCCCACACCTGCATCTCCCCAAACCCATTTGGGGCAAACTCTGGAAGCACCTCAGAACTTAGATATAGCTCCAGAGAAAGAGGAGGGACCCAAAATGACTGGGAGAAACAGAAGTGCCTAAGATTGATAGTCTACCAAGGGTTTGAAGGAAGACTTAACACAAATATTAGGTTGCATTGTGGAAGATTTGAGTGGCTCAGTGGGTTAAGCCGCTGCCTTCGGCTCAGGTCATGATCTCGGGGTCCTGGGATCGAATCCCACATCGGGCTCTCTGCTCAGCAGGGAGCCTGCTTCTCTCTCTCTCTCTGCCTGCTTCTCTGCTACTTGTGATCTCTCTCTGTCAAATAAATAAATAAAATCTTTAAAAAAAAAAAAAGAAAATTTCTTACACAACTGAGCTTGTGGCCTAGGATATGCAACACCTGCATGGATACAGTGTCCAGTCAACCTCAATAGCGACCTAGGAATATGAGATATGGCAGCAAAGCATATAGATTATCCTGATCTTTGTGCCATAATTGGCTGTGTGAACTTTGGCAAATCTCTGAGCCTCAGTTTCATTTATGTAAAATAAGAGTGGTGGCTAGAGCTTAGGTCAAACTCTGACCTTGCCAGTAGTTCAATGTATGAACTTGGAAGTATCTTTTTCCTTCTCTGGCCTCTGGTTTCTCATCCATAATGCAAGGGAAAGAGATGATGTCTACACCTACCTTTTCAGCTCCAACCATCTATAACTGAACTTTCCTATGGGCTTCTTTGGACTTCAAATGCACTAGATGCAACATATATTCTCTGGTTTCACTAACTGTTAATGTGAAGATAACTCTTATTTTCTTCTAAAACATTTAGAGCCAAATTGGGTTCATAGAGGCTCATTTATCCAAATCTATAGCCTGTCACTCAGATGGCCAGAAACAGCTGAGATGTTAATATTTAACCATGAATACCCAGCAGGATTCCTCTACAGAGCTAAATACAGTCCATTTTTGTTATTTTTCTAAATATTATTGGCTTGGCTGTCTCTGCTTGAGAACAGTTTCTAGGGTCATGAATACAATCAGACAGCCTTCCTCTCCTACAGCAACCTCTAAAGAGGGACAGTGATTCTATTTATTATTTTAGGAGTCTGTGCATTACTTTTGGACCCCTGCCTATTTTATTTATTTGCCTGTGAAACAACCTGAAGATGGTAAGGTGGGTAGAATGAGACATGGTGGGCACAGATCTCGTGAGCTAGGAATCTGGGGAGAGAGGAGCCAAGGGATTCACTGTCAGGGGGGATGGGGAAAAGGAAGAGAGGCAGTGATTATACCAAGCCATGTGTAGACACATAGCCTACCATCGTGAACACACGGACACACGGCTGGATGGGACAGTGAAGCACTGTCCTTAGGCACAGTGCCTTAAATTCAGGTAGACATGGGTCTGAGTCTCGAGTTATGAGCTGTGTGAGCTTCCTGACTTTTAAAAGATGGGATAATAGTAAAGTAATAGTGCCTGCCTCATATGGTAGTTCTAAGGCTGAAGTTAAAGTCGTGTAAGCATGCTTAGTATTATGCCCAACATGCAATAAGTACCTAATAAATAATAGTGGTCTGAGTATTTTTTAAAATATATTATTTATTTATTTGAGAGAGAGAGTGAGTGAGAGAGAGAGACAGGAGGAGGGAGAGGAGAGAAGGGCAGCAGAAGAGGAAGAAGCAGACTCCCACTGAGCAGGGAACCCAAAGCAGGGCTCGATCCCAGATTTACAGGATCATGACCTGAGCCACAGGAAGACGCTCAACTGACTGAGCTACCCAGGTGCTCTGATAGTGGCCCAGTGAATGAATCACAAGTCCACAGAATCCCAAAATGAGAAGGGACCCCTGAGATCATGTACCTCAGTCCTTTGATGATATCGGTGAAGATGCCAAGACCCAGAGAGGTAAAGGAACTTGTCTGGGGGCACACAGCTAGCTAAGGACAGTACCAGGACCACGGCCTGGTCTCCCAAAGTCAATTTCTGAGGTCTTTCACCCCACTACCCAGACTTATACAACTTGCCAGAATTGTGTTGAGGCTCACTTCGCTCTTCTGTGTCCCGTCACCCTCCTTTCCCCATCTGGGTTTAAATACAAAAGCCTGGGCAGATCTCAGTCCCTTGGAACCAGCATGTCCTGAAGGAAGCTCAGGGCTAAAAAGAGCAGCAACAGCAGCTTCCTCACTCTCTACCAGGGAGCTGGCAGCAATGGTGGTGCTCCTGTCTTCAGGGCTCCCCTTAGAAGTGAAACACACCGTTGTTTTACGCCTGAAGATCATCTGATGCTTTCTTTCCTTCCGTTTCTTCCCACCATCACCACCAGCAACAGAGATACCATTTTGTGATGCATGTCGGGTGATAGCCAAAGTGGTCAGTTTCTGGCCCAGCATGGGAAAATAACCAAATGGAGAAGAGCCAGAAGGCCTACGAGCACTGAAAGTTTTCTGTGATTCTAGCCCTTAAACCTTTGGAGAGTCCTGGGGTCCCAGGAGCGGAGGAGGCTGCAGGGGACTCTGAGGGACTCCTGGGACGGCGGCAGTTTACCCAGTGATGAAGAAGGTTTCAACCCTCCAACAACTGTACAGCTGTACCAGAGCCAACTATGAAATGTCAGCGTGGGTGTACTCAGGTAGGGCATTAGATCCGGGCCTCACCAGGGGTTTGGGGATGGTGAGGGGTGGGTACCAGCCAGAGTTGGCCCTCTAGAAGTCCACGTGGTAGACAACTGTGCCCACGCCAGGGTTTCAAGACAGCTGGGCAGAAGCGTGAAACCCCAATCTGCTGGCAAGTGATCAGTTGACAGCAATGCATTCATTGTTCCCAAGGCCGAGAAGGTTCCTTGCCGCCTCTTCCTCGGCCTTCAAAGGCTTCACCTGGCAAGCAAGACAGGAGCCTTTAGACGTTGTGCTTGCTACTTTTGAGATGGGGTGTCCTTTTTGTGAGAAGGATGGATCTAGCATTGTTTGCAATAGGAACTGAAAGGAAAGATGCTTGCTCCATGGACACCAACATTTTTTTAAACCCCGATGATTTGCCATGTCGTCACTCTCTTTCTTACCTTACATGGTGAGGCGTTTGGAGAAACTGGAGGAGTACTGGATCTTGAAGTGACTCTTCAAAGGCATATTTAGCCCGTGCTGTTTCAGGGGAAAAAACAATTCAAGCTTGTCAAATGGGCTGTCTGAAGATGATAATTAAATTAAATGAAATTAATCCCAAGAACTACTATTATGGGATTGGCTGATTATATAGGTAGTTAAGACCCGCTAACTACCATTTTCCACTTTGGACTCAAAAAAATGGCGTTTCTGTTATGGACAGAGAAGTCAGAGGGGACACAGCCCTGTCCACAGAAGGAACTCCTTTTTGCATGTAGCGCAAATCAAGGGGCAGGACAGAGTCGCCAAGTGTACGCTCTGGCCTGATGCCTGCCACCCCCGCCAATGCTCCTTGCTGTGCTGTGCCATAATTAATCAAGCTTTCTAGGTTTTAGTTAATTTCAGGACCCCAATAAATTGGTTTGTACTGGCATTAGTCCAGCCCTGCTAATTTCACAGCCGTGTGCTTGGAAACTGCTGCAAGTTTGCACAGGACTTAGCAAGCAGAGAGTGGGAGCCGAAAGCATAAAAGAAACTCTTGTTTGGTTAAAGTTCCATTAATATTGGGTAAAGCTGAACTCTAAGTGACAGAAAAACATGGTTGAGAACTCGGACTTTGTAGCTGGGAGTGGGTTTCTCTGTGTTCTTTAAACCCTCCCCCAACACATGCTGGAATTGAAAACAATAAAATTAAATAAACCCAAACCTTAGTTTGACATTTCTCTTTGTCTGATTGTTCTTGAGGTTTTGTCTCTGATTTCACAAGAGTCCCTTGAGGAATAAGCACTGGAGCCCATAATCTAGTAAAAGGTTCATTTGGGTTTCAGCTTTTTATTTTTAAAGATATGATTCTTGGAGATTTTTTTCCCCCGATTACAGGCAGCTTTTATGACTGAGAGGTTACTGAGGAAATTCAAAAGCAGCGAGAGGAGGGCTCCCTAATGAGAACAGACATTTGGGGCTGCCCGTGTAAGTTAACTGCTCGAACTGCCAAGTTTTTCCAGCTTCCAGAGTCTCAGCGATGTCTCTGACACTTGGGTTCTAGAATGCCTTGCAGCCAGAGAAACACAGGTTGGAAGGGACCAATAGGCTGAGTGAATAGGCACCTGGAATATGATCTGACAAGGAATGCTTGAATTTGAAGGAGTCGGAGAGATCAGAGAGTCCTGCTCTTGCATTTTACAGATGGGAAAACTGAGGCCCATAGGAGGCAGGAGGCTGGGATACCATCTCTCTGAGGCAGAGACAGAATTAGAGCTGAGAGTCCTAGTTCTCAGTTTAAGGATCAAGCCTGGTTCTGCTGCTCCTCCTCTTATGTCAAGAACATCATATTGTCTCCAATATGAAAAGGGGAGAAAAGGTGTGGATACTCAGATATAGGGCCAATGTGTGAGTGGCTGTTTAGATTTTCAGGTTGTCTTGGCAAAACTCTCTGGACGTACAGATTCCTTGCTAGGTTTTAAAATCATCTAAACACAGAGAAAACCGGAGATGAGTGTTCGACTCTGTCTACATGATGCCTAAACAGACAGTTGATTCAGTCAAAAAATATTATTCATGTTGCTGGTTTGGCAAATACAAGCATTTGGTGGACTGAATCTTTTCCTTTTTAACTCCTTGAGAGACAGTATGGGGTAGAAGGAAAAGCCCTAGACTGGCTGGCAGAAAACCTGGCTTCCAGACCCAGGACAGTCACTTACACACGAACCTGCTCCCACCTCCCTGAGTCCGGGGCCTCAGTTTCTCCCTTTGTAAATTAATCAGATTAGGATTAAATTGTCTCTAAGATGCCTTACAATTTTCATCTTCAAGGGTACTATTGTATACATACATACTCAGTCATTTTCCAGTATGGGATGGGAGAGGATGAGGTCCCTGCTTGTGGTCTTTGCCAGCTGCGTATCTATGTGAGGTCAGCAGCCTTGCATTTCTAGAGTGAGGAGAGCTTTCGGGATGTAATTCCCAGCCTATTTTCATTTCACTCCCAATGTGGCTTCTAAACTGGCAACTCACTGCTTTCCCTGGTCCCCTCCCTCCAGCTTCTTCCCCTAAAGAGAAAAGGAGTCCAGTATTCAGTTGACAGGAAGGACTCAGCAGTCCTGTCAAGAGGGCCTGTATTTTGTCATCTGACCTCATCAGGCTAGCGTCAACCCTTCATCAGCCCACACCTCCCTCCCAGATCACCTATGCCCAAACCCTGCATAATTGGCCCTTGGGATTTTTAAAAAGAGGTAGGAAACAAGGAAGTAGTGTTGACTTAATGATGGGTTCCATGTCAGGTGTTGAATCTGACTCTTTCTGGTTGATTTCTGATTCTTAGCCTGTGAACAAGAGCTCCTGGCTTCAGCTCCTGACCATCCCATTTACCCGCTGAAGCTTTTTTGAGTGGATCCCAGCCAGTGGTGTTCTGGCACCAGCTCTCACAAGCTTGTGAGAGGCCATTGGGCACATCTCTCACTGACTCCACACTCAAGGCCAACCGTTCAGTAGTTTGAGATTGGCCATGTTGGGGATATTTACATAACAGAAATCAGAAATTGCTACAAATCAGGATTTTTTTTCCTCCCCGGGGAGCCAGTTTTTACCCAGTTATCACTGTACAGTGTACAGTGGGGTTCAAACCCAAGTGCCTCGAGGGCCTAGAAAGGTCATCTGAGTGACTAGGACAGGCTTTCCGGTTACAAGAGGAACATAGGAGCCATGGGGACCGTGAAAATTGGTGAACACCTATGTTGTGTAAGAGTAGCAGGCAATACTCTAATTCCAGCCTATGTTAGCGGGCAGAGAGGTCAACCCCATGTTGCCAGCCTTTCTAATTTTTCAAGAGGAACTGGAAATCGAGGTTTTTGTGTGAAATCTCCGAATGATGAAAATTAAAGGTAATTTGGAACCAATTCAGATTTTGAAAAAAAATTTTTAAAAAAATTCCTCTTCAATCCAGGCAAAACCTGCTGGCTGGCTCTCCTCGACCTGGGGGTCAGCAGTTTGTCATTTCAGCTCCCTGGACCCTCTGTTTACTGCTCGTATTCTGTGGGTTAGAGCTCTGATGCTGAGTGGCCGGTATCCTAACTGAACGAAAAGCAAACTTGCGTGCCTCATGAACTGAAAGAACAAGCGAATTTCGGATCTGAGACTATCCAGGTGGCTTTTTGTGATTCCACTTGGACTTGTGTCTTGTTTTCTAGTCCATGTGCCTTGAAGCTAGAGAAGAGGATGTCAGGCCCAAATGTGCATCTAACATTTGACGATATTTTGCTGGCACGTTTTATGACAATGCCTGATGCTCGTGCACCTGTGTGTGAGGAGAGTGTGTCTTCCATTTTGGCATCAACTTCTTAACTCTTCCACTGGAAGGCATGTTGGCACCCTACTCTCCAACTCACTCCCTGCCTAGAATGGGGTGGGAATTTGGGCTAATTATTGGTTTTCTTTTCCTGTTTTTATCCCCACTCTCTTCTAAAGATAGGCAAACTAAAGCTTGAGTAGCTAATAAAGGACTTTAGTGAATGGGGAATAACTCATATTTGGACTCAGTGGATGGGGGTGGAGAGGGAAGATTAAGGATGGAAATAATTACTGAGTGCCTACTGTATGTCAGGCATTGTGTCAGGCACTGAATCTCCATGGCAACGTTCTTGGCCTCCCCTTTTGACACATAAGGAGGCAGACTCCAAAAAGGTACGTGACTTGGTGGAACTCAAATTCAGGTACCCTTGATTCTAAAGCTTTGGTTCTTGATTGAGTGCATTGTGCCACCTCCCCAAGGAGGGCTAGATGCTGTGGTCAAGAAAATGAGATAGTCACTTCTGTTCATTCTCCTGAGAAAATACTAGTGGATAGCTCTGCTACCCTGTTTTAGAATAAAGACAGATATCCTGGGATGTTCCTGGTTGTTTTAGGGAACTGTGGGAACCTGGGGGGTCCTAAAGTAAGCTATCTCATCCAAGGCAGTCAAAAGCGATTAAAGGTTCCATAGCAATAGAGCTTCCAGAAAGACAGTTTCTATCCCTCTGGGTTGCATTTTTCTGTGCACAATATAACACTTGGACACAGTTTGTTTTAATGACATGTCTGATTAACAAGTTTTACACACCTTTGTAAGACTACTCAAAAATGCAGTTAAGTGATATGAAACAAATCTTCGATCTGAAGTGGGTGTATGTTATGCTCTGTTCTTTTGACTCATTCATGGTAACTGTGGGCACCCTATAATTTTGGATGAAGGAATGTACCGCATTTCATTCTTTTGGATATTTACTATCATCCTGCACACTGAGATGAGCTTACCTTGGGTTTTATTTTATATTTGTAAGATTTTATTTATCTATTTGACAGAGAGAGAGAGAGAGTGAGTAAGGAGGAAGGACAGGGAGAGGGAGGAGCAGGCTCCCTGCTGAGCAGAGAGCCCAGCTCAACTTGGGGCTCCATCCCAGGACCCTTGGATCATGATGTGAGCCGAAGGCAGATGCTTAACCAACTGAGCCACCCATATGCCCCTTACCCTGGGTTTTAAAATAAATATTTTCCACGAAATTTTCTAAAAGCCAAATCTTGCCTTTTTGATGGCCTTTATGATAAACCTATGTGTTCCTTGGAAGTGTTTCACTTAAAATATTTCCACAAATATGTTAAAATCACTTAAAAGGAAAATCATTTCTATCAAAACACTGTCAGATACAGTACAAAGCACAAATTAAAAAAAATACCTCGGGTTCTCTTTGTGGGATATAAGCATAAATGGAAAATGACAGCTTAACTAGAAAGAATACACTGAACCAAAAAAAAAAAAAAAACTGCTTCTATTAACTCGGTTTCTGAAATTCTATAAGCTACTCTCTCTGTTCATTTCTGTGGTTTTCATAAAGTTCTAGGAAACAGAATTGTTTTTATTGGTGAAATCAGCCAGAATTGACCAGATTATGCTGAAAAAACAAGTAACCTTCAAATCCCAGAAGCTTAATTCACGAAGTTCCATTGTTTAAAAAATATTTTTATTTATTTATTCATGAGAGAGAGTAGCAGAGGCAGAGGGAGAAGCGGGCTCTCCGAGGAGCAGGGAGCCTGATGCAGGACTCTATCCCAGGACCCTCGGATCACCACCTGAGCCAAAGACAGATGGGTAACCGACTGAGCCACCCAGGTACCCAACATAAAGTTCCATTTACTACTCACTTTGGATATCCAAAATGAGTTTCCTGTGGGCTATATTCATCTTAGTCATTCAAAAAACTCGGGCTTCATTTGAATATATGTATTCAGGATTCCTGCGGTGGTGAGAAGGGAATGGGGTACAAGATGGATTGATTCTTAAAGTTCCACCCAGAAGTGACATATCATTTTTGTTAAGATTTCAATGGCCAAAGCAAATCAGATGACCACACTCAACCCCTAATAGGAAAGAGGGGTAAAGTTCGACCATGAACCTGAAAGGAGGAAAAATGGAAATATCAAATGAACCACACCAATAACAACAAATTCTGTATTATTGTACTTTTTAGAAATGACTAGTGGGAAGAAAACACAATAAAGAGACAAAAATTTAGTAACACACAAGCATATAGGCAAGTAATAAAGAGGTTTATATTAAAATATAACTTCAGGGCCCTAAAAGGTATATAGAGTGATTTGTCCCCTTTTAAATATTGAATCAAGTATCCGATTAATACAAACTCAAGGTCAGTCTGATTTTCTGTATAAAGACACAAACCTATACTATAATGCACTCCTCATCAATCTTTATGGATCTTACCATTATTTGGAAAGGTAATCAAATAACTTGACTTTTCCAAGTTCAAATGGAACAAGAAGCATTTAAAAGGCTAAAATTTGTATTATCAAAACAGTGTTCAGTGTTCAGCATTCTCAATATGTCTACTTTCACATTCATTTTTGCCATTTGTGACAACACAGATGGACCTTGAGAGCATTATGCTAAGTGAAATAAGTTAGAGAGAGAAAGACAAATGCTGTATGATCTCAATTCTACGTGGAATCTAGAAAAAAAAAGCCAAACTCAGACACAGAGTAGAATGGTGGTTGCCAGGGACTGAGGGGTGGGGTAAATGGGGAGATGTTGGTTAAAGGGTCCAAACTTCCAGTTATAAGATGAACAAGTTCTGAGGGTGTATTGTACATCATGGTGACTCTAGTTAATAATATCATATGATATACTTGAAAGTTGCTAAGAGAGCTCTTAAATGTTCTTACCACATATAAAAATTTGTAATTATGTGAGCGGACAGATGTGTTAACTAACATTATTATGATAATCACTTCACAATACATAAATATATCAAATTCTCATGTTGCCCACCTTAAACTTATACAGTGTTATATGTCAATTATATCTCAATAAAGCTAGAAAAAATCAAATGAGTACAAGTTCTGCAATACACAGTACTGTGACACAAGAGACAGTCAGTTGCACTAACATACACTAGCAACAAATGCTGGAAACCAAAATCAAAACACAATAACATTGTTATACACCTGAAAATAATGTGACATTGTCTGTCAACTTTACTTCAATCAAGTAATTTTTAAAAGCCACAATAACATTTCTGATTGCTCCAAAGAAAATAAAATAGGTAGGAATGAACCAAATAAAACATGTATAGGGTCTATATGCTCGAAACTACAAAGCATAATGGATGAAATCAAAGAAGACCTAAGAAATAGAGAGACATACTGTGTCCATGGATTGGAAAGATGGAACACATGGAAGTTGTCAGTTCTCACCAAATTTATCTTTGAATATAATGCAATTTTGATCCAAATATGAACACATTTTATAGACATAGATAAGCTTATTCTAAAATTATACAGGAAGGTACAGGACTCAGAAGAGCTAAAACAGTCTTCATAAAGAAGAAAAAGTGGGAGGAACCACTCTAGTTGATATTAAAGCCTCTATGTGACTACAATAATTAAGGCCATGTGTTGTTGGTGGAGCACAGATGCATAGATCAATGGAACAGAATAGAGAAATCAGAAATAAAGCCATACCAATATGCCAAACTGATGTTTCACTAAGGTATAAAAGCAATTCAATGGCAGGAAGATATTTTTTCGACAAATCATGCTAGAGCAATAGGCAAAAAAAAGTGAACCTTGATCTAAGTCTCACACCTGTGTCAAAATTAACACAAAAAAGATCATAGATTTAAATGTAAAACTTAAGGGGCACCTGGCTGGCTCAGGCAGAAGGGCATGCACCTCTTGATCTGGGAGTTGTGAGTTCGAGTCCCACGTTGAGTGCAGAGATTAAAGGAATAAACTTTTTTTTGAAAAAAAAAATGTAAAACTTGGGGCGCCTGGGTGGCTCAGTGGGTTAAAGCCTCTGCCTTCGGCTCAGGTCATGATCCCAGGGTCCTGGGATCGAACCCCACATGGGGCTCTCTGCCCAGCAGGGAGCCTGCTTCCATTCCTCTCTCTCTGCCTGCCTCTCTGCCTACTTGTGATCTCTGTCAAATAAATAAATAAAATCTTAAAAAAAAGTAAAACTTAAAACGATAACACTTTCAGAAGAAAAATATTTTTGTTTGAGATGTAGGGATGTGCAAAGAGTTCTTAGACTTCACATCAAAACACGATTCATAAAAAGAAAAATTAACAAATTGAACCTCATTGAAATTAAAACCTGTTCTATGAAAGCCAACTGGAGGAGAATGAGAAGAGAAACTGTAGACCGGGAAATATTTTCACATCATGTATTCAAGAAAGAACTAGTATCTAGAATATATAAAGAATTTTCAAAATTCAACTGTGAGAGAACATTCCAGCGAAAAAATGTGCAAAATGCAACAAAGAGACAGTTCACTGAAGAGAATACATAAATGTCAAATAAATAAATGAAAAAACAGGAGATACCATTAGATATTAGGACAATGTCAAATGCAACCACAATGAGATGCCTCTATATATCTACTGGAAAGGCTAAAATTAAAAAATAATGACAACAATAAATGTTGACGAGAATGCAGAGAAACTGGATTTCTCATACTCCTAAATGACAAGATTACAGAGATGGAGAACAGCTTAGAGGTTGCCAGTGAGTAGATGGGGAGAGAAACTAGGAGGGACAGTAAAAGAAGAACACTGGGAATCTTTATGGTGCTGGCATTATTTAGTATTCTGACTGTGGCAGTGGCCACATGAACCAACACATGATAAAATTTCATAGAACTATACACACAGGCAAATGGGTGGTGTAAAACTGATAAAATTGGAATAAGGTGGATGGGTTATCTAGATATTGTACTACAGCTATGCGTGATGTTACCATTGAGGGCGGTGAAGGGTATTTGGGATCCCTCCGAATTATTACAATTGTAAATCTACAATTACCTCCAAATGAAAAAGTTTAAAAAGGGAGTATGACATGATCTGTACTCTAATCCCCATTTAATAGGAAAAAATAAGGCATGGAAATAATCCTTGGTTTAGTTTAAATAAGACCTGATAGGAAGTCTAGATTTGGATTCACCCAAATTGGAGTTTGCAATTCAGAAATCAAGACCAACTAATACAAGGACCACCAGCATTTACACGAATGAAGAACCTTTCAGAAAATTCTGGCAGCTTTCTTATACAGTTGCTAAGCATAGAAGAGATCCTGAGCAAAAACTGCCCAGTTGAAAAGAACCATTTGATCACAACAAATTGTTTTAAGCTTTTTATAAAAAATTGTTTTAAGCTTTCAAGCCACTAGGTTTAGAGATGGTTTATTACACTGTAATCAGAATATTACATCAAGCACAGGGAGTGAGTGGTTGTAGCCAAACAGATGAGTTATAAATTTCAGTAAGTCTACTGATTTTCCATGTTAGGATCCATGTTTGTTGTTCTGAAACCCATTTTCCTGAATATATACTCTCTAGGCATGTTGGCAGTGACGATGGGAGTTGGGGAACACAGATACAAAGGAAATTGAACAACCAGTTCTTGCCTTGAAGAACTCAGAGTCTTGTGAGACAAAACTTCAGCACATTAAATGGCATGAGAACAGTTATAAGGCAACAAATCAGCAAGTTCAAACTAATATACTACGGCACAAATTGAATGCATGTGGCAATGTATGGCTACCCAAACAGCGGGATGGAGCTAGACATTTTGGACCCTGAAGGCAACACTTTAGAAAGGGCCCTTTTTCCTTTGTTAACAGTGAAATAAACATCTCCAGCAAATGCAGGGGCTAGTTGGATGATATTAACACTTCTGAAGAAAGAAAAAGGAGGTAATTTCCAGGGACAATTTTTCTGGTTTTACTTTCCTGATATATGATTTTGGGGCAAGCTGCAATTTCCCTGAGCATCCATTTCCTCTTCTCTAGGCTGGAGGTTAACAATCAGAGAGTAATGGGTTGAAAGTCAGGAAAACTGACATGGAATCTCAAATCTGTCATTTACTAGCTGCATGACCTTGGACATATCACTTCCCTCCACCCCATCCATTTCCTCTTCTGTGACATGAAGATGTTGAGCTCCATGGTCCAGAAGATCCCTACGGACTCTGACACTTAGGCCACAGATAGTTCAAAGTTGGTTGTAAGGGGTTAAAAAGTAATGATGATGTATACAAAAGTACTCTGCAAGCCATAAAGATATATAGATGTTAGTAATATCAATATGGTCCAGTTCCATGTTAAAAAAAAAAATCCCTGTAGCTTTCCTCCAAATTTATGGGTTTAAAATACAAATGGGTGCTGTCTGCCGAGGCAGCACTTTGGGGCTCTTAGAGGATTCTGAGACTTCTTTGTAACTACTGTCCATCGAATAAACACCTTTGCACTAGCCGCAGTGCTACTGTGATTTTAAGGCTGGGTTCCTGGTCCAACTCAAAATCCCAGGGACTGCTAGAACAGTGGTGGCTGTGGTGGGGCACTCCAAGTTTTCTTCAAGACCCTTAATGGTAAATGCTCTCTGTATGGGGCACAGGGGCCCTCTTTGTGGGAGGAAGCAGATTTCTAAATCATCCCTTCTCCCTTCATACAGATACCCATATCCCCCCCACCCCCCGCGTGTAAGGACACCAACACTTTGCCACTTTTCTAGCCCTGGTATGGATTTGGAAAATGCCCCCGAAATGATAAGCAGCTTGCTGGGGCACAGTTTTAGAGACCAGCTCCTCCTGCGTCCTGCGCACCGGCTCAGGACCGGACCAGGTGCACTCAAAGAGGGGCCCTGTGCAGGAGGAGAAGGGTTGCAGGCTTCCAGACAGGGAGGTCAGAGGGTAGCCGGGGTCTCCAGCGCCCGCGCGAGGGATGGGGAGCTCCTAGGTACATTCCAGCCCTGAGGGGGCGGAAGGGCTGGAGGAGAGGTGCGGTCCCTTTAAGACCCCAACGCCGGCTTAGCCAGAGGAGGGGGGGTGCAGTGGGGGCGCTGCGTGATGGGAAAGTCGCCGGCTGAGCCTCACACTTTCTCCCGATTTCTTAACTTTGGGGCCCGCAGAGCAGGAGGAAAGCCGCTGTGCCGGGGCGGAGACCGGGCTACAGGCTAGCGGCTGCTGCGTGCCCGCGGACTTCCCGCCTGCGCCGGGCGGCTGGCCTCTCGGGCCAAGTGGGGAGCGGACGGCGGGCGGCGGGCGGCGGGCAGCGGGCGGGCAGGTGGCCCCGGGCCGCTGCGCCCCCGCCTAAGCTCTGCCCCCGGGAGCAGAGCGAGCCGCTGCTCCCTCGTGGTGTGAGGGCGGTGATGTTTTTCCTCCCACCCACTTTTGAGTCCTCCCTCCCCCCTCGCGCGCACTCTAGCTCTCGCCACAACCTGCGAGCCCCAGACCTCGGAGGAGCGTCCCGGGGAGCTCGGAGCGCGTGCACGCTTGGAAGACGGAGCAGGCCAGTGGCCAGGTCAGTGAGCAGCGCCCGATACCCGCTCCCCCTACCTTCCTTTCCAGCTTTTGCACAGGTGGGGTGTCTTCTGTTGGCTCCAGCCGCCCCTGGACGGTCCCCCCACCCCCGCGCCCCCCCCCACCCCAACTCGCTCTCGGGTCCAGCTGCCAGCTGCCAGATATGGGCTGGAGGTGGGCTCCCAGGCGCCCCACCCGGGCAGGTTAGGGACCTTGGATTCGAACTCACCACTTGCCACTCCCTGCTGGGCCTGCTTATCTCCAGGCTCTAGCGCCTGGGGAAGACCACTTGGCTAGCCACCTAAGGGCTTCTGCAGTCCCCTTAGTTACTGCCTGTGTCCCGAGAGGCTTTTTTCTCGCTTGCCGAAGTGCCCTGGACCTGCGGGTGATTAATCTGTGCTAAGTTAATGAAACAGGGCAGACTAGCAAGAGGCTCCTCTACCCTCTGGACATCTGTCTCATTTTCCGGCCCAGACCACTGGGGTCAGAGCTTGTGATGCTGGGCTCAGGAAGCAGCACCGTACTGCCAGAGCTTAGGGCCTGGGAAGCCTGCCTTTCAGACCCTCCCGGCTGGCCCTGCCACTATGAGAATGGGCAGTTGAGTTCTCCCGGCTCCAGGGTGCCCGTTTTGAAGGTGGAGTTGTTGTGGGGAATAAAACGAAATGATGGCTAGCAAGGTGTTTTGTAAGCCAAATGTAAGGTATTGTTTGTCACTCATAAGCAGCAGTGAAAGCACTGACTCTGATTAGAGACACCCCCGGCTAGAACTGCCATTTTTTCAGTGGCCACCCACCACCAGTGAACTGAGCTGTTCTTGTTGGGTGGTGCAGTGGGGAGAGGATCTCAATGGATGGACGCGCGCCTGAGACCCCAGTGTCTTCTTGTTGTTTGGCCCAGAGAGAATCACTACCCCCGGGGGTTAACCCACATAAGACAGCAAATGTGAGTTAACAAGGGCAGTCAAGCCTCTCGGGAGGATTAAAGAAACATTGTGGGCAGTGAAGAACTGACTGTCGTGCTCATCCCTTAGCCAGCCTTTGGGAATGTCTCTTTGGTTCTCTTCTACCCAGGAGACCTCTTCTGAGAAGGTCCCAACTTCTGACACTTGACGGCCCAGACTGCCTTGCGATTCCAGCCAGGCAAGGAGCCTTCGGTCCCTTTGCTTGCTGCAAATGAACTCTGTGAATGCTCGTTTCATAGAGGTTCCTTAATGGATATACTTCTTTAGGTTCTGACATATTTCTTGTTCTTTTGTTAGGCCCCCCTGCCCCCTCCCAGTGTTAGTTGCAGGATTTTGTGTTCTTACTTGCTTTCTTGGGTGGGGGCTAGATCCCCCAAAACAGGTCTGTGGGCTCCTTTTCTAAATAACCTGTAGAGAGTCAGTGCAAGTTCGATGGCACAACAGCCCGAGTGAAGCAGAGAGTTAATGCAGAAATAACTCCAGTTAACTGGGTCAAAGTATAATTTGAAAAATTAAGGACAGTTTGGCTCTTTGCAAGTATAAGAGTCGGCATGTTTGCTGAGCAATGCTTGCTTAGGTTTTTTGATGCAGTCCGAACAAATGCCTTGAAACCACCTCCCTCCCCCAAAAGAAAAAGTTACAGGCATCAGGCGACATTGAACGGGGAGGAGTCCTGGGGAGGGAATTCTTCTCAGTTTATATTTCTGCACAGAATACAAAGACAGGACTTCAGATCTTGTAAATCAAAAGTGAATATTTGTAAAGCGATTCATTTTCTGATGTTCTCCATCACAGCCTGGGAGGCCACACAGATGACAGGAACGCCAAAAGAGATTAATTGCTCTCTCGTCACCAACTTTTCTATTTGCTCATAACATCAGTTGGGACCCAAGAAAAGCAAAAAAATTCTGAGAGCCGTTTTCTTGCCAGCTTGAGTTATGAAGCAATGCTACTGTTCACCGAATCGCCCAACCATTGTACAAGAAAAACAGTCCTGTTGGTTCTTGCATGGGGAGACCCGAAAACTGTGGCTTCAAAAAATACCCCCTGAGATCCATATGTGATTGTGACAAATTGGATTTCAGCGGTTAGAAAATCTTTCTCATTCGAAGGCTTGGGGGATAAGCTTATTAAAGTAGGCTCAGATAGAACCTCACTGGGGTGGGTAGCTGTGTTGATTTGCTTCAAGGGGACCTGGTAGCTCTCAGAGGACAAAGATGTGCTGAGTGATTAAAGCTGGACCACAAGCTGACAGCAGGGACCAAGATGTCAGAAAGATGCCTTCAGGAGGCTAGGAACATGTCCTACGAAAATTTGGCCCTTATTTAAGGAGCAGGAAGGATCATTTTGCCTTTCTGGCAGCTCTTTATACTCAATATTTAGGTTGGCCCTTCAGAAACCATCAATGTGCTCAGTTCCCATCTGGGGTTAACCCTAGATTGAAATTTGAAGTGTCTTGAACATTTAAATGTTTTCTAGCCATCCACTGGATGGGTTTTACAAAGTCTAAAGTCTATGGAAATGACCTGTGGCTGGACCTGAGCAATAGCAAACTTTCTGTGTTCTAAGGCTCAAACAGCTTGAGATTTCCACCCCTTAGACAAGAAATGCAAGTCTCATACTTTGAAGAATTGTAGTTGCTTTGATGGTCTTCTGCATGGTGGTGCAGTGCGAACACATTGTCTATTTAAATTGGCCTAATGTCCCTTCTGTTTTGCAGTGGACTTCATGTGAGAGCAATATGTCTGACCTGTCAAGGTGTTTAGTTGTATCCATTTGCTAACTACATCCATGTTTTCCAACAAAAGTAACCGAACTGTAGATCTTTATAGATCTCTTAGAAGATGCAGGAGAAACATTGACTGATTTACCCCTCCTCCCTGAAGGATTAATAGTAGCAGTAGTCTTGAAGCTGAGTTAACTTGCATTTCAGAAATTGTTTGGGGGCGCCTGGGTGGCTCAGTGGGTTAAAGCCTCTGCCTTTGGCTCAGGTCATGATCGCAAGGTCCTGGGATTGAGCCCCGCATCGGGCTCTCTGCTCTGCAGGGAGCCTGCTTCCTCCTCTCTCTCTGCCTGCCTCTCTGCCTACTTGTGATCTCTGTCAGTCAAATAAATAAATAAAATCTTAAAAAAAAAGAAATTGTTTGGGTCCCATACCTATTATTTTTATCTTTGTTGCCAAATGACCCATTTTGGAAACCCATTTCCCTTCTCTTCTGAAGAAAAATCTCTTGAGAAATCAACTCTAATTCTGTTAGAAAGGATGATTTCAAAATTTGTTTTTATTTTCCTATGATATGTCTATAAGGATTTTAGCCTTAGCATTGGATAGGAATGCATGCTCATCTGCTTGAATCCTCCCCCCGCAATCTGCAAGACAGGAGAGGCAAGTGCTCTTTCTCACACAGGAAAACAGTGCTTACACTTAACATAAATTCTCCAGCATTTTTCCCCCCTGGTGAGTCAAAAGCCTAGGCATCGGTGATCTCCATCAGTTTCCCAGGACCTAAGTCTTTTTTTTTTCTGCTTTCTTCTCAGCAACTTCAATACACCAGGCCCTGAAAGTTTTGAGTGGCCTTTTGCAGTGGCGAAGATGAGAAAGAAGTGGAAAATGGGAGGTGTGAAATATATCTTCTCCTTGTTGCTGTTCTTTCTTTTCCTAGAAGGAAGCAAAACAGAGCAAGTAAAACGTAAGTGTCTTGAGATTAAAAAGCATGATACTTGTAATTTCTTTGAAAACGTGACTATAATCTGTAGGGATTGTGATTTAGCCCAAATATGGCCATACAATTATTCTAAGAGAAGAAAGTGAGTGTTACTGACTTATGCATGAGTTGATAAAAGAAAGGGAGCTCTGCATCGGACCAACTAAATTTAGGGCTGTTTTTCTGATTATCATATAGTTTTCATCTCCTAGAACACATGACACATTAGCCTATTTTCCTTTTCCTGTTCTAAACTGTACAAATCTCATTCCATTTTACGTAACTCTAGAAATATCTGACAGATGAGCTGGATTTTTTCCCAAATTTCAGACTCTTCAGCAGAGGTTTTCAGTTTATGAAAAAGAATAACACAGAAAAGAAAAAAAAAGAAAAAGAACAAGTAAGGCAGGGTCTGCCTATTCCCTTATGCCACAAAGCGAAGAAGGAAAAAACCTTCACATGAACTGGATTCAGATGAAAAATCCTTTGAGGAAATTGAGATTCCAGGGATCATGAGCAAATTGGATGCTGTTTATTGAAAGAACATCCCCGCAAAGCCAGGGAATATTTCTAGAAAGTCAGCGATCCGTGTGATGGGCTAACACATTGGAGAAAGCCGAGTAGCAGGAAGTGGGTATAATTACCCACGTTTGGGAGAGTGATGTGTAACCGTTGACATTGCTGCTCTTGTTAGGAGCTTTCTGCTGAAAGTACGAGCCTCGCCTTCTTGGGGCCACTTGCAGGCCTCTCTGGGGTGGACGCTTGCTCTAAATTGGAAGGAAAAGCCATTGCTCGGGTTGCCCTCTTTGGCCGCATCAAAAGAAGCACAAAATGGAGACGGGCCAAGAAGGGCATTCTCTGCCTCACTGAACTTATTCATGAGGAGGAACTGTGAAAATCTTCTTGGTAGGAGCTGCAGCAGCATCTGAAGCCCATCACTGAAACATTTATCTCCTTTATCAGCGGAAGTCGACTATAGCCGGTGTGAGGCTTGCTGACAGGGAGAACGGTGCCAAATCCATTCCACCATGACGTGTGTTTCTGTCCTCCTGTGCTTTTCATAGTCCTCTCTGTCTTCCTCCCAGGAGAAGGGGTGCTTTTGATTAGGCTTCTGAGCACGAGTGACCTGTGGTGATATCTAGCGTGATGGGGACACAAGAAGAAGTTTAGCAGGGCCCAGGTTTTAGCATGGAAACCGAATCAGTTTCTCTCTCTCTCCTGTTTCCCTCAAATGACCTCCTTCTGCCAAAAAACTCCTTTGAGTGGCTGTGATAGGAAAGTTGTCCATTCATCCTCAGCTCCGGTTACAACCCAGCTGGGCCTAAGATCCTTGCTCTCTTAGGAAGAAACTGTTACTGATGGCTTGATAAGGGGAAGCTTGCAACTCTTGGAAGACCATCTCTTCTGGGAAGTCTTCCATAGGTATGAAGATTTGAAGATTACTGTCCATGCAATCTTGAGCTTAATTGACAAACCAAAGAAAAATAGGACTTCAAAAATATTTATAGGCCCCTCCTGCCCATGAATTTGTCCCAAGCCCTTTTAATATTCTGTTGGTGTCAAAATGATTACATAGTAGATGACCTAGACCTCCCAGTTCTCTTCTAGTGCTTCTGGGATATAGTCAGATGATGAGGCTAACGGTATGGTTGTTCCCTGAATGAGCAGTTCGGGGTCATTCCGTGTGGCCATGCCCAAGCTAACTGTCTTGAGGACATGTGCTAAGTTATCTCCACTAAAGGGGAAATCTCAAAGCCTATGTCCTCTGTATGTTGCCTTGATACACACGGGCACACACGCACACAGACACAGGCATACATACAAGGTATGCAGGGAGATTTATACTGTAGCTCTGATAGGGAGAAGTCAGAAGCAGTGGAAATGCCCGTCCACTGGGGGTTGGTAACATAAATGATGTACGTAATTTTAATTTTCTTAAATTTTAAAATTAATAATACTCATCGTCCAAAACGATCTGAAAGTATCTGGGCTTTATAAAGAAAGTTCGTCCCTCAGCTACCAACCCCCTTCCCAGGGGTAGTAGCCATTACTAATAATTTGCTATGTGATCTTCCAAACTCTTTTCTCTGTGTCCTAAAAACACATGTATGTGTTTGTTGGTTTTTTTTTTTTTCTTTTATGAAGATGGGGTACGACATGTATTTTCTGTAACTTTTATTCAGATATGTGTCTGGGGCCTCCTTCCACGTCAGAGCCTTGCCGTATAACTGTGCCATATTCTTTCTCATGCCTGCGTGGTTTCCGGTCGTATAAGTGTGCCATGGCTTAATTAACCAGTCGCTAGTTGTATATATTGAGGTTGTTTCCAGTTTTTGCTATTAAAACTAAGGTGTTGATGAATACCTTTTGGGCAATTAGGCAAATATTTTTGAGGAATCGTTTGGTCAGAGTGGATGTTGGGTTTTCACCTTGGTGATCACTGTCAAATTATCCTCCAGAATGCGTTGTGTCCAATTATGCTTCCACTGTCTACATATGAGTGTCCTTCTCTACCTCCTTTACTAAAAGTATAATTAATCTTTGTATCTTGTGGCCCATTTAATGGGGGGAATCATATTACAGTTTTGCTGTGGTATTTTCCTACTACTGGCATATCTTTGCAGTTCGTTTTCGATCCAATTGAATTTCTTCAGTGACTGGCCCATTTTGCAGTTAGGTTGCTTGTCTTTGTGGTCGGTAAGAACTTACTTATGAACATTTTGTTATATTGAAACTTGTTAGTGACCTTGTGTATTTAAAATACTATTTTCCCCATCTGCCCTTTGCTTTAAACTTTAAGATGGATTTGCCCATGGGGAGGTTTTAAGTGTTGGTGTCATCAGATCAGTTATTTATTTCCCTTATGGCTTCGGAATTTCTTCTTCCTAGGGATGTCCTTACCACTCACTCTGTAATATTTTCTTCTACTGCTTCCATAATGTGGGGTTTTACCCATAGTTCTCTATTCCATCTAAAATTTATAGTCATGTATAGTGTGCAGTGGGGAGCTAATTTTTTTTTTTTTTTTATCTGTGGGTGATAGGCTCGTGACTTCTTTTTGCTCATCTCTGTGCTTCTTTATTCTGGAGTTTCCACATTTGGCAAGTCTGACTTACGACGGGGATAAAAATCTGGGAAAACTCCGGGAAACCTAGAAGTGTAAAGGTAATACACTGTCATGTCTTTCCTTGCTGCCTGACACCATTTTACACAAGGGTTTTGACCCTTCATGGGTTGATTTCAGTAGAAGCTTCTGTATCAATGCACACACTGCAGTCTGTTCGCTCTCCTGTCTTGGGCATCAGGGTGGAAGGAGGGGAGCATGCCATTTGGTCAAAGATGCTTACTCGGTTAGTGTAATATCTGCAGAGGTCTGGAGAAAAGGCCATATTTGCAGAAGGCTGTTTTCACAAGGAAAGAGAGGGCTGGGTGTTGCCACTTGCTAGTAGCCAATTAGCTGTTAGTTATGTTGCTCTCCCAGGAGACAAGTGGGCTTCTGGAACCCAGGGAGTCCTGACGGCACATTGCAATGGATGACAGAGCCATGTGTGGCTTATAGAAAAGCCTGTTACTGTCCAGAAGCAGCAAGGTTTGAAGTCCGAAGCGGAGGTGGCTGGGGGGTTGGGAAGGAGGGGGGTTCTTTCAGGAACTCCATTATGCTTTGTTGTTAAAGTTGTAGTCAAAGAGGCCAGGAAGCTCTTTTGAAGTTCAAAGGAGCGTAACATTCAGCGCATGATAATTCATGCAAATATGGGACAGGCACACTGAAGAGTTTGTCTCTTTTGGCAGTTCTAATGTGGTTAATGAACGATGGATTAAAGTGAGGTGGAACAAGTGAGTTGTGAGGAATATTCAGTTATGTATTTCCAAAGGATCTGGCTGGGCCCGGTCTGGCAAAGGTTCTGGGGAGAGGGATTGTCCGTGTATTTTGTGGAGTCCGTTCCTGCTGGACACAGTGTTAGCTGGATCTTCCAAGAGACTAGAATCTCACTCATTTTTTTCTCTTCAGGAGAAAAGCTTCCAATATCTGGCTGAAAACAAACCTGTTACGGAGCCTACCCTGAGCTTCTGTCATGCAAACAAACCAGACAGGCTTGAGTTTTCCTCTTCTAGCTTCTTGCTTGATCATTTGAGGTGATTATTGGACGGCAGAAAGAATTGCAAGCAAAAGAGTAGATTGCTTTACCTCTTAGAGGCTCTTGTAGGTGGAAGTAGATGAAAGGGAGAACACCTCAACTTTGGATACTTTTATGTTTTGTAAAGTACATTCTTTTTTTTTTTAAGATTTTATTTATTTGAGAGAGAGTATGAGCGGGGAGAGCAGTAGAGGGAGAGGGAGAAGCAGGCTCTCTGCTGAATGGGGAACCTGATGTGGGACTCGATCCCAGGACCCTGAAATCATGACCTGAGCTGAAGCAGACGTTTAACCCACTGAGCCACCCAGGTGTCCCACAAAGTACATTCTTAATGATTTTTATTTTATGTCAGGGGTGCCACTGGGGTCGGGTGTGGAGGCTCAGAGTCAGTTAGATCCAAACCCCAGGTCTTCAAATTCAGCGCTCTGTTCATGACCCTAGTTTGCTTCTAGCAGTTCTCTAAGGGAAGCAAGTTCATACTCTTGAATAGAAGCCCATTCCTTTGCTTTGGGCAGCCACTTACCACATAAGGGGTGATCCAAGTGAATGAATATAGAACTTTGTAACCAGAATTCCTAGGAGAGGCGGTATACTACTGGGGAGTTAAAAGGGACTAGCATGAACATTATTCAGGAACCTGAAGAAGCTAACTAAGCCAAAGGAAATTTGTGAGGAAGATTAAAAATATATGCCTCTGTGTCCATGCTTCTTAGATTTCCCTGACTTCTCAGTAGGATTGGAATGTCCTCAGAGTCTAATGGAAAGAGGACTGTGCTTTAAAGCAGGAGACCTGGTTTCTGGTCAGTTCTGTTGCTTGCTATGTGGTATCGGTTGAATCATTCATGCTCTCTGAATGAAGGATTCTCTACTTATAAGCTGAGAATTCTTGCTCTCTGGACGGCAAAGTGAAGGATGCCAGAGTAGGCACTGAGGAGGTGGGATGAGGGAAAATGAGGCTCTGGCTTTGGGTCCTTGGAGCACACCTGGACTTTTATCACTGTCCCAAGGTCATTGAAAAGAGCGTTATTCCTTTAGCTTCTTAAAAAAGATTAGGTACAGGCTATGTATGAAAGAATAGCTGCAAGCTAACATTTTAAAAGATGAAATAAAATAGATCACCTCTGAAGAAAGTAGGAAGCGTAGATGTTTTGAACACATGCTTTGGTGCACTGTAGCATTCCCACTCCAAATTTGGCTTGTGCTTCCGAAAAAGTAAAAAGAGGGAATCTGGAGTGGCTGGCAAGAGAAAATTCCAGTTTCATCTACAGATATCATTCCTACCTCCTACCCATTTGAGCAGTATTGATCATGGGATGTTTGAATAAGGCACATTTGGGTGGTACAAGGATACCATCTGTAACCTTGGTTTCAGAGAAGAAAGAAGAATAGCCTTTCTTTATTGGCTCTGTAAAAGAAGAGGCAAGTAATAAATTATAACTCAGTAAAAGTCTTTCTCTAAGTGTGAAGGCAGTGTGGTCTAGATCCTTTTAACTTCGTATGGTCTAGACATAGACTAGATTGTCAGTTATTAGACACCCTAAGCAAGCTTTACATTAACATGTTTTTTTTTTCTGATTTTAAAATAGATGCCAAAATAAAAAGCTAAGGCACCTCCAAAGAATAATAAAAAAATAAAATAGATGCTCATTGTTAAACATTCAGAAGACACATAAAATATAAAGAAAATGGGGGCACCTGGGTGGCTCAGTGGGTTAAGCATCTGCCTTCAGCTCAGGTCATGATCCCAGGATCCTGGGATTGAGTCCCGCATCCGGCTCCCTGCTCAGCGGGGACATGCTTCTCTCTCTCTCTGTCTCTGTCTCTCTAGCTCTGCCCTTCCCCTGCTCGTGCTCCCTAGTGTTTTTTTTTTTTTTTTCCATGCTCAGCTGTGCATATGTAGTATCATACGTATACATTATTTCACAAAAATGAAGCCCTGCCTCATAACCAGTTTAGTTTATTGCGTCAATTCACAATAGATTCTTGAAAATGCACCTGCAATGGTGATAGATCCCATGTTGTTTCAAGCGAAAGCTGAATTTTTTTTTTTTTATATATATATCTGTCGCAGGGCATGCAAAGTTGACCCCGCTGTGAAAAAAGTTCAAGAGCACATCTTGAGCTCTTGACCAAATGGAAAGCAAACCTCCTTTAGCAGAGACTTAAGCTGCCAGGGTGCTGATAGGAGGAACAACTTGTTTGTTCAAACAAGAGCTTTGATTTTTACCCAAAGTCCTGTGCCAGATGACATGTAAGAGATGATTTTAGCCCGAGAAATACTCAGGTCAGGTCTCACCAGCCAAGCAACCTTTCTGTGACAGGATATCCACGTGGCCTCATAGTAAGGACTGCGGAGAATACCACCAACTACCAGATACCTGTGCTAGTGGGGTGCTAGAAAAGCACAATAAATTGAGATGTCATAGAAGTCTCCAGTTCTTATCTGAGTCAGTGGTGTAGCCTTACTCGCTGTCAAAACGCTTTGAGATATGGACTCTTTTCTTCTCATTGAGTTTGCCCACCTGCTAGTAGAAAATTGAAATAGCCACCAAGGCGCAGATAGTGGGAAGGCCATGATGGTAGAGGCTTCCCAGTATATATGAATTTGAATTAATTTGGTGCAAATGATCTAAGGGAATAAGGTAACTAACTCCAGATACATAGTAATAAACTGAATATGTGGGATGGAGACTTTGGCTTCTTCCTGGCTTCCATAACCTGGAAGTGAAGTCTTAAAGCCCGGAGGAAATCTGATAGAGACTTCAATCCTAATAACGCAACTGCCAGAGAAATAGGACACTTTTTCATCTATAACTACTATATCTTGTTTTGCCCTTTCTGCACTTGGCTTCAAGTCTGATAAATGGCAGAAGTATTTACGCTTTTTTCCCCCCGTCTGCTTTATTATGGTCTAAAGTAGCCTTTTAAAAAACAATTAAAAAGGAACTTGTGTACTTGATTTGTCCACTCATATAATGAACAGCAAAGATTCATTGCTCTTTTCACTGACTGTATGTGCTATAATAAAATAAATATTATTGTAATACTTGCAGGATGATGTGTCTACAGTAATAGCTCTTATAAAAAACAGTTCCTAAGAATGTTTTCTTGCTTTTAGACTGACGATGAAGTTATTGACCTTTTGACCCAGTCCTGGGTGCTAGATGGTTATGATTGGGCAAAATATCAATGGCATAGTGACATATCTCTGTTGTTTTCTTTACTTTTATCTTTTTTTAAGATTTTATTTATTTATTTGACAGAGAGTGGCACAGCAAGAGAGGGAACAAATGCAGGGAGAGCGGGAGAAGGAGAAGCAGGTTTCTTGCTGAGCAGGGAGCCTGATTCGGGGCTTGATCCCAGGACACTGGGATCATGACCTGAGCTGAAGGCAGACACTTAAGGACTGAGCCACCCAGGTGCTCCCGTTGTTTACTTTTAATTATCATTGTTTTTGTTAACAGAGGTCCCTAAAGTAGCAGGGATTGCCACTTTTAATTAGGGCCAGATGCACCATTTGAAAATTAGCTATGACAATGCAGGTTGAATGTCCATCTCAAATGTTAGTTGCAGTTCCTTTGGGAGCAAGTTCTGCTCACAGATACCATTAGTTAGTGGTAAGCCATGCATTCTCCAGCTGGTATCTGTCAGCTACTGGCAAGTGATAAGCTTACTTTTTCTTTCCCATATCTTCTAAAAGTTGGCAAGTCATCGTTGTTTTAATAAAATCAGCTCACATATGCTTCTTGTCCAAGATGATATACTGGGACTTTAGGTGTGGTTGATTATGCTGTGCAACTCATTAAATTCTCCCTTGGGTTAACGCCAAAAACTTTGTAAAAGTTCAGACTTCTAAGCATGTGCTAAAATTGACTTTGCCATAGTTTCTTAAAATTGATCATTGTTCAGTGTACTCATCGAGCAATCAGTGGTAATTGTGTTAATCCCAGACACCCATGGTAAAACGAGTCTTAAGGTTTATACTGTTTACTTTTGTTATGTGCTTAAAAAAAATTAGTCAGTAATTGTAGAACTTTGTTTAGTAACTCTAGTGGCATTACTGTTCCATTCCATGTTTGCCTCCAGTTCCAAGAGTTTGTGGATTTCTATCTGGGGCATAATTGGCCAAATCCTATATTGTTGAGATGATGAAACACTATTATGTTTGCAGTTAGGACTATGTTTCCATCAGAAGTTAGTGTTTGAGTAAGATTTTCATCATGAAGCATAATTTGCCAAACTCTGGTACCATAATATGGAAGAAAGGCCATGTGAGTATTATTAAGTTTAGAGCAAATGAAAAAGAACTTCCAGCTTGGCTAATCTAGCTTTGCAATTAGATTTTAAACCCCTTGACAGCATGGGTACTATTTTTTTTGTCTTGTAAACACATTTTAAAAATTATATTTTAAAGATTTTTATTTATCTATTTGTCAGAGAGAGAGAGAGAAAGAGAGAGAGAGGCAGGCAGGGGGAGATGCAGGCTCCCTGCTGAGCAAGGAGCCTGATTCAGGACTCAATCCCAGAACCCTGGGATCAGGACTTGAGACTAAGGCAGACATTTAACCAACTGAGCCTCCCAGGCATCCCCATTTAAAAATTATTGAATAATTTTTTATTCATTAAAGTAAGTAAAGTAAGTAGATTTAATGTCAATTCATTCAAAACATACAATGTTTTGTTTCTGTTGTACAACATATTTTTTAATAACCATTGTCAAAAAGATTATGAAGTTTCCTCAAAAAATTAAAAATAGAATTACCCTATGATTCAGTGATTTTGCTACTGGATATTTATCCAAAGAAAATGATAACATTAACTCAAAAAGATATATGTACCCCTGTGTTTATTGCAGCATTATTTACAATTGCCAAGATAAGGAAGCAACCCAAGTGTAGATGTATGGATAAAGAAGATGTGGGATACACACACACACACACGCACACACACACTTCCATGCACAAGCACACACAGTGGAATATTACTCATCCATAAAAAGGAATGAGATTTTGCCACTTGCAACAACATGGATGGAATTAGAGGATATTATACGAAGTGAAATAAGTCAGACAGAGAAAGACAAACATCATGTGATTTCACTCTTATGTGCTAAAAACAAAACAAAGGTGGATATTATTTCATACTTTGTGCCTTTATCATAGTGATAGGTACAAAAAATGCAGAATGAAGCCTCCCAGCTGTACCATTTTATACAGTCTGTTGGGTTATGACTTGACTTTATTGTGGAAAACACCTGATTCTTTAGAAGGTGATCAAAGCTGTTTCAAAGGTCTTATGGAAAATGGTAGGCAAGAATGTGCGGAAGCCTTTTCTTTTCCAATTTCTTAAAGTGGGTGACGTGTACCTTGCAACTGTGTAGCTGGAAAAGCTAGAATCCTCTAGTGGTTACAGCCCTTGGATCTGAAGTCAGGGTACTTAGGTTTGAATCCCAGCTCTATACCCTGACCAGTCACATCAACTTGGGTATGGTACCAAATCTTCCTCTACCTCAGATTCCTTATCTGTAAAATGGGACTAATAATAGAACCTAACTTATGTGGCTGTTGTGGGCATTCAGTAAATTCCTGTATGTGAAACCTTAGAACGTAGCCTGGCAAATACTAGTGGTTGTTTTGTTATTGTTGCGAATGCTATGACCGTTCTCATCTGGCTGTTGTTTAGGCCCTAGTCACTTTTTACGTTTACCAGCTACGTTAAACTTTGAGCCACATTTAGAGCAGGAAAATTCAGATTGTTTAGTTTTCATATGCTGCCCAACAACACTCTTTAGAGACTGACTTTGAGGGAAATGGAGTCTATTGACTGAAACAAGCTATTTTTGGTAGATGTGTGGATTTCATGAATACAGGGTGCTCAGATGTATGGAAAAGACCCATTTAATAATATTGCCTGTGAAATAACCTACCTTAAAGATATTTCAGAAATGAGATGGCAATTTGCTTAATATCAATATGTAAAGGATACCCTCCTTGTGGCATAAATGTATATTGTTCCTTTTCCTCCAAGTTAAAACCTTTTAATAATTTTGGATGTGAGTTTAAAAAATATGTAAAGGCACTTGAAACCCACACTTTGACAGCTTGTCTTATTTTTGTGGTTCCTTAGTCTTTCAGGGGTCTTAATCTTGGACTTATCACATTTTTTTTCATCTGGTAAGAGGTAAATCACCTGACCATGCAGACGGCAGAGCTGATAGTGAAAGCTCATCCAACTTCATATTTTAAGTAAGTAGATTTAATGTCAAAGTCTGAGGGAGCTAATTCAAGCAAGTACAGTAATCTGTAATCAAATGCATAATACACAAGGTTCCATCTTTGCAATGTGGATTTAAATCAGCAAACTAACTTTTAGTTTAGCTACATTTATGTCTTAGTGGCTGCAGACTTAGACGAGTAGGATTATTTATGTTAGCCTAATAATGATACTTGAATAGCCCCCTTCATGGATTTGCTTCTAAGTATATACCCAGATTCTTTCTGAAGTGTCTAGATAAGTCATATATGTGAAATGCAAATCACCTAGGTATTTGAGAGTGAGATTATAAATTTACCATAGAAAAACAGTCACTCCCCTTTCACTCACATGTGGAAAGTAACAGAAGGTGCCTCATTTAAATGCTTGTTTTGGGAAATTTAAGATCATTTCTCATCGGTTAAAGATCCTGGATTGTTAAAATATTTAAAATATTTCCTACTCCATTCTAGACTATTGTGGATCAAGAGTCTTAATTTGTGTCTATACCAAGAAAATTGTTTTTCTAAGACTTGGCTGAGAAGCACGCAAGTTCTGCCTGGAAAGTAATTTTGCTTTTCTGAGCTCTTTCAGTTAACACATGATTTTGAGCACCTACTCTGAGCTCAGAAGTATAGATTAATACAACAATGATGTCTAAAATAGTAATATCACAAGTGGGGAAATAAAAATACTTATTAAAATTGAATATATATTCAACTTTCCTGATAAAGAAAAATACTGGTTCTGTTTTCCACTAACAAATTGGCAGTTTTATTTTATTTTTTTATTAAATTTTTATTTACAATTCCAATATAGTTAGGTACAGTATTAGTTTCAGGTATGTAATATAGTGATTCAACAATTCTGTACATTACTCAGTGCTCATCATGATACGATTAATCTCCTTTGCCCATTTCACCCATTCCCCCACACACCTCCCCTCTGGTGACCATCAATTTCTTCTCTATAGTAACAGTCTGTTCCTTGGTGTGCCTCGCTCTCTCTTTTTTCCCCCTTTGCTCATTGTTTTGTTTCTTAAATTTCAGGTATTAGTGAAATCACATGGTAATTGTCTTTCTCTGATTGACTTATTTTGCTTAGCATTACACTTTCTAGCTCCATACATGTTGTTGTAAATGGCAAAATTTCATTCTATGTTATGGCTGAAAATAAATCCAAATTCTTGGACCTACACCAAATAAAAATCTTCTGCACAGTGAAGGAAACAATCAGCAAAACTAAAGACAACCTACTGAGTGGGGGAAAACAATTGCAAATGACATATCTGATAAAGGCTTAGTTTTCAAAATATATAAAGAACTGATATACTGAATACCCAAAATACAAATAATCTAATTAAAAAGTGGGCAGAAGACATGAACATACATTTCTCCAGAGAAGACATCCACATGGCCAATAGACACATGAAATGATGCTCAACATCACTTGGCATCATGAAAATACAAATCAAAACTACAATGGCACCTCATACCTGTCAGAATGGCAAAAATCAAGAACAAAAGAAACAACTCTTGGCAAAAATGTGGAAAAAAGGGAACGCTCATGTGTTGTTGTTGGGAATGCAAACTGGTGCAGCCACTGTGAAAAACAATATGGAGGGTCCTCAAAAAGTTAAAAATAGAACTACCCTACCATCTGTTAATCACACTACTGGGTATTTATCCAAATAGTATAACAACACTAATTCAAAGGGATACATGCACCCATAAGTTTATTTCAGAGTTACTTACAGTAGCCACATTATGGAAGCACCCCAAGTGTCCAAATTGGCAAAGTTTTATACAATTGAATTATCCAGTGTTGGGCATTCTCACCTACTGCAAATGGGAAGGTAAATTAGTATAGCTTTTCTGGAAGGCTCTTTGACAGTACAGGTCAAGAATTTGAATGCATTCAAAACCTTTGACTAATCAATCTACTTCTAAGAATTTATATTAAGAAAATAACCCCTGTTGCATATAAAAATTTATTTAACAGATATTTATCATGGAATTTGTTTTAAGAAAAGGAAATGCAAAAACCTAATACACCCCAAATAGGTGATCGGTTATGAATTATGGTTCCACAGCGTTGGTTTAGAATCACGACACTAAGCATGAAGTATAAGGGAATATTTAGTGGCACAAAAACATCCATGATATGTTAAGTTTAGAATATAGTTTATAAAACATATGACTTATATGTTGTTAATTTTGTGATAAAACTTTTATACATACAATGCACAGAAAAAACTGGAAAGAGTTTTTGGTTTCTGGTCTGACATGTGAAGAGCTTAGAAGTTGTCACTCCCATTGTCACACACAAAAAAGCTGAAGGAACAACTCCTCTTGAATCAGTTAGAAAATTGAGGTCACAGGGCAAACTGCCTTATATTCTTTGCTCTGAAATCTGGAAAGCTTGGTGAATATAATCACCACTTCTGAGTCCTGGTAGGAGCAAGGGTATTGCTGGAGAAGGAGTATGTCTAGCTTGAGAGAAAACTTTTTTTGTGTGAGTTTTACCCCCAGGAGTCCCATGAGGTTCTCAGGATGAAGACTGGAGAAAAATTTCTTCCAGCTCCAGGCATAGGAGGGAAAAAGTATCCTGAAATAAGCCCAAAGCTCTTTTTTTCTCCTAAATTAAGGCCCTCCCTCAAGGGAAATGATTTTACCAGCCTCCCTGATTTGCATATTATCAGAGTTCAATCAACTGGAAAGAAGGGAAATACCCAACTCCACTAGCCTTCTTGTCTTATCTACACAGGCGGAGGAGAGCAAATGCAATTAGCATGTTTGAAGGTCACAGCTCAGAGGTAAAGACTCACTAAAAGACTGAGAATTAATCATACGATTTATAGAATGCTTCTCCCTCCAACCCCTACCACAATTTACCTCCACATCAATAGGGCCCTTGTGTAATAACAGGAGATTACAGGTGAGAAGACTACACACCTCAGACACTATTAAATCTAGGGAAGCCCAGAACAATAGGTGGGGAAATAAACAAGGACATTAGAGAAAATTTTAGCTCTGACATCACAGCTACGGCAAAGAGTACAAGTAGCCTAATTTCCAGGTAGGTTAACATAAAACCTCATGCTAAAAGCTTATTTACCTTAGTTTCTTTTATACAGTGCATCATGTCCAACTTTCAACAAAAAAGTAAAAGGTAGGCTGAAAGGCAAAAAAACCCAGAGTCTGAAGACACAAATCAAGCATCAGAACCAGATTCAGTTATAGAAAATATTTTGGAATTATCGGACTAGGAATTTGGAATAACAGTGAGTAGTCTGCTTAGGACTCTACTAGGGAAAGTGGATAATATGCAAAATTAGATGGGGAATGAAAACAGGGAGAGGGAAACTCTTATGAAAGAAACAAAAGGAAATGTGAAAAGTCAGAAACACCATAACAGAGGGGTGCCTGGGTGGTTCAGTCATTAAGCATCTGCCCTTGGCTGGGTCATGATACCAGTGTCCTAGGATCAAACCCCGCATCTGGCTTCCTGCTTGGCAAGAAACCTGCTTCTCCCTCTTTCACTCCCCCTGCTTGTGTTCCCTCTCTCACTGTGTCTCTCTCTCTCTCTGTGTGTCAAATAAATAAGTAAATAAGGTCATTTTAAAAATATAAAAGTCCATATAGATTAGAAGTAAACAGACAGAGAAAGTTATAGCATGCTGACACTAATCAAAAGTAAGTGGGAGTAACTAGATTAATTTCAGACAAAGCAGATTTTCAGAGCAAGGAAACGTGTATGCATCCAACAGGGTATCCCAAAGTATGTGAAACAAAAACTATTAGAGCTACAAGGAGAAACAGACAAATCCACTATTATAGTTAGAGACTTTTACACCTCTCTATTAATAATTAACAGGTCCTGAAGACAGAAAATCAGTAAGGATGTAATTAAACTGAACAGCACCATCAATCAACCAAATCTCATTGACTTCTATAGAATATTTTATCCAACAATAGTAAAATACACATTCTTCTCAAGCTCACGTGAACCATCTACCAAGGGTCATAAAACACACCTTACAAAATTAAAAGTAATAGATATTATGCAAAACATCCTCTTAGTTCACATTGGAATGAAACTAGAATTCAATAACAGAAAGATAGCTGTAAAATCCCCAAATATTTAAAGATTAAATAATACAGTTTGAAAAAGCACACGGATCAGAGTGCCTGGGTGGCTCAGTCAGTTGAGCTTCTGACTCTTGGGTTTGGTTCAGGTCATGATTTCCTGGTCATGGGATTGAGCCCCGTGTCAGGTTCTGTGTTCAAAGAAGTCTACTTCAGATTCTCTCTCCACCACCCCCTCAACCTCTGCTCCTCTCTGTGTGTGTACTCTCTCTCTCTCTCAAATAGATAAATAAATAAAATCTTTTAAAAATAGCATACGAGTCAAAGAAATAAGAGAAATTTTAAAATATTTTGAATTATATGAAAGTCAAGATAGAACTTATCAAAATTCACAGGGTGCAGCAAAAGCAGTGCTTAGGGGGAATTTATAGCATAGTATTAGTATATTAGAAAAAGAAAGATCTAATGTCAATAATCTGAGTTTCACCTTAAGAAACTAGAAATATAGGGGCACCTGGGTGGCTCAGTTGGTTAAGGGTCTGCTTTCAGCTCAGGTCATGATTCCAGGGTCTGGGATGGAGCCCTGCATCTGGCTCCCTGCTCAGCAGGGAGCTTGCTTCTCCCTCTCCCTTGCTGCTCCCCCTGCTTGTTCTCCCTCTCTCTCTCTCTGTCAAATGAATAATCTTAAAAAAAAAGAAATCAGAAAAACAGGAGCAAATCAAATCCAAAGTAATCAAAAGAAAATAAATTTTAAAAATTAAAGCAGAAATCAATGAAAGTGAAACCAGGGAAATAATAGAGAAAAATAAATGACACCAAAACTGGTTCTTTGAAGAGATCCATATAACAAACCTCTAGCCACGTTAATTAAGAAAAAAGGGAGAAGAGACAAACTACTAATATCAGAAATGAAAGAAAGGCCATTATCACTATTGATGCATTGATATCAAAAGGATAATAAAGGAATATAATGAACAACTCTGTGTCCACAAATTTTATGACTTAGAAACGGTGGACCAATACCTTAGAAGATACAGTTCAATGAAACTCACAAAAGAAGGAATAGTCTGAATAGCTTATATCTATTAAAGAAATTGAATCAATAATTCATAACCTTCCAAAACAGAAAGTACCAGGCCGAGATGATAAACTGGGGAACTTGACCAAACATTTAAGGAAGAAGTAATACTGACACTCATCAGTCTGTTTTAGAAGATAGAAGCAGAAAGAATACTACCTAACCAACATTACCCTGATACCAAAATCAGGAAGAGAAGTTACAAGAAAGGAAAACTACAGAACAATATCTCTTATGAAAAAATCCTCAGCAAAATGTTAGCAAGTTGAATTCAACAATGTATGAAAAATCCACAAGATGCAGAATTTATTCGAGGCATGCAAATCTGTTCCAGCATTCAAAAATCAGTTAATGTAATCCATCACACCAACAGGCTAAAGAAGAAAAAATCACATGGTTATAGCACTGGAAGCATTTGACAAAATCCACCACTATCCAGCAAACTAGGAATAGAGGGGAATTTCATCAGCTTCATAAAGAACATCTACAAAAAAATCTATAGTTAACACCACACTCAATGGAGAGAAGCTAGGTGTTTTCCCCCTAAGATCAGGAACAAGGCAATGATGTCTCCTTTGACCACTCTAATTCAACATTGTACTTGCGGTCATAGCTAATGCATTAAAATGGAAATGGAAACAAAGGGTGTAAAGGTTTGAAAGGAAGAAATAAAACTACCTTTGTTTACAGATGACATGATTACCTGTGTAAAAAGTCCTAAAGAATCAATTTAAAAAACCCCTCCCCAAATTAATAAGTGATTATAGCAAGGTTGAAGGACACAAGGTTAATATACAAAAATAAATTGCTTTCTTGTATACCAGCAATGAGCAATTGGAATTTGTAATTAAAAAACACAATGCCATTTACATTAATACCAAGAAATGAAAATACTTAGGTATAAATTTGGCAAAATGTATACAAGGTCTCTCTAAGGAAAACTTCAAAATTCTCAGGAAAGGAATCAAATAAATGGAAAGATATTCCACGCTCATGGATAGGAAGATCCAATATTATCAAGATACCAGTACATCTAACTTGATCCATAGATTCAGTATAATACCAATCAAAATCCCAGCAACTTACTCTGTGGAAATAAAGTGATTCTAAAGCTTCCATGAAAAGGCAAAAGACCCAGAATTTCTAGCACAACACAGAAGAACAGTAAAGTTGGAAGACTGCCACTACCCAACTTTGAGACTTGCTATAAATCTACAGTAATTATGACAGCATCATGTTGTTGAAAGAAGAGACAAATAGATCAATGGAACATAATAGCCCAGAAATAGACCCACATAAACATAGCAAACCGATCTCTGATGAAAGGAGCAGTGACATTTCATTGGAAAAAGGACAATCTTTTCAACAAATTGTGCCAGGACAACAAGACATCCACAGGCAAAAAAAAAAGAATGTAGACACTGAACTTAAACCTTTCACAAAAATAACTCAAAATAGATCAAAGTTCTAAATGTAAAATACATTTAGTATAAAACTTCTAAAAGATAACATAGGAGAAAATCTAGGTGACCTCAGGTTTGGTAGTGAGCTTTTAGATACAACAGAAAAAACATGCTCCATGAAAGAAAAAATTGATAAACTGGACTTCATTAAAAGTAAAAATGCTCTGCAAGAGACACTGTTGAGGGCATGAAATGACAAGCCGCAGACTGAGGGAAAATATTTGCAAAACACGTATCTGATAGAGGACTTGTATTCAAAATACACAAAGAACTCCTTAAATCTCACGTAAGAAAGAAAGGGAAATGACCTACGCAATTAACAGATAGGCCAAGAGTTAACCAGACACCTCACCAAAGAAGACATACAGGTGGCAAATAAGTGCATGAATAGATGCTCCACATCGTATGTCATTAGGAAAAACCAATTAAATCAACACACCTATTAGAGTGGTTGATCGCAGACATACAGAGGACACCAAATCCTGGTGAAGGTGTGGAACAACAGGAACTGTCTTTCGCTGCTGGTGGGAATGTAAAATGGTATAGTCATGTTGGGAGACCATTGGGTCGTTTCCTACAAAGCTGAACATTGCCATACTATGTGATCCAGCAGCCATACTCCTAGGCATTATCTAAGTGAGTTGAAAACATGTCCACACAAAACTTGCACACAAGCATTTATAGCAGATTAATTCACCATTTACAATAATGGGAAGCCACCAAGATGTCCTCCAATAGGTGAATTGATAAATAAGCTGTACATCCATATAACAGAATATTGGTCAGTGACAGAATAAATGAGCTGTCAAGTAATGAAAAGATAGAGAGGAACCTTAAATGCATAGTTCTAAGTGAAAGAAGCAAATTTAAAGAGACATCACACCCTATGATTCCAACAATATGACATCTTGAAAAGACAAAACTATAAAGACAGTAAAAAAAAAAAGAATCGGTCGTTTTCGGGATGGGAGAAGAAGAGGGAGGAGATGAGAAGACAAAATACAGGGGATATTTAGGGTGCTGAAATTATTCCTTTGTGGATATGTATCATTATACATTTGTCATAACACATACCATGGTGCAAAACAAAGTGCATGTTCATGTGCTTTAATGTTAATGTTAATATCTCACTAGTGGTCCATTAATTGTAACAAATGTACCACACTTAACTGAAGATGTCAATTACAAGGTACTTGGTGGTGGGGTCAAGAGAGGATATATGGGAGTCCTGTACTTCCTGCTCAATGTTTTGGTAAACCTCAAACAGCTGTAAGAAACAAAGTCTGTTAATTTGGAAAAGGAAAAAAATGGGCATGACCTTACTAGAATGTTAAAAGTGGTTATCTTCTGGTAGGGGAATTATATGTGATTTTCTTTTCTCTATTTTTTAAATTGTTTTATTAAGGTATACTTTACATGCAACAAAACTCACCCTTTCTGTAGGGTACAGTTTTGTGAGTTTTGACACAAGCATTCTGCCATGTAAGCACCACTGTAATCAAGATAGAAAAATGACTCCATCACCCAACAGATATCCTCTGTGCCCCTTTGCAGTTAAAATTCTTCCCCTACCCCAGTCCTTGGTAACTGTGGATCTGTTTTCTGTCCCTGTAGTTTTGCTTTTTCCAGAATGAAAAGAAGTGGAATTATACAATATGGAACTTCGAGTCTGGCTTTATTCACTTAGCATAATGCCTTTGAGATTCATCTATGTTCATTTCTTTTTACTGCTAATATTCCATTGTATGGATGTTTATAAATTCATCAGTTGAAGGACATTTGAGGTGCTTTTAGGTTTGGGGGACCATGAAAAGAGCCAATCTAAACATGTAGGTATGGGTTTTTGTGTGAATATGGTTTTTTTTTTACTCAATTATGATGAACATTTAATTGATGTAGATGTTAGCAGGGTTTAGGGACAATTTACATGCAGGTTAATGACATTTGATCAATAATATTTCACCAACAACTTTATTAAACCTGCATCAATGGATGAAAGGGACAGAGTTCTCATGAACTGCATGTATGTTCTCATTTCACTTGGAAAAACACCTAGGAGTGAGATTGTTGGGTTGTATAGTAAGCATTCTGCGTAACTTTATAAGAAAGTGTCAACTTGTTTCCAGCATGGCTGTACTCTTTTGCGTTTCCACCAAAGGGGAATTCCCGTTGCTTCACATCCTCACCAGCACTTATTAGGTTAGGTTTTTTTGAGTTTAGCCATTGTGATGGTTTCATGATGAAACCATGAAAATGGTTTCAATTTGCATTTTCCTGCTGGTTAATTATATGTTTGATACCTGTAAATCTTCTTTGGTAAAGTGTCTGTTCAAATTATATTCCCATTTTGTAAAAATTGGATTGTTTCTTTCTTTATCTTCAAGTTTTGAGATTTCTTTGTGCATTCTGGATAAAAGTCTTTTTTTTTAATTAATATTTCTGAAGGGAAACTTAGGACCTTTTTTTTTCTTAAAGATTTTATTTATTTATTTGTCAGAGAGAGAGAGAGCGAGAGTGAGCACAGGCAGACAGAGTGGCAGGCAGAGACAGAGAGAGAAGCAGGCTCACCGCCGAGCACGGAGCCCAATGTGGGACTCGATCCCAGGACACTGGGATCATGACCTGAGCCGAAGGCAGCCGCTTAACCAACTGAGACACCCAGGCATCCCTGGATAAAAGTCTTTTATCAGAAATATGATTTGCAAATAATTTCTCTCATCCCATGGCTTTAGTTTCTATTCTCTACACTGTTTTTTAAAAGATTTTTAAAAGATTTTATTTATTTATTTGACAGGCAGAGATCACAAGGAGGCAGAGAGGCAGGCAGAGAGAGAGGAGGAAGCAGGCTCCCCGCAGACTAGAGAGCCCGACGTGGGACTCGATCCCAGGACCCTGGGATCATGACCTGAGCCGAAGGCAGAGGCTTTAACCCACTGAGCCACCCAGGCGCCCCATAAAAGATTTTATTTGAGAGAGAGAGAGAGAGCACAATCAGGGGGAGGGACAGAGGGAAAAAGACAAGCAGATTCCCTGCTGAGCAGGGAGCCTACATGGCACTGGATCCCATGACCCTGAGGTCATGACCTGAGCCAAAGTCAGACGCTTAACCGATTGAGCCACCCAGGCATCCCTTACCAAAGGCAGAAGTTCTTAATTTTGACGAGGTCCTATTTTAAATTTCTTTTATGGATTATGGTTTTGGTGTCATATCTCAGAAGTCTTTGCCTAACCCAATAACATCAAGATAGCCTTCAACATTTTCTTCTAGAAGTTTAAAGATATTAAAGTTTACACGGAAGTCTATGATCCATCCTGGATTAATTTTTGTATATGGTCTGAGTTACAGATTTATTTTAGTTCTTGTTTTGTATATGACTGTCCAAATGTTCCAGAAGCATTTGTTGAAAAGAATACTGTTTCTTCATTGAATGGTCTTTGCACCTTTGTTGAAAATCAATTGACTGTGTTAAGTGTGGGTCTATTTTTTTGACTCATCATTCTGGTCTATTGATATATTTGTCTAAAATTTGCCAAAAACATATTGCCTTGAAAAATATAATTTTACATTAAGTCATGAAATCACACCATATATGTCCTCCCAAATCTTACTTTGTCAGAATTGTTTTGGCTATTCTACTACTTTACCTTTCCATATAAACTTTTGAATGAGAGTACCAATTTTTACAAAAATATCCTGATAATATTTGGTTTTGGGTTTCATTAAATCTATGTTACTTTGGGGGGAATTGACATTTTTACAATATTGTGACTTCCAGTCCACAAACAAGGCATACCTCTCCATTTTTTAAGGCCATCTTTTGTTTCTTTTATCATTGTTTTGTAGGTTTCTGAGTAGGGATCTGGCACACATTTTGTTAGATACTTCGGTATTTCTATGTTTAGGGGGAGCTATTGCAAATGGTACTTTTTCAAATTTCAATTTGTAATTGTTCTTTATAGAATATATAAATGTGATAGGCTTTTTTATATTGGCCTTGTAGCCTGTAATCTTGCTTAAATTCTGTTACTATTTATAGTAACTCTAAATCTATTCTTTCGGATTTTTCTTTGTAGACAGTCATACCATCTACAAGTAGAACAGTTTTGTGTTCTCTATTCTCTATTCTCTACATATTCTCTAATATGCATGCCTTTTCCTTCTTTTTCTTACCTGATTTCACTGAGTAGGATCTCCAAAGTGGTGGAACAGACATCCTTCCATAACTCCTGATCTTAGGGAGAAAGCATTGTTTTTTTCCATTAAGTATGATACTAACTGTAGGGCTTTTTTTTTAATGTCCTTATTAGGTTAAGGAAGGTCCTTTTCTGCTTTGCTGAGAGTTTCTGTCACAAATGGATGTAGAATTTTGTCAGATGCTTTTTTGGCATCTCTTGTAATGATTATATGATTCTTCTAGTCCAGTTTGTTGATATGGTGAGTTGTGTTGAATGAACTGTGAATGTTGAATTAACCTTTAACTTTCAGGATAAATCCCACTTGCTCATAAAGTATCATCCTTTTTAATAAAATTTTTATTTTTTAAATTTCTTTTTAGTGTTCCAGAATCCATTGCTTATGCACCATACCCAGTGCTCCATGCAATACATGCCCTCCACAATACCCACCACCAGGCTCACCCAACCTTTCACCCGCCTCCCCTCCAAAACCCTCAGTTAGTTCATCAGAGTCCATAGTTTCTCATGGTTCATCTCCCCTTCCAAATTCCCCAGTTCCCAACATTGAACGCTCTTACACTGTTGGTGGGAATGCAAGTTGGTGCAGCCACTTTGGAAAACAGTGGGGAGATTCCTTAAGAAATTAAAAATAGAGCTACCCTATGACCCTGCAATTGCACTACTGGGTATTTACCCCAAAGATACAGATGGAGTGAAAACAAGGGCCATCTTTACCCCAATGTTTATAGCAGCAATGGCCACAGAGATCCAAACTGTGGAAAGAACCAAGATGCCTTCAACGGACAAATGGATAAAGAAGATGTGGTCCATATATACTATGGAGTATTATGCCTCCACCAGAAAGGATGAATACCCAACTTTTGTATTAACATTGATGGATCATTTATATATATATATATACATATATATATATATATATATATATATATATATATATATATTTGGGTTTAATTTACTGGAATTTTATTGAAAATGTTTTATTGAAAATGTTTGCATCTATGTTCAGGAGGGATACTGGTCTATAGTGCTATTTTTGTCCTTGTAATAATTTTAATCTTGTTTTCATGTCAGTGTCATGCCTACATCAATGATTTAGTTGGGAAGTAATCCCTCCTCTTGATTTTTTTTTTCTGAAATGTTCGGTAGAATGTTTGATAGAATTCACCAGTGAAGCCATCTGGCCCTGGAGTTTTCTTTGTGACAAAATTTTTAACTACAAATTCAAGTTCTTTAAAAGATATAAAAGGGGCATCTGGATGGCTTAGTCATTTAGCCTCTAACCCTTGATATCAGCTCAGGTCATGATCTCCGGGTCATGAGATCGAGCCTCATGTTGGGCTATGCACTCAGTAGAGAGCCTGCTTTAGATTCTTTCTCTCTGCCGCTCCCTCTGTGCAGTCTCTCTCTTTCTCTCTCTCAAACAAACAAACAAACAAATGAATGTATATAGAAATATTCAGGTTATCTGTATCTTCTACATTGAGCTTTGGTAATTTGTGTCATTCAAAGAATTCATCTGTTTCATCTAGGTTGCTAACTTAAGTGGCATAAAGTTATTCATAGTATTCCTTTGTTATTCTTCTTTAAAATGCACTCTGTTGGGGCGCCTGGGTGGCTTAGTGGGTTAAGCCGCTGCCTTCGGCTCAGGTCATGATCCCAGAGTCCTGGGATCGAGTCCCATATCGGCCTCTCTGCTCGGTGGGGAGCCTGCTTCTCCCCCTCTCCCTCTCTCTCTGCCTGCCTCTCTGCCTACTTGTGATCTCTGTCTGTCAAATAAATAAAATCTTAAAAAAAAAAGAATTAAAAAAATAATAAAATGCACTCTGTTGTCTCTAATATTGGGAGTTTGCATCTTCTCTCTTTTTATCCTTGCTACTTTTGTAAGAAGTTAATCAATTTTATTGATTTTATTAAAAACAGATTTGGTCTCACTGATTTTTTTTCCGTTGATTTTCTATCTTCAATTTCACTGACTTCTTTATTATTCCTTTCTTCTGTTTGCTTTTGGTTCATTTTGCTCTACATTTTCTAGTTTCTTGGTTTGAGACTTTACACCCTTTCTAACATAGGTACTTTAGTGATAAAAATTTCCCTTTAAGTATTTCTTTAGCTGAATCCCAATGGTTTTGATATGCTGTGTTTTTATTTTCATTTAGTACAAACTATTTTTTAATTTCCCTTTTGATTTTTTTCTTCAACCCACAGGCTATTTGTAAGTTACCAGTATATTACAAGTTGTTGTCTCCTGCTGGAATTGTGTATAATGATTTTCATATATACACATTTATATTTTTATTTTGTTCTTTTTGGAACTTTGTGAATGTTTTCCAGTTTTCTACATTAAGTATGTATTTCTTTTCTAAAAAGAAAATAATTAATACAAAATAATGCTCTACATTTTACAGTACTTTATTTTTTTAAAAGATTTTATTTAGTTAGTTGACAAAAAGAGACACAGAGAGAGAAGGAATACAAGCAGGGACAGTGGGAGAGGTAGAAGCAGACTTTCTACTGAGGAGGGAGCCTGATGTGGGGCTCGATCTCAGGACCCTGGGGTCATGACCCAAACTGAAAGCAGATGCTTAATGATTGAACTACCTAGGTTCCCCTTTGCAGTACTCTATAATTTACAGAGAATTTAATTCAATCCTCCAAACTCTCCTTAAGAAACAGATCATCTATATTTCACAGGAATTGAAAGCTAAGATTGACAGTTTATTTTTTTATTTTTATTTTTTATGTTTTAATATTTTTATTATTGTTTTTTGGGGGGGAAGGCTGAGGGAGAGGGAGAGAGAGAATCTTAAGCAGACTCCACGCTGAGTGCAAAGCTCGATGTGGGGCTTGATACTATGACCTTGAGATCATGACCTGAGCCAAAATTAAGAGTCGGTTGCTTAACCAACTGAGCCACCCTGCACCCCTATTTTTATTTTATTTTATTTTTTTGAAATTGACCGTTTCAATGACTTGCCCAATGTCACACAGCTAGAGCTGGTTAGAGTTTAACTTATTTGTGGACATAAAGAATAACATGGACGACATTAGGAGAAGGGAAAAATGAAGGGGGAGAAATCAGAGTGGGAGACGAACCATGAGAGATCATGGACTCTGGGAAACCAACTGAGGGTTTTATAAGGGAGAGTGGTGGGGGATGGGTGAGCCTGGTGGTGGGTATTAAGGAGGGCACAGATTGCATGGAGCACTGGGTGTTATATGCAATCCATGAATCATGGAGCACTACAGCAAAAACTAATGATGTACTATATGGTGACTAACATAACACAATAAAAAAAAATTCAAACCCAGATTTTCTGACTCCCAGTTCATTATTATGAAGAAGTTGGAAATCAAGGTTTGAAAAGCAAATTGGAATTTATCTTGCAGGTAGCTGAAAAAAAATCATTGAGGGTCTTTAAAGCAGTAAGTGACTTGAGACAATGATCTTAATGTAGTTTTAATCTGAATCTCTGATTACTAATGAGGTTGAGCATCTTTTCATGTTTATTGCCTGTTTCCCATTTCTTCTTCCCCCAAATTGTTATTCATGTCCTGGAGGAATAGATCATTTTTCTGCTGGACTGGTTGGTCGTTTACTTATTAATTTAAATGATGAGAAAGTTTTCCCAGTATTAATTCTTTATTTGTTGGAAATATCATCTCCCTTGGGGCGCCTGGGTGGCTCCGTCAGTTAAGTGTCAGCCTTTAGCTGGGATCATGATCCCATGGTCCTGGAATCGAGCCCTACATCAGGCTCCCTCCTTAGTGGGGAGTCTGCTTCTCCCTCTGCCCCTCCCACTCTCATTCTCTCTCTCTCACCCTCTCTCTCTCAGATAAATAAATAAAATCTTTTAAAAATACATCTTCTCCCAGTTTCTTGCTTAGCTGCCTTTTCTTTATTTTAAAATTTTGGTCATCAGAGTAATGTGCACTGGAGAGTGGAGGAAACGAATGCGTTTGCTACAAGAAGAGTCTTAGTTTGCTCTGACCTTGTGTGATGGGAACCAGGTGAGATGTGGATGGGATTCGAAGGCAAATCACATAGTTTGGAAATTCATTGACCAGTCATTTGCTAATTGATTACATTTATTGGTCACCGTGTGCTGAACTGTGTGATAAGCTGAGATTTTGAGGAACTTTTGTTTTAATGGAGAAATAAGACGTGTAAAGACATGCAAGTAACATAGTGTGCTCAGGGAATTGTAGCACAAGATAAGCTGTGCCTGTCAACATTGCTCCTTATCAAAGGGGCAGGAGGCATTGCTTTTGAGTAAATTGAGAGTAGTTTAAGAAAAATCTGTAAGTTGAAGGAGAGCAAAGACTGTGGGTCTTTTAGCTCACCATTCTACTCCCAGCAGTCAGCAGAGGGCCTGACCAAGAGTTGGGTGCCCCAACATTTGCTTCATGATGGGATGATATTAGCATGCATGGGCAACAGCCATTTATAAAAACTTAATACAGTATGCTTAGTTCATGACTCCTACACCATTTCCAGGCAGCTCTGAGAAAGTTAGATCAGCATTTCAGACCTGAGCTTGCATTTCCTCAGCAAGGGAGCACAGCCTTTTGCAGAAGGACACACAGCATGCTCCTTTATCTTACCATTGTAACAGAGTAGTAACCCAGATCTTGGCTTCACATGGGCAAACTGGGTTTTGAATCTCCTGTCTGTTACTTACTGGTTGTGTGACTTGATTTCCCTCATCTGTGAAATGAGACTAACAGTGGTGCCTAACCATACCAGATTATCTTAGGATTGAATAAGTGCAGCATGTGAAACACTGCACCCATAGGAGGGGCTCTGGAAACATTCTGTATACCTCTGCTCTTGATGTAACACAAAAACAGATGGAAAGTGTGATTGCCTCGGGGTTTTATGACTTTGTCCATGGTGTCTAACAGGCATATTCTCCATCTCCTTCCTCACAGATTCAGAGACATACTGTGTGTTTCAAGACAAGAAGTACAGAGTGGGTGAGAGATGGCATCCTTACCTGGAACCTTATGGGTTGGTTTACTGTGTCAACTGCATCTGCTCAGAGGTACAGTGTGATATTCAGTTTGCTCCTCGGCATGCAAAGGTCCTTCCAGTGCCTGGATGACCAGGAATCAGGGGTGGTGAAAGCCTCAAATAAGTGAGGGAGAAGCAGCTTGTAAGGATAAATAAAGGTCTCCTGACTTTTTCTCTTGTTGCCGTTTGGCTGGGGTTTTTGTGGCATCTCTAGGTATTTGCTATGGACAGATATTTATGGTCTCCTAGCCAAAAGATACGGGCTGTGGTGGGAGAAGATAGAATAATAGTTTGATAGCGTGAGAGGGGAAATAGAACTCAATGTAATGCCTGGGTTATATGACTAAATCGTTTTTGAAGATCATTTTCAAGGCTGGTCTTTAGAAAAGAGATTAGGACAGATCATATACCAGTTCATTGGGAGAGCGTATTTGTTATTGTCTGGGCCAGTAGCGGTAATTAGGATCGAGGCTGCAGAACATTGGCATGTACCTGGTGACCATTAGAGTTCTCTTGGCTTGGCCTTGGCTCCTGACTAGACAGTCAGAAGAGCGTTTGGACACTTTATTTTCATCTTTGCAATAGGCAAAAGGAAGTGCTCTCATCTTCTTTCCATGGCCTTGACCCAGGAACACAGCTATGGTCCATGGCCTTGACCCAGGAACACAGCTAGGGTCCATCTTTCTGAATAAGCCTCTACCACCTTGTAATAGGCCAGGGTTTTTCAGCCTTTGCTCTATTGACATTCAGGAACAGATTATTCCTTGTTGTGGGAGCTGTCGCATACATTGTAGGATCTTTAGCAGCACCCCTGGCCTCTACCCTCTAGATACCAATAGCACCTGTCCCAGTTGTGATGACCAAAAATGTCCCAAGACATGGCCAAAGTTGCTTGGGGAGCAAAAGGACCCCTGGTAGAGAACCAATTGAGTAAGAAAGCCTTGTACCAGGCCTTGAGAATGGAGAACTCCCAGCATATGGAAAGAATCTTCAAGACCAGCCTCTCACTTGAGACCTTGTGGAAGAATTGTAACTCTTCCTGAGTGCCCAGGTAGTACAGAAGCAGTCACTTGCATGCCAGATTCTTTTGCCAGTTAAGTAAAAAATTGGACTTTTCAAATTTGAAGCATGTGGAAACCTAACCTTCAGGCAGTAAGAAGTAATGTTAAAAGGTTCCTGGGCTCTGGAGTCAAGGCAGACCATGTTTCTGACCCTGGATCTGCTGCCTGGGAGCCATGTTACACTGGACAAGTTACCTAAATTCTCTGAGATCTCTTCAGCTTCTTTCTCTTTAAAATGGGATAATGATACTATGTATTTCATAGGATTGTGGTAAGGATTAAATTCACTAATACGTTTCAGTCACCAAAAACTGTACTTGGTCACAGCCAGCATTCAAGAGATATTAATTGCTGTCCTCATCTCATCTTCATCTGTGCTATGATTACAGCTATTATTTTTATTCATCTGTTAAGTCTAGAACAGAATTCAGTTTAAGGCATTAAGGAGGCATCAGTGTAGGCTTCAGCCAGAAGGAATGGTTTCTCATATGCTTGGTGATCTCACTTCAAGATGATACCACTTGGCTCTGAGGAGTGTGACAAAGAAGGAGACTTTGTGGTGTTTCCAAATGCAACACTCTGAAAACATATTCTAGAAAGTCCATGAGAAAAGAAAGAGGTTTATGGTAAGGTTATTCAGCCTTTGATAAAAGAAGCCTGCATCTTTAAATGGCTAGGGCAGGTATTAAATAGAGCATCTGGGGACTGATTAGCTGTCTGGTATGACATGGTTGTGTCAGATTCTTAAGCCAACCCATTGGAAATGAAGAGCTAATCCTTGGGGGCTAAGCTTTGCTGTCTGCGGGGCAATGAGAATGTTAATAAGATCCCAGGGTCGACAGCTCTAGTGTTAAGCATCTTCTCTTTCCCCATCCTCTTTGTCACCCTCTTCCCCCACAAGAGCATGATAGATACAAGTCACTCTTGCTTGGAATGAATTATGCATGGAAATGCTAATGCAACGTTGATTTCCAAAGCTTTCCTTTGATCTAGCCATGGTGGAGAGCTGTCAGAGCTAGGGAACTTTTAATTGTAAGTCGGCAGGGACCCAGTCATCCCACCCAGGCATGCTAGGTAATCAGCTCAATTCCAAAGCCTAGCTGTGTTCAGAAAGCCTACGACAGAAACAGGAAGTGAGGAGAGAAGGCACCCAACCTGCTGGACCAAGGCAGAGTTATATGGAATCCAGGACCCATGTGCCAGCAATGTCTCCTTGCCCAGGGGTGGCTAGCAGCTCAGGGGACCCATCGCTCATTATCCCTTCCCTTCTGTGGCCTTGGGCAGGTGATCCTGTAATTAGACCAGCCTCCTGTGGATGTGTGGCTGGAGCCAGAAATGGTGGAAACACCACAAAGGCAGACCAGGAAGGGCCTTCCACAGTTGGAGGGAGGCTTTGAAAACTAGAGCAAGAGTGACCCCAGGTTTAGAAAAATATGCCAGTAAGCTATCAACCAACCCAGCGGAGGTGCTAGTGATGAGAAAAGGGAAGAAAATGCTGATTTCTTTCAGCTTCTTGGGAATGCATCATTCACTGTCTGGGTAAGTCTCTGTATGACTGTTCCCCAAACTGGCAAGGGTGCAAGTAACTTCTGAAAGAACTTAATTTTTTTTCATAGTTTGCCTTCTCTTCCAGAATGGGAATGTGCTCTGCAGCCGAGTCAGATGTCCAAGCCTCCATTGCCTTTCCCCCGTGCATATTCCTCATCTGTGCTGCCCACGCTGCCCAGGTAAACCAGATCGCCTTTCTTTCCCAGCTGGGGCTCTCCTTCCTCCCTCTTCCCCCCAACCCACTCCATCTGCCTAATTCCCCAGAAGGGAAACTTCCAGACTGGAATAACAATAGGACACTTTCAGGCAGCCCACACTGGCCCCTAAATACTGTTTATAGCCCAAGCGAGGCCCATTCTAGACTCTAATAAGTTATTGGGTACCCAGTAACAGATTTTCATTGGGCTTTTAATCATTTGAAGGTGGCTGTCAGTTGGGGGAAGGGCATCGTGGCCCAGAGAGTTTGTGCCATAAACAGCCTCTTCTTACCATGGGCAGTGGGCACCAGGGGAGTTGTAGCATGGGGGCACTTGTCTCAAGCAATTAGTGCTGGGATTGCATAAATCAAAGAAGCTGAACCAGTGAGGTTTATGACAATATAAAGCTGCCTGCCCGCTAAAAAGTCACCTCCTCCAGACTGCGCAGTTATTATGGACACATTGTTAAGAGCTAATCTAAGGGGAAGGCGGGCAGAGACCGTTTCATGAGGCTGTTAGGATGTCTATTTCGAGGGTTTGTGGCTAGGGTGTTTGTCTGAGGCAGGGGCTCCCTCAGTGACACTTTGTTCACGTCTTACTGGGGCCTGGGTCCCACACCAGAGGCATACAAGTATGGAATGATTAAGAGAATGCCTGTGGGCTGGACAGCAGTCCTAGAAAAAGCTAAGTGACAGCCTCGGGTTCTGGATATTAGAAGACTCATAGTCCTATAAGCTGATCCTATTTCCCTCTAGGATGGACGTTCTGGAGTAGGAGTCTGTGGGTGGGCTTTATGGGGTCATTGAACCCTTTAAAATTGTTTTGTTTCTGGTGTAACTATGTATACATGTAAATTCCTTTAGAGAGAATCCATAGCTTTGTTGATATTTGTAAAGGGGGTGTACATGACCCTAAAAACATGAAAAACCACTAGTCTAGGGCATAGGTGGTGCTTTTTTTAAGTAGTAAGGAACCTTCGGAACTTAGAAGAGAGTAACCAAAAGTGTCCGGGCAGCAATGGTAAGAATGGGCCTAGGAATATGGTTCAGTGAAAATTCAGTTAACATTTCAGTTACAGGAATGGAGGTATTTAATGAAGAAGCCCCCAAACCATTTTGGTCACTACATTTGTGAACTATACTTTCCTGCCTCAGTATATACACTCTGATGAATACAGGGGAGTCGTTCCCAGATAACAAAAGATCATATCATGTCACACATTTATCATTTTGAATGTTGGTAATGATAATATATGCTTCAAATGTAAGAGGCTGATGTGGCATAAGATTTAACTGAAAGTTGGCTTCTGGAATAAATCCCCAAATGAGGCTGACTGTTGTTATATGTGTTTCTTTGCTTCTTCTACTTAAACTGATTACAAAGGAAGGGTTTGGTAGGTGGGAGAGAAATTTCTGGTTTAAAAGGCCAATCTGGAGATTTTTTTCCATTTCTTTCCCCCCTGGAAGTCTCCACTAGTGGTCTAATGCCATAGGAATTTATCTAAATTATGTAGACATTGTTGTTCCCTGTGGAGGAAGTTGAGGCATGACACAGACCCAAAGCACAGAATGGAAGAGTGTAGAGTGCAATACAGCCATCACCTACACCAGCTACAGAATAGGAAGCAAGTATTGAGAAAAAGAGAAAGTATAAGCCATCAGTTCCTTTGAGTGAAAAAGAAAGTGTTAAAGGAATTGAGATCAGAAATAGCAGAAAAGAGAAAATTGTAAGACTTAGAAACCCCATTTTATGGAGTATAGAAATAGCCATTCATTTTCTTTTCCTTCTTGTTCTTGCAAGTGACTTCCTTGTGAGTTCATTTTCCTTCTTGTTAACTATAACTTTTGCCAGTTCTTTCTGTGAGCAATGGTACCAAAGTTTCCTAATCCTTATATGCAAAATGTCTTTATTTTGCCCCCATCCTTGAGTGATAATTTCGCTGGGTATAAAATTTTAGGTGCATGCTTGTTTGCCCTTAGCACTTAGAAGAAACTAACAAATAAGTCTTTGGATAAGAAATCTACTGTTTGATTGTAGTTCTTTTGTAGGTAACTTGTTTTCTCCTTCTTCTAGCTTTTAACTTTTCCTCTTTTTCTTTGGTGCACATGATGAAGTAAATAGATGTGTAATTTATTTTCATTTAGCCTGCTTAGTACATGGTTTTTTCAGCCAAAGGACTAATTTCTCTTCAATTTTACTCATTATTTTTCTGAAAACTATGTCTTACCCCTCTTTTTTCCTCATTCTTAAAGTTGCCTTTGGTATATGTTTTTGCAGCTCATTTAATTTATCCTCTGTGTCTCTCTTTTTTTAAAGATCTATTTTAGAAAGAGAGAGAGAGAGAGCATGGCAGGGAGGGGCAGAGAGAGAAGGAGAGAGGAACTTAAGCAGATTCTATGCTGAACATGTAGCCTGATGTGGGGCTTGATCTCCTGAACTGAGCTGAAACCAAGCATCAGATCCTTAACTGATGGCCACCCAGGCACCTATATCCTCTGTGTCTCTAAATGCCTCCTTTGTATTTTCCATCTTGGTACACTCCCCATAATGATATATTACTTTAGTTTGGTCCTCCAATTCATGAATTCGTTCTCAAGCTTTTTCATGCCTCCTATTTAGGCCATCTGTTTGGTTCTGTTTCCTCTTTTATTTTCAATAACTGTATTTCCCCCCATGTTTTTAGATACATTTTTAAATATCTCTATATTGCTATTTTATAAACCTGTGCTTCTTGGGATCTTCTTATTTTCTTTATTTCTTTAAGGTATTGAATTATTTATTTAGAGTCCATTTTAGATTTTTTCCATGTCTATATATTTTTCAGATGTGAATTCTCACTTTTACTGGTTTCCTTACAGCTTTTCTTAGTTGTTAGTTTCTCCTTCTTTTCTAAAATCTTTGTTTAAAAGCTCATTGTAAGTGTGTAGTAGGGGGTTCTCTTGCATATGTCCTTCCTTCTTGGGGGGAAGTTTGTTCCAGGCCGTGTAGGTCACTTAGCTCTTAACCAGGTCATGTATTAGTGTCTCAGCTTGGGCTCCCTCTTGCTTGGATGGTCAATTTCTACCTCTGTTTTCTTGTACAGTGTTAGTCCCTGATAATGGCCTTGGACTGGGATCTCAGCTGCAGGTGGGCAGAGTTATGTCAGCCCCTATTTACATGTGAGGAGTGTGGTCCTAGTCCTCACCTTTACATGAGAAGCCACTTGGAATCCATAGTTCTTGCCCGGCTATTTGTATCCAGTCCCAGGCACCAGTGGACCACATGGATTTGGCCCTGTTTATCTCTATATTTTTCCTTCTGTGTTTTATTTTTCAAGGAGTTTCCTTTTGTTTCTGAGCCTGATTTTACAGTTTTAATGTTGTATTTATTTATTTACTCACTCACCCACTTGTTTATTTACTTTTTTTTAATAAAACTGTGAGTTTTCCATTTCTCCCCTCACTCTTTGGTGGGAAAAGAGCAAGGAGTTCTCACCTGGTCTCTCCCTGCCATATTGAACTGGAATGCAGACCAGCTATTCTTTATATTGAAGATAAAACAAGAGTAAACAGGTTGAAGGTTAAACCTTCAACCTTAGCAGAGAAGAATGGAGTTTGGTAAAATGATGAACTTTGGGACACAGTGGCTGTTCAATCCTACTATAAAGGACTAAAGAGAATTTTAGCCTCTGTACAGCATATTTCTGTAAGTAAAATGGTATCCACCCATCTGAGAGTTGTCACAGTTCTGCTTTGAGACTGGACAATGGCTGTGATGACTCCTCTGTATTCCTTCCACCCCAGTGATTATTAGGCATGAGGAAACTCATGCCTTCAGGGCCACTGGAATGTTTGGTCAAAGGAAGGGACTCTGATTTGCTGTCCGAACCCAAGTGGAGGCACCATGATGAACATGTCCTCATTTTAAAATAGGAGATCTATAGCCAAGATGATGAGCGGGTTCTGTATCATAAAGAGAAAACAGACAAGGAAGCCATATGCCCAAGGTGTGGACTCTAGATACTGTCCTATAGCAGGGTTGACTTCAGGGAGCATTCACGTGGTTAGAGATGGATTCAGTGGGAGGATCCTGCAGGACATACCTAGAGCTCATCTTCCATTGAAGAGATAGAGGACCCCCCCATTTACTTCTGTGTTTCCCCTGGTTCTTGTTCTCTAAACTCCCCACTCCAAAAATTTACAAAGTTCCCACTTGTAACTGAGGTTGTCTCCTACAGCTCCTGTTGAACTATGGCAATCAAAGTTTGCAGACTACTTTTACAGAATTACCAGAGAGAAATCCATACTGATTCCCATTAAGAGAAAATGAAAATTTTTCCATCAGCACTTCCTCAAGTTTCATGGCAGAAGTTGGGTCTTGGTCCCATATGACAGGGTGCTCTACTAAGCCCAAAGAGGCTGGTGCTCCATGGAGGTTAAAACATTCTTAATGGCAAAGTCAAGACTGCACAGAAGTTAGAAGGGTCACTAAATCCATCCCAGTCTATGAGCAGGATCCTCTAAAGTTGTGATAAGGGGAGATTTATAGGAATGAAATTCCATATCTTTGTTTGGGAAGTAGAGTGAAAGAAGGGTGAAGAAAAGAAAGAACATGACTGCTTTCCTTTTGTTCCTTATATATAATTTTATGAAAAGAAGACTCATAGTGACCAGGAGCCTAAATCATGATATTACCTAAGTTGTTTTTTAAGTAGGCTCCACATCCAGCATGGAGCCCAACATGGGTCTCAAACTCATGATCCCAAGATCAAGACCTGAGCTGAGATCAAGAGTTGGATGCTCGGCCAACTAAGCCAATTAGGTGCCCCTACCTACCTAAGATTTTTTTAATGGCCATTCTTAATGAATTTGCTACTCAGAATTCATGAATTTGGGTTCCCTCGGGGGTATTCCAGCATTCTTGGGTCATTAAAGTGCTGTTATAAAATTGCCAAAATATCTCTTACCAGCAACCTAATCCACAGCATTCCCTTTTGGCTAGGTGTGAACAAATTTAATTCTATGAAATGGTTTTAAGGGACAGTGATGGTGTGGTTTTGTCAAGAGAGACACCCCTCACCATAGTCTTTTAAATTCAAGGAAGGTTAAAGAAATGACCTCTCCAGTGAGGCACCCTAGTCTGTGTTTTACTATAGGGAGAAGCTGGAAGCCCAATGAAATTTGTGTCTGGACAGAAGTTGGGTTGTGAGCTAGCTGGCAAATGCACACATGTCTGCTCTATACTCTATATGCATTTCTTAATTTTAAAGAATTTTTTTGTAAATTTTTATTTAAATTCCAGTTAGTTAACACATGGTATAATATGAGTTTTAGATGTACAATATAGTGATTTAACACATAAAGCACCCCATGCTTATCAAAAGTTTCCTCCTTGTGATGTCTTCGGCAGCACATATACAAAAGTGTCCTCCTCCATCCTCATCACCCATTTAACTGATACTCCCACTGACCTCCCCTGTGGTGACCATCAGTTTGTTCTCTGTAGCTAAGAGTCTCTTGGTCTGCCTCTCTTCCCTTCCTCCCATGTTTGTTTGTTTTGTTTCTCAAATTCCATATATGGGTGAAATCATATGGTATTTGTCTTTCTGTAATTTTCTTTAGCATAATATTCTCTAGCTCCATTTACATTGTTGCAAATGGCAAGATTTCATTCTTTTTTATGGCTGAGTAATATTCCATACACACACACACACACACACACACACACACACACACACACACACACACATATACACATACATATATATATAAAATCTTCCTCATCCATCCATCAGTTGATGGCCATCTGGGCTCTTTCCATAGTTTGGCTATTGTTGATAGTGTGGCTATAAACATCGGGGTGCATATGCCCCTTCAAATCTGTATTTTCATAGCCTTTGGGTAAATACATAATAGTACAATTGCTGGGTGGTAGGGTAGTTCTGTTTTTAACTTTTTAAGGAAACTTCATACTGTTTTCCAGAATGGCTACTATATATTCATTTCTGAAAATCTTCATGTTCTGCAAAATTAGACACTGAAAAATAACAAGGCTTAAGGAACAAATGAGATCGGAGAAAATAACTAGAAACTTACACAATTTTGTAACCAGAGTATAACAAAAGAAATATCCTAATAAAAGGGCATGTGGGTGACTCAGTCGGTTAAGCATCTGCCTTCGGCTCAGGTCATGATCCCCAGGTCCTGGGATGTAGCCCTGAATCTGGCTCCCTGCTCCGCAAGGAGCCTGCCACTCCCTCTTCCTCTGCTCCCCCCAACTCGTGCTCTCTCTTGCTCTGCTCTCTCTATTTAAAATAAATAATAAAATCTTTTTAAAAAAAGAACTATACTAATAAAAAAACTAGCATGATTTAAAAAGGCACATTAGATTCTTAATAAACAAAAGAAAATTACAATAAGTACAGACTTCACCTTTTTAAATGATGACACTAGCTTGATGGACGAGGGACTAAGGAGGGGTTGAAGCTGCTGAGTTATAGAGACAGGAGAAAAATGCCCAGAGATCAGAGAGAATCATGTTACAAGCACTTACAGGCAGAGCGTATGGCCAAACTGAGCCAAGATGGAGAATGTGGGATGAATGGGAATTGGAGAGAGTACTGTATTTTTTCATGGTTTGCTGATTTCAGCTGTGTTCACGTACTTGGCCTTCAGCTGCTGTCCCTCCGTGGTGCAGTGTATTAATGTGCAGGGAAACTCATGTAGGAACCAGTGCAGTCTCTACTTTATGCCAATAGCATTCTCTTATTTACCACATGTATCCAAACAAGCTAGGATTACATAAATCTATACCACAGTGGAAACAGCCTCTATAAGATCAGGTAAGCTTATGGCATTTAGCTTTTGACAGTTCCCAGTGACGGTTGCTGGTCACTAGATCACTCTGATTCTGGTTTTTTTTTTTTTTTTTTTTTGGTCTTTAGTTGCTGACCTACCTACATGTTGTGTACCCCTTCCTGTTCTATGACTCTGTGTCCATGTCTATGACTTCCACTGTTACAACAATCAAGTAAACGGTCCTGTTTTGCTCTCTCTGGTGTGTGTTCTTTTTTTCTTAAGAGCAGAAGTTCGGGGGGAGGAGGATTTCTTTAATTTCTATGGTGGTAAAGTACACACAACCTAACATTTATGATTTTAGAGTGTACGCCTCTGTGGTATTAAGAACATCCACAATGTTGTGCAACCATCACCACTAATGTAGTTCCTGAAATTTTTCACTACCCCAAAAGGAAACACTTTAAACTGTCAGTATCCCCTCCCTCTAGCAGCCCCTGCTTACCACTAATCTGCTTTCTGTTTCTATGGATCTACCCTCTTCTGGACTTTTCACGGAAATGGAATCATATGGTATATGGCCTTTTGCATTTGACTGCTTTCACCCAGCATAACGTTTTCAAGATTTAGTCATGGTGTAACGTGTATGGGTACCTCATTCTTTTTTTTGGGCTGCGTAATATTCCAGTGTGTGGATCTGCGATGGTTTGTTTATTCATTCAGCAGCTCACAGACATTTGGGTTGCTTCCACCTTTTGGCTGTTGGGAATAGCATTGCTGTGAACATCACTCCATAGGTTTTTCTGTCGCATATGTTTTTAGGTATTTGGGGCATATACCCAGGAGTGGGATTTCTGAGTCATGTGGTAATTATGCATGTAACTGACTGAGGAATCTTGTCCCGAGTTTAGAACCACCCCGTTGTCTTTTGGTTCATCTCTTTGAGTAACTGGTGATGGCCGTCCTCATAGCTATTGAGTGAGGCTCGTGCCATCATCTCTGTCTGATCTCCATTGTTCTCTCTTCTCTCTCTTTTTAAAAACATTTTATTGATTTATTTGAGAGTGTGCATGCATGGGGGAGGGGTGGAGGGAGAGGGAGAAGCAGGTTCCCAACTGTGTGGGGTGCCCCACTCAGGGCTTGATCCCAGGACCCTGGGATCACAACCTGAGCACAAGGCAGACCCTTGACTGACTGAGCCACCCAGGCACCCCTCTCTCTTTGCTTTTGTTCTTTTCTGAATTCTCTATTCACCTCTCCCTTCGATTTTATTGAAAAGGGTCAGTTCCTTTTAAATAATAAAGTTCATGGCCAACTATCATGCTCTTTCTCCTTAACCGCAGCTATGATGATGATAGTGTGCAAGGTGAGCAGTGGGGGGCCATCTCCTTGCCCCCCCAAATTGATGCATTTTCAAAAAACTCTTTCTGGCTCCAGAGCTATCCAAAACGCTGAGGATTCTAGAATATTGGTCTCCAGATAGCAAAAGTTGTACTTTATTATTTTATTGTTCATATTCTCACACCAGCTGTTAAGAGTTATCCACAGAAATATTCACTGTAGATCACTAGCCCCTCCATGTCTATACTGTCTGCTCTCTTACATCTTGGACCCTTTCACTGTCTTCCATGCTTTATTTCTATTCTGCCCCACGTACACTTGGTCCTTGAACACTCAATAGTACGGCACCTGGGTGGCTCAGTCGGTTAAGCACCCACCTTTTGATTTCAGCTCAGGTCATGATCTCAGGATCGTGAGGTTGAGACCCAAACTGGGCTCTGCACTCATGCAGAGTCTACCTGTCCATCTCCTTCTGCTCCTCCCCCCGCTCCCACACTCTATGTCTCTCTTTTTCTCTCAAATAAATAAATATATAAATAAATAGAAAAAGAATGCGATTTCCTGTTAGCATGTAAGTACAAGACTTTTAGGAAAACTATGCCTTTGCTTCATGATAGGGTAGAACCCCTCTATTTTTTTTTCAATGGACATTAAGCAATGCTGGCCCCCACATAAAGGTAAAGAAGGTGACACTTCATCGAGGGATACTGAGAAGCCCCATTGTCCCAAATAAATTTTCATTTATTTTCTATATTTAAGAAACATCCACCATTGGAGCTCCTGGGTGGCTCAGTTTGTTAAGCATCTGCCTTTGGCTCAGGTCATGATTCCAGGGTCCTGGAATCGAGCCCCGCATTGTGCTCCTCCTGCTTGGCAGAGAATCTGCTTCTCCCCTTCCTTCCTGCTCATGCTTCTCTCACTATGTCTGTTTCTTTCAAAAAAGAAAGAAAGAAATAGAGAAAGAGAGAAAGAAAGAAAAATAAAAGAAAAGGAAAGAAAGAAAAGGAGAGGAAAGAGAGGAAGAAAGAAACCTCTATGATTATAGTCACCCCTCTGGATTAAAGTAGTGTTTTCCAAAGTTTGTTGCAAAGAACACAGTTTAATGGGATGATAATAGAGTTTACTAAGGAAAACATTGATATAGATAGATAAGTAAGAGTTTATGAATGAGGGAAAGTTAAATAGCTTGCTTGTAATGCAGGACTTCTCACAACCTTTAATATGTTAATAATACATTATGACTCTATAAGATAGCTGTATGGGATGCAATATTTTTCAAACTCATTCAGCTTTATTTCTGTAAGGCACTTTGGAGGGTTAGTGTTTTTTAGTATATGTTTTAAGAAGTCTTGGATTATGCCATTTAGTTTACAGAAGGTATTTATATTCTAGAAATAGGTTATTAGTATATAGAGTATCTCAGTTTGGAGAAGTTCATTAAAGGTATCAGACCCTTTTAGAACAAGACCCCAGGCTAGTGTTACTAAAGCTTTTGTGTAAAGGACTACCATGGGAGATTTGATAAAATGCAGATTCCCAGGCCTTACACTAAAAATTCTGATTCAGTTGGTATTCTGCACTTTAAACAAGCACCTTAGTTCATTCTGATGCAGATGGACTAGGGACTGCCCTTAGGTCCCAGGAAGGTCTTGATAAAGGAGATGGAGAGCACTGCCTACAGAGAGCAGTGCTGGGCAAGACCTTGGAGGAGAGGACCCTATGCATAGGCACAGGGCCAGGAGCAATACAACAACACTGTCTTTGATAATGGGGAGCATGAGTACCCCAGAAATGTAATTTGTCTGCATGACACTTTCCCACGACCAGCCCTAAAGTTACATGTGCATACTGTTCCGTCTGCCTAGCCCCCCTGCTTTCCCAGAGCTCCCACCTAAAGCTTTCCTCTTCTGCGGTCTTCCACATTCAGAGCCCCTGGCTCTCCTGTCCAGAAAGAAGGACCCTCCGTAGGGAGCTACCCCCCTCCACCCCACCCATTGTCCATGACTTGTTGTTGGCAAGAAATGAATGGCATTTCTCGGAATTAGCCCAGGAATTTCTGCTGATAAACAAATGAAACTCTCAAAGGGAAAAGCAATCAACATAGTTTGAAATAAAATCAGTGTTTTCAAGCTTAGTCTGTTTTCAACTTTGATCGAAATCAGAGTCACATCCAGGGTATTTTAAGGAAAGTCTTAGGGAAATGCCCTTTAGTGAGCCCTCTTCCTGGTGGCAGGGCTGCCTTCTTAAGCCAGAGCATACTTTCTGAGTGATTATTCCTTCAATTTCCTGTCACCTGCAATTCCAAGTCCTGTCTAGCCAGTGCAGCGACAGTCTCTGCCTCTCCTTCCCCATTTCCCTGCCAAGTTGCCTGACACCCAAAATGCTATCATTGTTACAGCTTCATCTTCTTAATTTTTAAAAGGTTTTTTTTAAAGTTTAATTTATGTATTTTAGAGAGAGAGAGAAAGAGGTAGGGAGGGGCGGTGGGGGGGGGGAGAGAGAGAATCTTAAGCAGGCCGCAAGCCCAGTGTGGAGCCCGGCGTGGGGTTTGAACTCACAACCCTGAGATCATGATCTGAGCTGAATTCAAGAGTCAGATGCTTAATGGGCTGAATCACCCAGGCGCCCCGTTTCATCTTCTTAATTCAGGCTTTGATCCCTGCTAAGTTTTTCTGTCTTTGAAAGAGGTGACTTAACTCTTACTAACCTTTTCAACTTCATCTGCACGGAGGAACTAGAGGGCAGAATTTGATGGTAAAGAGTGGGGGAGGTTTGGGGGGAGATTCCCAAGGCCACTAGTCCAGGCACCCAGAGGAATTTTGGGGTGTGGAGGTCGAAGCGGGAGGCTAAAGAGTCAGCCTCTATGTTTTCCACAGTCCCAGGGGACGCCAAGCCTCTCTGTAATATCAAGGATAAATTCTTTATTTGTGGCAGAGGACACAGTAGTTTCTAGGATGAGTTGCCAGCTCTCAAGTTTTTCACTTTGGGGTTGTTAATGTAAAACCAATATGTTCTAGAAGTAACCAAATATCCTTGCTATCTGTTGCCTAGAGCCAAAGGGTTTCACTCCAGGGTTTTGGATGCAAAATGACTATAATCCAGAAGGTTTACCAAATTATTTGCAGCCACTATGATAAATAACAGTCTTTATTAGAATGATTTTCATCTGATTTTTGTATTTAAAGTTTTACACGGTCAGCTATTCCCTAAAAGTGATTTTAGAAACTGGCAGACTTAGGGTGTCAGTTATTGAAATCTGTTCCAAAATCCGCCTCCTCACAGGACTCCATTTTTGGCCATCAAAACAGGCTGTTGTATAAATGTCTTGATGTGTCGTCTCTTGTATTTGCCACCTATATGCTGAGACCCAGAGAGTGGGAGGTGGTTCAGCAGTGGATATGTTGCTGCTGAGACAGGTTTTTTGTTTTGTTTTGTTTTGTTTTGATTTTTAGGGTTGTGCTCCCTGAATGGGAGAGAAACTATGAAGTATATGTAGTGTGTCTTTAAAGAAAGGGATAAATAAAGTTGTGGACAGGACAGGGTGAAAGAAGGTTGGTTAGATTTTTTTTTAATTGGAGAGAAAGGGTAAAACATCAAACTTGGGAGTAGAGGTTATTTTTAAAACATTAAGATAAGGTAAGTGTCCCCACAAGCCTGATTTTTCTTTCCGTTAGCAAATTCCTACAGCTTTGATTTTATTTCACATTCCCAAGATCATGCCCTCAGGGATCTAAGGCCAAATCAGCATCCACACTCACCATCATACCTTTTATATGGTGTATTCCTTTATTCTAATAGGACAAAAATGGGGGTTGAGAAAGAGGGCCAGGGAAATTTGGCTTGCTTTCTTCCTAGCTTTTGCCTTGTTTCCCTCTCTCTTCCCCGCTTCTCTCCCTCCTTCCCTTCTTTCCTTTCTTCTTTCTTAATGTCTTTTTATTTTAAAAAAAATTATTTTAGCCTGGTTGACTCAGTCAGTTAAGTGAAGGATGCCTGATTTTGGCTCAGGTCATGATCTCAGGGTCCTGGGATTGAACCATGTGTTGGGATCTACCTCTGCCCCCGCCCCTCCCCGCTCATGGTCTCAATTGCTCTCTCTGTCTCTCTGTCTCTCTCTCTCTCTCTCAAATCTCTCTCTCTCTCTCAATAAATAAATCTTTAAAAATTTTATTGTAGTAAAATATACATAACAATTTACCATTTTAACCACTTCTTTAAGATTTATTTATTTTGGGGGCGCCTGGGTGGCTCAGTGGGTTAAGCCTCAGCCTTTGACTCAGGTCATGATCTCAGGGTCCTGGGATCGAGCCCCACATGGGGCTCTGTGCTCAGCAGGGAGCCTGCTTCCCCCTCCCTCTCCTTGCCTGCCTCTCTGCCTACTTGTAATCTGTCTATAAATAAATAAATATTTTTTTAAAAAAAGATCTATTTATTTTTGAGAGAGAGAGAACAAGTAGGGGGAGGGGACAGAGGCAGACAGAGAGGGAGAACCTCAAGGAGACTCCCTTGCTGAGCACAGAACTGAATTTGGGCCTTGATCTCAAGGACCCTGAGATCATGACCTGACCTGAAATCCAGAGTCAGACACTTAACTGACTGAGCTACCCAGGCCCCCCTACTATTTTAACCACTTTCAAGTATATGATTTTGGGGGATTATGTACATTTATGTTGCTATGCATCCATCATCCTATCCATCTCAGGGATGTTTCTGTCTTCTCAGATGGAAACTCTGTTGGCATGAAAACAATCTGCATTTCCCCCTCCCTCAGTCCCTGGCAACCATCATTCTCTTGTCTGTCTCTGTGAATTCAACTGCTCCAGGTAGCTCCTGTAAGTGGAATCATACAGTGTATTTCCTCCTGGGATTGTCACCTTTCACTTAGGGCAGTTCCATCCATGTTGCAGTGTGTCTCCTTTTCCAAATGGGGAAGTAGGCTGAGAAGAAATTTCAGAAGAGGCTGGTGGTACAGAGGAGCAGCTGAAGTCAGGAGACAACCAAGGTGCATCTAGCAGATGTCAATTTTCAGAGTACTTTTCCTTGGCTGAGGAAGACTCCAGAGACCACACGGTCTTGAGCAATGACAGCCATGACAAGCAGGAACTGGTGGTAATGACTCTGTGAAGGCCTGGGGTTTTGAAAGACAGATGTATTCCTTATTAACGTTTCCTAGGGAACTTCAGAGCATGTTATCTGTTAGCAGCTGAGGACAGGCAGTTTTTGTCATCTTTTGGAGAAATCCATAGGGGTAGAACTGTGTCCCCATTTCTCTTTATCTGGAGAAGTGCCTTTCCAAAAGGATGTCCTCTGGGATTGCTCTCTGAGGGAAAGCACATCTGGAGCCATTCAGTATGATTTTATTGGAAAAATTATTAAAGGATCAGAGCATCAAACCTGAGAGGCAAAGTTGGAGAAAAAGGGTAATTACTGAGCCCCATGAAAGAAAGACTGGAGGAACTTCAACAATCTTCTGAAAGACAAATGAGTCCTAAGGATGCTGATCAGCTTTCTCCTTCTACCTTCAGAGGTATAGAGTGGGCATAAATGGGCTTTAGCATAAGAAAGTCAAGTCCCAAGAAGCACAGCTGACCATGGAACAATGAACTTGAACACAGGCTAGAGGCGCTGATGCCCCACAGTTGAAAATCTGTGTATAACTTTCGACTCCCCCCAAAACTGAACTACAAAGAGCCTACTGTTGACTGGAAGCCTTACTGAGAACAGGAAGAGTCAATCGATATATATTTGTGTGTCACATGTATTATATACTGTATTCTTACAATACAGGAAGCCAGAGAAAAGAAAACATTTATTAAGAAAATCATAAGGGGACGCCTGGGTAGTTCAGTCGGTTAAGCGTCCGGCACTTGATCTCAGCTCAGGCCTTGATATCAGGTTTGTGAGTTCAAGCCCCATGTTGGGCTCCATGCTAGGTGTGGAGTCTACTTACAAAAACCAGAAGGAAAAGAAAATGCATGTATGGTGCTCTACCATATTTATCAGAAAAATATCTGTGGGTAAGTGGACCTCATAGTTCAAACCAGTGTTGTTCAAAGGTCAACTCTACTTCAAGGCATGGATAAGGGGAGCCTCCAGAAGTATTTTTTTTAAGATTTTATTTATTTATTCGAGAGAGAGAGTGCATGAGCGAGAGAGTGGGAGCACAAGCAGGAAGGAGTTGCAGAGGGCAAGGGAGAAGCAGACTCTCTGCTGAGCAGGGAGCCCAACGTGGGGCTTGATCTCAGGGCCCCAGGATCATGACCTGAGCCGAAGGCAGGGCTCCCGGTGCCCTGGGAGCAGAAGTCTTTTAAAAGTCAACATAGAACAACTCGGGCTTAACATTGAGTAAAAGCCATACACATGTATATATACTAGTGCATATAATGCATTTCGATTAATATGAAGTTCAAAACAGGGAAAATTAAACTATATTCCCTAAGGAGGTACATACATGTGATAAAACTATCACCAACAACAAGGCAATGATTGTCCCAAACTTCAGGGCTGTGGTTACTGCCAGTGGGGAGAGAATGGGCTTTCTAGTGTGTTCCCAATACTGTCATTCTTAACCCGCATGGTAGTTACAAGGTTGTTTGCCTTATAAGCCACCAATTCAGCTGTATACTTATGTTTTAGCGACAGAAGTTATATTTCCCAGCATCTTGTATTTTTAAATGACATTACCATTTCATTTTCTTTTGGGTGATTATGATTGGAGGCAAACAGTGACCCAAAAACCTTTAAATGTTACAGTTAAACATAGGATTGTGTTTACGCATGTGACTGTTTGGGATCTGTGATTTTTGTTCCATTATTTACATTATTTTGATCTCCTTGGTGTTGGGTTTGGTTTCCTTTGGTCTGGTCCAGTCTTTTCTCCTCCCCCCACCCCCAAAGCAGGTCAGTACTGAAGCCTGGACAAAGAGTGTGCTCTCTGTCCTCCCGGTATGCCCTTAGAATTAATCAGAAGGGATTTGCGGGCACTTGGGACGTTGTCTTCTGAACCGTGTAGTGTGGTATGGAGGCATCTACATGAAGCCATCTGGCTTCAAGTCTGTGTCACTGACCAGAGGACCCATCTGGCTTTCAGAATCAAAACCACATTTGGGAAGGAGGGAGAGCTTTGGTTTTGTGGGGTCCACATTCCCTTCCCCCCACCCCATGAGGCTGTTTTGTGCTATCATGGGGGGAGGAAGGCACAGGGCCAGAAAGGAGATGGGGTTCACTCAGTGGACACACACTCATCACGAGTATGAAAGCACGTGAGGAGTGTGTGTGAGCGGGTGAGATGATGTGTGCATGAGCAGGTGTGAGGGTCATAGTTCCCACCTCGAAGGACCGCATGAGGATTAAGTGCCTTAATACATGGAAGGGCCTTAGCTCTGAGCCAGGCCCGTAGCCCGCTCTCAACAAATGCCAGCTCCTTTTGTTATTTTTTGAGTGCAGGGCTGCACTGTTCAGTCTGGGGAGGGGAGAACATGCTGGCCAGGATGGAGACGAGGATTTGATGTGAACCTTAGTGGCTCTATCCAGCTGGTTTCAAATCTGTGCCTTAGCTAGGCCATATCCTTGCCCCAGGCACCGGGTAATGTCTTAGACAGGGCTTCCCAAAATGTAAATTTCCTCCAGGGGAGCCATAGCATTATTCTGTGTATGTTCAGATTTACCTTCTTCATCTCCCCTCTTTGCACACGCAGGTGGGAAACTGGCCTTTCACAGGTGGTGCAGACCTGCCTTGGAGGCCTGGGTCCATGGTCTGTCCTCATGCGTGAGAGCACAAAATGGAAGAACCACAGCACTTAGGGGCAGAGCCAGAGAGATGCATTAGAAAGAAATTAACTTGGGAGGGGCTGGATGAAGAAACAAAAGTCTTAGCTGGAGAAGGGAAGCAGCAACATGGGGAAAAAAAACTGAGACAGGATACATAAAGATCATCCAGCTGCCCCCAAACTGAACTTGCAATGTTTTCTGTGTTTTCTTTGGAAGATGGGTTGGCTTGTCCAGTGTTCAGTGGAAATTTGTTGATTGACACCGCGTTGGGCACAAGTTCAATGCAAGTGTGACTTCAGCTATTTATTTGATTTTTTTTTAAATTGCACCCTTTGCAGTTAAGACCGTTCCATTTTCTCCTGGCACCCCGGTGCGGGGTGGGGGCGGGCAGCAAATTTGATTGTTAAAATAGCAGCTGTTCCCACTATCTGTGTGAGGACACTGTTGTCCCTGCCCCTCTTTCAGGGGAATGGGGCATGAGGTGCTGGAAAAAAGTTAAATTCTTCTCTCCCCACCAACAGAAGTGGAGACTCCTCCTCTGAGTCAGAGGATTGCCGAAGAGCTCTCAGTCTGCAAGCCTCCAAGCCAACCCAGCCCCCCACCTCCCCAACCATCCCCACTCACACACATGTGACCCTCACAACCACAGTCTCACCACCCTCGCACTCATACCCACACCCATCCCATGCGCCAGAGGATGACCCTGGGGAGCCCTCATGCCTGTCTTGCTCTTCTTTTGTTTTGCTTTCCTTCATTTGCTTTGTTTTGATTTGAAATCAGTCTTTGGGATTACACTGGATAGTTATTTTTTTTTTCATGTTATTAATAGTGCTGCGGAGGGAGCATGTAAGGACTTTATCCTCCATCCTGGCCAAATAATAAATACAAATAATAAATACAATGCTGATGGATCAATCAAACTGGTCCTTGTCAGGCTTTGCACCCCATTCCTCTTGGGCCCATAGCCCAGGGACCTCTAAAAGATGCACACATTGTTGAATTGTCTAGATTATTCATAGGTCTGTTTGAAAGGGAATTTTTCATGAAAGGACTGGATGGCTATTGGCTTTCCTAAAGGCCCTGGGAAAAGATCAAAGGAGTGGAGTCAGGGGAGGAAGTGTGGAGCAGCTGAGTTCTCTGAGCAAGGCAGTAATGGGGGCCAGAGCACAGCCCGCCATCTGGGAATGACAGCCTCAGTCACAGCTGGATGGCCACGATGAGCCCAGGCCTAGAAGGCGCAGAGGGGAAGTCCTGTGTTCTCTGGTTATCTTTGGCTAAAGGTTGTCTATACTGGTGCTGTCCAGTAGAACTTGCTGTGATGATGGAACTTAGTCTCTATCTGCCCTGTCCAGGATGGCAGCCCATGTGGCCTTTGGGCTCTTGAAATGTGACTGGTGTGATTGAGGAACTGCATTGAAAATTTTCTTTAATGTCCATTAATTTTAAATGCACACAGGCACACAGAATAAGCACCTGCTGTTGTGGATAGCATGGCTCTGTATCTTTCACTGGATACTTTCCTGTTGCACTGAATTTTAATTTTGTCCCTTCACCCACCAGCTCAGTGTCTTGCAATTAGGTCATAAACTTCTTGAGGACAAGAATGATATACCCTACAACCACAGAAAATCATGTCTTGAACAGATTTTTTTTTTGTTCTGTTCCCTCCGCTCACATTTGTCAAATGGAGAGATGGAGAAAGACTCTATAATTTACCTGAAACCACAGCATAGGTTCCAAGAAGGTGAGCCTGGAACCCGGGGCTCCCTGCTTCCTGGGCTGTGCTTCTGCCTCATCTCCCTTGCAGATGAGTTTCAAAAATAATAAATATCCCTCTTCCTTTCCACTCTCTTCACTGTTGATGACAGAGATTAATGCCCTGATATTTGAACATCATTTGGACCCCGAGTCTATCTTTATTTCCTGATTTGCCAAGGCACAATGTAGGCTCTGGACGAATCAAATGTTGATGGAACAAATTAATTCTCTAGGCCTTCCTGGTGTCTGTTCTTTTTTAAGTTGTGTTTTCCAAGAAAAATCTATTTCTCTCTCCTTCAGGGTGTTGGAGTCAGCTAGTGCTCGTGTAGTCTTAGCCCAGGGAGGCGGGGCCTCTGCTCTGTAGACTTGGCTGTGGCCCATGCGGGTACTCCCTTATAGACCAGAGAACCTTTGGAACATGCCGGACAGGCCGATGAAAATCCTCTAGCACTTGTGCTCTAGGACCCATCTGCTTTCCGAATTCACTAGACCTGATGGTAACCAGGAACATCAGGCCCATAACTCTCTCCCTTCTCCACTTTTCTCTGGCAAAATACAATCATCTAGAACTCCAGGGACCACTAACAGGACTTGGGAACTGTATCTTAACTGGTCATCTTAGAAACTGAGAGGAGAGAGCCAGTCCACAGTGCTGACTTCAGAATCAACAGCTACAAGGAGAAAGTTCAACTCATAGGTCCAAGAAAAGTGTGCATTTTCCTCTTTCTTTTCCTCTCTCTCTATTTCCCACCCCAGGCCTTTGTCCCCAACCCAGAGCCAACCAACAATAACCCAGAAATAGCTGAATTGAAGCAAAACCTGTTAACAGCCACCAAAGGCTGAGTTGTGGCCAAGCAGCTAGTTCCTCCAGGCGGACCTGCCAAGAGCCAGGCTGAAGCAAGGAAGCAAATGGCCTGCGTCCCATTTGCAGGGGAATGGCCAGCCCCTTTGTTGGTACCCCCTAATGAAGGAGCGATCTGGTATTGAGATAGAAGGCTTTCAGGGACCCGCCCAACCCTAAAATCTTAAGCCCAAGTATAGTCATTGGATGCCAAGGACACTGGAGAAAATCTTTGGAGCATGTAGAAGGGCCAAGCCAATTGGAGTCCCTGCTAAGCCAGTCCAGGATTCCTAGCATTCCAGCCACGCCATATACACCCCCACCCCCACCCCCCAGAGGGCAGCCAGTGGCCACGGCAGAGGCTAACATTCATCCAGCAGGCTGAGACCCTCATCAGACCCTCTGAGGGCCTGCTCCCCTGCATAGGACCAGCCTGCTTGCTCTGTGCTAAGTTCAGGGAGGTGGACGGACCGTACCACCCCATTTAGCCTAAGAATCTCATTTGCCATGGAATCTCCAGGCAGTGAATCATTTTGAGCAAGCACTTAAGCAACTTTCCACTGAGTCATCCTGAGGACTGTCAGGTTCACTAATCCTGACATATACTGTGTATATCCTTTGTTCAGATCCTGTCCCCATCCTAATACTGAGAGAGAGGGGGTGGTAAACAACAGAGCTTTAAAGATGTGCTTACTAGAATTCATTGGTGGCAGGGTTCCCTCTGCCTATCTCCGAGAAGGCCTGAAGCACCGAATCAGTCCTGCTAGGACCAACTCTTGATTGGCATATGCCCTTGGCTACAGAGCTACCAGGAGTGGGTACTCTTTACTCTGAGTGGCAGTGTGAAGGATTTCTTTTCCAGACACTCCATGGATCTCTTTCCAGTTGGTTTCTTCCAGAGCAGGGGTCAGGAATTTTCTTTTTTCTGTAAAGGTCCAGGTAGCAAATATTTTAGGCTTTGTAGGCCTCTGTTCCAAGAACTCCTCCATTGTTGTGTTGAAAGCAGCCATAGACAAGATGTCAATGAGCAGTCATATCTGCGTTCCAATAAAACTTTATTTACAGAAACAAACTGCAGGTCAGATTCAGCCCATGACCCCTCTTCTAGACATAACAGGCTGAGTCAAACTGGTAGATAAGACCTGTTAGGGTGTTTGACCATCACTTTGAGGAAGAGACGACTCTTCCCCCCAGTTCATTTTGTGGGAAGAGATGTTAAAAATTCTGGGAGTATATTTCATCTTTCCCATTTTGAATATGAAAGCCCATTCTTTGTCAAATATCGGATACCCTATAGCAATCAGAATAGGCTACGTTATGATGCTGTCACTACCTACAATCTCAGTGGCTTCAAAGTGCATGTGCACCTCAGATTGGCAAGTATCTTTCTCATCTGGGGCCCTGGGGCTGACCGAGCATTGCCATCTGGAATTTAGTTCCAATGCATGGGAAGGGAACATAGCAAATTTGGCCCTGGCTCTTAAAGACTTCAGCCCAGAAGTGACACAGATTACTTCTGCTCATGTGTCAATGGCTGGAGCAAGTCACACAGCCATGTTTTGACTTTCAGGGGAGGGAAGCACAATGCTTTTTCATGTGTCTGAAAGGAGCAGAACAAGAATATTGATGAATAGCCCTAATGACTACCACACGTTCTTTTTATTTTATTTTATTATTACCACACATTCTGAGAACTTTTTTTTTTCCCAGGTTTTTTCTTCATATCCATTCTTGCCCAGCCCTTAGGTTTCTGGCTGGTTTGCCACTTAGCCCAAGCCTGACTGGATTTCTTATCCCCGCTGGTCGTTGACATTGACACATAAGGGAATATCCTAGGAACTAGAAGTATTGGGACAGTACTTACTCCTTAAAATGCTATGTTGACCAACTCTGAACATAAAGGCAGGCCTTCCAACTAGATCCTACATGTCATTGGATCCAAGGATTGACTGTCACTGAGCATCAGGCCAGAGAACAGCTGGATCTCCCATGCTTCTGGGTTTGATTTCACTTTGGTTTGCTTTTAATGGGAATTTGAATCGGAGTGGAAGTTCGAAGCACATTGACTCTAGGAGGTTCCTGCCCTTAGAGCTATGGAGGGCAGTTGTCCATATGGAAGTGGGAGGTAAAAAGTGAATGGTAGAGAGTGATATTAATGTAATACTTAAGGCTAAAGCAAAACTTACAGCCCATAGTTTGGGAGGAAGGAACGTATTTGTGAGGACCAAAAAATTAGTCAGGATGAGCTAACTGCTCTCAAATCCCAACATCTCAGTGATTAAACACCACAGAGGCAGGCTTTGGGGAGGGAGGGATCTGCTCCATATAGTCATTCAGGGGTCTAGGCCCTTTTCAGGGTAGGGGACTGGCCATCCTCTAGGGTCTTGGAGTCCTCCATGGGATCGTCTGCATGTGACCTCAGCCTAGGAGAAAAAAAGGGAGGGTTGTAAACTAAGCTTGCAGGTCAGGCTTCAAAGACATGTATGTCATTTCTCACCACATTCTGTTGACTAGAATGCATTCCGATCACTCCACTATCCACACACGAAGCTGCGAAATGCAATGTAGCTGGGTGTTGGGGGCAGGGATGGGGTGGAGAGAAAGAAAGTGGGTTTGATGAGCACAACGTGTGTATACACATGTGTATACTACTATATACTTGTCTTAAGCAAGGGTGTATACACAACATGTGTCTACTACTGTGTACTTATCTTAAGCATGTGTATACACAACATGTGTATACTACTGTATACTTGTCTTAAGCAAGGGTGACTTTTCCTAGGAAGGGCTTGAGCTGCCAAGTATCCGACTGGAGTCTTGACTAACACCCTGCTCCTAATGAAATGCTTGCCACTCACAGAGCATCACAGGCTTTGGTGGAGTGACAGAATAACGTTGCCCTCAGAGAACATGCATTATAAATAAAGCTAAAGTCCACCCCACCCGATCTCATATTTTGTACTGTATTTCACATGGCCTCAACTCATAGGTGAAGGTAGTTATATTCTTGCTGGTACACTGGTTTGGAATGTGTGTCCTAGTGGAAGAAAAGTTAAAAAAAAAAAAAAAGATGACATTCAGTGAAATGATGATCAGTGACCTCAGGCAAATCCTTCTGAATCCTAGACTGGTCATATATCACTTCTAAAAAACTAAAAGGCAGACATTAAGAGGGGGACTTTTTTCCCTGGCTACCAGGGTACTCAGTCCTTTTAATGCTCACATTCAATAATTAACTCTATGGCTTGGTGTTTCTTTTTTTTTTTTTTCTTTTTTTTCATTTTATTTATTTTTTCAGTGTAACAGTATTCATTCTTTTTGCACAACACCCAGTGCTCCATGCAAAACGTGCCCTCCCCATTACCCACCACCTGTTCCCCCAACCTCCCACCCCTGACCCTTCAAAACCCTCAGGTTGCCCCAACCTCCCACCCCTGACCCTTCAAGGTGTTTCTTTTTTTTAAAGACGTTTTATTTATTTGATTGAGTGAGAAAGAGAGAGAGAGAGCATGAGCAGAGGGAAAGGAAGAGGCAGAATCCCTGCTGAGCAGGGAGCATGACATGGAGCTCAATCCCAAGACCTAAGACCTAAGACCCAAGACCCTAAGATCATGACCTGAGCCAAAGGCAGACACTTAAATGACTGAGTCATCCAGCTTACCCTGGTTGGTATTTCTTTTTTTTTTTTTAATTTTTTAAAAAATATTTTATTTATTTAACAGAGAGAAGTCACAACTAGGCAGAGAGGCAGGCAGAGAGAGAGGAGGAAACAGGCTCCCCGCAGAGCAGAGAGCCCAATACAGGGCTCGATCCCAGGACCCTAGGATCATGACCTGAGCCGAAGGCAGAGGCTTTAACCCACTGAGCCACCCAGGCGCCCCCTGGTTGGTATTTCTTATAGTTACTTCTTGGTTCATGTTTTTTTTCTATTTGAGTTTTTTAACTACTTCATGGTATTCGCCTTTTCTTATAGAAAGAAAATAGGTAAAGGTATTTTTTTTCCATTTCCTTTAATGTTGAGTTTGAAGACTAATATTTATGAAAGAGATTTTCATTGTGTATTGTGGCCTTTGCCACTGCCAGCAGTGGGAGCCATTGCTATTAAATGGTGGTTTGGAGAAGAACCTCAGGTCAAAGAAGGGATCAATTCTGTAAGCCAAAGGAGGACATCCACTCTTTCAAGGGCAGCTAGAGCTTTTGGGTCCAACCCACAGCTCTTGGTCAGAATAGAAAAAGCCCTTTCAAGTTCCATTTCTCCCTGGCTTTATATTGAATATTTACGGGTCAGATAATTTGTTTTTATGATTTCCTCCAGTCCAGAGATCCTCAACCTCTTTGGGGGCCAGGGAATTCTTTGTTGTCAGTCACTGTCCTGTGCACTGGAGGTTGGTTAGTGGCACCCCTGACTTTTACCCACTAGAAGCCTGTGGCACTGTCCCCTACTCATAATAACAACAAAAAAATGTCTCCAGACACTGCCCTCAGTTGAGAACCATTGCTATAGTCTGAAAGTATTGGTGACCTTGCATGCATACCCTCACTTCCCGCAGGATCCTGGTGTTTAAATATATTTTGCCCTTTCTCATAGAGAGGGCAGTTAGAGACAAAGGTTAGGGGTGACAGGGAGCACAGTTTTAAGATCGCCTACACTTCTGCTCCCATGGGGCAGAGAATGAGGCAGCGTGGAACGAACATCACGTGTATATGTCCAGAACTGGAAGAGAAAAAGCCTTCTCAATCCTCACGAACCTGTGAGCAGCTGGCTCCATTTCTAGGGTATTATCGAAAGTTTGAAAGAAGATGGATTCTAGAACCCGAAGCCCTGCAGCAGCGCCTCTCCAACTTTCACATGCCAGCAAATCACTGGCACTCTCGTTGAAACGCAAATGCAGAGTTGATAGGGCTGGGTGGGGATCTGAGATTCTGCATTTCTAACAGGCTCCCCAGTGACCCTAATGCCGCTGGTCCCCCACCACAATTTGAGTAGAGGGTAGGTGGTCTCTGAGAAGCAGAGCTGGCCATTGATGCCATTTTCCGATTCTGTAGAGGGAACTGTTCTCTTCCCAGATTATTTCATTGGCCAGGTGACTAAGAAAGTAATTTTTTTAAGAAAGCAGTTTTTTAAAATTCTTCTACCATTCTTAAGAAAGCACAGCCCAGGGTTGTAGCCTCCTCCACCGACTTCTGCACAATGGCCCTAACCCTTTGAGGTTCACTGGAGGTGAGGTGGTCATGTGCTTCCTTTCAATCCTTATATTTTGTTAGACCTCCTCTGTGCCAGAGAGAGTGTGTGAGCGCCAGCATGAGCGAGGCAAGGGGTTCTTTTCAGAGAGGGGAACTTCAGAGAAGCAATTCGAGCATCAGACAGGGTTTTGTCTGAGTGGCTGTTTTAGCCAAGCTGTGCTTTCAAACAATGCAGCATGGATCTGGAGAACAGTAGAGTGTAGCTCCACTTCCGGGGCCAGACACCACCTTGCTTCCAGTTCCAGTTCAATCACTTCCTTACTTTAGCGTCCTCACCTGTAAAGGGAGATAATACCAACACCTACCTCCTCCTGGGGTGGCATTCCACAGAACAGAGCTAATGCACATGAACCTATATGGTGCTGAACACAGAGCCTGCTCAGGGGAAGCACGCGTCAGTAAATTCCAGTTGTGAATGATACTGATGCTGTAGTTATTGGAACCATGGCTGGTAGATCCGTTCCCGCCTGTGAAGTGTCTGCTCATACCACACTCCCATTGGTGACATCTGTCATGATGTTTAGTGGTTCCTAAGTTGGGCTGGGCCAGGGTGTGAACCTTGAAACCACTCCCACCAGAGACCCTGATCCTCTTGAGAATGAAGGGACTCACCCCGCCTCCCTGCACTTTTGAGAATCAGTGACCCAAAGCAGTGATCCAATCTCGTAAATAACTTTCCAATCCTGGTAAATCCAAAGATGGCAGCAAACCTTATCTACTTGCTTAGCCTCTGACCCTTACAACCACCATTGCCCATAATCACTTCACTCGAAAATGGGGTGGGGGCAGGGCCCATCCTGTGGACATCTGGCTGTCAAGAGAAGAATCCCAGTTTCCAGTTGGAAATTTGCAAGGGATCTTTGATATTTCTTCACCATTCACACATCCATTTCCTGAGGAAGAGCTGTCGACTCATGGCAAGCAGGGATGCAGTTCTTTTGAATATAGGTTCCCTAAACACTTCCTTTTCATTCTCCGTATCGTACAGTCTTACCTATGTTACCCTTGGCCCAATAGGGACTTCGGCTTCCATACTTAAAGGGTCTCCTTTGAGGGAGAAACAGGATACCCTGTCTTTTCCTCTGGTAGTTCCATGACAAGGCAGATGAACTGCCTCTTTTGGTTTCCAGGAAGAGGTTGACTGACTTTTCCTCAGAGCACTCTGACTTTCTCCAGCAGCCTGGAACCTTCGTCTGCCACCACCTTCCTTTAGCCTCTGCCAATGGCCTGCAGGGACCACTTTCTGAAGCCTGCCACTAACACTTTTCCAAACACAACAAACGCGTGTTTGGGGATACGTTTTCTCAATTAATCCTCAAGTACTGAATGCCTCTTTTCTTCCCTGAGTATGTAATGTGATAACAATGGGTCCTTTCTCTAGCCTCCTGACATGTTCTGCCTCCCACCCTACGGTCTCTCCTCCAGTCATCCTAGACTGGCCTCTCAGAAATATTAATCTCACCAAGTAACTTCATTGCTGAAATCACTTCACTGGCTTCTTTTCCTCTACAAGAAAAATCCAAACTCTTGGGCTTGACTTTCATACTCCCTGGTGCCTGAGCCAGGGAAGATGTCACTGGGCCATTGTCACAAGTGCCAAACTGTATGGTTCAAGTTAACAGTATTTCATTAGGGGGCATTTTCTCTTATTTTACAGGACTCACATAATGAAAGAAAGGAAGGAAAGGGAAGGAAAAAGAAAAGGCTTAGGAAATGCTACACAGCTGCCTAGGGAGAAACACGTTAGGTCTTAGCCGAAGGTTGAGTGACTGAGAGTGGGAGCAGGGTCCTGAATTCAGTAGTGTCTGGTGTCCACAAGATGGCAGATATCCAGATCCTCAAAATAACTAGTTATGAGTCTTCCCAGGATGTTCATAGCTATTCCATTGAGGAAAAAATAGTATTGAAGTGTTTCGGTAAATTCGGTCAGAGAAAATGCAGGTTTGTAAGGAAACAGGGTCCTTTACTATGGGACTTGGGATATCCATCAATGCACTGAAAGGGGTATTGTGAACCTAGACTATGAATCGTTTCCTAACTTTATTGAAGCACAGAATTTTGTTTGCACAGGACATCTTGCGGACTAGGAGTGCTCTGCAGAGCGGACTTGGGAAATGCTGGTGTAGGCAATACAAAGGAATGCTTGACTACACTCCCCACTGTCTCAGCCAGATGCCTCACATTGTTTCTGTAAATGCTGCTTGAGGGTAGTGACTAATTTGTTCATTTCAAAGGGTCATTGACCTTCAAAAAAAAAAAAGACTTATTCCCAAAGGATTAGAACTAACAGAGTAATAGTGGAACTCGTTCTTAATCTATTTAGGGGAAAGAGGGGGACGGCAGGGAGTGACATGTTACCACAAAACCTGTCATTAACAATTAGGTGTCATGTGACCTAGTTGATTTCCCATTCCCATTTCAACTATGAGTCCACTTGTTACACCATTGGGTAATTAGAAAAAATTTCAAAAATCCATAGTAGAGTAGCATAGGAATAAGAACAACTCATCAGAGCCACTGAAGAAGGGGCTTCTTATTGTTGGACTGCATAATCCCAAATTCAGATGAAGACTTGGGATTTGAGAGTTAGCCCCTGAAAATAGAACTTGTTTTCCTTTTCCCCCAGTTGGACTGGATTTTAGCAGGCTTCCTTTGCCTTCGCATTTTGTGGCTCAAGGTAAAATTAAGCTCGAGTCCTTGCTTTGGCTCTACAGGGAGGGTCCCCTTGGCAACTCTGCGCTTCATCAGCATCTATTGAGAGAGGAGGCCATTTCCACTTGCCTCATGGTGATACACACGGGCAACTCCAGAAGGCCTATGTAATGAGACTGGAATAGTCCATGAGCTGAATAATGGAGCTGATAATAAAGCTGTTCAGTAAAGCAGAAGACATTTTGACAGGACAGAACATAGTGGTTCCTTCTAAAGAGTGGATTACGGGAAGCTTTCCACAGTGCACAGAAAGCTGAAAATGAGCATGTGGAGCTCTGGAACCCAAGAACAGGGACTGAATTGCCAACAGAGTTCCCATGCTGCTAAGGTGAACCCCAAAGGCTCTTCCCTTAATCTTAAACTAACAGAGGCACCTCTTAGGGGTCAGAGAAGTTGATGGAACACATTGAACCTCTGCTTGGTAGAACTCACGTACCCTCATACACAAAATTCTGTAACTCCCTTCAGAAGCCCTTTCAAGAGTCCTGCTTCTAGCTCTCCGGCTCTCTGGGACTTAAATGAAGAATAAACTTGCTCCTGGTTGGATGCATATATGTCTTAAGGGAATTAATAATAGACTCGCAACCTGTGAGCTTATATTACTATGTGAACTTTTGTTCCTCTGTTCCAGGGCTGGAGCCAGCAGGAGACAGAGAAGTCAAGACATAAGACATAAGGCTTGCGTCCTTTATCCTTCTGGATCACTTAGCAAACAGTACTCTTGTTAGCAGGGGTTAGACTGTAGGGTACAGACAAACCACTGGAGCTGCTACAGGAAATCAGAACATGTGGGATGAACAGCGAGGGCTAGATAAAATATGAGGAAGCAAAGTGCAGTCCGGGGGAGATGGTGGGGTCTAGTGTGAGCCAGCGCACATTTGCTGAGGAGCACAGCAGGCCAAGGTCCAGCTGGTCTGAAGTAGAGTGTTCTTGAGCCAAAGGGATGGATCTTTGAGATGTGCTTCGTTCCCCAGGCTGGGTCCTTGCCACGGGGCTGTTGCCCACATAGAGCTTCGAGCCTTGGGCGCTTGTCCACAGGCAGGTGACTGACGCCTCAAGACTAGAGTTGCTACCTGAAAGGCAGCAAATCACATACCGAGGGGCCTTTTTGGAGTTGGCCAAACCATTATGAGCTATAGTAAGCTCTGGACCCTGGACCACGGGAGCAGACTCAGGGATAATTGTCTTTTTGCCTTCCGATGGAATGCTCTTGGTAAACCGGAGATAATCCTCATCGATGGGCCAAGTTGGGTATAGTTTCTTGTCTCCCTGGGCCTTTTCAAAAAAATGTAATCTTGTGTATTTTGACTCCTGCCCTGTGAAGTAGAAGCAAATGAAATGCTTGCCCCTGATGAATATTTACATCTACTCACAAATGCAAGCAGGTTCTTTCAAAACTGAGGCCCAGAGAAGCAGACTGAACGGAGCAAGTCAGTGGTATCAGCCAGCCAAGAAGGCATGTTTCTCCCCCTCACCCTGATCTGGTACCCAGGCTGCCAACAATGTTTGCTGCAGAGGGACCTTGTCTTCTCGGGCCCAGACCCTCTCCTCAAACCATCCTTCCGGGCATCTGTCTGACAAGAGGGCATATCCAGGCAGGGTCAGCTACTGACTGCCAACAGCTGAAATATTAAGGGAAGTGGGATGAAAAACAGCCCACAGATGGGTTACGGGTGAGGAGGAAAGCTGCGGATTATACCAGGGCGTGAGCTTTCAGCACTTTCTTCCACTCTGCTCTCCAGCTGGACCAGCAGATGACTGTTTCTTCTCACTCGGCACCTTCTTGCTTGGGACAGAGTGTTGTGTCTGTGTGTTGAGCTGCAAAGTGATCTGAATCTGCTGCAAGAATTTCCTGGCCTGGGCCCCCACGGGGGGTGGGGGGTGGGTGTTGGGGTTTGGGCTGGGGAGCGCGAGTAAGGAGGCCACTAATCTTGCAGAAGGTGTGGACCTGAACCCAGTCTTCTTGAAGATTCCGAGCAGGGAAATCCTCCCTGCCATCACCCCACCCCCTCCTTTCACTCGGCGGTCTGGCAGACCTGCCTGGTCTCCCAAGGTGGGTACCCCATGGCATGGCCATGGAACACCAGACAAAACTATGACTTGGGATTGATCTCACCACCCCACTGCACCCCAGCCCTGCCCCTTTGTGGGTTCTCCTTTCCCTTTTCGTTTACCTTTCCTTCTTTGCCTGCCTCCCTGTCACCTTGCCCAGCACCTTCATTTTGTCCAGGCCCCGCCCCACTCCCATACTTAGCCCTGGTGTCCATGTTGTAGGATGTTTAGTGGTTTCATTTTATGGTTAACAACTTTATTAAGATATAATTCACATACCATTTACGCTCTTAAAGTGTACGGTTTAGTTGGGTTTAATGTCATCACAAGGTACCACTGTCACCACTGTCCAGTTCCAGAATATTTTCCTCATCCCCAAAAGAAACCTCATACCCACTGGCAGTCACCCCCCACCCACCCTCCCCATAGCTCCTGGCATCCACTGATCTACTTTCTGTCTCTCTGGATTTGCCTGTTCTGGCCCTTTCATATAAGCAGAAACAGACATTATGTGTTAGCTTTATTCCTCAGCTTAATGTTTTCGAGGGTGATCTATTCTAACTGAATAGTATTGTGCTGTTATGGATATACTGATCGTTTTATATATTGATAGACACTTGTGTTGTTTTCATTTCTCGGCCATTGTGAATACCGCTGCTGTGAAGATTTGCATACCTAATCTGAGTCCCAGCTTTGACTCCTCTTGGGTACATGCCCAGCAGTGAAATTACTTCAGGTGGTAATTCTATATTGAGCTTGGAGGAACTGCCAGACTGTTTTCCATTTTACACCACTTTATACTGTTACACTCCCACCAGCAGTGGATAAGGCTTCTGATTTCTCCATGTCCTCATCAACAATTGATGTTATTTCTTATTTAATGATAGCCATCCTCGGTGGGTACAAAGTGGTAGCACACTGTGGGTGTGATGATGGGTGTGCTCTTCATCAGGGGACTCCTTTCCAGTCTTTGGTACTCTCTAGTGTGAACTCATTAAACCTCTGGAAAAAATAAAGCCCTTTTCTGACTAGTGCTTGAACCTGGGGCCATGTCAGGTATTCTGGTGGAGCAAAGTGGAAGAGAGTTTAGGGACAGAGTGGGCTTGCCCCCTTTGGGAGCTCTGCTGTAGCGAGAAGGGCCAGTCAGCCCAGAGCATGGGCATAAGAGGATTCTTGGTGAATGTGATGGCTCAGAGGTGACTTTCTAGTCACCACTCAGAATCTGGCCATTTTCGAGAAGTTCTAAGGGGTAGTTTGGGCCTCTGGAACAAAAATACCAGAGATTGATTAGCTTCAACATAAACATTTAGTTCTCACAGTTCTGGTGGCTGGGAAGTCCAAGATCAAATGGCCTGCATACAGTGGTGTCTGATGAGACCCAAGTTCATGACTTACAGGTAGCCACCTTCGTGCTGAAAACAGATCACTCCCTCCTGTCTGGTCTCTTCTGATAAGGGCACTAATCCCATTTGGGAGGGCTCTGCCATCTGGACCTAATCCCCTCCCAAAGGCCCCACCTCCTTTTTCGTCTTCTCTTTCAAGTTTGTATTTAAATTCCAGTTAGTTAACATACCGTGTATTATTAGCTTCACATATACAATTTACTGATTCAACACTTTCAAACAACACCTAGTGCTCATCACAACAAGTGTGCTCCTTCCTCCTCATCACCTATTTCCCCCTTACCCCCACCCACCTCCCTTCTGGAAACCATCAGCAGGCCCCCTGTAGTTAAGACTCTGTTTCTTGGTTTGCCTCTCTCACTTTTTTGTTTCTGAAATTTCACATCGGAATGAAATCATATGATACTTGTCTCTGACTGACTGATTTCACTTAGCATTATATTCTCTAGCTCCATCCACATCTTGCAAATGGCAAGATTTTGTTCATTTTGGTAGCTGAGTAATAGTCCACTGCATACACGTCCCACTTCTTTATCCCTTCATCAGTTGATGGACATTGGGGTTCTTTCCATAGTTTGGTTATTGTGAACATAGCTGCTATAAACATCAGGGTTCATGTATCCCTTTGAATCAGTATTTTTGTATCCTTTGGTAAATACCTAGTGGTGCAGTTGCCAGATCATGGGGTAGCTCTATTTTTAACTTTGTGGGGAACCTCCATACCGTTTTCCAGAGTGGCTGCACCAGCTTGCATTCCCACCAACAGTGTAGGGAGGGTTCCCCTTTCTCTGGATCTTTGCCAGCATCTGTTGTTTTCTGTGTTGTTCACTCTAGCCATTCTGATTTGTGTGAGGTGATGATCTCATTGTAGTTTTGATTTGTATTTCCCTGATGATGCGTGATATTGAGCATTTTTCATGTATCTGTTAGCCATCTGTAGGTCTTCTTTTTAAAAGATTTTATTTATTTAATAGATCACACACATGAGCAGGGGGAGGAGCAGAGGAAGAGGAGGAAGCAGACTCCCCGCTAAGCAGGGAGCCCAACGTGGGGGCTCCTGAGCCTAAAGCAGACACTTAACCAACTGAGCCACCCAGGTGACCCATCTTTTTTTTTAAGATTTTATTTTTTTACTAGAGAGACAGAGAGAGGAGGAGAGTGTAAGAAGGGGGAGGGGGAGAAGGAGAGAATCTCAAGCAGATTCCATGCTGAGCACAGAGCCTAATGTGGGGTTCAGTCTCACAACTCTAAGATCATGACCTGAGTCAAAATCAGGAGTCAGATACTTAACTGACTGAGCCATGCAGGCGCCTTTTTCTTTGGAAAAGTGTCTATTCCTGTCTTCTGCAAAGGCCCCACCTCCTAATACCATCATACTGGAGATTAGGTTTTTAACATATGAATCTGTGGGGCAGGGAGGATATAGACATTCAGTCTAATGCAAGCACCTGCCGTAAAGATTAGGCAGCCCCACATCTCTTCTCTTAGCAACCTACTTCCTGCCTTCCAGAAATCCTATCTTTTATAGCTAATAGTAATATAACAATAGCAGCGTTTACTAAGCATTAATACTCACCCAGTTCTATAGCTAGCACATTATCTTGTTGGTGCTTCACAACAACGCATGAGGTAGATCTTGTTATCAGCTCCATTTTATAGATGGGGGAACTGAGACTCAGTAACGTGAAATGATTTGCTCAGCTAATCTGTGGCAACTAATTAATAGTGGAGCTGGACTTTGGACCCAAATGGGAAACGGAAGTCAGGCCTCTCCTCCCAGCAGGACAGACCTTGGAGGTTGTATTCAGTCATCTCCTCCACGTAAGCCCTAAGTTCTGGAAGGTTCCGTATCTCTTGCCTCATGCTCTACAGCTTCGTTATGGATAAAGTACCAGAAGCCCACATAACGATTTCATTATCTAGAAAAACAACCTGTTTCCAAAAGTTGTCGTCCCTTGGCACCTTGGTATGAATTAAGGAGATGAGTCTCAATCCTCCCTACCAAGACCTCAATGTGATGAGCCAGAGAAGAGTTAAGTTTCCATAGAAGACAGTTGGAGAAAGATCTGGAAATCTTAGGTCTCTGCCCCAGGAAAGCAGGTGCAGTTAACCTGCCCCTTGGAGAGGCCCAGAGCAAAGAGAGGTAAGAGGGGTTGGAGCAATGAAAGGAAGAAATCTAAATAGTAGGCATCCCAGGTGTGGCTGATGGACCCATTTGAAGCAGTACCTTTGCTCTTAGCATTCCAGAGAACAACTCACCTGAACCCACATGGCCTTGGAGGCTGAGCACCTGTTCCTGTTTGGAAGGGGACTAGACACAGCCACTGTTTGGAATGCATTCGTTCCGCAGGATTTATTTTGTCCTTGCTTTACGCAGCACCCAGCTGTCCCTCCGTCTGCTATGGCAGCATTTCTTTTTTTTTTAAATATTTTTATTTATTTATTCGATAGAGAGAGACACAGTGAGAGAGGGAACACAGCAGGGGAGTGGGTGAGGGAGAAGCAGGCCTCCTGTGGAGCAGAGAGCCCGATGCGGGGCTCGATCCCAGAACCCTGGGATCATGACCTGAGCCGAAGGCAGAGGCTTTAACCCACTGAGCCACCCAGGTGCCCCACGGCAGCACTTCTTGAAGGAGCATAGTGGTTTCCCATGGCACCCTTAGTTTTCTGCTTTCTTCCCATCTGGGCCAAGGCCAAAAGGTGACCCAAATTTATACACTTTAAAATAATTTGTTTTAGAAAGCGCTGTACTAGCTCCCACTGTCCAGAGGTGTTGAATAGTGTCGGGAGGAGAGAGCCATCTCATTGTGGTCGGACTGGGAACACAGAGTACTAGCTAGGATCTGTCCCACGAGTAGGAGTAGAGAACTGTGACCAGCTTGGTAGAATTGATTTTCTATGGTTGGAAGGGGCCTGAAATATTCACCTAGTCTAGCCTTTGGCCTACAAGTAGAATTTTTATTTTCCAACAGAAACTCTCCAAACTGAATTTTGGAATGAGAAATATGGTTAAGGATTACTTTCTAGTGTCTAACCTAAATTGTTCGTGATGCAGGTGACATTTCTTCCCATTTGACGTAGTTTGGCAATTGGTGATAATCTGGCCTCCCAGCCTCAATGTTTATGAGTTATCTAAGTATGTTAGCAGTTAACATCTTTTAATGCCAGCCCCTCCAGTGAAAGCAGGATTCTCCTTGAAGTTGGAGTCATGTCTTACTTACCTCTGCAGCTCCAACCCAACAAGGTACCAATTATTGTCAAGGTAAGCTTGAGGACCTGTTTGTGCTGGGTATAGTCAAATCCCCCATAAGCAAATGTTAAATGAAGAAGGGGGGAAAAAGGAAAATAGTCTCTTAACTGTTGTTAACCCCAGAGCGCTTACCATACACATAAGCACAAAGCAATCGCCATTTAATTAACTATCCAGTTATCCATGGAAGCAAGGAAATCCTTCTATGTTCTTCTGTGGTTCTTCTTTCTATACCAACACCACTTACCATTTACCGTGGGCATTATTATGTACTGGATACTTTGGGGCTTTTTAAAATAAGTGATCTCTAAAACCTCATAGTCTTGTAAGGTAGAGGACATTCTCATTTTGAAGACAAGGAAACCAAGGCACAAAGAGATCAAGTAACCTTCACAAGGTCATAGATCAAAGACATGCCAAAGCTGGGTTTTGTGCCTAATGTTCGCAGACCCCAGAGACCAGTTTCGATTCTTTTTGTTTGCATTGTTGTGAGACAGAGCAGAAAACTCTGCCTACAAGCAACACCCTATTTCAGGACTTTTTTCCTTTCCCCTTCTTTGGGCTGTTCGTTCTCATGTTTCTGAGATCTAGGGTCAATCTCTTTGAACTATACGGTTCTGTGTTATGTGTGTGTATCATCAGAATTAAAGGGAAGACAAACTCTTACTTCAAGCCTTCTATCGTCATCTCTAAATTCCCTCTCCACCACACCTCCAACATGGTCTGCAGATGTGCTAGGACCACACCAGTAGATTGACTGAGAACCAGACTGGAAACATTAGCACCAGGCTCAGCCACCAAGTGTCAAGTAGGAACCCAAGTAACAGTATTGATGGGCAAGAGAAGGGAGGGACTTGGAGTCCAGGAGATTGGCAGCTGATCCCTGGAAGCACTGGAGAGGTTTGCATTTCTCTCATAAACACTGGGAGCTGATTTGTCTCCTGACATACAAGCAGCCTTTCTGACTTTCCAAGAAGTGGCCTGCTAAGAAAATAGAAATTTGAGGGTAAGGAGAGTAGAGAAGTCAGCGGCCAGCATGAGGATTTTGGGTTCTGGAGGGTGGGAAGAAGGCCAGTGCCAGGAGGGGAGAGAATGGTGTACCAAAGGAAGTGGGATAGGACCACAGACTTCTTGGTAAAATTTGCCAGTTTCTCTGGAGAGCAAAAAAACAAAACAAAACAAAGTGTGGCAAAGTTATTCATACTGAGATGTTCTGGACCATGTGTAACCTCTCACAGAAATACTGGTATTATAAAAATCTGATTGCAAAAGGCAACCATTTATCCCAAAGGAATGGACTTCTAGTGATGGCATTTTAGGCACCAGTGAGTTCAAAGGAAGGGAGAGATATGGAGGATAGGGGAGCGTTTTTCCAAGCCCCCCAGAAGTCATAGTTCTGCTACATGTGAGACCATCCCTAATGAGGAGGGGGAGAGTGGAAGGAACAGTTTTTTTCCCAGCACAACTGTAGTCACATGGCTTCGCCCTTGTCTGCTGACCCCACCATGTCCTTGTCCCACTCCTCCTCAGAGTACCATTGCCCTGAGGGGCCCTGAGGTCAGTTTGCCTTGGACTGATTTTCTTCCAGTATTTAGCCAGGAACACCGAATGTGTTCCAGGAATAGTTGGTTAGAAGCCCAGCCACCTTGGAAAATCTAGGAAGGGAGAGGGTAGAATACCAGGTGGCCTTCTTTGCTCTGGTGGCACCCTGCATGCTGTGTTGGTCCATTCTAAAGATGCAAGAGGAGATGTGAGTCTCATGGCCCGTTTTTTTTTTAATGAAGCAACTACCCATTTTTATTCAAAAAAACTGCAGATTACAAGTCACTTCTCCAATTTAATTACTTATTTCTTATTTATTTCCAGGAGTGTGCATTCTTTACTTTGTGTTCTAAATTAGGAATGGAAGGGCCTTGCTGTTCCACTCTACTGTACAGCTAGCATTTGTGTCCATGCCCATTTAATTAATTTATTATTATGGTGATTTGGGGTTTTTATGGTTTTTATCCACTAAGTTCGGGGGTGCCTTTTTTCATGTATATGTATGTTTAATTCTGGTATAATTAACATACAGTGCTGTATTAGTTTCAGGTGTACAATATAATGATTCAACAATTCCATACATCCCATTCTTAGATAGAAAAACTGGGGCCCAAAGGGGTAAAATGACTTGACAAGGTTAGGGAAAGTAGTTACCCACCCTAGGGTTTTTTACTCCATGATCCTACCTCCAAGTTTAAGAAAATAATCTCTTCTTTAATAAAAACTGTATATGTCTAAGGTATAAAACATAATGATTTGATATACATATTTATATATATTGAAATGATTATTAAAGTCAAGCTAATTCGCATCATCTCCTCACATAGTTACCATTTACTTTGTAGGGAGAACCCCTGAAATCTCTCTTAGCAAATGTCCTGGATACAATCTAGTATTATTAATTATACTTATCATGCTGTACATTAGATCTCTAGACATATTCATCTTATGTAACTGCAACTTTATACACTTTGACCAACATCTCCCCCATTTCCCCCGTCCTGGGGGTAACCACCGTTCTACTCTCTGCTTCTTTTTTTAAATATAATTTTTTATTTTTTATTAACATATAATGAATTATTAGCCCCAGGGGTACAGGTCTGTGAATCGCCAGGTTTACGCACTTCACAGCACTCACCATAATACACACCTTCCCCAATGTCCATAACCCCACCCCCCTCTCTCGACCCCCTCCCCCCAGCAACCCTCAGTTTGTTTTGTGAGATTAAGAGTCACTTATGGTTTGTCTCCCTCCCAATCCCATCTTGTTTCATCTATTCTTTTCCTACCCCCCAAACCCCCCACGTTGCGTCTCCAATTCCTCATATAAGGGAGATCATATGATAGTTGTCTTTCTCTGATTGACTTATTTTGCTAAGCATAATACCCTCTAGTTCCTGCAACCACTTCCTCACAAATGACAAGATTTAATTTCTTTTGATGGCTGCATAGTATTCCATTGTATATATATATACCCCATCTTCTTTATCCATTCATCTGTTGATGGACATCTAGGTCCTTTCTATAGTTTGGCTATTGTAGACATTGCTGCTATAAACATTCGGGTGTATGTGCTGCTTCAGATCACTTCATTTGTATCTTTAGGGTAAGTACCCAATAGTGTGATTGCTGGGTTGTAGGATAGCTCTATTTTCAACTTTATGAGGAACCTCCATGCTGTTTTCCAGAGTGGTTGCACCAGCTTGCATTCCCACCAACAGTGTAGGAGGGTTCCCCTTTATCCACATCCTCGCCAGCATCTGTCATTTCCTGACTTGTTAATTTTAGCCATTCTGACTGGTGTGAGGTGGCATCTCATTGTGGCTTTGATTTGTACTTCCCTGATACCGAGTAATGTGGAGCACTTTTTCATGTGTCTGTTGGCCATGTCTTCTTTGCAGAAATGTCTGTTCATGTCCTCTGCCCATTTCTTGATTGGATTATTTGTTCTTTGGGTGTTGAGTTTGATAAGTTCTTTATAGATTTTGGATACTAGCCCTTTTTCTGATATGTTGTTTGCAAGTATCTTCTCCCATTCTGTCAGTTGTCTTTTGGTTTTGTTAAAGATCAAAAGCTTTTGCACAGCAAAGGAAACAGTCTACTCTCTGCTTCTATATATTCAATGTGTTTTTAGATTTCACAAAAAATGTGACCATACAATTTTTTTCTTTCTGTATCTGCCTTATTTCACTTAGCATAACGTCCTCCAGGTTCAGTCATGTTGTTGTAAGTGGCGAGATGTCTTTTTTAAGGTTGAATAATATTCCCTTGTATGTATGTACCGCTGTTTCTTTACTCATTGACTGACTGACACTTAGCCTTTTTCTTTACCTTGGTTATTGTGAATAATGCTGCAATGAGCATGGGATGCAGTAAACATGGAAACACAGATATCTCTTCCAGGTATGGATTTCATTTGCTTTCCATCTGCCAGTGTGTAACACCCACTCTGTAAAAAGCACAAACTTCAAGACAGGAAAACTATTTCTGAGTTGGCTTTCCTGTTTAATATCTGGGTGGCTTGGGCCAAATCTTTTGGGATATCAATAGCCTCATTTCTGTAATTCTCTCACCACTCTATTAGAGTTATTAAAAGAATGAAATAAGAGTAAATGGAAAGATATTAAGATAAATGTATTGTGTAAAACTAGCGGTAAGCGCTCATAATTGGTTTCTTTTTCTTTGATTCTGTTTTGTCTTTCTCTCTTTTGCTTTCTTCCCATCTCCTGTTGGGTAGATTAATAGACTTTATGCCAGGCTACTCTGAAGACTGTTGCAAGAAAGACTCTCAAGGTCATGATTCTACTGGAAAACCTCACCCTGCAGTTGCTTCCCCGTTGATCCCTTGGTAGAAGGCCCATTTCAAAAATCAGTCCACATTCTTCTGTAGCAAAATAATTCCAACCTTCTTTTTTTCTTTTGGCATTCCAAAGATCTGTCAACTCCTGTAAGAATCATGGCTGATATTCTTTTGTAAGTCATCCCAGTTTTCCTTCACCACAAAATACTGAGATTTGGTATAATTAGAGCCCAGAGGGGTGAATGGGCCTGCCCCTGTCCTTTCTCTGGTGAGTTTTACTCCTGTGTACCAGCTGCAGCTGCCTGGTTGTGTGTACCTGTGGGCTGGAACAGACACTTAGGGTCAACCGGTATAAGTTAAACATGCTCTAGAGGCTAAGACTTCTTTTTTTTTTCTTTTGTTTAGGATTTATTTATTTGAGAGAGAATATGCAAGTGAGGGGAGTGGCAGAGGGAAAAGGAGAGAGAGAATATCAAGCAGATTTCCTGCTGAGCGTGGGGCTATATCTCACCACCTTGAGATCATAACCTGAGCTGAAATCAAGAGTCAGACTCTTAACCGATGGAACCACCCAGGTGCCCCTAAGTCTTCTTTTTAAGAAGAATAACTTTTGTATTCTGTGAGGAGTCATTAATATTTAGCTAACACCCAAGGAATGAGTTACTCAGAACTCACAGCTAGATCAATTTACATAGCAAAGTATAGAATTGAGTTAGTTATGCAAATTGGTGGAGACAGAGTAAATGTGATATCAGTTTTCTGGGTATTGTAGGCCAAAACATTCTAGGGGGACAACTCAGCCTTCATGTTCCATTGGTTTTGGTTTTTAAATTAAACCCGGTCCCTCCCTTGTTACAGGTTTAATATGATTAACACCCTCCTTGATAGTGGGAAGGATGGAAGATTCTAGAATCAGTCAGACATCAGTTCAGATGTTGATGTTACCGAAGCTCGCTAATTGTGAGACCTGGGGCAAGACAGTTAGTTTCTTAAGCTTTAGTTTTCCCATCAGCAAAATGGGCATAATTGTGTCCATTTCAGAATGTTACTAGTAAAAGCCAATGTAATCATGTACAGAAAATCATTCACCATTATACCTTGTATATTAATTAGGGCTCAGTAAATGTGAACTATTATTATTATTACTACTATTACCATTAGCCTTTATAATTTTCACCTAAATCCTAACAATAATTTCATTGTTTTTTTCAAAAAATGAAAGATTTATATAATCTCAAGAGAAACCAGAGCATCATTCTGTTGTTTTAAATGATTGTATTGAGGTATAACTAACCCATAAGATGGACTCATTTGCATTATACTTTTGACTGATGGGAAAGAAAGGATGGTCTAACTGTCTAAGCCTTCCCCTAATGAAACACACAACTCCCTTGATTTCTCTTTTTCTGCTGTTCTACAGCGGGCACTTTCCAAGCCCCATTTATATCTATTGTTAGTTTATACATCCACGTTGTGTTTAATCTGGGGGCTTGTTCATTGCTGGGTGTGTGTGTGCATGTGTGAGTGTGTAAAAAGACATCTTGAGACCGTTGATTAGAATCAACTCATCAAATGCATTGGTGCATTAATGTTTTGCTCCATGACAATCCTGCATTAGACACCACAGAGAAGAGGAACTCTATAAGGCAGCAACCCAGTCCTTAAAAAGCAGGACATACACATGTGTACCTAGGTTGACAGAAAGAAGATGGAATTTGGGGTCATCACTTACTACATCTGGGACTTCAGAAAAGTCAACCTCTGAGTCTTGTTATCCTCAAGTGAAAAGTGGAGTTAAGGATCTGATTTACTTGGTTGATAGGGTTGTTATGAGGCTTCCTTATAAAAACGTATGTGAAATCTCTTCATAAATTGTTGGCTAGGCGGCTCTAAGTCACAAATGGGAGTTACAGTAACATTCAAGTGCTGGATTGTGTATTTCAGAAATCACATGTCTGGAGAGGGCCAGGTCGTGGGCTGGAGCTGTTAGGGAATACTTCATAGAGGAAAAGGGACATTTCCTGAGCCTTCAAAATCAGACAGGACTTCAGCAGGTGGAAAAGAGTGGGAGGAGGGGTGCCAGGGTGGCTCAGTGGGTTAAAGCCTCTGCCTTTGGCTCAGGTCATGATCCCAGGGTCCTGGGATTGAGCCCCACATCAGGCTCTCTGCTTAGTGGGGAGGCTGCTCCCCACCCCCTCCCGTGCCTGCCTCTCTGCCTACTTGTGATCTCTGTCTATCAAATAAATAAATAAAATCTTTAAAAAAAAAAAGAGTGGGAGGAGAGGGTGAGCTTAGTGATGGAATTAAAAATAAGCAAAGACTATTTATGTCAACCATATTTCATTAAAAAAAAAAAAGCAAGGACTCCAGAGGCCAGAATAAGCATACAAGCACACGGCAAGCGATATGAAACATGAGAGGGGGTAAAGTTACAAAGGCAATTATAATAGATGGTTCCTCTTCTGAAAGGACTCCGTCCTTGCGAGCAAGTTAACATGTCATTCACCTGGTCTCTTAGCTCCATGAATGCAGGGTCCTTGTCCTTCTCTGATTTCTCTCTCATGTCAATCACAGTACCTGGCACACAATAGGTGCTCAATAAATGCTCAGCAAATGAAAGAGTAGATGGATGGTCATGCCCATTGCCATTCAGCCACTGAATCGGGGATTATCTTTTAACTCCCTCTGTGTGGTACAGCCCCATCTGTTGTTGGGATTTATGAAATTCTTTGCAGTGAAGCCAATACTCGGTATGGTTTTTCTCCACCCTGTCCCAGAAGATTCCCTACCACCAGCGAACAATAAGGTGACCAGCAAGTCGTGTGAGTACAACGGGACCACTTACCAACACGGTGAGCTGTTCGTGGCTGAAGGGCTCTTTCAGAACCGGCAACCCAATCAGTGTACCCAGTGCAGCTGTTCGGTAAGACCTGGTGTCTTAATGTCCCTGCTAGCCCTACCCCAACACCAGAGCTCCTCCTGTACTTACACTTGTACTTGGAGCCTACACTACAAGGTGTTTGGAAGGAAGACAAATTGCATTTATTTTTTTAAAAGATTAATTGATTTATTGGAGAGAGAGAGAAAGAGAGCAAGCAGGGGCAGGGGCAGAGGGAGAATGAAGGAATCTCAAGCCGACTCCCCGGTGAGCATGGAGCCCAACTTAGGGCTCGATCTCATGAACCGTGAGATCATGACCTGAGCCGAAGGCAAGAGTTGGATGGTCAACCGACTCAGCCACCCAGGACACCCCAAGGTGAATTGCATTTAAATCCTAATTTAAATCCTAATCCTGTCAATCCAGACTCCCTGATTTTCATGAGCCCTGAACAATCCTGACCTATGTGAAAGAAATCAGACCCAGTCATATCCTGGTCTTTATTAAAATGTTAGAACTGTTTAAATGCACAAACATGAGCTGATGGTCTTGATCTGTCCTCCTTTTAACAATGGTGACCCCAGCAAAGCCTTCATCAGAAGAACTCAACTGTTTGATGCCTTGGAGATGCTAGGGGCAGAAAAGCCATTGGTGCCATCTAGGGCCACTCAGCCCAATTCACAAAAAAATGGGGCTATCTCTTGGTTCCCATCTGATGTATTCTCCCAATCAGTTTGCCCCTAATGCCCTGCAGTGAGAAATCTCTCAGCAAAACATGATTATTCCTCTGACCTAAACTGTCAGAAGAACATTATATACCTTAGGAATAAAGTATATTGATTATATCTTCATGGAATTGTGCAGTCCAGAAAATGTAAGAGGTGGAACCAGAAAATGGAATAAAATGGCTGTTTCAACTGAAGTGTGAGGGAATGAAGTTCAATGTAGGAACTTTTTTGCTTGTAAGGGTATTAAACACTGGATTGCATGCAGAGGGAAGTTCTAGAATCTCTTCCCTTGGTGACTTTCAGTAACAATATGGTATCTCGGTAGTTTGGGAGAATTTGGTTGTGGCCTTCCCTTACTAATGACTTTTCAGGGACCTTTCTAGCCCCAGAGTAATATCTTTCTAAGAACAAGATTTAGGGGCACCTGGGTGGCTTCAATGGTTGAGCATCTGCATTTGGCTCAGGTCCTGATCTCAGGGTCCTGGCATCGAGCCCTGTGGTGTTGGGCTCCCTGCTGAGCAGGGAGACTGCTTCTTCCTCTCCTTCTGCCTCTCTGCGCGTTCGTGCTCTCTCTCTTTCTCTCTCTCTCTCTCTCTCAAATAAATGAATAAGATATTTAAAAAAAAAAAACGAGGTTTAAGGAATGATGTTTGGAACATAGAAATTTAGGGAGTGGAAACTATGTAAAGACGGACATAGCAGGTAAATTTGCTCTTCTCCCTTGCCTTGTGCTGAACGGAACTGTCCGTTCAGATCATCTTGTATTGTTTTGTATTACCCCAGAGAGCTCATCTCCCTGGTTTGGAGCATTATAAAAGGTGGCTTTCATGCAGATCTGCATTCCCTGAGATCCCAATATCCAGCTGGGGTGTGTTGGGGACCAGAGGATACAATGAACAGAAAAAAGAGGAAAAAGACCTTTTTGGGGGTTTGGCAGGCCCTTACATGGACCGCTTTGTACCATCTTGGATGAGGATGCCCAATAAGAATGGCCAACTCTTCAGTAACATAGTCTCTGGCATGAAGAAATAGTAAACAGAAGAAAATACTGCATAATAACATTTAGGAATTGTCTAGAACTAACCATGGGAGAACACTGGGAAGGAGTGCCATGTTTCAAGTCCCTACTCATCCCAGGTCCTGAGCTAAGAAGCCTTTACACTTATTCCCAGGTCCCCCTGACCTTTAATTCTGTTTTTCCTTGGCAGGAGGGGAATGTGTACTGTGGTCTTAAGACTTGCCCCAAGTTAACCTGTGCGTTCCCAGTCTCCGTCCCTGATTCCTGTTGCCGGATGTGCAGAGGTATGTGTCCCAGATCCGAAGACAGAGGGATGTTGCCATACTGGATAGCAGGACTTAGAGGAGAAGGAAATGCCTGGCCAGTGTCATAAGCAAGGGAATTTTTCCATGGTCGCCTTAGATTTTAGCCAGAGTTGGGGGGAAGCTAAGTCCATTCACCAAAGGGAGGAAGGAAACACTGATTTTAAGGGCCACTACCTGAAAGAAATTGCCCTGGTGTGTGGCAGGAGAGAAAGAGTGAGCATCATTTATGGAGAAAGTGAGTGCCTGTGTCACTTCTGCCTTAATCCCTTCTAGCCAGGCCTCCATGTTACTGTCGTGTGACACTCAAGCCATTTCCATTCACAACCTTAACAGGAAGAACGGGCTTTGCAAAGCCCTGATGTTTTGGAGACTGTGCAGGGCAAATTAGGTAAAGTCTTTAAAACCTCAAAATTGGATAGATTCTTTAAAGCCCCACAGTCAAACAGTGACAAACTCAGGAAAAGCAAAATGGAAGGCAGAAGGCATCATCTTCTCAAATTATAGCCCAAATGTCACCGATGTTTTCTCAAGCTAGTGTTTTCTTATTTGGTTTCCATTATCTTTAATAATGGTGCCATTTGTTTTCTGTCTAAGATCAAGAATAATCACCTTTCATTTCTCTTTTATTTCCTCTTCTCAAATTACTAAATCTATCAGTTGTCTTCTATATCCCTCTCCTTTCTGGCTTGCCCTCTAGCAGTATTCTAATTTGTCTTCTTTCCTTCCATCCAAACAACATATTTATTGAACATCTACTCTAAGTTCAGCTCTGTGCCAGAAGCTAGATACATATTGGCAAGTAGAGTAAACATACAGGGCACTGTCAGACTATATTGCATCTTTATGCAAGTTACAAAGAGAGTCCTTTTACTTTAGAGACTTTACCACCATTTGTCAGAAAATCCTTGTGAATGCACCCCCTTCAGTGCAGCAAATTTGTGCAGTACCCTCTACAACCGTACGTGGCATGCATAGCAGCAAAGATTGTTTCTTTGCTCTTATGGAGCTCAAATTCTACCAGAGAAGGCCAATGATAAACAAACAAATAAAAATTGGAACAGTGTCGGGCACCTGGGTGGCTCCGTGGGTTAAAGCCGCTGCCTTCGGCTCAGGTCATGATCTCAGAGTCCTGGGATCGAGCCCCGCATCGGGCTCTCTGCTCGGCAGGGAGCCTGCTTCCCTCTCTCTCTCTCTGCCTGCCTCTCTATCTACTTGTGATCTCTCTATGTCAAATAAATAAATAAATAAATCTTAAAAAAAAATTGGAACAGTGTCAGTGCTATGAAGAAAATAAAGGACTAAGATAGGAAATAAGATAGGAAATAAGGACAGCATTTAGATCAGGTGGTTGGGAAGGCCTCTCTGAGTGACATTTATGCTCAGACTTGGAAGATGAAAAAGAGCCATCCATGCAAAACTCCTGGTGGGAGAGCATTCCGGGCAGAAGAAAAGAAAATTCCGGGGTCTTACACAAGGAAGAGCTCAGAGCATTCGAGGCATCTGAGGATCCGTAGCTGGCCTGTAGTGATTGTAGTCAGCCCTGGCTGGAGATGAGGCTGGAAAAGGGAACCGAGCTCAGACCATATAGGACCTTCAAAGCTGTGGGCTGGAATTTGTATTCAGTTTCTAAGTACCTTGGGAAGCTGCTGGAAAGTTGTGAGCTGGGCATAACATGAACCAGTGGATGTTTTAAAAGACCTCATTGGCTGTTGCATCTACACTTGATTAGAGGGAGGCAGCAAAGCCAGGGGAGAGGCCAGGAAGAAGGGGAGTGTTGTAGCCTGTTTTATGTGAGAGGGCAGGTGCCTGTTTTGGAGACACAGTAGAGAATAGTGGTTCAAACTGGAGCCTCTGGAACCAGGCTGCCTTGGCTCTAACCCCAGTCCTGCTACTTTCTAGCTGGATAATCATGAGCAGTATGTTCAGTTCTATAGGACCCCAGAATGAGAAACAGACCAATCTGAAATATATTTAGGGCATTGATTTTTTACCATGGGTGCTTACTGGAATTACCTTGATAGATTTATGTTCAGGCTGGGGGTGGAGTGTGAGGGAGGTGATTTCAATGTGCAGCCAAAGTTGAGAAGCACTGAGTTGAGGGCGGGGAATGATAGGATTTACTGAAAGGGGATAGGTAGATGACTCCTGTACACTACTGCTAGCTTCATCTTGCAGAAAGATAGCCGTAACCATACTACACCTCTATTCAGAAGTCTTTGTGCTGGGGCACCTGGCTGACTCAGTTGCTAGAGCATGTGACTCTTGATCTCGTTGTCATGAGTTCAATTCCCATGTTGGGATAGAGCTTACTTTAAAAAAAAAAAAAAGTATTTGTGCTGATACATACTGTACTACTAAGGCCAGTCAGTTGTTTGTTTTTTTTTTTCTTGAGAGAGAGAGAGAGTGTGTGAGCATGCAAGTGGGATGGGTGCGGGGAGGGGCAGAGGGGGAGAGAGAGGGAATCCTAAGCAGGCTCCACACTCAGTGTGGAGCCCAATGTGGAGCTTGATCTCATGACCCTGAGATCATAACCTGAGCGGAAATCAAGATTCGGGCACTCAACCTCCTGAGCCACCTGGACACCCCACCAGTCGCAGTTCTAAATACTTTATGGACATTAACTCATTTACTCCTGTAATGACCCTGTGTGATAACTATGATGAGTATTCCCATTTTATGGATGATGAAACTGAGGCAGAGAGAAGTTAATAGCCTTGTTCAAGGTTATGTAGCCAGTGAGTCCAGATGCCAGGCTCTTCCCCACTTTACTCTGCTGCTGAAAAGAATGGCTCCCTGTTGCCAGGCGTACACACCAACCCCTGCCTCAGACAGTGAAGGCCTTCTATCCAGTAGCTTCAACTTAGCTTTCTAGGCCCACATTCTTCCATTCACACACCTCGGGTTCCACTCCCAGTGTCGCTGTGCTCTCTTGTCTTTGTGTCTTCACTCTACCCCCTCAAGATTTCTCCAACTGTAGTGTGCTTCAAAATCACCTGGAGAACTTTCAGAGCCTCAGACAACAGTTGAGTGATTCAACAGCTTTGGGGTAGGGTCCTGGGATGTACATGTCAGCAGGCCCCACTGTCCACTCAGAGGCTGATGGTCCATAGATTCCTCTTTGAAAATCCATTCCTGAGACCAAATGGATGACTGGAGGCAGCCCCGAATAGTGGTTTCTGTTGGATTTTAGTGCACTTAAATTTAGCATATTAAAAGTCTGAATCCTGGAAACAATAGAAAGGTAACAAATGTCACACTCTGAATGGTGAGAGTGTCTACTTCCAACCATTGAGCAACCAACTTTGAGACGAATGTGTGACAGCCATTTCATGGGAAGGAACTGGGAGGTCAAGGGAACAAAATGACTGCCTATTTAAGAACTGCACATGTACAGCTAGACCTTAGAGGAGGGAACATTGCCTCTTTCTGGAAAAGCCTTTCCCTTCCATCTCTGCCTTTGGAAATCCTGCAGTTTCTCAAGACAGAGCTCAAACAGAGCCTCCACAGATTCTGACACAGGTGGTCCTCTGGGTGCTTTATGATAAATACTAGATGGAAGGCCTTTCTCTCTTCTCTGCCTTCCCTCTGCCATCCCTCATTTCTCCAGCCTGATTTCCTGTTTATCCTGCTTATCCAAAGACCAGCCCATCTGCCACCTCCTCTGAAAGTGTTTTGTTTTTTTTAATCCTGTAAGTTAGGAGTAAACCTCCTTCCTTTCTGAGACCCCTCAGCCTTTACTGGGTGCTGCTCCTGTAGCATTAATCACTTTGTTACCTTTTTAAAAAAAAAGTTATTATGTGTACCCATGTCTTACTCTCCATAGCAATTCTGAGCTCCTTAAGGCAGGAACTATTCCTGGTTCGTCTTTTCTTCTCCCTCCCTGCTCTGTCTAGGTCCAGAGTAAGCATTCTTTGAATGAATGCATGCTAACTTGGAAATACTGCAGTTATAGTTTGAGTTAGATACAACTAACATATGATATTATTCCTGTGTTTTCTGCCTCTGAATTACCAATAGACTATGGTAAGGGTGGTGCTTGCTGTCCATTCGTTCATGGTCAGTAGGAAATTACACGGTGTCATTTCTGATCCCCAACTGGTTTTTCCTCCCCCATTGCCTTTCAGGACACTGTAAGTAATATTTCTTCTAGGAAGAAATGAACTTGGGGCACCTGAGTGGCTCAGTCGGTTAAGCTTCTGCCTTCGGCTTAGGTCATGATCCCAGGGTCCTGGGATCGAGCCCCACATTGGACTGCCTGCTCAGCTGGGAGCCTTCTTCCCCTTATCCCTCTGCCTGCTGCTCCCTTTGCTTGCATGTGCCCACTTGCTCGCGTTCTCTGTCTCTCTGCCAAATAAATAAATAAAATCTTAAAAAAAAAAAAAAAACAGGAAGAAATGACCTTGTTCCGAGTACCAGTGTATGCTCATCCCTTTTCCTATGCTCTTTCCAGAGGTCCTCACAAGCCAGTGTGGATTTAGCCACAGCCTGATTTGGTTTGTGCTCCAAGAAGACCCTGGATCTTTCTCTCCTGCTTTCTCACAGTGTGTGTGTCTGTACACCAGTACAGCTATGACATTTAAGCCAGAAAAGATGGGTATTTTGTTCCTCATCTCCCTACCTATCTTTGCCCCAATGTCATTTGAGTCTGCTCCGAAGGGAAGAGAGTCTGTACAGAGCTGAGGTGTTCGTAGTTGCTTGCTTAACAATCCAGTTGCTATAATCCAGTTGTCGGGCTGAGGTTACTTTGTTTGGGGAAAAGGATACGATGAGAAATCTAAACTGAAAAACAATTCGTAAGAGAAAGGAAACTGCCAAAAGACGTGTTATTGCCTCTGGGAGACATGTGTGGGGCAGCAGACATAGACCCTGAAGCCACAAGGACTCAGATTTTATGTTATGGAGCTCCTGCCTACTAGTGATGTTACCTTGGGCAATCTGCTTGTCCCCATAGAACTTTGTTTTTTTTGCTTCTTTTCAGCCCTGAAAATGGAGATTATAGTAAGTGTCACCCATGGAAAGGTTGTAAAAATTAACCGAGATGATGTGGAGACCTAGGGGAAAGTCTTATACGACTTATTGCTTCATATGAGACAATGATTATATTTCATATATAATATTATTGTATTTATTAGCCCGGGGTTAATACGATTGCACCCTCTCCTCTATGTCTGATAGTCTTGCCTTCTTTTCTTTACTTAATCTCCACACATAGAACTTCATTTCTCATCCCTCTTGTGTTAACAGATCCTGAGAATCGCCATCTTCTCAACACGACCCTTGTCACAGTTCAAATTTCTTTCCTTTTATGATGCCCTTAGAAGTGACACATAAAAGCGAGCTCCGACTGATCATGCGCGGTCCCTTCACACACCTGCCAGTTCGCGAAGTTCTTTCTCTGCGATCTCTCCTCCAGCCAAAATAAATCCTTTGCTTTCATCTTTCCCTGTGAAGGCTCAGTCCTCCGCTTTCATAAAACTGATGCTTTTCTCTCTGCCCCTAATTTCTTTACATCTTTCAGTTGTGTAGAATGTGATTGAATCTCCTTTGAAGTGCTAATTTTGGAAGCACCTTGTTATTTTTTTTCCTGCTGAAACGATGTTTTTACAAAGGTCTGTCTTGCATAAGCATATTACTCACACAGCAGGGAATGCAGACAACCTTCTCCCCTATGCTGACCACCCTAACTGCAGGAAAAATACTGCAGAAGAAATAACCTTTTGAGTGCTGAACTTGCATACGTTCACATAAAGGGCCGCACGGAAACCGGCTCTCTGTGCCTTCCCCAGACACGGGTACGTGTCTCTCTTCCTGGGTCATGTGGCAATGTTAGCCGAAGACTGGATCTCAACCCCAGCCTCAGGGATTTTGACCTGTCCTTGAGGCTTGAGGCAGGTCAAGAGGGCATTGACAGGGGGCATGTCCTTGCTGGAACTTGAGCAAATCTCATCTGGACTGGAAGTGGCATGCAAACAGCTGCTGGAACCTGAAGGGAAACTTAATCAGAAGAAAAATCTTGTATGACTGCCATATTCTGGGCAGGCAGGCCTCAAACCCAAACCCACCCCCTCCTGCTTCCCTCTACCACTTATCATTTCTGTTTCCTGTCTCCTGCCTATCTTGCCAAAGGAAAGGGGAAGGCTATGTACTTGGACTCTAGACAAAGGAGAGGTTTTGGGGGGGAGGTAGGCTTTTGGCTGTATTAAGAGCCAAACCTGATTAGACAGTGTACATATGTAGTACTTAACTCTGTGGCAGGCAGTGGTCTATGCACTGATGTGTGTGATAACCTCATTTAATCCTCCCAACAAAGTTAAAACAATTATTAAGCCCATTTTACAGATAAGGAGACTGAGGAAGGGAAGTTACGTGATTGGCCCAAGGATACGTGGCAGTGAGTGGCAGAGCTAGAATTTGAACCTTGCCAACCTGGCTCTAGAGTCCCAAACTCTTACACTCCCTGGTGGGAGCCATTCATGGGAACACAACAAGGGACCTCTCCTAAGACAAGGGAATAGAGATGGAGAGAGAACATGCTTGACATATTGGCACATAATCCTAGAAGAGTAACCACACGGCCCAGCTCTTCCCGTTATGGCCTCAGCCTACCTGCTCAGAATCAGCAGGGGACACCTTTGTCCCACTGCTCCCTATAGGCTGAAAAAGCAGAAATACCTACCTTCTTTCACCCTTCTTCACCCTTCTGGAGCACCCACCAAGTACCCAGTGCTGTGTGGGTGCTGGAGATACAATAGTGAACGAAACAAACAGGGGACCTCGCCTAGTGGATTGTAGTGCAGAAGACACATTTATCAAATAATGACACAAGTAAATAAGAAATGGCAACTGTGCGACATGCTATAGGGAAAGGGGTTGGAAGAGCCAGTAATGAAGAGGGGTCGACCTTGTGAGGGAAGTGAAAGAAGACTCCTCGGACTGTCTCTCCAGCCTCAACACACACCACATTCCTTTTCACTGCCTGTGAGAAAGGAGGGACTCAAAGTTTAGGGACATAGCTAATGGCAGTCTTAAACTCCTAGGATCCTTGACTTCTGCTTTCCCCGTGAAACTGGCCACCTCGGGCTATAGGAGTGTCTATAACTGTCCTTCCTCCATTGTACATGTGCATACTACTCTAGTCCAGGCTTTTCTTCTTACAGAACTACTTGGTCGTGTTGGTCAGTGCCCACCATGTCTTAGCACATTATCCAATGTCCACAGATTGTTTTTAAAGGCACTCTATAAAGCAAGCTTACCCTCCCTGAACCTACTACTCATCCTCATTTCTCTGACACCAACCCACACACACCTTCTACTCCAGGCTGGCTGTTCTCTTTGTCCTAAAATATGCCATGTTCCTTCCCACTTTCATTCCTGTTTTGTGCCTCTCTTAGCTCTTACAAGCTTGGAATAGCTTCCCTCCACAAGCTTGGAATAGCTTCCCTCCTCTCTTCTATGGATTTTGACCCTACCCATCTTTCAAGAGCCCAGCCTGAGTTGTACCCCTTCAAAAGAGCCTGACCCAATAACTCAAGTCCTCCTTGAGCTCCTTCTTGGACCACTTTCAGGGCTTAGTAGTCTGGTTTATAGAGTCCAACATTTAAATATTTTCTTGTATTTTCCATTGTTTCATGGGTCTTGCTTCTTTAACTGGAAAAGGAACACCTTCTTCCTCTGTGTTCCCTAGCACGGAGTTAAGCATTTCTTGTGGTTGATTTATTAAAAAGAAAGAGCTACAGCCATGAAAAGCTCTTGACAGCACTCCATGCGTAGTCCTAGCTAGGGAGGCAGGAGAGATGACTGAACTCCCAACATACTCAACCCAAGCTCATTTATCCAACACATTTGCAAAGAGCCAAAGGAGAAAATTGAATCTCGTTTTATGAACTTTTATGAACTTCCATGAGGTAACTGAAAGTGGAAGCAACTATTTAAAAGCAGTTTATTGGGGCACCTGGGTGGCTCAGTGGGTTAAGCTGCTGCCTTCGGCTCAGGTCATGATCTCAGGGTCCTGGGATCGAGTCCCGCATCGGGCTCTCTGCTCGGCGGGGAACCTGCTTCCTCCTCTCTCTCTCTGCCTGCCTCTCTGCCTACTTGTGATCGCTCTCTGTCAAATAAATAAATAAAATAAAATAAATAATAAAAAATAAAAGCAGTTTGTCAGTACTCAAGACAAGTGCCATTGTACCTAAGACTCCTGATTTCTCTTTGCGATAAAACAGCAAAATTACACCTGTGATGTCATCTTGGCTGGAATGCAGAGATCATGAGGGAAGTGATGTACAAGGTAGTTCATTTTATTTTTAACATCATAAAAATCTACCCAAGTTTTCAAAGTTCTCAAAATCAAACAAAACTGGAGAAAAGAACAGCACCTCCAAATATAGACACTCACGTATTGGTCTAGCATTGTTTTTGGTTTGGTCCACATTTTCTGCAGAAACACTACCATCAGTGGGTCATAATGATAAGGAAGAAAATATCATTAATGAGACACATTTCTTAAAAAAAAGTGAACTCCATCGTTTATGGTTTTTGAATTACTGTGCTCCTCCCTGAACTTCAAACTGTGCTGAAACACTCTGATCTTTCCAGAGTGACAGAAGAGTCTGACCACTGTTAATGAGCCCTGTTCTTAGGTGAACATTCATGTTCATGAAGAAAGGATCATCTGAGAGATATCCCACCCTTGGCCTTCCTCTCTTCTTCTAAATCCCCACTAGGGGCTTTCTTTTTCCATGGAAACTTTCCAGCTTGTTTTTGTTCTCTCTTTCTCTGCCCTGCACTCAGAATTCATCTTCACGTGCTTGCTGACACTCCCAGAACTCCCAACCTTGGTGGTCATTGTGTTCCTTCTGGGCATGTCTCTTATGTCTAGTATGTTTCTTCATAGTAAGCCCTTCAGACTGTGGATGAGACAACATTGACTTTCATACTGAGTTTAACAAATGAATAACCCCAAATCTTAATTGGCCGTGTGGAATAAATGCCCCCATCCTGTTCTGGGATTGGAGCATTTTTCATGTCTATAGGCATCTGGTTCTACCATAAAAATAAGGAATTCCCAGCGAGCACGTGAGAGCAAGTAGTTCTTCACAGGTCAAAGTCACTCTTCCTTCAGCTCTGTCCTTCTAACTACTCCAGGGGGTGCCATGACTGCCTAGAAACACTGCCTGTGTCCATTATTCTTATTAGAATAGTCTTCATGAGCCTAGACCCCAGTATTTCTAGAACTTAGTCCAAATTGTCAACTGACAGCATAAAGAGAGAAAAAAGAAACGTGAGCAAAAGTAGCTATGTTAGGCAGGGGAAGTCAGATTTCAATATTACTTACATTATAACTTTAAGAACTTACCAACTCCAAGTCTCCATAGCCCGGGCAAGCAGACAATGGATACACAGGATCCAGTTATTCCAGCAAATTACTTGAATGCTTACATCCATCTACACTTGGCTTTAGCCATTAAAACCAGCCCCATGTCCCCTACTCCCGCCAGACATCCCGGTCTTTTATGGATATAAGGCCAGGTAGCTAATGCATTATCTGTGTATAGAAGGACCTTAAACTGACTACTTTCCATTCATTCCTTGGTTGACCAGCAGTAAACGTTGCTAGATCTCTGAGCTTCCCTTCTCCATCCGCTTGTTATGTTTCCATGTATGGATGTGGTAGCTCAGAACTCTCTTTTTTTTGGGGGGGGGGGATTGGACTTTGACCACTCCACGTTAGGACCATAAAATTGCACTCTCTCCCAATGAAGCAGATATCTGTCCTCTTCAGCCTCATTTTAAGCCAAGAAAAGATAAGGGATTTCATTAAAACTCAAACGCCTCTTTGACAAAGAGGAAAATAAGGAGATGACTAGGAGAATCTTAGCCAGTTCAGAAGGAACGAGCTGAAAACATCCCTGTGGACTTTTTTTTTTCCCTGCATCCAAGATCCTGGCTTTCAAAATGGAATGATTTCGAAATGAAAGGATTCCCTTTCCTACGTGCAGGCATAAATGTTTTTCTTACTGCTGGGCTTCATTTGTTTGTTTAATCTAGAGCCTTTCCTTGACAGCTACCACGCATGCTCATGGAACTCCTTAAGTTGGGTTTTCCCCAGGGTTGAGCTACTCTTGAGGAGAAGGAGGAAGAAGCAGAGGGAAAGGATGGGAAGAAGAGGGGGAATAACACTTGGTGGGCCAGGCCCTATTCTAAGCTCTTTGTGCACACTAATCCATTTCATCCCCACCACTCTCCAGGCTAGGTTGTATTGTCCCCATTTTAGCAATAAGAAAACTGAGGCTCAGAGAGGTTCAACACTTGCCCAAAGTCACACAGACAAAAAGGGACAGAGCCAGGACCCAGGCAGTCTGGCTGGTGTAGGCTGTTCTCTTAGCCATGACTGCTCTGTTGCCTCTCAACTTGAGAATGTGGAGCAACCGTGGGGACTCTGAACTCTGAGGCTACTGGAAGGAGCAGACTTCGTGACAACTCTGCTCCCCAGGGCCGGATATGGTAACGCTTGCACTAGATTTATTGGGATGACTCAAAGACCCCATTTCTAACTATCAACTTGGATCTCCATAGCCATTGAAAGAGGAGAGTGTGGCTTGTGGGTATCATCCAGCTAATAACTTCTCTTTTGCCTCCCTCATGATTGGCTCTCACAATCACCGGCCACTCCCATAATGATCTTTTTTAAAAGTATGTATTTCTGACTTTCCTGGATAAATGCTTTTGTACTCCTCTTCAGATTTGGCTAGCTACTCTTGGCAGGAGTTCCCCCTTGTGTGTGTCTTTGTGTTTCTCAAGCAGATAGTTTGTTATAAGGTATTTTTTTAAATATTTTATTTATTTGACAGAGAGAAATCACAACTAGGCAGAGAGGCAGGCAGAGAGAGAGGAGGAAGCAGGCTCCCCGCGGAGCAGAGAGCCCGATGTGGGGCTGGATCCCAGGACCCTGGGATCATGACCTGAGCCGAAGGCAGAGGCTTTAACCCACTGAGCCACCCAGGCACCCCTCAAGCAGATAGTTTGTTAAAAATGCTAAGAGCTTGTATTGACAGCCCAAACAATAAAGTGCTTTATTTGACAGCGGAGTATTTTCTAGAACACATGACCATCTACAAAACACTGGAGGACTTCTTGTAGTACTATATATCGTTGTTAGCTGAAAGGTCTACCAATGGGGAATCCTTCTACCAGAGAGTTCTTCAAACCTTCACTTGCCTGCTCCCTCTCAACAGAATTTAGAGAATTAGATGTTTGGCAGAGGACCCCCATTGAGTCATCTGCTTCTACTCTGTCTTTCATCTCCAGCTTGGGTATTCTCTCCCGGCTATCAAGTAGTCCACCCCAGAACCTGGCACGTAGTAGGTGGAGATGTCACAATTACTTTCTTCCTCTCCACACTCTTCTGATTTCCCTCAAAAGCCCTTTAACTATTTGCCCTGATTCTGCTGATTTCGACGCGTTCCTCTTAAAGTACAGAGATCACTTTCCCTTGTTGCAGGGATCATGTCCCCGCCCCGCCCTGCTCTTGGGTATTCATTTCATTGCCATGTGCCTTATGATTAGAGTGACTACATATCTTCCCATCCAAACCAAGACACTTTTGAAAGTGAGAGGGCCATCTCAGTAATTATGTCTGCCAGAAAAAGGCATGAAAGTGGGTTGTCCCAGATCCATCGGGACCTATGGGACACGTTATGTATGATGTTGTGTGTGGTTCAGATGTGACCACATGTTGGCGTAGTTTTGCTTTCTGAGGCTTATCTTCATGGGTTTCTAATAATCTCATTGTACACTTAGTCCTCTCGAGAGGACAGGGTTTACTTCTGTGACCTACTCAAGCTAACCAGAGATTAATGGAAGCAATGGGAGTTATAAACAGTCTGAATTGTAGCCCAGCTTTTGACCATTTTTCAAATGCTTGTTCTTCATTTCTTTCATTACCAGAAAGCCAAGCCATTTTAGCTCCATAGGGTACCACTCAGAATATAATTGAGGTTTGAATAAACAACACATGTGGCTTTTAAGGTTAAATGAATATTGTTTGACATACAGTACACTAGAGTTGTTTTTCATTTTGGTTTTAAAAATTGGTTAAAATTACATCTTGTTGCTTCTCGGAATTAACTAGAATCCATCTGTCTCCTTTAGAATCAGTGTGGGGTTTTTTTGTTTTGTTTTGTTTTTGTTTTTTCTTTTCTTTTTTTTTTAGATAAAGCCCTGGCTGGAAAAAAAAAAAAAAAAAAAAAAAAAAAGAAGTTCCTTCTCACTTAAGACAATTTGTCCAGCGAATCAGGGAGAAAAAAAAAAAAACAACAGAATAGGTTTTAGGGCACTGCTGCTAATTTTTTCTTTGATGTATTTTGTCCCTTAGATATATCTGAGATATATCTAACCTATAGTGCCTAAGATGCTAAACAGACAGACCTATTATCAGCAATCCAGACAGATTTGGCCCAGGTCACAGCTGAACAAAATGTGAATGCCAAAGAAGATTCTTCCAGTTTAACTATGGTTTAAATCATAAACAATGACTCCTTACATATAGAACACTCCAGCTTAGAGAATGCCATTTCGATGTCATCAGAAGCTCAGAGGCAACCAAAATAGTAGTCATTTCTACTTGACAGGATATGTATATGAGTAATGGCTCCAGGAGCTTTTAACTGAAGTGAAATGATTTTAACTGAGGCACACACATGTGCCTGCAAATGCTTAGGTGTTGTGACACATTTCTCTGAACTTGGGTTATAGGACATTATTTGTACGCTCCCATGCCATCTGACCTCTCTGTTCTCTTAACAGGGACTACTTTCTTCAGGGTTCTACCTGGACTCTAAGTATTTCAGGACACTATCTAAAAGCCCTTTCAAGACTCTAGGGCCTTAATGCAATAAATGGAACTTCTCAAAAGGTCATGCTAAGTAAACCTTCCATGTCAGTACCAACCATTAAATCTATGTTTGTGAAGGACGTGTTTGGTGAAGAGAGCTCTTCTCTCATTTTTCCTTTGTGATTTATTCTCTTTGTGCTACTTAGATTGGGTCCAAAAACACATTCCACGGCTTTTCCATTTTGTTCTGCCATTTGCTGGTGAATCTCTTCTGGTTTCCAGTCTTCTCTTGGGTCCCCTATTTTCATCTGGCTCGTGAAAAAGCTTGGACTCACCACACTGCCATTGAAAAGAGACCAAGTACATTTAAGTTCATTCACTTCAAGGGCAGTGCCACTTCCCAGCTATTCAGATTTACAAGCTTAGCATCTTTTGATTAAAAAAAATTTTTTTTAAGATTTATGTATTTACTTTAGAAAGAGAGAGAGAACAGGGAAGGGGCAGAAGGAGAAGGAGAGAGGATCCTCAAGCAAATTCCCCTCTGAGCATGGAGCTGGACAGATGCAGGGCTCAATCCCCGGAAACTGAGATCGTGACCTGAGCTGAAATCAAGAGTCAGACATTTAACCAACTGCACCACCCAGGCGTCCTCCACTCCCGCCCCCCACCATAGCATCCCTTTACACTATTTTCTCTTTTGCCATCCTCCTCTTTTATCAGATCTCCCATCAGGATCATATCATTGCCTTTTTATCTGAAGTAGTCTGATTTGCCTCTTCCCCATGATCAGAGATCTCAGGGCCTGTCACATGTTACTACATACATCCTCCCAGATTACTGTTGCCCCCCAGGTAGGAGACACTCCATCGCCAGGAGAAGCTGCCACAAATCATCATCTTTTACTGTAGGAACCTCTGCCTAAAAATTGGTTACAGGATAAAATGTGAATTCTTCAGCCTCTTTCTGAAGTCTACACAGCAATTATTTACCGCCTTTATTTATATCAACGACCAGTCTCCCTCCCTCCCTCTCTCCCTCCTTGCCTCCCTTTCCTCTTCACCCTTCCTCCTTTCTTTCCACCATCCCCATTTCTCTTGTTTCACACCTGAACTCTCTACTCCAGCCACACCTTGCAGGCTGTCTCCAGTGTGTTTCTTGCCATTTCCAAAGTTCTGAGAGAACACGAGAGGGGGGAGCACCAGGAGAAACAGACTCCACACTGAGTGGGGAGCCCAATGTGGGGCTCCATCTGGCAACTCCAGGATCATGATCTGAGCAGAAGGAAGATACTTAGCCGACTGAGCCACCCAGGCGCCTCTCTCCCCAAGCGCATCTTGATGATTCATAATTTTTTTCCATGAGATGATCTTTAAATCATGAAGGGTTAAAGCCATAACATCATTATATAACACTACCTTATAACATTGCTATCAAAGGAATTTTGAGGTCTTTTGTAAGTCCTAAAAGCCAGTGATATTACCTAATTTTCCCTCAGTACTATAATCTCCTTGAACCAGTAACATGTCCAAGTGGGTTTTGAAAGCTCATGGGGTAAATTCAAATGGAAAATTCTTCATGCTGATACTTTCTGATATTTCCTGCTATCCTGTGAAATGCATGGCTTAACTGATACTGAGATTAAGACCCAGCTCTTCCATCGACTCACTTGGTCATCAGTAACACAAGGTAATATCCTTGGAAATTGTCCTGTGGTTTGTGATCTTTAATTGGCTGAGGAATATCACTGTCTGTGGTATGTTGTTCTCAAGGCTAAAGGTAGGATCTTCCTCCCAAAAGAAGTTACTCTGGCAATGAAGCAATGATAAGTGTTCACTCTTCAGAGAATGGACACACAGACCCAGAAGAAGGTATCTTGGGCAAAAACAGAGGAGTACAACTTGGATATTGGTTAGGTAAACATTCCAGCCACCACAAGATTAACCTTAACTTTCAGACCAGGTCATAACTTCTCAGAGACATCAGGGTGAATTTACCAAATTATGACAGACCAAATCCTTGAAATTCTCATTTTAGACGGGTAGTTTAAATACAAATTAAGTACAAACTGCAGGATACTGAACTGTCACTGGAATAAAGTAAGCAAAAGTGAGGCTGATGGCTATATCACAATGGAAAGTGATTATTTTCCCTTTTGTTTCCCAAATTTTGTACAGTGTGAATGGATGGGGCTCCTGGGTGGTTCAGTCGGCTAAACGACAGCCTTCAGCTCGGGTCATGATCCTGGGGTTCTGGGATTGAGTCCCACATCCGGCTCTCTGCTCAGTGGACAACATGCTTCTCCCTCTCCTGCTGCCCCTTCCTGTTGCTCGTGCTCGCTCCCTCTCTCTCTCTTTCTCTCTCTCTCAAACAAGTAAATAAAAATCTTAAAAAAATAAAATTTTTTTAAAAAGTGACAACTTTCTTCAGAGTTATTTTTGAAAATTGAGACAGATCCAGAGAGAAATCTTTTCAGGTCGCTTTATAAAGGACAGCCATTTTTTTTTTTTTCAGGAAGAAGAGAGAGACAGAGACAGAGAGAGATGGGGGAAGTAGCAGAGAGACAGACTTTTAAGCAAGCTTCATACCCAGCGTGGAGACTGATGCGGGGCTTGATCCTGTGACCCTGAGATCATGACCTGAGCCAAAATCAAAAATCAGACCCCCAACCGACTGAGACACCAGGGTGCCCAGAAGGATGGCCATCTTAACAACATTTAAAATGTCTGGAGAAATTTGGGATCATAGAACCAAAAATGTGGCTCGGTCACAAGGGTGATGGTTTTCCCTTCTAAGTATGTATGACTCTGTCTTTATTTTGTAATAAACAGGGGATGGAGAATTGTCGTGGGAACATTCTGATGGTGATATCTTCCGGCAACCTGCCAACAGAGAAGCAGTAAGTGTGAATAGCTCAAATAATTCAACCCTCCCCAGCACCAGGCCAAACTTTCCTCTCTCCATGGCTATTATCCCAGCAACTCCATAAAAGGGCCCATTTCTAACACCACTGCTCTTTCCCTTTCCTCGGAAAATTAAACAGCATTATCACCAAACTCCAGCCATTTAAGTACACTGTATAATTGGTAAGTAGGGCCAGGACATGAACACAAAGAAATCACAGCCTTAGGTATCCACCGTCTAGATCCAAAGTTGGTAGCCTTTCGGGATGGTTTGCCAAATCTCTGTCTTCTGGAAGGAAAGCAGGTGACTACCTCTGTCCTCAGTAGTGAGGACCTTCTGTGGGACTGTAAGGTAGGTCTATCCATCCTTTTGGCAGAGGTACCATGATCGCTTCTTGGCCTTTTGGTTAAGATCAAGTGTGACAGAAATACCATGGACGTGTCTCCATAAAGCCTTTCCTAAGCCTTAGGCTCTCAGTCACATAGCTTCAAGAGAGAAAAGGAAGCAGGTCGCATACTCCTTCTCCACCCTGCAGCATCTCATTTCCATTGTCAGTGCTAACCTCATAGGAAACCTCTCTGTGTATACAATAGCATCTCTCATCCCTGTGTATTTCAAAGTAATTGACAAAATGCCATCCTTTTCTCAAAAACATATGTCAAAATACAGCCATACCTCAAACTTCTTAAAATCTGAAAAGGAGATGTTCTAGTTCAGGGAATCTATCATACAGAAGGATTTATGAAAGTGTACAAAATGTATGAAGGTGCTCATGGTACACACATGGACATTCATTGGACCCTGGTACCAAAAAAAAAGTGTATAGGGCATTCAATGCAGCATTATTTTCCTAAGAGCAAAACAAATGGAAGGAACCCAAATGTAAACGATAGGGGCTTGGTTGAACACACCCAATCTGTGGGACACGGCGCTGTTGTTAAAAAGAATGTGGAACATTGAAGGGTACTCGAGTGGAGGGATCCTCAAGATATATTATGTAAACAAAGCAAGGTGCAAGATACAACTTCTACTATCATTTCCTTATGTAAAAATTGTAAGTGTGTGCGTGTGCATGATTGTGAATACTTATGGAAAGATCTGGAACATCATATAACAACACATTACGAATGGTAATCTCAGAGGGGTAGAAGTGGGCAGGGGGAAAGAGAGAGCGTGATTTTTTACTCTATCTGTTCTGAATCATTGGATGTTTTTCTTTAAAAAAAAAAGATTTTTATTTACTTGAGAGAGAGCACAAGTGGGGTGAGGATCAGAGGGAGAAGCAGAGCCTGATGTGGGACTCGATCCTGGGACTCCAGGATCATGACCTGAGCTGAAGGCAGATGCTTAATGATTAAACCACCCAGGTACCTCCATTGGATGTTTTTCAATGAGCATTGATTAATCTTGCAGTATATAACATTTAAATGTTTTTTTTTAACTTGTGGAATTAGTTCTCAACAAGCATTGTGTAGAAATCCAGAGCCTAAGGAATTATGGGGCAAACCCAAGGATAAGGAAGGTGTGAGGAACATGTTTGTGGGAACCTACTAAAATGGCCAATATAAACTTCCCAGTGTGCTTCTGCCTTCTGTACAAGTTGAAGCAATATCTGTGTGCCTTCTTCTCTGGTCCTGTCATTTTGACACTGCTGTTTCTGAAGGAGTGTGGAAGGATTGTGGGTCAGGTAGAGAACAACACTATGGATGTCTCAAAATAAGAGGCACTCCTGCAAGAGAGGGTGGGCTTCCCAGTTTGCAGGTTCATATGGACCCTGAGGTTGGGTAAAGTAAGTGGTGGGGATTCAGGAGGGGATGAGTGCCAGGTGTTGTATGGAAGTGTGGAATCACTGCATTGAACACCTGTAACTCATATGTCACTGTAGGTTCATTCACTGGAATTTGAACAGAAACATAAAAAAAATTTTAAGAAGCTTTTCTCCATCTAGCTCTATCTGCTTTATAGGAAGTGAGATTCCTTCCAGATCCTAACAGATGATGCCAGTCTCCATCTTCTGTGTTGTGAATTTCCTCCTTTAATCCACCCTCATTTTTTATTGTGGGAGGACGTTGAGAAGGACTAAATCCGTGGCCACCAACCACATGCCATTCTCCCTGAATTTGGGTCTCAGACACCTTAAGCTGGGTGCTTGGACCCCAATGTTAAGTGTTGCGGCCAGCTCGGAGGTCCTGCTAGTAAGGCTATTAATGCTCCTTTCTTCTTGACTTCATTTTATGCTGCCTCCAACCCCACCTTTGTCCTTCCATCTCGTCCTTCTTCCAAAACTGCTGGAGATCGGGCTAAACTTAATCCCATACTTCCTGTAGCAAAAGAGGTCAGGTTCAGAATGCCTTGAAATAGTTATTTATTTTCAAAGGAATTCAAGACCTATCTTTAGAAACAAACATTGGGGCCCGGTAGACCAAAATATCCAGATGGTTCCACTTTATGATAAATAAATATTTTCCTTTGTTCCAAAAGGGGTAGATGTTGTGGGATGTGATTTGAATAATAAATAGTATCTGTACTAATAGAAAAATATGGACCTGGCACATAGTGGGCACCCAAGAAATACGTGTTGAAGGAAGTGATGTGGAAGGTGGAATGAAATGTGTGTGAGGGGCTTCTCATGAATGTTAATGTGTTTTGGGAATTTGTCCCATATAAGAGAGAGGTGTTTCAAACTCATCACTGCCTCTTGACCAGCCAAAAATTAGAAGGTAGGAGAACCCCTTCTGGATATCCTTTGCAGGCCCAACTGTCTGTATGGGATCAAAAAAGGCAACTTTAACAACACATTGCCAATTCGGTAGCCTATCACTTTAATCGAGCATTCCTACTTACAGGGAACCATGGAAAACCTCAGTTCGATAGGAACACAGGTGATGGCTCTATTTCGGCTAGTGGGTTGAAAACCATCCATTTTACCAAGTTTTATGAAGTGTACACGAAGGAGAACCAGTGGCTCAATTATGGCTCCTTTGGAAAATCCTAAACTGGTTTCTGTTCTGTTTCCAGATCATAATTTCCCATTTACTGGTCCTGGTACCATGGGGGTGTGTGTGTGTGTGTGTGTGTGTGTGTGTGTGTGTGTGTTGTAGGGAGGGAGAAATAGACACAGGGTGGAGAGCCAAAACATGAAAGCAAGCAGAATTTTGTTTTGGATGACAGCCAAACTCTGATTTTGTCCCCGAAAGATTACTCAGAGATTAACCATTAGAAAAGTGAAAGCTTTAGGGATAGATAGAAATCATAGAAATCAATAGGAAACAGACAGAAATCCATGTCTCATTCACATTGTCAGAACAATGGTTTGGGAAGGAAACTGGCCCGAGTGTCTCCCAGACAGGAATGGTCCCAGGGGGCCAGTGATGAAGCTATAACAGGCTTACGGCCGTGTGAATTACCACACATTCTGAAGACATTTTTTTAAAGGTTTTATTTATTTGTTTGACAGAGAGAGAGAGAGTACAATCACGGGGAGCAGCCAAGGGCTGAGCAGGGAGCCCGATTCAGGGCTCGATCCCAGGACCCCAGGATCATGACCTGGGCTGAAGGCAGGAACTTAAGTGACCTGAGTGCCCCTATGAAGACATTTTTTAAATTAAACTTTTTATTTTATGATAACTTTAGATTCACAGCCATGAAATCACTTTGAAGACTTTTCCTGAACTGTCCTGTTTTCCTGTCTCTGCCAATATAACCTTTCCCTCTTAGGACAATTAAGGAAGAAATTCCTGGAGAACTTTCTGCAGTAATGGGGGTTGTCCAACCATCAGAAAAAAAGTGTGTGAGAACCACCTCAAACTCCTGAGAGAAGGGTGCCTGGTAGTTCAGTTGGAGGAGCTTGTGACTCTTGATCTCCGGGTTGTGAGTTTGAGCCCCACGTTGTGTGTAGAAAGGTCTTAAGTAAGATAGACAGACAGACAGACAGACCAATCTTTAAAAAAAAAAGCCTGAGAGAATTATCAGCACTTCAAGTCAGGAAATCAAATAATGCCAAAATGCAGAACAGAATAAAACAAAGCATAGCTACATGGCCACTTCTACCTGACTAGACTTGACCTGCTCTCTCAAGCAGGCTCTTCACAGCTGGTTTGAAGATAAGCTCCAGTTTGTTAATGTCTTTTTCTCTTTCTCCCTGAAAAAGGTCAGAATGGTCTCTGGTAAGCCTCTTCCATTCCTTTGTTTAGGAGAACAACTTTAAAACAGTCATTACCCTCAAATCCAGATCATGCATTGCCACCCCAGGTTGTGAACACTGTAGTGGAATTTTTATCTTTTTTTAAAGATTTTATGTATTTATTTCACAGAGAGAAAAAGGGAGAGAGAGAAAGCACAAGGAGGGGCAAGAGGGAGAGAGAGAAGCAGGCTCCCCACTGATCAGAGAGCCCAATGCGGAGTTCAAACCCAGGACCCTGGGATCAGGACCCGAGCTGAAGGCAGATGCTTAACCCACTGAGACACCCAGGCATTCCTGGACTTTCTTCTTGTTACAAACTTTTTTTTTTTAAGTTTTATTTCTTTGAGGTGGGGAGGGGCAGAAGTAGAAGCTCTCAGGCAGACTCCTCTCCGAGTGCAGATTCCTCGCTGAGTGCAGAGCCTGACCTGGGGCTGGATCCCACGACCCCGCGCTCATGACCTGAGCTGAAACTAAGAGTTGGATGCTTAGCTGACTGAGCCACCCAGGCAACCCCATCTTAGCAGACTTTGATATTTTCTTCAGAGCAGCTTTTAGCCAAATGTTTGCAGCCCGCTGAGCTTGACCACACATTCCCTCTCCTGCTCTCTCCTTCATTTTTTCTTCCTGTTCATCTTCCTCTCCACTCTGCCCACCCCCCCGTCCTACTCCCCTGCCATCTCCAAAAACTCCGTCTTCACTGTCACCCTAAATAAAACCCTGCTCCTCTCTGGCCTTGGTTTCTCTGTCTATAAAACAAAAGCCTTAAACAAGGTGAGATTCTGGCAGATGATCAAAATACTTGAGGGTTTTGTTTGTTTGTTTGTTTGTTTGGGTTTTGAATCTTTTTTTCTGCCCTTACCCTATGTCCAGGGTCTCAGGCCTGGTACCAAAGAACAGCTTTTCACTTCGTTCTCACCCTCATGAATCAGAGAACTTCTTGTACTTGCTGCTCATCCTGGGTCAGCGACCTTTTCTCTTGCAATTTCTAGCCCCGTTGAACTCTCTCTCTTTAGTATCATCGGTAGGACACCCACCAGCCAAACTGTTGTCGCTGTGTTCCTTTGGCAAAACTTTGCCAAACTCCAGAAAGGACAGAACAATCTGTAATGGTCTTTGTGGAATGTGAGTGAAAAAGACATATAAGCCATTGTGGGAATGAAAATATTTGCACTGAGAATGCCATCTGTGTACATAATAAATTGATGCAAAGTCTTATTTGTGTGAGATTTTCTAGCGATGTACCAGCATGGACTCTTCTTAGATTTAGAGAGTTATGTTCTTTTTCTCTTACTCCAGCTCCTGTTCTCTTTCCCTTTCTCCCACCAGTGCCTCCCCTGCCAATAGAATAATAATGATTCCCAAAGCTCAATTTGCAACATGTGTGTCCAAGATCCCCTATCATTTCTAACACTGAATATATGGATCTAACATCCTGCAAAAGATTTTTTAGTGGGTCACCCTTCCTTTACCTCAACAGTTGCCCCCAAAACACAATGTTATTTATTTGGCTTTTCGCTGTAGGGTCTAGTCTTCATTCATTTCAACTTCCTCTGCCTTCATGCTCCCTCAGCTCCTGGGAGAGGGGTGGGTAAGAGCTTGGTGGGTTCATCATGTATCGAACCCTTGCCGAGAGAGCAGTGGTTCTATAATTTAGACTAAAGGACTCTAAGCATTCATTAGGGACCACAGCATTCATTCATTTATTCATCCGATGAGTGTTTAATGAGCCCCTTCTACATGCTGGCCACCGTTTCAGGCTAGAGATCTAGCAGTGAGAGAAAAACAAAACCCTCACCTCTGGCTAACATCCTGGTACTCTCATACACTGTCAGTTATCCTACAAAATGTCCAAGGTATCTGTACTCTGCCTTATGATCTCATGCCATTGGCTGCATTGAGAGTCTCAGCGCATTTTATCTGGACTATCCTTAGGTCCCATCTCTTCCTTTCCAGTCCACCCTATACATGATTAGGGATCAATGTTTGGAAACACAGTTCTGATTATTTCCCTGCTTTACCAAAAAAACAAACAAACAAACAAAAAAAAAACAAAAAACAAAACAAAACAAAAAAACCTCAAAGGCTTCCCAACCTTCTCCTCTGTCACCTATGAATAAAGTCCTCACCCCTTATTAGCCTGTCATTTCAAGTGCTTCATGATCTGGCTGCAACCCACTTTTGGAATGTTATCCTTCAACTGTTCCCTTTTATGTACTCTGTGTTCTCTGCTACATATTCTCAACTTGGAAATGGCTGCCTGGAATATTCCCCACCAATTCTGCCTGTAAAAAAATTCTGTCCACCCTTCATGGCCCAGGTCACAAACCCTCCCCCACCACTTCTCTTTCTCTTCTTACTTTGCACAGCAATTGATACTTTTCCTGTGGCCTCTGTCCCACCTTGTGTTGTAGGCTAGTACCTTACTTGTTACACATGAGATTCTTGGGGACAAGAAGAACACTTTATTTCCCTTTTTTGGCTGTTTGTTCCCTCCGAGGTTTGTCAGTGATGCTCACCCAGTCTCCTGGAAGGAGAGAGAGAAATCTCGGCGTGTCGTCAAAGCTACTCTTCCTTCGTATCCTCATGTGGCTACTGGTGTGGGTAGACACATAGTTAATTTAGGATCAGAGCTCAGGTCATCACTACAGTTCCTGAAAGGGCTGCAGCCGTGTGTGTCAGTCCCTTCCTGCCTTCTGTCTGGTGGCTTTGGGGGACTGAGTTTGTCCTTGTCGTTTTACAGAGACATTCCTACCACCGCTCTCACTATGACTCTCCACCAAGCCGACAGGCTGGAGGTCTGCCCCGCTTTCCTGGGGCCAGAAGCCACCGAGGAACCCTTATGGATTCCCAGCAAGCATCGGGCACCATCGTGCAGATTGTCATCAACAACAAACACAAGCACGGACAGGGTAAGGAGCACACTCCCTTGGTACCATATCCACAGAATTTACATGCCTTACCTCCACCTCCCCACCTCCCCTCTCCCCACCATCTTTGGAGAGTTGGACCTAGAAAGGGCACTGTGTCCCATGCATATCAGACAGTCACAAGAGCATCACTTATCATCAAGCCTCCAAGCGACTGAACAAGCGACTCCAAGAAACCGTCAGGATTTCCTTAAACAGAGCCCGGAAGAGCATAGTTTCTATTTCCGGCATATCTGTCTTTATTTAGATCAAAAGACAAGAAAGCAGTGAACCTGACGCAGCCCCCAGACTTTTTGCAGTTGCCCTAGGGGGTTGCAGGTCTTTGGGGGAAGTTGATTGGATCCTTAAGGGAATGAGAGATTGTTTTCCCATTAGGCACCGGATATTCACAGGTACTCAGCGCCAGATGCTTTGGAAGCTCTTAGCTCTGCACCTTAGAAATAGTGATTCTCATTCCTCAAGGTACCCAGGATTCTTCCCAGGCCCCTTGCTAAAGATACATATTCTCGGGCCCCACACTTAAAGATTCTAATTCACATGAGGTGGTTGTCATTAGAAATGAGTAACCTAGTAAGAAATCCAGAAACATCCTGGCCAAGCACCAGGAGGACTGATCAAGTTAACACAGACATGCAGCCCCACTTGGCCGACCAGCTGGCTGAAACAGGCACCCACACATGTCCGTGGCCTCAGACCTTCCTGCGCGGAGCTCCCCGGCCTCCACCCCCACCCCAGTAGCGGGGGTTGGAGTGGGGAAGAGAAATTCAATCAAACAATTGACTGCTTCTTACTTTTTTAGGCATCATGTCAACCAGCTCTTCAGAGCAAGAGCTCAGCTGGTTCCCTTTTAGGAAACCACAAACATGTTATGTTTCCTTTAAAGGAAAAACAAATCAAAGCCAGTTCCCTGAACGGGTTAAAAGTAATAAATTATTAAACCAAATGATTGAATAACACGGGTGAAAAACAATCCGTTACAAAGAGCTCCTACTATAAATCTCAACAAAGCTGGTCAAACCAAAGCTGGCTGATCACATCTGTTACGAGTTAGATGTAAATTTCAGATTACAGATAAAAAACATTGAATCGCTTTTGAAACTAACAGGCTTAAAAGAAGAACATGCAAAATAAAACTCTTAATAAAAAATGGTGATATATTAGAAGAATTGGAAATATTTACTATCGATCTGGCTTTGATTTGAAATGTATTATTTTTAAATTCCAAGGCATTCCGATATGAATTTATGAAATGCAGGGGAGTAGGGGGTAAAGATGCAGTTTGATTGTCAATCCAAAGTTGTCTCCAGTAGATTCCATTTGCTCTGAAAGTATTTCAAAGCCTTAGAAAAAAAAAAGAAAGAAAAAAACCTGTGGGGTAATGGACTTTGAAAATCCTAAATCCCATAATTTCCACAGGCCTCTTCATTTTAGGGCAGAGGCTCATCCCTTGATTTTTTCTGTGTCCTACAAAAGGCCCAGCTGGTTTACATTTTTTCATTGCTCCCATTGATTTGGATGCAGTGGTTCTTTCCTGACCTTTCTATTATAGTTCACTGGAGAATCACTTGCACCCACCCCCCACTCTCAATGCCCCAGCTGGATGATTCAAAATCATCTCGAGAGTTCGTTGGTGGGGAGAAGGCTGCGTTTCCCTCTAGAGCACTGACCTCCCACTCCTGCATCTTAGAGTGTAGGCTCTCACCTTGTCTAGATTGTTCCCTTAGTCAAAATGTTTAGGGGAGAGGGAAGCTGGTTATATAACACTGGGGGTCCTGCTTGTCCTTCTCCTTAGCTTTCCTGCTAACAGATATGCTCCTCTGGGACACATCTGCTTGGTCCCCTGCTTAAGTCAAAGAGGAGAAGTGATAGGACTCAGCTATTTTGAACTTGACTTCAGCCTAAATTTACTTGAAGCAGACTATGTGCCCACCTTGATCACATTGTCTAGAAGGGAGGGTCACTGTCTTTGGCAGAGAGAGGAGGAGTGGGAACAGGAGAAATAAAACACATCTGGCCTGCTGTCACGTGATTCCATCCCCAGCCCTGAGCCTCACAGTTCATGTGTCAACTCCCTGTCCTATCTCCGTGTAAGTTTGGGAGCTTCTCTTGTTTAGTTTCTCAGGTTCTTGGAAATCTTTGCATGGATTGACCTGCTAGAGTGCCTAGGACTCTAGCAGTACTTGCAAAGGACAGGAAAAGGCAGCCAACATCATCCATATTTCCAAATGTGACCCAGTGGACTTGATGAGAAAGAAATAGCCCAATGATTCATCCTTCTGAGGCCATTGTCTTGCGGCCAAATCAGTCAGTTCCTAGAAACGCCCCAAGTGGGGCTCTTTCTCCCAGCCTTGCCCCGCCTCATGTGATACAACCCACACTAGAGATGTTGTTGATCGGGATGCCGACAGGTCTCGCTGGGTATAATGAGGTGATGGGAATAATGAGAAACACACCCAGTCCCAGTCATGGCTTAAAATATCCAGAATGTCTCGGCACTTTCGAAAAGGGAAAGAACTTGTTCTCAGCCCTCCCCATTTAAGCCCAGTAGAGTTCTTGTACTGGAGCCTAGCTCGGTGCCTTACAGTGGGAGCCAGACAAGTTTTGGTTGGTTTTCATGGGAGAATGTTCCTGTGGCCCCTTCCCTTCATCAGCCCCTCAGCCTATAGCTCTCCCAAGGCACCTTAGAAAACATGGAACCTGTGACTTCACTTCCCGCCCAACAAATGTGAAACCACCAAAGGCTATCTCTAGGCTAGGCGGTGATTCACTGCCATGGAATCTCTACAGCCACTGTGAGGTGGGGACCAGAGGATGTTTCTGAAGATCAGAGGCATGGAAGGCTCTTTCTTTCATGATCCTTTCCCTCTAGATATTATATTAGCGCCTTCCTTCTCATGCCAGATGGGAGGCCAGTGCCATTAGCTCCATACCCATCTGCGTTGGTGGATCAGACTCTCATAGCCTGGGATATTTTGGAAGGATTTGCTTCAGGATCTGGAAATGCTGGCCCTTTGGGAAGAGAAATAGTTTCTGCATCTAGCCTCCCTCGGCAGCCAATGTCTCTGGGAAATTTTCATGCCAGGAAGCCTATCTACTTGGGCCATAGAGATCTTTTGTAAAACTGCTGGTATTAAGGCTAAATTCTACTAGAGTTTCTTCATCAGGTACCCAGGGCAGATGGAATTCTCCTTTCATCCATTGATACATCCCTCCACTTTCAGAAATATTTCTTGATGGCTCACCATGGGCCGGGCACTTGTGAGGCCCAGAGGCCACAGCTGAAGGAACTGAATAGTCACTAACAGGAGAACAGGAACTGAGCTGGGGTTTTTTGTTTTTGTTTGTTTGTTTGTTTGTTTTTGGATTTGGAGGGTTTTCTTTGGTTTTTGTTTTTGGTTACAGAGGCTGCTCTGTCAACATACATCTTTGAGCCATGAAAAGGACAAAGGATGCCTGATGTCTTAAGGGGTTCAGATCTTGGGTTCTGAGCACAGTGATCTATTTCAGCTCCCTAGCCTTTAATTTCCAGTCCTGTGTTCTCTTCCAGTGTGTGTTTCCAATGGAAAGACCTACTCTCATGGCGAGTCCTGGCACCCAAACCTCCGAGCATTTGGCATTGTGGAGTGTGTGCTGTGTACTTGTAATGTCACCAAGCAAGAGTGTAAGAAAATCCACTGCCCCAATCGATACCCCTGCAAGTATCCTCAAAAAATAGATGGGAAGTGCTGCAAGGTGTGTCCAGGTAAAAAGACAAAAGGTGCGTTGGTTGGAAGCCCTGCCTTTGGTTGACCGAGAAGGTGTTCTTTGAGCACCAGAAACCTAATCAATCTGCCACAACATCGTAATGATACCAGCTCTAACAATGAACCTGATCCTCCTCTCTCTTGAAGGGCTTATAAGATGGTTCCTTGAAGAAACTTACTACTCAGAGATAGACTGGGGGTGTGCTTGTGTCTACCACACCTTTGGGCCCACATAGCCCTAAGTGCCAGACTTCAGCCTGGCTTTTCTAAATTGCAGAGAAATTGGATTATGAGGATTATACAGAAGAAAGTAGAACTGTAGTTCTACTATTTTACTATTCTAACTATTATGAGTAGTAGTAGTAGTACTCTACTAATAGTAGTTTATGAGGATTGTACAGAAGAATAACCTATCACTGATGTCACTGTTTAACTCATCAAACACTGTGAATAACCTATCACAAAAAAGAACCTATCACTGATGTCACTGTTTAACTCATCAAACATAACTGCATCCATGAGCCTTTTGAGACATGGTTGGAGACAGGTGAGGTAGAGTGGAAGGAGCGTGGGTTCTGGGCCTGAGCAAAGTTGCTGTGTGACCTTGAAAATGTGACAAATCTGCCCTGGCCTTCATCAGCCTCATCTGTACAATGGAAAGCTTGGAACAATTAATCTCAAAGCTCCCATCCCAACACTACAATTTTATAATGATATTATTGCTCTATTAAAGATAAAACTGAAGCATATTGAGTGACCGGCCCTGAGTCACACAAATTGATAATAAAACCAAGGTTTGGAATTCAGGTCACTTACAGCCTATTGTCTTTTCCAGGCCAGTAGAAAATATTGAACTGATAAGAAAAAAGCAAATTAATAGTGGCTTTAATGCCTATGACATAGATAAAAATATAGTCTGTAGTGTTGTGATTGACAACATTGGGGATTGATAATCAAGCAGTCTAATCTTGGCTCTGCCGCTGGTTTCCTATGTAACCTAGAAAAAGTCCCTGCACCTTTCTGAGCTTCAGTTTCTTCCTTTGCAAAACAAGAGGGTTAGAGCGGATGATTTTTTAGGGCCTTTCCAGCTCCAATATTCTAAGTGTGAATGAGTAAGTCTGTTCCTTGCACATGAAATTATCTATCATTTCTTATACCTATGTGCAGTTTTGTAAACACAGATAAAAAGCCAAAACTTTTTCAAAGTAGGCAGAGAGCTAAATTCCTTGAGCTGACACAATTCCTCATGATGAGCAGGCAACCATGAACTTAGCCAACATATATTTTTTGAGCATCCCCACTATATAACATTCCAATTTTTATCTTGGCCCTTCAGACCAAATCCCATTTCATTCTATGCTTAGGCCTTTGGTGATATAGGTGATTCAAATAAGAAGTGAACAGTTCAACTGAACACAGAACAAAAATGTTTAAATAAATGATGGTCTAGCCATACCGTGCCATATTATATAGTCAGCAAAAATCATCGTAGACCATTGGAAAGGTGTTTGTGACAGATTGGTTAAGTACAAAGAGCATGCTAAAAAACAACATTATGATTTTACTTGTGTTTTAGAAAGTGTTTATAATACAATTAGGCCAAAATAAAAGTCTGGAAGGGCATATGACAGACTATTAATGATGACTCTTTGGATGATTGAAACATAGGTTCATAGGCACATTTTCTTCTTTTGGTTTATCTGCATTTTTCAAATTTTTGACAACATGTATTACTTTAGTAATTAGAAGAAGAAGTTACTATTTAAAGAACTGCCCTCCAGAATGCCAACAGACAATACGGTGAAGAATCTGATTGACCAAACCAGTCTCTCTAGAAGAGCTGCTTTGCCACTCCACTTGGGGATGTGGAGAAACTTGCAGAGCAGCATGGCAGGAGACAGTCTCTGTCCCATTCTGTGTACCAGTCTCTCAGTGAGGCAAACAGGGGTGTCTGCAAATTGAGTGATGCCTGATAGTCATTTTGCCTACTGAGAGTCACCAGCCACAGACGCCAGGGTACCTGCTCCAGCTCCTCAGAAACCTCAGTGTGTCAGAAAACATGTACTCACTCGGGCATTCGATCTGGAAATATGCATTACATGCCTATTGTCTGCAAGACACAGTTACAGGCACTCCAAGAGATGAACAAGCTAGACTAAGGCCACTTGCCAGCATCATCCTTACAACCTAGTGGAAGAGGAAAGACAATGAACACAAGCAATGAGGTGATTTTAGGTTGGGATGTGTATCGTGAAGAAAGACTAAGCAGGATCAAGGGCCAGTGAAGGGGAAGGGTGGGGACTTTCAAGAGTGGCCAGGGGAGGCTTTTCTGAAGAAGTGATGCTTGAGTAGAGCCCTGAAGGAATGAGAAAGGGGAAGATCACGACACCCTCCGCCTCTTAGAAAACACCACATGACAGAGAAAAAAGGGACAAAGAGTGAGGAGGGAAGAAGATGGATGGAAAAAAGAACAATAACTTCAGTTATTTGTGTTGAGAAGGGAAGAGAGATAAATAGAATTCACTGATGATCCGGCCAAAAGTTTCATTCTGACAAATGATTGCAGGATCCTCCAGTCATACTTGAGGGCCAAAATGAAGGATGAGAGTTTTCTTTCTCTCACTTGACCTTGTTCTGGTAGAGACTGGCCTAGCTTTGTGTACCAGCAGCCACCTACAGGATTGTGGAGAACTTCCACTTTCTGAAGGCTCCCCAACTCCTCTCCACCCTCACCGTACCTCCCCAATACCTGGAATTCCCATAATTACACACTCCTTTTTGTTTACAGCAGAAAACGCCCCTGTTGAGACTTAAAAGTTATCTGGTTGGGAATAATATATCACCAGTCATCCCCACCTCCATAAGGAAATGCTTTTTCAATTTCTTGGTTCTGGAGATCTCGTTATACGAGCATTCTCAAGGGAAGCGGAAATGGACAGAAATGACTTGAAGCATAGAAGGCTTCCTTGGAAGGAAATGAAACAAGGGGAACCTGGAGCGAATGGAAGATCAGAAAGCACCTTGAAGTGGAGGGTGTGGAATGAGGAGGATGTTGTCCACTGGGTAGCTTAAAAGTCATACTTTTTTACTCTTAATATTTTAAACGTCAACCAGGGTTGAGTCACTGATGGATTTTGTTGTTTGTAGAGCCCTTCTGCTGAGTAAATTAAGCTCTTGGGGAGGGGAGTGGTGCAATACAACTCTTCGGGACACTGGGAGAACTTTTAGCACATCACAGGAATTTACAGTGCCATCATGGAGATCACATGGCTGTTAGAGCTGTAGTCAGTATTAAGTTGATGCAAAAAAAATTTTTTAAGGTTTTATTTATTTATTTGAGAGAGAAAGAAAGAGCATGAGCAGGGGGAGCAGCAGAGGGAGAGGGACAAGCGACTCTATTCTTGGACTGCAGCGGAGGGAAAGGGACAAGCAGACTCTGTGCTTGGACTCTATCCCATGACCCTAAGATCATGACGTGAGCCAAAATCGAGAGTCGGGTGCTTAGCAGACTCAGCCATCCAGGCACCCCCGGTGTAAAAAATGTAACAACTGAACTCAGCTCTCATTTTAAAGGTGAAAAAAACATAGAGGTCTCTGTACCCCCAGAGACCCACTTCTCCCACTTGAAAAATGCTAGCACCCATCCCTTAATTACTAACATATCCCCAAAAAAGACTGACCCGGCTGAGAAATAACGACAAAGGGACAAAAGGAGAAAGGAAGCTTGATTCTAGGAGGACCTGCAAACTGAGAAGTCCAACCTGGAATCATCAAGAGAAGACTGGTTTTGTCCTTACACTGCCAAAGTGATGGTGGGGGTGGGAAAGCTAATCAGGTCAGCAAGGGACACACAATAGCAATTTGATTCCAACCTCTGGTTCACATGCATCCATTTGGCTAACAACAAGTGTCCCTAATTGGAGTCACAGATCCAAAGCACCTGGCACTCAGTGCTTTAATCAGAGAATCTTACAGATTAACCTCTGCACATACTCCTGAGTTTGGGGGCTGTCCCTGGCTTCTCTTTGTTGTTCCTGATTTGAATGTACACTTTAAAGACCCAGCTGAGGAGGGTGCTGATCACGAAACCAGCAAGGAAACTTAACTCAAGGATAACTAACTAGGAGAGAAACTTTTTTTGTTGTTGTTTTGTTTTGTTTTGGGGTTTTTTGTGTCTTTTTGTGTGTTTTTTGAGAAAGTATGAGGGGGCTGGTATCTTTATGCCTGGAAGCTGAAATCGAACAGTTCAGTTTATACAGTAAATGATCCATAGTTGAGGGATTTGACCAGTTTTTTTTGTGTGTATGTCTCCCAACCATTCATTTGGCATAGTGTACATATGACTAATCTGACATCTAGGTTTTGGCACTGGTGTTGATCCGGTATTATCATTCCCCTTACAAACAAATCAAAGAGCATTCAGAAATGTCAAGCCAATTTGGATAGATCCTTTGGGCAAGTATATGCACATAAGTGAGTGTCATGATGTTTTCTAACTATACCTAAGTGATGTCAGGGAAGTTAACCAAGGTGCTCTGTCAGCCCATCTCCTGGGTCTCTGTTGGTAACATGAGCTAAACAAGACCATGATCTGGACCCAACATGGAAAATCCTATATACCCTGAAGTGCCTCAGAGATTTGTACCTGGCAAAATTCTTCCTCCTCATGAGGTCTGCTCCTCTGTGGCAGTGGGGGGATCTTGTTTGCTTGGTGGGTCAGTGTTCTGTGAAGCTATGCATTCTGTCACCATGTGGACTTACCTAAAAGGTCATGTGTCCTTTTGTGACATTGTGGCTGTTACAGGGCAGCCTAAACTGAGCCGAGGAGATATGGGTGGGATTTCAATCTCTGTGAGAATGTTCTCGTTGACTGTCCACATTTGATGAGTGTGAGGTGTTACAAATAATGAGATATCTGAATGAATAGCAAGATATCTGAATGCCTAGAAGTTCACTTCTGGTTTTGGAAAGCCATGGAAAACCTCTGCTTGCTTCCTGATTCCAGAAGAACTTCCAGGCCAGAACTTTGACAGCAAGGGCTACTTTTGTGGAGAAGAAACAATGCCTGTGTATGAATCTGTGTTCTTGGAGGATGGGGAGACCACCAGAAAAATAGCCCTGGAGACAGAGAGACCACCTCAGGTAGAGGTCCACGTTTGGACCATTCGAAAGGGTGAGCAAGACAATATTGATTCTTTGTTAATTTTTTTTGTAAGGGGTGGGGGAACAGGGAAGGAAGGGAAGACTCGCCTTAATTTTGCTTCAACTTTTTCCTCTGTTTGTCTCAGTTCTCCTGATTGCTCAGAAACATGACTAACACATCTGTGATTATGGCCTTTAACTTTTGTCATGACCTGTCCAAAAAGCTAAGCATTGACCCTTAGGGTTTGTTGTCTTTCTCACACCAACAAAGGCTGGAGGAGTGCTTCTCCACCCCGGCTGCACATCAGAATCTTCTGGGAGAGGTTTTTGTAAATACCAAAAGCCTGGGCCCTACCCTCAGAGACGTTGATGGATCAGCCAGGAATGGGGCCTTGGTGTAAGTGTTTTGAAGGCTCCACAGGTGATTCTAATGTGCAGTTAAGGTCACGACCAACCAGACTATAGCTTACCATTCTTTCCAACATGAAGCTCAACCAACATGAAAATCCATTCATGTGGTACGAAGCTACATCTCTGAAATCATGCTCTGTACTCTGGGGTAAGACAAATTGAAAACATTGTCCCCGCCCTCAAGAAGATTTAGAGTCTAGTGAGACTTAAGTGGAAGGGACAATCCCAGTCATTATGTTCATCCAGTTCCTTTCCTGATTACTCACACTAACTGCCATAGCAGGCTGCATTGTGTTCCTTGTGATCGTATAGCTCTTCAGGCCATCCCACAGATACAAGGCTAGTGTTGATCTAGTCTGGTCGGCTTTTCTAGGAATCCAAGTGAAGAGGTAAGATTTCAGTTGGGAAATAATGCACATCCTTTTTCTCCTCTCTCCTGCTTAAGGCTCAAGAGCACTCAAACTGTATTCTGCTTTCGCATCATACAAGGAGCTGGTCTACAATGTAGCTACCCAGCTCCATCCAAGAGATGTGACTTCAGTAGGCCTTAGGTAGCACCTCAGCGTGTCCCAAACAGCCAGTGATTCTAATTCGGCACTTGAACGATTCTTTGAAAAACAACTGCCCAATTGTTAGTGGGGCTTCTTCCTCTTCCTTTTCCCAAATTTTCTTGCTTGAAAGAGTGAGTTCCTCCCCACCCCTGGGGAGGTTTTTTTCACCCCTGAAAAAATGCTGAACACACATGTTTCTCATCCATGTTTATTTTTGGACTATACCAAGGAATGTTGGTTTTCCAGCTCTAACTCCCTAACTTCTCTAGAATTGGTCACCTAGGTCTAAAGCCCTGTTCTGTTGGCTTTCCTTGCAGTGGACCCACTATTTTTTCTCCACACCTCTAACTCCCTGGAGGCATGTGGATGTTTTTCAGCATGCTGGTGTAGTGTCTCAGTGACCTCTTGTTCAGTGCTGGGCAACCAATGGCTGTGATTAGTGAGCAGAGAAACACCCAGGCTACAATTACGTGGCCTCTCTAGACCTCTTGAGGATTAAGTAGGCTGGTAACTTTTTGCTCCTTCATTGAGAGGCCATTTTCCATTTGGGTGTTATTCCAATAAACGCTTTTCAGGCAAAGTTGAAACTGTGGGTACCTGCTACCCCCGCCCCTTATTTTGACTTTCCCCATTTTCTGCAAGGGAAACCTAAAGGAGCTCTGAATATTTCCCAAAGGAAAATATTCTTTTCAGTGAGTTCGGGAACAGGGATGGCTTCTCCGTTTACACAAACAACCTGTCTACAGTCCCACTGCTGGCTCTTGCTGCTTGGCCAGAAGGGCAGCCCAGTGGTTTGGCAGGGACATAATCTACCTGGACATGGGGGCAAGGGCAGAATTTCTAATAACACCTTTGGTGGTAGAGGCTACCACCAGCACCCATGCTCTATTCACGTGGCTTTCCATAGGAGGGGGTCCCATGGTCAGCAACATTATCTTCAATATCTCTATTCTCTGGAGAACCTAGGAGAAGCCAGTGAGCCAAGGAAACAGATGGAGTCAATTATAACCCTTGAGCCATCCAAGTTCCTGGTTAAGCACATTACACAGCCCAGCTCGATACTCCTAAGCTCCTGTAATGAGATGATATGCTCAACCCAAGCAGAAAAAGGGGGTGGTAGTTCCAGATAGAGAGGGTCTGACCACCTTCCCCACTTTTTCACTTGGCCCCAGGCATCCTCCAGCACTTCCATATTGAAAAGATCTCCAAAAGGATGTTTGAGGAACTCCATCACTTCAAGCTGGTGACCAGGACGACCCTGAGTAAGTGGTAACCCTGTGTTTCTTGACTCTCCCCTGGAAAATGCCTCCAGACTTCCATGGAGCAGAGCCCCCGATAAAGTCTCTTTTCATCCTCAGTGAATATCAGCAGGCTCAGGGTCAATGTCAGGAGATGTTCTGTCTCTTCTCTGGGGAACTTAGCAGCAGAGGGGGTCTCTGAATGTGAGCTTAAAAGCTTGGACCTGGTGAAGACAAATCCAGATGTGGTCTGAGCATAAACTTCCTTGAGTTCAGGTTTCCTGACTCTCTTTAATGAACACTGCTAACCCTGGAGTCTCTAAAGTGTCAGAGAAAGTTCACGAGATTCCAGAGTTGGTTGGTTCATTTGTGGAGACGTCCCATATGGAAGGATGAGTCCTCTGGTGGTGGGGATGAGAGACAGAGAACACATCCCAGTGCAGCAAAGCTCTGTTCAGCTCTTAAGAACTGTCCCTGAAATGCCATGCCCTGGTGCTGGCCTTTGGGCTCTCAGATTTCCTGAGGCAGTCACTAACTAAATATTTAAAAAAAAAAAAAAAAAAGAACTGTCCCTGAGTTGTCCTGTTTCTTTAAAAGCATCCAGGCACTCACTGGGGCATACCTGCAGCTCTCCCTCTTTTCTATGAAGGATGGAGCCTGAGGACTAGATATTGCTAGGCACTGGGGAAGGGGGGAGTACTTCTAAAGGAATAAAAGACCCAGAATTCCTATCCAAAGGGAATGCCAATGGGCAAGACAGAACATGAAAATACCTTCTCTATGAATCAGTCTAGTTCTGAAGAGTTAAATACTTAAGTACTCAGGGAAATCTGTGAGGAAACCAAGGGGGCTTAGTCAAGGAAGGCTTCGGAGAGGAGGTGTGTTTTGAAAGAGAAAGGTGTGATGGGGCGACAGATCAGGAAATCCACTCAGGGAGACGGTGCAGCCTAAGAGAAGACTCAGACAGGAGTGAACAAGAAACGTGGGGGTGGGCAGCCCTGGAAGAAGCCAGGGAGAAGTTCACGGAGAAGGCAAGTGGTGTGGGTAGTTGCTGTAGACTGACAAATGGCCTAGCGAGATGAAAATGGTGCTTCAGGAAGATGTCTCTTGCTATCAGACAGATTTATCTGTCTGATACTTATACTTTGATGAAGCCATGTTCCGAAGAGCCCAACATGCCATGCTGAGAAGTTGGACTTGCTTTCCAGACGTGAGAACCCCAGAGGAGGGTTTTAAGCAAGTGCGCAATGCATGCAGGTCTGTTTTTTAGAATGTAGTGCCCACTGTGTGGAGTGAAAAGTGAACTCTCAGTGATTAAGTAGTTGGTGGTACTCTGAATTAGGAAGCCCTTATACCATAAAACAACAACAACAACAAACTCTTACATTATATTAGGTTGGTCAGAGGTCACTGTGAGAGACACCTCTGAGGTTAAATTATGAGCATCACTACAAAGAGAGAAGTGAGTTTGGAATGACTCCCAACAATAACAACTTTATAGACAGGGTGAATAGTGTTAATTCGCTAATGGGAAACAATGGAGAATAAGCAAGTAGTGGGGGGAAAATGCGTTTCACTTGGAACATGTTTAGCTGAAGATGCTTAAAGGCCATTTGAGCAGAGTTTATCCTATGGGCAGCTGGAAATAGGGCTGATGAGGTCATTTGTTTATTACGTAGGAGACTTACAGACGATAAACTGAACAGGAGGGAGGAGAATTCAGATTGAGGGTTGGGAGTCCTTACATGTGAGTTAGGAATAAAAGGGGCAGAGACTAGGATCTGGTACCAGTGATGTGACTTTTGAAATTTCCAATTAATTTCAAAGAACACATTTTTGTTTTACCCTGAGCAAGCACTGGGCTGGGTACTGGGCTGGGGGGTGGGGCTTAAAAGATGATTGAAATGAACTCTCTGTTCACAACAGAATTTGGGGTGTATAGCAGAAGTAGACAGTGTGTGCCTCCAGCTGTGTGCAACTGAAGGAAGTGGGCACTGCGATGATCCAGCAGGGGCACCTGGGGACAAAGAAAAAGAGGCCTGACCCTTTCTGCCATGTGACCATCACATCCTGGCACACAGCAGGACTTTGGGGGAAGCAGGTTCCTTGCTCCACCCTTCTCTCCTTTCCCACTGAGTTGGAGAGAACAGAGAAAAGTGAAGGATCCAGGGGAGAAAGGGAACAGAGACATTGAGTCTGTAAGGAAAGAGGGATATGATCTCCTGTGGCCAGGGAAAGAAAAGAGGTTGAAAATAGATTCTGGATGAAGAGAAGCTCGCTGACCTTGGACCAGGAGTTCCCTAGGTTGTAACACCACGAGAACAGGAATCGAAAGACCAAGGAGGATATCCAGTGTGGGCAGTTTGTTACAAAGATTATTTGCCATGGCAAGGTGACAGCGGAAGAAGGAAAATCTTGATACTCGAGGATCAGGAAAGTCAGAGAAGGACTGGTCCAGAAGTGGGATGATCTAGAGTGATTACCAGTGGTCAGCACAGGGTGTGAACTCAAAAATATTTGCTCAGCTAGCATGATGGAATGGGGAAGGGGCAAGTTGGTAAGAACAGGCTGGAAGTATGGGCACGTCTGTGGAGGGAGAGGAGAAAACAGGGAATGGGAGGGATAGCCACAGGAGGGTACTGAGGGGTGCTAAAGGGGGTGTAAGGACAGTATGTGAGCATAGAATAAAACAGAGGTGGGCAGTTGTTAGCAAAAGGTGGCATGAATAGAGAAAAGAGCAGTAAATAATCAAGTTCCCTAAACCAGTATCTGCCCCCCGAAAAGCAAAACCTCAGTAACATACAGGTACTGCTTTATTTGACCCAGTGTCAAGTGAGCCACCTAATTAGCTCACAACCTGATAGTGGGGCATTTCTCAAATGCTACATATACTGCAAAAACTCCAAGAATAATACTTGGGTTTGACTCTTGAGGCTGTTAGGTATTATTCTTGGGATTCTTACAAATCCTGCATGTTGAAATGAATGCTCCATGGCCCTTTTTCTATCTGTCCCAGAAACATGTTTTGGGGGGTTGCTCTGTTGAAACCACCTGACGTTTGTATTTGGATCCCCCCACCCCCCTGGGGACCAAGTGGGTAAGGGATCAGCTAGATTGGTTACACTCCTCATTGGCTCTATCCTCCTCTTATATGTCTCGGCCACTCTGTGTTTGCTTTGTAGGCCAGTGGAAGATCTTCACCGAAGGAGAAGCTCGGATCAGCCAGATGTGTTCAAGTCGTGTGTGCAGAACAGAGCTTGAAGATTTGGTCAAGGTTTTATACCTGGAGAGGTCTGAAAAGGGCCACTGTTAGACGAGACAGACAGTATTGGAGAGGGTAAAGCAAGAAAACTCAAGCTGCAGCTGGACTGCGGGCTGATTTTGCTTAAGTCAACAGTGTCCTAAAACCCCAAACTCAAATGCAGTTCATTATTCACGCCATGCACAGCATAACTCGCTCCTCTGTGTGGAGTGGTGTGTCAGTCCTCAGACACCTCCTGCCAGGAGACTAGAAGAGTCTTGAATTATTTGTGGGAGGAAGAGGGATAGAACACCACAGCACTGCTCTAGTTTCTGGGAGAATCACATTTCTTTACAGGTTAAAGAGTAAACAAAACCCTAGGGTTTCTATCTGGGAAGTTACTCCAATGAAAGAGAAGAGACGAGAATTTGCTTAGTAGAAGTTGTGTAGTACAGAGAAAAGATGTGTATGAAATTATACTCTTTGAATTTTAGGATGTCTTGTGTTTTTAAGAAAAAACTCCCTATCCTTATTGACACAGACATATGCATACGCGCAAGGGTGAGCACGTGCGCGCGCACACACACACACAGACTAAATTGCTGCCTTTCTTCTGAGGCAAAGCCAGCATAGTCTCTCCCCTCCTTTCCCTCACCTGGCTCCCAAGTAGCTTTGTTGTGGTAGTTGTGTGGTAGTAGTTGTGGGTACCCAGGAGGATAAAGAAGGAATTGCCAGCAGAAAGTTCTGCCCTCGGGTCAGTGGTGTGTTTGCTGAAGTCACCAACTATGGTGGCAGGGTGAAAAATAACACCATTTCATGACCACATTGACTTTGAAGCCGTAAATAACTTTTCCCCAGTGATACCACTTCTCTTTTCTCCCTGAGCCCTTGGGGCCCCGGTAAAGAAGTTAGAACTGGGTAAATCTTCTGAAACTGACTCCGCAGAAGAAAAATAATTGTTGAAGAAAATGGTGACGGAAAGTCAACAAGGCAACCTTCTGTGTTTTCAAGTCAATAAGAGTCATCAACAAATAGCTCAATATTCACTAATTTTCTTGAGGTCGGAGTTATATAGTCCAAAAATTAGGTTAAATGATTACATTCTAGAAGCTCCTTAAAGGGGCAGTTTTCTTTCTTCTCCAATTACAGGAGTTCATTTTGACTTTGCGAAGGGGCTCAGACTCCACAAGCTTCTGAAGGTTGACTGTTCAGTTAGGAGAATTATTGCTCATTTGGGGAAGTGGACATTCTGACAAGGATCTTTGTTTTAACCTTCCTGCCATTCTCATCTCACCCAGCGAGCAGGAATCTGAGTCATGAATCCTGGAGAAGGCTGCTCAGAAAATGTCTATTTGCAGCTTGATACCAGAGCAGAACTTCTCTGTTCGGAGGCCTAGCTTTAGACATCATCTTTGTGGCAAAACTATAAATTCTCCACAAGGATCTCAAGCCTGCCTTCTGGATTCATCCCTTCTTCTGGGCATGAATGAACTCTAATGAGTACTCCGAAGTACCAAGGATGCAGACATCATGCATTTCCCACTCCATGACCATAAGAGAGCGGAGCGTTGTTTTCCTTACAGTCGATGACACCAATAGGGAAAAATGTAAAAATCTTTATGGCAACCTGGCATAAAGGAATCTGTTCTCAAAGAGATACAGGGGTGCCTCGTGGCCAGGCCTTCACGGGACCAACGCTTCATGCATATGCTCTACGGGAAAGGGAGGGAGGACGTCAGGGCCCAGAGACCAGAGAGCATTACCGGGAATGAGGCTGTTGAGTAGCTGCTGCCTCCCTCCCAGAGGTGGCAGCATTTCCATAGTGTGGAAACGAGTAACTGGATCCTCAGGCCAAGTGGTGATTTCCCCTTTGGGATGACTCACCCCAAAGCCTTCCCACCCAGGTGTTCTCTGAAAGCTCAACCATAAGGGAACACCCAGAGAGTTTCCCTAGATAGACTTCTGCCCCCAGGGGCTGGGACACACCTTTCCAAAGTGCTTTGTGAAGCAGGAGCTGGGGAACTGGGCTAGGCCAAGGTAGAAACCTTCCAGTGTTCGGTGTGGTGTAGGTGGTAGGGCATAGGGAGAAGAGGCCAAGCCACCTGTAGTTTGGAGAGGAATGGATGTGGTTCTTCTTGTGTATTTATTTGTATCATAAACACTTGGAACAACAAAGACCATAAGCACCATTTAGCAGTTGTAGCCATTTTATAGTTAACTCGTGTAAACAAGTAAGAGTAAACTTAACGTAACAGTATTAGCCTTTCGTTCTTCTCACAAGACAAGTACCTAAATAGGGTACTTATTTATGTAGTTGGCGTATTTTTTTATTTTTAAATTAATAAAAAAGTTAATTTTGAAAAACTATCTGCAGGAATGCTGTGTGAGTAATTGAGTCCCTGGTTGGCGTTGACCTTGGACCCTGTAGCAGGCGATCAAGGGGTTGTTTCACACTCAGCTCAATGCTCTCTCTCTCCCACTGTGGCAATGTCACTAAGAGTGGGGACTTTGCCAGAATGGCTAAAATTAACAAGTCAGGAAATGACAGATGCTGGCGAGGATGCGGAGAAAGGGGAACCCTCCTCCACTGTTGGTGGGAATGCAAGCTGGTGCAACCACTCTGGAAAACAGCATGGAGGTTCCTCAAAATGTTGAAAATAGAACTACCCTATGACCCAGCAATTGCACTACTGGGTATTTACCCTAAAGATACAAACATAGTGATCCGAAGGGGCACGTGTACCTGAATGTTTATAGCAGCAATGTCTACAATAGCCAAGCTATGGAAAGAACCTAGATGTCCATCAACAGATGAATGGATAAAGAAGAAGTGGTATATATACACAATGGAATACTATGCAGCCATCAAAAGAAATGAAATCTTGCCATTTGCGACGACGTGGATGGAACTAGAGCGTATCATGCTTAGTGAAATAAGTCAATTGGAGAAAGACAACTATCATATGATCTCCCTGATATGAGGACATGGAGAAGCAACATGGGGGTTAGGGGGATAGGAGAAGAATAAAAGAAACAAGATGGGATTGGGAGGGAGACAAACCATAAATGACTCTTAATCTCACAAAACAAACTGGGGGTTGCTGGGGGGAGGTGGGGTTGGGAGAGGGGGAGGGGGCTATGGACATTGGGGAGGGTATGTGCTATTGTGAGTGCTGTGAAGTGTGTAAACCTGGCGATTCATAGACCTGTACCCCTGGAGATAAAAATACATTATATGTTTATTTAAAAAAAAAATTTGGAAGGGGAGGCGAACCATAAGAGACTATGGACTCTGAAAAACAACCTGAGGGTTTTGAAGGGTCAGGGGTGGGAGGTTGGGGGAACAGGTGGTAGGTAATAGGGAGGGCACGTTTTGCATGGAGCACTGGGTGTTGTGCAAAAACAATGAATACTGTTACGCTGAAAAAATAAATAAAATGGAAAAAAAAAGTGGGGACTTTGCAGTCAAACTGCCTATGATTTTAATCCCAGCTCTGTACTTCCCAGCTGTCGTTCTCCCCATCTATAAAACAGGGATAATTATGATATTATTGCCTTTTGCCTGCAATCCCACAGTGACTGGCTTAATTTAGCCAGTGCATGTCAAGGGATTAGTGAACGTTCATTTATGACCCTGGATGTTCAGGAAAGCCATGGCCCAGACAACTGAAGAGATTGGGGACAGAAGGCCACTGACTTGGGTTTCAGGAGGGCCTCAATTTCAGTCTGCTGCACAGGGAGCAAGGTGAGAGTTTTGTCATCTATGTTGATCCAAACAAAGTTGCCTCAAACTCCGAAAGCAGTTGGGTGTGTGCTATAGCAGAAGCCAAGAAAGCTGAAGTATCAGATAATATAAGGACGCAAAAGTGTACCCTGGGGTGAACAACACAGAAGTCATTGGTGGTGACATGCTGGGGGAACGAACGATAGGAGCAGAAGCCAGAAGTGAATGGGGAGATGGGGAATTGGAGACAGAAGTTAGAGTCACTATTTGGAGAAGCTTCATTGTAGACAGTGGAGAGATTACATGAAGGAAGTAGCTGGAGGAGGATACGGGGTCAAAGGAAAGTTTGGGGGGTTTTTTGTGTTTTTTTTTTAAGATTTATATCTGTATTTCAGGGAGAGAGAGAGAAATTGTGTGCACAGGCAGGAGGAGGGGCAAAGGGAGAGGGTAAGTAGACTTCCCGCTTAGCATGGAGCCCAATGGGGGGCACAGTCCCACAACCCTAAGATCAGGATCTGAGTGGAAACCAAGAGTAAATGCTCAACTGACTGAGCCACCCAGGCACCCCTGGAAAGTTTTTGTTTTGAATATGGGAGATATGTAGCCATGTCTGAGTACTGAAGGGAGAGACCCTATAGAAAGGAAAACACTGAAGGTAATGGGGAAAGCAGTGTTATCCTGGTGTAGGAGGTGCTTGGGAAACCATTTTCCCATGCCGAGCCTGGAAGCCCAAACCCTTGAACTACTGCTTGGTCTGAATTTTGGCCTCCAGTTGCTCACCCCGTACTGTGTGCATTAGCTGTACCTAGTTCCCCTCATCTCTGTCAGCTTGCCCCACCCCACCCTTACAAAACCCAGCAAACATTCCTCTGGACAATGGACTCTAAATCCCCACATTACTCCACCTCCAGTGGGGGAACCACACAGAACTCAAACCAGATACTCCGACTCCCTTGCCCCGATCACGTGCATCCAAATTTCAGTCCTAGCAATTTGGTCTTCTAGGTGAGGCCCATGTTTATTGGTGTTTGTCCTTCTCTCCTCCTACAGGATCTTTTTCTCTTCTTAGTCTCCACACCTGGGTGATTCCCAGGAAGTCCCAGAGGTCATTTCATGTGGGCCACCCACTGCTTCCACCACCATAAGACTTCTGATACGCCCCACCACTGCCCGCTGGGATATGGCTGGTGGGGGCTCCTTCTGCAGGCCTAGACATGCCAGCGGAGTGGTGGTGGTGCTTTGAAATCCTCAGCCTTCCCCAGTGGCACCTTATCCTGGGAACAAGTGGAGAGAATGCCCCTCTCTCTCCCCACCCGTGTTATTTTATGTTGCCACCTTCCATGAAACCAGTTTAACACATAGTTCTTGAGTGTGTATTATGTGGGCCAAGGCAGGGGTCTTCTTGTGCCTCAGGGTCTCCTGGATTTTTGCACAGAAATGAATCCTTCAAGTTCCATTTCCAGCCTTTGTGTTGCCAGGACACGGAGGCTGTGCTGAGCATAAGCCTCTAAGACTGACATGAGATTGTCCTCCTAATCCCTCTTCCTTATGGTGTACAGCCTCCATTCCCCACTGAATCCCTCCTACAGACTGACTTCAGGGGGCCCACCCCACTGGTCAGCCAAACAAGCTCAGATACCCATGAAACCTTTCTGTGGGGGACAGTAGTCCTTAAATGCAGAGCTTCAGTGACAGCACACAGTCTCCCAAATTGTTCATACACACGTACAGTGTTGTGATTTTGTGTATGCCCTTCCACCGGTAGAATGTTCTTCCCTTTCCTTTGCCCAGCAGACTCCTACTCATCCTTCAAGACCCAGTCGAAATGTCACTTCCTCTGTGGAGCATTACCTGCTCCCTTCCTAATTTGCTACCATTTATCCTTTCTCCTTATGTACTGTATCCTCCCGCCATACCTACTCCATTCTCTTGGAACTTAGTACTTAGTAAAAAGTCCTTAGTACTAAGAAGTACTAACAAGAACTTAGTACTTAGAAGTCCTTAGTACTTCTGGGTGCCTTTACACCCAGCTCCCTCTGATGTGTCTATTCAATGAACACCTACTCATCTTTTAAGACTCAAATTGCTCATCTCAGAACTTATCCACCTCTTTCAGGGACAGTTGGTTGTGCCTTGCCCCATGCTCTTATGAAATAACAACCAAAGCACTTAGCTCGTGCCAGTCTCTGGAGTAAGATCTATTGACGTGTATTTTCTTACTTAATCCTCTGTGTAGTAGGTCACATTATTGGCCCTATTTTAGAGATGAGGACATTATGAGCACTCACCTTTTCCATGCAGTTACAGGGGACCCTTTAATAACTTGGAGTTACAGGGGACAGCCCCCCACTACAGTCAAAAATTGGCATATAACTTAACTACTAAGAGCCTACTGTTGACCAGAAGCCTTACCAATAACACCAAGAGTTGATTAACACATAGTTTGTATGTTATATATAAGATATACTGGATTGTTACAAGAAAGGAAGCTAGGGAAAAGGAAATGGTATTAAGAAAAGCCTAAGGAGGAGAAAATACATCCATAGTACTGTACAATGCAAAATTTGCATGTTGAAGCAGACCTGCACAGTTCAGACACATGTTGTTCAAGAGTCAACTGCATGCATAAAAATACCAGATTTCTCAGCCCCAGTCTCCCTGATTAGACTAGAGAGCACTGAGAGGCCAGAGACCCAGTGACCAGCACTTTCAGACATTCAATAAGTATTTGCCAAGTGCATGGCCAATCTAGTGAGTTTCTTTCTCTGGTTGAGAAAGAAAGCAGTCCAGAGATTACTTAAATATCCAGGGGCTACGCAATCCTTCAAAACATCTTCTCTGTCACCCAGTCTAAGAAAAACGAATAAAATGTTGGCTAACAGATGCAAATGGAAAAGTGCTTGTTTGCCTCGAAAAATGATTTGCCATAAGGCGTCTCTTAATATAACTCACAGATAACAGATTTACATATAGGGTTTTTTTGTTTTTTGTTTTTAGTGCTTCAATCAAGATGTCCAAATTTGTGGACAGCTGTGAAGGATTCTTGCTAAGGTTTCAATGTTGTGCATGACAAATAGTATCTTTATTTCTACAAAGACTATCTATATTGCAATATAGTATTTGGAATAGCCATCATGCATATTACAATACTTATATCTCTATCCTTGTCTGTGTGTGTGTGTGTGTGTGTGTGTGTGTGTGTGTGTGTGTTTGAGAGAGAGAGAATAATTAGCCTCCAATGTGGTGTGTATGGAGCTTTGGCAAAATGGACCATACCAGAAACCCGAGGCTCGGCTTCAAGTTATCTACATAAGAGTTCTGAACTGCCTCCTGGTTGTTTAAGCAGTCCCCAATCTGGCAGTGAAGTGTTGGCCCACAGGTTAGAATCCAACATTTTCTTATAGAAACATCATTTTATTTGATGCTTAGATTCCAGGGCCAGTCCACACAAGCCTCTTGAACCCTGAACATAAGCAAGTTATATATATAGTACTAATTAGTACCTGCTTAAGCTCAGTCCTGGGGGCAAGGGTGGGTGGTGAGGAGTGGAGAAGAGGGAGCAAGGAGTTTCACCTGTCTGGGTGGGACAGTAGAGTGGGGGTGAGGAACTGGCTGGAGGCAAAGAGACTCTGTACTGACAGCCCCCTCTTCCATCACGCACTGTCTGTCCAGTCTGGCCCTGTTATTTGGCCCTCTGTGTCCAGCTATCCCAGACCCAGGCCCGCCTGGCCCTAGCGAGGACCACTCCCCACCCCGAAGCTCCACCATTAAGGACCTCCCTCAACAATCAGACCTGAATCCCTTCAGGACAGCTGTCTTGGCCTTAGAGAGGAAACACTGAGTGAAGTGAGTGAGAGATGCTCAACCCTCAGACACCTTCTCACTTTTAAAGACTTTATTACTCTTTATTACCCACAAAATGAATTCCCCAATTATAAAATTACAAGCAGAGGGCTGGAATGAGTGAAAACCTCCTAGCAATAGAGACAGTAGGAGGGAGGGTCTGTGTGTGTGTGTGTGTGTGTGTGTGTGTGTGTGTGTGTGTGTGTGTTGGGGGTGAGGGGGTGAGAGGAAGTAAGCAGGACCAAGTAAGCAAACCATACACAGGTTTCCACCTAAGTCTCTATAGTCCCTACCTCCTCCCCTTGAAAATAACCCTATGTCATTCCTCCTGCTTTCCAGCTTTCTCCTTTTACTTCTATTATTATTATTATTATTATTATTATTATTATTAGTTTCAGGGGTAGAATTTAGTAATTCATCATTTGCATCTCACACCCAAGGCTCACTCCATCAAGTGCTGTCCTTCATGCCCATTACCCAGGTATCCCCTCCTCCCACCCTGCCCCCTCCAGCGACCCTCAGTTTGTTTCCTGGAGTTAAGTCTCTTATAGTTTGCCTCCCTCTCTATTTTCATCTCCTTTTTACTTCTGAACTTGTTACTTCTCTAAAATGCCCAGGTTTCGGTTTGTTTATGGTAGAAAGTAGTAGCTTCCAAGCTTCCATGGGGAGGGGACAGGGGGAGGTGAGGAGGGAGGGGCTGCTCCTCTAAAAGCATTGTTGACAACTTCCCTGTGATGCAGGCTGTGCATTAGCACTGACAGGGCTGTGGCCCTATGCTACTCCAAAAAGGGGGCACTTAGAAAGTGAATTTTGAAATTCAGGAATGTATCTGAGGAGAGCGATTGCTTCATCAGGAGGAAGGGGTGGGGGAGAAAACACTGCAGAAGGGCTCAAGCCATCTGCAGTCTTGTAGTCAAGAGGCTCACCTCAGTTCAAAGAATCACCACAGTTAATAATAAAATTACAGAAGTTTGGAGTCAAACCTATTGAGGAGTCCACTGCTGTCAGGGAACTAAGAGAACACAGGGAATTAGCATATGCAAACAATTCACATTTCTTTCTCTTTCTCCCTGTTCCATCTCTCTCTCTCTTTTAAGATGTATTTATTTTAGAGAGAGGGGTGGGCAGAGGGAGAGAATCTTTCAGACTCCCCACTAAGTGTGGAGCCCCCTGACCCGGGGCTCGATCTCACAATCCATGAGATCATGACCTGAGCGGAAATCAAGAGTCGGATGCTTAACCAACTGAGCCACCAGGTGCCCCCCATTACATCTCTCAATCTCTGATTCCCTGTCTGTAAATGGGTAAGAATAGTCTTAGCTTCGAAGGGTTTGTGTGGGACTTAAATGAGATAATGTACTGTGTTCATGATCGTGATAGGCACAAAGCAAGTGCACAGTAAATTTCATTTTTAAAAATTCAGTGAGCCATTTGTCCTTGAACTCCAGTCGTTCAAAGAAAAGGGAAAGCCACCAAGGCTTGACTTACTTCAGGCAGAAAGTAGATCCTGAGCCTGATTTTGAAGTAAGTGCCAACCTGGGATAACCAAAAAGGAGAAGACTTCTGCGGGTCCTAGTATAGAAAAGGGGAGGGGGTGTCCTCACAGGACTTCCACCAGGCTTTAGTTAAGAGCAAGAATCTGATTTTAGTGCCAAGGAGAGGAGGAAGAAATCTTCCCACCGGAATCTGGGAGTGGTGGCCATGGCCATTCGTTCTAAAATGTCACCACATGACCACAGGGTAGGAAAACCTGACTGACCCCTTTTCTGTTGTTCTGAAAAAATGACCTGGAGGGGGGTGGTTGACCATAATTTCACTAAAAGCCCACGGTGTGACATGTGACATGGCTATTTCCAATGTTCATTTACTCACAGGCTGTAGTAATAGAAACACTTCTGGGTATTCACTCATGTCTGGCACACCCGTGTACTACACTTGGTTCTGGGGTTCTAGCGGTAGACAAGGTAGAGCTGGCATTTGCCTGTACAGAGCTCATCATCTACCAGAGAATAATCCCCAGGATGGTAAGAAAGGCAAGACCAAGAGGGCCATGACAGTGTAAGTCATCAAGACTCTTCCTTATCGTGGAAGGACAAGGAAGAAATCCCAGAGGAAATGACATTAAAGGTGAGGCTTGAAGAAGACTTAGGAGTTGGGATTCCACACTATATTTTGTTGGCAAACAGGGCATCCCTGCTTCGAAAGAGTTTGAATAAGCATTGGACTGAAGCGTGGATTCTGCGGGTCATTCCCTTTACCATGCTAGGTACTCCTGGAAGGGAGAGCTGGGTATGCACTGTATGTCCTCCCCTATAAAGAAATTCCTTCAAATTCCAAATTCCTCTCTAAGAAGGTCGAGAGTGGAGTCCTGAGGGGATGGAACGCAAGGTGGAAATATTGATGGGGGAAAGGAGTATGAATTTGAAGCCTTACCTGAAAGCTCAGCCTGAGATGTGACCCTCCCGAAGGGATGAGGGACCCACAGAGGGGCACCCAAGGAATTAGTTTGATTACTGCCACCATTCAGAAGTACTGGAAAATGGTGATAATAAAGGTCTGACTAATCTGTAGTTAGTTCTATGGTTTTACATTCCCAGGGAACACCATACCTGTTTACCTGACTATAGCCTGGGGACCTCAGAATCCCCCTCCCCCCACCTATGCCATTAAGTGGCCCTCAGAAGGACATTGGAGAGAGGCAGACAATGAAGTTTGCAGCCCAGTTCTCAAGAGCCTTTTCTCTTGCAATTCTAAGAAAATTCACTGTAAGAAAATTAGCTCTCTCTTGGGACATGGCCTCTTCTCAAGCAACTGAAGTCATTGTGCACTGACCATATTAGTGCCAAGGAAAGCAGCCACTTATGGCCCCGAGGTCATGTCAGGTAGAGAGGAGAATTGAGGCAATCGGCCGGTTTTCAAACAACCCAAAATCCCCTTCTGTACGGACAGGCCAATTGTTTCCTCAAATGTCTTTTTTTGCTTTGGCTAGTGGAGACCCAGTCTGAGTGTGATTACTCTCCTGGATCTGAAACAAAGACACAATCACATGGGGTGGGATTGGAAAGGACCAGATATTAACCCCAAGCCACAGGCTGGGGGATGCCTGGAGCAATACAACAAGCTCTAGAAGGCTCTGATGCAATGCAGTGGGGAAGGAGGAGGGTGTTTGGTTGAAAGGAAAAGGTCAGTGTGCATTTGAAATCAGAACTGTGGCTGATGGGACGCCCTAAAGTTTTGGAAACTGAGGACAAGCTCCAAGAATATTGAGACATTCTGGCAACTTTGGAGAGGGAACCCCTCCAGAAAAACAGAAGACAATTTGCGCTGATTGAATGGCTTTGGATAGAAAGTGGGATTTGGGGTTGGATGAGATGGGGAAGGTTTGCAAGCAAGTGTCAGGGGAGGAGTTTCTGGGAAGGAACAAAGGGAAGAGAGAAGCTCCAAGGAAAAGGAAGCCTAAAGTCATCTGCTAACATTTGGGGGTAGATACCACCATCTACTCGCCCTCCCAACAGATGAAGAAATGTGGTCTTGATCACACATTTGGGAGCCCTCTCCTTCATTTTAGACCCCATCCCTCATGCTCAGCACCCTCTTTTTTCCCCCTCAAGTGTCTTCCAACGCGCAAGAACATTTGGGGTTTGGCTTTTTGGAGTGGTACCAACCAAACACTAATCTGTCAGACTCAGACTACTGTCATAAATACAAAAAGCATCAATTTCCCCCAAGCACACGTGGCCCTCCAAATGCTGAACTTCTTAGCCCCCTTGACCTGCTTGGGGCCATTTCTGATCCCCACTCTGCTTTCAGAATGAAATTATTTCATGGGCTACCCGGAAGCAATCCAACATATTAAGACCATTGTGTTAATGACTGATGAACAGTTGACATGCTACTGAGTGAAAATTTGATACCCTGTGGATAAGAGTCTGTATTTAACTCATTGGTCCCTCCACTTTCTTGAGTCCACATGACTTCTTTGGTCCATCAAAACTGTCTCTGATTATCTCATGAGAATAGTTGTACTTTTTCTATCTGTTGATTAAGAAAATACATAATGAAAAAAAAAGCTACTAGGAATTTAGCCATGCGGTTAGAAGGCTTTGTGCTTTATCCATCACATCAACCATGTTTTAGAAGTAGTAGTGGACTGTATGTGTAGGACAGAGTGCCTCATTCATAGTGAATTGCTGGTTAACCTGGTTGTGACCTCAGAGGAGGAACAACTGTTTTATCCAGAAGAAATAATTGAAACAGAAAGTTGAATCTCTTTGCAAGTTCCATACTGAAGATACTTTCGCGCCCGCAGGGTAAGGCGGAGCCTCTTCCATGTACCTCCCAGATGTATTTTCTGTAGGAGGTCTGGGCAGGACTAGTTAATAGCTGACAAAAGAAAAATGAAAAAATGCTCATGTTTCAGGGAACCACCTTAAATGCTCCTTTGAATGACTTCCACAAAGTCAAGGCTGGAGGAAGCTGGTGGAACCAGGGTTTGACTCTTTGCAGAGGAGATGGCCGAACAATAGGCCATTAATCAAAATTAGACCAATGTCGCAAATACCAAAGAATCCATTTCCCCAACCAGGGCTTACGGAGAAGTGCTACACAACTCCGAATATCCTAAAAACCACTTAATCGCACACTTCATTGTTTTTTTTAATCGCACACTTTAAAATGATAGATTTTATGGTATGTAAATGACATCTCAGTAAAGATGTTATTTTTTTTTAAAGATTTTATTTATTTATTTGACAGACAGAGATCACAAGTAGGCAGAGAGAGAGAGGAGGAAGCAGGCTCCCTGCTGAGCAGACAGCCCGATGCGGGGCTCGATCCCAGGACCCTGGGATCATGACCTGAGCCGAAGGCAGAGGCTTTAACCCACTGAGCCACCCAGGCGCCCCGTCAGTTAAGATGTTATTTTAAAAAAAAATTCAACCACAAGTGTCATCAGATATTAAGCTATCTATAACTGAGCTCCCATACCTCTAATATCCATGAACTGTAAATTTAGCCTGTCTTCAGATTCACAGAAGGCTGATTCCTATTGATATCATCTATCTGACTTTGTATATTCCGAGGAGATGATTAAAACATCAGGTAGTGGGGGGGGGGGGCTCCTGAGTGGCTGAGCTGGTGAAGCATCAACTCTTGGTTTTGGCTCAGGTCATAATCTCAGGGCTGTGAGTTTGAGTCCTGCATCAGGCTCTGTGTTCAGCCCAGCATCTGCTTGTCGCTCTCCTACCCACTCTGCCCATCCCCCAGCTCGCGCGCACGCTCTCTCTCTCTCTCTTTCTCGCTCTGGCTCTCGTTATTTAATTAATTTATTAATAGATTTGAACAAAACAGCAGGTAGTGGAGTAGAGTGAGGTGATTAAAACACGAGCACTGAAATCAGACAGCCTAGGTCCCTGACCTTGCTGTATAATTTTGGGTAAGTCATTTCATCTTTCTGAACCTTACCTTACTCACCTTACTGTTTTATCATATGACTTGTTCCCATCCCCTAGCATCACTTTTAGGAATAAATGAGTTACAGAACACAAACGCTTAGCATAATATCTAGCTAATACTGACCTAAGTCAGTTGGTAATGTACATGTATGATTTGGTATATAGTGATGGCAGGTAAAGAAGTCTGAGGTGGTGAGCTCTAGCTACTCCTCTGTGTTGTCACTACAAGATTACCATAAAAACAAGGGCTTATGTAAAATTCTGCCTCCAGGGCACCTGGGTGGCTCCCTCATTTAAGAGTCTGCCTTCCGCTTGGTTCTTGATCTGGGAGTCCTGGGATCCAGCCCCACATAGGGCTCCCTGCTCAATGGGGAGCCTCCTCCCCTACCTCTCCCCTTGCCCGTTCTCTCTTGCTTCCTTGCTCTCTCTCAAAAAAATAAAATCTTTAAAAAGCTAAAAAATAATAAAATTGAGTAAAATTCTGCCTCATACAGCAATTATTCATTAGTGTAGTAAGTACAGCTCATCATAAAACCTCTTCTATAAGCTTGATGAAGTCCCAGATCTCTGTCCTTTTAAATGCGCTGAGCACATCCTTGTGGAAGATATAGTATGTAGTTTTCTCATTGGCTTCATACAGTCAGAAATCCTCCTAAACTAATAGCAGAGTACAGGAGCCATTGGGGATCAAGTCACTAGTGTTATTCTATGGAGTATAGGGTAAAACCCTTGGGATATTCTTACAACCTGTTCATGTGAAGATATGGAGTGTTTTCTATTTTAGTTAATCCACTTATATTGAATACTTTTTTATTTATTTTATTTTATTTATTTGAGTGAGAGAGAGCACAAGCAGGGAGAGGGGCAGAGGGAGAAGGAGAAGCAGATTCCCTACTGAACAGGAAACCTGATGCAGGCCTCAATCCCAGGACTCCTGAGATCATGACCTGAGCTGAAGGCAGCTGCCCAACCAACTCAGTCCCACCAGGCACCCCTGAATACATATTGATTTAGAGACAGAGAGATCATGTAAGTGGTGGCAGGGAAGGGGAGAGGGAGAGAGAGAGAATCCTAAGTAGACTCCATGCCCAGCTCGAAACCCAGTGTGGGGCTCAATCTCACAACCCTGAGATCATGACCTGAACCAAAATCACGAGTCTGATGCTTAACTAGCTGAGCCACCCAGGTATGCCTATTTTGAATACTTTTACTTTTACAAATAAAATCCCATTTCTAGCATTCATCCTACATGTATGGCATTAATTTCACCAATAAAAAAGATTAAATGTTTGCTAGTTAACAAAATGTCAGTTCTTGAATAAGAGAGGAATAGCAAAAGGACTTGTAGTAGTCACCTCTGTAGTGTAATCCTTTCTAACAAATTCCCTCTGACCAGCCTAGATTATGCACTAACTGTATACTCAATTCTTTAATGAATATAGGACTACTCAAGGTGCATTTTATCTATGTTGCAGAATCAAAGGCACAAAGTTCTTTACAGTATTCATTTTCTTTTTCATGCCTGTAGGTCCTGTAGTGAGATTCTCTTGTTCATGACTGGTATTGATTATTTGTGTCTTCTGTCTTTCTGTGTTGGTCAATCTGGCCAGAGGTTTGTCAATTTTATCGATCTTGTCAATGAATTAGCTTTGGTTTAATTGATTTTCTCATGCTTATCATCATCATCATCATGTTAATTTCATTGATTTCTGGCCTAGTTTTTAATCATTTCATTCTTGTGCTTCCTTTGGGTTTAATTTGATTTCTTTTCCTAGTTTCATAAAGTGGAAGTTGGAATTACTGATTTTAGTTCTTACCTATTTCTAGGATAAGCATTAGCTGCCATGAATTTCCCTCTAAGTGATGCTTCAATGGCATCCCACAGCTATGACGTATTGTATTTTTATTTTCACTCATTCAGTTCAGAATATTTTTTAAAATTTCTCTTGAGAGTTCCTTTTCACCCATCAATTATATAGATGTATTTTCTGTCATTTCTGAGTACTTGAAAATTTTCTAGATATCTTTGTTATTGAATTTTACCATGATTCTGTTGGGATCATTGCATTATTTCTATTCTATTAAAGTTCTTAAGGTTTGTTTTGTGCTCCATAATATGTTCTCTCTTGGTATATGTTCCACATGCACTTGAAAAGGATGTATTGGGGCGCCTGGGTGGCTCAGTGGGTTAAGGCCTCTGTCTTCGGCTCGGTTCATGATCCCGGGGTCCTGGGATTGAGTCCCATATTGGGCTCTCTGCTCAGCATGGAGCCTGCTTCCCTCTCTCTCTACTTGTGATCTCTGTCTGTCAAATAAATAAATAAAATCTTTAAGCAACATGGGGGGGTAGGGGGATAGGAGAAGAATAAATGAAACAAGATGGGATTGGGAGGGAGACAAACCATAAATGACTCTTAATCTCACAAAACAAACTGGGGGTTCCTGGGGGGAGGTGGGATTGGGAGAGGGGGAGCGGGCTATGGACATTGGGGAGGGGAGGCGAACCATAAGAGACTATGGACTCTGAAAAACAACCTGAGGGTTTTGAAGGGTCAAGGGTGGGAGGTTGGGGGAACAGGTGGTGGGTAATGGGGAGGGCACGTTTTGCATGGAGCACTGGGTGTTGTGCAAAAAGAATGAATACTGTTACGCTGAAAAAATAAATAAAATGGAAAAAAAAATAAAATAAAATAAAATAAAAAAAAGAAAAAGAAAAGGAGGTATTAACCTGTTGTTGGGTGAAGTGTTCTATAAGTGGGAATTAGATCAAATTGTTGATAATGTATTCTGGTCTTTTGTGTCCTTACAGATTTTCTGTATAATTGTTCTACTGGCTGCTAGGTGAGGAGTGTTGAAGTGTTCAACAGTAACTATGGATCTGTCAATTTCTCCTTATTTTTATCAGTTTTTGATCAAATATTTGAAGTTCTTTTGCTAGATACACACTTTTTTTAATTTTTAAGGATTTATTTATTTTAACTTAAATTCAACTAGACAACATACAGTGCATCATTAGTTTTTGAGGTACTGTTCAATGATTCATTAGTTGCATATAACTGGGTATTTACCAAAAGAAAACAAATACACTAATTCTAAAAGACTTATGCACTCATGTTTATTGTAGTATTATTTACAATAGACAAGACATGGAAGCAATCCAAGTGTCCATCAATAGAGGAATTTATAAAGATGTTGTGCTACACATACACACACACACACACACACACACACACACACAGAGGAATATTACTCAGCCATTTAAAAGGATAAAATCTTGTCATTTGCAACAACATGGATGGACCTAGAGGGTATTAGGCTAAGTGAAATAAATCAGACAGAGAAAGACAAATAGCATATGCTTTCACTTATATGTGAAATCTAAACAAAACAAATGGATAAACAAACAAAAGCAGAAACATACCCATAATTACAGAGAACAAACTTATGGCTACCAGAGGGGAGGGAAGTGGGGGACAGATAAAATGAGTGAAGGAGAATGGGAAATGTAGGCTTTCAGTTTTGGAATGAATAAGTCACAGGGATAAAAGAAACGGCATAAGGAATATAGTCTATGGTATTGTAATAGTGTTTTATGGTGGAAGAGCTTATCTATACTTGTAGTGAGCATAGCATAACATACGGAGTTGTTGAGTCACATATTATATACAAGAAACCAATGGATTCTTGTGTGTCAGCTGTACTTCCATTAAAAATAAATAAATAAAATATCCCAACTTCAGCAATAAGGTGGGGGAAAAAAGGTATATTCTTCCTCTCTCCACATTTTGTTCTATTCAGGCCCTTATCAGATTGGATGCTGCCCACCCACACTGGGAAGGACAATTTACTTTACTGAGTCCCTAGATTCAAAGACTAACCTTAGGTGGAAACACCCTCACAGACATATCCAGAAATAAATGTTTGATCTGGGCCCTCTCTGGCCAATCAAGTAAACACAAAAGATTAACCATCACAGTTGAGATTTGTGTTAAATTTTATGTAATCTGTCAATCTCTGTCTTTTGGACCACTTACATTTAATTTAATTATTGGTGTACATGGATTTAAGTCTGCAATTCTATTATCTTTTTATGTTTGCTTCCATATTTTTTCCTCTCCTGCTTTCTTTTGTATCATTTGAGTATTTTTAGTGTTACATTTTAACTTACCTATTGAATTTTCAGTAGATTTCTAAATAATTTTAGTGGTTGCTCTAGGGATTAAAATAAACATCCTTGATTTTTCACAACTATAGAGCTATAATTTATATTTTATCACTTGCAGTAGAATGTAGAAAGCGTACTGTCATGTGAGCGGGGTCCCTATGCACTCCCTGCTGTATGTTGTAGTCATTATTATATATATTAAATTTGCATACATTGGAATTTCCATCAAATAGTGTTATAATTTTTGCTTTCAACCATCATAACATATTTTTTAAACCTAAGAGGGAATAGCTTATTGTATTTACATGGATATTTATCATTTTTCTTGATCACCTTTCATTCTTGAAGATCCCAATTTCCATCTGGTATCATTTCCTATTTACCTCAAGATTTTACATTTGGTTTTCAGAAATATTACTATGATGTGCCCATGCATGGTTTTATTTGTATTTATACTACTTCAGGTTCACTGAACTTCTTGACTTTTTCAACAAATTTTGGACATGTTTAGCCATTATATATCCAAATTTGTTGCTCCATTCTGTTCTCTCTTTCTAAAATTCCAATGACATTGATATAAGAACTGTTTAAGTGTCATTCTATAAGTCTCTAAAACTTTACAGTTTTTTTTCCAATATTGTTTCTTTCCTTGCTTAAGATTAGATAAATCTAGTTATTCTATCTTCAAGTCTATAGCTTCTTTCCCCTCTCATTTCCATTCTGCTATTAAGCCTACTCAGTGAACTTTTATTTTATATGTTGTATTTTTTGATTCTGGTATTTCCATTATGTTTTTAAAGATAATGATGTACTATATGTTGGCTAACTGAACATAATAAAAAAAGATAACAATACATATTTTCTGCTGATATTTTCTATCATTTTGATCACAAGCATATTTTTCTTCACTTCATTAAGCATAGTTGTGATAGCTGTTTTATAATCCTTGTCCACTATTTCTGACATTATGGTAATCTCTTGGTTGTTTTCTTGTATCTTTTTTTCTTGAGACTGGTGACATTTTCCTGTTTCTTCACTTGTTAAACAGTTTTTTACTATGATCGGAATATTTGGAATGTTAGGTTGTGCAGCCTCTGAGATTCTCATATTTTCCCCTGAAGAATATTGATATTTTTGTGTTCGTAGTAAAGCAACTTAAATGGCCAACTCTGACTATTTAGATGGGCTGGTTTGCATCTCTCTCATATATGCATGGTTCAGTGGTAAGCTAGAAACTTGGGCAGAATTTAATGCTCCTTATCTCCACTGCTGTCCTTTCTGGAATTCCCCCCTCACTTCCTAGTGGCTATGGTTACCAAAACCTTTGTCCTCCAATTCCTTAGGCCAGAAGGACTGCTAACTTTCTATCAGAATATTAACTGCCTCACAGTGCCAGGGAAGATGGTGAAGTAGGAACATCCTATGCTCTCCTCTTCCCATAGATACAGGTAGGTAACACTCACATAGTGTAAATAACCAGAAAATGGACCAAAGATTGTCAGAACAGACTCTCCACCATTAAATACAGAAGGGAGGTTACATCAAAGAAGTAGGAAGGGCAGAGACACAGTTGGGAGTTAAACTGACCAGTGAGACCTTCCTCAGGAGGGAGAGAGGCCATGAGCACAGAGAGAGGGAAAAAACAGACCCTCACACCAGGTACCCATGACACAGAGAACTCACATGGGGAAGATGAATCCCTGTAACATTTAACTTTGAAAACTAAACGGGCTTAATTTCACAAGTACTTACAATCAGCATGGCTTAATACCTGGAACTTTAAAAATCAGCAGGCTTGGCCCTGAGAGAGCCACAAGGAACATAAGAAACAGACACCTGATCCTTAAAAAGACAACACAACAAACAGCACCATGGAGATACAGCTTAGAAATAGCAGTTTGAAAAATGCCTGGGATATCGGGGAGAAAGATTTATTTATTAATCTCAGAACATGTGCTAGAAGGGCAGGGATCTTTGGGAGACTTCTCCAAGAACAGAAGAACTGGTAGGTGTCATTTCCCTCCCCTGCTGTCCAGCCTAGATACATGGACCCCTGTGGGAGCTAGCATAGTGACAACACTCTCCACTTTCCAAGCAGGGAGGGGCAGAGGGAGAGAGAGAAACAGACTCCTGGCTGAGCAGGGACCCCAACACAGGGCTCAATCCCAGGACCCTGAGATCATGACCTGAGCTGAAGGCAGATGTTTAACTGAATGAGCCACCCAGATACCACAACTAACTGGAATTTTAATAAAAACTTGAAAAAATTACTTTGACTATAAATGGGCTAAATGCTCAAATCAGAAGACATAAAATGATGAAATGGACTTAAAAAAAGAAAGATCCATCTATATTCTGTTTACAAGAGACTCATTTCAGACCTAAAAGCACATGTAGGTTGAAAGTGAAGGGATGGAAAAATCATTTATCATGCCAATGGAAGTAAAAAGGAAACTAGGGTAGCAATATTTATATTGAACGAAATAGATTTTTTTTAAAGATTTTATTTATTTATTTGACAGACAGAGGTCACAAGTAGGCAGAGGCAGGCAGAGAGAGAAGGGGGGGAGCAGGGTCCCTGCAGAACAGAGAGCCCGATGTGGGGTTCAGTCTCAGGACCCTGAGATCATGACCTGAGCTGAAGGCAGAGGCTTAACCCACTGAGCCACCCAGGCACCCCAAACAAAATAGACTTTAAAACAAGACTGTAACAAGAGACAAAGAAGGACACTACATTATCATAAAAGGAAAAGTCCAACAAGAAGATATGCACCCAACATGGGAGCAGCCATATACATAAGGCAGCTAATAGCAAATGTAAAGGATGTAATCGATAGTAATACAATAATAGTATGGTGACTTTAACATCCCACTTACACCAGTGGATAGATCCTCCAAACATAAAATCAACAAGAAAACAGTGGCTCTGAATGACACACAGATCCAGATGGACTTAGTGGATATATGCAGAAAATTCTATCCTAAAACAGTAGAATACACATTCTTTTCAAGAGCACATGGAACATTTTTCAGAATAGATCACATGCTAGCCCACAAAACAAGTTTCAACAAATTAAAAAAGAATGAAGTCATACCATACATCTTTTCCGACCACAATGCTATAAGGCAGTCACAAGAAAAAAATCTGGAAAAAAAAACACAAAAATATCGAGGTAAAATAACATGCTACTAAACAATAAATGGGTCAACCAAGAAATCAAAGAAGAAATTTAAAAATACATGGTGACAAAGGAATATGAAAACACAATATTCCAAAATCTTTGGGATACAGCAAAAGCTGTTCTAAGAGGGAAGTTTATAGCAATACAAGCCTACCTCAAGAAACAACAAAATCTCAAATAAACAACCTAATCTTGTGCCTAAAACAACAAGAAAAGGAAAAACAAAAAAAATCCAGTAGAAGGAAGGATATAATAAAGATTAGAGCAGAAATAAACAAAGGAGAATCTAAAAAACAATAGAAGAGATCAATGAAACCAGGAGCTGGTTCTTTGAAAAGATCAAGAAAATCTTTGCCAGACTCATCAAGAAAAAGAGAGAGAGGACCTAAATAAATGGTATCAAGCCAATGAGGAGAAATACCAACACCACAGAAATAAAAAATATTATAAGAGGATATTATGAAAAATTATATGTGAACAAGTTGGACAACGTAGAAGAAATAGGTAAATTCCTAGAAACATATAACCTCCCAAAATTTAATCAGGAAGAAATACAAAATTTGAACAGATCAATTACTGAATTGCCAATGAAATTGAATCAGTAATCAAAAACTCCCAATAAAAAAAGTCAAGGACCAGAAAGCTTCACAGGTGAATTCTACTAATTTTTAAAGAAAAGTTAATACCTATTTTACTCAAAGTATTACAAAAAATAGAAAAGGAAAGAAAACTTTCAAATTCATTCTACGAGGCCAACATTACTTTGCTACCAAAACCAGACAAAGAAACTCCCCCCGAAAGAATATGTCTGATGAACATAGATGCAAAAATCCTCAGCAAAACATTAGAAAACCTAATCCAATAATGCATTTTAAAAAATCATTCACCACGATCATGTGGGAATTATTCCTGGGTTGCAAGGATGGTTTGATATTCACAAATCAGTCAGTGTGATACATGATGTTAATAAATGAAAGAATAATTACCATATGATCCTTACAATAGATGCAAAAAGAATTTGACAAAGTACAACATCCATTTATGATAAAAACCCTCAACAAAGTAGGTTCAGAGGGAACATACCTCAACATCACAAAGGCCATTTATGAAAATATCACAGCTAACATCATACTTAATGGTGACAAATTGGGAGCTTTTCTTCGAAGGTCAGCAATAAGATAGAATGTCCACTCCCACCACTTTTATTCAACAAGGACTGGAAGTCCTAGCCACAGCAATCAGACAACAAAAAGTAATAGAAGGCATCCAACTGGTAAGGAAAAGTAAAACTTTCACTATTTGCAGATGACATGATAATACATAGAGAAAACATGAAAGACTCCACAAAAAAACTGGTAGAACTGAAAATGAATTCTGTAAGGTTGCAGAATACAAAATCAATATGCAGAAATCCATTGCATTTCTATACACCAATAATGAAGCAGCAGAAAGAGAAAACAATCCTATTTACAATTGCACCAAAAATAATAAAATACCCAGGAATAAATTTAAACAAGGAGATGAGAGACTTAAATTCCGAATACTATAAAACACTGATGAAAGAAACTGAAGACAACACAAACAAATAGAAAGTCCACGCTCATGGATTGGAGGAACAAATATAGTTAAATATCCATACTACCCAAAGCAATCTTCAGAGTTAATGCAATCCCTATCAAAATACAAATAGTATTTTTCACAGAACTAGAACAATAACCCTTAATTTTGTATAAAACCACAAAAGAACCCAAATAGCCAAAGCAATGTTGAAAAAGAACAAAACTAGAGGTATGGCAATCCCAGATTTTAAGATATACTACAAAGCTGTAGTACTCAAACCAGTATGGTACTGGCACAAGAATAGACACAGAGATCAATAAAACAGAATAGAGAATCAGAAATAAACTCATGATTATATGGTCAATTAACCTTCCACAAAGGAGCTAAGAATATGCAATGGGAAAAAGACAGTTTTTTCAACAAATGATGTTGGTAAAACCGAACAGCTACATGCAAAAGAATGAAACTGGACCACTTTCTTATACCATATATAAAAATAAACTCCAAATAGTTTAAGGAGATCTATGTGAGACATGAAACCATAAACGTCCTAGAAGAGAGCACAGACAGTCATTTCCCTGACATCAGCCATGGAAACTTTTTTCTAACAATGTCTCCTGAGGCAATGGAAACAAAAAAAAATAAACTATTGGGACTTCATCAAAATAAAAGCTTCTCCACAGCAAAGGAAACACTCAACAAAACTAAAAGACAACCTACTGAATAGGAGAAGATGCTGCAAATGACATATCTCTGATAAAGGATTAGTATCCACAATATGGGAGAAAAAATTTATGCTGGGGCACCCGGGTGGCTCAGTCAGTTAAAGTGTCTGACTCCTGATTCAGCTCGGGTCATGATCTCATGGTTGTGAGATCAAGCCCCATGTCAGGCTCTGAGCCAGGCATGGAGTGTGCTTAAGATCCTCTCTCTCTCTCTTTCTAAAGAAGAAAAAAAAGGAAAACACTTATACAGCTCAACACACACACACACACACACACACACACACACACGCACGCACACACCCCACCCAAATAATACAATCAAAATACTGGCAGAAGAGATAAACTGATATCTCTCCAAAGAAGACATCCAGATGGCCAACAGACACATGAAAAGATATACAACATCATTCATCATCAGGGAAATGCAGATCAAAACCACAATAAAATATCAACTTCACTTGTCAGAATGGCTAAAATCAACAACACAAGAAACAACAGGTGTTGGCAAGGATGTGGAGAAAAAGGAACCCTCTTACACTGTTGGTGGGAAGGAAACTTGTACAGCCACCCTGGAAAACAGTATGGAGGTTCTTAAAAAAATAAAAAATAGAGCTACCATATAATCCAATAATTCTACTGCTGGGTATTTACTCAAAGAATAAAAAAACACTAGTTCAAAGAGATATATGCACCCCTATCTATGTTTATTGCAGGATTATTTACAATAACCAATTTATGGAATAATAAATACAATATTATTTACAATAGCCGAATTATGGAAGCAGTCCCAATGTGCTTCAATAGGTGAATGCATAAGATGGTGATATACATATACATATATATGTATATATATTTATTATTTGTATAATTATAATATCCCATATATATATATATGGAATATTAGCCATAAGAAAGACTGAAATCTTGCCTTTTGTAACAATAGGAATAGATCTGGAGGGTATAATGCTAAGTGAAATAAGTCGGTCAGAGAAAGAGAAATCTATACAATTTCACTCATATGTGGAATTTAATAAACAAAACAAATGAACAAAGGAAAAAAGAGACAAAGTAAGAAACATACTCTTAATTATAGAGAACGAACTGATGGTTACCAAAAGGGAAGGGGACTGGAGATGGCTGAAATAGATGATGGGAATTAAGAGTACAATTATCACGATGAGCACTGAGTAATGTATAGAATAGTTGAATTACTATATTGTACCTGAAACTAATTTAACACTGCATGTTAACTCTACTGGAATTACAAAGCTTTTTAAATAAAATAAAAATTAGAAAAAGGACATTAACTGCCTCACACACTCTCATCTTTGGCCTACCCTCAAGTTGAAAGGAATAAAAAGTAGGAAACACATCCCCTACTTTTCTTTTTTCCAAGTGCCAACATCCTTTGTTCACTCGCCAATGCCTTGGTGTCATTATTTTTTGTCTAGAGCAGATGATGTCAAGCTTTTTCTATAAAGGGCCAGATAATAACTATTTCGAGCTTTGCAGATCATATAGCTCATCACAACTAATCAATTCTGCCATTATAGCCTGAAAGCAAAAATAGAGACTATATAAGTTGCAGTGGCTGTGTTCCAATAAACTTTATCTACAAAGACAGGTGGCTGGCTAGACTTGGACTATGGGCCATGGTTTGCCAAACCCTAGCCTATTATTTGCAAGAGGGTCAAATCTAATAGGAGCTTACTTGGCTACACCAGTAGCTGAAATTTTCTATAAAATATTTTCTGTATTAGCAAATTCATTTTAGGATAATTCCATGTTAATTGTCTAAATAGAAAGAGATTCAAATTAATAAAATTTAAAGTGGGGTGGATATGGGTGACATGGGTCAAAGTGGTCAAAAGGTACAAACTTTCAGTTATAAGATAAATAAGTCGTGAGGAAGAAATATACAGCATGGTGACTGTAGTTAATAATACAGAGTTATAATACCATATGGTATACCTAAAGGTTGCTAAAACTTCTTGCTACAAGAGAAAAAAATGTAAATATTTTTGGTGATGGACATTAACTAGATTTATTGTAATGAATATATATATAATATAAATATATATAATCATTTTGCTGTACACTGACACTAATATAATGTTGTAAGTCAATTATATCTCAATTTAAAAAGTTAAAGTAGGGGACACCTGGGTGGCTCAGCGTCCTGGGATCGAGTCCCACATCGGGCTCCTTGCTCAGCGGGGAGCCTGCTTCTCCCTCTGACTGTGCCTGCCACTCTGTCTGCCTCTGATCCCTCTCTCTCTCTCTCTGACAAATTAAAAAAAAAATAAAATCTTAAAAAAAAGTTAAAGTAGAAGGAAGTGGAAAAAAAACTACAAGAATGTAAAAAAACAACAGATTATAGTGATTTTATTATAAATGATGTGTAAATTTAATGAACATGATTTATAAGTCAAAGTGCGATTATTACACTAACTTTTTGTTTGTCTGACTTAGCATTAGAAAGGACAAGATCCATTAATTCATCCAAAAAATGTTTAGTGAGCATAGATTACATGTCAGGCATTGTGGTAGGTTCTGGAGATACAATGGTGAGCAAAACCTCAGAGCATAATGGTTGACAGCATAGCCTGGAACCAGCCTCTCTGGGTTTGAATCCTGACTAAGCCATGTTTTAGTTTTGTGAGCTTGAGCAAGCTATTCTGTCTCTCTGGGTCTCACTTTCTTCTAGGTGAATGGCAATAATAATGCCTCATGGAATTGCTGTGAGAATTAGATGACATAATATTCGTAAACTACTGAGAAAATTGCTTGAGGCATAGTGAAAGTTATATATGTGTTTGTTAAATGACAAAGACTTTTACCATCTCTAGCCCTAAGGAACCTAGAGCCCAGTGGGAGAACTGACTTTAACCCAAAAAGCATGCAAGTAAATGTAAACTACAAAGGAGACTTACATGGAGCTGTGAGCATTTGCTTTATGGGGATTTGACCAGAGAAGGCATCTCTGAGGAGGTGATATCTGACCTGAGGATAAGTAGGAATGAATTGGGCAAGAACCATATTTTTGGAGGAGAGTGATGAGTGATTCTGTTTCCTGTCTTGCTAAGTACTCTGTTTGAGGAGGGCGTGACCCAAGTCTCAAACTTCTGTCTCAAACTTCCATCATGCCTGGTAAGCATGATCGGCATACCATACAAGTCTGATAATGTTTGTGACAAACAAGCACCATTCTGGAGGCTTATTCTTCCCTCCTGCTTGGCCCCCTCCAATCTGGGAAAATCTTCACAAACCAACTGTGCAAAGAATGTTGGGGGGGGGCGGTGTTAAGACAGTCTTTCTAGAAAGAAGTCAAAGGCACTGAAGGAAAGCAGCAATTTGAATGACGAATGCAGACTCTGTTTGTTAGCATTTTGGCTGCTGTATTATTTCCCAAGCATTCGCTCCACAGACTCAGCCCTGGGAATCTAAGTAGTTGTGCTGATCAGAGGAGACTGTAGGCTGAGTCTCCTCTTGCTTCCCTGTGGTGTTCAATTCTGAAGCCTACGATCCTCTGGGGGGGCATTCTTTACAAACCAAAGTCTCCATTTTATCACATGTGGCTACAGGATTGGAGTCATCAGGCACCTGCAACAATTTTATTTTCAGGATTCTTTCTCTTGTCAACGACAGATCAGGAAACAAATGTATGAAAGCAGATATCTTTTTTCCTCATCCAAAAGTGGAGCAGCTGACATCATTTGCAGTCTGGAACTGTTGAAAACCTTGAACAATCCATTTCCATCCAGTGTATAGATTGTACCCATCCAACCTCAGGACCCACCCATTGTGCTTACAGCTTTGCAGTATTTTAAGAGGTTGTGGTATCTACTTGTTAAAAAAATAAACAAATAAAAATAAACAACAACATCAGTTAAGACTCGACTCTGTTTGCAAGCCAGTGAATGGTCTTAGCCCTCCAAAGAGGGAAAGTATTGGTCAATGTCACTGTACAGTTCAAGGGTAAACCCAGCTTTGGGTGAACTTTTATCTGCTCAGTTGCTTTCTCGCTCCCCTCTCTCCATTTCTCAGCTCCACTTCCTTGGTTAGAGCTCTATTTTCGGGTACAGTCTCCCTTCTCAGTCGAAAGAGGGACTTAGCTGCTATTTTCAGAGTTACCTACTACCCCATTCACATCAAACAAGAAAGTAGCTTACTTTCCTCAGTTCTCCTAGCCAATGTCTTAAGATTTAGGTCTGATCAGAATGGCTTGGATCATGTCCCCACCCCAAAATAATCACTGTGGACAGGGGATGAAATGAGTGACTTAGCCTAGGTCATGTGTTCTCCCCTGGATAGTCTGCTGCCTCAAAACTGCATGTATCCCCAATCCCCCAGGACAGGTGGGAAGGGACAAAATGGAAATGCACAGCAAGAAGGCAAACAACATACACCCACTCTGTGCAACAATAACTATTGTTTATATTAGATAAGTGTTTTCACTTTAAACTTTTGGAAGTCCTTTTCTGTTCATTAACACACCGGAGCCTTGCAACAATCCTTGAAGGGAGCTAACACTGGATATATTATTCTCATATAGCAGAGGAAACTGAAGCCCAGATCTGTCAAGTGAATTGGATAAGTCTGCACAATTACGTAGTGTTAGAGACGTTTGACTCTCAGGCTGTAGAAATCTGGATTTTCAGAACATCAAATCCGTATGTCGGGTTGTGTTTATTTCATTTTACGCTACATCCCCAAGACCATTCTAGTGTGTTTAACATGGAACTTTTTTTGTTAAACTGTGTTTTCAAACTCTGTATTGTTGTTTTGTGTGCATATATCCTTAATCTATATAAATAGTACTACGCTGTGTACTTCATTCTTTTTCTTACTTTTTTCATTCCGCATTATGTTTTGAGATCACTCCATGTTGCTGTGTGTATATTTAATCTGTTACTTCCAACTGTTGCATAATATTCTATGGCACACATCCACCACATTTTATCTAGCCAATCTCTCAAGTCAAGGACTACCACTGGAGTTCTGCTAAACTTCTACCAGCACAAATAACACTTCCATGAACATCTTCATACATGTCCCCCTATGGACTTGTTTTCAGATGTTCCCACATATTCAGGAGCAGAATCATTGGATGAAAGGACGTGTGTATATCTAATGTGATTATGTTAATTGTGTAACTCTCAGGACAATGAAGCTTTCCTAGGCCACTCTTTCTTCAATTTCAACCCCTATGAAGCATTTCATAGTTCCCTTTCCTGCTTTAGTTTCTCTATTAGTACTTATCACTATCGAATAAATGAAATATCTGTATATTATCTTTGTTGTCTTATTATAATTATCACAAGAAGAGTCCAACAGATTTGTGTCTGCTTCATTCACTGCTTATATCCCAAGCACCTAGAGCAGTTCTTGATGCATGAATGGTGTGCCATAAATATTCACTGAGTGAATGGCATAGTGTCAAATTGTTCTCCAGAATAGCTGATCCCATCTACATCATGCAGAATATAAAGTTTCTTATATCCCCATATCCTCATCAGCACATTATCAACTTTTTAATTTTTACTCATCTGAGAGCTGCTTACTGAAACTTGTGTTTCTATAATTATTAATGAGCTTTAGCACTTTCTCATGGATGTCATTCTATCTATGCACTGCCTTTGGTAGTAAGCTCCTTGTTACTAAAGAGGCAAATCAAGTACTAGTAAAGATTCCTAGAGAAATGCCCTGAGCACTGCATCTATATCCTTAGCTAAAAGCAAGCACAGTCAGGATGTTTAACATCCAATTTGCAAAGAGCACTCTAAAACCCCAAACAACAAGCATTTGGAACATCAATTTCAACTCTACTTCCCAAATCATGGATCTTTTGGCTGCTGGATTCTCATCAATAGAACCTGTGGAAGAAATCAAAATTCCATCGCATGCTTCACGTGATGAACATAAAACTGTTAGGATAGCCATTTTTTTTCTTCTCTCATTCAAACCCAAGGAAGAGGTATCCCAGGATTAATTCATATATGAAGCTCAACTTGCAAATGCCATACCCTCCTTTCTCAGTCTGTTCCAGAGTCTCTCAGCCCACACTGGAGAGCAGGTTTTAGCTTCATCTTTTTTCTCTGGTCTAAGCAGCTTGGTGTGTCAAATGGGCCAAGGCTTAGGGTCAAGGAGACAAAGTTCTAAACATTCACTTTTTTCACCTTTATTAAGACTCTGCAATGTGCCAGAGAGTGGTCTAGGCCCTGGGGATCCAGTCTCTGACCTGAGGCAATGTGCAATCTTGTGGGCCAAGAGTCACATCGTATAAGCAATTACATTCAGAGACTGTGATATGGTTTATGCTGGAAGGAAGAACAGGGTGTTGGAGTCCACAACAGAAGGTCACTTGACCTGGTCCAGGAAAGGAGAAACAGGAGTGGATAAGATAGAAGGAAGGTTCCGCAGAAGCATATTGGTTGAACTGAAACTAGAAGATCAAGTAGAAGATTACCAGAAGGATTGGGTGGGTGAGACTCGAAAAGTACAGTATATGCACATTCCAAAAACTTACAGGTAGTTCACCGTGGCTTAAAATGAGGGGAGAAAAATACTTAAAATAAAAGTATGGTAGACAGTAGCCATTTTTGCCAACCATTCCAGTTCTCAGTCACCCCATTGTTCTGAGTCCATTGTAAGATAGCAACTCCTGCCCCCTCCTTGCACCCAAGGATGGTCGATGAATTGTGAACAGCAGTGATGCCTGTCATTTCCAGTATGATCACTTCACAGCCAGACTAAGAGCCACTGGGTTATCCTTCCTCTGCCATAGTGATAGGCAGTAGTCCAGGTGATGGAGACTTCATGAACCTTTGTCTGTGAATGAAAATGAAGTGGCCCCGAGTTCCTGCTGACTTGTAACTGGCAAGTAGCTGAGCGAGAAATAAAATTCTGTTATTGTATATCACTAAGATTTGGGGTTAGTTTGTTATCACAACATAACCTAGCCTATCCTGACTAATACAGAAGGGAAGGGTAGCAAGAGTGAGGAATGGAGCCATGGAGGTAAACACAGGCCTAATCATGATTTGCTTCTTAAGCCATGCTAAGAAGTTTATCTTGTGGGATGAGTGGTTGTTATTCCCTGTTCTGCAGAACCCTTGGTGCCTCAGGGAAGATAAGAGACAGAATATTCCGGGATCCAGCCTTTGACCCTCACTTAACTAAGACACTTTTGCTTTTATCCATCCTTTATTAAGGTTTATTTAAATATTCCATTTTTAAAACAAGCCTTCACTAGCAACAACAACAAAAATGAACAAAAACCCTGGATAAATCATGATTAGACTTGATTTTAGAAAGATTGCTCTAGATCCAGAGACTGGATTGTCAACAGGAAAGACTGCAGGGAAAAAAAATAACTTTGGAAGCTACTGCAGGAACCCAGATGAGAGATGAGCTAGACAGGTGGCAGTGAGGATGGAAAGAAGTTAATATACTTAACAAAATATTTGGGAGATAGAATCCGCAGACTTGGTGGCAGATGGTCTCTGAGGGATTGGTGAGAGAGTGAAAGGCATCAGTGATGACTCCAAGATTTCTGCCTTGGACTGAAGGTCAGTGCCATCTGCTGAGATGGGAATCACAGGAGGAGAAGCAGGTTCGGGGAGAATCTGATGAACTCATTTCTGAATATATGTATTGCCCCAGCCTCCTGAAAGAGTCAAGTTGGGAGGACTCGCAGGAAAGAAGTCTGCAGTTCAAGAAGTCCCAGTTCCACTGCTTAGCAGTTTCAACTCCATGAGCCTCAGTTTTCTCATCTGTAAAATGGGCTAAAAATATTCAGCTTCATCATGTTGTTGGTTCACATCAAATATAAGAATTTGTGCCAGAAAGTGATATGGACATTCTAAAATGCCACATAAATCATAAAAAGTATGCGCTCCACCATTTCCACTCCTCAAGTACTGCCCTACTTCTTGTCAGCAGAGGTATGATCTCTGGCTCTGACCTCAGCTGCACTCCCTGAGAGGTGGTGAGACCTTTGCGATTGCAGACGTGACTGAGGCTGCTCTAAATCCGAAGGCCTACCCCCAACAGATGCCCACCTCACCAAGAAACCACTGGACCTCGTCCAGTAGTCATGCAATTACAAGCATCTTCGGAAAGGAACCAGTGAGGCCACCAAACTCCCCAATGGAGGCATCTCTGAGTTGGTGATGACGACTGCAGTTGCTGAGCCCCTGGAGATCATCCTGCACCATCAGAGAAGGCTCCCACCTGAAGCAGCACTCAGCAGTCCATTGAAAGGCTCTTAGGCTAACCAGGTGACCTCTGCCCCACATGGCCTTGAGTCCTCCCCCGGGCTGTGTATGATATTATTGGCATGTAGTTTCTTCAGCTACTGTCTCTGCCTAGATTCTAGTACTGAATCTGTTTTCTGCATGTTTGTATTGTTTTCATTTGGTTTTATAGGCTGTTATCCATACAGTACTCCCCGACCCTACCCCAACCTCCCATTCCCCTCTCCCTTGGCCATCCTATCTCTCTTTTGAAACAGTGAATTCAGGCCCCAACAGGTGGAAGCCTGTTGAATGGTGACACCATTCAAAGGAAGGAGAGATCCAGCCAGGATGGAGATCAAGTTCCAGCTTTCAGGCACAAACTTCCTGTTTTGTGGAGGGCATGAAGGGAGTCAACAACATTCACTTTGTAGCTGTTGTGCCTCGCCTGCAAATTCATTCCATACGTGTCTACTGGCCAGGGGATTATGTATCACTGGGGGATAAAGCAGGTATTCAGTGAGGTTGTGAGGTGTGTGTCCAAGGGTCATTTGCCATTATACCCCTGCTGTTTGCTTTGATGATGGGATGTTATTCCCCCCACGTCCTCCAAGTCCCAACGGTGCCTCTGAGGGGGGCAGGGCAGTGCCATAGCAAAAGGATGTGCTGTACAATTCTAGAGGCTGTCTGGACAACTAGACATGAGGTTGTTGACCTAGGTCTTGAAGGAGTCCAGAATGTCAAGAAAAAAGATGGTCAACTGATACTGGAATGAAAAAGTCTGGGCAAGTCATGGAGACCTGACTGGAAGCGAGGGCAGAGTTCCCAGAATCTGAGAAGACATCCTATCTGGTGAATGGAGATGTCTTCAGTGGATACTTGGTATTAGCTCTGAGAGCCCTTAATCATGTTTCCTGCCACGACGTGCGTCAGATGTATATATTCTTTATCACATCAGAAGGACAGTGCTAGCGTGTCATTCTTGTGAGCATCTTAATGAAGAAATATATTCATAACCCCCTCAAAATGGTAATAAATATTTTCATGGGGAACAAAATAAATGTAAGGAGGAGGGAAGAGTTGTCAGGGGACATTCAGGAATTCTTTGGCCTGAAGAGAAAGTACAGAGCTTTGTCTGATTCATGGTGGCATCACCCAGGGACTTTCCAATTTCTGGGAAACTTATCCCTACAAAGAAATTATTTCCAGTGGCTTGGTGTCGTGGCGATTTAACTGACTTGAGCCAAAAGTAGGGGATTTGGAGGAAGTCTGCCTAATCGCGGGCAGTGGGAAATTGGGCCGGAGCCAATGTAAATGTGGCAGGCTGGGAAACATTTTTGCAGACAGAGAGCATTTAAACAATTTTTTATTGTGGTAAAATATACATAACATAAAATTTACCATTTTAGCCATTTTAAGTATACATTTCAGTGGCATTAAGTACATTCACATTGCTGGGTAACCATTACCAATATCCAACTCCAGAACTTTTTCATTATCCTAAACTGAAACCCTGTATTCATTAAACAATTAACTCTTCATTGTCTCCTCTCCCCTGCCTCTGAAAACCACTATCCTACTTTCTGTATCTATGAATTTGACTATTCTAGGAACCTCACATAAGTGGAATCAAATAGCGTTTGTCCTTTTGTGTCTTGTTTATTTCACTCAGTATAATGTCTTCAAGGTTCATCCATTTCATAACATGTGTCCAATTCTCATTCCCTTTTAAGGCTGAAAAAAAACATCCCATTGTATGTATCTACCACATTTTACTTACCCATTCATCCACTGATGGACACCTGAGCACTTTCCACATTTTGCCTGCTGTGAACATTGATGTACAGATATCTGATCAGATTCTTGCTTTCAATTCTTTGGAGTATATACGTAGAAGTGGAATTGTGGAATCATACAATAATACTATTTTTTTTTTGAGGAACCAAGATACTATTTTCCACAATGGCTGCCATTTTACATTTTCACCACCAATACACAATGGTTCCACTCTCTCCACATCCTTGCCAACACTTGTCATTTTCTGTTATTTTTTCTTTTAAATAGCCATTCTAATAAATGTGAAGTGGAATCTCATTATGATTTGGCTCACATTTCCCTAATGATTAGTGATATTGGGAATCTTTCATGTGCTTATTGGACATCTGTATAAATTCTTTAGAGAAATACCCATTGAATTCCTTTCCTGTTTTTTAAAAAAATTTGTTTTATTTATTTATTTTAAAATAGTTTATTTATTTATTTGATAGACAGAGATCACAAGTAGGCAGAGAGGCAGGCAGAGAGAGAGAGAGAGGAGGAAGGAGTCTCCTTGCCAAGCAGAGAGCCGGATGCGGGACTCAATCCCAGGACCCTGAGATCATGACCTGAGCCGAAGGCAGAGACTTAAGCCACTGAGCCACCCAGGCGCCCAAGATTTGTTTTATTTAAAAGAGAGGAGGAGGACAGAGAGAGCAAGCAGGAGGGGGAGACGGAGAGAGAGGGAGAGTCTCAAGCAGATCCCCCACTGAGTGTGGAGCCTGATGCTGGGCTCAGTCTCATGACCTGAGCTGAAACCAAGAGTCAGACATTTAACCAATGGAGCCACCCAGGTGCCCCTCCTTTGCCTATTTTTGAGTTGGGTTCCTTATTTTTTGTTGCCGAGTTGGGGATGTTCTTTATATGTTCTGAATAATAACACCTTTTCAGATATAGAATTTGCAAACATTTTCTCTCTATTCATAGGTTACTTTCTTATTCTGTTTAGTATACTTTGTAGAACAAAATTTTTAATTTGGTGAAATCCAATTTATCTAGGTTTTCTTTTGTTGTCTGTGCTTTTGATGTTATATCCAAGAAATCATTGTCGTATACAATGTCATGAAGCTTTTTCCCTATGTATTCTTCTAAGAGTTTTATAGTTTTAGCTCTTAAATTTAGATTTTTGATACATTTCCGTTTTTGCATATGGTGTAAGGAAACCTTCATCTTCATTTTTTGGCGTATGGATGTCCAGTTTTAGCAGCACCATTAGTTGAAGAGGCCATCCTTTCCCCATTAAATGGTCTTGACACCTTTGTCAAAAATCATTTGATCACATATCCCAAGGTTTACTTTGGAGCTATTAGATACTATTGGTCTGTATGTCCATTCTTGTTCTAGTACCACATTGATAAATCACCATAGCTTTGTAGTAAGTTTTGAAATCAAGGATGAGACATCTAAAATTATTTTGACTGTTTGGGATCTCTTGAGATTCTATATGAATTTTAGGATGGGATTTTCTATTTATGGACACACATACAATATTGTTGGGATTGCATTGAATCTTTAGATTGCTTTTGAAGAAAGTATTTTTTAAAATCATTTTTAACAGTGATTTTATATTATTAAACCAACCTTGTGTTTTATTTGCTACTAGTTTAAGGTACACTTAGAATTTTTTAATTTACTTTTAATTGAAGTATAGCTGACATGCAATATTAGTTTGAGGTGTACAACATAGTGATTTGACATTTATATACATTATGCAGTGCTTGCAATAAGTGTAGGTACCATTTATCATCATACAAAACTATTACAATATTATTGACTATATTCCCTATGCTGTACTTTATACTGCTGTGATTTATTTTGTAACTGGAAGTTTGCATTTCTTAATCCACTTTACCTATTCCACCCACCTCCCCAACACTCCACTTTCTGGTAACCACTGGATTGTTCTTTGCTTTTATGAGTCTGTTTCTTTTTTGTTTGCCTTTTGTTTTATTTTTTACCTCTCACACATCAATGAAATCATATGGTATTTTTCTTTTGCTATCTGATTAATTTCACTTACCATAATACTCACTAGGTCTATCCTTGTTGTCACAAACGGCAAAATTTCTTTTTTTTTTTACAGCTGAGTAATAAGTGATAGATAGATATATGTATAGATCACATTTTCTTTATCCATTCATTTATCAATAGACAGGGGCGCCTGGGTGGCTCAGTGGGTTGGGGCCTCTGCCTTCAGCTCAGGTCATGATCCCAGGATCCTGGGATCGAGCCCCGCATCAGGCTCTCTGCTCGGTAGGGAGCCTGTCTCTCCCTCTCTCCCTGCCAGCCTCTCTGCCTACTTGTGATCTCTCTCTGTCATTTATCAATAGACAGAGGTTGCAGAGTGGCTGCAGCAATTTACATTCCCATCAACAGTGCACAAGGATTTCCTTTCCTCACATCCTCACTAACACTTGTTGTTTTGTCTTTTTGATATTAGCCATTTGACAGGTGTGAGGTGATACCTCATTGTGGGTTTGATTCTTATTTCCCTGATTATGAGTGATGGTAAGAATCTTTTCATGTGTTATTTTGGCCATCCACATGTCTTAAAGTATACTCTTCGGTAAAGAATTCAGAAGAAGCAGGGGCACCTGGGTGGCTCAGTGGGTTAAAGCCTCTGCCTTCGGCTCAGATCATGATCTCAGGGTCCTGGGATCGAGCCCTACATCGGGCTCTCTGCTCCACAGGGAGCCTGCTTTCTCCTCTCTCTCTGCCTGCCTCTCTGCCTAGTTATGATTTCTCTCTGTCAAATGAATAAAATATTTAAAAAAAAGAATTTAGAAGCAGCAGATAAAATAACAATGATAAAAATAAGAAGAACAGAGTTCTGGGTAGAGAGAGAATTTCAGTTCTGCAATATGGTTATGGATGTGGTCTGTGTCCCTTTGCAAGTCATTTGCATGTTCTGTGCCTTGGTTTTCATCTCCTCTCAGACCTAAAGGATGTTAAAGTTATCTCAGAATGGCCTAAAGCAAGAACCTTGATATGAGATGTAGAGCTATATGGTTATACACAGATTTCATAGAAAGGCTTTACTAATGCCATAGTTTTTATTAATTTAATCATCCTATTTAACTGAAATAAAAGGAAATCAAATAACCATGTGTTTATTGAAAAGATGATATGTTTGCCTTATCTGGTGAAGACATCTACAAAGCCTTGAGGACTATCCAGAAAGAATAGCTTAAAAGTCTAAGAAGTGGGAGCCTGTGTGGCTTAGTTGGTTAAGCGACTGCCTTCAGCTCAGGTCATGATCCCTGTGTCTCAGGATCGAGTCCGGCATTGGTCTCCCTGCTCAACAGGGTGTATACTTCTCCCTCTGACCCTCTCCCCTCTCGTGTGCTCTCTCTCTCAAATAAAGAAAAAAAGAACTTTAAAAAAAAAAGTCTGAGAAGTTTGGAACACGGTGCTGCCCCCCCAAACCTAACACACACATTTCAAGTTTCCTGTGCCTAGACAATGACCTCTTGACCATATGACTTCCTGTTGATATTACAAGTATTTATTATACCAACCTAAATTCAAGTGGAGCCAAAACACAGATGATATCCCCACTTTACTACCAGCCAAATTTAGACATTCCCTACTTAGGGACCAGAGGCAATACTTACATCCTTATCTCTAGATAACAACTTCTTGTCATTACCCATATGAGACCTTGCCTGTTCAACTCCTGTATTAGTTATCTATTGCTAGGTAACACGTTATTCCAAAACTTAGGGGCTGCAAACAAACATCCATTGCATCGCAATCTCTGGGGGTCAGGAGTCCAGGAGAAGCTTATCTGGGTGATTCTGGCCCAGTGTCCCTCATGAGACAACAATTAGAATGTCAGAAAATATTCACAAGTCATATATCTGACAAGAGATTTATAGACAAAATACATGAGGAAGCCATACAACTCAGTAGCAAAAAACAAATAACCCAATTTTAAAATGGGCAAATGATCTGAATAGACATTTTTCCAAAGTAGACATCCAGATGGCCAACAGATACATGAAAAGGTGCTCTGCATCACTCTTCATCAAGGAAATGCACATCAAAACAATGAGGTATCCCTCACTCCTGTTCAAATGGCTGTCATCAAAAGATAAGAGATAAGTGTTGGCAAGGATGTGGAGAAAAGAGAACTGTTATGCAGCATTGGGGACAATGTAAATGGGTGCAGCCTCTCTGAGCAACAGCATGGAAGATCCTCAAAAAATATTAAAAATAGAACTACAGGGGCGCTGGGGTGGCTCAGTGGCTTAAGCCGCTGCCTTCGGCTCAGGTCATGATCTCAGGGTCCTGGGATCGAGCCCCGCATCGGGCTCTCTGCTCCGCAGGGAGCCTGCTTCCCTTCCTCTCTCTCTGCCTGCCTCTCTGCCTACTTGTGATCTCTCTCTCTGTCAAATGAATAAATAAAATCTAAAAAAAAAAAAGAGAACTACAACGTGATCTGGCAATTCCCTTTCTGGGTATATTATCTAAAGGAAATGAAATCACTACCCTAAAGAGATACCTGCACCTCCATGTTCATAGCAGCATGATGTACAATAGCCAAGATATAGAAACAACCTAAGTGCCCATCAACAGATGGATGGATAAACAAAATGTGAAATGTATGTGATGTATATAGTATCTACACATGAATATTATTCAGCCATAGGAAGAAGGGGATCTTGCCATTTGTGACAACATGGATGAACTCTGGGAGCATCATGCTAAATGAAACAAGTCAGACAGAGAAAGACAAATACTGTGTGATCTCAGTTATATGTAGAATCTCAAAAAAAACCAAACTTATCAAAACGGAGAAGAGATTAGTGGTTGCCAGAGGTGGCAAAAGGAAATAGGTGAAGTTGGTAAAAGGGTAAACACTTTCAGTTAGAGAATATAAGCTCTGGGGATATAATGTACACCATGGTGACTATGGTCAACAAATACTAGATTACATATTTGAAAGTTGCTGAGAGAACAGATCTTTAAAAGTTTTCATCTCATTGTGGTTTTGATTTGTATTTCCCTGATGCCGAGTGACGTGGAGCACTTTTTCATGTGTCTGTTGGCCATCTGGATGTCTTCTTTGCAGAAATGTCTGTTCATGTCCTCTGCCCATTTCTTGATTGGATTGTTTGTTCTTTGGGTGTTGAGTTTGCTAAGTTCCTTATAGATTTTGGATACTAGCCCTTTATCTGATATGTTGTTTGCAAATATCTTCTCCCATTCTGTCAGTTGTCTTTTGGTTTTGTTAACTGTTTCCTTTCCTGTGCAAAAGCTTTTGATCTTGATGAAATCCCAATAGTTCATTTTTGCCCTTGCTTCCCTTGCCTTTGCCGTTGTTCCTAGGAAGATGTTGCTACGGCTGAGGTCGAAGAGGTTGCTGCCTGCATTCTCCTCAAGGATTTTGATGGATTCCTTTCTCACATTGAGGTCCTTCATCCATTTGGAGTCTATTTTCGTGTGTGGTGTAAGGAAGTGGTCCAATTTCATTTTTCTGCATGTGGCTGTCCAATTTTCCCAGCACCATTTATTGAAGAGGCTGTCTTTTTTCCATTGGACATTCTTTCCTGCTTTGTCGAAGATTAGTTGACCATAGAGTTGAGGGTCGATTTCTGGGCTCTCTATTCTGTTCCACTGATCTATGTGTCTGTTTTTGTGCCAGTACCATCATCATCACAAGAAAAAATGTGTAATCCTGTGAGGCGATGCATGTTAACTAAATTTATTGTGGTGATCATTTTGTAATATACAGATAATATCAAATAACTACGGTGTACACCTTAAACTTGTACAATGTTACATGTCCATTCTATCTCAATTAAGCTGGGAGGAAATAAATAATAAATTTCATTAGGGGAAAAAAAAGGTGTTCACATGCTTGAAAGTGACCTTACACTTGACTTTGTTTGGGAAGCATGGACAGAGAAATTGACAACCTTATCTAAGGAACTTGAAATTCTTGTTCATGGAAAGAAACATCATTTTTATGCTCACAACAAGTGTAAGTTATACAAGCACTATTTTTTAAAAGATTTTATTTATTATTTGACACAGAAAGAGAGAGATCACAAGTAGGCAGAGAGGCAGGCAGAGAGAGAGGGAGAAGCAGGCTCTCCGCTGAGCAGAGAGCCCAACACAGGGCTTGATCCCAGGACCCCGAGATCATGACCTGAGCCAAATGCAGAGGCTTAACCCACTGAGCCACCCAGGCACCCAAATCACTATTTTTGAAACATTTTCTTTTTAATACTAAGTAGCAGACATTCTTACCCCTCTGTCTTGCCTTGGTCTAGAAGCTGGAGAATGGTCAGCATGGCATCTTTTTTTAAAATTTAAATTCAATTAACCAACTTATAAGATACAGCATTCAATAATTTATCAGTTTCATATAACAGCCATTGCTCATCACATCACATGTCTCCTTAATGCCCATCACCGAATTACCCCTTCTCCCCACCCACCTCTGCTTCAGCAACCCTCAGTTCGTTTTCTATAGTTAAGAGCCTCTCATGGTTTTTCTCCTCTCTGGTGCTTCCCATTCTGTTTTCCCTCCCTTCCCCTATGTTCCTCTTCCCTGTTTCTTATATTCCACATATGAGTGAAGCCATATGGTAACTGTCTTTCTTTGATGGACTTATTTTGCTCAGCATAATACCCTCCAGTTCCAACCACATGGATGTAAATGGTAAGTATCCATCCTTTCTGATGGCTGAGTAATATTCTATTGTATATATGAACCACGTTTTCTTTATCCATGCATCTGTCAATGGACATCTGGGCTCTTTACACAGTTTGGCTATGTGGACATTGCTGCTATGAACATTGAGGTACAGGTGCCCCTTCAAGTCACTACATCTGTATCCTTGGTGTAAATACCTAGTAGTGCAGTTGCTGGGTCAGAGAGTAGTTCTATTTTTAACTTCTTGAGGAAATTCCATACTGTTTTCCAGAGTTGCTGTACCAGCTTGCAGTCTCACCAACAGTGTAAGAGGGTTCCCCTTTCTCTGCATCCTCAACACTTGTTTCCTGTCTTGCTAATTTTAGCCATTCTGATTGGTATGAGGTGGCATCTTGGAAAATTGGACAGCTGCATGTCAACAAATGAAACTGGACCATTTTCTTACAGCATACACACACACAAAAAAAACCTCGAAATGAAAGAAAGAATCAAATCTGAGACAACAATCCATCAAAATCCTAGAGGAGAACATAAGCAGCAATGTTTTTGACCTCGGTTGTAGCAACTTTTTGCTAGACACGTCTCCAAAAGCAAGGGAAACAAAAGCAAAAATGAACTATTGGGACTTCATCAAGATAAAAACTTCTGCACAGCAAAGGAAACAGTCAACAATACTAAAAGGTAACCTACAGAATGGGAGAAGGTATTTGCAAATGACATATTAGATAAAGAGCTTATATTCAAAATCTATAAAAAAATTTATCAAAGTGAACACTCAAAAGACAAATAATCCAGTCAAGAAATGGGCAGAAGACAGGAACAGCATTTCTCCAAAGAAGACATGCAAATGGCCTACAGACACATGAAAAAATGTTCCACATCATTTGGCATCAGGGAAATGCAAATCAAAACCACAATGAGATACCACTTCACACCGGTCAGCATGGCATCTTGATGTCTCCTTTGGGACATCTCCCAGAGTTCTAAGATAGCAGTCTTATTAACCTGTCTCTGAGGCAATTGACGGCAATGAGGCTGGAGCTAGAAAATACCAGTGGAGAAAGACCAGTGCCTCTGGAACATCTCCTGAGCTGAGCCTCTTCGAAATCAATCATCCCTGAAGAGCAAGGCCAGCTCTGATGTGGAAAAGAGCAAGTGCACCCTTTGTACCTATCTGGCCTACTCATTCTCTGAGGAGCCTTATAAAGGGAGGAAATAGTGAAAGGGCCCACTCGCCACAGCATAATTTTGCAGGCTGATAAGGAACAAAGAGACCACTGTCGGTGGGGTTGGCAACCAATGAACAGGGGCTTGGAGCTGGATTTTCTCCAGTGTCCCAGAGCTGCTGAGAGATGGGATCATTAAGAGTTTATGGCCTCATGGAGCTATTTTAAGCCTGTTCCATTGCTTGATGCTGGCCTCAAATTCAAGCTGCCACAGATTCTTTTATCCCCCAGGAAATGTGGCTTAGGCTGAACAAAAAAGGCTGCTCCTTTAGAGGGAGGAGGGCCTGGGTATGAGAGATGAGCTTAGAGGGGTGAGGGGATTGAAGGGTTTGTTGGGCCTAATAAACCTAATGAGCTGCCTGTGGTGCTGTTGTCACTGACTGCTGCTGTTGTTCTCAGGCAGTTGACTGGATGGGGCATTCTCCCATGGAATCAAAAAGAAAACAAGTGCCCTTACTACTCTGAGTAAGGTGAAGTAAGAAAACTATGCCCTAACCTCCTTGTTCGGAGGGAAGAAGAGTGGAGAGTGAGAAAGACAGGGCCCCACTAGGGGCTAATGGATCATTCCAGAATAAAGGTAAGCAAAGCATCACATTTGACCAGAAGAACACCATGCCTTATGCTCAGAGTCGTGAAGTCCTAGGTTTTTCTTCTTAAATTCTCCTTTTTAGAGGTGTGTAGAGCAAGTAGCTACCTTGGAAAAAACGTGGTAATTATGTCAGTGAGGCTTCAAAGAGATTTTCAAGGACCATTGGTCACCACTAGAACCTAGCTTCTAATAAGTCATTTGGCAATAATCCTCTGAATGTCTACTATACCCCAGGAGCTGTCCTAGACCAATTGGATGTAACAGTGAACAAATCAGACAGACATCTTTACCCTCACGGAGCTTATACCCTAATAAAGGGTGACAGACCATAAACAAAATAATTTATTAAATAGTGTCAAATGATGATGAATGCTATGAAGAAAAGAAAATCAGAGTTGGAAAGGATGGAAAGTACAGGCTTGGTGGTAGGGATTCAGAAATTATATCGGTCAGGGAAGATCTCATAGAGATGGGGATATTCTAGCAGAGGCTTAAAGGAAGTGAAGGAACAGGATAAAAACCTTTTGCACACCAAAGGAAACAGTCAACAAAACTAAAAGGCAACATATGGGATGGGAGAAGATATTCACATAGGACATATCAAATAAAGGGTTAGTATCCAAAATCTATAAAGAACTTATCAAACTCACACCCAAAAAACCAAAAAATTCAGTTAAGAAATGGGCAGAAGACATGGACAACATTTCTCCAAAGAAGACAAGCAAATGACCAACAGACAAATGAAAAAATGCTCCACATCACTCGAAATCAGGGAAATACAAATCAAAACCACAATGAGATACCACCTCACACCAGTCAGAATGACTAAAATTGACAAGACAGAAAACAAGAGATGTTGGTGAGGACATGGAGAAAGGGGAACACTCTTACACTGTTGGTGGGAATGCAAACTGGTACAGCCACTCTGGAAGAAAGTATGGATGTTCCTCAAAAAGTTAAAAATAGGGCACCTGGGTGGCTCAGTGGGTTAAAGCCTCTGCCTTCAGCTCAGGTCATGATCCCAGGGTCCTGGGATCGAGCCCCACATTGGGCTCTCTGCTCAGCGGGGAGCCTGCTTCCTCCTCTCTCTCTCTCTGTCTGCCTCTCTGCCTACTTGTGGTCTCTCTCTGTCAAATAAGTAAATATATAAAATATTTTTTTAAGTTAAAAATAGAGCTACCCTATGACTCAGCAATTACAATATTAGGTTATTTATCTAAAAGATACAAACATAGTAATTGGAAAGGGGACAGGCACCCCCAGTGTTTATAGCAGTAATTTCCACAATAGCCAAACTATGGAAAGAGATGTCCATCAATAGATGAATGGATAAAGAAGATGTGATCATGGAATGTTACTCAGCCATCAAAAAACTGAGATCTTGCCATCTGCGGTATTATCCTAAGCAAAATAAGTCAGTCAGAGAAAGACAATTATCATACGGTTTCATTCATATGTGGGATTTAAGAAACAAAACAGATGAACATAGGGGAAGGGAAGGAAAAATAAAACAAGATGAAAACAAAGAGGGAGACAAGCCATAAGAGACCCTTAACTCTAGGAAACAAACTGAGGGTTGCTGGAGGGGAGTTGGGGGGACAGAGAAATTGGGTGATGGGCATTAAGGAGGGCACGTGATGTGATGAGCACTGGGTCTTATATGCAACTGATAAATCACTAAATTCTACCCCTAAAATTAATACACTATATGTTAGCTAAATTGAATTTAAATAAAAAGATGTTTTTAAAGGAAGTGAAAGAAAGATTCATGAGAATATCTATGGGAAGATTGTTCCAGGCAGAGGGAAGATCATGTGCTCTAAGAGGTCTGGCATAGTTGAAGAATAACAAGGAGGCTAGTGTGGTTGAACTGATACAAAGGAGGAATGAAATGATAAGAGCTGTGGTTGAAGAGATAGCAATCGCCAAATAGTGGAGTGCCTCGTAAATTAAGGATTTTAATTTTATTATAAGTGAGATGGGAGGTCATTAGAAGGTTTTCAGTAAAGAAGTAACATGATCTTATTTCTGGTTAAAAAAATTCATTCTGGCTGCTGTTCGGAGGATAGACTATAAGGAAGGAAGGGTGGAAGTGGGAAGACCTTTAGAAAGGAATTGTAGTCATCTAGGCAAGAGAGTATGGTGATTTGGGCAGGTGAGGCAGTGGTAGAAAGATGAGAAGTGGTTAAACACTGATTTACTTGAAAAGTAGAGCTGACTGAATTTGCTGATAGATTGGATATGGATGATGTAAAGAAAGAAAGTTAGATGTCAAGAAGGGCTGCAAGGCTTTTGACCTAACCCACTGGAAGGATCAAACTGCCAGCAATAAGATGGGATGGATAAGTAGAGGAACAGATTTGAGAGGTGAAAGAACATCTGAGTTTGTTAATTAACAGACTTGAGTTTGCATGATCTAAAGGCACTAGAAAAAAAGGTAGCCACTGGCAGCCAAACTGGATGAGTCACAGTGAAAAATGGATTGAAACAAACCTCATTATAGCCGCAGGTAGAGCTAGTTGGTAGAGACTTGGGGAAATGGACCCAGCTGGACACAAGCTGCTCTTTTTCCGCCTCTCCCTTCTCCTGCCTGGAATCTGGTGCCTCCACAGGCTCACTCAGCTCCATCCTGCTTGGTCAGTCCCTCATGTCTAGTCTTGGGGATGATAAGTTTTCTGTAAAGATCCAGAGAGTAAAGATTTTAGGCTTTGAGAGCCAGTTGGGCACCACAGTAGTTACTCAACTCTGCCACTGCAATGCAAAAGCACTCGTAGACAATATGTATGTCAATGAGTATGGCTGTAGCCCAGTAAAATCCTATTTTCAAAAGCAGCCCATGACCTGCTTTGGCCCATGAGCTATAGTTTGTACCCCCTGCCCTAGAACTGTGAAGAGCTACCCACAGAAATACAGGTCTCACTTGCCTACTCAACCTTGTAACACGCTTACAATCAAACTTCAGGATGAAATATCAGAGAGGTATCGAGGGGTGGGCTATCTATCAAATATGGCTGTATATTAATGTTTTAGTGGCAGAACCGATGGTCTCATTGACATTTTTTTTACTCTATAAAGGGACTAATCCAAGTTGGAACTCAAAACTCCCTTCACTTCAAATAAGGGGAAGGAAAGGTGATTTGTAAGCATTTAAATTTTTCCTGAATTTACCCTTAGGACCTTAAGAGAAAATGTTACTGGCCACTGCTCTAGAATTGTCTTCTGTCCCCCCACAAGGCAACTAACACAGCCCAGGTCCTATTCTTCTCAGGGCCCTGCCAGGTGACTACCTAATCCAGTTATTGTTAAAGGTTTCCAATTTATGAATGTATACATATGAATGCATGTATACATATGAATGCATCCCTAAACAATATACAGTATTGCTTTGAATGCTGGCAACTTTTGTATCAGTGATATAACAGTGTAAATACGTTTTCAGATTTGATCCATAATTGATACATACACTTAAAGTGCATTCATTGGCACTACGTTGAACTCCTCTATCATAAGAATATAACTTTTGCCCATCAATGATTTCTTAGGCTGACTCCAGTTTTATACTATTTCAAAAAATGCTGCAGTGAACATTTTGGTTTAATCTCCTGATACCATATTTGAGAGATGAAGTGCTGCTATTTTTCTGAGTTCTCCCCCCAATGTCCATGGAACCTCATTCTACATAACAATGGCATATGTAGAAAGATAAAGTGCCCTCTGGAACCAAAACATGAAAAGGCCTTCTGAACCTTTATCTCACTGCAGTTGGGTAAAGAGTTTCAACCTAAACCAAAATGACCAAGCCAGGAGAAGCGAAAGTGACAAGGTCAAGGTCACCTTCTCCTTTGACTCTCAGTTCAGAATCTTGGTTCTGGAGTGTCAAAGCAAAATATTTTTGTTTGGTCACAGACTCTTCCGGCCTGGATTCACGTGTGTCCTTGATGGAGGGAGACTTCAGTGGCCAAGAAGAATCGGGTTGCAATGTCATTCTGTCAAGTATCACATGTGGCAGGAGGCTTCCAGGTTGTGGAGTCAAACCTAGAATGTCTTAGGGTACAAAGGCAGAAGGTAACTGAATAGCCAGCCACCCCCTGGATTTCCAAGTTGTTCTCCAGGTGTTTCCTGCTGTTGCTCCACAGAGTTGGACAAAAAAGTATCTGATGTTTATGGTTTTCTACCAAAAGTACTCATGTTATTAGTAGTGAGAATCTCAACAGTTTTGACATTAATGTGGATTGTTGCTTTTTTTTCCATAGAACATTTCCTGAAGATTTTCTGTTCCTCAGTGCATTCACATTTACTCCCTTCATGGAGCTGCTCATAGAGATTGTCAATTGTCAGGGTCTGATAGAAACAGGCAAAAACAGTTTTGAAACATCAATTGATATTATCATTTTATTATCAGGATATAATAGAGATACTTTCACCCTTTTGCCTCTGTTCATGTTCTGTTTGCCCTTAACTGTAAGCTCCATGGCAGAGGAGCATGGATCATGTCTGAACCTCTGTTCATGACATCCATTATTTCATAAGTGTCTGATGCCATTGTCCTTAAAAACCCAAAGAACCACCACAATTCTTTTGTCTACATATGGCATCCCTGGATCCCTGGATGCTACATATGCATCTGAAAAATCTACAACTTAAACTCTTACAGACATCTTTACATTCTTAGATTAAGTACTACCTGTTAATAAGTTAAATTACTGCTACCTACATACTTTCTCTGTGAATTCCTTGTAAGAATGTAGCCTGAAACCACGCAGGCATCCTCAGTTACCCTAACAAGTTACATGCCCCATTCTACACACAAAATCTGTTTCCCGCTCCACAGTCTAGTTCTTTCTCAGAGAAAGTTAAGCTGTTTCTACAGGATACAAAATCAAGAGGCATATCAGATAGCTCAGTATTGTTTGTAAAATTTGTCACATAATCATACCAAAAAAACCCATGGTTGAAAGGGATTACTGAACTGTGTTCAACAATTCTCGTAAGTGTGATGTTTATTATGAACAACAAATGCAAAATTAGAGCTGGTAAACAGACTCACATCAAATTTTTTGTTTAAAAAATGTATGTATTTAGTGGAGTCTGGATGGCTCAGTCAGTTAAGCATCTGCCTTTGGCTCAGGTCACGCCCCCAGGGTCCTAGGATAGAGTCCTGCATTGAGCTTTCTGCTTAGAGAAGACCCTGCTTCTCCCTCTCCCTCTGCTTCTCCCCCTGCTTGTGCTCTCTCCATCAAATAAATAAAATCTTTTTTTTAAAAAAGTATGTATTTATTTTAACACATGTTAGAAAAATGCAACTATTATTCAGATTCATTATTTTAGAAATATCATTGCTTAGGATGATTCACTTTTATGAAAAAGTGAGTCAATTTGATGAAAAATATTAGGTGACAAGTATTAAGTGAATAGGACAGGTGGTTTGCAGATACAGCAAAAATAGTGAAGGTCATATGTAAATGAGCAATACTTGGAAAATACTGATGTAAGCAGATGTTTTTGTTTCCTTCCCAAGGTCATTTCTTGAGAAATGACCCAGGAGTTCTACAGCTAATTTGATTATTATTTTTTTTATTTGATTATTATTTAAAGATATTTGGAAATGGCTTAAAATCTGTAACTAAAAAAAGTAACTAAAAACAATGCATACACTAAAGAATGTTATACATGCCAAATTTTTACACAATGAAGCCTGACGATGCATTAACTTGAGCTTCTCCATAGATTCATTTTTTGTGTACAAGTCAAGATAAACTCCATTTGCCATTCAGTTTAATCAAAGAATATAACGTAACTCAGCAGCATGCGGTTGGATAAGAGAATAAAAACTATTACCATTTGTAGGCACTTGGCTGGCTCAGTCAGTGGAGCATGCAACTCTTGATCTTGGGGTTGTTGAGTTTGAGCCCCACATCGGGTATGGAGATTAGCTAAAAATCAACTCTTTAAAAAAATACTGCTACCGTTTGCAAATACTTATCTTTGTGGGTCAAAATATTCTTACTACTGTGCAACCAAAACCAATTACAGTTATGGATTGATACAACTGCATCATAACTCTCAATTTCAAATGTTTGTGTTTATCATAACAGTGCTAGCTTGATTAATTTTTCCTTATAAAAAGTAAGTGTGTGTTTGGGTTGTCAAATACATCTATATTAATAAAATACTGCTTTTCTCTGTTTTAACATGTTGAAGACCTGTATAGAATTTTATTTGTAAAGGTAGCTTCCTTTTTTTTTTATTTTATTTATTTTTTCAGCGTAACAGTATTCATTCTTTTTGCACAACACCCAGTGCTCCATGCAAAACGTGCCCTCCCCATTACCCACCACCTGTTCCCCCAACCTCCCACCCTTGACCCTTCAAAACCCTCAGGTTGTTTTTCAGAGTCCATAATTCAACTGGCTACCTCATTTACACCAATGGTTTTCAAGCCTGTTTATTAATGAAGCTTTCCCTCTGAAACTAAATTTAAAAATTAGTTAAATTAATTAAATTGAAATTAAATTTAAAAATTTTTTAAAAAGGAAGCTACCGTTTATTAAAAAAAAGGTAGCTTCCTTTTTAAAAAATTTTTTAATTTAATTTCAATTTAATTAATTTAACTAATTTTTAAATTTAGTTTCAGAGGGAAAGCTTCATTAATAAACAGGCTTGAAAACCATTGGTGTAAATGAGGTAGCCAGTTGAATTACTAAATTTGTCAGTATCATAATGTGTTGAGATTTTATGTAAATGAGAGAGAGGGAGATTCTTCTTAAAATAAGAGTTAACATTTATTTAGCCCTTCTTACATCAGTCAAAATAGAGGAGGTTTTTGTTGCAGTAACAGATAATTCCATAATCTTAGTTGTTAACCACAAAGGGTTACTTCTCATTCATGCTATGTGTCCATTATGGCTCAGTTGAGTCTCTGTTCCATATTATTTTCACTCTTGGGACCCAAGCTGATAGATCAGCCTCTATCTGGAGCGTTGCAGTTAACAGCACAGGGTAAAGGGAATATGATAAAGTGTACCCTAGCTCTTCAAATCTCTGCCTGTATGTGACTCATGTTGTTTTTACTCATATTTTATCAGCCAAAGTAAGCCATATGACCATGCCCGATTCAACTGGGCAGAGATGCATAATCATTCCACAGAGAGAGGTACTTCAAGAAGGGGTAAGAAATATAGGCAAACAGTACTATATCTACCATGCTTACTATGTGTAAGGCTCTCTTTATCTATGGTTACAACCTTATAAGGTAGGTACTATAATTACCCCATTTTAGAGATGAAGAAATGGAGGCTCAGAGTTTCATGACTTTCTTGAAGGTCACACAGTTGAGTAGTAGCCAAGTTGGGATTTAGAACCCAACCAGTCCGACTCCAGAGCCTTTGCTTTGAAACACCATGCTATTGCATTTACATTGGGCTTCTCACCAAACCCATGGGCACTCCTCTTTAGCCCTAGTCCAAAGTGGTTGTTTTCAATAGGTTATTGATTTATACCAAAGGCTATGACTCCAGGGAGGGTGTCAGTGTAATTCCAGTGTACTACTGTATGAATTCCACAAAGACAACCCTTCCAGTCATCTTTCAACATAAAAGTCAAACACATTCAAAAGAGTGATAGCTCAATGCAACTCAGTCCTTTGTAACATATATACATATATATATATATAATACACTTATTATATATATATAACATATATATAAATATATATTTATATTTATAAAAATCGCTGCCAGTCTTGGAATTAAGCACAGCATGTAATCTAATTTTCCCCTTTCCTAGGCTAGAAATAAGTCCCCAACTTCATGGGCTCACCTAAGTCTGACTTCAGGGTGTGTCCTATTTATACTCAAGAAAAATGGGACCCTAAAGCAAGAATGCTCATCAGGCAGACCCTAAAACTGAACTCTAAGGAAAGACCCATAGGCCTTAGGATCAGAAGATCCATACTCTTAGGAATAATACCACTAATATTGTAGCTTCTGGGGAAGGCCAGGACCTGACTTTCTGGATAGACAGGATGCCCTCAAGGACCAAAGTTAATAAGGAAACAAACAACTAACTGGGAAAAAGTAGCTGTAGTTGTGAAATTCAGGCCCTCTAACAAAGCTGGGCAATAAATCCTTGGTCGGCAGCTGACTGAATTCACAGGCAAATTCCTATGGATAGATTCCATATTCTGTCTTTTCCTAGAACATTTATAAACTTTTGAGCAGGTAAGTGAACAGAGAAAAATCTCTCTTTAATATGAAATCCACAAAATATTTAAGTTGAGCATATCCAGTCTTTAACTCCTTTTGTACCTTGTACCATCCCCATGAGGGAGCTACTCTGATTAACCTGGCTTTATAAAGGAGTGAACTAATACTAACAGAGCTACAGTAACTTGCCCCTGCTCCAGTAAGGCAGACTTTGTCTGTGTCTCTGCATGTCCAGCACTCACAGGGTACCTGACACACAGCTGATGTTCAGGAAGTAGTTGAATGAATGAAAAAAATGAGCAAGCAATAGCTTCTGGTCACACGACATGTAAGCCATCATGATTCACCTCTGTCCCGTCTTCACCCGTCTCATCCCTCACCACTCAAACTGGGCCACCATCCCTGTCTGACCTTTTCCAAGGCTTAGGATGGGATGGCAGTGGAAAGAAGAGGTTTCTTAGAATTTGAATTGCTTAGAGTTGAATTCAAATTCTTTGTTCCCGCATTTGCCTTGTGGAGAGAATAAGATAATGCAATCCTGGAGGAAGCAGCTCTTGGGAAAATGTTTTCCCACCACGTGCCTCAAATGTTTCCAAACACAGTCTCCACAGGCCCCATATGTTTTTCTTCTAATGCAATTTGCACTCCCCATCCAAGCAAGGCAGCCTAAAAAGGGCACCATTCTGTAATAAAAATTTTGGTCTTGATTTTCAGCCATCAACGGAATTAACCACATTTTGGCCTTGGAAAGGTTGCATTCCTGATTCTCTCTGCCATCTCACTTATGAAGGCTGAGAAAGGAAGTGGGGTGCCAGGGAGAAGGCATCAGCTTGGCGTCTGTGGCATGAATACTCCAGAAATTCCATTCTCTGCAAAATCTACATCTCCTTCCTATAGGTCTTGTGGCTAGGGCCCACAAAGAGGGACAGAGGCCACACAGCCCCTTTCCTTTTAGCCCCTCTCCCTACCTTATCAAAGGCAGAAAGGTACTGATGCCCGGATATCCAAGGGGACAGGGACTCGCCTTCTAGAATCTCCTTCCCTAAAGACTTTAAGGATAAGAAAAACTTTACTAGGGCAGTGGTTTTTAAATATTTCTTAGCTGTGAAAAGGTTTCTAAAAGTGAACCTCAATATATAAAATAGAAAGTATAGTCACTCTGGATAAAGTGAGAAGGGGGACCTAAATAGAAGCTCTGACAGCTTTGACTCTCTACCTCAGGCTCTGAGGACTACCCATGAACCCAAGAGGGTGAAGAACACAATTCAAAGGTCACTGTGCTTAACTGTAAGCTCCATGGTGGAGGAGTGTGGACCACATCTGGCTTACTTGCCTCTCTATCCCCCAGCTCTGTGTTCTGTGCCTGTTGCATAGTAAGGGTATCATAATCATATGTGGAATGAATAGGAGGTACCAGTCTTGTGACAATTGCTGTTGGTTAAGGGACTCGTCCAGCTCCTGTGATATAGGCTCAGACCTGTGCCTGAGCATTGAAAGGAAGACAGACCAAGAGCTGAGTATTGGGAGTGCACTGGGATTGAGATGAGTGACCAAGTCTTTGATGGTGAGCTTGCAACAGTTAGAGTGTGAATGATGAATGGCTAAGCAGGCTGCTAGGTTCTACAGACTTGCCAGCAAAGCTAGTTAGTCTGTTAGACAGCGATCTCCAGCCATGTGTCAGGTGAGCTCCTAAGAGACAACAATGACTAAAATATAGTCCCACTCTCACAGGACTTATGGTCCTGGTAAAGTAGATATGAAAACAAATCCGTGCCAATAAAATAGTGTAAAGGCTATAGGCCATTTTAAAAGTGTTGCCCCGACATATCTTTCATTCTCTGTAAATCTTGATGCCCTGGGGGTCACCAAATCTGTGGGTGAGGGGGATAACAGCTGGTATTTAGCTCTGACTATCAGGTTAGGCTTTGGATTTTCAGGCTATAGACAAGGCTTTTTTTTTTTAAAACATGAGATCCCCAGCTAAATAAAGTACCCAAAGGACAAAGTCTATCTCAATTTTTACTAATCTCCTGCCAAAAATTAGCTTTGACTTTCATTATGGATGCCAGCAACAGACCACACTAATATTAGCCAGACCTGTGACTTGGCTAGCAGTAGCTATCACAGACACTTTCCTGTCACAATAATACTGCCACAGTTCTCTCCAAACATTATTTACCCTCATGATTAGTTTGAAATTGTGGTAGTTACTTGATCTGCCGCAAGACCTTATCATTTAAGCCATTAACAAAGAGACACCGGTACTATTCTGTCATGATTAAAAAAATATATTTTTGTAAGGATGCCTGGGTGGCTCAGTGGCTTAAGCCTCTGCCTTTGGCTCAGGTCATGGTTTCAGGGTCCTGGGATCGAGCCCCATGTCAGGCTCTCTGCTCAGCGGGAAGCCTGCTTCCCCCTCTCCCTCCACCTGCCTCTCTGCCAACTTGTGATCACTGTCTGTCAAATAAGTAAATAAAATCTTTTAAAAATATATTTTTGTAACTGTGTTGCAGTATGGTTGGCTTTCATTGGAATCCTTTGTAGTTCATTTTATCTACTGAAGCATATACTTCTGAGAAGGGGTCCATAAGGGGCCATCAGACAGCTAATGAGGGTTGCCGGGTCACAAAATGGTGGAGAAGCTCTGATTGATAATTATCTTGAGGGTGAGGTTTCTACAGGGAAGAAAAGAAGTTTCAAATACCAGCAGCACCCTTTACATATTCAAAACGAAGCATGGGGTTCTGTTATAAGCCACAGTGAGTAAAGAGAATGCAGCCTGGGATGCAAGGGACATTTCCACCTGCCTGGGAAATGAAGAGATATAGAACTGTTAAGGTAGGCAAGGAGAGAAGCAAGTGGGCAGATACCAGAAGGACCTGTTAGAAACCACCAAAGCAGTGAGCGGTGGGGGCAGGGCTGGGCATGGTGTTCCTCAGCCAGAGCAAACTGGAAAGATGTGGATCCCCTCGGAGAAGACATGCATTTCCCTTGGTGCTGGAACAATCTGGCCTCCTGATGGGAGGACAGCCACAGGAGAGGGAGGTCTCTCAGTTCATGGGCCTGATGTACCACTTCTGTTTGTTCAGAGCCTGCATGTGGCATGTAGAACTTCCAAGATTTTTGAAGGAGCCGAGAGGCCTCGTGGACCACCAGCGACCCATGTTGGGAAGGAAGAGGTTACAAAACCAAAGGGGAGCAAACAGCTAGGACTCTGGATTTAACAAGAGGTACAACCAATGAAGTCCCTAAAAGACCAGAAGGGACCCACTGCACTTCAGTAGACATATGAGCACAGGGGTGTTCCAGACGAGCCACTCTGTAGCAAAAAAGACTGAGCACACAAGAATGAGCGTGGATCCAGGCTCTATTCTCCTCAGTCCCACTGCTCCCAGACACCGTGAGTTTTATAAGAGGAGGAAAAATGAAGTTAAAATATGCAAGACTCAGCATTCATCCAGAGGCAGATTCTTTCAACTGACACAATGAATTGTGTGTCTGCACTTCCTCCCCCCAACCCACCCCACCCAGCAGGATGGGAAGCTCCTGGGGGTAGTTTAGCTCAGTTCTAGAGAACATTTTTGCACATCTGAGTTGCTGGGTATGCATTCCAACTCTGCTGTATGTGTTTTGGCACTATGAGATAGAATCAGTTTGGAGTCAAGAAGAGGACAAAGGGAGAAGTGTTCAGTTCCAGGAGGGCGTGGGTGGTGGGATAGGTGGGTCAGGCAAGCTGCACTGAGGAAATGCTTGAGCTGTGCCTTGACAGATGAACAAGTTTTCCACACAAGGGGTACCAGGAAACACATCCAGCACCTCGCAAACAGCTTCTAGAATACCACTATTAAAGATCAATTCTTTTAGTCTGGCGTGTCTTCCAAAGCAGTGTTTCTCAAACTGTCATGTGGATAGGAATCACCTGTGAATGTCGTGAAGGTACAGATTCTGATGATGTTGGTCTGTAGCTGGGCCTGAGATTCTGCATTTCTAACATGCTCCCAGAGAATGCTGGTGGTGTTGGTCTATGGACCACACACACTTTATTTTTTTTTGAGGTTTTTTTTAACATATGGAATACTTCACGAATTTGAATGTCATCCTTACACAGGAGCTGTGCTGATCCTCTCTGTATCAGTCCAGTTTTAGTACACATGCTGCTGAAGCAAGCACTGGACCACACTTTGAGTAGCAACGTTCTAGAAGACCTTAATAAATGTAGCTAGGAAGAACTAACATTAACATTAACCTTGTCCCTTTTATATGGCAGGCATAGTACAAAGCCCTTCATATACTACCACTGAATTTGATCCTCATGACAGCCTTAGGAGGCAACGAGGATTTTCTTGTATTTGAAAATTGCTGAAATCTCAAATTCAGAGAATTCGTAGCCATCTGCCCAAGGCCACTGCTGTGATGAAGTTGGAATTATATGCAGGCTGCCTCATCCCAGATCCTAACTTGTAGCTCTTACACTCCATTTCCTCTCAGAAGGAGTGACGCCTTAATGTGACAGTTTTAGTTTTATTTTTGTGTTGTGTTGTTTTTTTTTTTCTAAGAAGCTGAGCCAGGGCCCTGGGTGGCTCAGTTGGTTAAGCATCAACTCTTGATTTCAGCTCAGGTTGTGATCTCAGGGTCAAGCTGGGAGCTCAGTGAGGAGCTGCTGAAGTTTCACTCCCCTTCTCCCTCTGCCGCTCCCTGCCCTCACTCTCATGCTCTCGCTCTCTCTCTGTCTCTCTCTAAAATAAATAAATAAATTTTTAAAAAATAAAGAAGCTAGACCTTTTCATAGAAGCCAGTGTGTATAACAGATAGGAATAGAATTTATCTGTTTAGCAAAACCCGGGAGCCCAAAGCCCACCTGCTCAGCCTTCCCTACTCATCTTCTACAGTGGCCCCCAAAGTACCATCTCAGAACCCTAGGACTCTGGGAAACTCAGTTTACAATGCAGTGCTTAGAGATGTTTTAAGTTACTCTGTCTGATGAGATTAGTAGGCCATTGATTAAGAAAAAATTAAACATCTGGGTGGAAGCTAAATCAGGGGTACCAGAAACAAAGGGGGTACCAAAAGGAAAGATGGGAGGTTACAAACACAGCCACTGTTGACATCCTTGTTTGCTCAAAGTTAGTTCTATCTTGGTACTATCCTCCCTGGTTTTACCTAGTTTCTCTCCCTTTCTCCCCACCATTGGCTTGTGCCTTGGCTCTCAAGAGCAGAAATGGCCTTCTGCTTTGCTCCTCCCATCCTCTCCTTTAGATGTTCCTTCAATGCCCTGGCAACTTTCCTGGAGCAGGCTTTTAAATGTCTCTAGTCTAGATGGTTTTAAAATGTTGTTCTGTGTAACCTGGAGCTCCTCCAGACACTTCTATCACTGCACTGGGTGGGTGGGGTGAGGGTACGAAGGAAGAGTAGAGGAGGTTCCCATCACAGATGCAGAAAGCCTGAGAGCCAAAGGAGTTGAGTTCTAATGCTGATTTTTTGTTCCTGGCTCAGGCCATCCTGGTATGGGCATTCTGAATTCTCATCTGTTAACTGTGGTCTGAGTAATGTTCTGATGCTTAGATTCTGGTACAGACTGTGAAAAGCTTCCTGTCACTTGCCTAAATCTGGTCATCTCTTCTTCTGGAGTCAGGGGAACCTTTCTGCCATGAGTCATAACAAATTCTGGAAATAGACACTAGATAACAATTTAAAACACATTTCAGCCCTAGGATTGGCTCTGATCATGCTCTAGTCTCTTCCATTCAGTTACCTGCTTATATGTCAACTTCTGGTGTTAGAGTAAGCAGTTAGTTAGGTTGTAATAGAATACCTGGAGGTCAGCAAAGAGGAAGTCATGGCCAGGTATCAGGAAAGTCAGAGGCCTCTTTAGACAACATTCCACAAGAAGCTGAAGCAAACCAAGATGGAGGATGCCATGATGGGGAAACCTTAACCAAATAAGGAAGAAAAGATGGGAAAGCCTGCTTCCAAGAAATCTCCACCCCAAGGAATGAATATTTCACTCCCTAGTTAACAACTGTCAGTAAAAGAGAGAAACCCATCCCCAGGGCATACAGCTTTCTCTCCTGCTCTCACTTCTCCAGAGTATACTTTCAATTTAATAAATTTACCCTCTTGGGTTACTCATCCACTCTGTTGTGTCTATCCTTGAATTCTTTCTCCTGACAAGACCAAGAACCTTCAGCAATATCTTTAGGACAGGCTGGTTTGAGGCCCCAGAGCTTGGGGTCTCCTCAGTCCACGCAGCAACACTGAGAATACCCTTCCCCAACCACCCATCTAAAGAAGCATCCCGGAGTGCCTGGGTGGCTCAGTGGGTTAAGGCCTCTGACTTCCGCTCAGGTCATGATCCCAGGACCCTGGGATCGAGCTCCGCGTTGGGCTCTTTGCTCAGCAGGGAGCCTGCTTCCCTCTCTCTCTCTGCCTGCCTCTCTGCCTACTTGTAATCTCTGTCTGTCAAACAAATAAATAAATAAAATCTTAAAAAAAAAATAAAGAAGCATCCCATACCCGGCTCTGTTTTCTTCATAGCACTTATCACTGCCTGGCTTTATATTATTCATTTATTGCCTCTCTCTCCACTGGAATGTAAGCTCCAGCTCACTATTAGTACATGTAGAAACTAGGGCATTGCTGGGACATAATGGATGCTCAATGAATATTTGTTCAATGAATGGATGGATGGATGGATGGACGAATCTAATTCACAATGAACCACAGACTTATTTCATCATATCTGTAGAGCTTCTCTTTTCACAGAAGGGCATGTAAGTTTGCACATTCCCTGGAACATGGTAGTGACTGTAATGAACTGAATGAGAGGGATGGCTATGGGAAAGGAGGCATGGCTTAAACCAATGATTCCTGTTACATGTGATGGCATTGTGGACAATCCCTGAGCACATACACCAATGTGAAGCACTTTTAACATTATAAATATGAGTTTCAAGTTTTAAAATCATATATAAATTTTAGAAAATTACAAAGAAGGATGCTTGTGTGGTTCAGTCAGTTAAGCATCTGCTTTCTGCTCAGGTCATGATTCTGGGGTCCTGGGATCCAGTCCCACATTGGGGTCCTGGATCAGTGGAGAGCCTGCTTCTCCTCCTGCTTGTGCTCTCTCTCTGACAAATAAACAAATAAGATCTTTTAAAAAACCAGAAAATTACAAAGACAAAACAAGAAAAAGAAAGATTGCTTATGATACAAAATACAAAAAGGACATGTACTTTTGGTTTCTTGTGTAGGAGGAGCTGAAGACAGGTTACCCCAAGATGGGCCACTCCAACATGAACACTATTTTGAGTTAAAAGTAATCAAAATCAGGGGGAGTCAAGATGGCGGGGAAGTAGGAGGAGGCACCATTTCAACCTGTACCCTAAAGTGAGCTGATTACCTACCAAAGAACTCCGACCACCCATGAAATCAGCCTGAGATCAGAATTATACACGTCTGGATCTCTACAGGAGCAGAAGACGCCAGTGGCAGGTAAAGCAGACTGGGAACGTCCCACTGATATCGGAAGATAAACAAAAGGGGGAGGGAGCCACCAGAGGTGACCGATCGGAAAGTAACACCCCAACACGAGAGTGCTCTGCGTCTGGGGACCAGCATTAACTTGGAGTCTGGTTGAAAGCACTCAAAAAACAAACAGCAAAGGATCGCGGGGGGTAATAGTGGGAACCTGGGCAGTTAGGGTCAGGGACCTAAGTCCCCGGACCCAGGACAGCCTCCCCTGGTGCGGAGCCAGAGAGAGTGCGGCGGAGAAATCAGGTCTCCGTCCCTGAGCAGCCAGTGCACCTGAACGCCAGCGCGCCCGAGAACGAGTGGGGTCTGGCTCCCGTGAGGGGCTGGGAGCCTGGCCAGACGGCAATCCTGAAACGCGCGCGTCCCACACCCTCCCTTGGGATAGGTGCTCATAGGCGCTAGCCTGGAGCTCTGGCAGCCGTAAAACCAGACATTCCCAGCCCGGGACAGCGGGAAAATCTCAGTGTGCGATCTCTGCTCCGAACCTCTCCGGCGGTCTGGAACTGCCTAGACAGCCACCGCTGCCCTGGTTTTGGGTACAACGAGGAGCTCCTGCATCCCCAGGGAAAGTGACTCAGAACCGACTCTGCCAGCAGCTTTTGCAAAACAGTCTGAGGCTTCTCTCTGAGAGGGAGGTCGGGGTGCTGTTTGCTCTCCTCTAAACCTCCAAAAACCATCAAAAGCTGTCAAGGCGAGAGAAAGCATATGAAAGAACATAAAAACCCCCAGAGAACAAAAGGCTGAAAAAAACAGTTTCCTGAAAAAAAAAAGAGCTCACCCCCTTGAGGGGAGCAGGAGGACCTAACTCAGGGAACATCATTGTCTGAAAACCCACGTGGCAGGCCCCTCCCCCAGAAAACCAACCAGGAAGGAAGAAAAAAAAAAAAAAAGACTACAAGAGAACAATCACCACTACTTCATAAATACAACTTTTATTTTTAACTCTTTACCAATGTTCTGGTTCTTTTTTTTTTATACATACAGATAATTTTTTAACCTATTTACCATCACACCGAGATGTCCAGTACATCAAATTCTTTAATAACCTTCTAACCTGAACTTTTTGATACATACACCCGTGTTTTTCTTTTGTTTTTCTATTTTTTTAATTCTTTTTTAATTTTAACTTAGTTTAGTCTAGTTTATTCTTTTTTAATTTTTATTTTCTACTATACATATAGAGTTAAACTTCAAGGTAATCCCCTTTCCCCAATCAATGCTACCCCTATAGGCAAACCAGTTTCTAATCCCCCTGTAACTTAGGAAAGTTGAGTCCCTTAACAAAAACATCAAGATACCTTCAGGAAGAATCAAAATAACCTTCCTCACCCACACTGAGAATCTATAACCATTCTCCCAATTTTTCCTTCTGTCAGTGTTTCTGTGAATTTGTGTTTGTCCTGATAATATATAAACCTTATACTTGGGGTTCTTTCTGATGAGGTTCTTCCCTTTTTTTTTGCTTATATATACATTTTTTTTCCTCTTGTCATATACTTTTATCACTCTTTTTGTCTGTCTGTTTTTGTTTGTATACTCCACAAATCTTACCTTGTGGCCCATTTGGGCTGAGCCTTCTCTTTTATCTTCCCTTTTTTTCCTATCTCTCTCTCTCTTTTTTTTTCCTTTTTTCTTTCCCCTTTTTTTTTTCTTTCTTCTTCTCTATTTCTTTTTCTTCTCGTTTTTCTCTCATTTGGGTGGGGAATCCTGATTGCACAGAAGCGTTCCAGGGTGCACATTGACTGCACCACAATTGATAAGTCCAGCTGCATCTGTTTAGTCATCTCTTACCAAAATGACTAGGAGGAGGAATACCCAACAGAAGAAAAATACAGAGGATGGACCTTCTGCAACAGAGCTAATGGCTATCGACATAGACAATATGTCAGAAAAGGAATTCAGACTAACAATTATCCAGGCAATAGCTAGGTTGGAGAAAGCCATGGATGACCAAACAGAATTGATTAGGGCAGAACTGAAAGCCACAAGGGATGATGTTCACAATGTTAGGGCAGAACTGAAAGCCACCAGGGATGATGTTCAAAATGCTCTCAATGAGTTCCAATCCAATCTAAATTCTCTAAAAGCTAGGGTAACTGAGACAGAAGATAGAATTAGTTATCTGGAGGACAAACAGATAGAGAGAAAGGATCAGGAGGAAGCCTGGAACAAACAGCTCAGAAGCCACGAAAACAGAATCAGGGAAATAAACGATGCCATGAAACGTTCCAACGTCAGAATTATTGGAATCCCTGAAGGGGAAGAAAAAGAAAGAAGTCTAGAAGATATAGTGGAAGAAGTTGTCTATGAAAATTTTCTCAATCTCATGAATGGAAACAACGTTCATGTACTAGAGGCAGAAAGATTTCCTCCCAAGATTTTAGATTCTCGAAAGTCCTCACGGCACCTTATCGTTAGAATGGGGAATTTTGTTTCAAGAGAGACCCTCTTAAAAGCAGCTAGGACAAAGAAGCTTCTTACATACAGAGGAAAGCCCATTAGAATAACGTCAGACCTTTCCACAGAGACCTGGAAAGCCAGGAAGGGCTGGCAAAATATATTCAGAGTACTAAATGAGAAGAACATGCAACCAAGAATACTCTATCCAGCAAGACTGACATTTAAAATGGATGGAGAGATAAAGAGTTTCCAAGACCGGCAAGGCTTAAAAGACTATGCAACCACCAAGCCGACACTGCAGGAAATATTAAGGGGGGTCCTATAAGAGAGGAAAAATCCTAAGAATATCATTGAACAGAAATACAGAAACAATCTATAGACAGAAAGACTTCAAAGGCAACACGATGTCAATAAAAACCTATCTCTCAATAATCACTCTCAATGTGAATGGCCTAAATGCGCCCATAAAACGACACAGGGTTGCAGATTGGATAAAACGACAGGACCCATCCATATGTTGTCTACAAGAGACCCATTTTGAACCTAAGGATACACCCAGACTGAAAGTGAAGGGATGGAGAAGCATCTTTCATGCCAATGGGCCTCAAAAGAAGGCCGGAGTAGCGATTCTCATATCAGATAAATTAGATTTTAAACTAAAGACTGTAGTCAGAGATACAGAAGGACACTACATAATTCTTAAAGGGACTATCCGCCAAGACGATCTAACAATTGTGAATATCTATGCCCCCAATATGGGAGCACCCAATTACATAAGAAAACTATTAATCAAGATAAAGAGTCATATTGATACGAATACAATAATAGTAGGAGATCTTAATACGCCTCTCTCAGAAATAGACAGATCATCGAAGCAGAAAATTAATAAAGAAATAAGAGCATTGAATGAAACATTGGACCAGATGGACCTCATCGACGTATACAGAACATTCCACCCTAAAACAACAGAATATTCATTCTTCTCAAGTGCACATGGAACCTTCTCCAGAATAGACCACATACTGGGTCACAAAGCAGGACTCAACCGATACCAAAAGATTGACATTATTCCCTGCATATTCTCCGATCACAATGCTTTGAAACTGGAGCTCAATCACAAGGAAAAGTTCAGAAGGAACTCAAACACCTGGAAGCTAAAGACCACCTTGCTTAAGAATGCTTGGATCAACCAGGAGATCAAAGACGAACTTAAACAATTCATGGAAACCAATGAGAATGAAGACACCTCGGTCTAAAACCTATGGGATACAGCAAAGGCGGTTCTAAGGGGGAAATACATAGCCATCCAAGCCTCCCTCAAAAACATTGAAAAATCCAGAATACACCAGCTGTCTCTACACCTTAAAGAACTGGAGAATCAACAACAAATCAAACCAACTCCACATGCAAGAAGGGAAATAATCAAGATTAGAGCAGAGATCAATGAGGTAGAAACGAGAGATACAGTAGAACGTATCAATGAAACTAGAAGCTGGTTTTTTGAAAGAATCAATAAGATCGATAAACCATTGGCCACACGAATCCAAAAGAAAAGAGAGAAAGCCCAAATTAATAAAATTATGAATGAAAAGGGAGAGATCACAACTAACACCAAGGAAATAGAAACAATCATCAGAAATTATTACCAACAGTTATATGCCAATAAGCTAAGCAACCTAGATGAAATGGATGCATTCCTGGAAAACTACAAACTCCCAAAATCGAACCAGGAAGAAATTGACAACCTGAATAGACCGATATCTAGTAATGAGATTGAAGCAGTGATCAAAAACCTCCCAAAAAACAAGAGCCCAGGACCTGACGGATTCCCTGGGGAATTCTACCAAACTTTCAAAGAAGAAATAACACCAATTCTCCTGAAGCTGTTCCAAAAAATTGAAGCAGAAGGAAAACTTCCAGACTCTTTTTATGAAGCCAGCATTACCCTGATCCCCAAACCAGGCAAAGACCCTACCAAAAAGGAGAATTTCAGACCAATATCACTGATGAATATGGAGGCAAAGATTCTCAACAAGATCCTAGCAAACAGGATCCAGCAGCACATTAAAAAGATTATCCACCATGACCAGGTGGGATTCATCCCTGGGTTGCAAGGTTGGTTCAACATTCGCAAATCAATCAGTGTGATAGAACACATCAATAAGAGAAGAGAGAAGAACCACATGGTCCTCTCAATTGATGCAGAAAAAGCATTTGACAAAATCCAGCATCCGTTCCTGATGAAAACGCTTCAGAGTATAGGGATAGAGGGAATATTCCTAAACTTCATAAAATCTATCTATGAAAGACCCACAGCAAATATCATCCTCAATGGGAAAAAGCTTGCAGCCTTCCCGTTGAGATCAGGAACACGACAAGGATGCCCACTCTCACCACTCTTGTTCAACATAGTATTAGAAGTTCTAGCAACGGCAATCAGACAACAAAGAGAAATAAAAGGTATCCAAATTGGCAAGGAAGAAGTCAAACTCTCTCTCTTCGCAGATGACATGATTCTTTATATGGAAAACCCCAAAGACTCCACCCCCAAACTACTAGAACTCATACAGCAATTCAGTAACGTGGCAGGATACAAAGTCAATGTACAGAAATCAGTGGCTTTCTTATACACCAACAATGAAAATACAGAAAGGGAAATTAGAGAATCGATTCCATTTACTATAGCACCAAGAACCATAAGATACCTGGGCATAAACCTAACCAAAGAAGTAAAGGACCTGTACTCGAGGAACTACAGAACACTCATGAAAGAAATTGAAGAAGACACAAAAAGATGGAAGACTGTTCCATGCTCTTGGATTGGAAGAATAAACATTGTTAAAATGTCTATACTGCCTAGAGCAATCTATACTTTTAATGCCATTCCGATCAAAATTCCACTGATATTTTTCAAAGAGCTGGAGCAAATAATCCTAAAATTTGTATGGAGCCAGAAGAGACCCCGAATTGCTAAGGAAATGTTGAAAAACAAAAACAAAACTGGCGGCATCACGTTACCCGATTTCAAGCTTTACTACAAAGCTGTGATCACCAAGACAGCGTGGTACTGGCATAAAAACAGACACATAGACCAGTGGAACAGAGTGGAGAGCCCAGATATGGACCCTCAACTCTATGGTCAAATAATCTTCGACAAAACAGGAAAAAGTATTCAATGGAAAAAAGACAGTCTCTTCAATAAATGGTGCTCGGAAAACTGGACAGCGATATGTAGAAGAATGAAACTCGACCATTCTCTTACACCGTACGCAAAGATAAACTCGAAATGGATAAAAGACCTCAACGTGAGACAGGAATCTATCAGAATCCTAGAGGAGAACATAGGCAGTAACCTCTTCGATATCAGCCACAGCAACTTCTTTCAAGATATGTCTCCAAAGGCCAAGGAAACAAAAGCAAAAATGAACTTTTGGGACTTCATCAAGATCAAAAGCTTCTGCACAGCAAAGGAAACAGTCAACAAAACAAAGAGGCAACCCACGGAATGGGAGAAGATATTTGCAAATGACAGTACAGACAAAAGGTTGATATCCAGGATCTATAAAGAACTTCTCAAACTCAACACACACAAAACAGATAATCATATCAAAAAATGGGCAGAAGATATGAACAGACACTTCTCCAATGAAGACATACAAATGGCTATCAGACACATGAAAAAATGTTCATCATCACTAGCCATCAGGGAGATTCAAATTAAAACCACATTGAGATACCACCTGACACCAGTTAGAATGGCCAAAATTAGCAAGACAGGAAACAACGTGTGTTGGAGAGGATGTGGAGAAAGGGGAACCCTCTTACACTGTTGGTGGGAATGCAAGTTAGTGCAGCCACTTTGGAGAACAGTGTGGAGATTCCTGAAGAAATTAAAAATAGAGCTTCCCTATGACCCTGCAATTGCACTGCTGGGTATTTACCCCAAAGATACAGATGTAGTGAAAAGAAGGGCCATTTGTACCCCAATGTTTATTGCAGCAATGGCTACGGTCGCCAAACTGTGGTAAGAACCAAGATGCCCTTCAACGGATGAATGGATAAGGAAGATGTGGTCCATATACACAATGGAGTATTATGCCTCCATCAGAAAGGACGAATACCCAACTTTTGTAGCAACATGGACGGGACTGGAAGAAATTATGCTGAGCGAAATAAGTCAAGCAGAGAGAGTCAAGTATCATATGGTCTCACTTATTTGTGGAGCATAACAAATAACATGGAGGACATGGGGAGATGGAGAGGAGAGGGAGTTGAGGGAAACTGGAAGGGGAGATGAACCATGAGAGACTATGGACTCTGAAAAACAACCAGAGGGTTATGAAGGGGTGGCAGGGGGTGGGGGGGGGGGTGGGAGGTTGAGGAACCAGGTGGTGGGTAATAGGGAGGGCACGTACTGCATGGAGCACTGGGTGTGATGCCAAAACAATGAACACTGTTATGCTGTAAATAAACAAATAAAAAAAAATAAATAAAAGTAATCAAAATCCAGCGTGTGCAGGAAAACCTCTTTTCCTGGTCCTCAAATTCATATTAGAAAGGAATGTCTATGCTAGGAAGAGAGCTATTAACAGAGACTCCTTTCACCCTCCTCCCTTTTGTATCCTCAGATCCTTACCCCTCTCTTAGCTCACATAGAGCTTCCTGTTGCCTCACAGTCTTTGGACTTTCCTGTCTGTGTGGATTCCCTATAAGTACACCATTAAATCTGATGTCCTCCTGTCAATCTGTCTCATATCTATTTGATTCTTAGTCCATCTAGAAGGACCTTGAAGGGCAGAGGAAGGTCTTCCTGACACTCAAAAGGTCGGCATGGACTTATAATGGTTGCAGGCAATACCTGAGAGTCCCTTGGGCAGCTCTTTCTTGAAAATTCTGCCATTCGAATCCTAGGCACATCCCACGGCATGTGATCGGGCTGTATGACATCTCTTTTCCTAAGGATTGCCCCTCATGAAAGAAGCTGCCGCTCAAGTTGTTTTCTCCATCATAACAAAAAACAAAACAAAACATGGAAATTACCAATCCACAACTGAGCTGCGGTCAAGCTAACAAGTGGCTTAGCTTTAATCAAGTTACTTAATTTATCTATCTCAGTTTCGCCATTTGTAAAATGGGCATCATAATACCTAGCACATAGACTTGTACGGAGGATTGTAATGGGTGAATATGTATAAAATGCTTAAAACTGTTTCTGGCATATAGTAAGATCTAAATAAGTGCTTGCTGCTTGTCTAGTAGTAGCTGTAGTAATAATAAAAATCATGATACAGGGGCACCTGGGTGGCTCAGTGGGTTAAAGCCTCTGCCTTCAGCTCAGGTCATGATCCCAGGGTCCTGGGATCGAGCCCCGCATCTGGCTCTCTGCTCCTCGGAGAGCCTGCTTCCTCCTCTCTCTGTCTGCCTCCCTGCCTACCTGTGATCTGTCTCTCTCTCTGTCAAATGAATAAATAAAATCTTTAAAAAAAAAAAAAGCTAACAAGTGGCAAGGTCCAGAATGAACCCCAAAAGATGATAGCCTATAATCTTAACCACCACATAGACTTTGTTAATTTGATAAAGCAAAATTCAATGTTAAGATTTGAAGTTCCAGTCTACAGCCGTAGTTGTAAAGTATTTCCCAATTTTTTTTTAAATCCATTCTCACCGTTTCATTTGTTGAAGCAAGCACATTATCCAAGGAGTCTTTCATTTATTTTTTACCTGAAAAATACAAAATATCAAATGTAACTGTTGATTTTTTAAATGTTTTTTGGAGGGGGAGGGGCAGAGGGTGTGGGAGAGAGAAAGAATCCCAAGAAGACTCGGCAGGGCATGGAGCCCAGTGCAGGGCTCAGTCTCAGGACCCTGAGATCATGACCTGAGCCAAATCAAGAGTCAGATGCTTGACCAACTGAGCCAGCCAGGAACCCCTGTAACTGTTAGTTTTTTAAAACAATAGTGTAATTGGAAACCATTTTCAAAGTGAACCATTCCTTCTGCTTTGACACCAGTGACAGCTGATGACAATCCAGTGGAAATGCATTCCTATTTGGACAATGTTCTACTTATCTACCAAAAAAAGCCCACCCCCTCATATCACTGAGTTCCACCTAAACCTCTCAGCTAATTTTACTTTTTAATTGCAAATATTTGCCAGCATCGCTGAGAATTCAGTAGGGTCAAGGTGATTCTGTTTCCTGCAGCTTTTATCTCTAAGTGTGCAGACTACTTATAAGTATTGTTTTCCTTTCCACATTTACCACTAAAGTTGCTTGAGCTTCAGCCCTGTTCCAAAGTACAAAGGTGCAAAGCATGCTTGATCTGGATTTGCATCTTTGTTTCACAAATATGAGCCATATGACCTTGAGTAAGTACTTAACCTCTCTATGGCTTAGTCTCTTCACCTACAGGATAGAAGGTGAAAAAATAGTACCTAATTCATTGGCATTTTATGAGACGAAGTGAGAAAATGGGTATAAAACCCTTAGAATGTGACCCATTATCTGTTACTAAAGAGGCCTGTTGTCTCTGTGTCAAGAGTACAAATTTGGGGTCAAAATTCCTGGATTCAAGTCTTGGCTCTGACACTTTTTAATTGTGTGAACTTAGGCAATTTACTTATCTTCTCTGGGTCTCAATTTATTCATCTGAAATAAGAGTTCCTATGTCATAGATTTCCTATGAAGCATCAGTAAGTTCATTTATGTAAAGTGCTCGGAAGCATTTCTGACACAAAGTAGGTGTTGGCTACTAATGCCATTGTTGTTCTTAAAGTGCTATAAAGGCTACTTGAAATGGGCTTATGAAATGGTGAGAATGTGGAGGAACTCGAACCTTCATACATGGTGGATGGGAATGTAAAATGGTGGAGCCCCTGGAAAAGGAGTCTGATGTTCATTAATATTTTCAGCATAAATTAACATAGAATCAAGCAATTCCTCTCCTAAACATATACTCAAAACTGCAAATTAAAATACTCTCCCAACAAAAACTGGTACACAAATGTTCACAACAGCATTATTCACAATAGGTGGAAATAACCCCATGTCTATCAGCTGATGAATGGATAGATAAAATGTGGTCACTCAGACAGTGGAATTTTATTTGGCCATAAAACAGAATGAAGTACTGATATATGCTGCAGTGTGGATAAATGTTGAAATCATTATGCTAAGTAAAACTAGCTAGTCACAAAGCATATTGCATGATTCTATTTATGTAAAAGGTCCAGAATAGGCAAATCCATAGAGACAGACAATAGATGAACAGTTTCCTGGGGCTGGAGAACAAAGGGAAAAACAACAGGAACAGAGAGTGACTGATAATGTTTATATGGTTTCTTTCAGAGGTGATGGAGGTGTTATGAAACTGGTTTGTGGTGATAGTTGTGCAACCCTGGAAATATACTAAAAATCATTGGGTTATATATTTAAAATGGGTAAATTTTATGGTATGTATATTATACCACAATTAAGTTTTTCTTAAAGGCATGAACACGTGAGAAGGGTTAAGCTCCTCCCATAACACTTGGATGTTAGTTTTGGTCAAAATGTGATGGGGTATTTTGGGAGTCCTAACAAGAGGATGAACAGGTCAGAGAATTAGTTCTTCTCCTGACCAATGTTAACCAGATCTTGCCTTCTGCTCTCCAGGATCTTTACAATCAAGTCAACTGTTTCAATCTTACTGTAGCCATGCTTATTGTCCTGTGGTCTACCATATTCAAGAAAATTTAATACTGTAAAAAAAAAAACCTGATAGAGAGAAAGGATCTTGCCTATGCTATTCCCCATTGTATCCACAGTGCCTACCTGACACATAGTAGGTGCTCACTAACTATATTATGAGAAATAAATTGATGGATGGATAGATGGGTAGCATGAGCTGTGGAAGAACTTGGAAACCAGAAAGACTTTGATTTAAATCTCACCTCCACTGCTTACTAGATAAGCAATATCAAGGAAGTCATCTTCATTCTATCAATCTCATTTTCTTATAAAAGGGAGAAATAGCATCTTCTTGATAAGTAGTAAGGTTTTTTTGTTTTTTTAAAGATTTAATTTATTTATTTGACTGACAGAGATCACAAGTATGTAGAGAGGCAAGCAGAGAGAGAGGGGAAAGCAGGCTCCCTACTGAGCAGAGAGCCTAATGCGGGGTTCGATCCCAGGACCCTGGGATCAAGGCCTGAGCCGAAGGCAGAGGATTTAACCCACTGAGCCACCCAGGCATCCCAATAAGTAGTAAGTTTTAACTGAGACAATACATGTTATGTGATAACTCAGTAAATGTTAGCTTCCTTCCCTTTTCTTCCACCAATTGGAAAAGCTCTGGGGCACTGTGAGTTCTCTACTGATAAATAGCTCTGTGTTAAGTCCTGTTGTAGCAATAAACATGAGCATTGATACTTTCCTAAGCACAAACTTAATGTCATGTGATATCTGCCCTCAATCATGGAAACTGGCAGTGAAATATGAGCCCATAAAATGCCAGAATTGGGAGGGCTCTTAGTAAGAGATCATCTAGTCTAAGCCTATACGTGATAGAGAATCCTCAAATACCACAATATTAGTGGCCCATTTGGAGACTCTGGCTTAATAAAAGAGTGGGCAAAGAAATAGCTGGCAAGGTAGATGGCAGACATCTGGGGGACCATAAGTGAGAAATTCCAGGAGTGATTCATTGTCCTCACCCCTGAAAAAGTCCTCTATGATATCTGACAGCTTAATCACCATGTGTGTATTTATATGGGTGAGGCAAAGGTCACTGTACAAAAGAGAACCACTAGAGGAACAGGTGTTGATCTTCATCTTCTAAATATATTAGTCAAAGCAAAATGTCCACAGCAGGAAAAAACAGTCAGCATATCTATATAGAATCCTGCTTACACTACAATTTTAAGAACCAAATTTTAGTTTATTTATCAAACTTTAGGCCTTATTTTTGTAAGAAGGAATTGTCTCAATTTGGCCCCTTGGTGTCCAGTGAAAGGTGATTTAGAACTAAAAGAGGGAAATGTCTTCATTTATTAAGGTCCTGAATAAAAAACCAAAGTGTTAGCTAATGAAGGAAACAATTGGCTCATTTGGAAAGTAAACAAAGGATAATTAATTTGCTAACTTGTTTTCCATACTTGATAACTTCAAAAGTGACAGATATGTCTATTTATATTATATGGAGAAAGTGCATCTCACAAATTGTGTCTCTATTTATAAAATGTAAAGAAGCATTAAGGATAATACTGGAAGCCCAAGAGGAAAAACAACACTGGGAGGCAGTAGAGTCTAGTGGTTAAGAGCATAGGCTTGTTTTTCAGTCACAATCAAAGCCTAGGCTGATGTAGGAAGTAATCCAATATCTCACCAATACACACAGACACACACATACACACATGCACTACAAACTAATAAATTCCAGATATGTAAAAATGCCAGATATGAAACTATAAACGCATACATGATCTTGAAAAGAAGAAAGGAAATCACCACCTCAAGATCTTTGTATCAGAAAAAAAGGAAAAACCCAAATTGGTAGGTAGGATTTGAAGACTTATGCCTCAAAGGGATGAGGGAACCAGATATAGTTCTTAGACTCTGGAATTTTATTGCTCAAAAGAAGATAGAAGTCAGGGTTGCAAGTTCTGGGTATAGCAGAATTAGCTGTGATATAATACTGGGGAAGATGAAAAGCAGAGAAATGGAAAAAGTACCTTCTTTGAAAGAAAACCTAATCACTGGCCTGAAGATAGCAATTATGTGGTCCTTGTTCCAACTCATAGAAAAAAATAGATAGAAAAAAAGGTCAACCTGAAAACTCAATGTCCTTGGACAATGTGACATGAAAGAGAAGGAAAAAAGTGAAGGAAAGATATGGAAACCAGAAAACACAAAAGTAGTGTATCAATAGTCACAATAAATATAAATGGATTAGAAACACCTATTTGAGGACAGAGACACTTAGATTAGATACTAAAGATTTAGCTATATGTTGTCTATATGAAATGCAACTAAAACATCATGAATTGGAGAAGTTAAAATAAAAATGGGGGGATGGAAAAGGACACAATATGCAAAATGGAATTTAAGATGAAAAGCATTAATGAAGACAAAGAGACACATCACTTACTGATTAACAAATAGTCATCCACTAAAAGAAAACAATTTCAGTGCATCTAAAAATAAAGCTTCAAAATGTATGAAGTGAAAGTTGACAGAACTCAAATGAGAAATAACTGAATCTACAGTCATCGTGAGAGATTTTAACACATCTCATTCAGGAACTGACGAAGTATACAAAAGTTACCAGGGATCCAAACATAAAATTTGAATAAGACAGTAAAATTCAGCTATTAGGTAGATATATAAAAAAAAAATTGGCCAGTCTGATAAGACCACATACTGTATGATTTCAACCATAACGTCCTAGAAAAGACAAAACTCTGGAGACTGTAAAAAGATCAGTGGTTGCCAGGGGATTGAGGAAAAGGAAGAATGAATAGGTGGAGCTCAAGGGATTTTTATGACAGGGAACCTTTTCTGTACAATACTATAATGGTGAACACATGTCATTATACATTGTCAAAACCCATAGAACCTGTGACACCAAGAGTGACTGCTAATATAAACTATGGACTTTAGGTGCTAATGCATCAAAGTCGATTCACTGATTGTAACAAATTTACCACTCTGGTGCAGGTTGTTGATGTTGGGGGAGGCTGTGTGTGTCAGCAGGGGGCAATATATGGGAACTCACTGTACATTCTACTTAAATTTCTGTGAACCTAAAACTTCTATAAAACATAAAAGCTATATTTAAAAAAAAATCCTGCATCTACCAAATGAAAAACATATACTATTTAAGCACATAAGGGAAACTTGCAAAAACTGAACACATTCTAGGCCAAAAAATATCAAAAAAACAAAATATGAATATCATACCTCATTCATCAACCATAATGCAATAAAATGAGAAATCAATAACCAGAAGAAGCCCCTCAAAAAGGCATAGACTTCAAAACTATAAATATGCACTTCTAAATCTTCATATGTTAGCAAATAAATATTTTTGAAAATTATCACTATTTATAAGTGATAGAAGAAATGCCATGTATCAGAAGCTGTGGCAAATAGCTTACTAGCAGTTGACTAAAACTGCTTTATATGAGCTCCAAAACCTTGACTTTAAGTATTCAGGAATTTTGCCAGACAGTTGTTACATTGCTTGAAATCAACCATGGTGGGAGCATTTATATTATGAAAATCAGCAAATGTTACAAATCAGGGTTTCTCTCTTTTTTTTCCTTTCTCTCTTTTTTTTTTTCAGAATCTGTTTACCAGCACACCGCTGGCTAAAGTGGTAATTGGAAAGAAATATAAAGGTACAAACACATTTATTACAAAAATAAGAAACCCTGAAAATTAATAAGTAAAATGTTCAACTCAAGAAGGTAAAAGAATAATAGAATAAAGCAGACCTGTACTGATAAATGTTAAACAATCAGATTTTTTAGAGTGGTTCCACCATGAATGTTGGTTGATATTTTCATCTGTTGTTAGTAAGACAAAAGTGAAACAACAGAAACTGATGTAGGAACCTCACTCACTTGTTAGTAATATGAGTAACTTATTTGCTGACTCTGAGAATAGTTTTTAAATACTGGAAGAACATTTCCTTCATATTTTGTGCAATTCAAAAATGCAATAACTACAGACACAGCACAAATTTAATTTCAACCTGCATTATTAATATTTTCTTCATTACTTTTTTTCAGCCTAGACGATCACCAACACAATAAGTCAAACCCTGATTTACAGCATATACAAATTTCTGTGGTTTAAATTGTGGCCAATTTCGGGGCGCCTGGGTGGCTCAGTGGGTTAAGCCGCTGCCTTAGGCTCAGGTCATGATCTCAGGGTCCTGGGATCGAGTCCCACATCGGGCTCTCTGCTCGGCAGCGAGCCTGCTTCCCTCTCTCTCTCTCTGCCTGCCTCTCTGTCTGCTTGTGGTCTCTCTCTGTCAAATAAATAAATAAAAATAAAAAAAATAAAAAAAAAATCTAAATTGTGGCCAATTTCAAACTGGCAATATAGCATCACTGGGAAAAGATGCATAGTAGTAACACGCCATTATACAGCATTTCCTTCATTCCCATACGATAGAAGTAAATAATCTCAAGAGCATAAATAATAGTAAAATGTAGTAAAATTAAGAAGTGACAAGTTTTGAATGTTTATTAACTTTATTTTAATATAATTTGTTTAATTATAATTTTATATAATTTAACTTTTAAAAATGGCTGTTTTTAACAACCAGATAGCAAATTTCCTGAAAATGTAACAATTAGTTCTCATTAGCTGATTTGAGCTGCTCCTGCACACCACTGGTAAATTCAAAGAATGTAGAAGGAAAAAAATAATGAAGGTGAAAGCAGAAATTAATAAAATATCAAATAGACAAACTATAGAGATGATTAACAAAACAAAAACTTGGTTCTTGGCAAAGGTTAAAGTAGTAGTCAAAATTTTTTTTAAGATTTTATTTATTTGACAGAAAGAAACACAGAAAGAGGGGAAACACAAGCAGAGGGGATGGGAGAAGGAGAAGCAGGTTTCCCTTTGAGCAGGGAGCCCAATGTAGACCAAAACCCAGGACCCTGGGATCATGACCTGAGCCAAAGGCAGACACTTAAAAACTGAGCCACCCAGGCACCTCAATGGTCAAGTATTTGATAAGATTGATAAAGATAAAAGAAAAGGTACAAATAGACAATATTAGGAATGTAAAATTGGACAAATATATACATATAGAGAGTTTTTAATCATTAAAGAATACTATGTATGCTAATGATTTATGCCAATGATTAGAAGGAATGGATAATTTTTCTAGAAAAATATAATCTGAGGGGGGAGACAAGATGGCAGAGAGCTAGGGGGAGGTGCTGTTTCAACCTGTACCCTAAAGTGAGCTGATTACCTACCAAAGAACTCTGAACACCCATGAAGTCAGCCTGAGATTAGAATTATACACGTCTGGATCTCTACAGGGGCAGAAGACATGAGTGGACAGTGTTTCTGTGTATTTGTGTTTGTCCTGGTAGTATATAAATCTTATACATGGAGTTCTTTTTGACGAGGTTCTTTTTTTTTTTGTTTTGTGTATATATATGTATATATATATTTTTTTCTCTTGTCATTTACTTTTATCAGTCTTTTTGTTTGTCTGTTTTTGTTTGTATACTTCATAAATCTTACCTTGGGCTGGGCCTTCTCTTTTATTTTATCTTTCTTTTTTTTAAGATTTTATTTATTTATTTGACAGAGAGAGAGATCACAAGTAGGCAGAGAGGCAGGCAGAGAGAGATGGGGGTTGGGGAAGCAGGCTTCCTGCTGAGTCTGATGTGGGGCTTGATCCCAGACCCCTGAGATCATGACCTGAGCCGAAGGCAGAGGCTTAACCCACTGAGCCATTCAGGTGCCCCTATCTTTCTTTTTTTCCTGTCTCTCTCTCTCTTCTTTTTTCTCTCTTTCTTTTTTCTTTCATCTGGGGGGGGGGACTCTTGATTGCTCAGAAGAGTTCCAGGGTGCACCTTGACTGCCCCACGGTTGATACATCCAGCTACCTCCATTCAGCCATCTCTCACCAAAATGATTAGGAGGAGGAATGCCCAACAGAAGAAAATTCAGAGGCTGTGCCTTCTGTAACAGAGCTAATGGCTATCGACATAGACAATATGTTGGAAAGGGAATTCAGGTTAACAATTATCCAGGCAATAGCTAGGTTGGAGAAAGTTGTGATGACAAAATGGAATTGATTAGGGAAGAACTGAAAGCTCCCAGGGATGATGTTCACAATATTAGGGCAGAACTGAAAGCCAGCAGGGATGATGTTCACAATGTTCTCAGTGAGTTCCAATCTAATCTAAATTCTCTAAAAGCTAGCATAACTGAGATAGAAGATAGAATTAGTGATCTGGAGGACAAACAGATAGAGAGAAAGGATCAGGAGGAAGCCTGGAACAAATAGCTTAGAAGCCACAAAAACAGAATCAGGGAAATAAATGACGCCATGAAATGTTCCAACATCAGAATTATTGGAATCCCTGAAGGGGAGGAGAAAGAAAGAAGTCTAGAAGATATACTGGAACAAATTCTCCATGAAAATTTTCCCAATCTTGCGAATGGAATCAGTGTTCATATGCTAGAGGCAGAACGGTCTCCCCCCAAGATTATAGAATCTCGAAAGTCCTCGAGACACCTGATAGTAAGAATGAGAAATCATAATTGTAGACAGGCTCTCTTGAAGGCAGCTAGGACAAAGAAGCTCCTTACATACAGAGGAAAGCCCATCAGAATAACGTCAGATCTGTCCACAGAAACCTGGCAAGCCAGAAAGGGCTGGCAAGATATATTCAGGGCACTAAATGAGAAGAACATGCAGCCAAGAATACTTTATCTAGCAAGATTGACATTCAAAATGGATGGAGAGATAAAGAGTTTCCAAGACCAGCAAGGCTTAAAAGAGTATGCAACCACCAAGCCGACACTGCAGGAAATATTGAGGGGGGTTCTATAAAAGAGGAAAAATCCTAAGAATATCATTAAACAGAAATATGGAGACAATCTACAGAAAGACTTCAAAGGTAACACGACGTCAATAAAAACATATCTATCAATAATCACTCTCAATGTGAAAGAGATACAGAAGGACACTACATAATTCTTAAAGACACTATCCACCAAGATGATCTAACAATTGTAAATATCTATGCCCACAATATGGGAGCAGCCAATTACATAAGAAAACTATTAATAAAATAAAGCGACATATTGATATGAAAACATTAATAGTAGGAGATCTTAACACGACTCTCTCAGTATTAGACAGATCATCCAAGCAGAAAATCAATAAAGAAACAAGAGCATTAAATGACACATTGGACCATATGTACCTTATAGATATATACAGAACATTCCACCCTCAAACAACAGAATAGTCATTCTTCTCAAGTGCGCATGGAACCTTCTCCAGAATAGACCACATACTGGGTCACAAATCAGGGCTCAACCGATACCAAAAGACTGACATTATATCCTGCATATTCTCAGATCACAATGCATTGAAACTGGAGCTCAATCACAAGGAAAAGTTTGGAAGGAACTCAAACACCTGGAAGCTAAAGACCACCTTGCTTAAGAATGCTTGGATCAACCAGGAGTTCAAAGAAGAACTTAAATAATTCATGGAAACCAATAAGAATGAAGACATTTTGATCCAGAACCTATGGGATACAACAAAGGTGGTCCTAAGGGAGGAATACATAGCCATCCAAGCCTCCCTCAAAAAAACTGAAAAATCCAGAATACACCAGCTGTCTCTACACCTTAAAGAACTGGAGAACCAACAACAAATTAAACCAACTCCACACACAAGAAGGGAAATAATCAAGATTAGAGCAGAGATCAATGAGATAGAAACTAGAGATACAATAGAACGTATCAATGAAACTAGAAGCTGGTGTTTTGAATCAATAAGATTGATAAACCATTGGCCACACTAAACCAAAAGAAAAGAGAGAACGCTCAAATTAATAAAATTATGAATGAAAAGGGAGAGATCACAACTAACACCAAGGAAATAAAAACAATAATCAGAAGTTATTATCAACAGTTATATGCCAATAAGTTAAGCAACCTAGATGAAATGGATGCATTCCTGGAAAACTATAAACTCGCAAAATTGAACCAGGAAGAAACTGACAACCTGAACAGATCGATATCTAGTAACGAGATTGAAGCAGTGATCAAAAACCTCCCAAAAAACAAGAGCCCAGGACCTGATGGATTCCCTGGGGAATTCTACCAAACTTTCAAAGAAGAAATAACACCAATTCTCCTGAAGCTGTTTCAAAAAATTGAAGCAGAAGGAAAACTGCCAGACTCTTTTTATGAAGCCAGCATTACCCTGATCCCCAAACCAGGCAAAGACCACACCAAAAGGAGAATTTCAGACCAATATCACTGATGAATATGGATGCTAAGATTCTCAACAAGATCCTCGCAAATAGGATCCAATAGCACATTAAAAAGATTATCCACCATGACCAGGTGGGATTCACCCCTGGGTTACAAGGATGGTTCAACATTCGCAAATCAATCAATGTGATAGAACAAATCAATAAGAGAAGAGAGAAGAACCACATGGTCCTCTCAATTGATGCAGAAAAAGCATTTGACAAAATCCAGCATCCGTTTCTGATTAAAACGCTTCAAAGTACAGGGATAAAGGGAACTTCATGAACTTCATAAAATCTATCTATGAAAAATCCACACCGAATATCAGCCCCAATGAGAAAAAGCTCACAGCCATCCCGTTGAGATCAGGAACACGACAAGGATGCCCACTCTCACCACTTTTGTACAACATAGTATTAGAACAGCTAGCAACAGCACTCAGACAACAAAGAGAAATAAAAGGTATCCAAATTGGCAATGAAGAAGTCAAACTCTCTCTCTTCGCCGATGGCATGATTCTTTATATGGAAAACCCAAAGGACTCCACCCGCAAACTACCAGAACTCATACAGCAATTCAGTAACATGGCAGGATACAAAGTCAATGTACAGAAATCAGTGGCTTTCTTATACACTAACAATGAAAATACAGAAAGGGAAATTAGAGAATCGATTCCATTTACTATAGCACCAAGAACCATAAGATACCTGGGAATAAACCTAACCAAAGAGGTAAAGGATCTGTACTCGAGGAACTACAGAACACTCATGAAAGAAATTGAAGAAGAGACGAAAAGATGGAAGACCATTCCATGCTCTTGGATTGGAAGAATAAACATTGTTAAAATGTCTATACTGCCCAGAGCAATCTATACTTTTAAAGCCATTCCGATCAAAATTCTACTGGTATTTTTCAAAGAGCTGGAGCAAATAATCCTAAAATTTGTATGGAATCAAAAGAGACCCCGAATTGCTAAGGAAATGCTGGAAAACAAAAACAAAACTGGCAGCATCACGTTACCTGATTTCAAGCTTTACTACAAAGCTGTGATCACCAAAACAGCATGGTACTGGCATAAAAACAGACACATAGACCAGTGAAACAGAGTAGAGAGGCCAGATATGGACTCTCAACTCTATGGTCAAATAATCTTCGACAAAACAGGAAAAAATATACAATGGAAAAAAGGCAGTCTCTTCAATAAATGGTGCTGGGAAAATTGGACAGCGATATGTAGAAGAATGAAACTCGACCATTATCTTACACCGTACACAAAGATAAACTCGAAATGGATAAAAGATCTCAACATGAGACAGGAATCCATCAGAATCCTAGAGGAGAACATAGGCAGTAACCTCTTCGATATCAGCCACAGCAACTTCTTTCAAGATATGTCTCCAAAGGCCAAGGAAACAAAAGCAAAAATGAACTTTTGGGACTTCATCAAGATCAAAAGCTTCTGCACAGCAAAGAAAACAGTTAACAAAACAAAAAGGCAACCAACGGAATGAGAGAAGATATTTGCAAATGACAGTACAGACAAAGGTTGCAAACCAGGATCTATAAAGAACTACTCAAATGCAACACACACAAAACAGATAATCGTACCCAGTTTTTAAGTGAGTTTTTTGGGATTTTTGTTGTTGCTCAAATATATTTCTTCATATATTCTAGATCTTAAACCCTCATCAGATATATGACTTAGAAAATTTTCTAACATTCCATAGATGGTCTTTTCATGTTTTTTTTTTAATGCTCAGTTAGTCACTGTATAGCACATCATTAGTTTTTGATGTAGTGTTCAATGATTCATTAGTTGAGTATAATACCCAGTGCTCATCACAACACGTGCCCTCCTTAATACCCATCACCATATTACCCCACCCCAACACCCACTCTCTTCTGAAACCCTCAGTTTGTTTCCCCAAGTCCGTAATCTCTCATGGTTTGTCTCCCTCTCTGATTTCTTCCCCTTCAGATTTCATTCCTTTCCCTTATAGTCCTCCATGCTATTGCTATGTTCCACATACAAGTGAAACCATATGATAATTTTCTTTCTCTACTTGACTTACTTCACTTAGCATAATCTCTTCCAGTTCCATCTATGTTGATGCAAATGATGCACCTTTCTTATGGCTGAATAATATTCCCTTATACATATATACCACATCTTCTTCATCTTTTCATCTGTTGAAGTGCATCTCAGCTCCTTCCACAGTTTGGCTCTTGTGGATATTGATGCTATGAACATTGGGTTCATGTGCCCCTTCAGATCACTACAGTTCTATCTTTTGTGTAAATACCCAGTAGTGCAATTGCTGGGTTGTATGGTAGCTCTATTTTTAACATCTTGAGGAACCTCCATACTGTTTTCCAGAGTTGGCTGTACCAGCTAGCATTCCCACCAACAGTGTAAGAGTGTAAGAGAGTTACCCTTTCTCCACATCCTCACCAACATTTGTTTTCTGTTTTGTTAATTTTCACCACTCTAACTGGTGTAAGGTGTTATCTCATTGTGGTTTTGATTTGTGTTTCCCTGATAGCTAGTGCCTTTGAGCATTTTTTCGTATGTCTGTTAACCATTTGTATGTCTTCTTCAGAGAAGTGTTTGTTCATGTCTTCTGCCCATTTTTTGACTGGATTATTTGTTTTTTGAGTATTGAGTTTGAGAAGTTCTTTATAGATCTTGGATATAAGCTCTTTTTACTTTCTTGATAATGTCCTTTGATGCACAAAATTTTTAATTTTATCAAGTAAAATTTATCTACTTTTCTTCATATCTTCTGTTGTTTGTGCTTTGGAGGTCATCTAATAATCTAATAATCCATTGCCAAATCTAAGGTCATAAAAATTTGTTTTCTTTTAAGAGTTTTAAAGTTTTAATTCTTGTACTTATGCTGCTATGTTGAGTTACTTTTGTATGTATTTTTTTAAGATTTTATTTATTTATTTGACAGAGAGATCACAAGCAGACAGAGAGGCAGGCAGAGAGAGAGAGAGGGAAGCAGGCTCGCTGCCGAGCAGAGAGCCCGATGCGGGACTCGATCCCAGGACCCTGAGATCATGACCTGAGCCGAAGGCAGCGGCTTAACCCACTGAGCCACCCAGGCGCCCCACTTTTGTATGTATTTTGAAGTAGGGATCCAACCTCATTATTTTGCATGTGGATATCCAATTATCACAGCATCATTTGTTCAAAAAACAATTACTGATATGAAATATAACAATTATAACAATATACTATAGTAAAAATTATGTACATGTGGTCTCTCCCTCTCAAAATATCTTATTGTACTGTACTCATCCTTCTTGTGTTGATATGAGATGATAACATGTCTATGTGATGAGAGAAGTGAATGGCATAGGCATTGTGATATAGCATTAGGCTACTGTTGACCTTCTGACAACACATCAGAAAGGGGATCATCTCCCTGTTACCTTAGTAAACTTGACCATGGGTAACTAAAACCACAGGAAGGAAAACCACAGGTAAGGGGTGGGACTAATATATTTGAGTATAATCCATCTTAGTGTGGATCTCTTTGAATTAACCTGTCTGGAATTCACTGAGCTCTTCCATATGTGTCTTCATGTATTTGATTAAATCTGGGAAGTTTTTGGCCTTTATTTCTTCAAATATTCTTTCTGCCTATTTCTCTATATCCTTTCCTTCTAGGGCTTCTATTATGCACACATTGGTATACTTTATAGCATTCCAGAGGTCTCTTTGGCTCTGGTCATTGTTCTTCATTTTTTTCCTCAGACTGGATAAACTTTTTTTTTTAGTATTTTATTTATCCACTTGACAGAGAGAGAGAGAGATCACAGGTAGGCAGAGAGGCAGGCAAAGAGGGAGGGGGAAGCAGGCTCCCCACTGAGCAGAGAGCCCGATGCAGGGCTTGATCCCAGGACCCTGAGATCATGACCTGAGGCTTTAACCCACTGAGCCACCCAGGCGCCCCTCAGACTGGATAATCTTAATTGGCCTATCTTCAAGTTGGCTGATTCCTTCTTCTGTCTTTTCAGATTTTCTGTTGAAATCCTGTAATAAAATTTTCATATCTTTTATTGAGCTTTTTAGCTCTTAAATGTTGATTTGGTTGTTTTTTTTTAATAAGAATTTTTAGGTCTATTTTTTTTTTATTTCTTTTCAGTGTACCAGAATTCATTGTTTATGCACCACACACAGTGCTCCATGCAATACATGCCCTACATAATACTCACCACCAGACTGACCCAACTTCCCACCCTCTGCCCCTTCGAAACCCTCAGATTGTTTTTCCGAGTCCATAGTTTCTCATGGTTCACCTCCCCCTCCAATTTCCCTCAACTCACTTTTCCTCTCCATCTCCCTATGTCTATACAATTTCTATCTCTTTATCTATATTCTCTATTTGGTGAAACACTGTTCTCCTAGTTTTCTTTAGTGCTTTTTCTTTTATTTCCTCTAGCTCTTTAAACTTTTTCAGACTTTAAACTTAAAAAAGTTGATTTGAGGTCTCTGTCTATTAAGTCTTTTTGCCTGGGCCTCCTCTGGGACAGTTTCTATTATTTTCTTTATTTTTCCTGTGAATGGGCATATTTTCTTGTTTCTTTGCATGCTTCATAATTTGTTGTTGTTGTTGAAACCTGGAAAATGTTTATGCTGGTAACAATGTGAATCAACAGACACACTCAGCCATTGCTGAAAGGAATACAGAATGATGCAGCCATTTTGGAAGACAGTGTATCAGTTTCTTACAAAACTAAACATACTCTTAAAATACAACCCAGCTGTCATTCTTGGTATTTATCCAAATGGGTTGAAAGTTTATATCCACACAAAAACCTACACATAGATGCTTATAGCAACTTTATTCATAATTACCAAAATAAGGAAGCAACCAAGATGCCCTTCAGTATGAGTGTGGGTAAATAAACTGTGGTACACCCAGACAATAGAATATTATTTAACACTAAAAAGAAATGAGCAACCAACCCATGAAAAGACATGGATAAACCTCAAATGCACATTACTAAGTGAAAGAAGCCAATCTGAAAAGACTACCTACCATGTGATTCTAACTATATCACATTCTAGAAAAGGCAAAACTGTGATCACAGTAAAAGGATCCATGATTGCCAGAGGCTGAAGAGAGTGAGGGATGAATTGGTATAGAATAGAGTATTCTTTGGGCAGTAGAACTATTCTGTATAATACTGTAGTGGTGTGTTCATAACATTATGCATTTATACAAACCCACAGAATGTACAGCAAAGCCATAGAGTCATAGAATCCAAGTCATAGAGTATGGACTTTGGGTGATAACAATACATCAATTCAGAGTTATTGATCATAACAAATATACCATTCTGGTGGAAAAAGTTAATACTGAAAGAAGCTATGTGTACATGGGAGAAGGAGATATATGGGAACTCTCTGTTCCTAACACTCAGTTTTGGTGTGAACCTAAAGTTGCTCTAAAAAATAAAGTCTATTTTTTAAAAACTTTAAAAATACAGAGAAAAGAATGAACAGCATTTGAATCAGATAGGCCTAGAATTCCAGCTATGTTAAATACTAGCTGTGTAACCTTGGACAATTTGCTTAAGTTCCTTGAGCTTCAGTTTTCTTATTTTGTAAATGAAGATACCTCATAGGGTTTCTGCAAGAATTAAATAAGATGGCACCTGCACATAGCTATATTAGCAGTTATTGTTATCATCAGAGACCTATGGAACTAAATGTGTCCTCAAATGGTTCAAGGACCTAGAACTACAACCTCTCCTGGTAACTTAATTCAGGATCTAGTTTCTTATCCAATTCAATGCTTTCTCTTTACAATGATGAAGCCTATTTACTCTAGCTTGGACCATCACAGAACTGAGGAACAAATTTACCATCTTTGTACTAATACTTCAAGAAAAGTGAGCTAGGTGTCCTTTAGTAATTTCTTTTTTAGTAATTTGTGTCTTCTGAAAGAGGATAATTTTTTTTATATTTTTAAATTTTTTTTCAGCATTACAGTATTCATTGTTTTTGCACCACACCCAGTGCTCCATGCAATACGTGCCTTCCCTATTACCCACCACCTGGTTCCCCAACCTCCCACCCCCTGCCCCTTCAAAACCCTCAGGTTGTTTTTCAGAGTCCATAGTCTCTCATGGTTCATCTCCCCTTCCAATTTCCCTCAACTCCCTTCTCCTCTCCATCTCCCCATGTCCTCCATGTTCTTTCTTATGCTCCACAAATAAGTGAAACCATATGATAATTGACTCTCTCTGCTTGACTTATTTCGCTCAGCATAATCTCTTCCAGTCCCGTCCATGTTGCTACAAAAGTTGGGTATTCATCCTTTCTGATGGAGACATAATACTCCATCGTATATATGAAAGAGGATAATTCTTACCCTACCTACCCACCTCCCAAGATTGCTGTAAGGATTGTGTAAAGTGATGTGTCTGATTATTGTTTGATTGCTTAAAGGGCTTTATAAATGTAAGGGATTCATAGTTACTTGAAGAAATATATGAAATTATCTCTTCACTGTCTCCATTCAAGGCTATTTAGTCTCTAAACCTGTCCATATTCCTCAGAAAATGTGGAGATTGGTAAAATATTATTTAATAAAGATGATATCAGTAAAATATTATTTAATAAATTCCTTTATTTCACAAACATGAATTGAGGGCTGACTTTGTGTCAGGCACACTACAAGGCACTAGGGGAACAAAGATTAGTAAAGCATGGTCTCTGCCACCAAGAAACTTCAAGTCTAATAGAAAGACAAACATGAAAAATAAATGTGTTATAATATGGTGGGTGTTTGGGGACAGATATAGATATGGCAAGGGAACACAGAATAGATAATTTATTCTAAGGGATGTTATGAAAGACTTCACAGAAAAACAACATTAGTGCTGGACATGGAATGAGATGGAGAAAAGAAGAGTATTTTAGAGGAAACCCTATAAGTAAATTCATGGAGGCATAAAATCACATGGCATGTATGGTGAAAATAATATTTAGGCTTGGTCAGAACTAAAGTGAATGAAATAGACTAGGAAGGGGAAGTAATGAATTATATTTGGAAACTATTGACTTTAAGATGCCTATGAAACTTCTCTTTGAATGTTATAAACCAATGGGAACATAAGTATAGAGAGATTTGAGAGTCACCAGTATACAGGTATTAGCTAGATATGATGGGAGAGAGAGAGTGATCATGAATAATATTTGTGTTCTTCTTTGGGCAACTGGGTAGATAATGGTGCCCTCAGTGAGGTAAGTAACAAATAAGAGAAGGAGAAGAGTGAGCAGGAGATCATATAGTCTTTTGGACATGTTGATTTTCAGATATCCATGGGACATCCAAATGAGTATGTTCAGTAGGCATTTGGATATATAGATGTGTTGTTCTAGGAGGCAATTTTGGTTGGAGATATTGAGGTAGTAGATAGAGTAATGGAAATGGGTGAAATTGTTCTGGGATACTGTGAAGATTCAGAATAGGTACAATGACAGAACCACTGTGATACCAAAATTCAGCAACTAGGCAGAGGTGAAATATCCAGCAAAAGAGATCAAGGAAGAGCTAGAAAGATATGGTGAGAACCAGGAGTGTCAGAAACCAAGAGAAGCGGGTATTTCAAGGAGGGGAGGTCAACTGTGTGAAATGCCAAAGACTGAGAGATCAAGTAATATGAGGACTGACAAGTGCCCATTGAATATTTATTGAATATCTAGTTTTTACTTGCAATTTTCTGGACACAAAGGACTCTGCAAATATCAAATTGGAAAACTAGAAAAAGCACTGACCATCAGTGCCCTGTTTTTCACTCATGTGGTCATTAATATGCTATCCCCACGTTCATCAATTACTACGTGTGCCTCAACAGCTTGGTTTCCCCCTTGCCCCTGAACTGCCCAGACAAGGAAATCACCTGACTCCTTGTTGGAACACTTGTAATCAATTCAAGCAAAATAAAGAAAATCAAAAGCTTAGGCCCCTAATGGAACTGACCACATAGGTCTCCCCTGGGTACAGAGGTTTATGTGTGGTGCCTGGACTATGTTTAAAAAAATTAAAACTGGGTTTGTTACAAAAGGGCGAAAGTGTCAAGTCACTAAAAGCAGAAAACTCCACTTGCAACACAGATGCCCACTCTCACACTGGTTTATGATGAGAGAAAGTGAAAATTTATAATATGTTTTTATAACATCTTGACAGCCATTGAGCTGGGACCTCTGGGGGCCAGCTCAAAGGTTCCACCTCATTATTCCAGGAAAGAGTGCAAAGGGAGAGTGTTTAGTCACAGAACAGGCTTTAAGAATGCCACCTCTCACACCTGCACTCCTTGAGCTCTGTGACTTGGATTTTTTCAATATTTATACCAGAACTGAAGCAAAAAGCAAATTGGTCTCTCAGCCCAAGTTCAACAATTGTTATCTACCAATGGTGGATGAGTTGTTTATTGTCCCTCTTCCAGCATCTCTGGAAGTGAAACAAGCTAGGATAAGCTAGATTATGCTGCAGTAAGAAGGGATCTCAAAATGTTAGTGGCTTATAGTAAACGTTTCTTTCTTGCTCACAATACATGTCCCAAACAGGTTGGTAGGAGAGCAGTGGGGAGAATTCTACTCATTAGCAGATCTTAGTTGTCCTCACTCTGGGATCCCAGCTGATAGAGAAGGAGCCATGTTAGATGGTGCCAATCAATACATCATATGGAAAAGGGAAAGTGACTGGTTCTCCACGTTTCTACCTAGAGGTAACACATACCCCTTATGTTCATATTTTATGCCTGATTTTAAAGGCATGGGGGAAACATAATTCTTCTGTAGGTAGAGAGAGTGCTGGGAGGGACACCAAATACAGGTGAGCAATATGAGAGTCTACCAGAGAAGCCACAATAAATATGTGTTAATCTTTGAATAGACTGTATAAAAGGTACTCTCTGAACACAACGGTATTGGTAGCTGTCATGAAGTTATCTACTGCCCCATTTGGCCACTGGGCCTTGGAATCTATCACTCAAGACTCATTCCTTGGGGTTAAACTATTACAGTTCCAGGAATCACAGGGTGGTCAAAGTGCAAATGCCTGAGGTGGGACAACACATTGATTTCTATCAAATTAATATGGTATTCAGATTAGTTGTACCACAGCAAGCTGTTATTATTAGAAGCAGGGAGCACCAATGCCCTGAGGCATTTTATTTAATACCTCCTATATGGCAGGCACTATGCCAGGCTCTTTTAACACACTGTATCTCACTTCATTGCTATGTGTATAGCAGTTTAAAGATAACACCAAAGTTCATAACTGTTTGTCTAGAAAGTGATAATGAGTGCTGAGGGAAGGTCCAGAACTTAGGGTGCCACCTGGAGAGGACAATAAAGGGGGACAGCAGCAGGACACCAGGTGCTTGGGATAAAGGGATGGTTTGTACCCCCACAGGACAGGAGAAATCTACCCAAAAAAGAAATCCCAACCACGGGTTTGACCTACTTAACAGTTATTCCTTGAGTCGACTCTTTATTATTCTGCGCCTGAGACTGGGTGGTGTTCTTCTAAATGAGGGAAGGAAACAATCTGGTTTCCCAGAGCCATGTCCTGGGAGCTGGAGATGTTTCTTCTCTAAGACACCTAATATTGCAATCTGACCTGCTAATCAATCAGCCTCCTGCCACAGGCTACTGGCACCCTTGTTTGATTATGGATTTATTGAACTATAAAATCCTGCCAGGATGTATTACATGGGCTGACTTTTAGCTTTGTGTGCTGAATAGCGAATAAGTCAGTAAGAAAATGATGTCTAAGAGCCATAAAGGTAGTGTACATCTGATTCTGGTGTGTGAGTGCACGTGCACACACACACACACACACACACACACACACACACACCAACATGGATTGTAAAGTTAGTAAAGATCAAGAGGAGAATTTCTCTCCAAAGGGCAGCACCAGTGAGATATACTAAGCTGTTTAAAAAATCCCAAACCATGCGTGCTTCCATTTGTTCATTCATGTGACATATATTTATTGAGCACCTACTGCATTCCCAGCACAAAAAGACTTGATCGCACAATCATGGAGCTGGTGGAGGACAGACATTAACAAACACACAAGCGATACCTCATCACAAGTTAGGGTGAGTGCTGTGAAGAAAACAGAGGTGACATGAGAGCCAAAGGCGAGGGTTCAATTTAGATAAGGGTGGTCAAAGAAGGCATCTTTGAGGAGCTAACATTAGGTAGAGACTTGAAGGATATGAAAGAACCAACATGATAAATAATAAGATATTTATGTGGCCTTAAAATATCTCTCCATAGGGGTGCCAGCGTGGTGCAGCCAGCTAAGAATCTGCATTCAACTCGGGTCATGATCCCAGGGTCCTGTAATCGAGCCCCATGTCAGACTCCTTGGTCAGCGGGGACCCTGCTTCTCCCTCTCCCTCTGCCCCCCAACTTGTGTTCTCTCTCACATGCACTCTCCCTTTCTCAAATAAATAAATAAAATCTTTAAAAAATTATGTCTCCACAGATTGCATACTTGTTGCTAAGGAAAAGGTAATAACTTTACAGTGGAGAAACCAGACATTATTTTGATCAGGTGATAAAATCATCATCACCAATGAGGAACAGGTTAACATTGTGTGTCCCCATATGTGGTATCCTAAGGAAACAACACCATTTATGTAGTATTCTGGCACATCTGAATTTGATTATGAGGAAATATCCAACAAGCTCCAGATGAAGCACATGTTATTTTTGAAAGGGGGTGTATTAGTCTCTTCAGGCTACCATAACAAAGTGCCACAGACTTAGCAGCTTAAACAGCAGACACTTATTTCCTCACAGTTCTAGAGGCTAGAAGTTCAAGATCAAGGTGTCATCAGGGTTGATTTCTGGTGAGACCTTTCTTCCTGGCTTATAGATGGCCACTTTCTTGCTATGACCTCACCTGGGCTTTCTTCTGTGCTCATATAGAGACAGAACTCTCTGGTGTCTCTCTCTTTTTTTTAAATTGTGTTATGGTAGTCACCATACAGTACAACATTAGCTTTTGATGTAGTGTTCCATGACTCATTGTTTGCATGTAACACCCAGTGCTCCATGCAATCTGTGCCCTCCTTGAAACCCATCACTAGGCTCACCCATCCCTCCAACTGTCCTCCCTTCTAAAACCCTCCGTTTGTTTCCTGGAGTCCAGAGTCTCTCATGGTTTGTCTCCCATTCCTGTTTCTCTCCCTTCATTTTTCCCTTCCTTCTCTTAATGTCCTCCATGCTATTCTTTATGTTTCACAAGTAAGTGAAACCATATGATAATAGACTTTCTCTGACTTCTTTCACTCAGCATAATCTTCCCCAGTCCCATCCATGTTGATGCAAAAGTTGGGTATTCATCCTTTCTGACAACTGAGTAATATTCCATTGTATATATATATATATGTGAGTGTGTATATATATATATGGACCACATCTTCTTTATCCATTCGTGTGTTGAAGGGCATCCTGAATCTTCTTTTTTTTAAAAAAAAAATTAAGGTATAATGTAATCAGTTTTATATATTAACTTCAGTTGTATGACAAAATGATTTGATATTTGTATACACTGTGAAATGATCACCACAATAAGTCTGGGGACCATTATCACCATACCTAGTTCCAAATTCTTTTCTTTTGATGAGAGCTTTTAAGATTTATTCTTTTAGCAACTTTCAAATATGCAATACAGTATTGTTAACTCTAGTCACCATGCTGTACATTATCTCCCCATGACTTATTTATTTAAACCTGGAAATTTGTACCTTTTGATCCCCTTCACCCATTTCTGTCTGCTCAACTCTCCACTCCCCTCTGGCAACCACCAATCTTTTCTCTGTATTTGTCAACTTGGTATTTTGTTTGTTTTGTTTTAATTTGTTTCTTTTGCTTTTAGATTCCCCATATGAGTGAAATCATATGGCATTTGTCTTTCTCTGTCTGACTGATTTTACTTAGCTCTCCAAGGGCCATCCATGTTGTTGTAAATGGCAAGATCTGTTCTTTTTTGTGGCTGAGTAATATTCCTCTGTGTGTGTGTGTGTGTGTGTGTGTGTGTGTGTTTTATCTTCTTTACCCATTTTTCCATCTATGGACACCTAGGTTGTTTCCATATTTTGGCTATTATAAGTACTACTTACAATGAGTACTATTGTACTCATTGTACATGTATGAACATTCTCTTCCTCTTCTCATAAGTACACTAATTCTATTGGACTAGGGCTGTGCCTTTGTGCTCTCATTTAATCTTAATTACTTTGTTATAGGATATCTCCAAATACAATCACATTGGAGGTTTGGGCTTCAGTATATACGAATTTGTTGAGGGTGGGGCACAATTCAGTCCATGACAGGAAGCCTGCATTCTTTAAAATTGTCAATATCATAAAAGACAGAAATGATTTGAGAAATGATTTCAGAGTATCAAAGAGGCATGGCAATGAATTCAGTGTGTGATTGTAGACTGGATCCTTTACTGAAGGAGGGAAAATCTTATAAAGGACATTCTTAGATCAACTGACAAATTTGAGTACAGAGAGCAGATTAACGAATCAATGTTAAATCCTTGTGATTAATAACTGTAATGTGGGGGCACCTGTGGGGTTGACCACCCGACTCTTGGTTTTGACTCAGATTGTGATCTCAGGGTCCTGAGACCAAGTGCCACATCAGAGTCCACACTCAGCATGGAGTCTGCTTGAGATTCTCTCTCTCTTTCTCTCTCTGCCCCTCCCACTCCTGCACTGTCTCTCTCCCTCTCTCTCTCCCAAAGAAAGAAAGGAAGAAATCACATTAAAAAATTACTGTAATGTGATTATATAAGAGACTATCCCAATAATTTGGAACTACATGGTAAAGTGTTTAGGGGTAAAGAGCTATAAAGTATACAACTTAATTTCCAATGATTTTTTTTAAATTAAACATAAAGGAAGCCAATGATAAAATGGGAGCAAAATGGCAACATGAGAGAAATCTGAATAAAGGGCATACTATTCCATAAATCTGAAATTATTTTCAAATGAAAAGCTAAAAAAAGAAAAGAAGGAGCCAACCATGTACAGTGAGGTTAAGAACCTTCTTACTGATAACATTCTTCCTTTTTCTTAGGGTACTTAAGATAATTTGTAATTAGATATTTATTAGTGATTGACTATTTTCTAACTGCTCTGTAAGACTATAAACTTCATAATGGCCTCAGCAGCCTGAACCACCACTGCATCTCCAGCATTCAACACAGTGAATTGCAAGCTGTCTTACCCTGTTCAGGCTGCTATAACAAAAATAAGATAAACTGGGTGGCTTATGAATGGAAAACACTTATTTCCCATGGTTCTGGAGGCTGGGAAGTCCAAGATCAAAGGCACTGGCAAATTTGGTGTCTAGTGAGGAGGTGTTCCCTGAACAACTTTTTGCCAGTTCCTTCTATGGACCAAGGGAGCTCCGTGGGGTCTCTTTTATAAAAGCACCAGTCCTGTTCATAGGGGCTCCACCCTCATGACCAAAGTACCTTCCAAAACTCCACCTCTTAATACACCTCAGACATTAAATTTCAACATACGAATTAGAAGTGGGGAGGCACAAACATTCAGTCAATTATACAGGTAAAGAACACAGCAAGTGTGATGGCTGAGGCAGATAGGATGGGAGAAGTGTGGTATGCATTTACATTCTTAAAAGATGCTCTATCACAAAAAGAAAGAGATAAGAAACACTAGCTTTTTGAAGAAATTGTAGGTTACTCTTTCCCCCATCTAAAAATCACAGATTTTTCCTTTTTTTCCATTTTATTTTATTTTATTTCTTTTCAGTGTTCCAGCATTCATTGTTTATGCACCATACCCAGTGCTCCATGCAATATGTAAAAATCACAGTTTTTTCTAAGCTAATGAGTAGTATATGGAAAATACAAGAGGAGTTTCAGGCATTAGGAAAATACATTTAATGGCAACAATTTTTATACAAATAATTAATGCGTCTCAACTGTCCAGAATATTCTCTAAACTTTTCCTAATCTTAACCACTCCTTACCCGTATTACATTGGAGGTTTTAATTTGAAAAACTGCAAATATTAGACAACAATAATAAAGTTGCAGTCAGAATGCTGAAAGGCACTGAGCAAAGTACTTATTTACCTTGTCAGAGGTTACTGCAACAGTCCGAACAAGAGAGATTTGTGGTTTGGGTTAGGGTGGAGACAATGGAAATGGTGAGGGAGTAGGAAGGAGAGGGATTTGAGAGTGGTTTGGAGGTGTATTTTTTTTTCTTTCATTTTATTTATTTTTTCAGCGTAACAGTATTCATTCTTTTTGCACAACACCCAGTGCTCCATGCAAAACGTGCCCTCCCCATTACCCACCACCTGTTCCCCCAACCTCCCACCCCTGACCCTTCAAAACCCTCAGGTTGTTTTTCAGAGTCCATAGTCTCTTATGGTTTGCCTCCCCTTCCAATTTTTTTTTTTAATAAACATATAATGTATTTTTATCCCCAGGGGTACAGGTCTGTGAATCGCCAGGTTTACACACTTCACAGCACTCACGATAGCACTTACCCTCCCCAATGTCCATAGCCCCCTCCCCCTCTCCCAATCCCACCTCCCCCCAGCAACCCCCAGTTTGTTTTGTGAGATTAAGAGTCATTTATGGGGGGAGCGGGCTATGGACATTGGGGAGGGGAGGCGAACCATAAGAGACTATGGACTCTGAAAAACAACCTGAGGGTTTTGAAGGGTCAGGGGTGGGAGGTTGGGGCAACCTGAGGGTTTTGAAGGGTCAAGGGTGGGAGGTGGGGGGAACAGGTGGTGGGTAATGGGGAGGGCACGTTTTGCATGGAGCACTGGGTGTTGTGCAAAAAGAATGAATATTGTTACGCTGAAAAAAATAAATAAAATGGAAAAAAAAAGAGTCATTTATGGTTTGTCTCCCTCCCAATCCCATCTTGTTTCATTTATTCTTCTCCTATCCCCCTAACCCCCCATGTTGCTTCTCCATGTCCTCATATCAGGGAGATCATATGATAGTTGTCTTATTTTTCCACCTAGATATGTTCCCCTTCCTGCAGAGCAACTAAGGAAGTTTGTCAGTATTTGGGGCTACAAGGAGAGGTTGCGTTGGCTAGGGCAGGAACTCCTTTTTTTTTTTCTTTTTCTTTTTTTTTTAAGATTTTATTTATTTATTTGACAGACAGAGATCACAAGTAGGCAGAGAGGCAGGCAGAGAGAGACAAGGAAGCAGGCTCCCTGCTGAGCAGAGAGCCCGATGTGGGGCTCAATCCCAGGACCCCGGGATCATGACCTGAGGCGAAGGCAGAGGCTTTAACCCACTGAGCCACCCAGGGGCCCTTGGGCAGGAACTTCTTAAAAAAACGTACTTCTTTCTCTCAACTTATTGAGTTTCTAGTTTATATCTTTTTGGGGTTGAAAGAGGTAAATAAGCATTTTGGGGTAGATTGCAGTCCTCATGAGAGACTAAAGAAAAGCAAAATCTAGTAAACAGGGCACCTGAAGTGCTTCATTTTCTACTAACTGTACCTAATTATTTCACTGTCATTTGGATATTCCATCTGAGGGTAACTGAGTGTTGACTATACCTGCAATGAATGCATTAGCTCAACAATGTGGTGAAGGGCTTATAGCCCTCTGAAAGATTTACCCACATAGACTCTAAAATGCACAGGGGAGAATGCCTCACCTTCACCTTCCAGTTACATCTCCCAGGGCGTCCAGACTTGGGAATCACCCACTCATTTCCACAGCTAAGATCTTAGTGAAATTATGCCCACGCAAATTGTTGTCTAGGTGCTGGGCAGGGCACAGCAAACAAACCTACACTAGCTCTAGAGACCAACGATGAGATGAGCCCAAGGTATAACCAAGAGAAAAAAAAATCCATCAATCAAGCTGTTAGTCAAATATTTATTGGGGACCTACTGTATACTAGTGAGATACCTGCTTGTGGTTCTCAACTAGGGAGCGAGCATGTCCCCCAAAGGGTAACCAGAAACATATAGACATTTGGTGCAAGGAAGGGGGATGGTAATGACACTACTGGAATTTAGTGGGTGGGAACCAGGAATGCTAAATATTCTGCAATGTGTGAGCTGATCCCACACAATGGAACTATACTACATGAAATGTCCATAGTACTCCCAGGGAGAAACACTGTGCCAGACTGGGGCATAGGGAGTATTCTGACGTGAATATTCCATTATTGCTCTCAAGAGCTAATTGCTGCCAGAGGGCAGCCAATCCTTCTCTGTTTACACTTGGCCTCCCTATTCTTTCTTTGGGAAGGAAAAAATTGTAACTTCCATTTTAATGATGAGGAAAAAGAGACAGATTGGCTAGAGGTCACACCAGTTAATAAGTGGCAAAGCTGAGACCCAGTGTTTTGACTCCACAATTTCATTATGGAGTTCCCCAATGGGCAACCATAAAACGGTTAAGTTTTATACTTACAGTCCAATTTAAATCGGCTCTCGACCCTCAGCACTGCAACAAATGAGCTATGTGGTTTTGGGTGACACTATATCCTAGAGAATAATAACGTTAAGATTCATAAATGTTAATTTTTTAAATTGAAATTTTTGAGATAATTGTAGACTTACAGGAAGTTATAAGAAATAATGTGGAGAGATCCCATGTACATTTTACCCAGTTTTCTTGAGTGTTAACATCTTGAAAGCCTATCATATAAAACCAAAACCAGGATATTGACATTGATACAATCAGCCAATATTATTCATATTTCCCCTCATTCTATTTGTATATGTGTGTATGCAGGTGCATTAAGTTCTATACAATTTCAGTGTATGTATAAGGGTTTGTGTATCCATCACCGTAGTCGAGATACTGCAAGTTTTAACATTTCAAGGATCCCTCCTGGTACCTATTTACAACCATGCCCAATACCTATCCTCAACACTCCCCATATCCTCAATCCCCAGAAACCTCCTATTTGTCCCCCATTTTAAAAGTTGTCACATCAAAATATTACATAAGTGGAATCACATACTATGTAACTCTGAGGGATTGGCTTTATTCATTCAGCACAATTCCCTGGAGATTCATCCAAGTTGTTGCACATAGTTCATTCCTTTATATTGTTGAGTAGTAGTATTCCATGGTATGAATACACCACAGTTTGCTTAATCATTCACCTAATTAAAGACCTTTGAGATTATTTCAGTTTTTTGTGACTAAAAACAAAAGTTCTATTAAGATTCTTCTACAGGTTTTTATATTCACACAATTTTTTATTTCCCTGGAATAAATACCTAATAGTGAAATTGGTAGGTCATTGGTAATTTTATGTTTGGTTTTGTAAGAAACTCTCAAACTGCTTTCAAGAGTGGCTGTACCATTTTACGTTTTCACCAGTACTATATGAACGCTCCAGTTTCTTCACATCCTTCCCCCTATTTTTTTCACTGTTTTTTTTTAATTCTTGTAGGTTTTTGTAGTGACATCTAATTGTAGTTCTAATTGGCATTGCCCTATGGCTAATGATATTGAACATATTTTAATGTACTTAGTTGACATCTGTATTTCTTCTCTGGTGAAATGTTTCTTCATGTCTTTTGCCCATTTTCCAATTGGATTGCCTGCTGTTTAATGTTGAGTTTTTTTTTTTGTTTTGTTTTGTTTTTCTCATTTTATTTATTTTTTCAGCACCCAGTGCTCCATGCAAAACATGCCCTCTCCATTACCCACCACCTGTTCCCCCAACCTCCCACCCCTGACCCTTCAAAACCCTCAGGTTGCCCCAACCTCCCACCCCTGACCCTTCAAAACCCTCAGGTTGTTTTTCAGAGTCCATAGTCTCTTATGGTTCGCTTCCCCTCCCCAATGTCCATAGCCCGCTCCCCCTCCCCCAATCCCACCTCCCCGCAGCAACCCCCAGTTTGTTTTGTGAGATTAAGAGTCATTTATGGTTTGTCTCCCTCCCAATCCCATCTTGTTTCATTTATTCTTCTCCTATCTCCTACCCCCCCATGTTGCTTCTCCATGTCCTCATATCAGGGAGATCATATGATAGTTGTCTTTCTCCGATTGACTTATTTCACTAAGCATGATACGCTCTAGTTCCATCCACGTCGTCGCAAATGGCAAGATTTCATTTCTTTTGATGGCTGCATAGTATTCCATTGTGTATATATACCACATCTTCTTGATCCATTCATCTGTTGATGGACATCTAGGTTCTTTCCATAGTCTGGCTATTGTAGACATTGCTGCTATAAACATTCGGGTACACGTGCCCCTTCGGATCACTATGTTTGTATCTTTAGGGTAAATACCCAGTAGTGCAATTGCTGGGTCATAGGGTAGTTCTATTTTCAACATTTTGAGGAACCTCCATGCTGTTTTCCAGAGTGGTTGCACCAGCTTGCATTCCCACCAACAGTGGAGGAGGGTTCCCCTTTCTCCACATCCTCTCCAGCATCTGTCATTTCCTGACTTGTTAATTTTAGCCATTCTGACTGGTGTGAGGTGATATCTCATTGTGGTTTTGATTTGTATTTCCCTGATGGCGAGTGACGTGGAGCACTTTTTCATGTGTCTGTTGGCCATCTGGATGTCTTCTTTGCAGAAATGTCTGTTCATGTCCTCTGCCCATTTCTTGATTGGATTGTTTGTTCTTTGGGTGTTGAGTTTGCTAAGTTCCTTATAGATTTTGGATACTAGCCCTTTATCTGATATGTCGTTTGCAAATATCTTCTCCCATTCTGTCAGTTGTCTTTTGGTTTTGTTAACTGTTTCCTTTGCTGTGCAAAAGCTTTTGATCTTGATGAAATCCCAACAGTTCATTTTTGCCCTTGCTTCCCTTGCCTTTGCCGTTGTTCCTAGGAAGATGTTGCTGCGGCTGAGGTCGAAGAGGTTGCTGCCTGCATTCTCCTCAAGGATTTTGATGGATTCCTTTCTCACATTGAGGTCCTTCATCCATTTGGAGTCTATTTTCGTGTGTGGTGTAAGGAAGTGGTCCAATTTCATTTTTCTGCATGTGGCTGTCCAATTTTCCCAGCACCATTTATTGAAGAGGCTGTCTTTTTTCCATTGGACATTCTTTCCTGCTTTGTCGAAGATTAGTTGACCATAGAGTTGAGGGTTGATTTCTGGGCTCTCTATTCTGTTCCATTGATCTATGTGTCTGTTTTTGTGCCAGTACCATGCTGTCTTGATGATGACAGCTTTGTAATAGAGCTTGAAGTCCGGAATTGTAATGCCACCAACTTTGGCTTTGTTCTTCAATATTCCTTTGGCTATTCGAGGTCTTTTCTGGTTCCATATAAATTTTAGGATTATTTGTTCCATTTCTTTGAAAAAAATGGATGGTATTTTGATAGGGATTGCATTAAATGTGTAGATTGCTTTAGGTAGCATAGACATTTTCACAATATTTATTCTTCCAATCCAGGAGCATGGAACATTTTTCCATTTTTTTGTGTCTTCCTCAATTTCTTTCATGAGTACTTTATAATTTTCTGTGTATAGATTCTTAGTCTCTTTGGTTAGGTTTATTCCTAGGTATCTTATAGTTTTGGGTACAATTGTAAATGGGATTGACTCCTTAATTTCTCTTTCTTCAGTCTTGTTGTTGGTGTACAGAAATGCAACTGATTTCTGTGCATTGATTTTATATCCTGACACTTTACTGAATTCCTGAACAAGTTCTAGCAGTTTTGGAGTGGAGTCTTTTGGGTTTTCCACATATAGTATCATATCATCTGCGAAGAGTGATAGTTTGACTTCTTCTTTACCAATTTGGATGCCTTTAATTTCTTTTTGTTGTCTGATTGCTGAGGCTAGGACTTCTAGTACTATGTTGAATAGCAGTGGTGATAATGGACATCCCTGCCGTGTTCCTGACCTTAACGGAAAAGCTTTCAGTTTTTCTCCATTGAGAATGATATTTGCGGTGGGTTTTTCATAGATGGCTTTGATAATATTGAGGTATGTGCCCTCTATCCCTACACTTTGAAGAGTTTTGATCAGGAAGGGATGCTGTACTTTGTCAAATGCTTTTTCAGCATCTATTGAGAGTATCATATGGTTCTTGTTCTTTCTTTTATTAATGTGTTCTATCACATTGATTGATTTGCGGATGTTGAACCAACCCTGCAGCCCTGGAATAAATCCCACTTGATCGTGGTGAATAATCCTTTTAATGTACTGTTGAATCCTATTGGCTAGTATTTTGGCGAGAATTTTTGCGTCTGTGTTCATCAAGGATATTGGTCTGTAGTTCTCTTTTTTGGTGGGATCCTTGCCTGGTTTTGGGATCAAGGTGATGCTGGCCTCATAAAATGAGTTTGGAAGTTTTCCTTCCATTTCTATTTTTTGGAGCAGTTTCAGGAGAATAGGAATGAGTTCTTCTTTAAATGTTTGGTAGAATTCCCCTGGGAAGCCGTCTGGCCCTGGGCTTTTGTTTGTTTGGAGATTTTTGATGACTGTTTCAATCTCCTTACTGGTTATGGGCCTGTTCAGGTTTTCTATTTCTTCCTGGTTCAGTTGTGGTAGTTTATATGTCTCTAGGAATGCATCCATTTCTTCCAGATTGTCCAATTTGTTGGCGTAAAGTTGCTCATAGTATGTTCTTATAATTGTCTGTATTTCTTTGGTGTTAGTTGTGATCTCTCCTCTTTCATTCATGATTTTATTGATTTGGGTCCTTTCTCTTTTCTTTTTGATGAGTCTGGCCAGGGGTTTATCAATCTTATTGATTCTTTCAAAGAACCAGCTCCTAGTTTCATTGATTTTTTCTATTGTTTTTTTGGTTTCTATTTCATTGATTTCTGCTCTGATCTTTATGATTTCTCTTCTCCTGCTGGGTTTAGGGTTTCTTTCTTGTTCTTTCTCCAGCTCCTTTATGTGTAGGGTTAGGTTGTGTACTTGAGACCTTTCTTGTTTCTTGAGAAAGGCTTGTACCGCTATATATTTTCCTCTCAGGACTGCCTTTGCTGTGTCCCACAGATTTTGAACTGTTGTGTTTTCATTATCATTTGTTTCCATGAATTTTTTCAATTCTTCTTTAATTTCCTGGTTAACCCATTCATTCTTTAGAAGGATGCTGTTTAGTCTCCATGTATTTGGGTTCTTTCCAGCTTTCCTCTTGTGATTGAGTTCTAGCTTCAGAGCATTGTGGTCTGAAAATATGCAGGGAATGATCCCAATCTTTTGATACCGGTTGAGACCTGATTTGTGACCCAGGATGTGATCTATTCTGGAGAAGGTTCCATGTGCACTAGAGAAGAATGTGTATTCTGTTGCTTTGGGATGAAATGTTCTGAATATATCTGTGATGTCCATCTGGTCCAGTGTGTCATTTAAGGCCTTTATTTCCTTGTTGATCTTTTGCTTGGATGATCTGTCCATTTCAGTGAGGGGAGTGTTCAAGTCCCCTACTATTATTGTATTATTATTGATGTGTTTCTTTGATTTTGTTATTAATTGGTTGATATAGTTGGCTGCTCCCACGTTAGGGGCATAGATATTTAAAATGGTTAGATCTTCTTGTTGGACAGACCCTTTGAGTAGGATATAGTGTCCTTCCTCATCTCTTATTATAGTCTTTGGCTTAAAATCTAATTGATCTGATATAAGGATTGCCACTCCAGCTTTCTTCTGATGCCCATTAGCATGGTAAATTGTTTTCCACCCCCTCACTTTAAATCTGGAGGTGTCTTCGCGTCTAAAATGAGTTTCTTGTAGGCAACATACTGATGGGTTTTGTTTTTTTATCCATTCTGATACCCTGTGTCTTTTGATTGGGGCATTTAGCCCATTAACATTCAGGGTAACTATTGAGAGATATGAATTTAGTGCCATTATTAGCCTGTAAGGTGACTGTTACTGTATATTGTCTCTGTACCTTTCTGATCTACTACTTTTAGGCTCTCTCTTTGCTTAGAGGACCCCTTTCAATATTTCCTGTAGAGCTGGTTTGGTGTTTGCAAATTCTTTCAGTTTTTGTTTGTCCTGGAAGCTTTTTATCTCTCCTTCTATTTTCAATGATAGCCTAGCTGGATAGAGTATTCTTGGCTGCATGTTTTTCTCGTTGAGTGCTCTGAATATATCATGCCAGCTCTTTCTGGCCTGCCAGGTCTCTGTGGATAAGTCTGCCGCCAATCTAATATTTTTACCATTGTATGTTACAGACTTCTTTTCTCGGGCTGCTTTCAGGATTTTCTCTTTGTCACTAAGACTTGTAAATTTTACTATTAGGTGACGGGGTGTGGCCCTATTCTTGTTGACTTTGAGGGGGGTTCTCTGCATCTCCTGGATTTTGATGCTTGTTCCCTTTGCCATATTAGGGAAATTCTCTCCAATGATTCTCTCCAATAGACCTTCTGCTCCCCTCTCTGTTTCTTCTTCTTCTGGAATCCCAATTATTCTAATGTTGTTTCGTCTTATGGTGTCACTTATCTCTCGAATTCTCCCCTCATGGTCCAGTAGCTGTTTGTCCCTCTTTTGCTCGGCTTCCTTATTCTCTGTCATTTGGTCTTCTATATCACTAATTCTTTCTTCTGCCTCATTTATCCTAGCAGTGAGAGCCTCCATTTTTGATTGCACCTCATTAATAGCTTTTTTGATTTCAACTTGGTTAGATTTTAGTTCTTTAATTTCTCCAGAAAGGGCTTTAATATCTCCAGAGAGGGTTTCTCTAATATCTTCCATGCCTTTTTCGAGCCCGGCTAGAATGTTCAGAATCGTCATTCTGAACTCTTGATCTGACATATTACCCATGTCTGTGTTGATTAGGTCCCTAGCCTTCGGTACTGTCTCTTGTTCTTTTGTTTGTGGTGATTTTTTCCGCCTTGTCATTTTGTCCAGATAAGAGGATATGAAGGAGCAAATAAACTACTAAAAGGGTGGCAAAGACCCTGGAAAAATGCGCTGTAACCAAATGAGAAGAGACCCCAAATTGTGGGGGGGAGAAAGGGGATAAAACAGCTTCTGAAAAAAAAAGAAAAAAAAAAAAAGAAAGAAAAAAATTTAAAAAATAAAACAAATAAAAAAATACAAAAAAGAAAGAAAAAATATATATATTTAGATGAACTAGTCAAAAAATGTTAAAAAAGAAAAGGGTAAAAGTTTTAAGAAATTTAGCAGAAGAAGAAAAAAGAAAAAAGAAAAAAAAATTGAAAAAAGAAAAAAAATTGAAAAAAGAAAAAAAAGTTGAAGTAGCCGCAAGACTAAAGAATCATGGGGAGAAAGCCATGAGTTCCGTGCTTTGCTTTCTCCTCCTCTGGAATTGCTCTGCTGTCTTAGGAATTGAATCTGCTTTCTCCTTGATAGATGAAATTCGTTCTGGCTGGATATTTTGTTGATCTTCTGGGGGAGGGGCCTGTTGTAGTGACTCTCAAGTGTCTTTGCCCGAGGCGGGGTTGCACCGCCCTTACCGGCGGCCGGACTAAGTAATCGGCTCGGGTTCGCTTTTGGGAGCTTCTGTTCCCTGAACGCTTTCCGTAGAGTTCCGGAGGACGGGAATGAAAATGGCGGCCTCCCAGTCTCCGGCCCGGAGGAGCCGAGAGCCTGGGGCCCCACTCCTCAGTGCGCCCCCAGAGGACAGCACCCAATCACTCCCGTATCCCCAGCCTCTAGCCGCGCTCGGAGCTCACCCAGCCCGCGACCAGTTCAAGGTAACCCCGAGCTGAGAGTTCAGTCCTCGGCTCTGTCTTGGCAGCCGGCTTCTCCGTTCTAATAGCTGCGAGCTCTCCGACACTCCGACACCCCCGATCCTTCTGTGACCCTGCGGGGCCTGGGGCCACGCTGGCCCCGCGTGGGCTTCACCCCGGTTTAGCCCCTGGAGCAATGTCCCTCAGTGGAACAGACTTTTAAAAGTCCTGATTTTGTGCTCCGTTCCTCCACCGCTTGCCGGGAGCCGGCCCCTCCCCCCGCGGTCTATCTTCCCGTCGTTTTAGATTCACTTCTCCGCCAGTCCTACCTTTCAGAAAGTGGTTGATTTTCTGTTTCTAGAGTTGCTGTTCTTCTTCTCTTCGCTCTCCCGTTGGATTTGTAGGTGTTTGCAATGTTTAGATAAGCTATCGAGCTGATCTCCTGCTACCTGATGTAGTCTCAGGCTGCTACTTCTCCGCCATCTTGACTCCTTTCCTAATGTTGAGTTTTTTAAGGCTACTTTATATATTCTAGACACTAGTCCTTTGTGGCAACTGTGGTTTACAAGTATTTTCTTCCAGTCTGTTGCTTGTCTTTTCATTCTCTTCATGTATACTTCCACAGAACAAACGCTTTTAATTTTGATGAGGTCCAGTTAAACAATTTTTCCTTTTATGGATCATGTTTTGGTGTCAAGTCTGAGAACACTTTGCCTAGCCCTAGATCCTAAAGATTTTTTCCCCATTTTTCCCCTAAAAGTTTTATGTTTTATTTTTAAGACTATGATCCATTTTGGGTTAATTTTTGCATAAGGAGTAAGTTTTAGGTCAAGGTGGGGTTTTTTTTTTTGTTTGTTTTTTTTGGTTGGTTTTGTTTTTTTGGTTTTTTTGGGTTTTTTTTGCCTATGGATGTCCAGTTGCTCTGGCACCATTTGCCAAAAAGACTATTCTTCTTCAGTTAAACTACTTTTGCACCTTTGTTAACAGTATATTGAGCTTAATTGTGTTGGTTGCTTATTCTGTTCCATTGATTTATATTCCACATATCTATGCATTGGCACCACACTATCTTGATTATTATGGCCATATAGAAAGACTTAATTTTGGATAGAATAATTCCTCCAGCTTTATTCCACTTTTTAAAAATTGTTTTAACCACTCTAGGGCCTCTACCTTTCTTTTTTTTTTTTTAAAGATTTTATTTATTTATTTGTCAGAGAGAGAGAGAGCGAGAGTGAGCACAGGCAGACAGAGTGGCAGGCAGAGACAGAGAGAGAAGCAGGCTCCCCGCCGAGCACGGAGCCCGATGCGGGACTCGATCCCAGGACACTGGGACCATGACCTGAGCTGAAGGCAGCCGCTTAACCAACTGAGTCACCCAGGCGTCCCGGGCCTCTACCTTTCTATATAAATTTTAAAATAAGCTTGTTTATGTCTACAAAAAAATCTTGTTGGAATTTTGATAAGATTTGCATAAAACATATGGATAAATCTGAAGGGGATTGACATTTTTACTCTGTTGAGTCTTTCAATCCCTGAATATACTATGTCTATTTATGCAGGTCTTCTTTATTTTTTTTTTATTACTGTTTTGTAATTTTAGCATATGAATTTGTACATGTTTTGTTAAGTTTATGCTAAGTATTTAATTTTATTTGGAGTGACTGTAAATAGTTTTTATTTTTAATTTAATTTTCTGCACATTCATTTGTTAGTATATAGAAATGCAATTGATATATGGCTGTTGATTTTGTATCCTGCGACCTTTCCAAATTCACTTATTAGTTCTATGGAGTTTTTTTGCAGACTTGGATTTTTTCTGCAAAGACAATTCTGTCATATATAAATAAGGGCAGTTTTATTTCTTCCTTCCCAATATGTATGCTTTTCATTTCTTGTTTTATTGCAGTGGCTAGAACTTCCAGTAAGATGGTGAATAAGAGTGCTTATTGTGGAAAACTAACTTCTGCTCTCCAGAGCCAAAATACATAATGCCAATACAGAGTTTTGGTATAAGGAAGAAAGGTAATTTATTACTTTGCCAGACAAAGGAGGCTACAGCAAGCTAGTATCTCCAAGACTGCAAGCTGGCCTAGGGTAAAAAGCTAAATGGTTTTATAGTAAAATATAGGATCTGGACAGTTTCAACAAGAATCTGATATGTGTCGACCCCTGAGTATGTCATGTCTTCAAGGTATTCCCATGACTGGCACTGGCACCAGCCAACTGAGCCTTGTTACTAAGTGTACCTTGAGGTCAGCAAGATAGCGATATCGGTACTGAGTTCTTGGAACAAAAGACTCTGCAGAAGAACAAATGAAGGGAAGGGAGAGCTTCAAGAATGAGAAAAAGAAAAATTTGTTGTTTAAAGTTAAGGCTTGCTAAAACATTAGTGTGTTCATCTTAATTTCCATCCATGTTTATGTTTCTATAGCAATTTCATGCTGAGACTAGAAATCCTTGCTTTGTTTCCAATTGTAGAAAGAAAGCATTCAATCTTTCACCATTATGATGTTAGTTGTAGTTTTTATGTGTATGTGTAGCTTTCTTTATTTGTTTTTATTTTGCTTTGTTTTATAGATGGTCCTTATCAGGTTGAGGTAATTCTCTTTTATTCTTTTTTTTTAATTAATTTATTTATTTATTTTCAGCATAACAGTATTCATTGTTTTTGCACCACACCCAGTGCTCCATGCAATACATGCCCTCCCTATTACCCACCACCTGGTTCCCCCAACCTCCCACCACCCGCCCGTTCAAAACCCTCTGGTTGTTTTTCAGAGTCCATGGTCTCTCATGGTTCATCTCTCCTTCCAATTTCCCTCAACTCCCTTCTCCTCTCCATCTCCCCATATCCTCCATGTTCTTTCTTATGCTCCACAAATAAGTGAAACCGTATGATAATTGACTCTCTCTGCTTGACTTATTTCACTCAGCATAATCTCTTCCAGTCCCGTCCATGTTGCTTCATCCTTTCTGATGGAGGTATAATACTCCATTGTGTATATGGACCACATCTTCCTTATCCATTCATCCGTTGAAGGGCATCTTGGTTCTTTCCAAAGTTTGGCGACTGTGGCCATTGCTGCAATAAACATTGGGGTACAGATGGCTCTTCTTTTCACTACATCTGTATCTTTGGGGTAAATACCCGGCAGTACAATTGCAGGGTCATAGGGAAGCTCTATTTTTAATTTCTTGAGGAATCTCCACACTGTTCTCCAAAGTGGCTGCACCAACTTGCATTCCCACCAACAGTGTAGGAGGGTTCCCCTTTCTCCACATCCTCTCCAACACACGTTGTTTCCTCTCTTGCTAATTTTGGCCATCCTAATTGGTGTAAGGTGGTATCTCAATGTGGTTTTAATTTGAATCTCCCTGATGGCTAGAGAGGATGAGCATTTTTTCATGTGTCTGATAGCCATTTGTATGTCTTCATTGGAGAAGTGTCTGTTCATATCTTCTGCCCATTTTTTGATATGATTATCTGTTTTGTGTGTGTTGAGTTTGAGGAGTTCTTTATAGATCCTGGATATCAACCTTTTGTCTGTACTGTCATTTGCAAATATCTTCTCCCATTCCGTGGGTTGCCTTTTTGTTTTGTTGACTATTTCCTTTGCTGTGCAGAAGCTTTTGATCTTGATGAAGTCCCAAAAGTTCATTTTCGCTTTTGTTTCCTTTGCCTTTGGAGACATATCTTGAAAGAAGTTGCTGAAAGTTTTTGCCATGAAATGTTAGATTTTGTCAAATGCTTTTTCTGCATCAATTGGCAGGATCATGTGATTTTTCTTCTTTAGCTTGTTGACATGGTGGATTGTACAGATTGATTTTGAATGTAGTTATTTTATAATTATTATGCTTAATAGCTATTGAACACTTACATCCTTATCTCATTTAAACCTTGCAACAGTCATGTGGAACAGATACTATTATTATCAGCCTGATTGTACACATGGAAAAATAAGCTCAGAGAGGTTAAATGACTTGGGGCAAATCAGGGAATTGAATCCAGGACTGGTTCATACCATTTCTTCTGTATTCTCAGTCTGCTCGCCTCCCTATAGGTGTTGATCAGAAATTCCTTAGCGTATGAGCTTCCACCATTGTGTAAATAAACAGGAAAACTTGACTATACTAAGGAGGTTTTTAAGATAAGGATCCTCTCTCTCCTTTCCTGTTCTTAAGTTTGAACAAATGTTCTTTTTTCTGTAAGTCATCAAAACTAGTGTTGAATCAGGGCCAAAGCTCTTAGAAATGCCTTCTTGGGAACCATGGGGTGGGTGAGGGTAGCAGAAGATATAATGATTAAGCCCAATTTTTCTAAATTCCAAGATCAGCATTGTAAGGGTGGCTGTCAGAGCCTCCCACCCCAGAAATGATACTGCCTATCAAGCTGCCCTTAAAAGTATTAATGTGTATGCAAAATCCATCTGACATTCTCCTTTAGTGACTTATGGACTCTCTGGTGACTCAGACGTGATTTTCACAGCAGAGTAAGAAAAGCAACTTCATGCAATTGCTTTCTCCAAATGATTAAATTAAACATCTTTTCCTGGTGTTGGGTTTTTCTTTTTTTCATTTTTTTAGAGTAAACAACCCCAGGATTTTTTTTTTTCTCTAATCTTGTTATTACTATGCCACAGACAAGAAAGGCATTTGACACAAACACTTTGGGAACAGAATTTACAGTGTTTATTAGATTTCCTTTTGTTTTCTTGGTTAATCCAAATAAACATTTCTCTCCTCTTTTAAAGGAAAAAAGTGTCTGGGGCAAACGTTTTTAGATTCTCTCTCTGTCTCTTTCAATCTCATTCTCTCTTCCTCCTTCCCACTCCCTCTCCCTCTCTTTTTTCTCTCTTTTCCCAACCTTTGACCCCTACCTCCTGAATCTCACAAGTTCTGCTTCCCTAACTCAGAGTGGTTTTCTTTTTAACTTTTAGATAGAAATTTCAGAGAAAGCCACATTTCAACTTCTCCAGTTCTTCTTCTCCCCAAAATGCCTGTAATGACTATGATTTGTGCTATATTGCTCAGTAGATCAAAATTTGTACTTACCTTCCTTATCCTCAAAAGCTCTGACCTCCACCAATTCAACAGCAGTTTGTGGTCATTTCACCTTCAAGGGTCAGAGAAGGGGGTCATTTTTTGGTTTTTCCCTTCAGTAAGCCCAAAGCCTGAGAGATTTTCCTTAAACTATCTGAGGGCCAAGGAAAATTTGCATCCGAGGGCCTCAGTCAGTTGAATAAGCTACCATATGTTTACCTAAAGCAGAAGTAAGAAAAATAAATAAATCACGCTCCAGTATCCAGTTGTCTGTGATCCAAATCCTGTGAAAGAAAAAGGACCCTTTTCTGGAAAAAATAATTGGGGAAGGCCAGAGCTACCATTAAGCATTGGCAAAGCAAAGAGCTGCCTTTCAGAGACTAATAACCACCGCTCCTACTTACTCACAGAGTCAGAATTTAGATCCCTTTTTCTCCTACTTACTCATTGAGTCAGACTTTAGATCCCTTTTTCTCTCAATCACAAAGGGTGGACAAGGAAATTTGGGGGAAATGGAAAAGCACCTTGACTGTCATTTTCTTAGGAGTGGAAACAACCTGAGCAGGTATGGCCAAGAGGAGTAGGGGAGAGATCCTAGGGACACAGGTCTTTGAGCCCCTCCAAGGGATCCATCAAAAATCACTTTGTAGCAAGAGGAAGACCTCAGGGAAGGGAGCCTGAGGCCTTTCAAAGGCTACTGTGACCATATTACAAAACTGATTCAAGCTTACCTTAGGCAGTCTCTAATCCCAAATATTGTGTCCTCCTTGGCCAAATGCTACTCCTTGCCATGTACAGGTGATTCCCCAGACCTGTTTTTTTTTAAAGACAACAAGAAAGAGAACACAAGCAGGGGGAGGGGGAGGGGGAGAGGGAGAAGCAGGCTCCCACGGAGCAAGAAGCCTGATGTAGGGCTTGATCCCAGGACTCTGGGATCATGACCTGAACCTAAGGCAGACGCTTAACATGTGAGCCACCCAGGTGCCCCTGATTCTCCAGACCTGTTTAGAAGTACTGGTATTTCCTGGCCTACATGACTACTACAGATCCTATTTCTATCACAGAGAAGAGGTCTCTATGGAACAGCAATATGTGATTGAATGGACCTTTAACTGCCAGGACATTTTGAAAGACAAGAATACATTTCCCAGTCACCATTAGTCAATATCCTCTTTATTGCTGGAAGACACAGAAATTTATTGAAATTTGAGAAATGTGTCTCAAAGTGCTGATGGCTGAAGCGCAATGACTAGTCTGGACTGGGCTGGGCTGGGATGGATTAGATTAGAGCAGAGATAAGCATTATAAGGTATTCAGAACACTAACGTTGGCTAGGATATCATCTTCTCCTCCATTCCATTCACCAAGATTAGATTAGAGCAGAGATAAGCATTATAAGGTATTCAGAACACTAACGTTGGCTAGGATATCATCTTCTCCTCCATTCCATTCACCTCTATCCCTCCAATTATGAAAATAATGGGCAGAGGGTAGCTAAAATACACTTGGAGCTGGCCAAGAAAAAGCTAAGATGCAAAAATGGAGTGTGCGTTTGTGGAAAAGGGGGAAAAAATAGAGAGAATGACAGGCCATCAAATAGGAAGAGGCTCAGGACTTAAGACATTGCCTTTTGCTAGACAAGAATTGACACCTAGGTTCCAAAAAGTTTGAGTAACCTATAAATTTGGTGATTGGAGAATGTTGGCTCAAAAACCAAGTGCAAAATAACCAGCCTGATGAGGAGCAATCTTCTACAGCACGAGTTGTCCTTAGGAGGTGAATTATACCAAAATTCTTCTAGAGCAGAAATACCCTTGGGATACCGCAATTTAAATAATGACCAGCCAATATTTATTGAGTTCCTACTATATGTCCATGCTTGATAAGATACTAGACCATGAAGTCATGATCCAGAGGTGGAATTTCAGTCACAATCCAATGTGGTCACCACCTCCCAGTCACTGTGCTCAGTCTTGGAGCTTTCACAGTGAATAAAGTATTATGGTCTCTAAAGATAGCTATGTGTTTGCCAAAAGCCTTTACTTCTTTTTCTCATGCACTTAACTAGACTACACTTCCCTTCTTTATAGTTAGATGTGGTGATATGATTGAGTTCCAGCAAACAGAAAGTGAACAGAGAGAAAGAAACAGAAAGAACAAAGAGAAAGTGAACAGTGTGCCACTTAACCAACTTACCCTATAAAAAGCACCTGAGGTGTATGATCTTCTTTCTTCTTTCTCCTCCACCATTAGTGGGCTGGATATGGGACTCTCAAGAGGACACTGGAAGCCACATGTTAAAGATGCTAGCACCTCTGTCAGCCTGGGTCCTGAATGATTTCATGAGACAGAATACATAATACTAGTACCCACCCTACCAACATCGATGGGACTTTATATGAATGAGAAATAGACTACTTCCTTAAACTATTGAGACTGAGATTTGGGGATTTGTCTCTTACTGAAACTAGCATTATATCAATTCCCAAGTTTTTGCCTCCAGGGAGCTTGCAGCCTAGTGAGTATACAGCAGAGGAATGTCCAGAGTCCTAGGGAAACAGAAGAAGGAATGATCAACTTGGTCAAGAATAATAGCAGAAGATATCACATAGACTATAACATTCGAGCTGAGTACTGAAGGGGAAAAAGATTCCCCACAAGAGATAGTGAGTCACCTTGAGGGCAGTATATGCAAAGGCCCCCCAAATGAGAGAACTCAAGTTAAATATAGCTGAAGAGCAGAAGGCAAAAGGGTTGGGGGAGGTCCATAGGGATTCAAGCACTGGTGAGATATGAAAAAATGCCAGGCCACTATGTGACCTATGTGATACCAGGTAGCAGTATATTTGAAAAGGTTTGGAGTGGGCCAGTAGGACTGGATTTCTTGACTCCTGTTCTGTATCCCATCCTGCAACATTCTTACCCCTATCCACCAGAGAAGAAGCCCAGTGAGTGGTCTTGCCTTCACCCCTCCCATTCACAGAAGTTGCTCTTCTGGGCAATAATCCACAGGCAGTCCTCTGCAGCTGTAAACCATGAACACCTTCCAGGAGGATAGATCCCAAGAGCCAGGAGTTGAAGGGGAAGAGCAGCCACCTGCATGTTTGGTTGTGTCTGATTAATTTCAAATGAATATTCCAATGCTTCATATGTTCCTGGACAGCTCTCCAACATCCTGCAATTAGCCTTAAATGGATATGCTCCACACAGGAAGATGGAATGCAAATGACTCTGATCTGAGGGTATAGACAAACAAGTGAAACTATAGACTGAACTGCAAGGGAACTTTAAGATCACCCCGGTTCAAATACCTTGTGTAACAGATGAGAAAACTGAGGTTCAAGGAGGGGTCATGGCTTGCCTTATGTCACAGAGTGAGTCAGTAGCACAGATAGGACCTCCAGGTCTCAACTCCCAGCCCAGTGCTCTTTCCAGCATACTCATCAAGCCTTCAGACCAGTTGGGAGAATGCTGAAAGTTACCGATTAAGGAAAGAGTGGGTGGATCCAAGACAGGGAGGCTTAACATCCAGCAAAAATGTTACAGACAGAGTCCATAGTCTCTTATGGTTCGCCTCCCCTTCCAAATTTTTTTTAATAAACATATAATGTATTTTTATCCCCAGGGGTACAGGTCTGTGAATCGCCAGGTTTACACACTTCACAGCACTCACGATAGCACATACCCTCCCCAGTGTCCATAGCCCCCTCCCCCTCTCCCAATCCCACCTCCCCCCAGCAACCCCCAGTTTGTTTTGTAAGATTAAGAGTCATTTATGGTTTGTCTCCCTCCCAATCCCATCTTGTGAAAAACAACCTGAGGGTTTTGAAGGGTCAGGGGTGGGAGGTTGGGGGAACAGGTGGTGGGTAATGGGGAGGGCACGTTTTGCATGGAGCACTGGGTGTTGTGCAAAAACAATGAATACTGTTACGCTGACAAGATAAATAAAATGGAAAAAGAAATTTAAAAAAAAATGTTACAGACAAGAGTCAGTCACATGTTTTCTTGTATAGTCTTTCCATTGGGTTGCATGAGTCTGGGAACAACAGGCAGAGGAAAAATTCATTTGAACCTGTGCCTGCTCCACTTTGTAGAGGAAGGAGACCATTGCCTCTGAGATCTGATTTGAGGGGTACTGAGGAAACTCTTCTGCCCCAGATGATCTTCCTCCTCAGGCTGCTATTTCAGTAAGTATTGCCTTTCTTGAAGGCTGACTTTTAAAAAGCTCTGAAGAGAAAATACTGGAGACTGTTTCCAGCCCCTAAAATCTTAGTATGTATTGGTAATATATTTGATTTCCAGAGGGTCTATCAATTCATATTACAAGTTCCAAGAAGCTAGGCTGTGTGCACACCTCACTCCTAATCACTGCCATCAAAAGGTCTCACTAATCATGCCCTTGAACTTGACACACAAGGAGTCCTCCATTTACCCCTTTCTGCACCTGGCTTCAGGACAATCACTCCTGTTCCTGGTCCCTGAGGTTGGTATAGTGGGTGACAGCTTATAACGCTCTCTCCTTGTAACTTGTAAGGCAGGTAAAAACAGTTTCATGCTCCTCATTGTACAAGTAGGTAACCTGTGGCCCAGAGAAATTAAATGACTTGCTCAAAATCACATAAACAAGAGAGCTGTTTGGAACTCAAGTGTTATTTCTCAAAATCATGCCTTCTTTCTACATTGGTGTTTCCCAAAACATTCTCCACAGAGCACAAGTTGATTGAGAATTATGTTAATAGAAAGAGGGTTTTATGATCTAATAAAGCACTTACTTCTTTTTCTACTTCTTTTATGTTGATACACTAGGAACATCAGCATATTAGAGATTCAGAGATGTGATCTATATAACCCAGGGTTTCCAAAAGGTATTTATGAATAAGAAGAGCGCACATTAATTGAGTATTTACAATATCAGGCTTCATGCTCAGTATTTTACCAACAGTAGCTTATTCTATCCACTAACCATTCTTACAATCTTTGTGTTGTGCTTGTCCCCATTTTATCAATGATGAGACTGAGGCCCAGGGAGATAAAATGACTTTCTGAAGTTTACATAGTAGACACACAACCAAGAAAACTCTTAAATGCAGCTGTCTGACTCTATGCAATATTTATCTACTGAAATCTTTTCCCCACAAGCCCTCTTTACACCCCCCACAGAACCAGCCTCTTGAAGAATCCATCTGGGGAATGTAGTTTCTCCATTCACCAGTCTCTTAACCATAACCTCACCTTATTCTTATTGCCTCAGCTCTCAACACCCAGAATCACCCAGAAAAGGTGTTACTTTCAGTCACTGTGCCAAGAACCTAGCTGGAAAATAAGACAGATATTTGGCTACAGGGAGAGAAAGAGAGGTGTAGAGAGCATGAACTTGGTGCCAGGAAAGTAACCAGAGACACAGCCCTAAAAGATAAAACAGGGTGACATCAACAACCAAATAGACCTTTTTCACAGTTTTGCTCTATATGCTCTATATGCTCAGAAGAAGAATCATAACAGAATTCTCAGTTGAATTATCAAACTCATCTTCTCTCTACCCACTGAAGTAACTGGAGTAGAATATATCCACCATGAGGCTGCTGATTGCAATGCCAGGGAAATGGACCAAGGGAGGCCAATTCAAATGAAGGCAACAAATGGGACCACCGTGTAGTGATTCTGCTATTGCATGTGTGCACACACATACCCATGCACACAGAGGCACAAACACACAGATTTATAGTGCCAAAAAGTCTGGCTAACAAGGTCAATTCATTCAACCAGTCAACTTAACAGAAAGAAAAAAAGTAAGTCAAAGGATGTACTTGACTAAACTGGTCAGTCAATTCACTGCATTCTGTCAGGAGAAAAGCTCCAAAAGACACAGCTCAGTTGTCTTTGGGGAAATGAAGAGCAATAATGAGGCACGGAACCCAGGGAAAGAGAGGTGAATTGCAACACAAAGATTTAGGTTAAAAGGGAAAGTTTTTCAACCATAAAGAGATGTCCAAATGGCTCCTTGAAAGGAATTTCACAAGCAGAAGACAATGGAAAATTTTCAGTAGTGAAACAAACTGGGAGAAAAATATTTGTAATGCATACAACAGGCTAAGAGTTGATATCCCTACTATTTTTAAAGGCTTTTACAACTTGATATGAAAAAGATGACTCATGTAATAGAAAAGGAGCAAAGATTATGAACAGGTGAATCATAGCAGAAAATCTCATCTTGCTTATTCAGATTCCCAACAGAAAGTGTACCAGAATGCGTATGGCAAAGCCACATGTGACAATGCAAAGTACCTTCACTTAATATCGCAAGGAAATACTTTTTACCTTTGAGTATAAAAATAAAAAATAAGAGATTGTTAGTATTCAATATTGGTGAGTACCCTCACACACTGCTGGTGGGAATGTGAATTGATCGAACTTTTTGTATTCTGGCAATGGTTCAAAAAATCTTAAATACACATGCCATTTAGCTCAGCATTTTCATGGCAGGGAATATAATTTGTAGGATTGGAAGTACAAGCTTATATGGACTATAAAGCAGCATTATATATAATGGCATAAAAGATGGAAACAATATAATATCCGTCAATAAGGTGATGGTAAAATAAAGTACACCCACTTAACAGAATACTCTGTAGATTTTTTTAATGTATTAGATCTATAGTAATGACCAGAGGAGAAATGTCCATAAGGTATTGGCAAGTAGACATTGTTAGAATAATGTATATAGTGTAGTCTCATTTTTGCAAACCACAAAAGGGGGGAAGCCTTGTGTTTATGTGTGTTTGTGCAGATAGAACAGTATGGAAATGCACACATCAAGCTGATAATACTGACCACATTAGGAGGATAAAATTGGAGGAAGAAGAAGATGGGAAATAACTCCTTTTTCCCCTCATACACCACTTTACTTTTTGTTACAATGAAACATACTATGGTTTTAAAATAAAAAAAAAATCAGTGTTTCTATTTAATATGGAGGAAATATCACCATTTTTTTGGTCAGCAGAAATTACAAATACTTAAAGGTTTGTTCCACATTTAATACCCCAAGGTCTATTAGGAAACAACAGATGGCACTTTCCCACTCTTAGAACCATTCTGTGCAAATCCAAGAGAAAGAATCCTTTCTCCCCACTGATTAGAAAGTCTGTCACAGTGGAAGCTGGGCTCTTGGGAAACAATGTTGTGGAATCCAGGTCAAAGGCCAGTGTTAATGTCCATGGTCAGATGACAGGGTGTATGTTCATGGCACGGGTTGGTGACTACAACTGAATGATAAACACACACACACACACACACACACAAATTGGTTTCTTATGTGTCTCAAAACCAGCTCTAATGGCATTTCCCAAAAAGGAAGTCTAAAATGTTTGAACAGTAGCAGCTACTCTGGTGTAGGTGGGTAACCACGTAAGGTCATGACTTTAAAGGCCAATACTCAACCACTTCAAAGTCGTTTTCATCTGTTGGTGTAAAAGTGTTCTGCTGTCTTGATATAAAAAGCACTAAATGCATTCTCATTTTATGGGCACACAAATTCTTCTCAGTGCAATAAATACCTAACCCTGGATATTTGTACTTTTATCTCCACCTTGAAGGGAATGGCTTCAACTGTTTCTGGTGATGTAATGCAGAGTTATCCCACTGGTACGTGCATTCTCAGGGTCCTGAGCCCTGCACAGTGAAAATTGACCTCATATGGAAAGCTCAAAAGATGCTGTCATGCCTGTTTCTACTACCCCCACTACTGAGAGAGGCCACCATTTTTTTCTTTTTTTCTTTAATTTATTTATTTTTTCAGCGTAACAGTATTCATTGTTTTTGCACAACACCCAGTGCTCCATGCAAAACGTGCCCTCCCTATTACCCACCACCTGTTCCCCCAACCTCCCACCCCTGACCCTTCAAAACCCTCAGGTTGTTTTTCAGAGTCCATAGTCTCTTATGCTTCGCCTCCCCTTCCAATTTTTTTTTTTTATAAACATATAATGTATTTTTATCCCCAGGGGTACAGGTCTGTGAATTGCCAGGTTTACACACTTCACAGCACTCACGATAGCACATACCTTCCCCAATGTCCATAACCCCCTCCCCCTCTCCCAACCCCACCTCCCCCCAGCAACCCCCAGTTTGTTTTGTGAGATTAAGAGTCATTTATGGTTTGTCTCCCTCCCAATCCCATCTTGTTTCATTTATTCTTCTCCTATCCCCCTAACCCCCCATGTTGCTTCTCCATGTCCTCATATCAGGGAGATCATATGATAGTTGTCTTTCTCCGATTGACTTATTTCACTAAGCATGATACCCTCTAGTTCCATCCACGTCATCGCAAATGGCAAGATTTCATTTCTTTTGATGGCTGCATAGTATTCCATTGTGTATATATACCACATCTTCTTTATCCATTCATCTGTTGATGGACCTCTAGGTTCTTTCCATAGTTTGGCTATTGTACACATTGCTGCTATAAACATTCGTGTGCACGTACCCCTTTGGATCACTATGTTTGTATCTTTAGGGTAAATACCCAGTAGTGCAATTTCTGGGTCATAGGGTAGTTCTATTTTCAACATTTTGAGGAACCTCCATGCTGTTTTCCAGAGTGGTTGCACCAGCTTGCATTCCCACCAACAGTGTAGGAGGGTTCCCCTTTCTCTGCATCCTCGCCAGCATCTGTCATTTCCTGACTTGTTAATTTTAGCCATTCTGGCTGGTGTGAGGTGATATCTCATTGTGGTTTTGATTTGTATTTCCCTGATGCCGAGTGACATGGAGCACTTTTTCATGTGTCTGTTGGCCATCTGTATGTCTTCTTTGCAGAAATGTCTGTTCATGTCCTCTGCCCATTTCTTGATTGGATTGTTTGTTCTTTGGGTGTTGAGTTTGCTAAGTTCCTTATAGATTTTGGATACTAGCCCTTTATCTGATGTGTCGTTTGCAAATATCTTCTCCCATTCTGTCAGTTGTCTTTTGATTTTGTTAACTGTTTCCTTTGCTGTGCAAAAGCTTTTGATCTTGATGAAATCCCAATAGTTCATTTTTGCCCTTGCTTCCCTTGCCTTTGCCGTTGTTCCTAGGAAGATGTTGCTGCGGCTGAGGTCGAAGAGGTTGCTGCCTGCATTCTCCTCAAGGATTTTGATGGATTCCTTTCTCACATTGAGGTCCTTCATCCATTTTGAGTCTATTTTTGTGTGTGGTGTAAGGAAGTGGTCCAATTTCATTTTTCTGCATGTGGCTGTCCAATTTTCCCAGCATCATTTATTGAAGAGGCTGTCTTTTTTCCATTGGACATTCTTTCCTGCTTTGTCGAAGATTAGTTGACCATAGAGTTGAGGGTCTATTTCTGGGCTCTCTATTCTGTTCCGCTGATCGATGTGTCTGTTTTTGTGCCAGTACCATGCTGTCTTGATGATGACAGCTTTGTAATAGAGCTTGAAGTCTGGAATTGTGATGCCACCAACTTTGGCTTTCTTTTTCAATATTCCTTTGGCTATTCGAGGTCTTTTCTGGTTCCATATAAATTTTAGGATTATTTGTTCCATTTCTTTGAAAAAAATGGATGGTATTTTTTTTCCCTTTTTATTAATTTTTTCAGCGTAACAGTATTCATTCTTTTTGCACAACACCCAGTGCTAAAATGGATGGTATTTTGATAGGGATTGCATTAAATGTGTAGATTGCTTTAGGTAGCATAGACATTTTCACAATATTTATTCTTCCAATCCAGGAGCATGGAACATTTTTCCATTTTTTTGTGTCTTCCTCAATTTCTTTCATGAGTACTTTATAATTTTCTGCATATAGATTCTTAGCCTCTTTGGTTAGGTTTATTCCTAGGTATCGTATAGTTTTGGGTGAAATTGTAAATGGGATTGACTCCTTAATTTCTCTTTCTTCTGTCTTGTTGTTGGTGTACAGAAATGCAACTGATTTCTGTGCATTGATTTTATTTCCTGACACTTTACTGAATTCCTGTACAAGTTCTAGCAGTTTTGGAGTGGAGTCTTTTGGGTTTTCCACATACAGTATCATATCATCTGCGAAGAGTGATAGTTTGACTTCTTCTTTGCCAATTTGGATGCCTTTAATTTCTTTTTGTTTTCTGATTGCTGAGGCTAGGACTTCTAGTACTATGTTGAATAGCAGTGGTGATAATGGACATCCCTGCCGTGTTCCTGACCTTAGTGGAAAAGCTTTCAGTTTTTCTCCATTGAGAATGATATTTGCGATGGGTTTTTCATAGATGGCTTTGATAATATTGAGGTATGTGCCCTCTATCCCTACACTTTGAAGAGTTTTGATCAGGAAGGGATGCTGTACGTTGTCAAATGCTTTTTCAGCATCTATTGAGAGTATCATATGGTTCTTGTTCTTTCTTTTATTAATGTGTTCTATCACATTGATTGATTTGCGGATGTTGAACCAACCCTGCAGCCCTGGTAAAAATCCCACTTGATCGTGGTGAATAATCCTTTTAATGTACTGTTGAATCCTATTGGCTAGTATTTTGGCGAGAATTTTCGCATCTGTGTTCATCAAGGATATTGGTCTGTAGTTCTCTTTTTTGGTGGGATCCTTGTCTGGTTTTGGGATCAAGGTGATGCTGAGAGGCCACCATTTTTTAGTGCCTCTTTACTATGTGCCAGGCATTGTGTCAGGTGGCAACAAAATCATCTCACCAAGAGCTTAAGTAAGTTGCCTAAGGTCACAAGGCTAGTATGATTTGGAGTTAGAGACTGAAACCAGTCTGATTCAAAAGCCCTTGGTCTTAAGCTCTTTATTATATGCCCTAAAGGGCCACAGTGGTTCTCCAGCTTCAGCTCTTGGTTCTATTTATTTCTTGATTCATCCATTATTTCATAGAATAATCCTACCGAATTTACTGATCACCTACTATGTGTAACGTACTGTGCTGAAGATACAGAGAAAAATGAGATAGCATTCTCATCCTTGAGAAACTTACATTACATTGTAGGATATAAATAAGCAGCCATGAGTGTAATGTAGCAGGACAACATAATATACACCGGGAGCCAGGGATGCTTGGGAGCATCTATGAGAAAACCCCAGTCCTGACTGGCAGCAAGGGAAGACAGCTGTTTTAGGTCCAGAGAAGACTTGATTGGAAAAAGACCATCTCAACATGTGTAAAAGTCGGTCACAGGGCCTGATTTCTTTTCTTTTTTTTTAAGATTTTATTTATTTATTTGACAGAGAGAGATCACAAATAGGCAGAGAGGCAAGCAGAGTGGGGTGCGGGGGGAGTAGGCTCCCTGCTGAGCAGAGAGCCCGATGCGGGACTCAATCCCAGAACCCTGAGATCATGACCTGAGCTGAAGGCAGAGGTTTAACCCACTGAGCCACCCAGGCGCCCCACAGATCCTGATTTCTTAAGCACTTTAGTTAGATCTAGAAATTATAAGATATAGGAAAGCCCCTAAAGGAGGAAAAGATGAAGAAAACCATGTGAAAAGAGCACAATCTTCCTTAAGAAAAAACAAAGGTGAGAAAATGTTAAGTTCCAGAAATTAGTATGATGCGATCACTCACTAGAAACTTCCACTAATGCAATTAGAAATAAAAGCAAAGCACTTGATGAATTGCCAGCAGGACAAAACCATCAGAGCACAGAAGTTGATCGAACTGCTTGAAATACACAAACAGGGAACTGGGGGATCAGCTCTTTGACATCTGATGTGTGTGAAAAAGATTCTCTATAACACAGAGTAAGTACTATCTAGGGTAGATTATTTGCAGTTTATTGTGATAAAAGGAACTGAATATATCTCTGAATGTATGTTTCCTTAAACTTTACTTCATATTACCTCTTCTTAAGAAGACACAGAATATTGAAAGACAACAATTGATGCTGTTATTTCAAAAACGTGTTTTCTTTCATAGGATAAAGAGAGGTTAGGTCATGTTAATCTAGCTTCTTTTAGTTTCACCTTAGAAGATGACTGTGGGGAGGGTCTAAATGCATAAAGCCTTCAAGATGGCCTAGGTTAATGATTGTTACTGAGGAGACTAAGGGTGTGGGTGTGGACTCATTAGACATAGCTAGGTATAGAAAAAAAAAGAAAAAAGAACCAGCTACATCCTGCATTAGGTCAGTGGACACCAGCTTTATGAAAATGGTGCACCATCAACCCCTAGACTAAGGATCCTAAGAACAAGTGACAACTTGGATCCATAGCTCATGTGGAAAACTTTTTGTTCATCCACTGCATCAAGGGATCTTCTCTGGAGGAGCTAAACGACCTGATTGGATTTGCAGTTCAGTTCCTAGCAGGCTTGTTCTGTCGTTCTAAACAAAGGGGGGAAAAAGAATGTTGGAAATAGTCAACATATACCAGTTATCTATTGCTGTGTAACAAATCATACCAAACCTTCATGATTTAAAACCACCAGCATTTATTTGGCTCATAATTCTGTGGGTCTCCCGGTGGCTCACTGGACTGGGATTAGAGTAAGGCAAGCAAGGTGCCTAGGGCACAAAATTTAAGGAGCCACTCACTCTTGGGGTCATGCAACTGTCAATCCTGTACTTGTATGATTCTGAGAGTGAGTGCCTTCTTAAATTTTATGTCCTAGGCACTTCACTTGCCTCATCCTGGTGCGAGTTTTGATGATTCTTCTGAACTAAGCAATTGGGGTGATCCCTGTTGTGTTCTTTTATGCTATGCTATAGTGATGAGGTCATGAGTCAACTAACAGCTTAATGATCAAGGACAGCCTCACTCACGTGTCTAACATTTTGTAGGCTCATGACTGGTGCAAAGCTGTGGGCGTACTGGGCTTCCATATACAACTTTATTCAGCAGGCTGGCACAAGCTTCTTCATCTGGTGTTCTTGATAGATTCTTATATGCAGTGAAAGCAAGCAAGCCCCCACATGGGAAGAATTTTCAAGTCTCTGCTTGTACTGCATGTGCTACTGCCCAAATGGTCAAAGCAAATCACACAACCAACCCCAGAGTTTGTGTGGACGGAGATTTTATGAGGGCACGCAACATGCATGCATTTTATGAGGAAGATATGAACAAATTAGGTGCCTTACTATGCCACAACACCCAGAGGTCAATTTCAGAAATGGAAGAGAATGGTTGTAATGAACAGATCAACTGAGTAATTTGTAACCAGGAAAGGACAAGAGAAGGATTCTTTCCAAGCTGCATCAGCCAGTCAGCAATGAACTTCCTCCCTGAATAAGTGAAATTAAATTGATGTAATATATACATGTCTCAGAGTTTCAAAAATGGATTTCCCAAGGACATGTCCCACGTGTGACTTGTTTCCAAAATATCTACCCAATAAGAACCCTGAGACATCTTCAACACTCCTATACCACAGAAGAGATTATATACCACAGAAGAGATTAAAGATTCTATCCATGTAATTCCTCCTCTGAAAGAAGTTGTGAATCCTTATTTTAGAGGAAAAGCAAGCTTAACTCCTATGCCTAAATACATAAATACCATTTTGCCATTGGATATAAGGACTACTTGTGTTTGAAACACAACTGCTCTCCAAATCCACGTCTAATCGCATCAAGAAAGGTCACTATTTCCCTAATTGGTCATGGGTAGAATTAGGCAAATAAACTAATAAAAAGAAATATCTGGACATTTGCTACTCATTTGACCTTATCGCTTATTTAGCTAACCCACTCCAATATCTGTCTGAAACTTGGAGCCTGACAGAGCCAACCACATTGCCCCAAATCTCTCTCCAAGCAACTTTACAGACATTTTTAAATAAGGGAAGATATTTTGTTCTGTCTTGGGAACTCTAAAGAGTAGAGTTCTGAGGAGCATGGTCCTCGCCTGCTAGGAGCTTTCATTCACACACAAACACTGATGTGTGCAAACAGGAGGACAAGGAAACAGTTGGATCACCTTACATGGTGTACAGGATTATCCCAAGACAAGTCCATTGGAGCAAGTGTCAAAGTCATCAAGTGTTTGTTCTGAAAAGTGTCAGCAGTCTCAGTCACTCATTCTTCCCTGGAAATCATTCCAGACACAAAGGATCTGAGAGGTCATTTTAACTTGGTGGAATCCAGGAAGCACATTATTCACTGGTGAGATGAGCTGACTGTGTTTTATCCATTGACAATTATTCCCCAGGGATATCATCAAAATGCAGCTGTTGGGGTAATTATGGGAAAATACACTTACACACAGGTGAGATGTGTCACCTTGAGATGAAAGACCATGCAGCTGAGTTAGGGCTTATTCGTGAGTAAGCACTGGAGGCTTGTTTGAAGAAACCTCCAAGCAGTTGGCATGAATGACAAAGATCTGAAACAGTAATGGGAGCACTAGGGAATGTCTCAGACCTTACACCACACAGCTTGCTCAAGAGGTGGATCAATTCCACCAAGAACCAGCTAATTTTCTGAAATATTGGGTATTTTCCTGCCATTATTTAGAAGCAACTTTTCCCTTTCACCGAATTTTTACTGTAAATGAGAAAGATAAATAGGCCCTTTCAAAACTGAAGGCGATTAATTCCAGCATACAAAGTTTCCAAAACTGTTTCCATGACCTTCCCTATCATCCCTAAAAACATTGTTCATTCTAGGACAAAACATTCATTTAAAGAGCAATGTCCTACATCTGCTCTTTGGGTGCTCACACTGATTTAATAGGCTTTGGTGGAGTTGCTACTCAGTTTTTGAAATGCAATTGGTTTTGGTACCAGTTGGGTGTGGAGGAAGGTAACACCACTAGGGCATTAGACTTTATCAAGATAACGTTCTTTTAGCCCATTCGTTGGGAAGAAGAAATGTCATTGGATTGTAGCATGACTACATGAGGGCAGATGATGTAGGGTTTGAGGATTAGGCAGAGGAGTTTGGGCTGAGTTTACCCCTCCCAGACATACTTTCTACTCCATTTATACTGATTATCTCATTGTTGCCCCAACTCCAATGCTGCTCACCCTTATATTTTCTAGGCTATTTTTCTACCTGGAAATTGTTGCCTATCAAAATCCTAATAAGGGGCATCTGGGTGGCTCAGCTGGTTAAGCTCTGCCTTTGGCTCAGGTCATGATCCCGGGGTCCTGGGATCAAGCCCCAAGTTCGGCTCTCTACTCAGTGGGAAGCCTGCTTCTCCCTCCTTCTGCCTGCTGCTCTGCCTGCTTGTTCTGCCTCCCTCTTTTTCTCTCTCTGTCAAATAAGTAAATAAAATCTTTTTAAAAATTCAAAATCCTGGGGCACCTGGGTGGCTCAGTGGGTTAAAGCCTCTGCCTTCGGCTCAGGTCATGATTCCAGGGTCCTGGGATCGAGTCCTGCATCGGGCTCTCTGCTCAGCAGGGAGCCTGCTTCCCTTTCTCTCTCTGCCTGCTTCTCTGCCTATTTGTGATCTCTCTCTGTCAAATAAATAAAGTCTTTAAAAAAATTCAAAATCCTAATAAGTTTTTGAGGTCTAGATCAAGTCCCATATTCTCAGAAAAGTTTTCACTGCACAGACTAAGGATATCTGTCCCTCTTCATAATCAGTAACACCCACACCAGCATTTGGCTATACACCTCTTGTATTGCTCTATGTCTGTCTCTTAAGTATTAGCCTTGCCTCCCTAACTGGATTGTAAGATCTTGTTGTTCATGAACTACTTTCCCTTCTATACACACACAGTGCCCAGAGGAGCATCTTGTACATAGCAGACAGTAAATATTAATTATCCATTTGCCAGTAGAGGTCATTGGAGAGTCTTAAGAAGGTAGGTAGGCTCTTAATGACAGCAAAGGCCTCAGAATTGTTCTGAGGAAAACTGAAGGAAACAAAACATAACAGATTGCTTCTATCACTAATAACTCATATTCTAGCACAATTAGCTAAATTAGTTCACCCTACATGGAAAAATTGTAGAGAGGTGGCTACTTTGAAGGAAGGTGAAGACTTCTGGGTTTTTTTGTTGTTGTTTTTGTTTTTTTAAAGATTTTATTTATTTATTTGTCAGAAAGAGAGAGAAAGAAAGCACACAAGCAGGCAGAGAGGCAGGCAGAGGCGGAGAGAGAGGCAGGTTCCCTGCTGAACAGGGAGCCTGATGCGGGGCTCGATCCCAGGACCCGGGGATGATGACCTGAGCCAAAGGCAGTGAATTAACCCACTGAGCCACCCAGGCATCCCAAGACTTCTGTTTTTTTGTCCACATGTACATGTAGTCATTTTGGTCAGATAATCAACTAAGTGATTGGGGTTTATGGACTATTATTTCCTGATTTTCAACCAGTGATTATAACATCAGACACGTTTAACCCTAGTGGTTTGACCACAGAGACAAGATATCCAAGAAGAATGATTAGTGTCACCACTAATTAAAAAATTAGATTAAATTTAAAATTAAAAAATTAGATTAAAAAAGTGGGGGAGATTAAAAAAAAAAAAACACCCTGAACTGGGGAATCAGGAAAGCCAAGTTCAAGTTTAGTCCCAAGTCTTACCTGGGCAATTGATGAATTGGCCACTTCATCACTTTGATCCTGAGTTTCCTCCTCTATAAAAATATGATCAATAGCTCAAAAAGGCTGTAAGATGAGAAAGAATCACTGTGTCCTAAAACTGGCTGAGACATGGTCTGAACGTACAGCAGGAAAATTCCTCCACCAGTTCTGGCTGCACCACAGCTAGAGCCCACCAAGTGCAGCTAATAGGCATCAGGAACAGTCTGCTGCCATAGGGTTCATTCATCTGACAAGGCCAGGCACACCATGCCTTAAGAACCCAAGCTGTGTTGAAACCCAAGCCAGTGTTTAACTTCTCACTATCTTCAGTTCACCCTCATGTCATCCAAGTCTCATGGAAGGGGATGTTCTTTTCAAGCAAGGACTTTTACTGAATGTCATAAATATGAGCTCTTACCCCATCTCAGAGCTTTCAGGTTTGGTGTTGCTTAAAACACTTCTCTTTTAGGGAAAAAATCAGATGCTCTTCAATTGCACAAACTGTGTTTTATCACTGTTTATGTGCTGAGGAAACAGAGGGATGAAGATGAATTACTTTGGTCAGAGAAGAGTATACACACACACACACACACACACACACACACACACACGGGAAAACCACTATTAACAACCTACAGACAATGTTAACTGAATGAATGCATTGAGCCAGCATTTTAAAAACTCACACTGTTACTCATTTAACAAATACTTTAATGAGTAGATACTCTATCAGGAATTATGCTAAGTGCTTCTTGAGAAGGAAACAAAGTAGAGTTCTTTCATCCATCTCCATCCAGGACTCTCTCTCTCATTCAAACTGCCTCTGCCAGATGCCATGATGAAATGCTGGGGGAGGTTAGGGCTGTAGTTTAACCTCCTTGGGCCTCTAAGTCAAAACCTTACAATTCATGCCAGGGTAACACATCCTAGAGGGTAAATCATCACACTGCAGTCTTCACACAATTTCTCAGCCATCAGAGGAAAGGTGCACAAATTTATGAAAAAGACACAGGCTAAAAACAAATTGGGAAAAGTACATGAAAATGATACTAAGAATGTAAACGGGAGAACAAAAAATAGCTATGAAAATCACATTAGCCTCAAAAAGGTCACATCAGTCAAATTTTCCATGAGCTTTCATTGACTATATGATACGACTTTTCCCAGCCAAGGTTGGTGTTCTTGGACCTCCAAAACTCTAAGCCACCATGGGGACACCCGGAGGAACCATCAGGGAGGTAGAAACCCCCAAATTGAATCAATATTGGTTTCTAAGAATAAGAAAGGGAATCTTCAGCATGGCTGCAGTAATTATTTGTTTAATGGTCCAACAGTAGGCACTGGGGGAATCTAAAATGAAATAATGTTTACCCCAGATTGAATGGAATATAAAAACTTGTTATCCAAAAGTAGGTAACACTTAGAAATCCAGATAGAAAGTCAATATCCAGGAAATATGTTGGCAGATATCAGGGCACCAACCATTGGGTTTGGGGTTTTTGACAGAATTCCTGTCCCATGAAGATACAGAAAAAGTAGAACTGGAGGTATGAGATTATAAAGCAAGACAAAATGAATAATTGCGATATAAGGCCACAGGGCTATAAGAGCTAGAACACAAGGTCAGGGCTTCCTTAAAACATGGTTAACCTAATGTCTTTTCCCAGAGTATGAGACAAGGAGACTATTCATCTTACTTAACCAAGGCTAGCTTTGGTCCTTGAGAGTAGAGGTAGCTGAAGCCTGCAAAGGGAATTAAGTAGATTCAGCTCTGGGAAAAGAATATCTAGGCTCAGAAGCAGACAGCCATTTGATATTTAGAGTCCTGCCCTCTGGTAGGAAACTAGTAAGAAGAATTAAACCAAGATTTTATTGGTTCCATCAATCTTTTCCAGAGCACATTTACATTTTAATCCCAACTAAGAAATAAGCAGAATGTCCATGTAGATATGTTTCTGGGTGGAGTTGGGGGTAGGAGGTGTAGAGAACAAGAAGAAACCTAGTGTACCTAAACGTCACCCAGTCAAGGGGTCCCAGAGATACAAATTGCCTCTTTTGTATGAAGGAAGCACCTGAATTTTTCACCTGGATTGCATTTTGAAACTATAGGCTGAGAAGATAGACCTTTATAGTGTTGAATTCACCGCCTATCTCTGTAGCAGAAAGGGAAGGCATGAAGCAGAGGGTAATGTCCACCCACAAAGTTAAAAGCAATCACCTGAGGCCTATCTGGATTTGGATTTTTCACATTAGGAATCAGAAACAATTGACCAGAAGCCGTTACATAAGAAGTCATAAATTTTACGACTTGGCTCCATATTTGCTATTCGTGCTCATTCTCCTGTAGTGATCAGCCTTTAAACCCCTAGAGTAGGGGTCAGAAAACCTTTTTCTACAAAATACCAGATAGTAAATATCTCAGACACCACAGACCATATATTGACTCTTGTAATAACTACTCACCTCTGCCATTAGAGTGCAAAAGCTGTCATAGACATTATGCAAACCAATGAGTATGGCTGGCTTCCAAAAAAAAATGTACTTACAGTTCGCCTCCCCTCCCCAATGTCCCTCTGAAAAACAACCTGGGGGTTTTGAAGGGTCAGGGGTGGGAGGTTGGGGCAACCTGAGGGTTTTGAAGGGTCAGGGGTGGGAGGTTGGGGGAACAGGTGGTGGGTAATGGGGAGGGCACGTTTTGCATGGAGCACTGGGTGTTGTGCAAAAAGAATGAATACTGTTACGCTGAAAAAATAAATAAAATGGGAAAAAAAATGTACTTACAGAAATATACAGGAGACCCAGGTTTGGACAGTGAAATAGAGTTTGCCAGCCCCCACTGTAGGCTGCTCTAGACCCTCAATGAACCATTGGGCTTATCATTAGAAACATCCACAGGGACAAGGGGCCAAGGGAGATCGCAATCAACTCTGCAACCAGGTTTAAGGGGAAAGAGTCCACATTGGGCAAAGAAACAAAGAAGTTGGGCCCAGCTACTGCAAGGAAAGACAGGATCTCAGAAGGCAGACCTAGCAAGTAGATGAGACACTAATGCAGAGTGGTGGAATTCTTTGTGTGGTTTTCTCTAGTAGCACCTCCCATGGTACCTCTCAATCACAATACACAACTCCGTCCTCTACTTGTTCACATGATCACTTCTATAAAGGAAAAGAAGGTAAACCAAAGCAAAGTGAAGGAAGAAAGTGAACTCATGGGAACTTGGAAACAAAGAAGTCTGACTTCTCATTGAAACAACTCAGGCAAGGAAAAGTCTGAGAGTGCCTGGGATCCTGGCATAGAGCTTTTAGTCCTATAGAGAGATTTGAAAAAGCAGTCACAGTTCTAGCAGTTAAAGGAGTAACTACCAGTCATTAAAAGACTGAATTAAAAGGTCTGAATCGGACCTTAAACTTTTCTGAGTGTACAAGTGTTACACTCTGTCCTTCAGGACTCCCAGGGACCAACAAGTGTGGGGACCAACTCTGAACTACACTTAAAATAGATATGTGTGGGTGAAGCAACATATACATGTGATTAGAGATAGTCTATTGGGACATTTTTCTCAACTGTGCCCTGCAAATAACAACCAGATCCTAGACACATAGCCAATTTTTGGAGAAGCCAACAATAATTCCCACAGGAACAAAAAAGGTCTGTTTCTTACTGTGTCTTCTGACATCCTTACAGACTCTTAAAGGTGAGGGCACTTAGAAGACAAAAGATTTGTTATCCCAAGGACAAAAGGTTACAATGGGATAACAACCCCAACCGTAGTCTGCTCCAGGTCAAAATGATCTGATCCCGCTTCTTCTGAACTCCCTCCAGAAAGAGAAAGGCACACCCAGAAAGACTGTTCCAACTTAGTCACAACCATGGGGTAAGCCAACTAAGTAACTTTGGAGAAGGGGGGAAGGGAGGTTTACAAAAACACACCCTCAAGCATGTGTGTTCACTCTAGAGCCAAAATGAATCTGAAGAAGAAACAACTCTTTATTTTCCACTTAGTTCTCATTAGGTTTTCTCTCTTTTGTTGTGTGAGCAGAAGACAGTCTCCTTGGTGAATAAGTCTTGAAACAGAATCTAGACAGAACTCATGAATCAGACATGATGGAAAATCAGTGACTCCAATTCATTAACCCAGGACCATGACCCCTCAGTGGCAGAGACCCAGAAATTCTGCTCTCCTGGTTTATGGAGCCATCTGATTAAGATGGGACAATTTAGAAACTGAACCTTTTCAAATACACTCAGCTTGATCATGCGCCTGTAGATTTGTCCTCATTCTAAAGAGACTCCATCTACTGCAAGCTTGTTTGCACAATCAGAGGCATGCTTGTTTACATTTTAAACTGTATTTCAAATATGGCTCTTCTTACACAAGACCATATCCACAAAAATAGTCAACTGTTTCAATTGAACTGACCAGAAACAATTTAGATCTCGTCTACCTGCTAATTGAGATTTAACTTGTAGTACTGTTTGCACATTGAAATGACCTAAAGTAAAACGTATTTAATGATAAGAACCAATTCAATGACAATTTACCATAAGGTCTGCATTTTAAGTCAAAATGCACATCCTCTCCTCCTTCATCTCTTTCTTCTTCTTTCCTCTGCCAAAAAACTAACAAATCAGAATAGGTAACTAGTTTTCAGACATTAATTTTGATAATTAATTACTTTGATATCAATTACAAACTGGTGACTTTAATCAAAGAGAGTTCTAGTTTATGAGTGTAAATTATATTTGTAGTTGTAATTTCACTCTGTCATATTGGCATAGGGTCAGAAGTGGGGCATGGCCTGTAACATGTGTTTGGGAAAAACAGGCAAATATCTATCTCTTGGTGGACATGTCATGGCTCCTCCATATTATGGCTGGTCTTCAGATTTCCTCAAGGAGAGTCAACCCTTTACCTTCTGTACTCACTGGTCAGGAAAATTTTGTCTGTCATTTTCTATTCAATGACCATCCTCAGAGCTGTTCTAGCGACTGATTCTATGGGCTTCACTTGGCTTTTACCCTTTTACTGACTTTGGGTTCTCAGACTAAGTTTTAGATCATGGCCTAAAGAACTCTGACTCCTAACTGGGTGGGCCCCTGGACTGATTTCTCCTGGAAACTTCCTTGGATGTGCTAATTTCTAACCTGAAACTATGGCTCTAACATTGGCTCACAGATCTCTCTACCTTATCTCTGATATCTCCATTGGGGAAAAGATTGATCTTCTAAGATTTAGCATGAGAAAAGTTTTAGGTTCTATATTGAAATGTGGCCAATAGGTTAATTCTCAGTTTTTTTGAGCACAGAAGAAAACATCATGCTCTTAAGTTACTGTTAAAAGTATAGAGTGTTGGGGCACCTGGGTGGCTCAGTTGTTACGCAATTGCCTTTGGCTCAGGTCATGATCCCAGGATCCTGGGATTGAGCCCTACATTGGGCTCCTTGCTCAGTGGGAAGCCTGCTCCTCCCTCTTCCAATCCCCCTGCTTATATTCCCTCTTTTGCTGTGTCTCTCTCTGTCAAATAAATAAATAAAATCTTTTTTTTAAAAAGTATACAGTGTTGGGAGGCCTGGGTGGCTCAGTTGGTTAAGCAGCTGCCTTCGGCTCAGGTCATGATCCTAGCATCCTGGGATCGAGTCCCGTATGGGGCTCCTTGCTTGGCAGGGAGCCTGCTTCTCCCTCTGCCTCTGCCTACCTCTCTGCCTACTTGTGATCTTTCTCTCTCTGTCTCTCTCTGACAAATAAATAAATAAAATCTTTTAAAAAAATAAAAGTATACAGTGTTTAACATTTTTTCATGTGTCTGCTAGCCATTTGTATGTCTTCTTTGGAGAAGTGTCTATTCATGTATCCATTTTTTGACATGATTATCTGTTTTTTGGGTGTTGAGTTTGAGGAGTTCTTTATAGATCTTGGATATCAGCCCTTTGTCTGTAGTGTCATTTGTGAATATCTTCTCCCATTCTGTGGGTTGCCTCTCTGTTTTGTTGACTGCTTCCTTTGTTGTGCAGAAGGTTTTTATCTTGATGAAGTCCCAGAAGTTCATTTTTGCTTTTGCTTTCTTTGCCTTTGGAGATGTGTCTTAAAGAAGTTGCTGTGGCTGATGTTGAAGAGGTTACTGCCTATGTTCTTCTCTAAAATTTTGATGAATTCCAGTCTCATATTGAGGTCTTTCACCCATTGAGAGTTTATCTTTGTGTATGGTGTAAGAGAATGCCCAAGTTTCATTCTTCTATCATAGCTGTCCAATTTTCACTACTGAGTATTTACCCCAAAGATACAGATGTAGTGAAAAGAGGGGCCATATGTACCCCAATATTCATCGCAGCAATGTCCACAACAGCCAAACTGTGGAAAGAGCCAAGAGACCCTTCAACAGACAAAAGGATAGAGAAGATATGGTCTATGTACATGATGGAATATTACTCAGCCATCAGAAAGGATGAATATTCAACTTTTGTATCAACATGGACAGGACTGGAGGAGATTATGCTGAGTGAAATAAGTCAAACAGAGAAAGTCAATTATCATATGGTTTCACTTACTTGTGGAGCATAGGAATAATATGGAGGACATTAGGAGAAAGAAAGGAAAAGTGAATTGGGTCAAATTGGAGGGGGAAATGAACCATGAGAGACTGTGGACTCTGAGAAACAAACTGAGGTTTTTGGAGGGGAGGGGTTGAGGGGATGGGTGAGCCTGGTGGTTGGTATTAAGGAGGGCATGTATCGCATGGAGCACTGGGTGTGGTACATCAACATGAATCTTGGAACACTGAAAACATAAAATAAAATTTAAAAAGTAAATAAATTAAATTTTTTTAAAGTATACAGTGTTATAAGGTGTTACTCCAGAAAAGGAAATAAGCTTAATTTGTGGCAAGAGAGATTTGGTCCTGACAACAAAAGTTCTTTCTTCTGTAGTCTGGAGTTCCCTATTATAAAGTAGGCATTGGAATGCCAATTTGGCTTGGTTGTGGTTAAGATTAAAGCCAAGTGAGACCATTGTATAGACTGTGGCTGAATACATGTTTCAACCCAATCAATATTTATTGAAAGTCTACCACGTGCCAGATACCAGGGTTACGAAGATGGAAAGAAGAAATTTTGGGTTGGTGGGTAAAGTATTTACATATACAGTATGGTCAACAGAGTGCTGTGAGAGCCCAGGGGAGAAAGAACAACAAATAACTTGGAAAGTGAGAGGGGGGCTAGGATGCATATAATTTTGGCAGTCAGAAAGAAAATGGGGTAGGCTACTCTAAGAAGGTGGGGGGTTACCTTGGGAGTGTATTCCAAACACAAGAAACACTTTGAAGCAGGGCAAGGCCTGATTAAAATCGTTAATGACACTAAGCACTTGAAAAACATATAGCGCGTCCCTCCATATGTAATTCAAAATAAATATGATGCGTAAGGAAGTAAAACTAAATTCTGCATTTCCCCAAGAGATAATAAATAATAATAAACATTTACACAGTGCTTACTGTGTTCCAGGCAATGTTGTAATCACTTTACTTTTGACTCCTGTAATCTTTAGGACAATCCTGTGGGACAGATACCATTTTTATGCCCCATTTTATAGATGAAGAAACTGAAACACATAGAGGTTAAGTTGCCCAAGGTTCCCACCATTAATAAGCCACAGAGTCAGAATTTTGAACCTGGCTTATGTCTTTAACTGTTATGCTATACAGCCTCTTCAAGATGACATGCCTCTCTTTCTCACTGTCCTTCTGCCTCTCTCCCTCCATCAGTCTTTCCTTTCTTTCTTCTTTCTTTCCTTCCTTTCTTTCTTCTGAGACATCAAATATCAGCAATCAAAAATCAGTAATATTGGCCCTTTTATTGGGCCAATAGGATAACAATAAAGTTATCCTAACATAACTTTAGACTTCATACAAATGTATGCTTGCTTCTCAAACTGGAATGAGTGTCATTTAGCTACTTAGGGTATATGAATTTAAAAGCTAAACAAGGTCCATCTTCTTGGAGTATCAACTTTAGTTAGGTATATATAATTATATGGAACTAGAATTTACTGAGCACTTAATAGGAGTCCAGCATTTAGTCCACAATACAACTACATGAGGGGAATAATATTTTTATCCTCACTTTAGTGATGAGGAAAGTGAGACTTATAGAGACAAAGTGACTTGTCCGAGGTCATAGCTAATAAACAATAGAAATAGCCTAATTTGAAAGCTAAATTGAACCAATGCCAAGTGCTCATGACTACCATATCCCACTTCTTTAAAGCACAGATATAGTAGAAAGCGCAGTTCACCTACGTACATAACATTTTTAAGAAGTGTCAAACTTGAAGCCAACTGTTTTAGGCTACAACAAATTTCGATCCCTCTAATAGGGTAAAAATTCAATGTCCTCAGCCACTATGGCTGCTATGAAAATGAGAAGTCTTACTCCAAAGTGAACGCAACTGGAATTGGATGAGACTGGCAGAGCCAATGGGCCTCATTCATATTAACTAATGGAGACTATCTCATGAGCATCTAATCCTGGTTCCCTATCTCAGTCAGGCTCTCAACAAGAGACAGATGGCACACTCAAATCAGGAGACTTGGAGAGATGTTGAATTAAGGGGCTACCCCCATCCCTGGCATCACTGAGAGATAATTGACACATAAAAGGGGCTATTTATATAAAAGTGGATGGGATATAGGGGACCCATAATGGATAGCACAGTAGTCCAGAGCTAGGAGTAACAAAGCTATCACTAACCCTAATCCTCTTTAGGCACAAGATGAATGGTGGTTTCTGGAAGACAGAGGAGGGAGGTGTGGAGAAGGCCACTGTGAGATCGGCAATGACCTTTGGTTGAGGGATACAGCCACCCCCAGGAAACTTCACAACAAAAAGCCAAGGCAATCAAGACTCTGACCTCATGCTCCTCATTCCCTCTGACCTCCTGGGGGAGCTTCCTGTTAGCCAAACCCTGTCAGATGCCAGAGGGCAAGAGGGCTGCTTGATGTAATCCATACAGTTCAAATTACAGAGGGCAGAGAGAGCAGGGAAGGAAGGGTTGGAGAGGAGACTTGGAAAGGGCAAATAGAAGACATCCAGCTCAGTTCCCCAGTGACAGTGCTGTGGTCACGGAGAACTACCAGAAAGTCTTGTTACCCCTCTCTGCTGACACCATGCAGACTCCACAGAAGTGGCCTCTCAGATATCAGTCTGGCCCTTGGATGCTAAAATTCACAGTGTATCAATTAAGATATGGATAGCTGCTCTAATACATACTCTCCAGGCTCTGGGTAGCCTAGCAAAGTAAAAGTATTTCACAGGCCAATGGGAGTGTTCCTGGTTGTGCAAGTGTTCGATGGGTGGCCTCAGATCCCTTTATCTCACGCTTCCGCCCTCCTCTGGTCCTTCAGAGTTCCCTCCATTCAGCCAGTAGACAGGGAGATAGACTAAAGTTGCTGCTTCTTAACCACTCTGGCCAGAAAATGACACAAAGCAATTCCTCTAACATTGAATTGGTGAGATGGGGCAGGAAATGCCATACCTGGTGGAAAGCCACTACCCAACAGCAACCCTCCAACATAGAATAGAAACAGGAGTCTTTGGGGACTGTGTAGATATACATAGAATAGAAACAGGAGTCTTTGGGGACTGTGTAGATATTCTTTTGGGGACTGTGTAGACGCAGTGGAATATTAGTTTCAGGTGTAGAATCTAAGGATACAACACTTCCATACAACACCTGGTGCTCATCATGACAAGTGCCCACCTTCATATCCATCACCTGTACTGGGGGTGGGCAGGATGGGGTAGCCGGATCATGGGTACTAAGGATGGCACGTGTTGTGATGAGCACTGCGTGTTATGCACAACTAGTGAATCGTTGAACACTACATCAAAAACTAATGATGTACTATATGTTGGCTAACTGAACATAATAAAAATAAATTAAGAAAGAAAGAAAGAAAAGATATACTTGCAGACTGATGCAAACTTAAATCCTTTATACAGAACAGACAACTATCTTACTGACCATTTGATCAAGCGGTCAGTGTAGGCTCTTACATCATAAGTGCTGTGTGGAAGAGAATGGAAGAGAAATGATGTATCAAGCATGGTAAGTGCCCTTAAAAGACTCAGAGTATTTGCAGAGGCATCCAGGTAAAAAAGCTAAATTGAATCCATCGTTCAGCTGTTTCCCCTATTCCTCATGCTTGATGCCATGGAAACGTAAATGTGTGGATTGTTGATTTGAGTTAGTCTCTTTTTTTTTTTTTTTCTAGATTGTTCCCTCTCTATACAGACTCAAATAATTCTGTCCTTCTGGTTAAAACTGGTCCATCACTTCTGCTAAACCACCAGTAAACCATTTGACTCTTCAGAAAATATAATCGAGCATTTTCTCTGTAACTGTGGCAACAGACTTGGGTCCCCTAATCACTACAGACTAGCCCTGTCTTCTCCTCTCAGTATCCTCAGGCCATTCATTTAATCCCAAGGAATAGTTATTAAGGAGCCTAATTTTATTATCTCATGAAAAGAAAAGAATTCCAATTAGTTATGTGTAAGTTTACCCCAAGGTTCCAATCTCTTATTCAATTTCTATTGACTTAAGCTTTTTCTTTTTTCCATCCATATGTCCTTTAAGGGCACATTCATTATTTTATCTTTTGAGATTGAATTTTGTTAAAAAGGGCAGTGACACACAGGTCAGGTTTGTTTTGTAAAAGGCAAAAGCCTGCCTGGCAGAACAATTAGCAAGGGGACTGTGAGAAAGGCTGGAATCCGCAGATACAGACAAACATTTGCATTCCTGACATGCCAATCTCGTGTTTTTTTCTGGGGGGAGAAAAAGTTACACTCCTAATGGTGTGATTATGTGAAATTTTTCTTTCTCCTTTAGATTGAGAACTGGCTGTAATGGTTTTTTTTGGTTTTTTTCTTGTTTAGTTTAAATTTTTTAAATTTTTTTTTCCTTTTTCAAATTTTCTTTTCAAATGCAGTTAGTTAACAGGCAGTGGAATATTAGTTTCAGGTGTAGAATCTAAGGATACAACACTTCCATACAACACCCGGTGCTCATCATGACAAGTGCCCACCTTCATATCCATCACCTGTACTGGGGGTGGGCAGGATGGGGTAGCCGGATCATGGGTACTAAGGATGCACGTGTTGTGATGAGCACTACGTGTTATACACAACTAGTGAATCGTTGAACACTACATCAAAAACTAATGATGTACTATATGTTGGCTAACTGAACATTATAAAAATAAGTTAAGAAAGAAAGAAAGAAAGAAAGAAAAGACATAAAGTAGCTGCTACTGCTTGACTTGCCAGTGAAGACGTAGAGAAGAGCTACATAAAGGGCCCAGATCATCAGAGTCCATGGTTATTTTAAGACCTTAAAAATCAGTCTGCCGCATTTTCAACCTCCTCCTCTATAGAACCAAGAGCAGCTCTCAAGAAGCTGGATTGGCTCCTTTAAATTTCACCTCCTTTTCCTGGCCTACCCTTAAGAGATACTAAGGAGCAGTGAAAGGATTGTACATTTATGATGGAAGAGGAGATTGAGAGAGCTACAAGCCCTCGATGTAGAGATAGGGTTCACAGTGGTCCAGCAGTCAGTCTTGGGCTTGCATAGAACTGTGGCCATTTAGGGAGTATTGTTTCAGTGTTCTGGGAAGATCCTTTTGTACAAATTAGCTAGTCTTCCCTATTTCTGTACCTGAAATCTTCTCAAGAAAGCCAAAGATTTTTCTTACCCAAACAGATATAAAATGAAAATATTAACCCCATGAGAGTGCCTGGAATGCAGACATCTGCCAGATCTCTGTGGAGGACGAGATTAAAAGAAAAAGAAACTTCTAGAAGCCCAGTGACCATGCTCTTCAGATTTCCCCTTCAAGCTCATCAGTTTCTCTGAGGAGGAGACAGTCAAAAGAAGTTTCAAGTAGAGAGAAAATCAACCTGGAAAAGAATAAGCAAGGGCACTTAAAATCCTAAAGGGCTGCCAGAGCCAATGTTTTGAAGCCTTATAGTGACATGACTAAAAGTTAATTCGTTTTTATTTCTCCTGCTTGGATTTCAGTGAACATCTTCACTTGTGTCTGGGTTCAATTCTGGAAAATTCTCAGCCCCTAGAATTATGCCTCTTCATTATCTCCAATTTCTCTTCCTGGAACTCCCATTAGATATGAACATTACAACTTCTTCTTTTACCTTTCATATTTTCTCTCTCTTTAGCTCTCTGTCCTGCATTCTGGGTGATTTCCCCATTGAGAGATCTCATTGAATAAAATCTCTTATTCAGTTCAGCAATTCTCCCTTCAGTGATGTCTAGTCTATTGCTGTATGTATCTACTGAAGTTTTTTTTCCCTTTTATTTATTCAGCATAACAGTATTCATTGTTTTTGCACAACACCCAGTGCTCCATGCAAAACGTGCCCTCCCTATTACCCACCACCTGTTCCCCCAACCTCCCACCCCTGACCCTTCAAAACCCTTAGGTTGTTTTTCAGAGTCCATAGTCTCTTATGGTTCGCCTCCCCTCCCCAATGTCCATAGCCCCCTCCTCCTCTCCCAAACCCACCTCCCCCCAGCAACCCCCAGTTTGTTTTGTGAGATTAAGAGTCATTTATGGTTTGTCTCCCTCCCAATCCCATCTTGTTTCATTTATTTTCAATGTTTTTTTACAAATTAACTTTATTGAGGTATAATGTCCATGCAATAAAGTGCACCTATTTGAATGTGTGATCTGATGATAAATGTATATATTCATGTCACAATCCCACCAATTAAGCTTTGGAACATTTCTACCACATAGGAAAGTTCCCCTGTGCTCCTTGTGTCCATCTCCCTCAAGCCCAAAATAACTGGTGGTGTTATTTGATATCATAGATTTGTTTGGGCTGATGTAGACTATGTTATATTTGGAGGCATGTAGTATGTGTTCTTTTGTGTCTTGTTTCTTTAATTCAGCATACCACTTTTGAAATTCACCCATGCTGTTCCCAGTATCCAATAGTTATTCTTTTTCATTACCAAGTAGTATTCCATATATGGATATGTCACATTTGTCTAATCACTAGTTTATGGACATTTAGATCATTTCCAGCTTCCAGCTGTTATGAATAAAGCTTCTATGAACATTTGTGCACAAGTCTTTGTGTGGACACATGTTTTCATTTCTATTGGATAAATGCCTCCAAATGACACTGCTGAGTCACGGATAGATGTATGTTTAACTTCATAAGAAACTGCCAAACTGTTTTGCAAAGTGGCAGTGCCATTTTAATACCTACTAGTAATGTATGAGAGTTCCAATTGTCCTACAACCTAATCTACCCGTGTTATTGTAGTCTCTCCAATATTATTCATTCTAGTGGCTGTGAAATGGTATCTCATTGTGATTTTAATTTGCATTTCCTTAGTGACTAATTATTTTAGACACTTTTTCAGGTATGTTTTGGCCAATTAGCCATTCATATATATTCTTTGATGAAGTGTCCAAGTCATTTGCCCAATTTCAAAAATTGAGTTGTTTGGTTTCTTATTATTGAATTGTAAGAGCTATTTATAATGTCAAGTAAAGATCTTTAAGAATATTTTCTCCCAGGGAGCAGCCAATTACATAGGAAAACTATTAATCAAGAAAAAGAGTCATATTTATATGAATACATTAATAGTAGGAGATCTTAATATGCCTCTCTCAGTAATAGACAGATCATCAAAGCAGAAAATTAATAAAGAAATAAGAGCATTGAATGAAACACTGGACCAGATGGATCTCATAGACATATACAGAACATTCCACCCTAAAACAACAGAATACTCATTCTTCTCAAGTGCACATGGAACCTTCTCCAGAATAGACCACATACTGGGTCACAAAGCAGGACTCAACTGATACCAAAAGACTGACATTATTCCCTGCATATTCTCAGATCACAATGCTTTGAAACTGGAGCTCAATCACAAGGAAAAGTTCGGATGGAACTCAAACACCTGGAAGCTAAAGACCACCTTGCTTAAGAATGCTTGGATCAACCAGGAGATCAAAGATGAACTTAAACAATTCATGGAAACCAATGAGAATGAAGACACTTTGGTCCAAAACCTATGGGATACAGGTTCTAAGGGGGAAATACATAGCCATCCAAGCCTCCCTCAAAAAAATTGAAAAATCCAGAATACACCAGCTGTCTCTACACCTTAGACTGGAGAATCAATGACAAATCAAACCAACTCCACACGCAAGAAGGGAAATAATCAAGATTAGAGCAGAGATCAATGAGGTAGACACCAGAGATACAGTAGAAGGTATCAATGAAACTAGAAGCTGGTTTTTTTTTGTTTTGTTTTGTTTTTCCTGTCTTGATACTTTTATTTTTTTTTCCATTTTATTTATTTTTTCAGTGTAACAGTATTCATTCTTTTTGCACAACACCCAGTGCTCCATGCAAAACGTGCCCTCCCCATTACCCACCACCTGTTCCCCCAACCTCCCACCCCTGACCCTTCAAAACCCTCAGGTTGCCCCAACCTCCCACCCATAAGAGAATATGTACTCTGAAAAACAACCTGAGGGTTTTGAAGGGTCAGGGGTGGAAGCTGGTTTTTTTAAAGAATCAATAAGATCAATAAACCATTAGCCACACTAATCCAAAAGAAAAGAGAGAAAGCCCAAATTAATAAAATTATGAATGAAAAGGGAGAGATCACAACTAACACCAAGGCAATAGAAAGAATCATCAGAAATTATTACCAACAGTTATATGCCAATAAGCTAAGCAACCTAGATGAAATGGATGCATTCCTGGAAAACTATAAACTCCCAAAATTGAACCAGGAAGAAATTGACATCCTGAATAGACCGATATCTACTAATGAGATTGAAGCAGTGATCAAAAACCTCCCAAAAAACAAGAGCCCAGGACCTGATGGATTCCCTGGGGAATTCTACCAAACTTTCAAAGAAGAAATAACACCAATTCTCCTGAAGCTGTTTCAAAAAATTGAAGCAAAAGGAAAACTGCCAGACTCTTTTTATGAAGCCAGCATTACCCTCATCCCCAAACCAGGCAAAGACCACACCAAAAAGGAGAATTTCAGACTAATATCACTGATGAATATGGATGCTAAGATTCTCAACAAGATCCTAGCAAACAGGATCCAGCAGCACATTAAAAAGATTATCCACCATGACCAGGTGGGATTCATCCCTGGGTTACAAGTTTGGTTCAACATTCGCAAATCAATCAATGTGATAGAACAAATCAATAAGAGAAGAGAGAAGAACCACATGGTCCTCTCAGTTGATGCAGAAAAAGCATTTGACAAAATTCAGCATCCTTTCCTGATTAAAATGGTTCAAAGTATAGGGATAGAGGGAACATTCATGAACTTCATAAAATCTATCTATGAAAGACCCACAGCAAATATCATCCTCAATGGGAAAAAGCTCGCAGCCTTCTCGTTGAGATCAGGAACACGACAAGGATGCCCACTCTCACCACTCTTGTTCAACATAGTATTAGAAGTCCTAGCAAAGGCAATCAGACAACAAAGAGAAATAAAAGGTATCCAAATTGGCAAGGAAGAAGTCAAACTCTCTCTCTTCGCCGATGGCATGATTCTTCATATGGAAAACCCCAAAGACTCCACCCCCAAACTACTAGAACTCATACAGCAATTCAGTAACGTGGCAGGATACAAAGTCAATGTACAGAAATCAGTGGCTTTCTTATACACTAACAATGAAAATACAGAAAGGGAAATTAGAGAATCGATTCCATTTACTATAGCACCAAGAACCAAAAGATACCTGGGAATAAACCTAACCAAAGAGGTAAAGGACCTGTACTCAAGGAACTACAGAACACTCATGAAAGAAATTGAAGAAGACACAAAAAGATGGAAGACCATTCCAAGCTCTTGCATTGGAAGAATAAACATTGTTAAAATGTCTATACTGCCTAGAGCAATCTATACTTTTAATGCCATTCTGATCAAAATTCCACTGATATTTTTCAAAGAGCTGGAGCAAATAATCCTAAAATTTGTATGGAATCAGAAGAGAGCCCGATTGCTAAGGAAATGTTGAAAACAAAAACAAAACTGGCGGCATCACGTTACCTGATTTCAAGCTTTACTACAAAGCTGTGATCACCAAGACAGCGTGGTACTGGCATAAAAACAGACACATCGACCAGTGAAACAGAGTAGAGAGTCCAGATATGGACTCTCAACTCTATGGTCAAATAATCTTTGACAAAACAGGAAAAAATATACAGTGGAAAAAAGACAGTCTCTTCAATAAATGGTGCTTGGAAAACTGGACAGCTATGCGTAGAAGAATGAAACTCGACCATTCTCTTACACTGTACACAAAGATAAACTCGAAATGGATAAAAGACCTCAACGTGAGACAGGAATCCATCAGAATCCTAGAGGAGAACATAGGCAGTAACCTCTTCGATATCAGCCACAGCAACTTCTTTCAAGATATGTCTCCAAAGGCAAAGGAAACAAAAGCGAAAATGAACTTTTGGGACTTCATCAAGATCTAAAGCTTCTGCACAGCAAAGGAAACAGTCAACAAAACAAAAAGGCAACCCACGGAATGGGAGAAGATATTTGCAAATGACAGTACAGACAAAAGGTTGATATCCAGGATCTATAAAGAACTTTTCAAACTCAACACACACAAAACAGATAATCATATGAAAAAATGGGCAGAAGATATGAACAGACACTTCTCCAATGAAGACATAAAAATGGCTATCATGAAAAAATGCTCATCATCACTAGCCATCAGGGAGATTCAAATGAAAACCACATTGAGATATCACCTGACACCAGGTAGAATGGCCAAAATTAGCAAGAGAGGAAACAACGTGTGTTGGAGAGGATGTGAAGAAAGGGGAACCCTCTTACACTCTTGGTGGGAATGCAAGTTGGTGCAGCCACTTTGGAGAACAATGTGGAGATTCCTCAAGAAATTAAAAATAGAGGGGTGCCTGAGTGGCTCAGTGGGTTAAAGCCTCTGCCTTCGGCTCAGGTCGTGATGCCAGGGTCCTGGGATCGAGCCCCACATCAGGTTCTCTGCTCAGCAGGGAACCTGCTTCCCTTCCTCTCTCTCTGCCTGCCTCTCTGCCTACTTGTGATCTCTGTCTGTCAAATAAATCTTTAAAAAAAAGAAATTAAAAATAGAGCTTCCCTATGACCCTGCAATTGCACTGCTGGGTATTTACCCCAAAGATACAGATGTAGTGAAAAGAAGAGCCATCTGTACCCCAATGTTTATTGCAGCAATGGCCACGGTCGCCAAACTGTGGAAAGAACCAAGATGCCCTTCAATGGACGAATGGATAAGGAAGATGTGGTCCATATACACGATGGAGTATTATGCCTCCATCAGAAAGGATGAATACCCACCTTTTGTAGCAACATGGACAGGACTGGAAGAGATTATGCTGAGCAAAATAAGTCAAGCAGAGAGAGTCAACTATCATATGGTTTCACTTATTTGTGGAGCATAAGAAAGAACATGGAGGACATGGGGAGATGGAGAGGAGAGGGAGTTGAGGGAAACTGGAAGGGGAGATGAACCATGAGAGACTATGGACTCTGAAAAACAACCAGAAGGTTTTGAAGGGGCGGGGGGTGAGAGGTTGGGGAACCAGGTGGTGGGTAATAGGGAGGGCACGTACTGCATGGAGCACTGGGTGTGGTGCAAAAATATTGAATAGTGTTACGCTGAAAATAAAAAAAAAAGAATATTTTCTCCCAAAGTCTGTTATGTCTTCTCATTTTCTTAACAGTGTCAATTGAAAACCAGTTTTTTGTTATTAAAAGTACTGTGATAGTTAATTTTACATGTCAACCTGACTGGGCCATGGAGAGCCCAGACATTTGGTCAAATATTATTCCAGGTGTGTCTGCAAAGGTATTTTTTTTAAGATTCTATTTATTTATTTGAAAGAGAGAGAGAGAAAGCACAAGCAGGGTAGGGATAGAGAAAGAGGGAGAAGCAAACACCCCACTGAGCACCCAAACCAATGAGGGCTCAATTCCAAGACCCTGCGATTATGACTTGAGCCAAAATCAAATGCTTAACCAACTGAGTCACCCAGGCACCCCAAGTTATTTTTGAATGAGATTTGCCTTTGAACCAGTAGACTGAGTAAAACAGTTTCCTTTCCCTGACCTGGATGAGCCTCATCCAATCAGTTGAAGATCTAAGAAGAACAATAAGAATGACCTTCCCTTGAGTAAGAGGGAACTCCTCTCGCCTGACTGCCTTGAGCTAGTACATCAGTTTCTTCCTTCACTCTCAAACTGAAATATCAGCTCTTCCTGGGTTTCATCCTGTTGACCTTGAGGATGGGACTATACTATCAACTCTCCTAGTTTTCAGGTCCTCAGACTCAGACTGGAGCTACACAGCTGGTTTCCCTGGGTCTCCAGCTTGCTGACTGCAGATATTGGGACTTGTCAGACTCCATAATTACATGAGCCAAATCCTTATAATAAATCCATATCCACACACACACACACACACACACACACACATACACACACGCACACACACTGCCCACACACATATCCTATTGGTTCTATTTCTCTGGAAAACTTGACTAATGTAGATTTTGCTGCCAAGAGTGGCTCTAGGAGAACAGAATTTTAAGGATGAGTTTTCTGAATTGGTTCTGGGGTTTCTGGAATTATCTCTCTGATCTGATTAGATTTAAAGATGCTAATGACATTATTTGCAGTAATAAAGAGAGCACAGATAACCTGTGGTGTGATCTGGCAATATAGATATGCAAAATACTACCATTAGATGTTTCTCATCATCCACTTATAAGAAGCAAGGATGTGAGATATTATGTGTATGCCAGTTTCAAACATTTTGGTCAAATTAATGAGTATAATGAGATTGGCTGGTTTGGCTTCATGTCATCGGACAAAGTAGGAAAACAAAAAGATGAACTCAAGGACTTGAATTCCCAGCCCAGCTCAGGTGCCACATAAATGCCCCAATGGCTTCCATGTGTGCTCTGAGGAGACTCTTACCTCCTGTAGCTGTGGAGTTGAAACTGTTGAAAATCAAACACAGAATCTCTCTCACCCTGTGACAGACTTAACTACAATTCAAGTTGAATTCCCAGCCTCCTGGTGTGTCTACTGTTAACACACATGCATTGATGAGAAGGAATGATATCCTGAAATTTGGAATGGGGATGTGTAGGAAGACACTGATGAAGCTAGAGACAAAAGTCCCTAAATATTGATGGGTCTCCTTTGTCGGTGGAAGAGACTTCTCCACAATTTGTAGAAAGAGCCTCCTTGCTCCCTGAAAAAGTGGCTCCTCTACCCTTTCGAGGGACTAACTTTGCATTGCCTAAGGGAATATAATGGCCTCCCCTGAGGCAGTTGCCATGCAAGACAATGCCAAATCTCCTCATGATACACTCCCTTACTCCCTTACTTCAATTTTGGACCCTATAACTAGATTTCAAGTTCCACTAGACTCCTAAAGGTGAGGTGCAGAGTGGCCCATGGGTAGGTACACTTCATTCCAAAAGAACTACCAGAGTGTTCTAATGTATACAGACAAAAACCTAGGGAACATGTGTGGGAATGGATATGAGGAGTGTGGGATAGCAGTGGAAGGAACATGAAGTTGGATCAAGCAAAATTTGGTATAGATTCACTAAGCAGAGATTCTGCATTTAATGTTGCAGCTTGGGGAATCAGAAAGAGCTCTAACCATTTGGTTGTTTGGTTGTCTGAAACATGGACCAAAAGATGGCTCGCTGTGAGCAGGTTAGGAATGCTGGATCTCCCTTGGTTTAATATAGAGGAAGGGATTCAAAGGCTTAGGGAGATTGGGATGTTAGCATGGATTTGTCATATGAAAACTACTCAGCTACCCTGAGGGGGTTGAGAAGACACACCTTTTACCAGTACTATGACAAATAAGTTTGTGAGGGGAGTTCTGGCATCCTTGGAAAGCTTTGTGATAATTATTCTCCATACACCAGATCTTACAAGGGGAACTATGGTCACAGAACTGGGACACCTAAATAAAATGGAACTAGTTGAATCCCAGGGTGGCAGAGGTCAAATGGCAGCACTCAATCACAAAGGCAACATGAATATGTTGACTGTAATGGATAGCAGAATTAAAGCAGCAATCAAAATAGTCTAGCGCATGTAGTCCTCTGGCACTAATTGATCATGGTGTTCCTAGAAGTGAAATAGATAGGAAGTCCATTAAATTGTTACTTAATCTGTATAAGCAAAGATGCAAGTCAAGTAACAAAAGTCTGACCTGAATCATAAAAACAAAGATCCATAGCCCTTCAATCAATTCCCAGACTTGAACTAGTTTACAGACCCAGAACACTTTGAATGAAAGTTCAATGAATGGTCCCCTTGAGGAAGGACCCTGGTATACTACTGAAAATGTATACTGTTAATCTTTCTCCCACTCTTCCCCAAAGGGATCCATGGTCTTTTAGCAGGGTAACTGTGCATTGAGAAATGGAAATAATCCAATGTTTTTAGGACTACCTGAACTGACACTAATTCCAGGAGACCCAAGACATCACTATGGACCACCAGTCAAAGTAGGGGCTTCTGGAGGTCAGATGACCAATGGAAATGTAGCTCCAGTCCATCTCATAGTGGGTACACTGGGTTATTCATTCTGAGGTTATTTCTCCAGTTCCAGAATGCATAATTAGAATAGACATACTAAGCAGTTGGCAGAATCTCCACATTGATTCCCTGACTGGTGGAGTGAAAGCTATTATAGTAGGAAAGCCTAAGCAGAAGTCATTAGAACTTCCTATAGATATTTTTAGAAAAATAGTAAATCAAAAGCAATTCTGCATTCCTGTAGAAATTGCAGAGAAAAACTACTATGAAGGTTTTGAAAGATGCAGGGGTGGTGATTCCCACCACATCCCCATTCAACTCCCCTATTTGGTTTATGCTGAAGACAGGTGGATCATTGAGAATGACAGTGGATTATTGTGTGCTTTACCAGGCAGTGACTATAATTTGCACCTGCTCTGCCAGATATGGTTTCTTTGCTTGAGCAAATCAACATGTCCGCTGAAGCTTGGTATACAGCAATTATTTCACAAATGTGTTCTTCCTCATTCCTGTTGGTAAAGACCACCAAAAGCAGTTTTAGCTGGCAAGGCCAGCAATACACCTTCACGTCTTACCTCAGAGGTGTATCAACTCTCTGACATTTATGTCATAATTTAATTCATAAGGATTTTTTTTTTTAAGATTTTATTTATTTATTTGTCAGAGAGAGAGATCACAAGTAGGCAGAGAGGCAGGCAGAGAGAGGGGAGGAAGCAGGCTCCCTGCGGAGCAGAGAGCCCGATGCGGGGCTTGATCCCAGGACCCTGAGATCATGACCTGAGCCGAAGGCAGCGGCTTAATCCACTGAGCCACCCAGGTGCCCCAATTCATAAGGATCTTGATCAACTTGCACAAATTACCACATGGGTCCATTACACTGATGACATTAGGCTGACTCTACTTAGTAAACAAGAAATAGCAACTACACTAGCCTTATTGTATGACATTTGCATATCAGAGGGTAATAAATATATCTAACAAAAATTCAGGGACCTTCTACTTCAGTGAAATTTCTAGAGATCAAGTGTTATGGGGAATTTTGAAATATCCCTTTCATTTTGTTTTAATTTTATTGTATTATAGCTTTCCAAGTCTTACTTATCTTTTTAAAGATTTATTTATTTATTTCACAGAGAAAGAGAGCATGAGCACAAGCAGGGGGAGCTGCAGGCAGAGGGAGAAGTAGGCTCCTCACTGAGCAGGGAGCCTGATATGGGACTGAAAATATCCCTTTTAAAGTGAAAGATACACGTTGTTGCCTCTGGCCCCTCCTACAACCAAGAAAGGGTCACAACACCCTGTAGGAAATCCTTTCTGGATTTTGAAGGCAACATATTCCCCATTTGGATGTGTTATGCTAGCCTACTATGGAGTGACCCCTAAATCTGCTTTTTTAAGGGAAGCCCAGAACAAGAAATTGGTCTGCAACAAGTCCAAGCTGTTGTACAAACTGCTTTGCCAGTTGGGACATATAATCAAACAGATCCAATGGTACTTGATGGCATCAGTGACAGACAGAGATGTTGCTTGGAGCATTTGATAAGCCTTTATACATCATTTACCCTACCTCTGCCCTCTACAAGTGCGATAGCCCTCCTCCGACCTAATCAACGCTGATTTACATAACTTATAACAAGTACTGAGTGCTTACTATGCGTCAGACATTGAGATAGACACAGTGTTTTTAGTTTATTTAATCATCACATCTACCATTTGACATAGATTTTAATACTATATATACACATATCTATGTGTATATGTGTGTGTGTGTATATATATATATATATATAGAGAGAGAGAGAGAGAGAGAGAGAGACTCTACATATGACTTCAAGCATCAGAGAAATTAATTGACCTTCAGTCATATAGGTAATAAGTGGTAGAACCAGATTTGAAATCAGGTATGTCTAAGGCATCATGTGTGTTTGTAACTATAATGCTATGTTGCCTCATTCAAATTGGCAAAGAAGTTAAACTCTCTCTCTTCGCAGATGACATGGTACTTTAAGATTTTTTTTTTAATTTGACAGACAGAAATCACAAGTAGGCAGAGAGGCAGGTAGAGAGAGAGAAGGAAGCAGGCTCCCTGCTGAGCAGAGAGCCCGATGCGGGGCTCGATCCCAAGACCCTGGAATCATGACCTGAGCCGAAGGCAGAGGCTTTAACCCACTGAGCCACCCAGGCGCCCCGATGACGTGGTACTTTATATGAAAAACACAAAATACTCTACACCCAAACTACTAGAACTCATACAGCAGTTCAGTAATGTGGCAGGATACAAAATCAATGTACAGAAATCAGTTGGTGTCTTATACACTAACAATGAAAACATAGAAAGGGAAATTAGAGAATCAATTCCATTTACTATAGCACCACTAACCACAAGATACCTGGGAATAAACCTAACCAAAGAGGTAAAGTTTCTGTACTTAAGAAACTACAGGACTCTCATTAAGAAATTGAAGAAGACACAAAAAGATAGAACATTCCATGCTCATGGATAGGAAGAATAAACATTGTTAAAATGTCTATACTGCCTAGAGAAATCTATACTTTCAATGCCATTCTGATCAAAATCCCACCGGCATTTTCCAAAGAGCTGAAACAAACAATCCTAAAATTTATATGGAACCAGAAGAGATCCTGAATTACTGAGGAAATGTTGAAAAAGAAAAACAAAACTGGAGGCATCACATTGCCTGATTTCAAGCTTTACTACAAAGTTGTGATCACCAAGACAGCATGGTACTGGCACAAAAACAGACACATAGACCAGTGGAACAGAGTAGAGAGCCCAGATATGGACCCTCAACTCTATGGTCAAATAATCTTCAACAAAGCAGGAAAAATATACAGTGGAAAAAAGACAGTCTCTTCAATAAATAGTGCTGGGAAAACTGGACAGCTATGTCTAGAAGAATGAAACTCAACTATTCTCTTACACCATACACAAAGATAAACTTGAAATGGATAAAAGACTTCAACGTGAGGCAGGAATCTATCAAAATGCTAGAGAAGAACATAGGCAGTAACCTCTTCAACATCGGCCACAGCAACCTCTTTCAAGATATGTCTCCAAAGGCAAAGGAAACAAAAGCAAAAATGAACTTCTGGGACTTCATCAAGATTGAAAGCTTCTGCACAGCAAAGGAAACAGTCAACAAAACTAAGAGGCACCCACAGAATGGGAGAAGATATTCACAAATGACACTACAGACAAAGGGCTGATATCCAAGATCTATAAAGAACTCTTCAAACTCAACACCCAAAAAACAGATAATCACGTCAAAAAATGGGCAGAAGATATGAACAGACACTTCTCCAAAGAAGACGTAAAATGGCTAACAGACACATGAAAAAATGTTCATCATCACTAGCCATCAGGGAGATTCAAATCTATTACCTATCTTTTATCTTCTGTCTATATTGGCTATCCCTCTAATCTATTTATTTTAAACATTCTGCAAAATGTGTGGTGGTACCTCAGTGTGCTTTTAGGTTGTATTTCCTTAATGGCTAATGATGTATTTTTCATGTGCTTATTTGACATTCAATTGTCTTTTTTCATTAAATGTCTTTCCAAAAAATTTTGCCCATTTTTATGAATTACTATTTTTATTATTAAATTTTAAGCCTCCCAGATACAAGTTCTTTACCAGATATTTGTTTTTATACTTTCTGATATACAGCCTGATATGTTATAAAAGAAAATGTAATTCTGAATTTTAAAGCAGATGCTTAATGTCTATGGAAAAAAAAAAAACCACATTGAGATACCACCTTACACCAGTTAGAATGGCCAAAATTAACAAGACAAGAAACAAGTATTGGAGGGGATGTGGAGAAAGGGGAACCCTCTTACACTGCTGGTGGGAATGCAAGTTGGTGCAGCCACTTTGGAAAACAGTGTGGACATTCCTTAAGAAATTAAAAATAGAGCTTCCCTATGGCCCTGCAATTGCACTGCTGGGTATTTACTCCAAAGATACAGATGTAGTGAAAAGAAGGGCCATCTGTGCCCCAAAGTTCATAGCAGCAATAGCCACAGTCACCAAACTGTGGAAAGAACCAAGATGCCCTTTAACAGACAAGTGGATAAAGAAGATATGGTCCATATATATAATGGAGTATTATGCCTCCATCAGAAAGGATGAATACGCAACTTTTGTTATCAACATGGATGGGACTGGAAGAGATTATGCTGAGTGAAATAAGTCAAGCAGAGAATCAAGTATCATATGGTTTCACTTAATTGTGGAACATAAGGAATAACACGGAGGACATGGGGAGATGGAGAGGAGAATTGAGTTGGGGGAAATCGGAGGGGGAGACAAACCATGAGAGACCATGGACTCTGAGAAACAAACTGAGGCTTTTGGAGGGGAGGGGAGTGGGGGCTTGGGTAAGTCTGGTGGTGGGTATTATGGAGGACATGTATTGCATGGAGGACTGGGTGTGGTGCATAAACAATGAATCTTGGAACACTGAAAAAAATAAAATAAAACAAATGCTAAAGATTAAACTTCAATTTGCTTAGACTTTGTGAATGCCCGAGATTAGAGTGACCAGTTTTAGAGTGCCCCAGTTTGCCCCAGACAGTCCTAGTTTTAGCACTGAAAGTCCCATTTTCTGGGAATCCCTTCAGTCCTGAGCAAATCCAGACAATGGTCACCCTAGCTTACCCAGCAATAATTTGCTAGTCACAACCTATATGGTTATTGCTTTCCAGGAAATGACTGGCAACAATAACTTAGAATTCACTTGCTCCACGGTGATACTGAGACCAGACCCACCACCTTTCCCTAAAACCATACACTGTGGCTTGTCTAAAAGGTGACAAAATCACCAGATTCCTAGCAGCACTGGTTATAGGGCTTCAACAGTATGTTTGAGAACAACTTTGTGCACAGCAAAGTGAAGACACAGGCCCTAGCGTCTTCAATCACCTTGTCATTCCCAAAGATCATTACAACACAGGCTCTTGCTATGCTCACGTGAGACCCTACTAATTGGAACACACTAGCTAGATTTGACTTTAACTATGGTCCTTCCATAAGGTCATGAAAGAGGATCTGGAAGTCCCCTGGTCTGTTTGATCAATGTAGGCAATAAACTCAGGTAGATTGGTCCATCCAAGTGGAATTTAGGAAGCCAAAATTCTTTGCTCTGCTTATGTTCACATTAGATATTCACAGTCTCAGCAGGCTAATTGCAGATCTTCCTATAGTGTTGAGTAGGCCCAAGCCTAATGGCCTTTCTTATAACTCTGTCAGACCTTGAGTCACTCACCCCAAAGAGAGTATTTGGCTTGGGGGAATCAAAACAAAAGTAACATTTGAAGAGTTCAAAAAGTTCTCAACCAAAACAAAATAAGACATCTACCTGAAAGGAGGTTTTGTGTGAATTAGATGAACCATATTTCTCTCCAGCTGTTCAAGAGATTGTTCTCAGTAGCCAGGCTGCATGTCTTTGCTTTCCAGTGTATCTAACTTATGCTAAAAAGACACATGGGAAAATGTGAGGCCAGCATTTCCTAAGTCTTCTCAAGATGAGAAGTCTTACATAAGCAGGCTAGATGAGTATGATTTTAAACACTGGCCATTTCTAAAAAGGCTCAAAGCTACTTGCAATTTTGCCTGCAGTGCCTCTTAACTAAAGGCTCCAATTTAAGCATGGTCATGAAGCTTTTCTTGACACTCAACTCTTAACTGTTTTATTTGGCTTTCTTGGTTCCTCTTAATTCACTCTGGTTGCTCTGAACTTCTGCGGCCTCAAAAATACAGCAAAATTGAATGTACTCCAGTCTCTGTCTTTAGTTGCATTTGGCTGTCCTGAAAATCAGGTCTTTTTCAAAACTTGGGTCTAAAAGTGTCTCATGAAACCAGAATGTGGTGGTATTTTTTTAATCTAGGTAAATAATTGGAATTATTTCAAATTGACAGAATATCCAAAGAAGCAAAGGTGGGCTGCTTTCTCAATTTATTTTTTAAAACTGATTCTACCTATGAGAGAATTTTCACTGAGTGTCTTAGACTCAATGGTAAGCTCTTGTCCAAGTTCTCACATAGGGAAAATGTTGCCCATTTCTTCCCCAAAGCACAGACCCTCCAGATCTGTGCCTATCTCATCTGTCTTGGAGCCAATCAGATGCCATTCTCTGCCAGACTTACTTAAATGCTTTGGCTTTGATTTTCATGTCCATTCCTACTGCCACAACCCCAGTGTAGTCCCAAATTCTTTTCTGTCCAGACAGCAGCAATTCTCTAAACTGGTTTTTCTGTCTCTGGGTTAACAACTTTGAAAGCTACCCTCCAATTTGCTAACAAATTAATCTGTTTTAAGGCATAGCTCTAAGCAGGTTGTGCTTCTATGCTAAAACTTTCAACAGTTTCCTATTTTGAATTAATCCTAAAACTCTTCAGCTTGGTATTCAAACAATTCACAACATGGCCCCAACCTATATTTCCAGCCTTGACCCACATCACTGAACTATTCCACCCTGACATTTCAGCTTCTCTGTGCTTTTTCAACTCCACTGCTTTGCCTATCTTATTCTCCTGGACTTGAATTACTTTCTCCCCACAAACAATTCCACATTTTCTAATCATACCTTCAAGATCCTTCTGTCACCAAATCAGATAATCATTCAAATACTCCCTTCATAGAGTGATCCTCCCAGCTACTCTTGTTTTTGTTCAAATTTTTCCCCAGGATCAGATCTCAGTCTAGGACCTAGGGCCTCCACTGCATGTAAAGAGATCTACTTCATGATGACTAGTTGATTTTCAAGTACCACTCACCCTGAGTACCCTGCCTGCACTGATTAGTGAATAGACTTTGTGTTGGGCTCCAGCTCTCTCTCTTTCTTTGTCTGTCATATGTGGTCACCAAGAAACTTCGTATCTTATGGTCAGAACCTAAAATGGTGATGATGGCCTTGACTTCATTTACCAATTCCACCATTTTTCTTCCCCTCTGTCTTGCTCGATTAGTTAGTGCTAAAACCATTCTGTGTAAGGAATTATACTCAGCCATTTGTCTGTATAAAAGGAGAGTAGTAGTGTATGTGGAGAGATGATCCTCAGTGACAAAATTTAAAACTTCAGATGGACTGCCTTTCCCTACTCAACTCTGTCCATTGTTCTAGGCTGTCCAGAATCCAGAAAACTTTCAAAAATCCACTGCATCCTGTAGTTACTTGTGTCAACATTTAATTGTGCAGCCCCACAAAAGTAATTCCTGGTTTCTGGCCTGCAGATAGAATAATTCTCATAGCGGCCCCCACCCCATGTTTTCAACCACAGACCTTGGTTTGGTCATCCCCTAAAGCCACAACAGTTTTGAGTAGTAAATGTCAAATACTCATGATAAAATATGAAAAGACTCATAATATTATAATGGTAATGATGATGATGATGATGGTGATGGTAACATCCATTGACTTTTATATGCCAAGCACTCTGGAGAAATGTTTGTTTATGTCTTCTGCCCATTTCTGGTTGGATTTTTTGGTTTGGGGGTGTTGAATTTGGTAAGTTCTTTATAGATTTTGGATACTAGCCCTTTATCTGATATGTCATTTGCAAATATGTTGTCCCATGCTGTTGGTTGCCTTTGAGTTTTGTTTACTGTTTCCTTTGCTGTGCAGAAGCTTTTATCCTGATGAAGTCCCAATAGTTCATTTTTGCTTTTGTTTCTCTTGTGTTTGGAGACATGTCTAGCAAGAAATTGCTGCAACCAAGGTCAAAGAGATTGATGTCTGCATTGTCCTGTACAATTCTGATGGATTCCTATCTCACACTTAGATATTTTATCCATTTTGAGTTTATTTTTGTGTATGGTATCAGAAAGTGGTCCAGCTTCATTCTTCTGCATGTGGATATCCAATTTTCCCAACACCATCTGTTGAAGGGACTGTCTTTATTCCATTGGATATTCTTTCCTGCTTTCTCAAAGATTAGTTGGCCACAGACTTGAGGGTCCATTTCTAGGTTCTCTATTCTGTTCCATTTGTCTATATGTCTGTTTTTGTGCCAGTACCATACTGTCTTGATGATTGCAACTTTATAATATAGCTTGAAGTCCAGAATTGTGATGTCACCAGCTTTGGTTTTCTTTTTCAACATTCCTCTGACTATTTGGGGTCTCTTCTGGTTCCGTACAAAGTTTAGGATTATTTGTTCCAACTCTGTGAAAAATTTCAATGGTATTTTGATAGATTGCATTGAATGTGTAGACTTCTCTGGGTAGCATAGACATTTTAACCTTATTTATTCCTCCAATCCATGAGTATGGAATGTTTTTCCATTTCTTTGTGTCTTCCTCAATTTCTTTCATAAGTATTCTGTAGTTTCCAGAATACAGATACTTTACCTCTTGGGTTAGGTTTATTCTTAAGTATCTTATGGTTTTTGGTGCAATTGTAAATGGGATTGATTCCTTAATTTCTCTTTCTTCTGTTTCATTGCTAGTGTATAGATTTGCAACTAATTTCTGTGCATTGATTTTATATCCTGCCACATTGCTGGGTTCCTGTTATGAGTTCTAGCAATTTTGGAGTTCTTTGGGTTTCCCACATAAAGTGTCATGTATGAGACACAATTTTAGACACAATTTTTGGGATACTATAATGAGCAATTCTTGCTCCTGGAGGGGCTTACATCCTGGCTGGGAGATAATGAACAAAATAAACAGGTTAGTGCCATAGTATATTAGATGTCAGTGAGCGATAAAAAGAAGATTAAATCAGTGAAGAGAAATAGGGAGTATTTGGTGGGGGGGGATGGTGAAATTTTTAATACAGCAGGCAAGGTAGACTTCACTGAGAAGATGATATTTGACACAATTCTGATAAAGACCTGGATTGACCCACTTCTCATTTACCTCTAGATACATAATTGAGCAACAAACTAGGGGTGGGGGGAAGGAGTAAAGTAAAATCTTGCAAACCAGTTTGACTCTTTGAATGTAAATAAACCCTTACAGTCAGAGAAAATATTTGAGATATCTTCATCACAGTTTCCACCATATTTTCTCCTTTTTCGAATTATTTGGGCTGTCTATAGTACAGTGTAACTTTGAGAAGAAATGGAGCTGCCAGGACCTTGGTATTAGATCAGCTTGTATTCCTGGCTCAACTCTGCCACTTGCCGTGTGACTTTGAAACAAATAATTTAAATCAGCTTCTTTTGCAAAACAGGAATGTAATAGTAATCATCTTGGTGGACCATTGTAAGATTCAATGAGACAAGGTAAGTGATGTATTTCATATGGTGTTCACAACAGTTGGGCTGTTGTAGTGGTTGTTGCTGTTTGGGTTTATCAGGAGAGTATAAAGGAATCGGTGGCCACAACACCCTAAAACAAACATTGATTGGTTCCTGGTTTCTGAGCCTCTACCAGGAAAATTAATTCAGACATTTTTCCATGTTGAAAGCAGATTTTACAGTGGTTATTTGTTATGTTCAACTGTGCATAGTGACAAACAACTGTAGAGCAACAAATCAACCAAATAGCTGGAGAAAAACAATAAAAACACTGCCTCAACTGAAAGTGGTTATTTCAGTGGATATCTACTGAAGTGGACAGAGATTCTCTTTAAAAGGAAGGCCCTCAGCAAAACGGAAATTGAGAGCTACACAATATATGACTTTCTGCCAGAAATCCTCTGTATCAATAAGGACGCATTGCTTGCTTGAGTGTATATTTTTCTATTTAGGTGGCAATTGTTTGTGGGTGGAAAATACATCAAAAATATGTGTTTGATCTGGGGGAAAATGAGTCTTAATTTGAAACATATAAACAAACCTGTTTTGAATCTCAGTAAAAACAAATTTGTTTTGGAGTTAATACCTAATAGTCTATATTACAGCTTAAAGTCTAATTTTTTAGCCAAATAATACACCCATTAAGATAGAAGTACAGAAGAGAAACATTGACATACTCTTCACACTGAACAAGTATGTGACCCAAAATTAGTGCTGAGTCCTGATTTTCCATAAATCTTTCACATATTTTCAATGGTGCTAAAATACTTTTCAAAAGGATTAAAAAAATAAAGTGAGTCAAGGAGAAAAAACAAGGGGCCTAAGCATTAGATCCTAGTCCTAGCCAATTTGCTCTTCTTAACCAATATAGAATACATATATAAGTTGACCCTTAACCACATAGAGGTTAGGGGTATCAAACCCCCACACAGTTGAAAATCCACATAAAACTTTTGAATCCCCCAAAACTTAACTATTAAGAGCCTGCTGTTCACCAGAAGCCTTACTGATAACGTTAACAGTTAATTAACACATATTTTGTACGTTCCATGTATTATGCTGTATTCCTACAATAAAGTAAGCTACAGAGAAGAAAATGTTATTAAGAAAATCATAAGACAGGGGGATCGCCTGGGTGGCTCGGTCAGTTAAACATCTGACTCTTGGTTTTGGCTTAGGTCGTGATTTCATGGGTCATGGGATTGAGCCCTGTGTCCAGCTCTGGGCTCAGTGGAGAATCTGCTTGAAGGATTCTCTCCCTCTGCCCCTCCCTCCACGTGCTGACTCTCTTTCTCTCTAAAAATAAATAAATAAATCTTTACCCCCCCCAAAAAAGAAAATCATAAGGAAGAGGGGTGCCTGATTGGTGCAGTCAGTTAAGCATCCGACTCCTGGTTTCAGCTCAGGTCATGATCTCAGGGTCATGAAACTGAGCCTTGTGTTGGGTTCCCCCCTGCATGTGGAATCTGCTTAAAACTCTCTCTCCATCCACCTCTTCCTCTCCCTGTGCCTCCCCCAATCTCTCTCTCTCTCTCAAATATATAAACAAATAGATAAATAAATAAATATTTCTTAAAAAGAAAGAAAATCATAAGCAAGAGAAATTACATTCACAGTACTGCACTGTATTTATTAGAAAAGAGCCACGTATAAGTGGACCTACACAGTTCAGATCCATGTTCAAAGGTCAACTGTGTATTGAAAGGTCAGATTATATCCTAATTACAACACTCTAGAAACATACAAGTAGAACAAAAGAAAACAAAAAAAACTTGCTTTTAAACATTTCCTTAATGGGACATAAACATTTCATTGTTTTTGTACCATGTAGATCTTCTCTTTTTTGGAGACATGTGTGGTAAGGTGTCTTCTGGTAGAATCTCAATTTCCCTTGCTATGCTTTAGACCCAGGAACCCACAAAGGAATGGTTGGAGGGTAGTATACTTTAGAGGACAAGAATATATGCTTTCTGGTTTTGTTGCTTTCATTTTTTGTTTTGCTTTTGTCTACACCATGGTATTTCTTTTTTTTTTAATTTTTAATTTATTTATTTTTTTCAGCATAACAGTATTCATTGTTTCTGCACAACACCTACACCATGGTATTTCTCTACCTATATTATTCTCCCCAATCTGTCCATTCTTCAAATCTATGTAGTCTTCTTCAAGAAACTCTTCTCCCAGATTTCTATCTACTTATCATGGTCCTCTTCAGCCCTAGGCCTTTTTTCTCTCCATATTCACTAATGTACATGACTCCCAACTCTGGCTCCAGCAGGAATCTCCCTGGAGCAATGGTCCCATTTCTCTAAATCCCAGCTCTACACTACTCATGTCAATGGTCCTTGGCCACCCCCAAATAAACCTTATTCCAATTTTAACCCACTACTTCCCCTAAATTATCCTTTTTCTTCTGTCTCCCTAGTCATGTAAGCTTGAAATTTTGGAGTAAGACATTTTAGATTCTTACCTTTACCTCCTTGGGTCATAGTCACCCAGCAGCCAAGTCCTCTAGTCTTAGTTCCTACTGTTGATCATATGACTTAGAGGACATGTCCACTTCCCTCCCTCATGTCTCATTGAATAAAATTCATCCTTATTACCTTGTTTGGCTTCACATGTTGATGTTATTGATACCTCTGATATGTACTCCTTACACCACTTTCTATTATGCCAACATTGTAGTATAGATTCTCATCACATTAAGACAACATGATCACTTTGAGGAGCCTGTTGTGTCTTCTCTAAGTTGGACATACTGCCTCCTTGTTCTCTCTGAGGTTGAGCCGGAATGGCTGTTCAAGTGACACACTAGTGTTTAGTCTTAAATCTTATAATCAAATATTAAAATACTGCAGAGAAATGCCACATCCACAATGTTATTTACATAAGAATGATTCATATGATTTAACCATGATAAAAATGAAATGGTTAGCCGCTTTTATAACCATAATGAAATAAATAAAAAATAAAGGACGTGGATGGAACTAGAGGGTATCATGCTTAGTGAAATAAGTCAATCGGAGAAAGACAACTATCATATGATCTCCCTGATATGAGGACATGGAGAAGCAACATGGGGGGCTAGGGGGATAGGAGAAGAATAAATGAAACAAGATGGGATTGGGAGGGAGACAAACCATAAATGACTCTTAATCTCACAAAACAAAGTGGGGGTTGCTGGGGGGAGGTGGGGTTGGGAGAGGGGAAGGGGGTTATGGACATTGGGGAGGGTATGTGCTATCGTGAGTGCTGTGGAGTGTGTAAACCTGGCGATTCACAGACCTGTACCCCTGGGGATAAAAATACATTATATGTTTATAAAAAAAAAATTGGAAAGGGAGGCGAACCATAAGAGACTATGGACTCTCAAGTATCATATGGTCTCACTTATTTGTGGAGCATAACAAATAACATGGAGGACATGGGGAGATGGAGAGGAGAGGGAGTTGAGGGAAACTGGAAAGGGAGATGAACCATGAGAGACTATGGACTCTGAAAAACAACCAGAGGGTTTTGAAGGGGTGGGGGTGGGGTGGGAGGTTGAGGAACCAGGTGGTGGGTAATAGGGAGGGCACGTACTGCATGGAGCACTGGGTGTGATGCCAAAACAATGAACACTGTTATGCTGTAAATAAACAAATAAACGAATAAAAAAAACAAAAAAACAAAAAACTCACCCACAGTAAAAAAAAAAAAAAAAGAGAGACTATGGACTCTGAAAAACAACCTGAGGGTTTTGAAGGGTCAGGGGTGGGAGGTTGGGGGAACAGGTGGTGGGTAATAGGGAGGGCACGTTTTGCATGGAGCACTGGGTGTTGTGCAAACAATGAATACTGTTACGCTGAAAAAATAAATAAATTAAAAAAAATAAAGGACAAAGAGAAACAATAAGGAAGAAACATAATCAGTTTTATAACTACACTTGAAACATCGGTTCTGATCTCATTCTCACATGTCATTTAGAGCTTTTTAAGAGAGCAGCTAAATTTTCCTGATAATTCTTGATCGATTTTGATTTTTGACTCCATTATTTTGTGGTGAGCTGTAGGTCTGGATTTCAGAATGACAATCACCACTTTAATGGGGAGTCAAAAACTAAGCTCATTCTAAACCCTACCTTTTGTGGCTCTTCCTGCTAAAAAATAGGTCTTCCTTTGAATTATTCTCTAGAGCAGGTCTGTACAGCAAGTCTTAATCCAGAAAATAACAGCTGTCTTATTTTCTGTCAGAATTAAATCTCTCTGAACTGCCTCTTTTTTTCCTGCATCTATAAACAACATGTGAAAGAAAGGAAGTGAAGTTATGGTCCCCTACTTCAACAGACTTGCCCTAAACTCCTCAAAGTGAAACCAAAGAATAATTTTACATTAAGGTGGTTTTCTAAAAGGTTAGACTTGAACTGGATTACAAAATAAATAGCCAAAACAGACACACCAACAAGGATACCCCCCAAAATAGAATTAAAATCTTCTGGAAAAAAAGAAACTGAATTTTCTTTAAAAAGAATCAAAGTCCGAGCAGTCATCATGGAGGGAAAAAACCCAAAACTTCCTTGAACTTCATTAGACTTAATTTATAGTTTAGTGATACTTTTATTATTTTAAATTGTGTATGGGTGTGAGTACAATCATCTTTTTGGGGTTTCACTTAAAGCCCATAAAGGTCTTTATCTCACTTCTGGACTGATTTTTTTTTAAGAATAAAGATCCAATGTGACACACAAAAATTGAATCAATGTCTTCTTTAAAAGAAATATCTTCACATGATTAAATGATCATAACAAACTCACAGACTCTTCAAAGTCAGACTGTTTCCTAGCTTCCATTGCATTTAGGTGTGGCCATGTGACTGAGTACTAGCCAGTGAAATGTGAACTGGAGTAATGTATATGACTTCTTGGCCTGACCCATAAAAACCTCCTATACACACTATTCCATTCTGTCTTTTCCCTTCCTCCAGCTGGATGGAAAGAATGCCAAGGATGTAGGGGAGGCAGAGTCATGAAATAGAAGGATCCTGGGTCCTTGTATGATGGCATAAGTGGAAAGCTACCCAAAGAGGAACACCCCCAACAGATTATGAGCTGAATGAGAAACATTTATTATATTATAAACCACTGAAAATTGAGGGTTAATCTGTTATAGCAGTTGGTACTTTAAATAATACCAATGGCCCTAGCAATCTGTTCCAGATCTGCTCCTACACTTACCTCAACATTAATAGTACCTTTTCTGTTCTCTGACATACCCCACTTTTCAGCTCCCTGAACTTTACATATACCGTTCCTTCTTCTTTGAATTTACTCATTCTTTTTCCAACTCCACAAATTATACTGCTTTTTTAAAGATTTTATTTATTTTTGAGAAAGAGAGAGAGAGCTTGTAAAAAGCATGGAGGAGGCAGAGGGGCAGAGAGGCAAGGGAGAGGGAGAGAGAATCCAAAGCAGATTCCATGCCGAATGTGGACCCCAATACAGGGCTCATCCCATGACCATGATACCATGACCTGAGCTGAAACCAAGAGTCAGAGGCCCAGCCAACTGGGCCACCCAGGCACCCCCACAAATTATACTTATTTTTCATGACCAAACTTAAATCCTAGCTTTTTCATAACTACGCCAATCATTCTACACAACTGGGATTTCACCTTTGCTAATCCCCTAAAACACTTAACTGTTCATTTGGGTACTACTGCCCACATTTTACAAGCATTTCATAGGCAATATCTCATTTAATCTTAACATTCCTATGAGGTACATACTATAATTAGCCACATTTCAAGACTGAATCTTGGAGTGATTAAGTAACTTGCCTAAGGTCACAAAGCTAGTAAATGAAAAATGGTATTTCTCTGCAGTAATAAAAATAACAATGGCAACAACTAACCTTAAGGAGTAACTCTATGCTTGGGCTGTACGTTAAAGACATTATCTTATTACCTGAAATGGAAGTAGCATTGTTACTATTGCATACTCATCTTAGAGATGAGAAATTGAGGCTCAGTGACATTATTATATCTCAAGTAAGTGACACATCTTGGTTCAAGGTGAGGTCAGACTGGCTTTGGAGCCTATAGTCTTCACCATTATGTTAAACAAATAGGTAGATGAAAGAGAAATAAGGATACCGTGGGTAGAAGGGATGACATGTAAGGAAGGACAAAGGCAAGCCTAATATCATATCCAACAGTGATATCAGTAAGATCACAGACTATGAAGCTGTAGGTCCACATTTCCCCAAAGAAACATTTGAAAAACAACTAGAGGCTAGCTAAAATAATGTTATAGGAGCTCTGAAAAAGAGCCAAAGGTCTACAACAACGAAGTGAACACCCAATTTAAAAAAACACACGCACATTCAAAGCAATAAGAAATTTTATGGCATTTTTTTTAGAAAGAGAGCAGTGGGGAAGGGCAGAGGGAGAAGGAGGAAGAGAATTTTAAGCAAGCTCCATGCCCAGCACAGAGCTCAAACTGACTACCCTGAGATCATGACCTGAGCCAAAATGAAGAGTCAGATATGCTTAACTGACTGAGCCACACAGGAGCTCCTATGACATTTTTATTTACCCTTGCCTCTACTTCATCCTTAGTGCAGTATGGCAAGGTCTGAAGGAAGAGCTGACCCAGCTCCTCATTTCCTTTCTTGAACTAGAGGGAACAGAGCACACATTATTTGCAACATTCTGACCTCTGATGGATACCTGAAAGAGGACACTCTGTTTCACCTAACTCAGATCTCAAACTGGGAAAGTCATGGAAATACACAGTGGGCATGGTTCATGAAAGCCACAGGAGGACCACAGATCTTCCAACACCTGGGGCAAGAGAATATGGGTGGAAGAATACAATAGAACATCTAGGGTCATGAGAAGAAGCTGGGGTGAGACTGAGAAATTAAGATGTTTTATGTCATCCATATATATGGAGGAATTGCAGAAAACACAAAAACTGGGCCAGGCAAGACACATGCTCACCGAAGACCACAAAAGACCTTAAGTGTTCACACTGGGTGGATCTAAAGATTCACAAGGTGTCCTTCTAATTAGTGAACGTCTGCCTTAGTGCAGAATCAATTCACAAAGACTGGGAGAGGTATGTGTTTTTTTTCAAATGTTCAATTTTCAGCAGAAAAATCACAAGGCATGTAAAGAAATAGGAAAACATGTCCCAATCAAAGGAAGAAAATAAAAGGGCAGAAATCATTCCTGGGGCACTTGGGTGGCTCAGTGGGTTAAAGCCTCTGCCTTTGGCTCAGGTCATGATCTCAGGGTCCTGGGATGGAGCCCCGCCTCAGGCTCTCTGCTCAGCTGGGAGCCTGCTTCCTCCTCTCTCTCCGCCTGCCTCTCTGCCTACTTATGATCTCTGTCTGTCAAATAAGTAAATAAAATCTTTTTTAAAAAAAAAGAAATCATTCCTGAAGAAACACAGGTATTGGATATACCAAAGATTTTTAAACAACTGTCTTAAATATGCCCAAAGAGTTAAAGGAAAACACAAAGAACTAAAGGAAATCAGTAAAAAAAAAAATATACAAACAAAATGAGATTAACAATAGGTAGAAATTTCTTAAAGAAAATGAACTGAAATCTGAGGCTCAAAAATACAATAACCGAACTGAAAAATTCACTGGAGGGATTCAACAGTAGGCTCAAACAGGAAAACAAGAATCTGCGAATTTGAAGCCTGAATATTTAAAATTATCATGTCTGAGAAGAAAGAAAAAGGAATAAAGAAATGTGAATAGAGCCTATGTTCTTAGAGGACATGATCAAAGTGACCAATATATGTATTATGTAATTCTAAGAAGAAAGAAAGGGGCATGAGATTATTGAAACAAATAATAGCCATAAATTTCCCAAATTTGGGGAAAGACCTAGATATATAGACAAGAAGGTCAACAATCTCCAAGTAGGCTAAACCCAAAGGAGTCATACTAAGACCCATTATAACAAATTGTCAAAGGCCAAAGACAGAATATTAAAAGTAGCAAGAGAAACGTGACTGGTCCCATACAAGAAATCCTCAATCAGATTATCAGTGGACTGCTGAGCAGAAAACTTGGAGGGAAAACACATGATATATTTAAAGTGCTGAAAGAAAAATAACCTATCAACTGAGTATTTCATGCTCAACATAACTTTTCTTTATGAATGAAGGAGAAATTAAGACATTTCCAGATAAAACTTGAGAAAGTTCATTGCCACTAGACTTATCCTACAAAAAAAAAATACTAAAAGGAGTTATTCAAATTGAAATGAAAAAACACTAAACAGTAATTCAAAATCATATGAAAACATGAGGATCTTGGTAAATGACAAATACACAAATATAACATCAGTATTTTTATAATTTTGGTTTGTAACTCCACTTTTTATTTTCCATCATATTTAAAATTCAATTGCATTAAAAATAACAAATCTGTGTTAATGGGTACACATGTATAATTTGGCATATGAGAACTTATTATTGTCATATTTTCACCATCAAAACTTATGATCTTGGTCTTTCCTTCTTGCCTTTGTAAAAAGCCAAAAGAGAGACCCTGACTACTTTGCCAGCCTTAAAACAAACTCCAGGAATGTCACTGACAGCATCATCTTTGTGACCAAATCCAGCAACCAGAGCCTCATCATTTTCCTCAATAAAATTCAAACAGCCATCATTGGGTATAAAGACTGTGATTCTTTTTGCCATTCTTGATCACCTGGAGCCTGACATACTACCTGATGGCAGATTTGGCTATTGGGATTCAACCCATCCTTTTTACAGCACAATTCCCTTTGCATGAGAAGCACCTCCAAAAGGGTTGGTCTTTAGAGCTGTGCCCAAATGGGTGTTCTTGTACTGTTTATCATGCCACTTCTGATTTCTTTGGTGGCTACTGAGCCTCCTAGTAGTATGAAGACCATGACACCTGCCCATCTTGCCAGTGCTACCAGCCTGAGCAAAAGAGCTAAAGATGTAGTCTTTGATGTCATCAACATAGAGACTGACAGAGCTGCAATATAATACAGTTTTTGTATGTAATTGAAGTTAAGTTGGTAACAATTTAAAATAAATTCCTATAGAACCCTCTTACACTGTTGGTGGGAATGGAAGCTGTTACAGTTCCTCTGGAAAATGGTATGGAGGCTCCTCAAGATGTTGAAAATAGAAGTACCCTATGACCCAGCAATTGGACTACTGGATATTTACCCCAAAGATACAGAAGTAGTGAAAAGAAGGAGCGCATGCACCCGAATGTTTATAGCAGCAATGTCCACAATAGCCAAACCATGGAAGGAATCAGGACACCCTTCAACAGATGAATGGATAAAGAAGATGTGGTTCATATATACAAGGGAATATTACTCAGCCATCAGAAAGGATGAATACCCACCACTTGCATTGGCATGGATGGAACTGGAAGGGGAGTATGCTGAGTGAAATAAGTCAAACAGAGAAAGACGATTATCATATGGTTTCACTCACATGTGAACATAAGGAATAGCATGGAGGACCACAGGGGGAGGGAGGGAAAACTCAATAGAAAGAAACCAGATAAGGAGGCAAACCATGAGAGACTCTGGACTCCGGGAGCCAAACTGAGGTCTACAGAAAGGAGGGACATGGGGGGATAGGGTAACAGGATGATGGGTATTAAGGAGGGCATGTGTTGTGATGAGCACTGGGTGTTCTATGCAACTAATGAATCGTTAATCACTACATCAGAAACTAATGAGGTACTATATGTTAGCTAACTAAACATAATAAAAAATAAAATAAAATAAATTCCTATAACTTGAGGGTATTATATGTAAATCCCTGTGGTAACCACAAAGAATATATCTACAGCATATAAACAAAAGGAAGTGAGAAAGGAATCAAAATGTGTCATTACAAAAAGACTCAACCAAATACAAAAGAGGACAATCATGAAAGGAATGAGGAACAACAACAACAAAAAAGATATAAGACATATAGAAAACAAATACCAGGGGCACCTGGGTGGCTCAGTTGATTAAGTGTCTGCCTTTGGCTCAGGCCATGATCTCAGTGTCCTGGGATGGAGCTCCAGGTCAGCTCCCTGCTAAGCAGAGAGTCTGCTTCTCCCTCTCTCTCTGCCCTTCCCCCCTGCTCATGCTCTGTCTCTCTCTCTCTCTCTCTCTCTCTCTCTCTCAAATAAATAAAATCTTTTTTTAAAGATTTTTATTTATTCATTTGACAGACAGAGATCACAAGTAGGCAGAGAGGCAGGCAGAGAGAGAGGAGGAAGCAGGCTCCCTGACGAGCAGAGAGCCCGATGCGGGGCTTGATCCCAGGACCCTGGGATCATGACCTGAGGTGAAGGCAGAGGCTTTATCCACTGGGCCACCCAGGCGCCCCAGAAAAAAATCTTTTTAAGAAAAAGAAAACAAATAACAAAATGACAAAAGTAAGCTTCATTATCAGTAATTACTTTAAAGTTAGAACGGTAAAATTTATGTATATTCTGCCATGATAAAAAAAAAATATTACATCCAGGAGAGAATGATAGGCTGAACTGAAGTGGTCAGGATAGGGGTGGAATCAAAGTCTATAAAACAGCACAAGTATTAAATAGAACACAAGATCACATTGGTACAGGGCTTTGGAGAATTGGGAGGAATTTGGACTTTTTTATTGTAGGCAAATAGAAATCACCTAGACATTCTTAAGCAGGAGAATACCTTGACATAAGCAGTGTTTCATAAAAATTTTTCTGAATGAGTTCTGAATATGAAGACAGTGTAGCAGAGGCCTCGTGGGGAGTACTTTAGTGATGGCCGTTGAAGTCATGAAAGCCAGTGAATCCCCGAGTCAGTAAAGACAGAAGAAAGATTAGAATCAAGTTATCTTCTCCTGAAAGAAACCAAGCATGCTCCCACTTCAGGGCCTTAGTATATGCTGTTACTTCAGCCTAAAATTCCTTTCTTCTGCCCCCAAATAGCTACGTGGCTTACTCCACCATTTTAGTTTTGGTGTCTGAATAAACATCACCTTATAAATGAATATCTCCCTGAGTACTCCATCTAACATACCATTTGCCCTGCCTCCATAATTTTCTAGCACCATTATTTTGTTTAAATGGCCCAGGGAACAGATGGTTCACAGTGAGTAAGCTCTGAGTGAGTTCAAATAAAGACAAGCCCAGCAGGTCAAATTTCCAGAAAGATGTTAAGAAGGTCAAGTATTAACAACTGCAATTTTCTGAAAATAAGGGAGCTCAATTTTCCCTCAAAAATGAGGGAGCTCAAAACCCACTTTGCCTCCTCCAGGGGCTGCCAGGTTACCAGTCCTCACAACTACCATAGTTGTGAAACAGTTAGTTTGTAAGGCTCCCAGTGAGGTGGGGAGAGGGGAATGGGAACAGAGCGAGTTCAAACATCACAAAGCTCGTTGCTTTAATTGAGATTCAGACATTTTTCTTGAATAAATAGTTCTTGGATGGTTGAATGATTTGGGTTAATTTTCAGAGTTCTGAAAAGGCTTATTTTGACAATGTTTCTTTATGTTCTTGTTCATTTTATGGAAGAGCAGATTTTTTTTGAAGTCCTTAGTCTGACAATCCAGAAATACTTTCTTATAACTCTGTTTTAATTCTAAACTGTTTGTTATTCTAAACAAGGTCTAAGTATCACCAAACCCAGGATACCTATATACTACTTGCAGCCACATATATCACATTAAGAGCTCTGTGTGTGCACGCACATGCACAGACACACACACATACAAACACAGGATTTTCACTCCATTCTATCAATAGCCAAGTAGGTTGTGATAAAAGATTGAGATACTTGAAAATTCAGCTGCCTTTCTCCATGTGAATACCTCAAATATCCCATGCAGGTGGATAGCTATCCAAATCATGGAAACCAGTCCTTGGTCATGCATCTCAGGGCTTCAAAAAATCATAATTGGTTTAATGAAAACAGACAGTGGACTAAAGAGAACCATGAGCTGCTGCTAGGAAAAGACGTTTAATCTAATAAAATTCCTCTGTTTCTTCTTATGTTTATTTTTCATAGCTTCTATGTTTGACATGACTCTGTAGAACATAGTATCAAGCAATGTAAACATGTAACTACACTTTCCACTCTACTATAATTGTTTCCAATGCCTGCTTAATTTAATGTGAATTATTTTTCTCCTGGCTTAAGTAGAATGCTTATTTTAATTCATTTTGGGAAACACTTTTGGATAGTATTGTGCCTTCAGAAGCACATGGCAAAAAAATAGATGATAGATATCTTTCAGGCTTTCTTCTAAATACATACAGGTAGCTGGTCAGAGGAAAAACCTTTACCAATATTAATCTAGAGAAAAGAAGATTGGGAGGTGAAGACCCTCCCACTCTGCTTGTGTTCCCATAAGGTACTGCCTTGAGGAACAAAGAAGCCAGCCAGTTAGGAGGGAAATGATATAAATGGGTTTAGAAGCATTCTGTGAGCTCTTACAAAATATTTCCCCTTGTACTGGTTTTGAACTCTTATCAAGTTTTTAAGCCTCTATTTGCTCACTTCCAGTGATGTGGAATGTCACTATCTCCCAAGATGAAGTTGTCCCCTTTGGAATGGTACTGAATGTTAATGAATTCTTGGTTTTTATATCGAGTTGAATCCAGTTTCCATGGAATCCTCCCCCACATACACATACACACGTGCACATATGCACTGTAGTTCTGATTTATCCTTTAGAGAAATAAAGAAGGTATCTGAGCCCTCTTCCCTTAGCAGCAGTTAGGTTCACTTAGGTCTTTTCTTCTCCAAACAAAACATTCCTCATCCTCTCACCAGACCTTTCAGACCCAGCCTGTTTTATTGCATTGTGAATATTGAACATCCAGCTCTTTGGGAGGAGAATTGGGGAGACTGGACTTGTAACATTTGCCAAGATCTGTGGCAAATACTCCCATTGTAGCCAAGGTTAAGCTACCACTATGTCGGTATTAAATGCAGAGATGCCTATAATCATTGATGATGAACTGGTGCAAGTCACCTCCTGCATACCCCTAACCCTTGGCACTTCGCTCCTACTCAGGCTTTTTGAGTCAATTCTACAGAAAGCCTTTGATCTGCCTTGGACCAAACCCTAACCCAGGGAACAGTGGCTCATGGCAGCCTTATATATACGTCCTACTTTTCTGGGCTAAAGCAGGCTTTCTGTATTCTCCATCCTTTGCTCTCCATGAAGAAAGAGAAATCTATCAGCCTCCTTGCCAGATCAGAAAGTAGTCCATTGGAAAGCTTCGTTGTTAGACTGGCAATGGAATGGAATATTCTTTTGTAGCCAGAAAGATTTAATAGTATTGTCTGGGTTCATATTACTTATATATCATAGCCAAATTGCCACAATAAATTCTGCCTGAATCTCTAAGAGGAATCAGGTTCAGGATATATATACACACTTACACACACACACATACACACACACATACATACATATATATATACACATATATAATTAATATATACATATATAATTTATTTATACATATATAGAATGTATATGAAATTAACTGTCGTTAGCAAAAATGAATTAGATATATATAAATTATATGTATTATAATATATACTATACATTATAATTTAATAATTTATACCTGGAAAGCTTTAAAAATGATGCCTAAATATTACTTTCTGAGTTTCTGGTTGGTCTGAAGTGTGACCCAAACATTAAGATCTTAAAAGATCTACAAGTGATTGTATTGTGCAATCAAAGTTGAGAATCACTGATTTAGACAATTTCTTGCTGTATTTGTTTTCTTGTTGCTGTTGTAACAAATTACCACCAACTTAGTCTTTAAAATAACACAAACTTATTAACTTATAGTCCCAGAAGTCAGAAGTCCAAAATTGGTCTCACTGGGCTAAAATGAAGGGATAGGCAGGACTACGTTCCTTCTGGGAACTCCACAAGTAATCTACTTTCTTGCCTTTTCCAGCTTCTAGAAGTTTCATCTGTTTCTTAGTTTTTGACTCCCCTCTTCCGTCTTTCAAAGCCAGCAACATAGGGCCAAGTCCTTCTCATGTTACATTTTACTCCGGTTCTCTCTCTTCTGCTTCCCTCCTCCTCTTTCAAATACCCCTGTGAATATATTGGCACACCTGGGTAATCCATAATAATCTCTTCATCTCAGGGTTGGCTAATTAGCAACCTTAATTCCATCTGCAAAATTTAATTTTCCTTTGCCATATAACCTATTTACAGTTTCCAGTGAGTAGAATGCAGGCATCGTTGGGGAGCCATTTATGTGCCTACCAAAATTGGGTCTCTCCTGGATCATGTATAATTCTACATAAAAGGGGGAGGCATTAGATGATGGAAGAGGTATATGTGCCAAAAGGAAAAGGCCCATATCAGTTTTGTTCATCTTTAGGGCATTTGAAGAGAGTCATAGTGACACATTCATGGGTAGGTGGTCATTTCAACATGTATGTAGTCAATAAACACTTTGGACAGAGTCTAATATAACTTAGTCACTCTCCATAAATGTTCAATAAATGAATGAGCAGATAATGCTTCCAAATGTACATTCTCCTCAAGTTTTTCACATTTCTCTTTCCTGAATTACCTGTGCCCTAGTAAAAAAAAGAAAAATCATTACTGCCCTATCAAGCTCAAATCTTCTCTGTGTCACAGTTTGAGTGAAGAGATAAATTTAGAGGCTAGAGTGTCCAGATTAGAGGTAGAATCTTCGGTAGCAAGGCCAAGTAAAGGCAACAGATACAGCAAGAATAGTGCCTCATGTCTCTCAGGCCACATCAGAGAAAACTGCATTCAAGGATATAGATCTCCTTTTCCTGATGTCAGAAGTGAAGGTAGTACTGAATGTTCTCTGCTGTCTTGAAAGTGTAGTATATCAATAAGCCAAAGTTTATACAACAAAATTTCTAAAAACCGATAACATGAACCAATCATTTCTGTGGATTAAGCCATCCCCATTTGGCTCTACTCAAGAGCTACAGATTTAAACCCTTGTAATTCCATTTCTGCTTGGGTGGGTTTTCCTCTCACATTGATCTTTCTAGCACAGAGAATTGGACTTCCCTACATGGTTCATATGCTCATGCTCTTTGGATCATGAGAATGTGGCCATTTTATTTGGGATCCAGAGACCCTGATACCAATTCAAATGCTGAGAAATGACCTTTGCCCCTGTCAGGGTTCCTAATTATGCGCCTGTTTCAGGAGTTGGGGTTGAAGCAGCGTCTTCAAAATCCTACTACAGGGAAATTGGAAGGGGAGATGAACCATGAGAGACTATGGACTCTGAAAAACAACCTGAGGGTTTTGAAGGGGCGGGGGGTGGGAGGTTGGGGAACCAGGTGGTGGGTAATAGGGAGGGCACGTATTGCATAGAGCACTGGGTGTGGTGCAAAAACAATGAATACTGTTATGCTGAAAAGAAATTTTTAAAAAGTGAAAAAAAAATCCTCCCACAGTGCTAAGGGGGGAAATGGCAGGAACCAAATGCTTCTTTGACTGTACTTCTTTGTGCCTACCTAAGAGACAACATCCAGAACTCTCAGAGAAAACTTTGCAGGGATTAGGCATTAAAGTCAGCAAAAACATGGGTCATTCTTTGGTGACAATGATGACTCACTTTGCCATTCTGAGATTCAACCCTGCAGCCTCCGTAACAGGCTTTTGCTGGGTGGCCAGGGTATCTGCTGGTTGCTGTCACTTCTTCCAGACAGAGCTTCTCCTTTTACTGGGACTGACACTTGGAGTCCTCAAGGCACCAAAGCTGCATGGAGTTCTATGGTGAATTAGAAGAAATGATTCTTCCATTTTATTCATACTTAACAAAAGGATGTTGAATTAGTGACACAGCCAAATCACAGATAACACAATGGTCCCCCAAGTCAGTCCTCCTTTCCCATACTAGGGCTCTGTAATTGGATGAAGACTATAGGCCTAACTCCTTCTCCAGTAGGGATGAATTCTTTCCTAGGAAATTCCAAAATCCCTCATGCAAGTAGACTTACTTGTGGGGATACATCTGAATACTACTCGTGGGTATAGTTTAAACTCAGGGTGGGACCTCTTGCTACATAAGGTTGGTCTTTAGGCCCTTCCCAAGTATTAGCTAAGAGGTAAACAGTCTTCTCTTCAGAGGGAAAATGAAAGCTTGCATCAAGGCCACAGTGGGAGTAGAGGTCTTGGCCTTGGTAACACTTGCGTCCCCACCTAGTAAAGCTTACACCTTTGTCTTCAGCCATCTCCAGGAGCTTCTCACAGATTCAAGCATTCTTAGCAAAGATCACATATCTCAATTATTTCAAGGCATCCAGGGGATTTCCTAATCAGGTATTCTGAAAAGAAGTATTTGATTTGGGGTGAGTAAAATAAAGGAAGGAGAATTACAGTTGACACTTGAACAACACAGAGTTTGAACTGTGCAGGTCCACTTATGTGTTGATTTTTTCCATAATACAGTACTGAAAAATGTGTTTTCTCCTCCTTATGATTTTCTTAATAACATTTTCTTTTCTGTAGCTTTCTTTGCTGTAAGAATATGGTATATAAATCATATAACATACAAAATACATGTTAGTCAATTGTTTATGTTACTGGTAAGACTTCTGACCAACAGTAGGCTGTTAGTAAGTTAAGTTTTTGAGGAGTCAGAAGTCATATACAGATTTTTGACTGCTGGGGTCAACTTGACAGATGCTTAAAGGTCAACTGTATATCAGAGAACACGGATACATGGAAATGTAAACATTTCTTTTGGCTCTATCCGCAGTTGGATCCAGAATCTCAAAGCACTTCTGAGGAGAGAAGAAATTGGTGGCAAGTCAAAGAACTGGTTTTAGAGTTTAAAACAGTCAATTAATAATTTTGCAACTAACCAGTTATTTGCATTGAGTTATTTGTTTTTAAAATACTTGAAGACATTCTACTACCATTTGTGCCTCCTCATCCCCAACTTGTTGGAGTATATGTGAAAATGAAGGGCAAATTAGTTTCCTTATAGGTAGGACAAATTAGTGGATTCAGAGTGGTAAACTGTAACATGGAAACACCAGGAAAAGATCAGTTGGAAGGAGAGGATGGGAATCAAAACTGTAAAAGTAAACTGTGAACATCATTATAACCATTTCAGAATTCCTGAGTACGAACCACATGTCCAAAAGTGCAGTCTGAAACAAGGGCATTTCCAGGACACAACTTTCCTGGTACTTCTACCTTGCAGTGTGTGATCAGAGGTTATGAGATAGGTCAGCTGAGTTCTTTTTTAAAGAAGAAAATAATTTTCTTATAAAAAGGCAGAAGACAAGATAATTTAGAGGACAAATTGTAGATTTAGATAGACTTGGCTTCAAATCCCCTTCTCTACCACTTAATAGCTGGGTGACCTTGCAACATTTCTGAGTTCGTGTGATAGAAAAGAATAGTGGTCCACTAATATTTGCACTGTCTCTTCCTGGGAGTACCACTGTTACAGGGAAGTGGCTGCCCTGTCAGGGACTATGGTTTCCTGTTCCCCTTGCATCTGGATGAGGCCATGTGACTAGTGTTCACCAATGGAATGAAACCTCAGGTCATGAGTATAGCCAAGACACAATATGAAAGGACTCAGGTTCCTGAATCACCCCATGGCTGAAAGCTAGCCACTAAGAATACCCACACTGGTCTATTACATGAGTGAGAAATGAACTTATATTGCGTTAAGCCACTGACATTTTCTGGTTCATTTGTTGCTGTGGTTATAGTCTCCCTATACAGATTCAGATCCTCTACTTCTAAAATGAGACTACCTGTGTGTGCCTGCCACTGGATTTCATATCTAAAAGGTCATCAGAGAAAGCTATGTCAGTATAATGGTGGCAGCAGGAGGAGGATATAGAGGACTTTGGTATGATGTTGAGGGCAAGTAGACAGGCACGTGTTGATCGTTAAAAAAAAAAAAAAAGGAAGGGGTGGGGGATGAGCTGCTTAGGGGAAAGACCAGATCAGCAAGCAGACTAACAGTCATTTCTGCATCCAAACCTAAGCTCTAACTATGTCCTTAGACAAATCCTTTCACTTCTCTGCACCTCCATTTTATCATTGTAATTATTATCATTGTTATGATTTACGTGGAAAAAAAATGGAGATGCCAAGCAGACAGCATGCTCAACAGAAAGGAGACAAGGTTCAGAACCAAATGGTCCAATCAGATCCAGACTCTGTCCCTGGACAGAGTCCTCAAAAGTAGGCCACTTAGCATCTCTGGGTCTCAGTTTCCATGTCTCTAAATTGGGAATAGTACATATCTCATTGCTACAAGGTTGTTAGCAATATTTGAGAGAAACAACTTTGTAAGAAAAAGTTCTTGAAAGCATAAAGAGTTATTTTCAAGGTTGAGCCAGCCAGTAGTCAGACAGTTTTTAATGTACATATAAAAACAACACTTGACTTCCTCCACAGGCAAATGAGCAGGGTACATCAGAACCATCAGGACTGAAGACTACCTGCTTAGCCCAGCAATGTTTGCTACTGCAATACACACTTTCAGAACCTCTCCTGGAGGGATAATAAAGCTAGTATCATTGCTTTCTGTTTATCTCTCTCTCTGTGTCTTTCTCTTTTGCCAGACTTGGTATTACCCAGCTTGAGCTCACATCTCATTAGACTTGACTTTCAATGATTTCTGACCATTGAAAAATCAAATCTACTTTCAAAGAAAGAAAAATTGCTGCTGCTGAAATTCTTTGTGTCCCTGCAACTAAGGCAGTTCTGTAGGAAGTGTCAATGACTGCCTTTGCAGTCGGGGCCAGTCTCTAAAGTGACACTTTCTATGTGAAAGTGTCATAGGAGTCCCAATTTAGAGAACTGCACACTGAGTCCCAGAAAAGCTGAGTGACAAGGCCTGTTCCTGTGGGTGATAAGTGGCAGAACCTGGACGTAACTGAAACCATCTTGCTTGGAAATAAATGTGTGTCTTCCCAAATGCTTATCTTGAGAGAAAAGACAGTCTTTTTGGTTGTACATTACACTTGTTTAAAAGTCATCTGCCTGTGACAGCATAGCCCCAGCTGAGAGGACAGTGAGTGAACTAAAAGAATGATACACTGAGGATGGTGAAAAGTGGGTGGAGGTAGAATCAATAGAACTTGCTACATAATCGGTTATTGGAGCTTGAGGGTAAAAAAAAGAGAGAAAGCACTTAGGATGATCCCAGATTAGAGAATATCTTCCACATTGTCGATCTAGTAGCCCTCTCCATGCTTCTGGGAATTATTGATCTGGCTAAACCAACTTTATGTCCCAGCTGGAGCTGCAGTACCTCCACGTGCTCCTCCCCCTTGGGCCACCTAAGAATGCCTCTAGTGGATATTTGGCCCAGCTTCATCGATAAGGCCTCTCATTGTTTGTGCTTTGCTCCAGGAGAACTCAATCAATCACTTCCCAAGTAGCTGCAAGTTGCAGTGCTGTAGAGCAGTGCTGTCCAATAGAAATATAATGTGAGCCAAGTATGTAATTTCAAGTGTTCTAATTACCACATTAAGAAAGGAAATGGGTGGAATTCATTTTAATGTGTTTTATTTCATGTAATACATGTACTACATTATCATTTCCACATGCAACTTTTTTTAGTTAATAAGATACTTCAATTCTTCTTTTTTTCTCATACTCAGTCTTCAAAATCTAAGCTCTAACTGTGTCCTTAACAGTTTATACTTAACAGCCATCACATCTCAATTCGGACTAGCCATCTTTCAAATGCTCAGTAGCCACGTGGGATGCATGGCTGCCATATTGGACAGAGGTTCCAGTCACCTACCATGTGGAGAAAGCCAGCCTATAGAGAGAAAAGAAGCAAGTCAATGTGTAGAGAGATGCAGAACTGAGAAGCTGAGAGAAAAACCAAGAATATTGGTGGCATTCAAGTCCCAGATTCTAGTTCTTGAATATTAGCTGCACCTTCTCACCCAGGACCAGTCATGGAGGTTTTTTGAGATACCCCAGTTCCCTTTCACCAATATCCTACTTTGCTACTAAAAATAGTATTTTGTTTATTATTATCATTATTAATAATAAATCAAATCCATTTGCATAACTTTACCTTCAGGATGACAATTTTCTTAATTTGTATACCCAGATCTCTGTTCTTAGCAGACATTACAAATTAATTGCTCATTTTCCTTGCATCAGCTGAAGGGGACACAGCCAGAAGTACATGGTTTGAACAGTTGTTGCAGCCACATATATTTTTTGCCTAGATGAGTGACTTGGGCTGCCACCTTAACATGCAGAAACTTAGCCATTGTGAAATGTGGCAAGTGCTCAAAAGATTTAATGGGGAATTTCTGGATGACCATTTTTTTAAAGGCTTATTTATTTATTTTAAAGGTGGCAGCAGAGAGGCAGAAGGAGAGAGAGAAAGAGACAGTCAAGCAGACTCCGCTGAGCACAGAGACTGATGCAAGGCTCCATCACACGACCCTGAGATCATGACCAAAGCTGAAATCAAGAAGCAGATGCTTAACTGACTGAGCCACCCGGGCACCCCTGGATGATTCTTAAGCATTCTATTTTTTTGTTTGTAATAAATATAAGCCAAGGAAGGAGGAAACTGAATATAGTAAGTGTTCTAATGAGACATTCTGTCACTGAATCTGTGAATCAAATCTCTAGGAGAGGTTGGAAATGAATTTTTTAAGATTATTTATTTATTTATTTGACAGAGAGAGAGAGAGGTCACAAGTAGGCAGAGAGGCAGGCAGAGAGAGAGGGGGAAGCAGGCTCCCTGCTGAGCAGAGAGCCGGATGTGGGGCTCGATCCCAGGACTCCTAGATCATGACCTGAGCTGAAGGCAGAAGCTTACCCCACTGAGCCACTCAGGCACCCCTGCAAATGAATTTAAACATTTCCATCATGGTGCTGGTGGGATCTCCAAGGAGGAAAAGGTATTTGTGCAACTGTATCCAACTGGGACCAAAAGCAAACAGGCTTAATTAGAAATTATAACACACTATCTCTCTTTTGTAATCTTAAATTTGTTCATGGACAATGAAACGTGAAGGGCGCCAGGTGCACTCCTCTCTGGTTTCTCTCTCGATTTCCAGAACTTATCTTCCTTTTGTGAAAACTCCATTTGTGGGTAAGGAAAAGACTACGTTTTTGAATTAAAGAATTCTGAGGCAACCACACCTCAGCCAGTGTCATTAGAATAATTATTGATACAATGCTGCCCTCTAGCAATGGCTCACACTGGGCTTCCATCAAGCAATCCTCTCCCCAGGCTGCTTAGACATCGTCCTACACCCAGATCCTGTCCAAACAGAAAAGGAATTATCACCTCTAATAAGAATCGAACAATGATAAAGATGAGGATAGTGAGGCCCAGAATGGTCAAATGACTTGCCCAAGGTCACAGAGGTTGTCACTGGCACAGCTGGAATTGGAAAGGAGTTTTTCATCTTGTCTCATCCTCTCTCTCTCTGTCTATCTCTATCTCTATCTGTATCTCTATATCTCTCTCTCAGTGATTGGGTTATGGAGAAGCTCTGAGTGGTGCCTTAGCCCAGTAGAAGACCATAGCAATGAATGGTTTGTTTGGGATATTTTTGGTTTTGGTCAACGGAAGAAGACTCCACAAGAAAGAGGCAATGCCCCTGCAAATTTTCTTTTGAGCTAGAGCTTCTGGACCTCCAGCAAACTCCAAAATATAAGCCAACACTCACCTTTCTTCTGAGGCACTCTCTGTTGCAGAAAGCAGCAAGAGAAAGAAAGCTGTTATGGGTCTGGTTGGTGCCATGAGACTTTGACCTTCTAAGCCCTTCCCCCCAATTCTGAGAAGGTTTAGGTCAAAGGCATAGTTGGAGGTGGGCTAGACAGCCAGGGAGAAGTATCTTCTTGCAGAATACTCTCAAAAGGTGAAACTTTCAACCATATGTATGGTAATACATTGCAAGACTGTTGAGTTTGTATCAAAAAGATCCTAGAGGGACACTCAGCATCATTAGCCATCAGGGAAATGCAATTCAAAACCACAATGGGATACTTACTAGGAAGGCTATAATCCAAAAGAGATAGTAACAAGTGTTGGCAAGGATGGAAAACTTGCATGATTCATGTACCGCTGAATGGGATACAAAATGATGCCACCACTTCAGAAAAGAGTCTGGCAGTCTCTCAACTGGTTAAACATAGAATTATCATATGCTCCAGCAATTTCACTCCCAGTTATGTTTGCACCAGCAGTGTTTACACAAAAACTTGTAGAAGAATGTTCATAGCAACAGTATCCATAATAGTCAAAAGGTGGCATCAAATGATGAATGGATAAATAAGGCACAGTATATATGTACAATGGAATATTATTCAGATGGAAAAAGGAACTACTGATATGTGCTACAACATGACTGAACCTTGAAAACATTATGTTAAGCAAAAGAAGCCAGCCCTAAGAGGCCACATGTAATATGATTCCATTTATCTAAGATGTCCAGAAGGGGTAAATCTACAGATACAGAAAGTAGGTTAGTGGTTTCCAGTTGCTAGGGGAAGAGGGCCTGGGGAGTGATTGAGTAATGGGTACCGAGTATTTTTTTGGGTTTATGGGAATGTTCTAAAATTAGATTACAGTGATGGTTACACAACTATGTGAATATACTAAAAGAAAAAAACAAAAAAATCTTGCATTATACACTTTAAACGGCTGAAATAAGGGTGTGTGGGTGATTCAGTTGGGCATCTGACTCTTGATTTCGGCTCAGGTCATGATCTCAAGGTCGTGAGATTGAGCCCTATGTCAGGCTCCATGCTGGGCATGGAGACTGCTTAATATTCTTTCTCTCCCTCTCCCTCTGCCCCTCTCCACCCCCACCACCCACTCGCACTCTCTTGCTTTCTCTCTCAAAAATAAAAATAAAAAATACATGGTGAAATATATGGTATATGAATTATATCTCAGTAAAAGTCTGACACAAAAAGAGTCAAATTTTAAAGATATTAGAAGGTATCATGGGAAAGGCACAGTTAGTTTGTTTCATACTCGTTTATACACCAGTGCTTAGACCAGTGAAATTTTCAGCAAAGGTTGTCAAGGGATGGGAGCTTTCTTCTTTTCTAAATCTTGCCAGCTTCCCCAAGCTTTGCCCAGCCCTAAGAGTAGCATCTTTTGTAGGAATGGTGAATTGACTCAGTCTTTGTTGGAAATTGTCTATATTTCACACTGACTCTTGAGTGATAGGTGAGCAGTGTGTAGGATCAGAGGTTCACAGTTTTGCTCCTGAAGGACTGTGTGAGCATTCCATTGTCAGCTAGGCTGTATCTCTTCTGACTCTATCACTTCTGCCCTGGAGGGCTCAAGAGTTTATTGGTCTGCCATTAAAAATCCCTCTTCGGTGTTTTGCCCCTGGGGATTTCCCTTTTCTTTTTTGAGGCTCAGCTGTGAGTTACCCCCTCCTCCCCCCCCCACACACACCCTTTAACCAGCATGTCTTTGCATTGGTAATGGGAGAAGCCACTCCAGATTATCTCCATCAGGTTATTTAAACTGGGAGTGTCTGGTGCCTTATTAATGTGTGTATTCACCTCAGTGTCAGAACTAGGATCACCTTCCAAGGGAAGGGTGGTTTTGGAAGGCAGGGGCTTGAAGTATCCAAATGATTGATCATCTTCCTTCCTTACCCTCCTTACCCCTCCCCTGTTTCCTGAAAGAGAAGTGACAAAGAGAGAAAACTAGCTGTTAATAGAGGAGCCAGCTCTTGGTGCATCCACAAAAATCCCTTCTACTTTTGGCGTCCTACACCCACCTACAGATACCTGGGCCCAGGATGAATATTTTTTTCTCAATGGGAAGATGTCCAGGGAAAATTATAGCTTCCTTCCCAGCTCAGAGCTCGGAACAGAGGATGCTCCACTCTGAGGCTGTCACTGGTCGCTGGGCATATTCTCCTGAGCCCAGGAACCCCACACAATTACCCCCTTTCCTTGAATATGGAAGACTTTCCCCAGAGACCCGAAGGAGGATTCACATCCGGACCTATGGCAGTGAAAGGGGAAATCAGGGCCATTTTTTTCAGGCCCTCAGACTTTATGAGCTTCAAATATTGGCTGCTGTTGGGTGGCAAATTTGTTCAGGAGCACAGGGTAAAGCTTCCCAGCGGCCATCTGGCTCAGAATAACAAAGCCATGTATACATAGTGGAGTATGGTTCTGGAGCCTAGTGGCTTGTGTTCAAATCCCTGCTCTGCTACTTTTTAGTTCTAGAGCCTTGAGCCAGTTACTTAACCTTTCTGTACCAGAGATTCTCAGTCTGGAAAATAAGGTTAATGAGACCACCCTTCCTCTCACAGTTGTTTTGAAGAGGGCATGGGACAATGCAGGTAAAGAAATTAGTCCAGAGCTTGGGACCCTGGTCAATGCTCAATAGCTACTCGTATTAAAATGTGACTTTTGCCAGTCTTCAGTCAAGAGTTTTCTTTTAGAACTTCCTCCACAGTTTAAATAGAACCCCTGAAGAGACCAGGTGCTGAAGAGGTCCCAACCAACCCTACCCTTCACTTGGCCCTGAGGACATTATAATTATTCTGGTTGGAGAATGAAGTTGAGAGGAAAATGTCCTGTATTGGCATAGGAAGCAGCTGAAGCCACTCTTCTCCCATGAGATACAGGGTTAAAAGCAATGCTTCAGTGTCCAGGTGACAAAGGGGCAGCGTGTGGCACAGACGGGAGAGAGGAATTACTACCACCACCACCCACAGCCCAATCCCCACCCCTGTGAACCATCACTGACTTTGGCTGAAGCTGCCATAGGGAGGGCAGCCCTATTTCCTGCCCCACCTCAGCCAGGGCTTCTGTGTTCCCAAAGCCAGAGGCACCCACCAGTAGCTAGGGCAGAGGAGCCATCCTCATGTGGTAAAATGGGCAGCTGAGAGCCATGAGGCAGGGTGGGAACTGGAGAACTGCAGCAGAGGACCACCTTGGAACACGGGAAGCTGCCAGGGTCTTCCACAGATCCCTGGAGGAAACCTTCAAGAGCTTGAAGTCGTGTAGCACACAGGCGGGGACAGGGGCCCGTGCCATATGAGTTTTTACTGCTCATATGATTTTATTTTTACCCACGGGCCAGCAAGGCCTGGAGAAACTTGAAACACCAGTTTACAGCAGACAAAACTGTCTCAAGCACTTGGGCATATGATAGCCCAGCTCTATGTAGAGGCTGAGTGGCTCTTGAAACATTTCTAAATATAACATTTGGGGTGGGTAGAGGAGCAGGCATTGGGCTCTGGCAGTGTCTGATTGGGCTTCTTTTGTTCCATTCATCTCTAGTGACATTCACTTAAAGAAGTGGGGAGGCAAAAGGGAAGAGGAGAAACACAGGGAGGAAAATAAAGAAAAGAACCAGGGGATTTCCAGTTAGAAAATAAACTAGTCTCAGGGATGAAAAGTATGGCCTAGGGACTGTAGTCAATAATATCATAATGATGTTGTATGGTGAGTCCACTCACTGTGATGAGCCCTGAGTAATGTACAGAATCACTGAATCATTATGTCATACAACCAAAAGTAATGTAACACCGTACATCAACTATACTTCAATGATAAAATGTTCTTTACAAAAGAATTGTTATTGTTCTCCGTGTTCATGGCTATAAGAAAATCAGTTTGGGGGTGCCTGGGCGGCTCATTCAGTTCAGTGGACAGTTTCTTTTTTTTTTTTTTTTAAGATTTTTATTTATTTATTTGTCAGAGAGAGAGAGAGAGAGCACAGGCAGACAGAGTGGCAGGCAGAGACAGACAGAGAAGCAGGCTCCCTGTGGAGTACGGAGCCCGATGTGGGACTCGATCCCAGGACGCCGGGATCATGACCTGAGCCGAAGGCAGCCGCTTAACCAACTGAGCCACCCAGGCGTCCCCAGTGGACAGTTTCTTAATTTCAGCTCAGGTCACGATCTCAGGGTCATGAGGTTGAGCCCCATGTCAGGGTCTACGCTGGGCATGGAGCGTGCTTGAGATTCTCTCTCTCCATCTCCCTCTGCCCCTCCGCTCCTTCTCTCTCCCTCTCTTAAAAAAAAAGTTTCAATTTTAAGACATTTTCTTTCCCACATACATTTTCCAGACACCAACTGTGATTCGGTACATTCATTTCTATTTCAGTAGAGAGTAAGCTTGACTGCTTTTCTGAGCTAAGAGCTGTGAGCCAACAGGACCAAAGAAGAGGGGTAAGCTGGTTCCCCCAAGGCATGCTGCCTCCCCACCCTCGAATTTGGGTTTCCCAACTCATTGCCCCCTCTTTTCTCCAGGGACAACAGCACTGGTGATTGACACATCAACAGGCAGCCCTCAGAGCCAGGTTCTTATCTATATGACCATGGGGCTGCTAGTTTGTCTGCCAATTTTTGTTTTTTCTGAGAATCATTTTCCTCTTCCTGGAATCAGACCCAATATTTAGGGTAATGGAGCAGCCATCCAGAGTCCTCAGAGAGTGTTTGGTGCCTGTCCTCTCTTTCCATCCCTGCTGCCCCAGCCCTTGCCCGAGTCAGCCAGCAAGTCAGTCACCTGTACTATTATGACAGGGGGCTCAGAACTGCTCTCAACCACTTCCCCTATTCTGCCTCCAAACTGTCACCAAAGTAACTTTCTAAAATGTGTTTCTCATCATGCCACTCTTACTGCTTTTTTAAAAGATCTTTGAGTAACCCAGTTACATGAGCTATTATTAAATAAATAAATTAGTATCTGTTAGTATGAGAGTCCCCATTGTCCCAATTTCTTGTCTTCATGGTCTTTACCATGATTTCAGTCTATCTTACTTATAGCTTTTCTTGCTCATCACTCCTTCCACTGGAACGGAGCTTTCATTCTGTCAGGGTTTTGATCTGCCTGTCCCTAAAACAGTGGCTGACACATGTTATATAACCAATATCAATTGAATGAAGGACTCTGTAAATCAAATTCTGTCAGCCATGGTTTTTTCTTTTTTTTCCAATAAATGAACTTTATTGACTTTTATGATTACAAATGTAATACATGCTTACTGCAGAGAATCTGTAAAGTACAGAGAAGTAGAAAGAGGAAAATAAGAACACCCACAATCCCACCACCTGAAGGCAAACACTGCTCATAGAATGTTCTAACTATCTATGCCTGTTTAAAGACCAAGAACTTTATCAAGAGTGCTGGTCACAAAGCACAATAGCCAAAGGGAGCGGGGGGGCACTTATTTACTGAGGGAGCCACCAAGATCAGAGCTAACAATTTGACACTGAGGAACAAAACAGCGGCCATAGACAAAAGATCAAGAAGTCAGAAGTTGACAACACAAGAACAAGTTGGGTTATGATAAGAGTGTAGTGAGATGGTGCTTGTCAATTAGCTTGTCATCAATACATGTTAGCCACTACTATGATTACTATTGTGGATCAAAACAAATGGCTTATGATGGAGACTATAAACAGGGCAAGGGCCCTGGAGATCCATTTTAGGTACATGAGTTGAGGCATATGAAAAGAGTGGTTTAAGAGTGGGCATCACTCTCTTTACAGGCTCCCCTACCTGGTGAAATAGGACCAGATCTTCCTCACATTTGCCTGATGACACGTGGCAAGACACTCTAAGGTGTTTTGGAGGTAGGACATGGTTTATCCTGCCTAGACTTTTCTCTCGACCAGGAATTAGGACTGGTCTTGACAGCAATAGGAGTTCAGAACCTCATACACCAAACACTCTCGAAGTCCACACTTCTGATTGTCAGGACAGGTCACAGGCATGTGGGATAAAAGAGAAGGTCAAGTCAGACATCAGGGAGTTACGAGGGGATGGAGGATTATGCTTGGAGCAGGGAGGCTGAAGGAGGAAGGCCACAAGGTTTATGATGTAACTGAATGGAATGGGTCCAGGAACCAGTCCTCAAGTTAGCAGCAGAGTCAGACATCACAGGAGAAGATTCCAGAAAGCATTACTTGTTGGTGGGGGCCTTGGGATGGCCTGTGCTCTGTCGAAGGTGGTCATGCAGACCCTCTTGAGGGTCTCCATGCTCTTTCAGGTAGTAACAGCGTTTGGGAACATGCTGGTGCTGGGAGTGAGAAAAACAGACAGACAAAAACCAGCAGAGGTAAGAGCCACACTTACTATGATGCTAAGGGCGTTCTGCCCGGATAACGTCAGTAACTAAGCAGTTCAGGAAACTTGACTAACATACCACATGCACATAACATGTGACTGAGGACTAGGCTGGCCTGATTCCCTAGTGACCTGGGTCCACAACACATATGTCTGTACATAGGACTCAGCTCCCCCCAAAGATGATGCCTCCCTTGGGATAATTGGAGAGTTGGGCCCCAGGTGGTGCCCTCATAATCATAAGACTTAGACCTTTAGCCATCCCAGCCCTTCCCTGCCCCCAGGAACTTGGGTGGGGGTGTTGCTTTAAAGTGGTTAATATGCCCCCAATCACTGCACAGCCAGGCCACCGATGAAACTCTGGGTTGGGGCTTATGGGCTAGAAGCTCAATGCCTCCCACTCGCCTCTTCCTTATTCTACCCAAAGGAGCAGGGTGCATTCCCCATCACCCCCCACCACTGCCCTTGAGTGTATTTCCCCCGTCATTACCTCCTCAGTCTGCTGATAGGAGTTCAGTTCATTCTCCATTGCCTCCTCATTATTCCGCTTACAGGTTGACAGCAGAACCTGGCCAGAGCTGCCCGGGGAATCCTTCTCTTCAGCCAGCTGGCACTCGGTGTACAGGGACCTGTCTATCAGCTCCTTTAGGCTGCCAGCCACCTTCAGGAAGATCCGGCCCATTTTGGTGGTAACAGCTTCTGAGAGTCCTTCCAGAAACCTGGTCCGTAGAATGGCATCAGACCAAGACAAATGTCGGGCCAGCAGCAAGAAGTCAGTGGCGTACTGCCTGACTGACTTCTGGCCCTGCTTGGGATGGCAAAGAACAGCACTGAGGATGTCTATCTCGGACAGGGAGTCATATAAGCCCTGTGATCTGCTCAGGAAAGATCTGTTTTCATCGGAGAGGGGGTTGCCTACCTCCATCTGCAAGATAGACCACCTCTCTGCTGCCCCCAGATGAAGGGACACCAGAAACGCCATTTTCTCAGAGTCATTCAAAAAGCCCTTCATTTGCTTCTCCTCGTCGACCTCCATCTCCTCCTCCACAGAGCATGAGCCCCGGGCTGCCTCCTGCTCTTCTAAGAGGTAACAGAGTGCTGGGGTCAGCATGCCAAAGGATGGGACTTCCTGTGGTGGTGGTTTCCTTGTTTCCGCTGTTGTGGCAGTCGTGTGGGGTATGGACTTCGATTCAGACGCTGTGACATTGATGTGAGAGGCAGAGGTTTCTCCAGAATCCATGGCTTTGATTTCCAGAGTGGACATCATTCCGGAGGCTGTGGCTGCCAACTGGGGCGTGGACAGGGCTCCCGGGACTGGGCCCCTCACTGGTGGCACAGACATCCCTCCAGGCACTGTGGCTCTCAGAAGTGGCGTGGACATAGTTCCAGAAGCTGAGGCTCTCACTGGCGGCGCAGGCATCCCTCCGGAAGTTGCGTATGTGGTTTGTGGCAAGGACGGAGATCCAGAACTCGTGACTCTTGTTTGGAGTGTGAACACTGTCCCAGAGGCCATGCTTTTCATTAGCGGCACAGACATGTCTCCAGAAGCCATGGCTGACATCAATGGCATGGGCATGGTTCCAGGGGCTGTGGCTCTCGTTAATGGCTTGGACATCCCTCCAGAGGCCATGGCTGTCATTTGTGCAGGGGCCATCTTTCCAGAGGCTGGACCTCTCAATATCTCTGCAGATACAGCTTCGGAGGCTGACGGTCTCCTTAGTGGTACGGACACGATTCCAGAGACTGGGGCTCTTACCAGTGGCGGCGACATTACCCCAGAGGCTGGAGCTCTCATGGATAGTGTGCACATCTCTCCGGAAGCTGCGGGTATTATTTGCGGTGCAGACATTGCTCCAGAGGCTGGGCTTCTCATCAGTGGCAAGGACACCCCTCCAGAGGCCGTGGCTATCATTTGAGGCATGGACATCGCTTCACAGGCTGTGGATCTCATCAGGGGTGTGGACATGGCTCCAGGGACTGGAGCCATCATTTGTGGCATGGGCATCATTCCAGGGGCTGAAGCTGTCATTTGTGGAGTAGACATGGCCCCATATGCTGGTACTCTCAGAGATGTGGCCATCTCTCCAGAAACTTGGGGTCTCATAAGTGGTGGGGACATCTCTCCAGAGGATGAAGCTCGAGTGAGCAGTGCAGACATCTCTCCAGGGTCTGGGGCTCTCATTAGTGGTGTTGGCAGCACCCCAGAGGCTGGGGCTCTCATTGTGGGTGTGGACATCATTTCTGAGGCTTGGGTTTGCATCTGCAGTGGGGAGACCCCTCCAGAGGTCATGGATCTCATGAAGGACATGGACATCCCTCTGGAGTCATGGGTGTTCATTGGCTGACCGGGCATCTTTCCAGAGGCTGTGGCTCTCATTAATGCTGTGGGCATCGCTCCAGGGCCTGGGGCTCCCATTAGAGGCATGGCCATAGTTCCAGAAGCTGCAGCTGTCATTTGTGGTGTGGACATGTCTCCAGAGGCCGGGGCTCTCATTAGTGTTGTGGACATCCCCGCAGAGGCGGTGTCTGTCATCTGCCTCATGGACCTAACTCCAGAAGCGGTGTCTCTCATTAGCATCGTGGAGATGTCTCCAGAAGCTGTGGTTGTCATTTGCTGCATATACATTGCTTCTGAGGCTTTGGATGTCGTTAGTGGCTTGGACACTAAATGAGTAGCTCTCATTTGTGGCAAGGACATCGCTCCTGAGGCTGTGTCTCTCATTAGCAGTGGAGACATGGCTCCAGAGGCTTTGGCTGTCATCAGCGGGGTGGACATTGCTCCAGAGGCTGAGGCTCTCATTTGTGGCACAGCTGTCAGTCCTGAGGCTGTGGCTCTTCTCTGTGGCATAGACATCGCTCCAGAGACAGGCGCTCTCATTGGCAGTGTGGACGTGGGTCCAGAGGCTGAGGCAGACAGTTGTAGCATGGACGTTGTTTCAGAGGCTTGGACTGTCATTGGCTGTGTGGACATAGCTGCAGAGGCTGGGGCTCTCCTTAGTGGCATGGACATCGCGGCAGAGGCTGGGGGTCTCATTCGTGGCTTGGACTTTGCTCCACCAGCTGTGGCTTTCGTTAAGCCTGTAGACACCGCTCCAGAAGTTCTGGCCATGGTTAACTGTGTGGACATCACTCTAGAGGCCTCAGTTGACATTTGCTCCATGGACATGGCTCCAGAGGTTGTAGCTGTCATCAGTGGGGCAGACATGGCAGTAGAGTCTGGGACTGTCTTTAGCTGTGTTGGCATATTGCCAGAGGCTAGAGCTCTCATTCGTGGTATGGACCTCGCTCTCGGGTCTGAGGCTCTCGTTGGTCCTGCAGACATCCCTCCAGTGGCTGGTGCTCTCATTGCTGGCGTAGACATGATTTGAGAGTCTAGATTTTGTGTTAAAGGTGGGGGGAGCACTCCAGAGTCTTGGGCTGACATCAGTTGGCTGGGCATCACTCCTGAAGTTAAGGCTGTCATGAGCAGTGGGGACATGGCTTCAGTGTCTGGAGCTACCTTAGGCAATCCAGACACCTCTCCGGCATCTGGGACTGCCAGGACTGGTACAGACATTGCTCCAGAACCTGGCGCTGCCATTATCGGTGAAGACCCTACTCCGGGATCTGTGCCAGACATAAGCTGGGTGGAGATTTCCCCAGAGTCTTGGGTGCTCATTGGCTGGGATGATGTTGTTTCCGAAGCGAGGGCTGACATTATCAGTGAGGATAAGGCTTCAGAGTCTGTGCCTGACATTAACAGAGAAGATATCTCTCCAGAGGCCAGAGCAGTCATTAGGACTTTAGACATTGCTTCAGTGTCTTCGTCAGTAATTTGCAATGGTGACATTACTTCAGAGCCTGGAGCTGGCATTGGCTGCTGTGTGGACATCACTCCAGGATTTATATCTGGCATTAGGAGTGGAGATATCTCCCCAGAATCTGGGGCCAGCATCAAGGGTGTGGACATTGCTTCAGAGGCTGGAGTGTTCATTATTGGTGCAGACATCACTCCAGAGGATGAAGCTGGCATCGCCAATGGTGATATCTCTGCAGAATGTGGTGTGGTCATTAGTGCTGTGGACATTGTTCCGAAGTCGGGAATTGTCATCAGCCCCGGGGACACTAATCCATAGTCTGAAGTGGACAGCAATGGGGAGAGTGTTCCAGAATCTGAGGCTGGCATGAGCAAGGGGGACAGCACTTCCGCATCAGAAGCTGACATGAGCAATGGGGATAGTGCCCCAGAGTCCGAGGCTGGCATCAGTGGTGGGGACAGTGCTCCAGCGTTTGATGCTCCCATTAGAGGTGCAGACATGGTGTCAAAGGCCGGGGATGTCATCAACTGTGCAGACATCCCTCCGGGATCTGGTGCTGGTGTGGAGACTGTAGGCTCTACTTGAGACTGTAAGATCTGGCCCTCTGCTCTGGTCTCTATCATTGGTCCAGAGAAGGTCGTCTCCCTGTTCTGGGGCTCGACATTTTCCTCCCTCAACATACTGTTGAATCGGAGTGAGCTTAAAGGTATCTTCATGTCGGCCATGGCCACAAGATCAAGATCGTGTAGAGAGAGTCCCTAAAGTGATGAGATCAAGGAGTCGTGCTGAAGCCCAAATGGCAAGAAAATCTGTAAACAGGAAACAAGTTTGGTAGTCAAAAGCCAGTATCAAAAATATTGGGAGATAGACCAATGACTCGCCACGGGGAGCTTTTCTGCGCGTTGCCAGATACGTGGCACCGGAGACGGGCCTATCAAGTTAAAGGAGCTGTGCCACCGCAAATGGACTTAAAGCTGGATCAAAGATCTCTTCCAGCCCTATTCTTTTCAAACCAATCCACTCAGTCCCAGAGCCAGCACAGCACAGCCTCTCCATTTCTTTTTTTTTTTTTAATATTTTATTAATTTGACAGAGAGAAATCACAACTAGACAGAGAGGCAGGCAGAGAGGCAGACAGAGAGAGAGGAGGAAGCAGGCTCCCCGCGGAGTAGAGAGCCCAATATGGGGCTCGATGCTGGGCTCGATCCCAGGACTCTGGGATCATGACCTGAGCCAAAGGCAGAGGCTTTAACCCACTGAGCCACCCAGGCGCCCCCAGCCTCTCCATTTCTAAACGCCATAAATGCCAGCTAGCTCCGCAGCCAGGAGCCTCGGCGTCCCAGAACAAATGAAGCGGCAGCGCCACCTTGTGGGAAACTGTGAGAAGTGCAGTCTCCCTCTCTCACCAGAGCACTCAACAGCCAAAGCACTGGGGGACCTGCAGGAGAAAGATTTTTGCTCCGAGGCTGATCATTAGTTCTTAGGGTTCATTGAGTCCTGCCCAGGGGTTTAATCCCCATCTTGCTACTCTGATGGTCCTGAAGGTCCCTCTCAGGAAAAAGCAAGGCATTTATCTGATCCATGGGCTGAAAATCCTGTCTATCACAGCATTTTGTGAACCAAAAATCCTGTCAATTATCATTTTTATTACTGACAAACGCAGCAACCACCATGACTACCATGGGTTGCTCACTTAGCGTGTTCCAGGCACTACACTTAGGCAACTGCACACAAACTCCATACTGTCTAGAAGGTACAGGGATTTGCAAGTGTTATCCCATTTGAATCTTTCACCCTGTGTGATAGTATTATTACTCCTACTTTCCAGCTTTCTCACATTAGCCAGGGTTTGGGGCTAAATAGGGTCACGGTGACAGTAAAAACTGTATGGTCCTTATGATCACCCCTCACCGCTTCCTCGATGTTGTCTAGACTTTGGCATCCCTAATGCTGCATTAAGTTGCCGTTCTGACATCACTTGAATAGGCTACAGCATGTACAGATTTCAACTTTCTCCGATGACACACAGGTGGGCAATCCCAAAGTTTCACCCCTCCTCCAGTCCGCCCCCATAAGCAGCCCCAGGAGGGGCTTCTTGGCACATAGCTTGGAAAGCAACACGCACATTACACAATGTTGACGCACCCCCGCGCCCATGCCACAAACGGAACACTTGCTTATTTGGGACAATGTCACAAAAGTCATCAATCTCGTGCCATTGTGCCTCCATAATGATAATGAGAATACTAGCAACAGAAATACCAATAGTGAACATTTCCTAAGCATGCGCTGACTGGCAAGCACCCCCCTAGGCACTTTACACACATCATCTCATTTGGTCCCCACAACGTCCCTAAGAGATATCAGCACTCCGTCTTCATCAGCGAGGTAACTAAGGCCCAGAGAAGCTTAATAACTTGCCTGTTGTCACACAGATTGCCAAGTACGTTCAATGCCAGAGCCCCCTACTATGGCATAATGTGTTATCTCACTGTGCTAGAATAGGCCACGTTGTCTGCCTTTTCTCCCTCTTAGTCACATCACCAACACAACCCCCACCACCCACCACCCCCACCACCAATCTCCAGCCTGGACAGCCCCAGAAAGGGGTGTAGAAAGAAAAATATTAGCCTCCTACTGGCACCTTGGTTGCCCTAATAATTGGCACAATGGGAAAGATGAGCCAAAAGAGCATTCATAGATGTCCACTTCCCATCTTCAGAAAAATCCCTGAACATACTACAGTTCCCCACCAGGCAAAACCCGGAAAGATCTTACCTTGCCAGTTAGGGAGAAGAGAGTATGTCCTCTGCACCCCTGGCTCTTTGGGTCTGGCCAATTTACTTATGCCCCATGCCCAGCCAGTCCATTAAAGTAAGACCCAGTACCAGCAGCTGTTCTCTGCAATCTCCCTTAGCTATCCCCTGCCACGCCCCCCTCCTGCCCGCCAGCCAGCCAGCCTGCCCGCCCACCCGCCCCACTGCTCCTGACTTGCTAGTGCTTGCTCCGTCTCTCTGGTCCCAGATTCCTGCCTCTATATAGGCTCTGACATTTGCCTCTGGCCGCCTTTCATTTGACAGCCCTCCAGAAGCTCCGCTTTAGCACTTGGCCTATGCAACTCCACCCCTCTTCCCCCTCACCCCCAATAGTTGCGCCAGCCCCCTCTGCCCGCCTCTGGCTGTCCCAGAGAAAAGAGGGGATTCACACAATTCCAGAGATGAGACAGAAATGAGACATATCCTCTGCAGCTGAGCAGACCCAGGAGTCTCGGGAGCCAGGCTGCGATGTGGAAGTGTGGGCAGAGGGGGAGATGTTGGGGTGGGGGGAGAGGTAAGGGGAACTGGGGCTGGAGGCTGAGTGCAGTGATCAGGAGACTTCCGAGGGTTTGGGGTGCAGAGAAACCAGGGTTTGAGAGGATGGGCCGTGGGTGCTATTAATAAAGGCCTGCCACAGTAATAATAAAAAGCCAATTTGCCCCCGTGTCAGATACCCAGAGGGAAATCTGACAACCCGTGTCCCCACCACGGGGCTAGAATTTGACGGCCAAGGCTCTGGAGTGTCTGGTCAGTCGGCACGAAAAGCACGCCAGTCCGGAGCCTACCAGGTGAGGGTTTGCTCACAGAAGCATTCTCCCACCTGCTTTCCACAACTGGCGCACAAGGTCAAGGTCGAACTAGCAGAAAGGTTTACCAGAGCCCTCAAACTTTCTGAATTATGATCCTTTTAACCACCAGAGTCAGGGCAGAATTGGTCTCTGAGCCCCCCCACAAGGCAAAACCTTCAGGCGAAGTTCAAGTAGCCCAGGTAGATAGGGACACAGAGTCTGAGGGTTGGTGGCGGGGGGGGGGGGGCATTCAGGTAATTTGTAAACCTTCCCATGCTCACCATTAGCCACCAACACTACCCAGACAGTCGGGCTAAGTTAAGCACACCTATGAGGCAGGCGCTGATGCTTAGAGAAATCGCTACTGGGTCCCAGAGCTAGTCAATGACAAAGTTCCGACTGGGGCCCTGGGTCGATGAGGACCCCCAAATCATTTCCTCTCTTTGGAATCAGACAAGTGGCTGGAAAGGCTCCAAGCATTTGACTCACTGCCACCTTCCTCCTCCCACCCCCACCAGTTGCTGACTTAGAGTGACAATAATCATAATAGTAATAGTAATACCACCAACTGACTTTGATTGAGCTCGTCCCACATGCCAAGAACTGGGCTGAGGGCTTTACATCCTCTCATTTGACCCCGTGAGCTCGGTCCTATTAATTCCCTATGTTACAAAGAAGAAAACTGAGCCCCAGTGGGGGAACTGCCATGACCACAAGCACACAGCTCTGTTGGACCCCAGAGCTCCTCCCTTTCCTCTAAACCAAAAGATACTCCCAGGAAAGCCAACAACAGCAACAACTTATGTACCTCACCAGGAAAGCAAGCATTTACTGTGCCAGGCCCTGCGCCAAGCCCTTTATGTATAGGGTCTCGTTCGTTACTCATAACAACTCTATGAGGTTGATATGATCATCACTTTCATTTCCAGATGAGGAACCAGAGGCACAGAGAGGTTAACTAGCTTTCCCAAGGTCACACAGCTAGAAAGCACGGTTGTTTAGGATCATAAAATTTTGGCAATGACCTCAAATGCTGGTGTTAGAACACACTACATTGAATTGTTAAACAAATTGTGGTAGATCTGTAGCAGCCGTTGAACTGGTGAGCTGATTTTTATAAGATTTCTATAAAATATAAATTAAAATTCTATATAAATATAAGGTAGATAAAGCAAGTCCCGATCCTACCCCACCCCCTATCCCCTCAAGTCCCATTCCTCCGTCTGTTCACAGTTGGGTGTGTCTCCTTCCAAACTTTTTCTAGCTGCAATGGCATTCAGAGTTCATATCATGCAATTGCTTGCAAAACCCAGTGTGTGCAAAGAGCTACAGTTGGAAAACCATTCTGGCACTGGCCACTCCAGGATTCTAAGTTCTGGTCTATGGTGACTGTTCATCATCAACTTCCTTCGAAGGAGACTAGTGAGAGAGCCACAGCCCTCACTGCACGCTCTGTCCATTTGGGGCACGGACTCGCATTTTATTAATGCCAGTGTCTCTCCAAACACAGAGAGGGGAGGCCTTCTAAGGCAGGAAAATCCCAGAAATTGCTTCTTAGCATCTCTCAGGTTCCTCACGTCCTGCCCAGTCTGCACTGATCAATACAGCTAGGAGGTGTCTTGCTCCTGCCGCCTCACAAAAGGTAATTGAGTTTGGGGGATTGCATGGCTAGCTGCTCGGGGAAATAAGAATAAACAAGAGACGGTTCAATATGTCAACAAACAGCTTTCTGGCTCTTGAAAATAAACCTTTCCCTAGATTCTCAACAATATGCTCTCCCCCAGCCCCAGCAAACAGGCTCCCGGATAACTGAAAATAGACCACCTCGGAATTAAGAAATACCTGGTTGACTTCAGAGTCTTTTGCCTTCCCTGGTCTAAATTAGGGAGGGAGAAACCCTCCTCGCCCCGCCTTGCTCCCCAACAGCCCTGACACTTGAAATGCCCATCCGGCTCTTTATAAATAGAGGAGTGGGAGGGGGGTGGAAATAGCCAGCATTTACTGAGCACTCAACACGCCAGGCAGTGTGTTAAGCACTTTGCATACATTACATTATTTCTTGCCCCATAAACCAATGAAGTGGGGTTTTTTCAACCCCCCCTTTTATAAATCAGCTAAGGAACTGAAGTAGAGAGAAAATAAAATCAAGTAACTTACCTTGGCTCTCACAGCGGAGAGAGTGAAGCTGTGCTTGTCACTCGGGTCTGTCTGACTCAGCTGGTGCTCTTAACTCACGGGAGAGTCACAACACTGTCTTCAAGTCTGTGAAGGGCTGTCATATAGAAGACAGGGTAGGTGTGTTCTGGGTAGCTCCAAAGAGAAGGATTTGACTGTTAGTTGGGAATTACGCTTTCATTGCATGTGCGGCAAATTCCCCAAACAACATGTATATGCATGTCCAACTCTATAGGGAAAATTATAAGAAGAGCAAACGGAACTGCCGTCTTGAAGGGTCTGTGGAATTGGAGAGAACAGGAGGGATACCGGAGGACTGCAAATGGGCAGCGTCCCAATTTTCTTAAATAAGGAAACTAGAGACCAGTATACTGTAAACTCCAGAGCTGTAAGCTTGATGTCAGCCCTCGGAGAGATTCTGCTGCAGATTATGGAGCAGGTAATTTATAAGCACTTAGGGCATAAGTGCTCATAGGACATACCCACAGCAGCTTCTCAGACTCTCAGCCCTTGCAAAGCAAAGAACTGGGGGAGAGACCGTGGGCTGCCGGATTTTTATTTTTTATTTCCAAGGAAAGACATAAAGAACGAAAACCAAACAACCCCAAGTTATCATTTCAGAAAAAAAAAATTATCAAGGGCTTACTTTAAACATCAAAAGAGAAGGCAGTGCTCTCAGAATAAAGGACAGTCCTTGAAATAAAATTGATTTCGCTTTACAAAACCCGGACTACATAGTCCTCGGGCTTTCTCTTTGCACAGAAGGCTGCTGCAATTTTCCTGGAAGGCGGGTAATTTTCCAGGGACCTGCTTTAGGGACTCACTCAGAGCTAAAATATCAACACAGGTAAGATCAGATACCTATATGACAGAAAGTCTCTCTGGCCAGAAGAAGGAAGAGCAGAGTTTGACCTTAGCCTAAGCGAGGACACTACCGTTAGATAAAGAAAGTGTGCACAGGAACAAACGTGAGAGAAATAAAAGCTGCCAAGCACAGATTCAAGCCCAGCTGAGACGAGTCTTAGCCAATATATCTGACCTATGCCACCCCTTGGACGACACAGCCCTCATGTCTGATACGTGCCTGATGCCATTAAGCCCTTGGACCACAAACCAGTTTCCGACCGAAGGCTCTCCAAGCCACTTTCAGACTATAACTTGTCTTCCCGAAGCAGAGTTCCTAAAGGTGGATCAATTCAAAACTAGTTCAATACCATTACCAGAGTGGGGTTCTTTGCACAGCGACCTAGAAGGAGGTCAGCATTTTTATCAATGGTGTCAATAAGGGCACGAATGGAAATTCTACACAATTATTGGAGGGCTGAAAAGACCCGCCACAAGCAGCCTAAGAAGTTAGGTTTACATTTTAAATGTTGTGGTTTACAATCCATCTCTCCGTATTTGGTCATTTTCTCTCCTGTGCTCTGGTGCACATGCACTAAGTTCTTGCAATTTGCACTCCTCGTGGAAAATGCTTAGTGAACACATGTTAGCTGGGAGCTCCATACCTTGCAGAGCAGATAGGGTCCTCTGGACAAACTGCTGAGCATTCATCTCTTTCCTGTCAGTTGGCATTGACCTTGTTCCTGAAGGGGAGGGCAGTGCAGTATACTTGACCTTGTTCCCATACTTTCCCAAACTGCGTCTCTCCAAGTGTGGTTAGGACCCTCTGTGTTAGCCGCCCCCAAAGAGGACTGTTACAATGGAGATGCAGATTTGGAGGGTGGGGGAGTTGAAGGGCAGAAGGGGAGAGGCGCATTCCACTTTCCCACAGACTCGGTAGGTCTGAGGTGAAGCCAAGGAATCTGCATTTTGACCCAAGCGATTCTCCCTGACGCACCCTAGAGTTTAAGAACCATTGGCTTAGAGGCGTCGTGCAGCCTGATTTTTCCATCCGACAAGTCTGGGCTTCGACCCCAGCATTTAATGACTCTGCCTCAGTTTCCTTGTCTGTAAAGCAGGGAGAGTAACAACACCTACCTCACAGGCTCTTGGAATGTTTTAAACAACAAAACATGTGTCAAGTGTCTGGCACTTAAGTGAGGCTCAGTAATCTCTCCTGGTCCTGCTTTATTCGTGGGCCCTGCGTCTCTGTGTTCGGCTTCCGCTCCAGGGGCCAACTGTTGCCTCTTTCTAGGGCTTGTATTCAAACTCCCCGAGCCCAGACTCTCATTGGCCCAAACTTCGTCACCACGGTGCTTGTCGGGCAAAGTTCTCATCCTGAGGTCCCTCATAGGCTGCTTGCCAGCCTATAGGGTGACTGCTCTTGGATCAGATGCCCTCTCCTGGCTCAATCGGCTATTGCCAGGGGGAAGCCGGGTCACGTGGTACCAAACATAGCCACCTATTCATAAGAAACTGCTACTTCCCCCAGCTAGGGTCTGTGGATGGAAACTCCTTAGAAGGGGCCCTTGGGTGTGGCAGGAATTCTGAGGCTTAACCCGTCCAGTACACCTAGGCTTCTCATTTATCCAGCCTGCCAAAGGAACGAAGCGTTCAAGTTCCCTGAAGTCTCTCTTGAATTCCGACTTTTCCTCTCCATCAGGCCAGGAATGCCAGTCTTCAAAAAACAACGAGACCACAGGCAAGGGGGAAAACAGCTACCGCCACCACAACAACCACACTGACTCTAAAATGAGACTGTCTGTTTCTGGAAGACGTCTTTCAGTTCTCAAAGCATATTCGTGACTATTTCTTCATTGCACAGCTTGCAAACTGGCGGTCCCAGGCAGGATCCAGACTGCTGGCAAATTTTATTTGACCCGTACAATGTTTCTGAACATTGTGTAATTAGTTGCCAACATTGAAAAGTCAGGAGACTTCCTGTAAAGAGCGGTACCCACCCAGCTATCTTGGTTAGAACCCCAGCTCTGCCTCATATCAGCTTTGGGACCCTGGGCGAATGATTTGACCTCTTTGAGCCTTGGGATGATAACAATAATGTCCGTCTCACAGGGTTATGGGTCTAACTAAATGAGTTTAGGCATATAAACTACTTAGAACAATACCTGGGGCGTGGCAAGTGGTAAATATTTGTCTCTTTTTTTAAAAGACTATTTGAGAGAGAGAGCACTTGAGCAGGAGGGGAGAGGGGCAGAGGGAGAGGGAGAAGCAGACTCCCTGATGAAGAAGGAGCCCGATGCGTGGCTCGAACCCAGGACCATGAGATCATGAGCTGAGCCAAAGGCAGATAGACGCTTAATGGACTGAGCCACCCAGGCACCCCTGTTTGTTTCTTTCATTCATCTACAGTGATTGCCCACCTTTCTAACAATCACAGGATTCCAAAAATTGAAATTTTATGGCAAGTTTATTTGGTGGCAAAATGGGGCCCGAATCGACAGGCTATTCACTTATCCCAGTTATAAATATTAATGTATTTGGGCACAAGAGACTGCCCCAGATCCCACTAGGGGTGTTATATAATAGAAATGTACCCTAGCACTTTCCTTAATCCAAAATTCCTGAACTTTAAAAGACACCTAGCTGCAAGGGTTTCAGACAAGGTATTATGTGCCTATGCCATTATTAGTTGGTATACCTACTTGACAGATGAGAAAAATGGAGCTACTAAGCATTAAACAACCAGCCAAAAATCCCACAGCTTGGAGGCAGAAATGATACCGACCCTTAAGCATAAAGCCCACAGTGTCTAGTATGCATGTTGAGGCAAGATGCTAGTGCCTACTTGGAGGGTCCCCCAAAGAACCAGAGAATGCCACCATTTACCAAGAGTGGGAAGCCTGGCCCAGAGTAGACTCTTTGCATTAATCGTTACTATACACCGTTGCGTTAGGGTTAGGATGGGGATTGTCATTATTTGCATTTTACAGAGGTGGGAACTGGGTCCAGAGAAGAGAAGTGACTTCCCCAAAGTCACACGGCAAAAGTCAGGCGAGCTGGTACTAAACACACTAACCTCTGTGCTTTATCTTCTTCGACCCGTGAGGCAGGTCCAAGAAAGACAGGTGCTGAACTTTCTACCCTATTGTCCATAGATCATCCTAAAATTCTTGACAGACCTGACGAAAGGAATGAGACAGTCTGTTGGGGTGGGGACTTTATTCTTCCCAGTACCATTGGCAACAATGTATAGACGATGCCACCTGCTAGGAAGCCAGAGATGGGAGATTTCCCAAATCCCAAGAAAGTCACAGAACCCCTACTATTTGCTCTTTTCTGTTGATTTTTAAGAAGCCGACATTGACTTATGCCAAAGGCCGAAGGTAATGAAAAATCTACTGGAAAGGGAATTCTACCAGTTATGAAGCATTACCTTAAAGAGACCTTTGCCCACTTATCAGTTCCCTCGTTTGAAATGCAGAAAATAGAGCGTTGCTATTTTATATTATTAGCGCATCAGAGTTCTGGGAATGAAAGCAGCATCCCCGGGCCCTCTTGCCAGCCTCAGCACAGGCAAGCCTTCTGACACTGCCACCAACTCAAGCAAGTTGGAAAAGAGAAGGCTAGGCCGTGCCCCAGGTGACCTCGTGCCTCTCCTAAGCTCATGGCTGGAGTTCCTCCTCCCCCCAACAAATCCACACTTTGATCACACACCCACAGCGACCCAGATCTTTGAATTCAGCGATTCTTTTTCAGGTTTCAGCGAGGCATTGGCAGCCTGAGCTATTTTGGGACACTTTCTCTGCTGTGGATGCCACTTTCGGAATACGCCAGGAACATGTTAAGGACCTGGAGCTCGCAGTCCTGGACCCATTTTCGGGCTCGCTCCCACTCTCGTTTTCTCCAGGCTGATCGTGCGGAGGACAGAAGCTCTTGCCAACCTAATCCCGGGAGCCTGACTACCTGGCCCGGCCACAGGCTCCAAGAGGCATTGTAGCTGCCAGCACCCTCACGGTAAGGGGGCACGGAGGCACCAGGCAGCCTAGAGAGACAGATGTCCTAGGGGGTGGTCTGAGTGTGTGCGTATGGACTGAAAAGCCAAGGGCTGGAGGGGGGTTGGAGAACGACAAGATTTTGCAAGCATCTTCTGCTTCCAATCATCACTTCCTAATCTGATGCAAGTGACTCGGCAGGCATTCAGGAGCCTGTGGTCTCCATTTTCCTGCCCTAAAATCCTCTGCACCTGTAAGTACCAGGGCTCACTGCCGCTCATGCTGGCTTTCAGGGAGGGGGTGGGGGGGCAGGGCCTTGGGGAAGGTCATCCAAATCTGATTCAGGTGTGGACAGGCCCCTGGCGTTGGAAGAATTCCTGACAACCTCCCCCACCTCCCGGCCCAAACTGCTTCTTTAGTTGGGAGAATGAAAATGCCTCTTTGTTCTTTCCCGAGCCCCCGGCATACCAGAAACTTCACCCATCCTTCGGGGTCTCCTGTTCGTAGGTGTTGTACACACCTAATTTCTCTTGTTGGACTTAATGTGAGAAGCATACCCCAGGCATTTGAATTTCTTAAATGCCGCCACAGCTACGAGTGTGGGCACAGCCCCTGCTGGCTTCTCCATCTTTTATGCAGCAATTTGCTAAAATAGTGAAAGATGTGGTAAGTGAAAGGGTATAAATGAGAATTTAGAAACTCTTGCATGGTGAAAAGGAGGAGCAGTGTGGTGCAGCACTGTTAGAAAGGCTGCCACAATAGGGAAGCTCCATGCTCTGCGGTGAAATGGTCCCTTTTACTGCCTTCCTATTTTAATGGAAAGAGGCCAAAATCGCCTACAGGCTCCCCAAGAAAAGAACATTTCTAATGCATTTATTAACCACTTTCCTGAGAGGCTGGACTGTCTCTGACCAGCCTGTCAGTCCTGAAGCAGCTCCACAGGGGGGACATTCAGCCCCTCTTTGGGGGGATCACTGAAGTTGCCTCAAAATGGCCCAGGATAACAGAGCCAGGCCCTGTTACCCGATTCCCGCCCCCGCCGCCCCCCGCCCGCCCCCCGCCCCCCGCCAACGCCAAAACTCAATCATTCTTTGGGTACAGAATTCATCTGGAGGTGAAGGTGAGGAGCGTCTCTGATAGGAAGTCATTTGGAAAATGGGCCATGAACCTTGCTAGGCACAGTGTCCTTCTAGGCTTCTGTAATGACTTCTTCAGCCATGAAGAAGGACAGAACAGGCCGGAGATCTTGCCCAGTTATTTCCACATGGCACCATCGAAGGAACACTGTGTTTAGCATAAGATACTTAAAAGCATAAGATGTTCATTAGACCAAGACTGGCTACCTTCAATTTCTCAGACCGTTAATTTTGGCACTGGAGGAATTAAAACGGGAAATTCACCTTGTGTCTGGTGGAGACTGAATGAGTTCTCAGGCTCTAAAAGTGAACTGGCCTCAGGAGGAATTTGTATTTGCTTTGATTGCTGCCTGTTTGTGTGGTTTTTAGTAACTCAGGAAGTTTCTCTGCCTTCCTCCTTCCAAGGAGCTCTGAGAAAAAGATGCTTGGATCATGGAAGTTAATGGTCTGGGAGACTTTTGTCAAAGCCTTGAGTGCGGAGGGGGGAGGAGTTCGCCCTATGTGATGGATTCTGATTTTAACCAAAATAATCCAGGCTCTGGCTTGGCAGTAACCTGAATTTTATGTCTGCCTTATGGCATTCCAGGAGTATTAAGAAAGTTCCCTTGCCCTTCCAAATCTCTCCCCATCTACTCCCAAGGGCTTGAAATTTCCTAAGTACATAATTCCTTTGACTCAGGGCTTTGGCATCAGTTAAAATGCCAACCTCTTGGGGAGGCTCAACCTGTTAAGCTTCACCTGGATGCATCCCATCCTGACAGCAGCTTTGGATAGAAGGAAGAAGAGAGATGAGGAACAGGAGATCACTGTAGGTACAAAGATGAGTCCCAGCACAGGGATCTAAAAACAGGACCCTGGCCAAGGCCAAAAGTACCAAGAAGCTCATCTAGAAGGAAAACAGAAACAAACAAACAAACAAAAATGAAAGTTCTATTCTCGCTACAGTGGAGTACAAGGCAATTGACAGAGGCAGAGACTCAGGACTTGGGTGATAAGACAAAAACCCACTTCATGAAACTGGGGTACAGGGAGGAGGGAGTATCCCACATACTGAGCCACTGAACTAGGGCCCTCTAAATGGTGAAAAGACCTCAGCACAAAGAATCAAACAGATTGCATACCCATCTAGATGGCTGCCCCTCAAACTTGGCACTTCTCCAGCCCAGGATGGCAGCCCTATGGAGGGGAGCACACAGGGACTTAGGCTTTCAGACTCTGTTCCCACCCTTTCTTTCCCCTGGGACCAGGGCTAAATTCATTCCTCTGGGGATTCACGATGGATAACAGTGACCCACCTTGTTCACCAAAAGCTGTAAGGCATTCCCCTCTTCCCACATCCTTCCTAGGGCTTAGTGGACAGGGTTTTGGAGTAAAACTGACTGGTTTTAAGTCCTGGATCTGCCACTTGCTAGCTGTGTGGCCTGGGCCAAGTCATGTAACCTGTCTGAGCCTTGTCTGTAAAATGGGCACAATAGTAACAGGATCTAGCAGAGAGTGCTCAAATGAGCTGATGCCAATAGAGCCCAGCACAGTGCCTGGTACAGAGCAAGTACTTAACAAAAACCACCAGTGGCTAACATCTCCGGCTCTCTACGGTATGCACCATCATCTGAGAATGGATAGAACAGAAGATGGTCTTGCGAAAAGCAGGTCTAACACGGCTAGATTTTCTGGAAGGCTCGCCATTTCCTTAAAGAACCCCTCTGCTCCTTTTCCTCCAAGTCCCACAAGGTACTAGTGTCCCCAAGCCTTTCCTCCACCAGTTCTGCCTCTACTCCATTCCCCAGCTAATTAGATGGCATCTCTGCCAAGCATTCATGAAACCCTTCCCCTAGCCACACCATCTGAGCACTGTTACCCACTCCTTAGCGGTGCAAGAGACTCCTTTCTGGGAGGACGGGGTCCGGAAAGCTGCAGGTCCCAAACCACTAACAAAAAGGAAAAGGTCCCACCTAAAACTCTGTCTGGTTCCCGGGAAGCTCAGTGAAGCTGGAGCATGGAGAAATACGGAGCCCTCCACCACTTCTCCGACCCTCCCTTCTCTCTCCCCACACCAACCCTCCCCCCCCCCTCGGGACACTCCCTCGTCTGGGCTCCAGGGTGCTCCAGCTTCAAGAAGCTTTCCTTCACTTGCTCTCTCTCTTCTCCCTCCCCACCCTCTCCCGAGGATACAGAATCCACTCGTTTGCAAGGGGTGTGGTGGCAGAAAGAGCTTTGCTTTCTGTGCAAGCATGCCCTCAGCGTGCTCTCTGCATTCTAGTCCTCCCAGCTTCTCCGCTTGGCTGGGGATGGGGGTAGGGGTGAAGAAGGGGAGGACAGACCCCGAGGCATGCTTGTGGCACCTCTAGGAGCAGAAGGCAGACCTCCATCCTCTCGAAGATAAAGCTATTATCTCCATAGAGATACAGAGTCTCTGGGTCTGGGGCTCATCTCTGGAATGGACAGATTTTAAAAGCTCCCCATGGACCACACCTGAAGAAAGAGTATGCTCCCTCTTGTGGAAGGGGGCAGGAGGCAGGGAGGCCAAAGTCACAGGACTCAGATGCCTAGAACTCTTCCCAGCCTATAGCACTCTCTCCGGGAGAACACGTAACTGCCTTCTGAGTCCCGGACCTTCTCTTGCTGCATCACAAGTACCCCCGAGCAGGGTCTGCACACCTAAATCACCCCGAGGTGCCAAATGGACAGAGAGTCTTTCTCTCGAGGTGTTTGGAGCTGGCTGGGGCTATAGATAGTAATAACACCTATCTCGTGGTGGTGTTCGTGTGGAATTAGGAGTTATCTCATACATCTTGAACCAAGCAAACAACCACTATTATTGTTACTATAAATACTATATATGCAGAAACAAGGTCTGTAATCCTCATGAAGAATAAATGAGTTCATGCATGTAAAGTGTTTACAACCATTATTGGCGTGGTCCCGGGGATTCAACAGAGAGATCTGTAGATGTCTTCAGGGTTTCAGGGGAGGCCAAGGCCAGTCTGGAGACATGGTTCTGGGGGAAGAGTTGGTCAGTGGTCATGCAGAGGCTCAGAAAGGAGATGGTAGTTTGGGGTCTCCTACAAATTCGGAGTGTGACTAAAACTCTCATGCCTAACTTGTTGTTCTAGATTTGCAGGATTATGGGATTTGGTTATGGGGCCTACCAGATCTAATTAAAGTTTTAGGACTCCTAGGAGACCGGCTGTGGTTCGAGCAGCCTGGATCTTTAAGAAGGCCTCGTGAATGTCCTCCCGGCTCCTTAGTGCTGACGACTCAGTTGTTTGCACTGAATCTTCCCGAGGTCATTGGACAGCTATGGAATCTGTTTGTTCTGTCCCAAATGCCCAGGTGTCCCCAAAGCTCCCCACCCCCTACCCACCCCTCTCAAGAATTCAAAAACTGAAATGACTGTCCTTTCCTCGGCTCATGGCCCCTATGTGGAAATGGGTTCTGTACACGGATCACCTCCCTTTTCCCTGGAAAATAGCCACTGTTCCTGACAGGAAAGGAGGAGGTTTCTGGAAGGAGCTGGAAAGAAAAGCCCCTCTTGGTGGGGGACACCGGGCTGGTGTCCCCCACCAAAGGTTCACCTGGCTCTGTCCCCAGCCCTTGCCCTGGAGGAGTAAATGGGAGAAGAGACACTCCGTCTGGTCCTATGGCGCCAACCAATGCCTCTTGGACCGTGGTGGCTTCTCTGCCTTCATCTCCCACCCGCTTCCTGCAGGACATGTCTGTGCGCAGGTCCCGCTGGCATCTGTGTCCCTGCCAAACTCGTCACCCGCCTCCACTCATCATTCTGCCAACCGATGGTCTGTGTTCCCTGTCTTGGTTAACAATCTCACCACAGACCCAAGCCACCACCTCAGGGGCTTTGCCACCGTCTCTGTCTCCTTGGCCTTCCATGACACCCAGCCTGTGGTTTCTCCGTGTGGACACGTCCCTGGAATGGCCCCTCTTCTCTGTTCTCACTGCCGCGGTCCTGGTCCTGAGCACTTGCCACCTCTTCCCAGAATCCTTGAGACGACCTCCCAATGGGTCTACCAGATTTGGGCTTCTCTCCCTTCCTGAAAGGGTTGTCTTCCTGGGCTGTCACTCCTCTGCCTTACTAAAAACTTCTGATGGCTCCCTATGGCTCACAGAACCAAATGCAAAACTCTCAGCTTAGACAACAGGCCATGGATTAAGCTGATCCCAGCCCCCTTTCGCACTCACTGCCACTGCTGCCAACTGCGCACCCCACACCAGTTGTCCCGCCCTCTGGAACACGAATATTCGCACAGATACTGTTCCCTCTGCCTGGGATGTTTTGCCCCGCCCTCCACTGCTCCTCCTGGAAAAACCTTCCATCCCTCTGGATCCAGCTCCAACATCTTCACTTGTGACTTCTCCTTCACTTCCCCAGATACTGGGTCACAGTGCCCCCAGGCACCCATTGGACTACGAGTTCTGTGTGTCTCGGTCCCTCCTACTATACGGAAAGATCCCCAAAGGCTGCCAGGGACCATACTGGGCTCCCTTTTGGGCTCTCAGTATTCCCCCAGGCTTGGGTACGTTAAGCTGTTCATTTTCTCATTTTTAAGTTGCGGCTAAAAATAATAGTTGCTATTTCCCGGAGCTGGAAGGATTAAATGAGATAGTGTATTTCATATTTGTGCAGCTAACGATACGAAGATGTTGGTGAAAAGAAAGAATAGTTAGCATCCATTCAGCAATCCCTAGGGTCTAGACACCGTCCTAAACTCTGCATGGATGAGTCAGGTAAATAAATGTGTTGATCCATGGAAACTGATGGATTGATTGGGTGTATGTGTGGGTATCCATCAGTATGACAAACATCATACGGATGACATATATCATAACCCATGTGCTCCACACTGTGCCTGACACTTAGTGGGGACTCTAGTTTTTCCTTTCTTTCCCCATCTTTCTATCCTTCCTCATTAGCCCCCATCACCTGCCACTCAGGGCTGCGGTAGGAGAAAAATGAGTAAAGAAGTTGTTAATCTCTTTGAGGACAGGGGCCATGCTGTAGCCTGTCTGAGGACCCTGTAAGTGCTGGCATGGTCATGGACACACGTAGCAGGCTCTAAATTAGCTCTCGATCTGGGCTCAGCAGAGACAGTTCCAGTTTTCAGCAATTGCTGAAGCAGGTCTTGGAGCCACGGCTGGCAGGTTCTCCGGAGTACCAGGGGAATGGACCAGGTACCAGATGCAGCTCTGCCCCCAACCAACTCGATGACCCGGTGCAAATCGCTCTGCTTGCCTGCGCTCCTGGTCCTCACCTGTAAAACGCTGCCCCTCGGGGCTGGCCAAGGGTGCACAGCATGACAGCTGCAGAAGCTCTCTGCCAGAAGGCTGTGCAGAAGTGTGGTGTTGCTAATTTCAAGTGCTGGGGCTTCACTTGGTAGGAAACATTCCGGAAGTGGGGGTGGAGGGAGAGCGCAGGGGCTTGCATATCCAGGACATATGGGGGCCTATATTTGTTGTCCTCCTGCTTAGCAGCATTAGTGATTCAAGCTGGTGCTGCCTGCGGAACGCTCTGTCCTTCGGGATCCTCAGGGACAGGAGAGAGCGCAGAGCAGGGAGGCTGAAGCCAGCGCACAATACTTTGAAAAATAGAGTGATCGGAATGAGGCGCCACGCACACAGGTTCATATGCGCTCATTCACACTCCTGACGGCCCCCAACACTGCCGCGCAACAGCAGCTGGAGCTAATTACAGACAGACAGACAGCTCCTTCTCCAGCTTTTTTTCTCGAAACTCTCAACCAACCCCCACCCCCAATGCCAGCCCCTGGGGATTGCCTGAGCTATAAGAAGGGGTGTTGCTGGCACCACTGTTAACCGCCTAGAAAGAACATGGGTGGTAAAGGGGTGTAGGAGGCCACCATGTGGCTCCCCGTCTTCTGGGGGTGGGTGGGAAGCGGGGACTGAGGCGGGGGGTAGAGCTGGCTGGGATACAGATGCAGCTTTGTGTTAACAGATGTGCTGTCCTGGCAAGAGAGAGCCCAGGCACTCAGCTCCTCCCTTCTCCTTCATCCGAATCCACCCAGGGATCCCCTCTTAACCCTTCTCCCTCTTAAATCCTCAACTTCCTCTTCAAAGTCTGTATCTGGCAGAAAGCTCAATAAATGTTGCCTGAACGGATGGAGGAATACATGAAGCCTCCTCGAACCCATATGCTTCCGAGGCCCCATTCCTACCTTACAGACCACGATGACCCTGAGAGCCCTTTCCTCTGCTTTTATTTCCATATACTCCCCTTGGACAGTTTCAACTCTCCCCTATATGCTTCTGATCTTCATATCTCTCTTTCCAGCCCAGACCTCGCCAGCTGCCTGAACATCCCTCACACTCCTCAAACCCAACGTGACACACATTAAAATTCGTCAGCAATAACGTCCCAGGGGAGGTTTCTAGCAGTGAGTTCTAGTCTGCTGAGGGGGGTGAGGGGTGAGGGAGAAGGACTTGCTAGTCCTTCTCCCTCACCCCTCACCCCCCTCAGCAGAGTGCCCCTTAACAGGCTAGGGACAATGAGCATGTTAGCACAGTCATGGGCCAGACTCCTGGTCCCAGGGCCTGTCTTCATGCCAGGATACCAAAGTCCTTCCCTTCACCCTTATAATAGTCACCTCCCACCCATAGGGAAAGTGCAATTGGGAACGTGGGTGGCGAACTGCCCAATCTGGGCTTCTAAGATCCCGGTTACCATTTCTCTTCATTCTGGAAACCTGTCCTAGGCTCACCATGACCCTGTCACCCTACCCCAACCCCTGCCCGCCCCCCCGCAGGTAAATATTGAACCAAGATTGGTGGAAACTGGGGATTTCATTCTCTCAGAGCAGCACTGCAGGGAAGACCTAGAATGTTTATTGAGAGTCCACACTAGAATTCTTTCCTCGCCTTGGCAAGGATAAGAGCAAATAAAGGCCCCCCTTTCCTTCAGACCCTCCTGCACTTGGACAGCAGCCAAGTGAATGGGTTACAAACACAGTGGCCTTTGGTTCCTAACAGCCTCGGGGCCTGTGAAGGCAGGATCCAAACGTCTTCCTTCATTCCCAGGGCGGGGGTGGGGGGGGTCCTGAGTACCATACACGAGGACAAATGCAAGGTGTCATTATACCACTGTGTCATGGCCACATGTAGGCATTTTCAGGTTTTTAAAGCAAAGTGAAAACTTTATCACCAATTTCAGTCTGACACACAAGATGTGAAGTGATTTGTTTAAAGCACTCATGTATAATTGCAAAACGTTTGTTTGTTCGGTCAGCGCATATACTTTAAGCATCTCAAAGAGCCGTAATCCATGGTTTCTGCTTTCAGAAACAGCCTTTATTCTAGATCAGGGGAGAAAAGCTACAGGCAAGGGTTAACTGACAATCCAAGACAATGCCAAGTCCGAAGCACCGGTGGCTCTCAGAGCCCCTTCAGCAGGACTTAAATTTTCTGCCCTACTGCTGCTGTAACCACTGTTGCTCTCTTCTCCAATATGTCTCTAGGGTGCCTGGGTTCATATCTGAGTTCCACTATTCCCTAGCTCTGTGACCTTGGCCAAGTTACTCAGCCCCTCTGAGCCTGGTGCCCCCTCTGTAGAATGAGGACAATAATAGCACCTCCCTACAGAGCTGTAGAGAGAATTAAATGAGTTAATACACATGGCACACTTAGACCAACCCACTGTAACTGAGTAAGTAGGGCGCCTGGGTGGCTCAGTAGGTTAAGCATCTGCCTTTGGCTCAGGTCATGATCCCAGGGTCCTGGGAGTGAGTCCTGAGTCAGGTTCAGTTGCTCAGCGGGGAGCCTGCTTCTCCCTCTCCCTCTGCCCCTCCCTCACATTCGTGTGCTCTCTCTGTCAAATAAATAAAATCTTTAAAAAAAAAGAACTCAATAAATGTTAGCAGTTACAATATACCTGATATAACTACCATCCTTTGTTACCACCAAAGGTCACGATCCTTACTGGGCTTCCAAAGGAAGCTCATCGATGTCTTATTTCTCTATCCATTTAATCAACAAATACATGTTGAGCATCTGCAAGACCCTGAAGCGAACCCAGTTCATAGAGACAAACAATACATGGCTCCTGTCTTTGGGACTAAATAGTCCCTGCAGCACCTGGAAGGTCAAACACAAATCCATTCTAAAGGAACACACCCAGCACCAGTTTTCATCCGATTACCATGGAAAAACTGTGGCCGAACATAAACCCAAGATCTGAAATCACAAATCACCCAATGAAGCCAGAAACAACAAAAGCCGCTATTAGATCCTCACAAATTCAGATATTGTAATTTTGTGATAGAACTTTTTTTTTAAGTTTTAGATTTATTTAAAAAAAAAAAAAAACAAAAGCAAAAGATTCTGAAGACATTCACAAAGAACAAAATGCCAGCAGAAGATAATTAGAAAAAGTATGATCTTTTTACAGATGGCAAGCCTGGGATTCAGAGAACAGACTGACTCCTCCGATGTTGCACAGCTAATAATAAGGGATTCAGGTCAGGTTCTTGGTGTCTAGTATCCTTTTGGCCCATTCGGTTACCGGGTCTGAGGACTTTCTTCCCCCTAAGTCAGTCCAAGAGTGAGATGAGTACGAAATGCTGCACCAGGTCAGTATGAAGTACGAAGAGGAACATGAAAGTGTCCCTGCCCTCAATAGATTAAGATCCACTAGAGAGACATGGCTACACGCATATAAAAATAACCGCTGAGATTGGTCTGCGTGGTAGAAAGTGCTGTGGTCTGAAAGGATAGGAGGTGAGATTGGGACAGATCCCTAAAGGATAGGCAGGTGACTCCATAGGGAAAAGGAGCTTTGGTTTGGTAAGGGGGCTAGAGGAGACACTGTCTGACCAACATCACCGAGCAAAGGATCCCACAGAGTGGCTCAGTGACCAGTGAGTTCATTTGGCTAGCATGCTAGACACATGCAGGGACAAGTCTGTGCCTGTGTGCCGCTATCACTGTTTTTGAAAGTTTTAACAACTTTTGAACACAGGACTCCACATTCCCACTTTGCGCCAGGGCCCACAAATGTTGTAGCCAGTCCTATACAGGGGAGCAGGAGGCGGGGGGGTGGGGGTGTGGACGGGGTATAGCTGGGAAAGTAGGGACACTCTGGGGTAGCACCTTGAACTCGACTTTGATATTTGCTCTGCAGACAGCAAGGAATCGCCGAACGTGTTTGACTACAGGCAGGATATAGTGAGTGTGGTTTTTTCGGAAACCATTTGGTGGATGCAGTACAGGGGGAATCAGAGAAAGGAGAGGTGGGGCTTAATCAGGAGACCCTTGCAAGAAAGTATTGGGGGCTCAGACAGGAATAATGATGGGAGACACCAAAATGAAAGGAGGCTTCATGTTATTTAGTTGTCCATTCTACAGGTGTTTGCTGAGCACCAGACACGTGCTGGGCATTGTGCTAGGGGCTGAGATGGAAGGATGCCTGAGACTTGCCACCCCAGCCTTGAGCTGCTCACAGTGATGGAGGCATGACAGCCCCACATGCTGGGGGCTAGAATCAGATTAAGTTACAGGTGCAGGGGCAGACAACGACCCAGAGAATAACAGGATGGTGTGGCAGGTGTTACGCTAGCGACGCTGTGGGCGTATGGAGAAGAGTCATCTAACCCAGATTGGAAAGGTCAAGGAAGTATCTTCCTCAGGGGTGCCTTCTGAGTTTTGCATACTCGATGAGAAGACGGCAGTTAGGTGAAAAGAGGGAGGTGTGAGGACCAGCTAGTGGGAGACATGGTGCAAATGCACAGAAATAAGACTGTCTCTGGTCTCAGAGGATTGTAACTGATGCCCTCTGATTCAGTCGCCACATGAGCTCCTTCTATGGGAGCATGGAAAGATAAGAGCAAAGAAGTCAGAATTGCCAAGCTAAGGAATCGGGACTTCATCCTACAGAGCAGTAGTTGTCAGCCTTGACTGCACGTTGGAATCACTTGGGGAGGCTTTAGAAAAACACCTATGACTAGGTCCAACCCCCAGGGACTCAGATTTAATAAGGCTGTGGGAGAGGCATTGGAATTTTTCAAAGCTCCTCCAGTTTATTCTAAACCATGACTTAAGAGTGGGAGTTCTCACATTTGAGTGCTATCAGAATCATCTGGAAGCCTTGTTAAACACAAACTGGGGAGAGTGCCCCCCCAGAGTTTCTGACTTGGTAGGTCTCTAGTAAGTATCTGCTTTAAACGAGTTCTGAGATACTGTTGCCGCCGGTCCCAGGACCACACTTTGAGATCCTCTGGTCACTACTATGAAACTCATTACACTTAAGGGTGTGTGTGTGTGTGTGTGTGTGTGTGTGTGTGTGTGTGTGTGTGTGTGAAAGGATCTGATTTGCATCTTAGAAAGATGACTTGGGCCGCTTTGGGGAGAATGGCCACAGAAGGGGGGATGAGAGGTTAAAAAAAAAAAAAAAAAGCAGGAAGCTATCAAAGAATTCAAGGCAAGAGAAGACAGTGAGGGAGTCCTCAACCAAAGCAGTGGTGGGAGGCCTGGAGAAAGTGGCTCAAATTTGAGGACTGCTTAGGAAGTAAACTTAGTAGGGCTTAGCGACTGGCTAAAGGGAAAGGTGAGAAATAAGGATGCGGGAAGGACAGCTCTTGGCATGGGAGGTGGGGGGCGGGAGAATTCCTGTCCTCAAATCTCATAGCTGTCACCTCGGGGAGTCCAACAGGGATCTCTCACTGTCCACTCAACCCCTTACTTTCAGCACCATGGGTCCTCACTTCGACCCTAATCAACTTGGAATGCTCTTCAAAATACCCATAAAGGAAAAGGCAGGTGGGGATCGCCCTGACGTGATGATGACCAGCCACCAGAGCCCCAGGTCCAGTGCCTGCATTTCTGCTCCAATCCCAGGTGGGTTTATCTCATTCATTTGTTGTTGTAACATTTGTGAGGCTGCTGCCTGGAAGGCTTGTGAAATATTCGGAGGCCATGTTTCAGGTGCAGGTGAAGAATGTCTATAACCCACTCTTACATAACCAGGAAAACAAAAGCGGCTAAAAAGGGAACCTGCAAGGACATTCATTCTGCATGGATTTAAAATGTGTAAAGATGAGCAATTTACCAGTGCATCATCAGTCGTGACTACTTGTAAGTCTCCTCCGTGGGCAAGCAGACTGCCAGCAATCAGCAGGACCAGCAGGATGATAGATGGGATAATTGTCCATTAGAGTACAGATAACTTTTGTACCATGGGAGGGTTCGACAGAAGACAGACATAATAGATGGAAAAACAGTTAGCTAGAGTGACAGGAGTTACAGCTCCATTCCTGGGAGTAACCATTCTCTGGCTGAATCAGTGTTGAATCAAAGACACATTCTCATTTGAAACTCTTGGCTCACCGGTGCACAACCCCCTGCTTGGGGTTAAATTTAATAGCGTCATTAAAAACCGCGGTTCAAAAAAATTCAAATCACTTTTCCCCCCAAGAAATCATGCCACATTAGAGAGTGCTTTTGTGAGCTCATGGGCAGCGACCACGTAGGGGGCGTGCCTGTGTTCCAATGTTTAACATTTGAATCCTCAATGCCTAGCACAGGGGCTGATACATAGGGAGCCCTCAATAAATGTTTGTTAAAGTAAAGTGAAATGAATTAATACATTTGTCCATTCATTCATCTGTTTATTCCTTCAACAGACATTCATTAAATACAGGAATTAGGAACTCTGGCCTGGGAACCAGATGCTTCAGGCTTCAAATTCCAGTCCCAACCAGCTGTATGAACTTGGGCCTATTACTTAACATCTTTGAGCCTGATGGTCTCCCGTGTAAAAATGGGGGGAAACAATAGCACTCACTCTGAGACGGCTGCGCGAGGGAGCAATTGAGTGAATGGATGTAGGTGTTCAGCCCAGGGCCCGGCCCCTAGTAAGTGCTCACTAATGGGCAACTATAATTATCAGCTGTCTCTAGGTGGGCTGTGCTCTCATTGCAGAGTGGGAAGGTGCAGGGGGAAGGTGAGGGCTGGCAGGGATCCAATCAACCATCAACAGGCAACCCTTTCCAAGCCCCATCATTGTTAACTTCCTTGGATGTCTTTCTGCACCTTTGTAGAGCTCCTGCTGACAACGTTTCTACCTACTAATCGCTATTTCTAATGTTTATCCTCTTGGCTCAGTTGAGCAAGATTGTCCTTGATTTTTAATTTTAATTTTCAGGCAAACAGAGTAGAGAACCCTTGACTTGGGAGTTCAGTCCGGAGTTAAGGGAGGCCATACAACTTAGTGGCTATGCAAGGGCTCTGGGCATACAAAGCAACTGGCTGCCAAAAAGCTGTGTGACCCAGGGTACTCTACCTAACGTCTCTGAGCCTCAACTGTCGGAAAGGGAAAATGACAATAAGGATTGCTCCCTTCCCCGCTCTGGGCTCTGTTTCTATCCTGGGACCCCAAAATAGGAGTTGTACCCCCCATTCATTAAGCACTTTACTGTCCCCTGCTAGTGGCAAGCCTTTGTACACCAGATACTCACTCTTTCCACCCCTTTGCAGAGCCCTGTTTAGACAAAGTCTGATAGATTCATGCTTGGTTTTTATGGCAGATAAATGTAAGACCTTGAAAGGTACGCTTTTCATACCTGTCCACCTGGAGAGTCTGATGAGCAACTCCAGGGCTGGAGCTATGGATTGTTCATCTAATATGTGCTCAGTAAACACTAAGCGAATGTAGGGAGCTGGGCAATAGTCAGTAACCTACCTGAATGGTGAATGACTTACACCTCCTGTGTTACCCTGCACGCCATCCAGAAAAGTGCAAAAAGGAGCTGCAGACTCCTCCAGGCCTCAGTTCGAACCCTACAGCTGGTGGCTGGGTATGAAGCACCTATCAGTGCTGGGGGCTGGGTGGGAATTCGGGGCTGGAAACACTCTGGCAGTTTTCCTAAGAATCCTAGCAGCATCAGTAACCGTAGTAATAAACAGTCGTCGTAATAAAAACTATTAGCAAAAGGTAAAGTAGGAAAATTTCTCTAAGGATTCCCTTTGGTCTTCAGGGCTATGTGGGGCCCACAATATGCTACGCGGGGGAAGTACAGTGCAGTTGACTTAAGCCACCCTGGGTGTGAATCCCAGCCGCCCACCTATCCATCAGGCAATCATGCATTATGCGCCCTGAGTCCCCGTTTCCTTGTCAGTAAAATTAACATAATGACAGTACCTGCCTCGCAGCTTTGCAGCGAAGATGAAGTGGGATATGCGTAAAGCCTACCTCGCAGGTCTGGAAAAGGCAGCCTTTTCCTAACTCCTAATAAGAGCTGAGGAAACGCTCAACCACTTGTCTCTGACCCGGTCATACCCAAGGTTGGACACACTGGGAAAACGAACACTATCAGAACAAAGCCTTCCTTGCGGATGCAGAGAAGGAAGCCACTGTTTCAGCTACTGGAGCTCAGGGAGCCCTTCAGGATGGGACGAAGGGTTGAAAAGGACGACTCCCAGCACATACAACATAGGCGATCACGTCACCTCCTCCCAGTTGGGTCAGAACAGCTGTGCCAATAACTAAGGAAGCCCAAACAGAAAACCCAAGTCAAAGCAGTTGCTAACTAATCACAGGTTGACCCTTCACTCTTGGCCCTGGCGTGGCCCGCCATGTTGGAGAAACTCTCAAGGGGAGCAGGTGACCCTGGCCGAGGAATCTGCTGTCATGATGTCATTTGTCCCTCTCCTCTTTATGAGTAGACGGGAGACCCGACGTGATGGAGTAGGAGTGGCTCCCTGCCTAGGATGCACAAGAGGTATTTCCTCCCCCTTTCTGGTGCCCCCCTGCCCCCATTGCCCCTATTCTTGTTTAGACATGCACCAAGAGTAGCATTCAGGATTCCTGCATTCTCTGGCTTTTTTTTTTTTTTAACTGTTTGGATTGGCTTTTTGCCAAGGCAACTGAAGAGCATTTTCAAAGAGCAGGTGAGTTCGGGGAAGATCTCTTATCTTCTCCAATATTTTACGTCCCTGCAAATTAAAGCAGGCAGAGACTCCCCCCCCCCCCACCATTGGAAAGAGCATAAAAGTGCTCCTGGGGCTTCCAAATTTAAGTCCCAACATGAGACCCAACGAAGTGGTCATTTCCAAGGGAAAAGTCCCCAGGTACGGTAGCTGCTTTTCCGAAATTTGAGAACTGACATGCTGGCTACATTTCTGATAAGGAAACCACTCTGGGTTCCCCCTAAGCAACTGTGTGATGTGTAGCGTCGCAGCCATGGGTGTTGAACATTTGGTTCTAACCAGAATGTGGGCAATTTGCTCACAATTGTGGAGGGCAGGTAAATAGGGCTTTGCCTCCTCCCAGTCTTGTATCTGGCCCAGACATGCAAATTCCTGCCTGCAAACTTATTCTTCTCTGCCAGAATTCAATTGGTTAATGTCAGCAACCGGCAGAGGTCCACTCATGGTTATAGTCACTGCCACAGGGCAACAGGTTATGATAACAGGAGGCTGCCAGAGAAGTGAGCCAAGTTCAGCAAAGGGACAGGTGACCCGGCTTGCCATTCAGAGGACAGAACAGGTCCTGGTCCAGGGCTGTTGTTGGCTGTGCTTCGAGGAGAAGCAGGAGAAAGTCGGACAGAGAAAAGAAGATGACAACCAGCATTTAATGAGCACTTACTGTCTGCCAGTTACCGTGCCAGGTCATGGTATGATCTCTCATTTGGTCCCAGCAAGACCCTCATTTAACAGAAAGGGGAACTGCACCCCTAAGGAATAGACAGATCAAAAGCAGGAACCAGGCAGAGCATAAATAGCAGAGCATCCAGAAAGCAAGGGGCTTAGAATCTGTTGCCAAGGAAAATTGAGGAACCCGAGTTCTTTGTTGTCATTGTGGTGGGGATTGGGAGACTTGCATCTAAGCCACTCCATCTCTTTGGCTGACTCCCTTTTTGGAATGGCTCTGCCTGTCACACCTCGAGGTGGCTGGTAAAGGCTGGTTTGATAGGGACTGGGACCAGAAGAAGGATAGACAGGGGGTGCCTGGCTGTCTCATTTGGTGGAAAGTACAACTCTTGATCTCAGGGTTGTGAGTTCATTCAAGCCCCACATTGGATGTAGAGATTACTTTAAAAATAAAAATAAAAAAAATTTTTAAAGAGGGATGGGGCACCTGGGTGGCTCAGTCAATTGAGCATCCAAGTCTCGATTTTGGCTCAGATCATGGTCTCAGTGTCATGGGATCGAGCTCCACGTTGGACTCTATGCTTGGCATGGAATCTGCTTGAGATTCTCTCTGTCCTTCTGCCTCACTCCCTCCCCCTCTTCTCTCTCTCTCAAAAGAAATAAATACAATCTTTAAAAAAGAGAGAGATGGGTGTCTGCAGTAGATTCCTTCAAGGAATATATCAATGGCTACATGCCATCAAACTCCAGCTAGCCTCCTGGTAAGAAAGAGGATCGATGAGTTGCAATAGAAAAATCGGCCCATGAACTTGAGCTCTGTTTCTACTTGACTAGAGAATCAATGCCAATCATGTCCGTGTTTGGAAATAAGATGGTCTGCCATCATTAATACCTGTTGATAAATGCAAATAGGCTTGAATTTCCTTAGCAGAGACCCAAGTTTAAGCACACTGACAGCTTCAATCAAAGCACAGGTCCTACGGAAACGACCGTGCAATGGAAGTCGCAACAGAACAGTGATTCAGAAATTGCCTAAATAGTCTTCCCCCCATAGACAACATTAGCCCTTGTTTGTTCTTGAGCCAAAACTGTCCTTGGCTCTGATTAGCAGTGAGCGAACAAGTGCCACTGTATTACAGCATCCTGCCACTGTACAAGTCCCACACGCAGGAAAAGCAAGCATCTCCCACCTTCAGAACCCTGTGCCTACCAGCAGCCCGGTCCAAGTGCATGAAAAGAGTTAGGTCCTGCCCGGTCCTTTGAAGGGCCAAAAAACAGTTTAAATGTGGCATCCATCAAGAGCGATCCATTTACACTGATTGGGCTGTGAAACGAAGTCAGAGGGGTCGGGTAAGAGCCCCAAACAATGACAACACAGTTGCATTCCCAGCTGTGTGAAATGACCGGCATATCATGATTGCCTTTTCACGCAAATGTCAATGACATAATCCTAACAGGCTTGCCACTCTCTTGCTGGTGTAATAAAACAATGACCCAATTATTTTGGAGGGCCAAAGCAGCAGATGTGATGATGACTGGGTGTGCTGTGCAGGGCACTGGGTATGTGATAGACGGGGCACAGTAGGGCAGCAAACTGTGTGCCGAGGATTTGAAACCTGCCTCCCGGGCCAGAGCTCCTGCCATTCATCTGGTCGGAAAAAAAAATAAAGCCATTCAGTATGAAAGTTCCCACTTGTTCTCATGACGGGGGCCAGTTGGGAAAATGTGGCGCAGTGCTGATTGAAGCAGATTCTGTTTAAAAAACCAGCCGGTTTGTGGGTATTTGTTTATTTATAACTCCCCCCCTCCTCCTCCCCCATACCCTGCCTCCTGCTGCAAAGGATTTGAGATGGGATTTGAACACTGCAAGTTTGTTTAAGTCCTAAACATGTCCAACTACTTTTTTTACATCGACGACAAAAATGAAACCCTCCGAATCTAGTGCCTTCCTCTATAGACACTGCCCTGGTTTTCCCAAAGCTGGTCCTTGTAGCCCATGGTGAGAGGGACCTCTTGCTCCAGAACACCCTGGTCTCTGCTGCTATGTTTTAATGTAAACTAGGGAAATAAACATGAGCCCAGAAGGCTGAAGCCTAACAAAATAAAGGAACACAGATTCACTCCCGCCCACCCTCATTCATTAACCCAACAAATATCAATTTGTACCTAATTCTGCAACAAGCTCGATGCTAGGCACAGGGGAAGCAAAAGTGAAGAAGACCCAGCCCTTACATTTGAGAAGCTTCCAGTCTAGTGAGAAGGCTAGACAAATAAACCAGACCCTGCACTGCAGTGTGATTTGTGCTTCGGCAGAAGCATGCTCAGGAACTGCAGGGTATCCTGGGCCCCCCCCCCCCCACCCCTGGGCACAGGTGACTTCGTGCATGGACTCAGGCTTAGGCTGCCTTGGGTGCAACTTTTGGTTCTGGCTCTCGCCTGCGGTGTGCCCTTGGGCACTTTACTTAACATCTCAGAGCCTCGATTCCCTCATCTGTAAAATGGGGCTAATAATAGAATTGATATCATCGGGTTATTACGAGAAATAAATGAGATAAACTGTGTAGAACACGTAGAACCCGGCACATAGTAAGCACCCAGCAAAAAGCTTTTCATGCTTTCTATTCCTTTTGTTTGATTTTCCTAAGACTCTGTGTTTGGTGATGGGCCTTTAAGGACTGGTTTCTAAAACAGAACTGCTCTCAACAAACTCCTCCCTTTAGCCTGATTTTTTTTATTTTTCATTTGGAATGACACAGTTCTGTCATGATTTTTCCCTCAGCAACCATATGTCTGGCAGGAACCTCAGGGAGAAAATATTTCCCAGATGGTTTTGTTTATGTCAGCCTACTATGTGCCAAACTGTCCTCCTCCAGGTGAAAGGGACACACTGCTGAGCGACAAAGACAAAGTCCCTGGCCTCTTGGAGTTTACATTCCAATAGGAAAGACCGGCTATACACAGACAAATGTAAACAGACATAATCACCCAGAGAGGCAAGTGTGATTAAGGAAGGATTGCCAATGAGAGGAACATAAGGGAGGGTCCCTGGTCTGAGGAAGCTTATCTCAGGAGGTAACATTTAAACTGAGACTGAAAGGTGGAGAAACTTTCCACGTCAAAAGCAAGAGCAAAGGTAGTCCAGGCGGAGGGAACAGCATGTGCAAAGGCCCTGGGGCAGGAGAAGACTTTGTAAATGCTCCAGAAGTCAAAAGGACAGCGTGGCTGAGACATAGAGTCTCAGCAGGGAGGAAAAGCCAGCAGGACAATCACGTGCATTTTGAAGATGAGGAACAGAAAGCCCAGAAAGGTTAATGGACTTACCCCCAGTGCCTTGCACATAGTAGGCGCTCCATATGTTGCAGAACTCCCAGTCAGTAGGGCGGGACTGAGGCCATTTGCCTTCCAATTCGGACTGAGGTTTCCCACCACAACTAGGGATCAGCTACCCAGGAAGACTGAAACATACAGTCTTTTTCATTGGTGAGTCATAGGCAACGCACATTAGAGTGTGGGGTCGAGTGGCCCCAGCTGCCGCCTGAGCGTAAGGGGCGGGGGTGGGCTCAGGCCGGGGCTGAAGCTTTTTAGCATGTTTATGATGAGCTGAAAGCACTCACTGCTTAATTTAAAATACCGCTCACACATACACATACAATTCAGCAGCCAGGGGAGCTGCCAGGAATTGAGGCTAAGTGTAGAAAATTGGAGGATCAGGAATATCGGGTACCCAGCTCCGTTTCCCAGCACCCACAGGCTGCCTCTGACCCCACAGAGTCCCATCTTCCCTGACAAACTCCCAGAGGTCAAGACACAGATGGGGGCAGCAGAGGTTTGGGTGGGAAGGAAGCTTGCCTCTGCGGGGCCAGTGGCACTGGCCACACGGGGAACTCTACCTGATCTGACGTTTGCCTGCCCTCCTCTTCATCCACGCCTATTAAAATAGCCCTCCAAGCCCAAACCCACTCTCCTGGTGAAGCGTCCCCCGGCAGTGCCTCCCAACACCTCCCCCCCCACTCCTCCCCACATTCGTGTTCCTGGAAATCTGACATTGGGGAAAACTCATTTGGCCCTGATCTCAGACTGCCTGTGTGTATCTCGTCTTCTCAACCACACGGGGGCCCAGAGCACACATTTGAGGAACTGTGGTGCTTGCTTTTGTATTCCCCACAGCTCTGCGCACCGTACTATGGACACAGTGAGAGCCCCAAGGGCTCTTCCTTAGGACCTGCACCAGAGTAGCATTTGAAACACCTTTTGGGTAGAGTACCTGCTCTTCACTGGAAAATCACAACCTCAAAATCACAATCACAAAATTGGGAACACCCTCAGTGGTATCCAGTTTCCTCGCCATTGCTCCCCTACACTCCCAGGGTTTGGGGGGGTTACCTTCCTACAGACTGAATGGACCTGCAGGCTTCTCCATCAAAACGCCCCATAATGCACCGTGGCTCCTGGCTAATAATATGCCTTCCGACTGGAAGGTCCTTTATGGAAACCCCACTCACCCTTCAAGGTCAAATCCAAATACCATCTCTGCCACATGGCCTGTGCCATCACCCCCGGCCCCTCATGGCACCCTGCACCTGCACCTTTCAGGCTACGGGCCGGTGGGCTGGAATAACCTAGGTTCAGATTCCGACTCCATTACTTCTCTCGGCATCCTCAGTTTTCTCTGCCGCCCACACAACACAAGACTCTGCCTGTGGAGCTCAGTCAGTGCTACTTATCATCATCCTCTTCATCTCTAGGAAGCGGGGTGAAGTAAATGGCTAAGAATGTAAGCTTGGGACCCAGACACATCTAGGTTCTGGGCATGGTTCCGTCACTTCCTAACGACATGCCCTTGGGCCAGTCACTTCCTCTGGGAGGCCCAATTTTCTCAGGTGCGAGATGATGTAATCAGAGCGTCGGCATCCCCACCACAGAACCCTTGGGTGGGTCCAAGGATATCAAGTAGACAAGGTAAACCACTCAGCACAGGGCTCGCCGCATCAAAATTGCTCAAAATTGCTCGTTCGCATCTACACAGACCTACAACCTATAAAACTCCTTTCCGGGCCCGGACGATATTTTACTTATCTGTACATCTCCCCCTGCCTAGCCTAGCCCAGAACTTCTGCAGCTGGCAGACCCACAATAAATCATTGTTGAACTGAATCGAAAACCCAAACCAGATGTGCCTGCTCCCCTGTCAAACGAAGCTTTCAGGCTGGTGGGCTGGGCCTACTGCTGCCCCTTTGCCTTCACCCCCGCCCCCACCCCCGCCTGGGCTCCGAAGCCGCCATTGTCTCAGGGGCTCTGGAGAAGGAGGCTGGGTGGTGAGGAGAGCTAGGGAGAGGTGGGGAGGGGGTGGCAGGACAAGCTGGGAAGGGAAGGGAGGGAGGAACACTCGTCTGCTCCTGGCGACTCTGAGCACACTTCCTGGGGAGGGTGTTATCCTGAAGTCTGTGTTGAATGCAAACAGGTGGGTTTGATTCCAAAAGCGCTTCACCAAGCCAGAGCCTAGCTGTCGAGGAAACCCACCTCTCCTGAAACAGCCGGACCGGGCAGTAGTAAACGGAGGTGTCAGGAGAAAGCTCCCCTCTCCTTCGGCAGAGACAGTAAAGGTACAAATTGGTTTTAAGGCTCCAAAAAGGGGGGCACCTGGGTGGTTCAGTTGATTGAGTGACTGCCGTTGGCTCAGGTCATGATCCTGGAGTCCCACGACCGAGTCCTGCTTCGGGCTCCCTGCTCAGCACGGAGCCTGTTTCTCCCTTTGACCCTCCCCCAACCACTCCAGTGCTCTCTCTCTCTCATTCTCTCTCTTTCAAATAAATAAATAAAAATCTTTTTTAAAGGGGGGCAGAAGGCTATAAAAAGAGGCCCTTGTCTTCAGCGTGTCTGAGCCAGGGCTGTGTAGACAGGGCAGAAGGCAGAAGGAGTAGTATGCTGTCCAACACAGGGTCAAGGCTAAGAGCCAGACATGAGAATACAGCTGCCCAAACTGGGACTCTGGCTCTGTCACATACTAGCCTGCCCGACTCTGAGCAAGTGATTTAACCCCTGCCACCCCCCCCCCCCCGTGCCCCCGGCCATGCCTCTGTGTTTTCTCCTCTGACACAAAGCGCCAATAACAGTACCAATGAGAATTAAACAAGCTAGTGTTTGTAAAGCATGTACCATGTGCCTTTTGGTTAAATAAGAATAAATTACATCTCTGGCCCCCTGTCGGCAAGACAGCACTAGTCCTCCCTCTGAAGCCCGTGGCAAGTTTTAAATGAAAGCACTCCCAGGTCCTGAACATAACGCCTGGTGCTGCCGAGTGAGTTAGCACCCAACAAAGGCAAGAGGACTCGGCAGCGGAATCTTGGAGTGTGCTGCTTGCCATTTTTTGCCTTTTCTGGGTTAACCCACGGCACACAGTTTTGGAAATCCTACCGCAGTAAAACAATTTCATCGTTTTGCCAGTGAAATTCCTAAACATTGTATCCAAGAGCCAGAAAAAGGGAAACATTTTCGGTCATTTCTAAACCACGCAAACATGGGCAATCAGTTTCCCCAGTCAGCAGTTCTGACCCGCCCTCCCCCTAGCCTCAAAAAGCTGCAGAAGGCACTTTGCAGGACAAAATCAAAGGAATGAGTATTTTGCCTTGCAAACAAAAGCCATCTTTGTTTGCTGCCCAGCTTTGGGAGAAAAAATACCTCAACCCAGGAGTTTGGAAAATTCTTGAAAGTTCTCATTTTATTCCAGCATATCCAACAGAATTGGCAAGACTTCTGGCCATGTGAACCTGAGTCAGAATGAGCCACCTCTACCCACCACCCTCCCCACAGCACCCACAACTCAGCAGGGTACACTGGGCATCAATATACATTGGTTGTCGAGTCCTTCATGGGAGCTCCAGATTCTATTTCTGCAACGTCTGCCACATTGCCAAAACACTCGGAAAGCAGCACCAAAGAACATTTTGAAAACAGGGGGGAAAAAAAGCATCCATCAACTCACCACTCTAACACAACTCTTAATTTTGTGTGGAAAGTTCTCTTCCAGTCTTTATCCACGTGCAGACATATTTTTACAGCACTGTAGTCATAGGGAAAAACTGTAGCAGCTTCAGCCAAGAACCAGATACCATACAGCTCATGTCACTAAACTTTCCAAGTGAGGGCTTTTTCCTCCCTCATTCACTCCATTCATTCATTCATTCAGTCAGTCGACAAACATGGACTTAACCAGACTCTGGTGAGAGGCCCTGGGGAGCACGGGGATGGGGATCGCTATGTCAGGGTCCCGCCCTCAAGCAGCTCCCAGTTTAGTGGGGGAAACAAAAAAGTCAGCAGGAAATTCCAACACACTAGGAAAAATGCATAAATGCAATGAGAGCACAGAAGAGAAAGGACCACTACAGGTGGGCAGGAAAAAGGTGCAGGCAACAGGAGGGGGAAGTGGCGGGGGGGGGGGGGGGGGGGGGCAGGCAGATGATACACAAAGGCATAAAGTTAGAGGAAAGCAAGGTCTCACTGGGTAGCCACAAATCGTTCAGAATGGCCGGCTCATAGACAAATGGCAGTGGACATGGCAAGAAGGGGAGGAGGGGCAAGGGGAGCAAATCATCAAGATGAAAGATTTCGGTTTCATTCTGAAGACTGTGGGGGAACTTCGAAAAGATTTTAAGCAGGGGAATAGCACAGTCAGATGCACGTTTTAGGAAGATTGCCCCGGCAACAGAATGGAGGGTAGATGGGAAGCTGTGAGCTAGGTAACAAGGGGAACCCCCGGGCTGCCACGGCAATCGAGGAAGGAAGGTCTAAATGAGTGAGATAGCTTTTCCACTTACACTCTGTGTCACCTTAGTACGTGACTTAACCTTTCTGTGCCTTAATCCCCTCTCCTCTGCAAAGCAAAAATAACCAGAGCATCTCCCTGGTGAAGCATGGGGAGGAGGATTAGATGAGATATTGCATGCAAAGCGCCTGGCATAATGGGAGCTACCCAGAAGCCACTCCGCACATGTTACTGCCCCTTCCCCCTCGTTCCCTTCTCTTCCGCCTCACCCTTCCTTAAAGGCACGCACGGTATGGAGTATGGAAGTGGCCGAGGCAGGATTCTAACCCAGACAGTCTGACTCCAGAGGGCAGTGGAGAAAGTTTGAAAGTGCCGTTGTCAGGACAGTTACTTAGAAGGATTGTTTAGCTGAGTCGAGGCCCCGGCTGAGGTTGGAAACTATGACTTTCGAGTGGGACTCATCAACAAAGTGATGGGATTTTCTCCAGCAGCGTTCCTCCATCTGGGTGTAAGCACAGAGGAGGCTGTCAGTTAAATTTATCCGGGCTTGGGTTTTTGCCTAGTGGATGTGTCAGAAAGACATGGGGCAAAGGGAATTTAGGATAAAGGCAGGATACTGAGGTCTACATTCTAGGAGCCAGGCAAACAGACCCAGCTTCCTGTCTCTCCTCTGTCGGGTACTAGCTGTGGGACGTCAGGTAAGTCACTCAACCTCTCTGAGCCCGTCAACTCAATAAAACAATTTAAAAAAAGACAACATTACCTGTTGCATAAAGTTGCTGTGAGAATTACACGAGATCATTGAAATGATGGTATAAGATGTACCCGGCATGTATATATTCATTAACCTTTCATCATCATCATCAGTTTCAAGGATGAATAGGGAAGGGAGGAAGGTGGGAGGGGCTGACTGGGTGGGAGAAGGAAGGGGTTTCAAGAGCCCCGATATCCTCCTGGGCTTAAAAAAAAAAAAAGGATGAGCTTTGAGGGGTCAGTGAATGGGATGTGGATGGCAGGGGGTGCTGAGATGGAGCAGGTCTGACCGGCAATGGAGTATGATATGGCTAGAATGGGTATGTGTCCTGCACATGGACCATGAATGTTGAACTCACCCAGAATGATGCCAGGACTTGGGGTGGAGAAGAAGACAGTGAGCCAGATAGATGTCGAACTCTTCATTGAGTGGATGCGTGGGTGTGGTTTGGCCAGGAGGGGGTGGTTAAAAAAGAAGGGTCGATGAGGAGAGGAGAGAAGAGGGTGCTGTAGCCAGATGACATGAGGAGGAGGATTTCTTGGCCGAAGGCGGAGGAGTAACGGTCTGGAAGCAAACAGGGGAAGCTGGAGCCCAGACCCCACCTCCTAGCCCTAGGGTGCCTGTAGTGTGAGCAGTGTCCACTAGAGGGCGCAGCAGGCAAAGCCGTGAACCCCTTCGTGGAGACCGGTTTCAGCACTTGCAGGCGCCAAGGCAGAGAACAGTGTTGGGGGGGGGGGGGGTTGTTTCCAGGGAAGCAGAGGCAAGGGCAGGGTGGAGGGGAGGGGGGATTCCAGACGGTGCAAACAAGAATAGGAGAGGGCAATAGGAGGGAGACAGTTGAGTCAGGGGTAGTAGGGAATGTAAGCAAAAAGAGCAGGATGTGGAGGGTATGGGAGAGGACAGATAACAGGCAGGGAGACTCACATTTGGGTTGTAGCCAATGACTGAGGGATGTGAGGCTTGGTGGGATTAACTGTCCTCAGACTCCCAAATGGAGCTTTTTTCCCTTTACGTCTTTTGTTTATTATAAAAGTAACACATGCTTTTTTCAAACAATTCTAATCATTATTGAAGTGAAAATCCGCCTCCACCATACGGTTCCCCAGAGGTAACCACTGTTGACAGTCTGTCTGTTCTTCCAGATTTTTTTCCTATGTATAACATATAATACCCTTAACAAAAATCAGATCCTACTCTACCAATTCTTCTGCAGCTTGCTTTTTGTCGCGATACTGTACTGGAAACATCATTGCATATTAGGGTGTAGAGATCTAGCTTATCCTAATCTGTGGCTCCGTTGTTATTGTCATCGTTAGAGTACATAGTAGAGGTAGTAATGAGCAGCACTTAGTGAATGCTCTGTGCCAGGTGCTAAGTATTTTATTTGGATTAGCTTCTATCCTCCTGACAACTTCATGAAAAATAGGTTAGTATTGTTCCCACTTTACAGATGAGAGAATCAAGACACACCAAGGTTTAGAAATTTGAGCCAGGTCCCACAGCCCACAAAGGCTAGAGGAAGAAGTCACACCTAGCCACTCTGAGCACAGAATGCACATTCTTAATCATGAGCATTGTGAAACTTAGTATGCCATTCTTTAGAGGTTCTGTAACTTATTCCAAATTATAGCTCTTTACAAAGGAGTCTAAAGGAATGTCCTCAGACATAGACCATTTCCAATGGACGAACCCCCTAAAAGAAGACCTTGCTGGGTCAGATGATTATTTCAAGTTTCTCCTCAGAACTTGTGCTCAGTTAGATGTCCTCCAAGCATGAATGTGTGTGCCTCTTTCACCATATCCTCACAAATGCGGGGTTTTTAGCAACCTTTGAAATTTTGGCCACCCTGCAAGGTGAAATGTGACATTTCAATTATCTAAATGCTGTTTTGATTTGCGTTATTATTACTCATTTATTTCTGAGGTTGTGAACATTTTCATTCAGCAGAAGCCCTTTGTGTCTCCCCTGTGAATTGCATGTTCGCTAATCTTTGACCATTGTTCTAGCGGACTGTTCATCGTGTTTTTGCTGATCTCTAGCAGCTCATGCTTACTTAACATTCCTTTGACCAGTATTTATGCAACACCTACTGTGTGCCAGACATTGTCCTAGCTCTAGGAGGACGGTGGCAAAGAAACAAAGCCTCAGCTCTCATAAAGCTGATATGTGAGTTGGAGAAACAGGAAACGGGCAAACAACTAAATAATGCAATTGCAGAGGCGCCTGGGTGGCTCAGTGGTTTGAGCCTCTGCCTTCAGCTCAGGTCATGATCTCAGGGTCCTGGGATCGAGCCCCGCATGGGGCTCTCTGCTCAGCGGGGAGCCTGTTTCTCCCTCTCTCTCTGCCTGCCTCTCTGCCTACTTGTGACTTCTCTCTCTGTCAAATAAATAAATAAAAAATATTTTAAAAAAATAAAAAAAAATAATGCAATTGCAGATCAGGATGAGTGCTATAGGGAAAATAACACACTTCCTATAATGGAGCTCTTAAAACATCATGAATAATAACCTGCTGTCTGCCTTTTGTGTGTGACTTTATCCTGGTTTGTCCTTTGTCTTTCAGCTTTGCATGAAATCTCTTTTGTCGAGCTGAAGTTGTTCAATTTTTGCAGAATCAAATTTGTCATTATTTTTCTTTATAGCTCCTAGGGTTTCTTCTTGCCTTGCAAAGACTTCCTGCCTTAGGAGTTAAAAAGTATTCTCCTGTGCGTTCTTCCAATCTTTCCATGATCTCTCTGTTTAAAATCTAAACCTTGGAGGAAGGTGGAATATATTTTGGAATAAGAAGTATGAGAGAGAGAAAGAGATTCAGCTTTATTTATTTTTTTTTTCTGATGGCAGGCCAGTTGTCACAATCAAGGGCACCATGTATTAGGTGGTGTGTCTGTGTCCCCAGAGATGATGAAACAAGGCCCACAGACAGGAAGCGCCTTTCTCAGGGTCACGTAACAAATCAGTGGTAGCAGAGCTGGGCAGAAATGTAAGGTTCCAGGGGCTCTGACTTTCATGGCAACAATATGCAACTGAGCTTTTCCTGGGTCCATCCCCTGGTGCTCTTGAACTACCCTCCCCGAACCACACCAAGGTTTACTGTTTGCCCCACAGGCACCTCCCCTTTTCGATAAGCCCCTTGACCTCTTGCTCATGGATAGGAGTGCAGCGACCCATAACAGCTCTGCTGCTTATAAATAGGGAAATAACCTGCTGATCTCTGCTGAGGTAACCTCGAATTGGGGCAGCTTTGTCTGCAGAGGGCGGGGGGAGGAAGGCAGACAGATTAGCCATTTAGGAACCCAAACAGGAGGTGTCTCTTCTCAATAAAGAAATCTGACATTGATTTTTGTTCAGTTGCTGATGGAGCAGCTGCTGTCCCAGGAACCTTCCAAGGGGGCTACCTCAAATTATGCTGAAGGGATATGATGTATTCCGGCTAGAACGGACCCAGAATCCACAAGATTATGATGCCAAGATGAGTGTTTATAACACCCCCAATGCAGTTTGGCTTCATATTCCATTTCATTTGGCGTTTCCTTTCCAGGCTTGCCCTTTTCCCTCTACATTCCCTAGGTCTGTGGAAATTTTTGCCCCCTCCGTTCAAGAGACTGGCAAGCAGCAAGGGTATTTCCAAGGAAAAAAGAGGGAGGGGGGAGTAGGACTCAAAGTCATTCGGGCAACTGGAAGTGACTTTTTTTAAAGATATTTTCCCTCAGTTACAGGGAGATTTTCAGTCAAAGCGTTGGAGCAAAATAGGTGGTTAATTGCCTCCATTACTTCACTTGGCTTTTCATGGACAGACACAGTCCAAGGTGTTGGCGAGTTCTTATGGTCCTACTACTTTTGGTGTGTTTTTTGTTGCTTCTCTCTGCCGTAAATTTACAGCTGGGAATAGTGTGAAAGAACTATTTATATCTCCTCTCGCCCCTACCTACAGGCAGAGAGGGAAGCCAGTCTCTGCGGTGAGATTTAAGGTCCTTGTTTCCATGCCAAGGGTCTCGCTAACCAGTTACAGCAACCAACACAGTGGAAAGAAACCTGAGTTTCACCCAGCTCTGACTCTGCCTGGTGACTTGCTGTGCACTCTCGGGCAAGTTGCTGACCCTCTCTGGGACTCAGCTGGCCTCCAGTAAAAAGTCAGTCAGTCTGAGTGGATTCCCAAACCAGGCTCCTTGTCAAGATCCCCAGTGGTACTTACCTGGATGCAGATTTCAGGTCCCAAGTCAGGCTCACTGAATCCAACTATATGAGAGTTGGGAACCACCATATCTGAATTTCAACAAAATACCCCTAAGATTCCACTGTGCCGTGAACCAGGTGACCTCGGGGTCATTTCTGTCTCTGACATTAGGGGGCTCAATCCTCCCTGTCCATTTCTGTATTTTATCTCTAAGAAAGGTGCTTCCCTCCACCCCTCCTACCCCCCCCCAACACACACACATGAAGGGAGCCCATTATCTCATCAGGAGCCCTGAAAGCATCAGCCATTAATTTACCAGAGAGTGAGCGGTCACCTTTGAGGACAGGACCCAGAAAGAAGGGGTTCACACATCACTGATGGGGACGGGGTTCAGAAGAGTGAAACACATCAGCAGCAACAGCAGGAAGATTGGGGGACTGGATCTGCCTGAGACCCCCACTGAAGCCATACAAGACATTGACGAATGGTGGGGACCGCGCTTGAGGATCCTTTTCCCTGGGAACACCTCTGCCTCAGCCAGGAACACAATGCAGAGAGGCAGAGCCCCACTGGGAAATAGACTTCCCTCTGGTTGGTAGGTTCTTAGGGCTCCTGAGGTTGATACCAGTAAGCAAGGATGTGAACACATCTCTCTCCACCACCGGGACCATCTGACATCAGTCCTCGGGCTAAAGCATGACTTGAAACGAGAAGCTTGTGAGAAGCACAGGGCCCTCTTCTCATAACCAGTATCCTGCCCTCGTTTGTCAATCAAAAGCCGCCGTCTCCTTCTGGCTTCATCCCCACACTCTGCTGACCTAGATGCCTGGCTCTCGGACTCTATGCTTTAGTCCATGTTCATTATTCATTCTCCGCTCACCTGTAATTTACTAAGCACCTACTCTGACCTGGTGCTGAGCTAATTAGGCCAAATGGAAGTGAAATAGACATGGTCCTGGCCCTTAGGAAGCTGACGGGCTAGCACAATAGTTTTCAACTTCATCAGAATCAACATCTCCTTCTTACAATACATCTTCTTCATTGCACCCCTCTACTATCCTGAAATGAAATTCATAGATGCTGTAATCTGTCTACACACATAAATTCAAAAAGATCAATAAACATTCCTCCACATCAAGAGGAAATGAAAGTAATCCATAATAAACTACGGTGTATTTAAATATGTAAATGCTCACACAGGACTTGCACTGAAAGACGAAGTGAAGGAGGCAGAGGCATGTGCCTTCATCTAGAATCCCCACAAACGCAACAGCTACAAAACAATAAAGAACTATTGCATCAACTCTAATTCCAAAAGCAACATCACAATTATCAGCGCGATTTTCTGAAATGGATAACAACTCTGGGTAAACCTCTAGGGGGAATAAAAGCCGATTTTCCATCCCTCTACACAATAGTTCCATTGAAAATGTGGGGTGCTGGGAGGAACAAAACCTTTGTGCCTGTGTGTAAAATATTTTTAGTATAAATCATGCACGTTGCTGGACTATTCTTCATTTTGCAAGAAGGTCCTGGGCATCGCAGGACCTCTAGCATCCCTGTTTCCAGGCCATTGAAAGACCTCACGAATTTTCCAAAAGTCCCCTAGGGGGCAGTATTGCCTCAGTTGCGAGCCACTGATCGAGTCTCAGATCCGGTAGAATGGGGCTTTGTTTAGTTCTCCCTGGTCCCCTTCACTCCTGCCCCCAAGGAACCTGAATGGAGTCCCATCCTTGCTACCAGTGCCTTGCTGGGACTCATAAGCCTCACCTCTTCTTGATCAGTTCAGCTAACTAGGCTGGGTAGGACTGTGGCTTCTACCAAAGCCAACTGCTTGTCTAGATTGTAACCTGTTGCTGCCACTCTCTTTGGGCACCCACCCCATGGAGCTCAGCTCCTGCAGCTGAGCCTCAGCATACCACTACCCCAGGGTGCAGATACCATGCCTTCCTCTCTGCACGCCAGCCCCCAGCCACTCCTCTATGCCAGACCTGGTCCACTTCATAAACAGCAGAACACGTCCCAATACAGCCAGGTTGACATTTGGGTCTCACCAGATCCCCATGGCCTTTGGCCCACAGCCAGATTCCCCTAGGATATTGAAAAAGGAAAGAACTCTCTTCTGCAAATAGGAAGACAACTAGCATCAGCCCCCAGGCTTTCTTCCACCAGCCTTTAAACCGCTTTCTTGGTCAGCATCACACGGATAACCCCAAACCATCTGAGAAGCCAGCCCAGCTCCATGCAGAGCACAGTAGCCAACAGCATGCGCTCTGGAATCAGATAGCCCCAGGTTTCAATCCAGGTTCTACACCTCATCCTACTGGGGAACTTTCAGAGTTTTCACTTCGACTCCTGTAGCTACAGTTTGCTCACCTGGAAGAGAGGATTAATAATAATAATAACGGTACCTACCTACAGAACGTCCTTCTAAGGTGAAATGGACTGAATGCCAACAAGATGCTCAGCAGCGGGCCTGGTACACAGTGATCCCCCAGGAAAGGATAGTTACTGTTGCTACTCTGGGAGTCATGTGGTACGCGCTGAAAACTGGCTTCTGCGAAGTTTCCTTGTCCCATCCTGCATGTTTCCACTTTATCTTTTAGGACCAAATTAGAAGGTTTTTATGGGGCAGAATGTGTTTTTATTTTTCCTACCCTGTCTCATTCCACAGTAGAAATCCAAGATGCAGTCGTGGAGCAGACAAGGACTGGAAAGCCGAATTAACTAGGAACTATATTTAAATCTGGTGCCCACTTCCTTAGAGAATTCAAGAGTTGTCTGAAAAGATGTCCGGTGAAGTGGGCAGCAAGTTTAGTCACCTCAAGCAGCGTCATCCAGATGCCAAGGAGAGCATTCAGCTCCCGGGCAGAGACAATATTAAAAAGTCATCTCAGTGCAAGCAGCTAGGTGAAGGTAGCAGACATCTTGAATGTTCTCAGCATTTTGCTTCACATTAAGAAAGGGTCTTAAAAAAAAAAAGAAAAGAAAAGAAAGGGTCTTGAACAATGCAGGAACCACTGACAGGAAACTTCCAATCACTCATCAATCAGTCACTACTTACTGAGCACCTACTATGTGTGTGGTACTACGCAGGCAATAGAAAGCAGAGAGTGTAAGAATGGGTCTAGAACCTTCCCTGGAAGAACTTGCTATTCATGCTGAGGGGTGAGCAAAGGTGTGGCAGGAGAGGGATTGGGGCAGGAGAAGAGGAACCAATCCCTAGACAAAGCAATAGAAAGGCCTTCGGCTAGAAATCTCAGAAGAAGCCAACTCACTTTCAGTTGCTGTAATTAAAGCCTAAAAAAATCAATCAGAGCAGATATTCTGCTATTTGGTTAAAAAAAAAAAAAGTAGAGTCAAGCTTCTCAGGGTAGCTGTTTGACTTTACAAGGACTTACAGAGTGGTCCAGAACCAGGTTTTGGTGTCAGGCAGATCTGGGTTTAAGGTGTGGCTCTGGCATCTTATTAGCTGTGTGACTTTGCTCAGCTTGCCTAACCTCTGTGAGCCGGTTTCCCTTTGTGGAAATTGAAGGTAATAACAGCACCTTCTCTGAAGGATGGTTGTGAGGATTAAAAGAGATATGGGATATAAAGCACACAGCATAGAACCTACCACATAGCTAATGTTCCCTTAAAAAGACAGCAAGGTGGCTTACTGTAATCTTTAAGAGAAAATGTTTTGACTGCTACAGCTTTGTAGTATGTCTTGAAATCCAGACTTGTGATACCTCCAGCTTCGTTCTTCTTCCCCCAGATTGCGTTGGCTGTTCAGGGTCTTTTGCAGCTCCATACACATTTTGGTCCTACTTATTCTGGTTCTGTGAGAAATGCCATTGATATTTTGATAGGGATTGCTTCGAATCTGGAGCTTGCTTCGGATAGTGGGAACATTTTCACAACATTAATTCTTCCAATCCGTGAGCATGAATGTCATTCCATTTGTCTGTGTCTCTGCAGTTTCTTTCATCAACATTTTGTAATTTTCGGAGTACAGGGCTTTCAATTCCTTAGTTAAGCATATCCCTAGGGATTTTATTCTTTTTGCTGTAATACTAAATTGAATGATTTTCTTAATTTCTCTTTCTGTTACTTCATTGTTAGCATAGAGGAATGCTACCCGTTTCTGCATATTAGTTTTGTATCCTGCAACTTTACTGAATTCATGTATTACTTCTAGTCATTTCTTGGTGAAGTCTTTAGGGTTTTCTATGTATAGTGTCGTGTCATCTGCAAATAGTGACAGTTTAACTCCTTCCTTACTGATACGGATGTCTCTTATTCCTTTTTCTTGTCTGACTGCTGTGGCTAGGATGTTAGGGGAAAAGTTCTGTTTTTCACCACTGAGCATGATGTTAGCTGCACTAAAATATGGCCTTTATCATGGAATGAGTAAAAATCATGGGACTAAAAGGTGCAGCATAGGGGATATAGTCGGTGATATTGTACTAGTGCCGTGTGGTGACAGATGGGAACAACACTTGTGGTGAGCACAGCGTAATGTATAGAGATGTTGAATGACTATGTTGTACACCTGAAACTAATGTACCATTGCGTGTCTCTCTATAGAGAGTTGAATGACTATGTTGTACACCTGAAACTAATGTACCATTGCGTGTCAACCATACTCAGATTTTTTTAAAAAAGAAAAGATTTTTCTAAATAAAAGAGAGAATATGACCATTACTAGCATTGGCCAAAGACATCCAGAAACTGACAGGAAATGCCAATCTCTCCCATAACAACGAGGGCAGGTTCTTGCTCACTTATTGGAGCACCAGCATTCTTAAAGAAGAGCCCACTGGGTAAAGAAAGTACTCACACAGGGGCACCTGGGTGGCTCAGTGGGTTAAGGGTCTGCCTTCTGCTCAGGTCATGATCTCAGGGTCCTGGGATCGAGCCCCGCATCAGGCTCAACACTCAGAGGGAGTCTGCTTCTCTCTCTCCCCTGCCCCTCCCCCCCATTCTCTCTCTCTCTCTCTTGCTCTCGCTCTCGCTCTTGATCTCTTGCTCTGGCTCTCAATAAATAAATAAAATCTTAAAAAAAAAAAAAGAAAGAAAGTACTCATACAATAGCAACTTTGCCCCTCCGGGTTAAAATCTGGCTTTTAGGCTCCCACCTACTTGCCCAGAGGGGCTCCCTTCTACAGCTGAGATCCCTCCCTGGGAGCTGTTGGTCATCTGATTTCCATAGTCCTTTCCTTACAACCTTCCCTTACAATTAAGCATCCTACATCTCTTTCCTAGAGTATTTAACAGCACAAGAAAAGGCAGGAAAATTGTCATCTGACCTTTTAAAGAAGAATGACCAATACTTTAAAAACCCAACGGTGCCTCTTAGAAAATGCACGTACATCGGATCCCACAGAAAGCTCTGATTCATGCTTAAGGGTAGCAACACGCACACCTGAATAGATGTTTTTCTAATTTATCAGGCTAAAAGCTTCCCTCTGAATCTCCTTCACAGTGTGTATAGTTTCCACCCCAAAAGGAAACACCACGGGTTATTTCGAGAAATCATTACGGCAGCTCCAACAGAATGTGGATGCTTTGGAAAATGCTACCGTGCATATTTTGTTGTTTCCTGGTTATTCATACAATACATTTTGCCTCTGAATCAAATGTTTTTACGTATGCCAAGAAAAATCGTGAGTTACAGGAAGTCTAACAGGCTTAATTAGTGAGGGGCTTAAGTTAAGCCAGTGGTTTTTGCAATAACCGAGACCAAGTCAGTCTCACGCCCCACATTTAATGGAAAGTAAGTGGTCAGAAATGGCCCTTAGCAATCTTGTTAGAGAAAAGGCACATGATGCACACAAATAAGGCTGTTTCCCCCGAAGTAGAAATGACAGGCTGAGGTCACCCTAATTATCAATAGTGCTTTTTACATGGAGGTTCCTATTATATGTATTACCTGTTGCTTTCAACTTTCAGTAATTATCGTTTCATACGGTCAGGTAGTGCAGTTTGCCCTTCCTTTTACCCACCAGCAGGCTTGGAGAAAGTCATTCATGGCCCCTCGAGTTTGCCCTCTAAGTGTATTTTAAAAAGCAAAGCCTCTTAACCCAGCTACATGAACCTGATTGGAAAGTTCACCATAGAAAAGGAAAGCCTATTGTGTGTAATAGCCAAGCTCTTTGCAGCCCCGTCCTAAGTACCAGGCCACAATTTTGGACTGAAAGAACCTGTAAAGGTTTCAGAAGACAGCCATGCAGACGATTAAGGGATTGGAAAAGAGGATCTAGGGGAAAAAGTCAAGGGAATCAGGACTATACGGTCGATTTAGCCCCAAGAGGAGGGAAAAATGAAGGAAGCGGACCAGCTGGCGTAGAATCCATGAACAGCAGCATGAGGCACTTCAGGTTAGATGTAAGGAGGAACTTTATAACAGCGAGTCTCCTTCACCGCCAAACCCCATTCATTGTTCATTCTTAAAACATCGGGAGAGCCCCCAGCCGCACGCCGGACAGTACAGCGGCCACTGGAGAGGTTCACAGGCTCACCAGAGAGCTCTGTCAAACCCATCACTACGAGATGGTGAGATGTGTTTTATGACAGAAGGAATTGAGAATGCTTTTCATTTTTAAAAAGGCGATTAAGGGTGCGTACAGCGTGATCTTACATATCACCTCTGGAGGGGTCTGAGGGAGAACCCAGTAATCAACCACATGGATATTTCTGGAGCACAAACACATGAATATTCACACAGTGTGTGATAAAGAAAGACTGTAAATAGCCTCACGCCGGTTCCAGTGTTGCTGCCAAATGAGTTAGCCATACCCTCACAAAACACTCTCATTTTCGGAGCTTTGGGGTTTGGAAATGTTACATATGGAACTGTGGATCTGTTTGAGGGGGACTCCGGTTCCACAGGAGAACTTGGGAATGATAGGAAACTTCTGGCTGTGGACGGAGCTTGTGTTTCTAATGGAGCCCAACTCTGCTGTCTCGTTACCATGGACACATTATGAGAAAGAGAGCTGTGTGTGTGTGTGTGTGTGTGTAGCAGGGGGAACTTCCTCATTACTTTTCAGCTTAAACCCACTTTCAAGACCTATACGTGAAGTGGGCTGTGGCAATGCATCTCAAAGGAATTAACCAAATGGTCAAGAACTGGGTTTTGTTATTTTTACAATGATGTCAAATATTTGGCCCCATAGCTCCTCTGAGCACACCCACAGATTTTCAGAATAAGCACCCTCATGTGGGGTTTGCAGGGTGTGGTAGAATCACTGTGTGCGTGGTGGGGGGGGTCATGTCTCTGCTCCCCGCCTTTAAGGTGTGTTCTGTGAAGAGCAGGGGCAGGGAGAGATCAGCCATCCTTTCTCTCTCACACCTATTCCAGGGTAAGGCAGAGCTCAGCAAGGGATAAAGAAAGCTGAAGAGCCTACAGGAAAGGGCACCCGAGCGCCTGGTTGTCTAGACTGAGGAATACCCAGTTACCCTCCACCGGCCAAGAAGCTACACATAGGGGCTAACCTCCCTCAAGGAGAAGCACCCAGTGAACTCTGTCACACCCTCAGAAGTCTTTTGCTTCCTAAAGAAAAGGGGCCAGTCCTTGAGCTCATTCTCCTTCTGCTCCTAGTCAGAAAAAGGAGATCCCCTTTGGCGGCCATTTTCTGCTACCACCTATCCACTCCCACCGCCTACACTTCAAGCTCAAAAAAACGAAGGCCCTCTTTCTGTCCTTAGACCCCCACAAAAGAATGTCCTCCATCCTGGTCCTCCTCTCTGCCCTCTGGGAATCCCAGCCCACATCATTTCAGGATGAGCTCAGCCTACAACCACTCCCTCTGAGGCCTGGCTTCCCAACCTTGGTGATTCCAAACCACACAACTGTTGCAACACATGGGGCCCACCCTAGGCAAAACTGAGCCGGGGACATAGCCTTCAGTGGGCTGATTTCCCACACCCCCACACCCCACCCCTGCTCGCCAGCCTTCCTTCGTCTTCCCTGAGGAGTCCGCTCCCTATAACCCTTCCCTCTCCTCTCTCTGATAGGAAAGGCTGATAAAGGAATTTGCACTCAGATATAAATAATAACCCTGCCTCACACAGGCACCCCCGCAATTGGACTCATAGGAATCGTGCACGCCTAGGCAAGAGGAAGAGATATGGGGGCTGGGGGGCCAGCAACCATCAGATTCTGGCGTGGGCCCACCAAGCCCTCCCCTTCCTTAATGAAGATTGATGTGTGGCAACACTCCTCAGGGGAATGGACCCTGTTTTCTGAATTCCAGTCAGGTCACACAGTCAGACATCAGGAGCGACTATCTGGGATGGGGATTGCTCCGGAAAGTCTTGAGACGGAGTTTTGCCAAAGGGTGAGGGTGTTGGAAAGAGGGGGTCGGGAGAGGAAGGGGAGATTTTGATAAAAGACATGTGGGTAAAGAAGAGGGAAAAGAGAAGTGAGGGAGGAAGCTGTACCTCTGTTGCCTCGTGTCATCCTCAGGAAATCTGAGGAAGACATCCTAGGACATCTCCTAGGAAGTGAGAACTATGATTAGAGCCATTTTACAATAGAGGAAACAGAGGCTTAAAGAGCTTTTGTGACCCTATAGCAAGTTACACACTCAGCAAATGGTCATGCGGAATTTCAACACTTGTTCATCTGACTCCAGAGCCTTCAGCTGTCTGAGGAACAGTCCAAGCCCCTTCTGGCTGTAGGAGGAGCCTTCCTGGTGGATGTTGGAAGAGGACACCCCAGACAGCCTGGCCCCCTCACCACAGCTCGGAAGGACCCACACCACTCCCACGGGGACCACAGGCATCTGGGTTTAAGACTGCGATGGGAGAGGGTACGACTGAAATGTAAATATGTGCTCTGGAAAAGGTTAGCACAGCCCAGAAGCCCAGTGAAAGGCCTGCCCTGTCTCCTCTCCAGGTCTTTGATGAACTGAGAAGGATAAAGTTGCCAACGAGGATGGACTCATAGCAGGTGCTGCAGGGGTGGGTGATACTGTGTCTCCGAGATAAGCTGGGAGTCTGAAAGCACCGAAGGCGAGTGCGCCTTACTTCACCGTTGTACCCAAAGCTGGCCCTGCCTTCCATACGCACAAAGGGGAGAAGGCACTGGAGACCAAAAGCCTTGGTTCAAATCTTGGCTTTGTGACCTCCCAGCTATGTGACCTTGGGCAAGTCACTGCTCTGAATTTCCATTTCCTCATTGGGAAAATACAGAAGGACATCAAAACATCTATTTCAGACATGAGATCCCATGTGTGAAATGTTCGGCAAAATGCCTGGTGCTTAGTAGGAACTCATTAAATATCAGGTCCATCTGTCCGGCTCTTGGCAGAAAAAGGGAGACCAAATTTAAAAGCCCTGGAAATCGCCTCTGAAGACAAGTAAGGACTAGGACATTCGTTGCTTCATTCACATATAAGCCCTGAATCCCTCCTTTATGCCCCAGAGAGTCAACCACGAATAAATCAGTCCTTCTTCTCAAGGAGCTCACACTCTAGCGGGCACAAATCCAACCCACGACTCCCATACAATGGAAAACATTATAATAGAGGCAGATCGGGGAGGGCTAGTGGGGCACCTGAAGGCATTGGGAAAGCTTCGCAGAAAAAAGATATTTGAGATGGAATTCAAAGGACAAGCAATCTTTAAACAGACAAGGAAAGAAAATGTATTTTAGGGAAAGGGAAGAGCATATGTTAAGAAACAAAACATGGCAGGTTTGGGAGGAGCCAGCACAGTGAGGACTGGGGAAAGATGACACTGGGAGGAGCCAGAAGAGGTAAGGGGTGACCTAGTGACACCTCTGAGCAGAGAGAGAGGACATTCAAAATTTATAATAACCAGGGTGGCATGGGCATTAAAACCTTCAAAAGGGACTAGTGGCCATAAGCAATAAGTAAGGCCACAATGGGACCTCCAAAGAAGGGATTCCTTATATTTAGAATAGTTTTTGGCAACTGAAGTGAAAATAGATGGATAATGAGTGTATTTGCCAGTACCAAGGTTTCCATGGTACTTGACCATTTAGCCCGATGGTCGTCGTAATATCTCGCATATAGGTTATGTATATGGTGGCCCATGATACTAGTTTACAGAAGCAATTTTATAAATTGCACTCATACCTGTAGGTCAGAGATTCTTTACAATCCTGCCCAAACTTGGGCATCTATTCTATAGATGGTCAGGAAGGAGGAGTGTAGCGCCTTGAAGGAGTGTAGCGCCTTGATAGCTCCCCTGAGCACATAGGTCACGGCCACATCCGTAATATGCCCCTAATCAATGCTGAATTGCTGTAATGAAGTCTGTTACATTGAATGTCTTCCTGTTGAAATTTGATCCCTGTCAATTCCTTTAAAACATTTTATCTAATAATTCTAATTATCTCACCTCTTCCCCTTAGCCCATTCATCACTTTTGCTAATAATAGCAGATATTCTTAGGTTAGAGAAGGAACATTCTTAAATTATCTTTGGACTCCATAGAGCTTCCTCTTAGTTAATTATCTTCTGATTCTCCCTGACTCATCCATGGTCAGCCTACACGGTAGTCTTCTGCTAGCATGGACTTTATTGTCTGACCTGTTGTTTTTCTGAGCCTGCCAAGTGATAGAATCAGTAATGCAGACTAGCCGCACGATGAGGTTGTATTAATCATTTATTTGTAAGTGAAACTGGTCACCTTTCACATTAGCTCTCCTAACATATCAGTTTTTAACACATCTTACATGAAACATCCCAAAGAAATCAGTTCCATCTAGGTAATAGCCTGCAAGCAAATCTTTTCAGAAAATTATTAAGAACAAAAAAGTTGTTTTTTTTAATCACACTTTAATCCTAACCAAATCAGTGGGACCAGGGTCATCTCTTCACATCCTAATTTCTTGAACCCATGAATATTACTTGACATTACATGGCAAGAAGGTACTTACTCTGTAGACGGAATAAGGTTTACTAGCCCTTAAATATCAGGAGATTACTCTGGATTACCCAGGTGGGCCCAGTGTCATCGCGTTGGCCCTTCAAAGTGCAAGAAGAAGCCAGATGAGTCAGTGAGAGAAATTTGACTATGAAAGAGAAAGCAGCAGAGACTCAAAGAGTGAGGGTGACTCAACCTGCCACCACCAGCTTGGAGGAGGAGAAAGGGGCCCACAAGCCAATGCATCTACAGAATGGTAAGGTACTAAGCATGTGTTGGGTTCAGCCACGTACACACAAAAAAAGGCATGGAAAGCGGAAAGTGCTTAGCATGGTGCCTGGTGGCAAGCAGACCACTCATTTTGAAGCAGCTCCCATTACCCAACTCTGAGTTGACTGAAAAACAGAGAGAAGCCTAGGAGCCTGGCTTCTGTGCTTAGCTGTACCCACTAATGAAGCAAAGACATTGTTGCCTCTCTGGACCTCAGGCACTTGGTGAAAGGAGGAGCTTTGCTGAGGGATGGTTAATGGGGCACGTGGGCCACACCGCTCTCCTTCACATGCAAGGCAGGGATCAGCAATCAATCACAGCATTCTTTTCTGATGAGCCAACACACAGACTTCAGGTCATTCCTAAAGCTGGGTCCCAAATAACCTCTGTTGCTCAGTTAAAGTTGGCAAATGAAATGAAGCTAATTGACCTTCCCTGAATTAAATGGCCTCAGGTGGACATTTGAGCCCAAAACAGCTTATGGCTCTGGGGTCTTGCTTTCTGAGCATGTTAGCAAGCCTGCTACAAGGTGAAGGGAAGGGTTCCGGGTTTAAAGAGTGACTTCCTACCAGATGAGATGGAAGGAGATAATTGAACCCACCGGTGGAATGCAATAAGAACAACCCGGATTTATGTGTTTCTTCTACCGCTTCCCAGCTCTGTGACCTTGGGTGAGTCACTTAACCTCTCTGAGCCTTGGTTTCTTCATGTATAAAAACAGACCTAAGATGGTGAGGTAAGATGTTGATAGGAGGGGAAACTGGGGAAATTTGGGGGACCTCTGTACTATCTTTGCAACTGTTACATAGATCTAAAATGATTCCAAAATTTAAAAGGTTATTATTATTTTTTACAAAAGGGCAGCAGGGCAACTACCTTGAAGGGCTGTGAAGATCTAATGAGATAAGGTGTGGGGGAAGCATATTGTTTGGTGCTTTTCTTTCTCCCCTCCCAGGCATTTCCCTTCACCTACACACTTGAACTTGTCGAACACCTGGAAAATCAGGAGGTCTGCTTTCTAGACTGTGATGTCAGTAGGTTCACCTGCCTGACAACATTGCAGTTCAGAGTCTCCCTGCCAAGCCAAAGCCCTGCAGGCAAAAGGCTGGGTTTGTGCAGTCCTGGGAGCCAATGAATTTGTCACACATTGCCAGAAAGCAAAACGGCCCCCCTCTCTTTGCTGGACTCTACATATGGGGTGGGGTTGGTGGGGCAGGTGCAGGGGAAGGGGAAATGAGAGACCTGGTGAAGAACTGCGTGGAATCTAAATGAGACTTCCAGGTCCCATAAAGCCAGATAAGTTAGTGGACGAGGGGTGGACGGGAGGAGAATATCTTCAGCCATTAGGTCAGGACCATACTTGATCCCAAGCCAACTTTCTTCTAAGCCCATGCGGGGTACTGGCAGGACACTGGGAAGCAAGAGAAAAAAAACTTTTCTTCCCCTGCCTCTCTGCTTCTTGTGATGTCCCCAGCAGTGACGACATCACCCTTGTGGCTCCGTCACTGCCGACCAGGTTTACTGGGGCTCCAGCTCCCATGGAGTGACCCAACCCAGCCCTTAGCTTCCAGCGGAGGAGCTCCTTGTCGTGTGGCTCATTTCTTGGTTACCTCATTGTCCTCCTCTTGGCATCAAAGCTCCCTCCTCAGCTGTGCAAGCAGTCCCGAGCACTGAATTGCTTCTCCCTTAAATATTCAGTCCTTCCTGCTGTTCCGGTTGGACCAGACTTATCAGTCCTCCACTGACCAAGCCAGTTTTCAGCATGGAACGCAAGGTCCCAAGAGACCTATCTGGAAAATAGGGGTGGGAGATGAGGGCACGGAAGAGGTCTAGGGAATGAGCAATGGGGTTCACATTCAGGAGAGCCTAGGCTCCTAAGAAGTCCCTGAAACAAGAAGGAAGCAAGAACAGAAAAAGCAGCAGCGCTAGCATCGCCACTTCTAGTGGTTGCCAAGAGTCTTCTGCTTTGGCAGAGAACAAGCTGAAACCTAGAAAGAGAGGAGAATGGAGGGCCCTTGAATTAGCTCCAGAAACATGGCGAGGAGGGGAGAAAATGTCTGGGGTGTGGCTGGCCTGCCTGAAGGTGGAGGCTGTGTTCTAGTCGGAGGGAGGAGCTCAAACCCAGAGGTCCCACTGATTCCATCCAGCAGCTTATCCCAATGCGCTGTGATCAAACTGTCCCAGGGACAGGATCTGCTTGAGGCTGAGTGGCGAGGACTTTGACTGACAGAAACTATGCAGGACTGTCCCTGGGACAGGAACCACTTTCACTTCATTTGCTTGCAAACTGTGTTTGGGGCTGGAGAGACACAGCCACGGCACCAGGGGTCTCATTCATTAGCCGCTAACTGACTGTGTGATCCTGTGAAACAGGGAGAAGGCAGTCTGATCCCCTGCTTACCTAAAAGTACACATTGTAAGTTCCCAATACACATCAAGCTGTAATTCCAGCTCAGGAGAAATACAAGAGCAGACGCCTGAGAAATGCTTCCTGTTGGGGCTTGTGGGGGTGGGAGAAAGAAAGCAGAATTGACGGACCCTTCAGAGTACTCAAGAGCATGGTTTTAAAGAAATGATTGTCGGGTTGGTTATCAGTGACAATTACAGTATCATCACTGTTTATGAAAATAGCCCTCATTTTTTTCAAATGCATGAAGTATGTAGGGGTAACTGATATAATGCCTGGAATTTTTTTTTGTCAAAATATTAAGGCAAAGCATAGAAAGAGAAAGAGAAGGGGAGACGAATAAAGCGATCATGAGAAATCTTAACAGTTATTGAATCCGGATAATGGACTCATAAGGGGTTGTTACACTGTTCTTTTGCGTGTGTGCAAAATTTTTTTTCTTAATCCATTTTTTTAAAGCATACATTTTAGAGCCGGACTTGGGTTCAACCCCATTCATTCAAGCAACAGATATGTGCGGAGTAATACTGGATGCCAGCGCTCAGCACGGGCGGACAGAAGGGGCACAAAACAGACCAGGTCAAGATTTTCAAAGGCTGGAAGGGCATTTAGATGTTAGGCAGCCAGGAAAAAAAAATGACAAATACCCACTTTGTCTGTCTATGTTCTTTCTAATCTGTCTCTGGTCCTTCTAATGCAACGCTCCACTTGAGAGAGTTACTCCAGCCTAGAAGGACACTGGAACTCTCTTTATGCCACCTGCGCTGCTGTTGCCCATGGCTCGGCAAGTAGGACATCTTCTACAGGGAGGAAGGACCACAGCAATCCGTTGTGGGCCACATTTCCAGGGCACGGAGCCACTCTATAGGCTCACCCCTGCCTCATTCCTAGGAGCATCCGACAGCCTCCATGGGACCCTCTGGAGGCACATGCCAATTGCCCTCTCCCTCCCTCACCTGTTTCTCGCCCTCAACCCTGCCCAGGAGTGTGTAATTAAAATCAGGGGGGAAGACAAGACCTCTCCCAAGGATTCCCTGCGTTGGAATCCTGGTTCCGCTGACTTACTATTGGTATGACCCTGTGTGCCTCACATCCATGCTCTGAGCTTCCATCCTCTTGTCTGTAAAATCATGGCAACACAGCACCTCTCTCACGAGGCCCTGTGAAGATTACTGGGGAAATGCACACAGAGGGCATTCGCAGTGCCAGATGCAAGGTAAATCCTCCCAAACGGGGGCACTGCTATCGCAGAGGGAGAGGTGAGCAAAGGGTCCATCCTTGTGCTCTGATGAGGCGGGGAGACAGGACCTGAGATCTCGCTGAGTCATGCTCTGATGATTTGGCTACAAGCCTCCTCTTTAATGCGGGACCTGGAGCAGAAGACCTGATGTACCTTCCCACTATGCTAGAGGTAGCACAGGGGCCCTGGTTGAGGGGGAGACCCTCTGGCCTGAGGGGCACCAGAGAAACCCAGTTCTGAGCCGACACCAAAGGTTTGAGGGTGACTCCCACAAGGTACCCCAAAAGCAACTTATACACATTCCCTGCCTTCTGGGTCAAATGCTTTGCCTAGATCCCAACAGTTATCTGGAAGTCACCCTTGAATTGAGCAGGATTTGACCCTGTACTGTTCTAGACCCCGAGGTCCCAGCCACTATCTCAGGATATGGGAGTATGAAACTGGGACCGCAAGTGGTGGGCCAGCATCAGCTGAGTGAGTCACACAGCCCCGCATGCGCTGCCTGGACATAGAGCAGGACGGTCTGCTCTCCCTAAAGGTCAAGTGAAATGTCACAGAAGCAACCCTGTGGTACAGTTTACAGATTCTGTAGGCTTCCGCATCCTCCAACTGGCAATCTTGCCCTTGGCTTCCTTGCTGGCTCTGAGGGTATCTTGGTGGCAAGAAGCTCTCAGGCCACAGTAGGCAAGGGAGAGGATGAGGAGAGGAGAGGCGAGCTTCCTGGTAGAAGAATTCCCTTTTTCAAAGGAGGGTGACTTGGCCATGGTTTGTTCTAAATAAACACGTGAAAGCCTTTAATTCATGAGTGAGGAGACCAGTAAGAGATCACAACTGGTGCAAGGGAGTACTCAGAACAACAGACATTTGTACTCAGCTGCGGAATACTAAACTGAATTTACAAATGGATGTAAGACCAAAGAATTGGTCAATATTCATAGCAATAATTAGTTCTATTCCACCAGAGTCCAGACCTACACCATCCCCAGAGCCTCCAGAATTACACTGAGAGGATAGCCAGTCACTTCTTTTTGCAAAATCACATTGAGAGGTGGCGATCCAGTCACTTCTTTTGCTCTTTTCGAAATCGACTACAATTTCCCCCACACCTGGGAACTGCAGAGATGTTAGGGGTTCTCGGCTTGTAATAAGGCAAAGGACTCTTCAGAAGCAGGGATGGGAGGATAGCAGTGGAAGGAGCATGGGCCTTTCGTGTAAGGGGGTGAGGGGGTTCCAAGCTTGGTTTCTCCTCTTCTTAGGGGTATGGCCTTGGGCAAGTTACTTCATCTCACTGAACTTCCACCTCCTCACTTGTAAAATGGAAATAAAGAAGGGTAGCATCTGCCTCATATGATTGTTATGGGCCTCAAGGATGAGGATAAAGCACCTGGTACATGGTCACTGGTCGATAACCCTAACAGGCATCATGGAACGGCTATCTGCTCTAAGCCAGGCAGTGGGATAAGCAATTTCCATGCCTTCGTTTATGTATTCCTTACAAAGCTATGAGGTAAGTACTGTGATCAGCCTCTTTCATAGGAGAGGGAAATGAGGTTCAGGGCAGTTAACTGGCCCAAGATGATCCAGCTAATTAGCAATGCTACCAGTATTTGAACCCATGCCAAAGTCATACTGCCCCCCGATCTCCTGGGAGATGTGGTTTCTAGGGGGAGGCAGGCCTGGGAGCAGAAGGGCAATGTGTAAATTGTGCAAATGTGCCCTTAATCCAGGAAGCATGTATCCTGAAAACACATGTGTCTGTCAAGTAGTTTCAGAGGGGAGGCCAAGGCCAAGGCCAAATCCACCTTCAGCCCCCCACCCCAGCTCACCCAGTCACATTCAGATACACTCATACCATCAAATATTTTGACTGATGCCTCCTCAGTGCGTCTCAGCTGTTTTAATTGTGTGGAAGACAGAGAAACATAATTTCAAGGCCCAGAGACCCTTGCTGTCCCAGGCCCCTCCCAGTCCCTCTGAGGGTTTGAAGCAATTAGTAACTTAGGACATCAACTGAGTCACTTTGCTGTGAACCGCAGCTACCTTCCAGATACCCTAGGCCTCATGAGCTAACTATATAAACTCCCAATCAAACACAGACTTAAAAATCAGTTAGCAAATTGAGCACTTAAGTCTTTCACTCCATTTTGGGCTTTGGAGCCCATTTTCCTTCCACTTAGAGTTAAAGCGGTAGATGAATAACTGCCTGGTATTTAACGTGCCATAGCACATTTTGGACATGTTATTCTAAATGTCTAATCAATATGAATTCATTTGTCGTTCTTTCCTGCAAGCATGGATCATAATAAACTCATCTGTGATTCATGAGAATGTAAAAAAAAAAAAAACTGTCCCATGGGAATTTTATCTTAATTCAGTATTACTGGTTCTTCTAAGTGAAACATTATCTGCTTGGTCTTCTGAACAAAGAGTTCATAATGTTTCATATTCTTTTCAATCTTTGACAAAATCATGGGGAAAAGCCGGCCATGTCTGCATGATGCTGCAAGATCCGGGTGAATAAAAAGGAGGAGGTGATGTTGTTCAATAACTAGGCTGTTTGGTTGGTGCACTACTTGCCAGCATCCGGGTGTTTCGCAGGAGAGGATTGACAGTGTATGCTTTTCATCCACATATCATGGCTTTGTGTATGTCAACGGCTTCTCACTAAACAATTTGGATGCCTCCTTTATGAGACAATATATGGAAGGAATGAGAAGTTAAAAATGGAAGGCATAGACAAAGGGGAAATTGTGGAAGAAGACATTCCTCAAATGGTTGTTACTGCCATGGAGTTGTAGCCCCAGCAAAGGAATTTGCAAATTTTCTACATTAAAGTGGTAGGGGAAGGCTGCAATCGTGATGGAGAAAATTGTGGTTACAGCACACCTGGGGGCTCAGTCGGTTAAGCCACCAAATCTTGATTTCAGCTCAGGTCACCATCTCAGGGTCGTGGTATTGAGGCTGGTGTCCAGCTTTGTGCTCAGTAGGGAGTCTGCTGGAGGATTCTCTCTCTCTCTCTCTCTCTCTCTCTCTCTCTCTCTCCCCCTCTGCCTCTCCCCCTGCTCGCTCCCGCTCTCTCTCTCTAAAATATTAAATAAATCTGAGAAAAGGAAAAACGTCGTTACTATTTTCATAAAGAGGGCAGAGACATCATTAATATTATACCACTTATCAGAAAACTAGTCTAAGCCAGTGATTACTAACTCATATTCATCATAGATGAATATGATACCCCTGAAAATGATGGTTGGGGAAACAGTGACTAGCCCATGAATTCAGCAGTCCAGGACCCATGCAGCAAACTCATGTACTCTTAATACACTATTCGATTGAAGCTTTGAATTGAGTTCACAGCCTTGGCATGATTGTGTGGAAAAACCAAACAAAGAGATTTCATTATATAAAAGTAAACCCAGAGAAACTCAGTGGAAACACTGCAAAGTCACACAAGAAGAGCCCAGCTCTTGGCACACAGTTTGAAACTACAGATCAATATAAAGTAACTTGAAATTGTAGAAGGAAATAGGCAAGGCGAAAGAGCTCCACAGCAATTCTCGCCTCTTCCCACTCCAGAGCGAACCAGTCTCCTTTTGAAGTTGAGATTACTCTGAATAACTGTGTTCCAGTTGACAAAAAGTAGGTAGGCGAAGGTAGCAACTGATTGAAAGCCCCGATGATCAAAATCTGAATGAAAAACCAGTTTCACCTTCCTGACTTCACTGATAGCGTTGACTGGATGAGTCAGCAGATGGGCTGGAGTGAGCAGACAATTTAGTCAATACAGCTAGCTCAACCCCTCCTGAAGCTGGCCACGATCTGAGAACTCACCAGAACCATCTCTATCTGGCTGTATGACATCACGTACGATTTCACTTAGCCCTGGGCTTTGGGGCTCTATGGCACTGAGGACTCCCCTGAGACCTTTTGGGCATATTCAATTCACTTAGCCTCAAGATATACAGGAGGTTTGATTCCAAGATAAGAGATTATAAAGCTGTTTCTGAATTGTAACTTCTCAAACATTTTAGTTAAAAGCACTGCTGATGTTCTCATTGTGGTTCTTCGGTGCGAATCAGTGATCAGATTTATTAGCGTATATATTTTCCCCTGTGATTAAATATTCTTTTCACTTAGAAATGAAAAAAAGACAGAAAGCTTGTAAACATTTTACTTTTTGTAAGCTGAATTTATCCTTGTATTTTGAAAGAGAGCTTTCACATGGAACTAGAGGGGACCCCATGTTACATATATTTGTGTGCGGTATAGAAATTTAGCAAGTTCTAATTTAATCTGAAATCCCATCAGCTTTTTTTTTTCAAACCATTATTTAATGTGGGCATGTATTTTAACTATATATCCATGTGGATATGTTGTGAGGCCCTGCCATGTTCAATTTGCAATGTTTCTTTGTTGGGGAAACATTGTATTTTGTTCAAGTGAAAAAAAAAAACCAACACTAATGATTAAATAGGGGACAGACACACTTCCAGTGCTTTGTGGTAAACAAACAAGCTGACTCAGTGTCCTTGCTGAAACAAAACATTTTCTGAGAGCCAGGATTCAAGTAAACACAGAATATGTCTATGCCTCTCGGCCTGTTCCTCACAGTAGGACTCATAGTCTGCATCGACTTGACTCTTGACTGTTCCCTCCCTTCCTCCCTTCCTTCCTTTCTTCCTTTCTGCCTTCCTATCAAACTCTCAGGATAGAGCTTCTCACCCTTCTGGCTCTGAAGATTGAATACTGCTGAGGGCATGGTAAATTCCAGATTAAGAAAGTGTGTGTGTGTGTGTGTGTGTGTGTGTGTGTGTGTGTGTGTGTGTGAGAGAGAGAGAGAGAGAGAGAGAGAGAGAGAGAGTTGGCTGGGGTTACTGGCCACCAACATTTGCAAAAGAATGATAAATTTCAGTCACACCCATTTCCATGGGAGCAAGAAGTCAGCCTGTGGCAGAACAAAATGGCAGAAACAGGAAAAAGCCCCAGACCTTCTGACTCCCTGTCCAATGCTCTTTCCATTATCTTAAGCAACCTCACCCATCGATAAAATGCTTTGGCCCTTGGGTGTACACCAACAAATATTGCTCAAGCCCATATCCTACAGAAAACTAGCCAGTCATTAATAAAGGATCCTTAGTCAACTAAGTCTGAGAAATGCTGCAGATTCTATCTACCCTTGGAGATTCACCATGCATGTTAGCATTTTAAAGGCTCTGTAAAGACTTGGAGTAAACAACTGTGTTTAATTTTGTTTAACAGAAGATTTCCTCAACCTTCTCACACCATGAATCCTATTAAATATGGATCCTATTAACAATGCCTATTAACATCTTGTAGGGTTCTATAGGGTGTGATTTGGAAAATGCTAGAAAACTAAGTTGGGAACATGTGAATTAAACTGTACTTACTATGCTTTGGACACTGCTTAAGAAAATGCCTCTGGGACTAGAATCCAACCCTTCTGGTTTCCTGGACAGTTCATGGTTTGTTTGTTTGTTTGTTTTTTTTTAAGATTGTATTTATTTATTTGAGAGAGTGTAAGCAAGAGAGAGAGAGAACTGGGGGGGGGGGGGTATGGGAGAGGCAGAGGGAAAGGGTGAAGCCCATTCCCTGCTATGCAGGGAGCCCAACTCAGGGCTCGATCCCAGGACCCTGAGATCATGACTTGAGCCAAAGGCAGACGCTTCACCAGTTTATGCTTTCCCTGTGGTCTTCATTCTTCCCATTGCTAACGTTTGCTGAGATCTCTCAAATTAACTATTCTGAGGACAACTACCTTGGTAATATAAAGCAATGGTTCTTAAAATACGATCTCCAGATCAGTGGCGTCGGCATCCCTTGGGAACGTGTCCAAAATGTAGATTCCTGGGCCCCAGGCATTTCAGGCCTACTGAGTCAGAAACTCAGGGGCAAGCCGCCATAATCTGCGTTGTAACAAGCCCTCCTGGGGATTCTGAGGCACCCTCCGATTTGAAAAATCCCTGCTCTTCCATGGCAAGGCTTTCAGCCACTTTCCCTACATCTGCTATTATTTCCTTCTGCCTCTTATCACTCAGAGAACAGCCAAGATAAAGCAAGGTGCCTACATAAGAGGACATGTGCCTGCATAATAGTCCCTTCTATATCCCTCCCTTAGATCAAAAGACGGTTCCTTTGGTGAACAAATCACTCAGTCCCTCTTTTGACATATTCAGTTTAGGATAAAAAGCTTTGCATGAAATATGTAGAGATTATCCCTTAAGCCAGACTATCCACACCAAGCAGCTTGCCTCACCAAGTCATTGCAATGCTGAAACTTCTTAAAGGCACCAGACATAGCTGTCTCTAAACAATAAGCCCATTTCCACACACACAGACGTTTTGAAGGAAGGTTAGACTAGGAGTTCTTCACAATCCTACTGATCAATAGGCCAAAGAATGTCTACTGAGCGCCCATGCAGGGCAAAGCACCGTGCTCCATGCTCCAAGCTTTCACAGAACATGATGTAGACCCCCTGTCCCCTGGGACGTTACAATGTAGTTTCAGAAAGAGACCTATCATATCAAAAGCTGTCCAAGCACACCAAGTAGTGACCAGAAAGTGCCAGAAGAATGCTACTAAGCGATATCTAGACTGGAAAGATATACTCTTGAAAGAACATTCTGTTAAGAAACAGAAAACGTAGGTTGGAGTTCTCTTTGTTACACTTAATAGCTCTGTGACCTTGGGCAAGTCATAACCTTTGTGGGTTTTAATTAATATTCTGTCAATTGAGGGTAATAATACTACACATGCCCCAAAGCAGGGAATAGAAATAGATGTGCTCTTTTTAAAAAATATTTATTTATTTATTTATTTATTTATTAGAGAGAGAGAGCAAGTGTATGGGTGGGGAGAGGGGCAGAGGGAGATGGAAGGGCAGAATCCCCGCTAAGCAAGGAGTCCAATGCGGGGCTCTGATCCCAGGACCCCTAGACAGTGATCTGAGCCGAAGGCAGACGCTTAACTGACTGAGCCACTCAGGAGCTCCCAGATGTGCTCTTGAGGTAGCTTTCAGTCTAAGACCCATGACTCTAAGAGGTCTGAAACTGAACAGTCTGCAGGTGCAAGCAAGGGTGAAATCAACCCTGGAGCAAGAGCCCAGGGTTGCCAGGTCTTCCCATTTTTCTAGAGAAACAGAAATGCGTATCTTTTGTAACATTTGTCCATTACCAATTTTTTTTTGCACCTAATTCTAAAGCTTTGTAATTGGGCCAGACAAAATGTCTCTGTGAGTCAGATGTGGCTGGTGATATAGTTAAGTGGTAACCTCAGGACTAGACAGGGCCACAAAAGTTTTCATAGGGAAGATGGAACTGTGGGATTTTTGCTGAGGTTGAAATGAAACAGCATGATCAGTGTAATCGTGAAGATGCCTCACTTCAAACCAAGTCAATATTTTTTGCTTTTCACATCTTCATTTGGTATTACAAAGGCATGGCTGCAGTCAATTACAGACCACTTAAATCACTCCTCCTTAAAGCTCTCCCTGACCAGCCTGGCCCCAAGTGCACTCTCTCCCTTCTTTGAGTTCCCATAGCAATTATTTTTCATGCAATTCATTTGGCGATTAATCACACAGTGGCTTGTGGCATCTTTTCTATTGCGGTCTTGAACTGCTATTTAAACATGTTATAATTATTTAAGTGTCCATGTGTTTGCATCTTTACTCCCCTCTTAGTATGCTCTTTGAGGATGGAGGCCAGATCTTATTCCTTACAGTGCCTGGCAGAGAGTAGAAGATTAGTCTGTTTTGGATTTAATTTCAGAAGAGAGTAATAGAGAAGGGTAGTATACCTAAGGGGGTCTCTTGCCTGGTTTTTAGAACATGCTTTCTCTAATATAGTCTGTGCTGTTCATCATATGCAAACTTGTACATTTCTATTTAATAAACATAGCTTCCAAACAGTGGAAAATATACCCAGGAGAACTGAAACTGTATTTCCACACAAAAACTTGCATTTACAAGCTCAGAGCAGCAGTATTCAGCATAGCCCAAAGGTGGACACCAGCCCAAGTGCCTATCAGCTGAGGAATGGAGAAACAAAATGTGACGTATCAATATGATGAGATATTATTCAGCCTTAAAAAGGAATGAAGTATGGAGACATTCTACAACTGGGACGGACCTTGAAAACATCATGCTAAGTGAGAAACGTTAGTCACAAAAAGACCACATATTGCACGAGTCCATTTATATGAAATGTTCAGAAGAGGCAAATCAATGGCAAATAGATTGGCATTACCTGGGGCTGAGGAAGGGAGCCTTGGATGGGAAGGGCTGTGTGCTAACGGCTGTGGGATTCCTTCTGGGGGTGAGGCCAGTGTGTCAAAATTAGATTGTGGGGATGACTGCACAGCTCTGTGACTATTAAAAACCACTGAGCTGTACGCATGGATGAATTCTGTGGTTTGATCCTATCCGAATGATATCTCAATAAAGTTGCTAAATTAATAATAGAAATGGAACAAATAATCCTAAAATTTATATGGAACCAGAAAAGACCTCGAATAGCCAAAGGAATATTGAAGAACAAAGCCAAAGTTGGTGGCATCACAATTCCGGACTTCAAGCTCTATTACAAAGCTGTCATCATCAAGACAGCATGGTACTGGCACAAAAACAGACACATAGATCAGTGGAACAGAATAGAGAGCCCAGAAATCGACCCTCAACTCTATGGCCAACTCATCTTCGACAAAGCAGGAAAGAATGTCCAATGGAAAAAAGACAGCCTCTTCAATAAATGGTGCTGGGAAAATTGGACAGTCACATGCAGAAAAATGAAATTGGACCACTTCCTTACACCACACACGAAAATAGACTCCAAATGGATGAAGGACCTCAATGTGAGAAAGGAATCCATCCAAATCCTTGAGGAGAATGCAGGCAGCAACCTCTTCGACCTCAGCCGTAGCAACATCTTCCTAGGAACAACGGCAAAGGCAAGGGAAGCAAGGGCAAAAATGAACTATTGGGATTTCATCAAGATCAAAAGCTTTTGCACAGCAAAGGAAACAGTTAACAAAACCAAAAGACAGCTGACAGAATGGGAGAAGATATTTGCAAACGACATATCAGATAAAGGGCTAGTATCCAAAATCTATAAGGAACTTAGCAACCTCAACACCCAAAGAACAAACAATCCAATCAAGAAATGGGCAGAGGACATGAACAGACATTTCTGCAAAGAAGACATCCAGATGGCCAACAGACACATGAAAAAGTGCTCCACGTCACTCGGCATCAGGGAAATACAAATCAAAACCACAATGAGATATCACCTCACACCAGTCAGAATGGCTAAAATTAACAAGTCAGGAAATGACAGATGCTGGAGAGGATGTGGAGAAAGGGGAACCCTCCTCCACTGTTGGTGGGAATGCAAGCTGGTCCAACCACTCTGGAAAACAGCATGGAGGTTCCTCAAAATGTTGAAAATAGAACTACCCTATGAGCCAGCAATTGCACTACTGGGTATTTACCCTAAAGATACAAACATAGTGATCCGAAGGGGCACGTGTACCCGAATGTTTATAGCAGCAATGTCTACAATAGCCAGACTATGGAAAGAACCTAGATGTCCATCAACAGATGAATGGATCAAGAAGATGTGGTATATATACACACTGGAATACTATGCAGCCATCAAAAGAAATGAAATCTTGCCATTTGCGACGACGTGGATGGAACTAGAGCGTATCATGCTTAGTGAAATAAGTCAATCGGAGAAAGACAACTATCATATGATCTCCCTGATATGAGGACATGGAGAAGCAACATGGGGGGGTAGGGGGATAGGAGAAGAATAAATGAAACAAGATGGGATTGGGAGGGAGACAAACCATAAATGACTCTTAATCTCACAAAACAAACTGGGGGTTGCTGGGGGGAGGTGGGATTGGGAGAGGGGGAGCGGGCTATGGACATTGGGGAGGGGAGGCGAACCATAAGAGACTATGGACTCTGAAAAACAACCTGAGGGTTTTGAAGGGTCAGGGGTGGGAGGTTGGGGGAACAGGTGGTGGGTAATGGGGAGGGCACGTTTTGCATGGAGCACTGGGTGTTGTGCAAAAAGAATGAATACTGTTATGCTGAAAAAATAAATAAAATGGAAAAAAAAAGAAAAAAAATAATAGCTAATGTTTAAATAGTACCTATTGTGTAACCGTCTTCTAAGCCTTCTAGATGTAGTAACTCATTTAGTCCTCACAAAACCCTGACGAGGAAGGTGTTTTTATTGTCCCTGTCTGACAGGTAGGGAAATGGAGTTACACACACAGTAAGGGGATAGTCCCAGGTCTCACAGCAGTGATTGGTGGAGATGAGATTCGAACCTAGGCCATTTGCATCTGGAGTGTTCCGTTCTTCCAGGCTTGCCATTTCTCCATTATTCTGCTGGAGCTAGGGTGGAGACAATCTTCACAGACTCGGGTTAGGCTGAGAGTGAGTGCAGGGAAAGTTAATTAGCAAATAAGAGGAAAGAGGCTGCAGAAGAAGCCAGGGGAAGGGATTTATAGACATTGTGATGCCGCAAGTAATTTCGCAACTCTTTCTTCCTCCCATCCTAGGAAGAGTATGCACCTTGTACTTAGAGTGTGGGGGACAGTGTCTGATGAGCTATCGGGGGGGGGCGGTAATCCTTACAGGACAGATGTTTACAGTGATTCAGCAGGTCATGTCTGTTGCTTTTGGGAGAACAGTGCCCCAGTTCAGAATGCTCTTTGAAATCGTGGAGATGAGCCATTTTCCCCTCGACTCCTAGGAGTAAAGGGAGTTATGCTGCCTGCCTGACTTCCCTAGAGCCCCAAGTTTCAGAAGATAGCTAGGTTCATTCCTCCAAGTGCAGGTATGTACTAAGCTAAATGCAGGGGGGACACAAAGTTGATGATAAGAACCATTTAGTGAATGTCTGCCATGCACTAGGTATTTCATGTTCTGACTTATTTAATCCTTAAAACATCACTGTGGAGTATTATTATTATTACCTGATTATACAGATGAAGAAACTGAGGCTCAGGGTGGAGGAGAGGATATAACAATTAGGAGCAGAACTGAGATTCAAACCCAACTTTCTCAGACTGTGATGTTTTTCCACTTTAATATATTCCATCCCACCAATATTTAATGAGCCCATACTTACACAAGGCACTATAGAGGAGAAGGTAATAAGAGGGTTCTGTCCTCAAAACACTTCATAAACCAGCTGGGCAAATAAGATATATAAAACAAAATTAAAGTGAAAATTTAATAGTGCTCTACTAATAATATAATTGTAATACTATAGATCTATGATATATGTATAATTGTGCTATCTATATAGTAACAATACAACATAAGGAGAGGTGGGGATGCCTACCTTTTGTTTGACAGGCTCTGTTCTAATGGCTTTGCAACTATGATCTCATTTATTCCACTGTAGAGGTGAAGAAGTAGGCAAAAGGAGGTGAAGTAATTGTTCCGGCACCAGACAGTTGATAAGGAACAGTCAGGACTCAAACATAAGCAGGATGTCTCCAAAGCCTCATCTTCTAGTCATTACACTGTATTTCCATAAGCGTGATATCATAACGAAGATTTGGAGAAAAAAAAAAACAATGCTGGGGAGCCCAAAGAAGAGAGCCATTCATTAATCTATCTGGGGCAGTCAAGAAAGCTTTCCCACAAGATGCAAAAGTTGTGCCGGTCTTAGAGGAGGGTAAGAATTTACTGGCAAGACAAGACGAGTGAGGGTGTTTTGAGCAGAGGGAACACCATGTTCACGAACTTCTGCAAAGACCTAGTTTATCTGAGGGATGTTGAAAAGCTCAGTATAATGGAGGCTAGAGTGTGTTGGGATGGCCAAGGGGTGGGAAGAAACAGTGCTAGTGGAGGAAGAGACTGGAAAAGTAGCCTGGGCTATCAGAGTGAAGGTATGCACAGCAGAAGAATGAATAAAAGTGAGCAGGACTAGAATGTCAGCCGTGAGAGTCTCCCCCCTCTTTTTTTAAATTCACTCTTGATTTGTCAAAGGGGTCCCCTTCCTTTCTCCAAGTCTGGGAAATGGGTTTTGCTAAGCAAGGATAAGAGTGCTTTGAGAGAGGAAGGTTAGAAGGGTGCTATCATCTTTGGAAAGGAGATGGGTCAAGGTGAGAAAGAAGATTATCATGGGGGATGTCTCCTGGGAGAAAGTCTCATAGATGCAACTGAGAAAGAGCCATTCACCCTTATTCAATCTACCATTAGGTCGAGGACAAGTGTTGGTTACTCAACACCAACTCAACCAGCATATGTACACAAACTGGGAAGAGGGATGGTTCTGAGATGAGGAGGAAGAAGCTACCAGTTGGGTTGTTTTAAGAGTTTCTCATCTGAGGCATAACTCCTTAGTTGCCCCTTCATCCTTGGACCTAGGTGAAGAATCTTGGTTCCTTTGCCACTTCCCTGTGCAAAATTAAAGGAGTTCTACTGTATAGGCAATGGACTGCCCAAAGAACGTTTATGAGCAGGGAAGTATTAGGAGGATCAGTCTTGAGGCCAATTGAAGCCTGAACTAGAAAGGGAGGAAGGGACTAACTAGAAGCAGGAAGCCTGGTCCAGATGAGAAAGGGTATGGAATTTAACACCATGAGCACATCGGTGACGATCAGGAGAAGGGCCTTTACTCAGGATAGACTTCCAAGATAGCCTCGCAGTCGCTTGGTGACCCACTGGCTACAGAAGATCAGGGAGAAGGAGAGAGGACCCTAGGAGACAGCCAACTATTTTGACAAGCAAATTTGACAACCTAATTACCAGTAGGAGTTTTGTTCACCACACTCATCTACCTCCAGTGTAGCCTTCCAAAGGTAACCTGCTTGCCTTGGTTGTCTGACTGTGTTAACGCAACAAAACCAGCTGTGGGTTTCACCCTTCCTTCTTATTTCCTCTCTCTTTTCCCTCATTGAGTCTAGCGCTCAAATCCATGGTTCCCCCGGCTTCCTTCATAGGTCCTCTTCTGCTCTTTGAACCAAAGGAATCAGAAAGTCCGAAAGTGCCATTCCCACAGCGCTCCTCCTTGTCACCCAGATGCTTGTTGATGGCAGAGCTCTGGTTGCTGTTTCCTTTCCTCTACGATTGGGACATTGCTTACTCACATTCTGTTCAATAAAGTTCATCATGACCCACTGTGCTCTTTCTTCTGAGACTTGTTACATAATTATCTTGTGTTCCTGTGTGCTTTGTTTCCTCTCTCTTTTTTCCACATGGCCTTCTGGATTTTCGCTACAGCATTTAGATACAAAGAGAGATTTCTGACTAAAGCATCTGCTTGAAGTGAATAAAGAATTCTTAGCAAAGAATTTTTTTTTAATGCTATCAATGCTATAGGGGAGCCATGGATTCAGAGCCAAATCAGACTTATTTTCCTACAGCACATCTGTGATTAGGTCACTGTCTGCCTCCAGATTCTTTTGTTGTTCCCTCGGGTTGATGGAAAGAAGTTCAAGTTTCTGAACCTTGTAGGTTCTGCCCCCAACAAAATTTTGCCACCTTAATTCCTGCTGCTCTTCCCATGCTTGTCCCTGCAGTCATGTTATTCATTCTAGCTTTCTTGCCCTGTCCCATTCCCATCTGTTGAAATGCCGGCCACTCCTTTGTGTCTGGAAGGCCTGATGATAAGGAATCAGAACTGGCTTTCAAATTCAGATTTCCTGCTTCCTGACTGAGTGATCTTGGGCAAGTTACTGACCTCACTGAGACTCAGTTTCCTCATCTGTAAATGCAGATCATAGTAATCTATTCTTAGGGGTGTAATAAGAAGAAATTATCTGACGCATCTAGAGACATCTACCAAAATGTCCATCACCTAGTAGATGCTCAATAAATTATCGAATGGATAAATTCCAGGGGGAGGGGAGGAGTCTCAGACCACCCAAAGGCCATCCATGTATTTCAAATAAGGAATCCCTGGAGTTTTATTCATCAGTATTGGGAAGTCTATCTGAATGAAAAATAATATATTTGCTTCCCCATTCCCACTACTTGTCTCATTGCTCAAAAGTATGTTTGTATGTGATACCCATGACTATGTGCACAAGTATGTGTGTGTGAAAGAATGTGTGTTGGGGGGGATGGGTATTTGCCTCAGCAGCTTCATTTCAGAGGGAGCTGAAGAAACACTTGTTTTCAAAATAGGTAAAAAGTCAGGCACCAGGGAAGTTAAGTCACCCTAAGGAAGGCCAGGAGTGGACACAGAAAAGTAGGATTAAGCAGAAAACCAGGAGGGGCTGCAGTGTTCTCCCACTCTAAAGTCACAACTTGTCACTGAGGGAAAGTTAAGTCTCTTGAAATGAAGGGGACAGCCTAACAGAACACTTCTGTGGTTCACAATTTAAAATAACACTAAAATAACTCCTAAAAACAGATCCTTTGCTTTTTCTATATCTCATAGAGAATTAATATCAGACAGAAATCAGAATCTTACCAAACCATTTATGAAGAAAGTAGGCCATGAGAAGGCTCTTCCTAAAAGCTATCATAGAAATGGAAAGCAATCAAGAATGGAACACTAGAGAGTAATTCAAAGGTGCAGTGAAAAGGGGACAGGAGTGGGATGATACTGAATATCATAAGAGAGCAAGCCTGTTGTTAAAAAGAAAACCAGGAAGGGGCCTCAAAACATCATCGGAGTGGTGAGCACAGTGATGGGGACAGAAGAGGGATGGCACGTGAGGAGCATGGAGAAGGAGCTGTGCTGTTAGAAGTCTATGGCCCAGAGGTGCCTGAGTGGCCCAGTCAGTTAAGTGTCTGCTTTTGGCTTGAGTCATGGTCCCGAGGTCCCAGGATCGAGTACCACTCAGTGGGGAGTCTGCTTCTTCCTCTGACCACTACCCCCCATGCTCTCTCAGTCTCTCTCTCAAATAAATAAGTAAAATCTTTAAACAAAAAAAAGTCCACATCCCAGGGGCACCTGGGTGGCTCAACGATTAAGTGTCTGCCTCTTGACTTTGGCTCAGGTCAGTATCTCAGGGTCAGGGGATCAAGCCACATGTTGGGCTCCGCTCTGGGTGTGAAATCTCTTAAGATTCTCTCTCTGCCTCTCCCTCTGCTCCTCCCCACCCCTCCCTCGAAAAAAAAGAAAAAGAAAAAAGTCCACATCCCACCAGATTGGCAGAGCCAGTGTTGGGGGACAGCAGTTGTCATTCCAGTGTCCCTAAGGACCACTCAAATGTGTTTTCCCACAGAACAATTCACAGAAGGGTACGCCCATTTGGCAGCTGTTTGTGGACATAATCACAACTACCATGGGGACCTCATAAATAGTTATTATTCATAGAAATAGAGGTACCTGGAGGCACTCTAATCGCTCTAATAGGTACAACTCTTCAATTCAATAAATTCAGCACAGTGTCAAGCCACCTAGTATGTATTTGTGCTGTGCTATCTCAACCAGGATCATTCATTTATTGAGTGCCTACTGTGTGCCGGGTATTCTTATAGGTTCTGGGGCTAGAACAGTGACCAAAACAGACAAGAAAAACAAAAACAAAAACAAAATCCCTGCCCTCCTCGAGTTTCCATAATGATGTCAAAAAAGAAAAGAGCAAAGCAACTGCTACTGAGCATCTTTGATACATCATGTGCTTTATGTACATTTAATCTGGACAAACCTACAAAAAAGTTGATGGCACTGCACCATTTTACAAAAGAGGAGACGAATGCTCAAACAGATTAAAGGACAGGCCAAGCTTCCACAGCCAAGTAGTGGCTGAACTAACATTTGTAGGCAGCCACGTCTGTCTCATTCCAAAGTCTGTGAATTTCTCTTTCTTACCTTTTTGACCTTCCACAGACCCTGAGGGTCAATTTCGTCATGCCCAACATTTAACTTTTAGAGACTGCTGCCCAGTAGCCATTCAGAAATGCAAGGATTGTTCAGAGTTCAATGGGTCAGTCAGACCCTGGGGATAGAGAGATGACAAGACATAACCTCTGAGCTTAACTCTGTTACTGAGTAGGTAAAGAGGCAATCTAGCAGCGTGCTTAAGAGTCCAGGTGCTGGGGGCACCTGGGTGGCTCAGTGGGTTAAGCCTCTGCCTTCGACTTGGGTCATGATCTCAGGGTTCTGAGATCCAGTCCCACATTGGGCTCTCTGCTCAGCAGGGAGCCTGCTTCCTCCTCTCTCTCTCTGCCTGCCTCTCTGCCTGCTTGTGTCTCTCTGTCAGATAAATAAATAAGTCTTGAAAAGAGAAGAAAAAAAGAAAATAATAAATAAATAAATAATTAATTTTAAAAAATAGTCCAGGTGCTGGGGAAAGACTAACAGGCTTTAAGTCCTAGACTGGGCCTCTGTATCATCTTGGACAAGTTACTTAACTTCTCTGTGTCTTAGTTTTCCCACCTGTAAAATGGGAATAATAAGTGCCCACATCATATCCTGGGGATTTCAGGGATAGAGGAATATAATAATAGCAAACACTTATACAGTACTGATTATGTGTCCAGAACTATTCTAAGTACTTTATATATGGTAACTCTTTAATGTTGACTAGCAGTTCTCAAAGTGTGGCTCAGGGAACCCCCAGAGATCTGGGAGGTCAACATTATTTTCATAAAAATACCAAGGCCTACTTCTGCTTTTTTCAGTTTTGTACTCTTACAAATGCACAGTGGAGTTTTCCAGAGGCTGCGTGATGTGTGATGTTGCAACAGGTTGAATGAGGGAGCAGATAGAAGAATCCAGCTATATTCTATTCATTCAGATATTAGAAAGATGTGCAAAAAATAGAAAACAATGCTTTTCTCACTACACTTTGGGGGGTTTTGGAAAATATAGTTCTTTCTCATTAAAAATTATATTTGTATTAACATATGCAATGGGTTTAAATTGTTATTTTAAAAATTTTTTATTTTTTTAATTTTTAAAGATCTTATTTATTTATTTGAGAGAGAGAAAGAGAGAGACAGGGGGAGAGAGAGCACAAGCAGGGGGAGGGGCAGAAGGAGAAGCAGACTCCCCTCTGAACAGGGATTCCCAACTCTGGGTTCCATCAGAGGACCCCGCGATCATGATTTGGGCCAAAGGCAGATGCTTGACTGACTGAGCCACACAGACATGCCAATATTGTCATTTTAATAAGCTGATAAATATTTTTTAGCTTCTCAGTTTTAATATCTAGTAATTTTAATATTGACAAATATAAACCAAATAAACAAACACTCTTTGGGGTCCTCAATAATTTTGAAGCACAGAAAGATCCTGAAGCCAAAAACACTGCAAGCCTATGATACACATAATACTCAAAAAACATTTAGCCCAGTGTCTGGCACATAGGAAACACTCAGTAAATGTAAGTTCTTAATATCATTACACCTATAGCCATGATAAACACCATATGATGAGTGCCTTAAAAGAAATGCTAAATGCTGTGGCAGTTCGCAGAGAGGAAAGCTTGCATCCAGTTGACGGATCCCAGAAAGGCCTCGTGAAGTAGGTGGCACTAGAGAATGAAGAGGACGGTGACCAGAGAACTCTGTGGAGGGAAAGTGATTCCAGGTGGGAGAAACGCTGAAGCAGGAGAGCAGAGGGGGTGCTCTGGAAACAAGGAGTCGTTGGGTGCCTGGGTGGCTCAGTCAGTTAAGCATCTGCATTCGGCTTAGGTCATGATCCCAGGGTCCTGGGATCGAGCCCCAGGTTGGGCTCCCTGCTCGGTGGGGAGTCTGCTTCTCCCTCGCCCTCTGCCCTCCCCTCTGCTTGTGGTTCTCTCTTGCTGGCTCTCAAAATAAATAAGTAAAATCTATTAAAAAGAAAGACAAGGAGTGGTAAAGTTCGGCTGAAGTCAAAAGAAAGGGGCAGAAGAGTAATGGGAGAAAAGGCTGGAAAGGAAGATCGTTGAGAGTGCAACTGAGGAGTGTCTTGAATGATGAGGAGTTGGTACATTACTCACAAGCTAATGGGGAGCCATTAAGGATCTTTAGACAAGGTCTGAGGTTTAGAGAGATGACTGGCAGCTATGTTGAGGATTGTTTGAATGTTGAGGATCATTTGAAGAGGGAGAGGCTGGACATAGAGCAACTAGTTAGGAGACTATTGTGACAGCTAGAGCAGAGGCCCAAGGGATGGGGAAGAAAGGAAAGATATGAAAGGATATGAGCATCTACTAAATAAGTGATTATTCATTGAACTTCCATGACCTCCTCTGTTTTTCTCTCCAACAATAAGGACTTCCCCATCCCCAAAGATAGGTCATGATGGAAATATTTCATATTTACAGCCCCAAAGCTTTGCCCCATGGCAGCAAAAGAAATTGGGTAAAGCAAGTATGTCAGATTTCAAAATGAATGCCTACAGAAAATCGGGGACCTGAAGAAAAGGACAGAAGTGGAGAGGTATCTGAGGTGAGGGTAGATATTAAAATCCACACTCCCTGTACAAATTAAAGTGGGTGGAGATATATGGCTTATGCAATCTAGTGGAAAGAGAAGTTATGAGTTGAGCCCAAGGCCAAATGAAAAGTATTTTTGCAAACAAAAGCAAAAGAAATATTCCACCCCTCCCAAGTAAGAAACTGCTGTGAAACACATGGACATGGTGGGGGTTGGGGATTAGTGTATAATGGTTTCAGCCTTTTGCCCTGTTAATTAATGGTTTGGTGCGGTGTTGTCAAAAACAAAAAAAAGAAGAAGCCAAACTATTCAGTGATTTACTGCAATGTTCCCTCAGTTCCCATACCATCCTCTCTGTACTATGTAAGAAACAATGAAGTTCCTGGAAGACTATGGGCATCTATGCTCTGTTACACAGGCTGTTTCATAGAATTGTGAAGAGGTGGGACAGGGTTCTTGCAGACAGGAGGGTGGTTCTTGGTACCCCAAGTGGCTAATGTGTATACTTTTGCTGGGCAGGGGGAAACTTTATTCTTAGTTCTGATAGTGTGAAAAGTCAGCATTGGCAAAACATTCCCCTGGTGGGATTTCCAGATCGAATTTAAACAGTCCTCTTCTGTGAGGGAGTGTCTTCAGGGCTAGGGGAAAAGCTGGCAAGTCTTCCTGAAGGTTCATTGTTATTATCTACTAGTGGCTCTATGCCGCCTTCACCCACAGCCCACCACCAGGATCATGCTGATTAGGAAGACCACAGTTGGGAGTGCGTTTCTGTGTCCCTGAGAGGGGCAGGGGGGTTCTGGCTGACTTGTCTACTGGGCTATTAAGTGATCAACAGGAAGCAAATGACCAGAGGCATACCTCCTACCTCAATAACAGAAAAAAAGCAATGGTTAGCATTTATGGAGGACTTCCCAAGTGCGAGGGACACTGGCATTGAATCCTCTCACACCGAAACCTCCCCACAACCCTGCAAGGCATGCACTATGATGATGACACAACAGTCTCAGAGAAGGTTTTCTTTTTATTATTCTTTTTCAGTAAGCTCTACACCTAGCGTTGGGCTTGAACTCACAACCCCAAGATCCAGAGTCACATGCTCTCCTGATAGAAACAGCCAGGTGCCCCAGTCTCAGTTTCAAGCGGCTTGTTCAAAGGCACACATGAGCCAGGAGGTGGCAGAGCAAGAATTTGAACCCACACTTTCTGACTCTTTCTTCTTTTAAATATTTTATTTATTTGACAGAGAGAGATCACAACTAGGCAGAGAGGCAGGCAGAGAGAGAGGAGGAAGCAGGCACCCTGCAGAGCAGAGAGCCGGATGCGGGGCTCAATCCCAGGACCCTGGGATCATGACCTGAGCCGAAGGCAGAGGCTTTAACCCACTGAGCCACCCAGGCGCCCCTTTCTGACTCTTTCTATCATGCCTCACTACCATCAGACGAGTCCCTTTCTTGTTATCTCCTGAGTGTGTATTCTGCTTCATTTTTCATGATCGGAGCACCATGGACCCCTCTGAGTTGCCTTGTAGAACTCCCGCTCATCTGATGGCCTCTGAGGTGCCATGTCAGCAACCTTGGGAAGCTGCTCTAACCCAGTCTAGGTTCTCTGACCTCAGGTTCAGCTCGCGTCAACTACTCTTTCTCCCATTCCTGTCTAGATGCCGCCCAACGTCTGCTTGAAAAATTCCATTGGGAACTAACTTTGTGGGCATAAGTCTCTTTCATTTTGTACTGGGCCCCACAAACTATGCAGTGATCCTGCTTCCAGTGAAAAAAGTCCTCATTCATTTGGGAGGTAACCCCTTCCATCTTTGCATGGCACTGTCTATTAGCAAGGGTGTCCTTACAGTGTGAAGAAATCTGCGTATCTACAGTTTCTTCCCATTGACTTCAGGGACAGACTTGCAATACAATTTCTAGCTTGGCAACTGCCTCTCCATGGCTGTAAGCAAGTGACTTTAGCCTCTCTGAACTTCGATTTTCTTATCTCTAAAATAGTAATACTGTTACCTTCTTTGCAGGTTTTTAAAAAGGATTTTATTTATTTATTTGTCAGAGAGAGAGCATGAGCAGGAGGGAGCGGCAGCAGAGGAAGAAGCAGGCTCCCTGCTGAGCAAGGACCCTGATACGGGACTTGATCCCAGGACCTTGGGATCATGACCTGAGCTGAAGGCAGACGTTTAACCGACAGAACCACCCAGGTGTCCCAAGTTTTGTTCTGTTTTAAGGACAGATAGGACACAGCACATTGTAGATAGTCAATGAATGGAAACTGTAATGAACATCATTCATGACCCCTACCATAAGCACATTGAGTGGCAAGGACAGAATGTGGTAGAGAACACAGATCTCGATGTGTTCCTTGCCTGAATTGGGCAAATCACTTAAAAAGTCTTATATTTTTACTATTCTTTTTCTTTCCACACTAAGAAAACTTGATATCATCAACCCACTTATCATTTCACCTTAAAGTACTATGATTCGATACAACCTAATTGAACAAAGAGTATACTTCTCAATAGTACCTATAGTATTTTACCAGGGGATTTCTTCATGTTTTAATTGCACAAAATAATTTTTCATCTCTGATCTCATCTGAATCTCATAATAGCTCTATGAGGCAGGCAAGGTAGACATTAGCTCATTCCACCTATTTGTTCATTCAACAATTCAACCTCTATTTACTGAGGCTCTGCTACATGCTAGACCTGGTACTCAGGGCTAGGGATACCATGGTGAGCAAAGCACTTCTGGTGACCAACCTCTAGAGCTTATATTCTAGTACGTTCACAAATAAGGAAGCTAATTTTGATGTTTACATAGAATCTGCACCAGGTCACATGCTTCCTAGGGGGTAGATCTGGGACAAAAACTAAGGTTTTCTAGTGCTCACTTCAGTGTATATTCGGCTCTCCCAGGCTGTCTCTTGTCCCTGCATCCATTGCTTTTTTCTTATACCTCCCCCTTACCTCAAAAGCATCTGGAGTTTGCTGTTAGACTATTCTTTGTAAACATTGCTTTTCGCTTCGCCACAGCAGAATTATTGCACATGGTTCCCACTCATCCAGTGGTTCAACGTTAAGTCGCCCTAGAGTTCCTGAGGTGTTTCCTGATCTTGACTACTTGTCTGGATAACGTATCAGTAACCCAGAAGCAGGAGAGCTAGGGTCCTGGATTACTTTAGCCGCTCTCCCTGCCCATTCCTAGGTTAGTTCACCTTTCTTTGACTGGCTAGGTAATATAGAATTTCCTCTTGAAAACCTTAAATTGACTCCCAATTGCCCAAATATGCTATCAAGTTCAAACACTCTGCCTGGCTTTTTGGGCCCTCTGTTATCTGGTCCCACACTGTCTTTGAACTTTATCTCTTTATTCCCCCCTTCCACACATCCACCCCAAAAGCCTATTTCTGAGCCTATGCCCTATTCACACACCTCATCATTCTTTCTAAATTCATCTCATGAAACTAGAAACTCACTTTTCTCCCCACCATCTAGAATAAGTCCTACTTAGCCTAACTCCTACTTCCTTAATGAAGCCTACCATAAATGGCTCCAGCTCCCAAGAATCTCACCAATAACTGAATAGTCCTACTTCTGAGTTTTTGTTTTTTGTTTTTTTTAAGAGACTTTTTTTTATTATTTCTTTTTTTTTAAAGATTTTATTTATTTATTTGACAGACAGAGATCACAAGTAGGGAGAGAGGCAGGCAGAGAGAGAGAGAGAGAGGAAGCCCCGATGTGGGGCTCAATCCCAGGACCCTGGGATCATGACCTGAGCGAAAGGCAGAGGCTTTAACCCACTGAGCCACGCAGGCGCCCCTATTATTTCTTTTCAGTGTAACAGAATTCATTGTTTTTGCACCACACCCAGTGCTCCATGCAATACGTGCCCTCCTTAATACCCACCACCTGGCTCCCCCAACCTCCTACCCCCTGCCCCTTCAAAACCCTCAGGTTGCTTTTCAGAGTCCATAGTCCCTCATGGTTCATCTCCCCTTCAATTTCCCTCAACTACCTTCTCCTCTTCGTCTCCCTATGTCCTTCATGTTCTTTGTTATGCTCCACAAATAAGTGAAACCATATGATACTTGACTCTCTCTGCTTGACTTATTTCACTCAGCATAATCTCTTCCAGTCCCATCCATGTTGCTACAAAAGTTGGGTATTCATCTTTTCTGATGGAGGCATAATACTCCATCGTGTATATGGACCACATCTTCCTTATCCATTCATCCGTTGAAGGGCATCTTGGTTCTTTCCACAGTTTGGCGACCGTGGCCATTGCTGCAATAAACATTGGGGTACAGATGGCTCTTCTTTTCACTACATCTGTATCTTTGGGGTAAATACCCAGTAGTACAATCACAGGGTCATAGGGAATCTCTATTTTTAATTTCTTAAGGAATCTCCACACTGTTCTCCAAAGAGGCTGCACCAACTTGCATTCCCACCAACAGTGTAGGAGGGTTCCCCTTTCTCCACATCCTCTCCAACACACGTTGTTTCCTGTCTTGCTAATTTTGGCCATTCTAATTGGTGTAAGGTGGTATCTCAATGTGGTTTTAATTTGAATCTCCCTGATGGCTAGTGATGATGAGCATTTTTTCATGTGTCTGATAGCCATTTGTATGTCTTCATTGGAGAAGTGTCTGATCATATCTTCTGTCCATTTTTTGATATGATTATCTGTTTTGTGTGTGTTGAGTTTGAAAAGTTCTTTATAGATCCTGGATATCAACCTTTTGTCTGTACTGTCATTTGCAAATATCTTCTCCCATTCCGTGGGTTGCCTCTTTGTTTTGTTGACTGTTTCCTTTGCTGTGCAGAAGCTTTTGATCTTGATGAAGTCCCAAAAGTTCATTTTCACTTTTGTTTCCTTGGCATTTGGAGACATATCTTGAAAGAAGTTGCTGTGGCTGATATCGAAGAGGTTACTGCCTCTCCTCTAGGATTCTGATGGATTCCTGTCTCACGTTGAGGTCTTTTATCCATTTGGAGTTTATCTTTGTGTACGGTGTAAGAGAATGGTCGAGTGTCATTCTTCTACATATAGCTCTCCAATTTTCCCAGCACCATTTATTGAAGAGACTGTCTTTTTTCCACTGTATATTTTTTCCTGCTTTGTTGAAGATTATTTGACCATAGAGTTGAGGGTCCATATCATTCCTGAACTTCATAAAATCTTTCTATGAAAGACCCACAGCAAATATCATCCTCAATGGGAAAAAGCTCACAGCCTTCCCGTTGAGATCAGGAACACGACCAGGATGCCCACTCTCACCACTCTTGTTCAACATAGTTTTAGAAGTCCTAGCAACAGCAATCAGACAACAAAGAGAAAGAAAATGTATCCAAATTGGCCATGAAGAAGTCAAACTCTCTCTCTTCGCCGATGTCATGATACTTTATATGGAAAACCCAAAAGACTCCATCCACAAACTACTAGAACTCATACAGCAATTCAGTAACGTGGCAGGATACAAAGTCAATGTACAGAAATCAGTGGCTTTCTTATACACCAACAATGAAAATACAGAAAGGGAAATTAGAGAATCGATTCCATTTACTATAGCACCAAGAACCATAAGATACCTGGGAATAAACCTAACCAAAGAGGTAAAGGATCTGTACTCGAGGAACTATAGAACACTCATGAAAGAAATTGAAGAAGACACAAAAAGATGGAAGACCGTTCCATGCTCTTGGATCAGAAGAATAAACATTGTTAAAATGTCTATACTGCCTAGAGCAATCTATACTTTTAATGCCATTCTGATCAAAATTCCACTGGTATTTTTCAAAGAGCTGGAGCAAATAATCCTAAAATTTGTTTGGAATCAGAAGAGACCCGAATTGCTAAGGAAATGTTGAAAAACAAAAACAAAACGGCAGCATCACGTTACCTGATTTCAAGCTTTACTACAAAGCTGTGATCACCAAAACAGCATGGCACTGACATAAAAACAGACACACAGACCAGTGGAACAGAGTAGAGAGCCAAGATATGGACCCTCAACTCTATGGTCAAATAATCTTCTGAGTTATTTTTAAGATTTTATTTATTTATTTGATAGACAGAGAAAGCTTGTGTGTATGTGTGTGTGTGAGAGAGAGAGAAAGAGAGAAAGAGAGAGAGACCATAAGCAGAGGGGAGAAGCAGGCTCCCCGCTGAGCAGGGAGCCAGAAGTGGGACTCCACCCCAGGACCCTGGGATCATGACCAGAGCCGAAGGCAGATGCTTAACTGACTGAGCCACCCAGGTGCCCCCTGAGTTTTAAAAATTAATTGTCCAAGTACACACCAAAGAGCATAGACCTTCATTTGAAAAAGTCCTGTGGATTTTAATTGGCTTCATGCTCAATATGAATCAATCACAGTGATGCAGTTACAAATATATAAATAAATAAATAGCTGGGGGTTGTCACCTGGGTGGTGCACAGTTAAGCATCCTGCTCTTGGTTTTGGCTCATGTCATGATCTCAGGGTCGTGAGATCGAGCCCAGCTTGGGCTCCATGCTCAGTGTGGAGTCTGGTTAAGATTCTCATCCTCCCTCTGCCCCTCTTCCCTCATTAAAAAAAATTTTTTTTTCCTTAGGAGAGATAGGTAGGGAATGCAATCTCAGGCTGTACTAGAAGAAATATGTCTAGATTGAGAGAAATAATTACACAACTGGACTCATTAATTCACTCATTCATTTAAAAAAACAATTGTTTATTTTCAATGTAAAGACACTTTGTTTCAGAAATACTTTGCAGCATTATTTGTCTCTGGTAAGCTTTAAGATTCTCCCTTTATCCTTGATGCCCTGAAGTCACACCATGACTCATTCCAGGAATTATTGATCTGTCTTCATTTATTCTGCTTAGGACTAAGTAAAGGGTTTTAACCTGAGGATCCATGTCTTATCAATTCTGGAAAATCCTCAGCCTTGTCTCTTCAAACATTATCTCTTCCTATTTTCTTTCCTTATAGAATTTCTATTACATGTATGTGGAATGTCTTATTCTAGCATCTGGGCCTTTTAAGTTCCCTTTCATACAGCATTTTTAGAGTGTTGCATTATATTCTATGAATATCTCAGCTATCTTTGTTATTTCACTAATTCTCCCTTCTCTTATGTCTTATTTGTAGTTTAACCTGTCAGTTGACTTTTTTTACATTTCAATGGGACTAGAACTAAGGTGTTCCAATGTTTGTCCTATTTTCTATATTCTTCATTTCTAGAACTTTTCTTTGGTGTGTGTGTATACGTGTGTGTGTGTGTGTATGTGTGTATAGATATAGATGTAGATATATAGATATGTATTCTTGCTTTATGTATTCTGTTTCTTTTTGGTCTCTTAAAATCTTTAAACATACAATATTTTAAAGTCAGTTTAGGTTGCTGTAGTATCTGTAGTTCTTTAGAACTGAATTCCCCCGTTTGTTGTACGTACTGACCAACACTTGCTGTGAGTTTCTTCATGTTGCTTTATAATTTTCCATTTGAGACTCTCTTCTGCAGGAGCTGTATTCTGTGAATTCGACTCTGAGTTGTGGAGGTGGCCTTCTCAGCAGTTTTCCATTTACTTCTACCAGAGCTCTATGGTGCTCCCAGTTCTGGACCATCTTTTATGTGAATTTCCCAACTCAGGGTTTCTGAACTCTGTGGGTACTATGGATTCTGGTCTCATCCCAGTGTGTAGCTCAGGCTTAGATTTTTAAACTTCTTGTGGATGAGTCTATTTCTACCCCATTTTAGAGAAGATGGCCTACATTTTGTTGGTGGAAACACAGTATGGCATAATAGTTAAGAGTATAGCCCCTGGATCTGAATCTTGTATTGGCCAAGTCCTGGCTATGTGACCTTAAGCAAGTTACTTAAACACTTTTTCCTTACATGTGAAATGAGGTTATAATAGTACCGACTTTATGGGGTTTTGGTGAGGATTTAGTGAATTATTATATACAAAACACAGTAGAAAAGTACCTGGCACATGATATGTACTAAATAAGATCTATTATTGGGCCCTTGGTTATTTGGCAAATCTGGTTTCAATTCACAGATGAGGCAGGTCTCTTCTGCTCCTTGTTTTGTGCAGGAAGCCCAATTCTAATTCAGTTCTAAGCCCTCAAAGAACTTGAAAACCTCAGTTTCTGAAGTATGTATCTAGTCCCACTATTTCCATGAGTTGTGAAACTTCAATTCATGCTCATTGCTGTGATTTTGAGTTCTATTTTTATTTCTGGAATCTGGGTTGTTTTTTTTTTTTCCTTTCTTGCCTGTTGTATTCAGCTACATACTTCTGTGGTCACATTTTATTCAGTGTGTCTCTGTGTTTTGACTTGCATTGTTAATAAATAGTGAACAATAGTAGATAAGTTAACTGTTCAATAATAGGGCATTCATTAAATAAATTATGGTACATCCTTCAAATGGAATACAATGCAGCCATAAAAAATAATGTAACTATGTCTATATAAGTATATGAACTGGCAAAGGATACAGCTGTGTTGCACTGGTAAGTGAAAAAGCAAGGAGCTAAGAAACATGTGTGTCTATATTGTGCGTATATACATTTATGTATTTTTAGGCGTAAAAATGGTACCAGAGGGATGCCCACCACAACTTTTACCCTGACTACTTCTCACATATATGTGAGAGATAGACTTTTACTTCACTTTTTTTCCTTTTGTTATAATTTTTTTAATAATGCACAGATATCTCTTTTAAAAATCAAATAATTTGAAAGAAATCTAAAGAATTACTCCCTCTCTGATCTTGACTCCTCCAAAAGAAAGAAAACCGACATTTACTGAGCATCTACTTGGCCAGGAGCTGAGACAATACGGACAAATAAACTTCATTCCCTGCTCTAAGAAGCTCAAGATCTGATGAGAGGGATATCCATAAATAAGCATAGAATGCCACAAGAAATATTCACAAGTAGGTGGGGGAATACCTGACTTTGTCAGAGGAAAGGGCACTTAAGGAAGTTTCACAGAGGAGCTGGGGCCTAAACAATTGTTCACCAAACAACAGAATGTAGAAGGTGTGAAAGGTGTACTGACAAACTGTATGAGTTCCAGATTTTCAGACTTGCCAACTGCCAGCCCATGGGAAGAAACTGGCCTGGAAACGTCTTTTGTCTCACACCTGATCTACCTCACCTTTTTAAAAATTATCTACTTGCCCTTGAAGACATTTTGGGAGAAAAAAAATCCACACTAGAGCTTGCTCAGGGGAGGACAAAGCAGATGTGTTTGAAAACCATGTCAAATCAGGGGTTCCGGGAACTAAGCCATTAAGCCTCAGAAAAGAGGTAATTTGAGATAACATGTCTTTCCCCTTTTTTAAAGATTTTATCTATTTATTTGACAGACAGGGAGAGAGGGGGAGAGCACAAGCAGGGGGAACAGCAGAGGGAAAAGCAAACTCCTTGCTGAGCAGGGAACCCAATGTGAGACTCAGTCCTGGGACTCCAGGATCATGACCTAAACTGAAGCAGACACTCAACTGACTGAGCCACCCAGGCGCCCAGGAACTGTCTTTCTTCAAGTCAACCAAAAGCAAACACAGGAAAGAGGGAATAGATTCATTTTCTGTCATCTCTTCATTTGATAGGTGTTTATTGTATGCCCACTATGCACCAGGCTCTGACAGAACTTCTCCGAATAGCAGAATTAGGACCAAGGAGATAAATTTCAGGAAGGCAGATTTGAACTCAGGATAATGATTCTTAACTATTGGGTCTTGGTGCCCTTTGAATGTGATAAGAGGTATGAGCCCTCACTGCTGAAAAATGTACCTATGCCCATGCATGCAAATATCCACCTGCAATTTCAGGAAACTCATAGACGCAGCAAAGTGCAAAACAAAACAGCCACACAATGGATAACTATGCAGCCATTGCAAAGAATGATGTAGGCATCAAGTGAGAAAGAAGAAAGGTACAAAACAGTGTGTATAGTTTTCCATAAAAGGATTCTACACGCACAAATATGGAATCTATAATGTATCAGTTACCTTTAGAAAAAAGACAATACACTGGTAACAAATGATTGCCTCCTGGAGGGAACTTGGTGGCTGAAGACAGAGGGAAGCTTTAACTTGTACTTTGAGGAAGGTGAGCGACAGGTGAGCGACATGATCTGACCTATATTTCTAAAGGATCTGGGCAATAATCCTGGTTTACGGAATGAGGACTTCTTAGAATAGGGTTGTAGCAGTAGGACATGGTGGAAAATACTTTTCATTCCTTCCTCACCAAACATTTGGCATTTTGTATCATGTATATTTAATACCTATTCAAAAATACTATGTATCAAAAAAGGGCTCTTGGCAAAGATCATTCTAGGAATTAAATTCCTCTACTGAGCATTTTGTTTCAGGCTATATGGAGCTTCCTGGCAGTCCTCATGTAAACACTAAATTCATCACCAGAAATGTGGTATCGAGAAGTCTTGCACTTGGAGGGGGAGGGTTGCTTTAGGTCATGAGAGTGTTCTGTCCTCACTGGAAGATGCCAGGAATCGAAGAACTAGTATTGCGCTAAATAATCATTCTTGGTTGATTCGATAGATATTTATCGATCACCTGTTATGTGCCAGGCACTGTGCTAAGTTCTAGGATAGAACTGACAAAATAAGTTCCTGCATTCCAAAAGTTTACATTCTGGCAGTGAAGGTAGATAAGGAATAAGCAAGCAAATATCATTATATTTTGCAAAATACTTAGTTCGTAAGTACCATGGAGAAAAACAGAACAGTGTGAAGTGATATGGAGGCATGCAGAGAGTGGCAATTTTTAAATAAGGTGGCCAAGGAAATATCTCTGTTAAGGTGTCATTTGCACAGAGATCTGAGGGAAGCAAGTGAGTAAGCCTGTGGCTCTATGGGGCAAGAACATTCTAGTTAGAGAGAACACCCACTGGCTGTTGGGAGTTATTTTGGTGTGTCTGAGAAACAGCAACGAGGCCATATGACTGGAGCTGAGTCATCAAGGGGGAGACTGGTAGGAGTTCAGGTCAGAAGGGTAACAGGTAAGAAGATGCCTCAAATAGAATCTCACAGATCATTCTAAAGACTTCAGCTTTTGTTATGAAGAATGTAAAAAGCATGGGAGGGTTTTAAGCATGGTGGCTCGGATAAAGATGATAGCAGAGGAGATGGTGAGAAGTGGTCAGATTCTAAATAATTTTGAAATTTTGAAAGATGCTCTGCACAGTATTGCCAACAGATTGGATATGGGGTGTGAGAGAAAGGGGGAGTTAAAGAGGATTCTGAGTTTGCCCTGAACCTCTAGAAGAATGGAGAAAGAAGACTGGGGGGAAAGCAAGCATAAGGAAATAAGTCACTTTGGTTTTGGAGAATTTCAGGTTGAGTTGCCAGAGAGCCTAAGGATCAGACAGATGAGGGCAATGCTGAGAAGACTGAGATAGAGTTGCCAGTGAACTAGGAAGAGAACCAAGAAAGTGTGACGTTCTGGAAGCCAAGTGAAAAAAAAAATTGTCTCAAAAAAGGTGATCAGCTGTGTCAAATGTCACTACTGGGTCAAATACCATGAGGATAGAAAAGTGATCATTGGATTCAACATTGAGGAGATATTGTTGACAGGGACATGAATCATTTTGGTGGAGTGACTTGGGGAAAAAGCCTGATGGCAGAGGGTTCGAGAGAAAATGGGAGAAGAAAATCTGGAGCTCATGAGCAGAGACAACTCTTTCTAGAATATTTCCTGAGAGGGGTGGGGGAAATAAGAATGGGGCTATAGCTGAAGTAAACTGAAGAGTTTTTCTTTTTAACATCAGAGATATCGGTTTGGTGAAAGAAAAATTGCTGATGTCACCGAAGGAGGGGAAAATGATTAGAGCAATGACCGTGATTAGGCCAAGAAGAATGGGTTCTAGGACACAATTGGAGGGGTTCGGCCTTCAGTGGAATCACAGGCAGTTCATTTAGAGTGAGAAGAGGGAACACAGGGTATGTGGATACAGATACAAGTAGGCTTGTAGGAGTCTGTGGTTGTTCTCTTCCAACGGCTTCTATTTTCTCAGTGAAATAGGAAACAAGGTCAGTAGCTTAGAGGAAGGATGGGGGTAGGGGTGCTGGAAGGTTGAAGAGACAGAGGGTGCTAAATAGTCATCCAGGAGAGTTTGAGAGTGACTAGAAGAAGGAAATGTAGTGAAACTGGACGGTAGCTCTAAAGTCTCACCTGAAGTTAGTGATCATGAATCTAAAGTGAGACTAGTCAGCATGGGTTTAAGTTTTTACCTAATCTTGTTCAACTGCTGGGGCAGGTTTAGAATAGACAGTTAGATTTAACCAGGATTAGGTGTGTGTCACGCAAATATGAGGGCAGAGAGGCAGGAGAGGCCAGGGTGTGTGGAAAAGTGTGAATATAATAATGGTGGACACAGAATTTAAGGACGGTAGGGGGTGGAGGGATAGTACTGTGTGGTTCATCATATAATCGTTCTCTTGCCACTTTTGTCACATAAGGGCTAAAAAATGTTCGTTCATGTTAGCAAGTAGGAGAGCACCAGTACCCTTGGAGTACTGTTCTCATGCTTGTGTTCCTCAGAACAACTAGACCCTCACAACCATGACTGCGACTGAGGTCAGGAAACTTAGAACACCCCGTGTCCCCCATCCCTCTCTTGGAGATCCACCTTGCCTCTTAACATACTAAGGACTCCGAATATTCTGGCACTTGGGAAACTACATTTAATTAACACAGTGGTTGACAAATTTTCTTGTTCGTGGGCCTCTTTTCTTAGGTAATGCTATCATATGTCCATTCCCAGGGACTAATACTCCGTGGAACACACTTTGAGAAATACTAACCTAGGGGGACTACCGGGGATCAGAAGCTACGTTGTAGGCCAAAACCTTCCTGCAGGCTTTCTCCAAGGCAGTGTGCACGCAAGCAGGAAACCACACCCTTCTCTGCCGCAGCTGAGCTAGTCCCCCAGACATTTGGATTCTATCCCCTTCTCCTTCAGCCAAATAAACCTGATATTGTCAATACAGCTAATTCCCTAGTTTTCATTCAGCTGCTGTTCTTACTGTTGTATCTTCAATAATTCAAGAGATATTATTGTGACAATGCACTGGAAGCAGCACGAACGTTTATTAACTGCCTCCTTTCAACTGGCACTATACTTTGGCATTTTACATAGATTTTCTGGTTCACTCTTCCCAACAACACAATGAGGAAGCATCTGTTATTTAAAAAATCATCCAGGAGGGGCACCTGGCTGGCTCAGTTGATGGAGCACCTGACTCTTGATTTTGGGTCAGGTCATGATCTCGAGATGGGGCCCTGACTGGTGCTCCACACTAGGCGTGGAGCCTGCTTAAGAATCTCTGTCCCTCGGGTCACCTGGGTGGCTCAGTGGGTTAAAGCCTTTGCCTTCAGCTCGGGTCATGGTCCCAGGGTCCTGGGATCGAGCCCCGAATCGGGCTCTCTGCTCAGCAGGGAGCCTGCTTCCTCCTCTCTCTCTCTGCCTGCCTTTCTGCCTACTTGTGATCTCTGTCTGTCAAATAAATAAATAAAATCTTTTTTAAAAAAAAGAATCTCTGTACCTCTCCCTTGGCCCCTCCTCCTTCTCCCTCTCTAAATAAATAGATAGATAGATAGATAGATAGATAGATAAATAAATACCATCCAAGAAAATCACTGGCAACCTGTCTTCTTCTTTTTTTAAAGATTTATTTATTTATTTAAGAGACAGAGAGCATGCAGGAGGGAGGGGTAGAGGGAGAGGGAGAAAGAGAATCTCAAGCAGACTTCACACTGAGCATGGAGCCCGACTGTGGGCTCCATCTTGTGACCCATGAGATCATGACCGGAGTCAATACCAAGAGGTGGAAGCTTAATCGACCAAAGCACCCAGCTGCCCCATCAACCAGTCTTCCTTAGAAGCTTGTTGCCTGGAATAAAGAGAATAAGACTGCTTGAGAGTGTAACAAGCAATGTGTTTGTCACAAACAGAATGGAAACCCTAGGAACATTCATAGAAAGAGAATTTGGAAACTAAAAGGGACCTGAGAGATCAGTTTCAGATACGAATGAGAGGTTATTGCATCTTCTCCAAGGTTACTACATAAATTGTCTCAGGAGAGGTACATTAAGAAATTTTGCCATAACTGCTTTGATTCAGATCGAGCTGTAGAAAATGATATTGTTACATGAACTAAAGCTACAGATCATGCAGCAAGAATAAAATATTGTAATTGATCATTGTGAATGAATGTTGGGGAGTTTGGTCTGTGTATCAATGTTACAGGGTCTGATTTCACCAGAATGCAGTGGTTGTCAAACCGGAATGTGTATTAGAATTACTCCAGGTACCTGTTTTTGAAATGCAGAGTCCTAAACCCCATCTTCAGAGATAGTAATCCAGGAGGTACCTGGGTGGCTTAGTTGATTAAGCATCAGACTCTTGATTTTAGCTCTGGTCATGATCTCAGGGTCAAGAGATCAAGCCCTGAGTCAGGCTCCTTATTGGGCATAAAGCCTGCTTGAAATTTTCTCTCTCCCTCTCCCACCGCCCTTCCTCCTTGCGCGCTCTCTCTCTCTCTTAAATAAAAAGAATTACGAATTCAGTAATCCTGATATAATGGCCAGGAAATTGGCATTTTTTAACAAGCTCCTTGGGAACCAATGAGTGATCCACCCTTATGGATGGTCCACAGACTGACCATAAACTAAGAAACACATCTCTAGAGATACTGTCTTCCTAATCAAGGCGTGAGCAGCCCAATCTCAGCTAGTTAGCTGGGGCAGTTGCCCCACAAAGAGACCAATGTAGAGACACAGGAAGTCCCTAATGTTCTTGGATCCCATTTTTCTACAGAATCTCATCTTAATGTGATAATGAACTCTTAGATACATCTCCCTTCCTGTGACTTGAAGACAGGAGCTGAGGCTTAGGAACAAACACAGTGGGCACTATGAGGAGTCTTCCTGGGGCATAACATTCAGGGGGAATCAAAATTCCTTCTATAAGCCCTTAAGTGGTCAGAAATCCTTCCATGTGCCCAGAAGTTGGTGGCATTTCATTATATTGTAGTCACTTACATAGTAAAGAAGCAGTCATGGCTTATAGACTGTGGGATGCCCATATCCTGAAGGGATCTTGGTCCTTATAGCCAAGATCCAATCCTTAGTTTCACAGGTTCCAAACCTCAATTTGGTCAGTTTTAACCAAGAAGTGATTAGGCTCTGAGAGACAAATTTCACATGATCTAAACTCATAAGGCAATGTTTTTAGAAGCCAAAATATCATTTTATTAATCCATCTTGATAATTAACTACAAAGCAAACTTATGTCTATCAGTGCACCTTCTTCCCAGTTGGAAATCTAATTAGGAAACCAAATAAAGGCAAAAGTCTGCTTGGTGGAATTAGCCTAGTTTAGTGAAAAGAGCCAGGATTTTGGAGTTAGATAAATCTAGGTTAGAATCCAGCTAGGCTGCTTGCTTGCAGTGGGCCGTATGATGTCCTACCAAAATAACTGGAACCTCAGAAGATATGACCCTAGTTGGAATAAGGGTCTTTGAAGACGTTAGGATTAGAAAGAAAAGTAAGGATTTCTACATGAGATGGTCCTGGATTAGGGTGGGCTCCAAGTCCAATGACTGAGTGTCCTTATGAGAGAAGGCAGAGACACAGGGGAGAAGGCCATGGAAAGACAGACAGAAGGATGGGAATAATGTCACCAAAAGCCAAGTAAAGTTTGTAGCCATCTGAAGCTAAGAAGAGGCAAAGAGTGGAATCTCCCCTCAAGCCTTTGGAGTGGGGCATGGCTCTGCCAAAACCTTGATTTCAGATTTATGGCTTCCTGAACTATAAGAGAATCAATTTTTGCTGGCTTAAGCCACCAAGATTGTGGTAGTTCGTCACAGGAGCCTCAGGAAACCAATAGTTTTATGGGCTTGGGCCAATCCCATAGGCTCTCTGAGCCTCAGTTCCCTCATCTGAAAGTGGGTTTTAATAAAAAAAAACCCTATGAGACCATAAGGCTACTATGAGGATTAAATAACATAATTTATGTAAAGTGCTTATTTCAGAGCAAGCATTCATTATATGTTGGCTGTTGTTACTGGTGAGCAAAGAGGTTAGTAGAGGGTGGGAGATGATCTGAAAAGATGGAGCCTGATGCATCCATTTATTGCCCTATCGGAAAGCCAGTAAATATATCAGCAGGTCAGGGCACTGAAGCAGAGAAACAACTTCTCTTTCTAATTATTTCAATTTTTTATTTCTACGACAGTCACCATGTCGTGATATCATGAATCCCTTTTTTATTTTGATATTTGATATTTTGACTTTCCCAGGCATAGTATTTTACCCGGCTAACGTAGTGTTTTCCCCTGGTTACTTTTTAAAACCTTGTTTGTTAATGATATCGTGCTGGTGAGCAGCCAATCCTACTTCTACAGTGGAAAACTTTCTTGTCAGCTTAAGTCCCTAAAAGCAGCATTTTTCTGTAATCCTGGTTGACCTGAACTTTATATGTGGGGGCCCTTTTTGCTGTTAGTCTGTAGCCCTTTGTCTCTATTTTGCAGAATCCCATGAATTCATGGACCTATGTCTACATTCTCACCAACCTGTTCGTAAACAGAAAGTTCTTTAGTTTCTGCATCTGACAGCCTCCACTCCCACCCACACAGCCCCAACTGGTGTTAGCTCTGGGAGGCCAGGGAGAACATACCTATTCACTTTTGTACCTACTCTCTAGCATACTGCATGGCATATGGTAAATATTTGTTAAGGCAAGAGAACACAATGAATAAATCTTGCCCCTGAAGCCAGGCAGACCTGGGTTCCCTTTTTTGCTAGCTGTGGGGCCCTGAGCTTTTGGGATTTCAGTTTTCTCAGTTGTAATATGATGATAATAGTACCTACCTCTTAGGTGTTTTCTAATACTTAAAATGAGTTAACACATATAAAGCCCTCAGCCCAATACCACAGATATTAGTGAATGCTCAGCAAATATTATCAGCATGTGAAGGACTCTATGAAGCCAAGAATGAGTGGAATATGCCTTTTCAACAGGAAGTCATATAACTCCAGGAAACTTTTACTGCCTTTAAGAGACCCAGGGAAGGATGAGAGAATAGCCAGGAAGAGCCAGTGAATACTTCATTTACCGTATCTCTTACCATGTGATTCCTATTGGTGGGAGAACTTGAAAGCTGAAGGTTATCAGAACAAACCATTCATGTCAAATGCATGGAAGGAAAATAACATTTCATATCATAACAGCAACTGTTGCTCAACTTCAGAGAGTACTTCCAAATACGATGAAGTGTTGAGACGTGTCAAGTTGTCCATAGGAGCTATCGCTGGTAGTGGTTTTAAATTAACTAAAAATACTGATTTCAGCATCCTGGTTTTCTTGCCAAGTATTTGAGTTATTATTGTTTTTAGAGAGAGTCTGAGTCAGGAGGATTGCATAGACAAATGATAACATTAAAGGAAGTCAGATGAAATTTCACACATCAGGAGAGTTGCACAGGCAATGAAAGCAACTTCTACTTCACAAGATGCATTTTAAGTACTAGCACAGGGATGGTGAGGGAAGGGGGAGGAATTGATAGCCGCAGACCTAGCTAGAAGCAGCTCCTGATCCCCTCCACCCTCCCACCTCTCACCCCACCACCCCGTCCTCCAGTCTCCTGTTGATTTATTCATTTAACAAAAAGATATTGGGTGCCTCTTACCTGCTAGGCGGTGTTCTGGATGTTAGGAATACAGCAGTGAACAGAAAGCCTTGCCCTCCTGAGACTTGCGTTCCATTAGGGATCAGCACACTATGGCTCACAGGCAAAATCTGGCCTGTCACCTCTTTTGGTAGATATGGCTTTAATAGAATACAGCCATGTTCATTCGTTTAGGTGTCCTCCATGACTGCTGTACAACAGCAGAGTTGTAGGTAGTTGTGTCAGAAGCTCTCTGGCCCCCAAAGTCTAAAATATTTATTATCTGGCCCCTTATTAAAAAAGAAAAAGCCTGGGGCACCTGGGTGGCTCAGTCAGTTAAGCATCTGCCTTTGGCTCAGGTCATGATCCCAGGGTTCTGGGATGGAGCCCCTGTCCTACTCTCTGCTCAGCAGGGAGCCTGCTTCTCCCTCTGCCCCTTTTCCTCTCTGCCCTCTGCTCATTCTCTCTCTCAAATAAATAAGTAAAAATCTAAAAAAAGAAAAGAAAAGAAAAAGAAAGGGAAAGGCTCACCAGTTCCCCATTCTAGCAAAAGGAGACCGCTTTTTAAAAAAATAAATAAATATGTAATGTCAAGAATTGCTCAAAGTATAAGGCAAAATAAAACAGGGAGTGTACATAGGGAATGGGGCGGGGGGACTTACAACTCTAGACATGGCAGTCAGAGAAGATCTCAGTGCATAAGGGGCATTTGATCCAACACCTGAAGGAGGTCAGAGAGTGAGTTATATTGATATTTGAGTGGTATACAGCATCATGGACCGCTGTAAGGAGTTTCACGATTACTGCGTATGAGATGGGAAGTCACTACAGGAATTTCAAGTAGAGGAGCGACATGATCTGACTTCCATGTTAATAAGATTAGTCTGGCTTTCAAATCAATAAGGGGATAATAGACTTGGGTGAGGATGGCAGGGACAAAAGCAATGAGAAGATTTGGTGGGGGGGGCTAGTGCAATTATACCAGGAGATGGATCATTGTGACTTTCACCACGTGATGGATTCTAGGTATTTTTTTTAGATTTTATTTATTTATTTATTTGACAGAGAGAGACCACAAATAGGCAGAGAGGCAGGCAGAGAGAGAGAGAGAGGGAAGCGAGCTCCCTGCCAAGCAGAGAGCCCGATGTGGGACTCGATCCCAGCACCCTGAGATCATGACCTGAGCCGAAGGCAGCAGCTTAACCCACTGAGCCACCCAGGTGCCCCTAGGTATATTTTTTTAAAAGATTATTTATTTATTTATTTATTTGACAAAGATCACAAGTAGGCAGAGAGGAAGGCAGAGAGAGAGAGAGAGAGAGAGAGGAGGAATCAGGCTCCCTGCTGAGCAGAGAGCCTGATACAGGGCTCAATCCCAGGACCTTGGGATCATGAACTGAGCCGAAGGCAGAGGCTTTAACCCACTGAGCCACCCAGGCGCCCCTCTAGGTATATTTTGTTTTTTTTTTTTTTTGGTTTTTTTTTGGTTTTTTTTTTTAAAGATTTATTTATTTGACAGATAGAGATTACAAGTAGGCAAGTAGGCAGAGAGAGAGAGAGGAGGAAGCAGGCTCCCAGCCAAGCAGAGAGCCCGATGCGGGGCTCGATCCCAGGACCCTGGGATCATGACCTGAGCCGAAGGCAGAGGCTTTAACCCACTGAGCCACCCAGGCGCCCCTCTAGGTATATTTTGAAGGTGAAGCCAACAAGATTTGCAAATAGAATAAAATGTAGGCTGTGAGAGAAAGAAAAGAAAAGAATCAAGAATGATTTCAGGATGTTTGGCCTAAGCAACTGGAAGAATGGACTTACCATTATAGCAAGATGGGGAAGATTGTAAGGAGCAGTTTTGACAAGTGCGGTAGGCTTTGGTGGGGGGCTGGGAGCAGTGGAGGGGGAGATTTAAGAATGTAAGAATTCAGTTTTAGATGCATTCCATTTAGGATGCTATGTCAAGCAGGCAGTTGGATATAAAAGTATGGGGGGGGGGTCTAGGCTGGGAGTCATCAGCATATAGATGGTATTTCAAGCCATGAGCATCATGAAGAACAGAAGAACACAAGAACAGAAGCAATGTAGGACTTCAGGCCTTCTTTTACCTTTCAGCTTTAGATTCAGTGCATGACGAAATCCTATTGACTCTTCCTTTATAATGTCTCTCAACCCAACACTTTTTTTCCATTCCCAGTGGTACTGTATTCACCCAGGATCTCACTGTCTCACTTGGCTGTTTCCAATAGCCTCCTAGCTGATTTCCTTGCCTCTAAATGCCAACCTTAAACTCATCTTCTCATTTGTCCCTTCCCTCCAAGAAATTCTTTCTACTTCTCCCGGCCTCCCCATCTTTAAGAATGGCCTCATCATTCATACCTATTTGTTTGAGTTTGAAACCTGTAAATTATCCTTGCTTCTTCTACCTCTCCTACTTTCCACACACAATCTATCACCACACACTGTCATTGATACCCCCAAAACATAATACAATATGCCCATTTTTCTCAGTCTCTGTTACCATCTCTATAGTCCAACATGCCCTCATCTCTCACATGGACAAGAGTTTCCCAACTACTTGCCTGCCCTCCAATCTATCCTCCATATTGATGTCACTAGGATCTTTCTCAAACAACACTGTATGAATTTTGTCTTCCTGCTTTGTAGGTCCATGGAATAAAATTCAAAGAGCTTTTATCATTTGGGTCTTAACTTTTTTCTCTAATGGTATCTGCCATGATTCTTCTGGATATTCCTTCTATTGCAGCCCTATGGTCTTGTCAGTAGTCTCTGGACCCACAATGTGCCCCAATACTTTAGCACGGACCTTTCCAAACATATCACAAGTATCTGGGGCTATGAATCCTCCACTCTGGCCTCAGGTGAGCTAGAAACAGTGCAGTTGAAGCTCCTCGGTTCCTTGTCTTTAGGCTGAAACTGCTTCCTCTGTTTACCCAAAGGTGCTTTACAAATACAAGGCTATTCTCTGCATGCCATGACATGATATGGGTTGAGAAGCACTGACTTAGTGCACATCATTCCCCCAGCCTGGGAAGTGCTGCCCCATCCTCTTCTGAGTTCTAAGTGCCCTTCCATGCCAAGTTCAAGAATTCACCGTCTTGATAAAGTAGTCTTTGATGTTGCATGCCCAGCCTCAAAATTCCTGCCTGACCTGATTCGATGTCTCATTTGGCACTTGGTATTTGTAACTTTGTAGTATTCAACCTTTTATAGTGAGACCTCATCACAGTTGTGTTTTGGTTCCTTAAGAGCTAAGATTTTTATACCTGCCTTTTCCCTTACCCACTGCCTTAGCACACACTAGGCACTTAATACATTGCTATAAAATGAATGAATGTACAGATGCATGAATGAATGGACTTACGAAACCAATCAGATAGTACAATGGGAAAATAATATTGGATTAGGAGCCAGAGAACCCAGACTCTGGTCCACTTTGTCACTAGATGGTTGGATGAAATATTAGGCAAGTTACTCGCTTTAATTTTCTCATTTATAAAATAGGAACAGTACTTCCCATCCTCACTTCCAAGTTGAGAAGGGATACTGTATGGGAAAATTGTTTGGCAGGTTAAAAGAATGGGTTGTTCATGAGTAATGCCAAGGGAGGCAGTATGGAGCATGAACAAAGAGCTTGTCAAGGACACTGCAGAAAATCACAGGTGGAGGAAAAGCCAGTGGGGTAGGGGAAACTTGCTGGCAACATAGACATGCCCGGGAGTGGTTGGAAAAAGATGACAAGCATGAGAGACAGAAAAAATCAAGTTTTTCTGTTGAGAAACAATATAACATAGCCATTAGATCCAGAATGCCTAGGTTCAAAGCCTGGTTCTGGCACTTACCAACTTTGTGACCCTGGACAAGTTACTTAACATCTCTGAACTTCAGTTTACTCATGATATGGGAATAATAATAGTACCTATTTTCAGGGAATTGTTGTAAGACTTAAATGAGTTAATGTTTGTAAAGTGCTTAGAGCAGTATTCCACCAATGCCTGGCATACAGAGAACTCTAGAAGGGGGCATTAGATCAAACAATGGCCTTCCTCTTCCTTGCCAAGCAGTACTTCAACCTCCATGGCTAGGACTTCCTCCTTGGGTCAGAAGCAGAACCCACAGAAGCTTGGAGTTATTCCTCAATGGACATGTCTGATTTCTGGGTTCCAGAGCCCAGTCTTCTGAGCCTGGCCTGTCTCATTATTCAGAGGACACTGACCACTTTCATTAGCTTTCTAGCCTACAAAATTTCTCACCATTCTTCAACATTTTTCAAAGCCCAGTAGAGTTCATTGTGAAGACAGATTGGAGTGGATTCCAAGAGCTTCCCAAGGCAAATAGAGTCAAAATAGCCTAATCATTAAGACTAATGGCTTTGCAATCAAGCCAATGTGAGTTTGAATAGGGGCTCTGCAAATAACCAACTGGATGACCTTGGACAAATCAACCTCTCTAAGCCTCGGTTTGCTCAGCTGTCAGATGAAGGCTAACAGGTGGCTGTCGGGGTCAGATGAGAAAATGGACATGAAGCCTTCAGCCCGGAGCCTGGCACACGTAAGTGCTCAGAAAGTGTTAACTCTTACCATTAATTCCTAGGATTGTGGGCCTCAATTTTCCCCGCTCTGCAATGTAATTGTGATACTCTCTTCCATTATTGTTGTGTCATCCCAATTTGCACCTTCCAAACTAAAATGGTGCAGAAAAATTTCTTCAAGCCAATAAACTGAGAACACTCTCTCTGCATTTTATACTTCACTTGAGGTTTATGCCCACTTCAAAATAATTACCGAGAAAGAACGAGCAACTCTAAGCATGCCATAGATAGTAATGTCTGCGATTGCCTCAAAGATAATGGGGTGCTCTCAGTCTCGGATGGACATCAAGATCACCATTTTTATTTTTAATTTCATTAAATATATTCTTATTGAAAAATGGCAAGTAATTTCTTTTCAAAATGCTCATACTTGCATTTATCCTTGCATTTTCTTTTATTTTTTATTTATTTTTTATTTTTTTTAAACTACTTTTTTTTTTTCTCATTTTATTTATTTTTTCAGCGTAACAGTATTCATTCTTTTTGCACAACACCCAGTGCTCCATGCAAAACGTGCCCTCTCCATTACCCACCACCTGTTCCCCCAACCTCCCACTCCTGACCTGAGGGTTTTAAACTACTTTTTTTTTTAAAGATTTTATTTATTTATTAGTCAGAGAGAGAGAGAGAGAGCACAGGCAGACAGAGTGGCAGGCAGAGGCAGAGGGCGAAGCAGGCTCCATGCCGAGCAAGGAGCCCGATGTGGGACTCGATCCCAGGACGCTAGGATCATGACCTGAGCCAAAGGCAGCCGCTTAACCAACTGAGCCACCCAGGCGTCCCGCATTTTCTTTTAATAGGAGAAAACATTCTCCTATTGAAATAAATCTCCAGTGGGGAAACAAGTGGCCAGGTGGGTACATTTTGCAAAAGGCACCCAAGTGAGTCTGGTAGGCACCTCTGTTTGGAGACAGGGACTAGAAAGTGAGTGTGGAGGAAAAGATCAAGGCCCCACTTTGAGACGAAATCCAAGAAGGGTAGATAAAACCACTCTGCTCCCACACAAAGTGGGTGTGTAGAAACGGGCCCTGCATCCACTGGGAAAGAGTGTAGTGTTTTCTCCTCCACGTGCAAATCACAGAGGACTTCCCTCCTGTAGCTATACAATCGTCATCCTTGACACACTAGTTGGAAAATTAGGTTCAGTGGGAATACAAGATTTGTCCCATGCTTCAAAAATACAACTGTATTTAATGAGTGGATTAAATTTATGTCATTAAAATTATGTCATGCCTATGTCAAATCCTATTTAATGTCTAAAGCACATAAGAATGATTACTAAATTATTTAATTATTTTGGGTTTACACATCTGTTTTCAAGGCTAATTCTTTGCTGCAAAAACTGTTTGGCCTTGATTATGATCATTAATGAGTGTTCTTGCATTTCAAATCAAGGAATAAGGCTCTCAAATGGCTTTAATCAAATCAAGTAACACTGTAAATATTTTTCAAAGTAAGTGTAAAACAAAAAGAAAGTGTAAAAAAATCATAATTTATCATATTGTTACTTTCTATTCCCTGATGTATATATCAACTACTGCATAAATTATGATTTTTAGGTTGAAATATTTTTGATTTTTTAAAAAATAGTCTGTAAATATTTTAGAGCAGTTTTAGGTTCACTATCTAATATGTTTCACAGCAACTGTTTATATATATTATATATACATTATATTATACATTTATAATGTAAAATACATATTGTATATATTAATGTATATATAAATGTATAATATACAAATACATAGTATATCTGCAAATATATATTCTATATAAATACATATATAACATATATAATATAGATGTAGATGTACCTATCTTGGAGGTTCAACAAAAACTTAGATTTTTCCCATATGTCTGAAAATTTTAAAATAAATTTTCATTTAAATCTTTCAAAAATAAGTAAAATGTAAAATTTCGTTTATACATGTGATCTATACCAGCTGATGTTTACTAATACATAAATATTTAGTTCCCATTTTTCTTTCATTTTTAATTTAATTTTATTTTATTTTAATTTCTTATTTATTTCTCATTTTTTAATAAACATATAATGTATTTTTATCCCCAGGGATACAGGTCTGTGAATCGCCAGGTTTACACACTTCACAGCACTCACCATAGCACATACCCTCCCCAATGTCCATAGCCCCCCTCCCCCTCTCCCAACCCCACCTCCCCCCAGCAACCCCCAGTTTGTTTTGTGAGATTAAGAGTCACTTATGGTTTGTCTCCCTCCCAATCCCATCTTGTTTCATTTATTCTTCTCCTATCCCCCTAGCCCCCCATGTGTAGTTCCCATTTTTCTAATGAGAAGATCTCACTAATGAATTACAGTCAAAGAAATAGAGACCATTGAAAAATAATACTTCAAGAAGAAAGATGGGGTGCCTGGGTGGCTCAGTCGGTTGAGCCTCTGACTCTTGGTTTGTGCCCAGCTCTTAATCTCATGGGTCATGAGATCAAGCCTCACATTGAACTCTGTGCTCCCCCTCTTCCCCTCCCCCTACTCATGCATGCTTTCATTCTCAAATGAATAAGTAAAGTTTTTAAAAAATATATATAAATTCATTGAGCTACTGGATTCAGTATTTCAATATAAAGATGCAAAATTTATAATGTAGTTAGGTGTACAGACTCAAAAATCAGGTACCACTGATTTTGATTTGCTTCCAATCTTTTGCTAACTGTGTGGTCTTGGGAAAGTTACTCTACTCTGAGCTTCAGTTTCCTTGTCTGTAAATTAGGACACTAAGAGCACCCCTACGTCAGAATGTTGATGGGAAGATTAAATGAGATGATACATACACAAATTTTAAAACACTGTCTGGCACATGGTAGAGCTTTAACAAATGTTATGAGATTTTGTTGTTATTTCTACAAATGGAAGCTTCATGGTGACAGTTTTCCCTCGTCTTCTCTGTTGGATTCACATTACCTAACATACTGACTGCTCAAGAAGTATTTGTTGCATGAATTGATTTATGGACAGCTATCTGAAGGTCAAGAGGAGCTGTTTACTGATTGTGCCAATGCTTCTAATCACACTTGGGAGCTGCACAAGCAACTCAAGATGAATTTTTCAATAACAGCTTTATTGAGATTTAATCCCCCTATTTAAAATGAACAATTAGGGGCACCTGGGTGGCTCAGTGGGTTAAGCCGCTGCCTTTAGCTCAGGTCATGATCTCGGGGTCCTGGGATCGAGTCCCACATCGGGCTCTCTGCTCAGCGGGGAGCCTGCTTCTCTCTCTCTGCCTGCCTCTCTATCTACTTGTGATCTCTCTCTGTCAAATAAATAAATAAAATCTTAAAAAATAAAATAAAATAAAATGAACAATTAATTTTTAGTACATTTACAGAGCTGTGCAACCATCACCACAATCAATTTTAGGACATCATCATCACTTCAAAAGAGAAACTCCATACCTATTAACAATCACTCCCCACTAACACACAGCTCCTCCTCCCAGGCCCTAGGATACCACCAATCTACTTCTTACCCTTACGGACTTGCCTATTCTGGACACTTTTTATAGACTCACACAACACGTGGTCCTTTGTGACCAGCTTCTCTCATTTAGCATGATGTTTTCAAGGTTCATCTTTGCTGTTGGCACAAGTCAGTAGCTCATTCATTCTCACAGCTGAATAATATTCCATTGTTATGGGCATACCAGATTTGTTTACCCATTCATCAGCGGGTGGACATTGGGGTTGTTTCCACTCTTCGGCTATTATGAATAATGCTGATGTAAACACAGGTTTAAGAGTCAGATAAATTCAAATCCAAACTGAAATCACTGCTCAACTGTTCTTACTAGCTATGTGGCCTTTAACAGATTACTTATCTCCCTGAGACTTTTTTTTCCACTTCAAATAGGAACCAGAATCTACCTTACAGGCTTATAGGAGAGAATGAATTAGAGAAATCCTGTGAAATCCCTAGTGCAAAGTAATTATTGAACAAATGGCAACTATTATAATTGTTGCTTTACTTATATTTTCTTATTTCAAGTCTAGTGAGGTCCCATCCCTGAACTTCTCCTGCTCATTTGATAGTTCAGAAGTGGGGATGAGAAAGTTTCACAGGAGGCTTAAGTTTATAGGAAAGAAAGAGAGAAAGAGAGGAAGGAGGGAAGGAAGGAAGGAAGGAAGGAGGGAGGAAGGAAGAGGGAGGGAGGAAGGAAGGGAGGAAAAAGGGGAGAAAGAAAGGGAGGAAGGAAGAAAGGGAGAGAGAAAGGAAAGAAAAGAAAAGAAAGCTTCTAAAATTACAAAAGTTAACATATACTTGTAAAGAAATCCTAATTTTGAGTGCATGAGTGGCTTGGTCAGTTGAGCATTTGACTTGATATCGGCTCAGGTCTTGATCTCAGGGTTATGGATTCAAGCCCTGCATTGGGCTCTATAGTGGGTGTGGAGCCTACTTAAAATTTTTTGTAATTTTACCAAAGTATATAGTGAAAGGTGAATATTCATTTTTATACCCATTCCCCCTCTCCTTTCCTTCCCAGTAATAGCAGTAACAGTTTGGTGTATGTCCATCCAGACCATCATCTATGTATATACATAAATATGAATATATGCATAAGAACACACATACATATATATTTCCACATATATTATACCTTACTATATGTATTATTCTGTGATTTTCTAATTTTATTCGACAGTGTGTTTTTGACATCTTTCCATTTGAGTACATAAAGCTGTACCTCATCCTTCTTAATGGCTGTTCAGTAGTCCAAAGTCTTGATATGCCAATGGCTTACTTTTTTAAAATCTTCAGTCATTGCTCTTAAGATAGCATCACCAGTCTCCAATTGCCATGTGCTTTTTTTTTGTTGTTTGAAATGTGTATTTAACTATGTAGCATGTAAATATGCAGTTTAAGGCAAATTCATAGTTTGCATGGATCATGTTTTATTGAATTCTCAGTGGTAGGGGCAGAATGGGAGCCTAAGCATTCACGCAGAAAGGAATCTTTAGATAGTTCAGAAGGAAAAACAAGTCACTCAGATTATTACCAGCTTTCAAATATTTTTTCTTGTTGGGTTCTTTTTTTTAAGATTTTATTTATTCATTTGAGACAGAGAGAGAGAGGGAGAGAGAGAGAATGCATGCATGCACACAAGCAGGGGGAGAGGCAGAAGCAGACTCCCTGATGAGCTGATGCAGGGCTCCATCCCAGGACCCCGAGATCATGACCTGAGCTGAAGGCAAATGTGTAACCAACTCAGCCACCCAGACACCCCTCTCGCTGGGTTCTAATATTGACAAACTAAATGTAAAAGAAGACTGGAGTGGAACATCAGTAAATTCAACAAAGATCTTGAGAAGCTCACTAAAGACAAAAATAACTTGATCTGGTGGGTAAAACATTAGAGGACCTGTAATAATCTCTTTTATTGAAAACTTACTATAATAATTATTCTTTTGGGTGAAAACCCAGCCCAAATAATTGAGAAATGCCAAAAAAAATGATAGCCATGTATTCAAAATGATTACACTCACATAAATAAATAATGAAGGAGAAATTAAAATTAATGTTTCCAGAATAAGCAAAATACATTGTGTCAATTTCCAACAGCCCCACACTGTCTATGTGCTACTCAGGGAGGTGTCAGAATTCTGGGCATGTATTCACAAAGTTCAAAAGTGTCATAACACTGGAGCAATGTGGTTATAAGAGAAGAAAATGTGTATAGATGGAATCATGGAAATGTCATTCACTGTAATATCAGAGCAGGAGGCTGCAATCAAAGCAGTTAGCAATTAGAAAGTACAGGGCCCTAACTCCCACAGAATTTTTTGGTATAAGCAGATCTGACAGCACACAGAACGGTTATAACTTACTTTATGAGAAAGCTTTGTCAGTGGTAATGCCTGCTTTAATGGCATCTGGAAACAGCTGTTTTTCTCCAAAAGACAGCACTACATTTAAGCCTGCCAAATAGAGATAATAAGGTGCATACCTATCATTAACAAAATTATGCTTTCTTTATTGACAGAAAAGATCTGCTCATATTGTGAGGAGAGTACATTATGGGACTAGTGAAAAACTATTGAAAAGTATGGATGGCTGCAAAAAGCAGTGATTCCCAGCCCTAAATTCACCACCCTGTAGGGTGTCTACAATTATCCTGAGGATCATCATGAGTTCTTTGAAAACTTCTCAAAACAAAATTAAATAGGAGGCACTTTAATTTTACAGCATTTTGAGGAAAAGGGGAAGATGACCTGAAATCAAGCTAACAATAGCAGTGTGTTATAAACTCCCTCAAGGTTGGGGACCAATGATAACCATGGTACGTTATGTTAATTTGGCAGTAGTTTTTATGAATGTGGCATGTTGTACCAAGGCACATCATTAAAACATTGCAGTTAAGTGCATGAGTTTTCTATGTGTTTCAAAAGTGGACACTTGCATTACTAGCAATCCATGAATTTTCTCTCCAAGGTTTGGATAATTTTTATAGTTAAAAAATTCCTGAATGTCTGAAAATGTATTCCAATGCCAGCAACAAAATCATTCACTCATCAAAGAAATATTTATTGAGGGCATGCTGTATGACAGGTACTGGTATGTACATTACCAGTTAGAAAGTTTGTATCAGCCATGGATAGGAGTACCTGTTTTTCTGAGCCCTTCTAATAGCATATTTTAAAATATCTTTAGCAATACCATATTAGTGAAAATAGCATATAACTGTAGTTTACCATTTCCTTGAGTATTAGTGAGACTGAACACTTTTTCATTTGTCTATTAACCATATGGCCATTTATAGTTCTTTTTTGAATAATCTGCTTGTATGTCCACTTTTCTATTGGCCTTTTTATTATTGATTTGTAAAGACTCTTTACCTATTACTACACCACCTACCTGACATTATTATCTGTAGGAGGATCCTTCTAGAGACAGCCAAATTTGCTAAGTAACTGCCAGAGTTCAAGTTAGCTAATGCTGTCAAATATTTTTGGAAGTTCTATGAGTATCCTGCAATCATTTTGCTGTTAACCTCTGTTTCTGCATGAAAGTTAATTCTGTGTGCAAAAAATCAGGCTATGCCTTAGCCAAACCGATGACAGGAGTGCCTAACAAGCAATATTGTTCAGTAGTCAATAGAGATTGGACTGTAATCTTGTCAGTGATTTAAAATAAAACATAACAAAAAAACTGAAAAAAAATGTTTCCATAGGATTCTTTTCTTTCTGTGATTCAGAGTCAATAAACATTTGCTAAGTGCATAATGTACACTCTTTCTCACAATCCCCATCACTGATCTATTATGTAGGCATCTCCATTTTCATGTAAAGAAATTTTAAGTCAGAGTGTTTCTGTGACATATGGTCATACTTATAGCTAGTAGGTGGCGGAGATGGTCCTTGACTTGCCACCCTCAGCAAGAATGGACAAGATATGGAATGCTCCAGGCAGGCCTTATGTTATGGTGCCTCTTCAATTCAATACTTTAAAAATATTTGCTTGGGCGCCTGGGTGGCTCAGTGGGTTAAGCCGCTGCCTTCGGCTCAGGTCATGATCTCAGGGTCCTGGGATCGAGTCCCGCATCGGGCTCTCTGCTCAGCAGGGAGCCTGCTTCCCTCTCTCTCTCTCTCTCTCTCTCTCTGCCTGCCTATCTACTTGTGATCTCTCTCTGTCAAATAAATAAATAAAATCTTTAAAAGATAAAAAAATAAATAAAAAATAAAAATATTTGCTCAACATTTACTTAATGAGAGTAGGGAGAGACTGAGTTTCTATTAGTAAAAATATATACCTTTTTCATTATGCTCAGAATATGTTCAACACATACACCTATCACACTAATGGCTATTTATTGAGCATTTACCGTGTGTCAGGCACAGTGCTAACCATTTTACATGCATTATCTCATTTAATCCTAAAAGAGCACTGTCATAATCATCATCCCTATGAATATGTGAGGCCCAAAGAAGTGGAGTGATTCAGCCAAGGTCAACAGTAAATTGTGGCGCTAGGATTTAAGCCCAAGCAGGCCGACACCTGAGCCTATGAGCTGGAGCACAATGTTTTATTGTCTTCAACTATAGCCAAAACTCCCAACTTCACATTTTAACCTACTAATTTCTTCCATTTCTTTTGTTTTGTTTTGTCCCTCAAAATTGAATACGATGGAGGTAATTTACAGGTATACGGCTTTGAAATCACATTAAAAAGATTTTAGAATTTCCCTCATGTTTTTTCAATTTTCTTGATAAGAAACCATTTCCTCTTTTCCTGTAGCTCCCATTCTGTCTTTAGTTTCCTCTTGCAGCTTTCCAAACCAGGCAACTTTCAGGGAGGTGTATGAAAGGATTTAAAATTTAGATAAGAGAATCAACCCCCTCATTCCTGATAAACAGTCCTGTGGCACGCACTATTTTGTTTCATAATCCTAGCTGCTTGTGGAGAGTTGCTCACTTGAAGCAACTCCCAGCTTGTTAATCTTACAGCTGGTGGCACACCCTTCAGCCTGTACGTGCTCATCGCAAAAATGGTGTGGTTGGCACACCAGTGAGGACTGGCTTCTTTTTGCTTTTCATTTTTCACTCAAGGGCCCCAGCCTCCTTCATAAGAGAGGCAGCCAACTTCCATCTCACCAATTACTTTGGGGAGCTCTGGCAGAAGCACAAGGCTAGTCAACACCACATTTATGATTTATCCCAGAGATTTGTAAATACCCTCTTTTAAATTGGCAGCCCAGGCTGTTGCCTGCTTGGCCTGTGGCTTAATCTTCTTCCTTTCAGAAATCCTGTTTTTACAATGGGATGCAGAACTCGAGAGTTGGAGAGGAAGGAGAGGGTATGGTTTGGAAACATTCATATTGGTTCAAATATTAAAAAGACCATTTTCTGAGTTTTGGCTGATGCTACCGGGCATATGGATTCCAGAGAAAAACCCAGGTGGTGGGTTTCCTCACCCTGCTATTTGTAAACAGGTGAAACCTGATTATAATGAATGTCAGAGGGCAACGGTAGCCTGCAGGTTGAGTACCGATGCTGACAGCTGTGTAATTACAATGGAGTTGTATTACAGGGCATTTTGTATGTATGGTTATAATGAAGTACGAATAGTTTAGAAAAATGACTGATCGTGAACAGTGTCAGGCCATCTACAATCTGAACTTCACCTTTGTGTTAATTAAAGCAAAACCTTCGAACAGAACTGGAGATGAAAAGTAACAGCTGGTTTAAAGCCTCCCCCCACCTCACCAACCCTGGTTTCTAGTCTGTCCATTCATGGTGTGTACTTCTGTGGAAAACTAAAAACTATCAACGGAATACTTCTGGGTTCAAGATCATACCTCTTCCTCCGCCCTCTGCCCTGCCAATTCTTCATGGGCACCAGTTTTCTTTGGGTCTTAAGATGTCACTGACTAGGATTGAGGGTTTCAACTCAAGTGCAGAGACTGGAGGAAGTTTTATGTCTTGATGCCTGAAAAAGACAATTCCCCTCAAAGACTGATGAGAAATGCACAGTGATCACATTTTGGAATTTCAAATGGAAGCACATAGTCTGGAAATGGAATAGAATATTTGAAATCAGAGCTGTCCCAGAAAACCTGGATAAGTATAGCTATCATGTATTTTGAGCACTTACTACGTGCCAGGCACTGGGAAAAATACCTTCCATGTATATTATCTCATTTAATTCTTTCAACAACCTTAAGAGGTAGGTCCTAGGATCCCCATCTCTGCAGAAGAGGATACTGAGGCTCACTGGGGTTAAGACTACTTGCCCAAGATCATATGGCAGTTATATGGCAGGTCTGAGATTCAAATCCTGTTCCAATTCCAAAAACCTTTCTCTTGATCACCAAGGGGCTCTGCCATTGTCTTGCATGTTTAATCTCCTTTTTTTTTAAAGATTTTATTTATTTGATATATAGAGAGAGATCACAAGTAGATAGAGAGGCAGGTAGAGAGAGAGGGGGAAGCAGGCTCCCTGCTGAGCAGAGAGCCCGATGCGGGGCTCGATCCCAGGACCCTGAGATCATGACCTGAGCCGAAGGCAGAGGCTTAACCCACTGAGCCACCCAGGCGCCCCTAATCTCCTTTTTTAAAAAAAGATTTTATTTATTTATTTGACAGAGAGAGAGAGAGAGAGCGAGCATGCACAAGCAGGGGGAGTGGCAGACAGAGGGAGAAGGAGAAACGGGCTGCCCACAGAGTAGGGGGAGCCTGATGTGGGACTCAATCCCAGGACCCTGGGATCATGATCTGAGCCGAAGGCAGTCACTTAACCAAGTGAGCCACCCAGAAGCCTTTGGATGTTTAGTCTCTTAATTTCTTTGCAGAAGGGATTTAAATGTAGGACCCAAATAAGTATTTCCATCTATGTATGACCCGCACAATTTTTGCCACGTCCAAGGACAACATATATTACAGGCAACATTTTTAAGCAGGCTTGCTTTCATTCTGTGAGGGTTGTGGAGGCAGTCTTCTCCACCTTACGCTTATCCCCAAAAACCTACCTACCCAGGATCACTTCTTGCCAGCCAGGTTGATCTCATAAGAGTGAACTGCCATGACTCTACTACTTTAACCTCATCTTAAGCAATAGTAATCATGAACTTGTGAGTTGGATGTTAGATGCATTTTTAAATGCATATTAAAATAAGTAATGTTCATCTGTCACCACCCTAGGTCATCTCATGTATCACCAGAGGAACATACACCACATACAGGAAAGCACTGATCTGGACAATCCTTAAGTGACCTTGACATCCAGTGAAGCACTTGACCTCTAAAAATAGGGACACCTCTGCTTCACTGTCCTCCATTTTCTGAGAGATTTTTCACAGCTTTTCAAAACAGGGGCACTTCCAAGAGAACAAGATGCTCTTATTTCCACAACTGGTCTCCAACCTCCAGCTCAGGTGTCACATCCTTAGCAAAGCTTTCTCTGACCACCCGATCTGAAGTTACCCCCTATAACGTGACCCTGCCTTATATTCCTCTTAGTATTCATTGCTATTTGAAATCATCATGTCTGTTCCTTGGTTTGTATGCTGCCAGTCTCCCTACCAAAGAGTAAGCTCTGGGAGGTTCCCAACATTTAGCATAATGCCTGGCATATGGTAAATGTTCAAGGAGTATTTGTCAAATGAATGCACTTCATGAAGCAGGGATTCTAAAGTTAGAGTAGGGTCGTGGTCCTGATCAAACAGGCAATGGAAGAAAAGCTAAACTTGGGGTGATGTAATTTATCCAACAAGGCAATGACCTAAGGAGGCATGAAACTATCTGCACTCATTCCTTCTTGAACCCTTACTGTGTTCAGGACACTGTGCTAAGCTGTTCCCTGAGGACTGGGTACTATCTCGCTCAGGGATACTACCTCACTCTATGTCATTGGTAATCCCCAGTTGCATTGATGTAACTCATGCTTACGGAGTGACTACTACATGTCAAGCACCATTCTATGCTGGGATACGGCAGTAAGCGGCATGAAGTTCCAGCCCTCTAGAGAAGGTCAAATCAAGATCAGATACACACCTTTATATGGTTTTTCCCAGATGGTACGTCCTAGTGATACTTTATCTCTCTAGTAAAACCAGATCTTTGCCTTCAAAGTGGTCCTAGACTCAGTCACCCTGGCCCACTTATATTTGTAAGAGCTACCATCCATTTACTGAGTATGCATTATGTCTCAGTCACTGTGTTGAGGGCTTGCTATGCATTATATGATAGAATCTTTCCAATAACCCCATGAAGAAGGTACTCTTATTAACCCTATTTTACAGAGGAGGAAACCAAGGATCTCTGAGATTGAAGGACTTGCCCAGTGACCTGTGCTTGTGATGTGTAGAGGGATTCAAAGCTGGGCAGGATGCAATGCAATGACCCCTTCCCCCGGCCCGAGTCACCGTCCTTAACCCTGAGTGTGCCGTGGTGCCTTTTGTGAGTGATGTATGGCCTCCCTTCACTTAGGACATCTAGCCCTGAGATTCTGACAATCCAGTCACCCTCCCATACAGGGTTTGCTTGAGGCATTGGCAATGAGATAGGTAGAAATGTTTCAAGATCTGCCTGTATGGTTCAGAACGTGAACTAGTGGATATACGTTATGAAGGCATTGCGATGATTCCTTACACCCCAGGAATAACACCGACTCTCATTAAAGATCAAATTATTGAAGATATAGTTCAAGAGGAAAATGGCATATATCTGGACTTCTTTCATTCGAAAATGATAAAACACAAAGCAATTCTTTAAAAGCTGAGGGGAAAAAACCAATACATTTGTGGAGGAAATATTAAAACTATATCTCAATATAGGCAACTCAGATTAAGAGCATAAATACAATTCTGCCATCAGTTTTATCATCATTTATCCTGTAGGTTCAATATAGAACTAAAAGCTTTAAAATATTTTGGTTTTACACTGATTCTGCATTTTACCGAAATACGTTCATTTCTTTAGCACCTGTGCAGAGCCATTTGTCTTACTTTATTGCATTTAGGTCTCATAAGATCCTTGTAAGGTAGAGGAGGGAAGGCATTATCTTAGTTTTATGAAAGTATAAATTTAAGGCACAAAGTGGACAAGTAAGTTACCAAGAATACCTAATTAGAATTGAAACAGTGAAATTTGTTTCACATTGCCCTGGTGCAAACATGTCACATTTTTAAAATATCCCTACAACAAATGGAATCTGCTCCGAGCCTTCCACTTTTCCAGCTAGCTAAAAATTGACTCTCACTTGTGGTTTTTAGAGGCCCCCCCTCTGCCAAGGTTGTTGAAAGCCCTAGCAAATCATGCGGACCAGAACTTTCAGGGCAGGCCCTCTGCCTTTTGTCCATACTGATATGTTTATCATGCAAATGCACAGGCCTGCTGTAGTAAGAGGTGTCAGCTGCTTCTGTGCCCCCCTTAGACATTGGTGAGGGGGTGTCTTTGCTGAGGTTGGCAGTCTCATGGCCTAGTATTCAGCCTCTCTTAAGTGCACCACGTGGCCATTCTTCTTTAAGATCTTGTCTCTTCTTTGGGGTCCTAAAAGGGAGCAAGGCTAGTCCTTGCTGCTGAAGGGAATCTGTCATAACTCCCACCTCCTCTCCAGTCTTGGACTTTTAGAACTTCTAGGTCAGATAGCTTCTCCCATCTCTACTCAGAAGTGCTCACCTCTTAACCCCCTGGGACAAGCCAGCAGCATACTTTCTCTCAGTGAGCCTTTTGAAATCAAAAGCTCCGCATTCAGACAATCTTCTAGGTACCTAGCAACTTCCACTTTTGACCTTATAAAACAAAAGCTCCCAAGGCAAGAGAACAGAGATACTTGGCCATGTTTTGATTTGGGGGAGGGAAAAAGACCTACCACAGCTGAAACAAATTATAAAAAAAACTCAATAAATAATCCTACAAAATCCTACTTTGTTACAATTCCTACTGGTAGTTTTTTTTTTTTTTAACTTTAAGCATATTATGTGTAAGTCAGCAGTCACCGTGGATCTACATTTTAGCAGTTGATTTCAATTCTGTACATATTTATTAAACATGCACAACACTCTTACTACTATACTATGTGTTATATGGCATATGTAAGAAGAAAAATGTATGGCGCTTGTCTGAGATGTGAGGAAATGAATCCACAATGTGCTTTTTGACAATCTGTTGCTGGTAACTTTCAGATCCCACTATCCAAGGAGCTAGAATTTTCTTTTCTAAAGATTATGCTGTTCACAGAGAGTGCCTTCTTTTTCTTCATTACCTTTTTGCATTTGCTTGAGAAATATTATATGCTAGTCATGGGGCCAGGTATATAAAGAGATGGATGGCATTGTCCTTGCCCTCAAGAAGTATAAACTATGTGGAGGAGAATAGACCTATACTATCAGAGTAGCTTGATAAAGAAGATTATATATATAATTTAAGACATAAAGGATGAATTGGAGTTTGCTAGACAAGGAGTTGGGGAGGAAAATTCCAGAAAGAAGTAACAACATGGGCAAAGAAGGGAAAACATTTCCCTAAAACAAAAAATAGGGAAGTGAAAGAACATAGCATGCTCAAGGAACTGTCAACAATCTGATTGATGTACAAAGTCTGAGGGTGGGGGACAACAATGAAAGACAAGGCCTGGGAGCTAGTCTGGGATGTGATTGAAAATGTTCTTAGATGCAGTGCTGAAGAATTTGGGACTCTTCTTAATGGCAATGAGAAACGAGCCAAAGGTGCAAGTAGGGAAGTGACAAAACCAGAACAGCAATTTTAATTTATTTAATTTAATTTTATTTTATTTTATTTGAGAGAGAGACAGAGAGAGAGAGAGAGAGAGAGAGAGAGAGGATGAGCAGGGGGGAGGGCAGAGGGAGAGAAAGGGAGAAACAGACTCTCCACTGAGCAGGAACCCTGATGCAGGGCTAAATCCTAGGACCCAGAGATTATGACCTGAGCTGAAGGCAAATGCTTAACAAGCTGAGCTACCCAGGCGCTCCGAGAACAACATTTTTAAATTTTCCATCTTTGTGGCAGAAGTGCTAAGGATGGACTGGAGGAGGGTGTCACTAGATACGGAGAGAGTAATCAAGTGGCTCTTGGTGAGAGTTGATGAAGTAAGATGATAGAAGTGTGAATGGATTTGAGGTAATATTGACGAACTAAGTGTAAGAGGTGAGAGATGACCCAGGTAATCAGGTAGACGGAGATGACATTAAGTAAAATGGAAAATACCCAAGAGGGCCAAGGTTGCATACAATGAGTCCCGTTTTAGATATGTTGGATTTCGGGTAGCTTTGTGATATCCAGGTGAAACTGTCTAATAAGCCAATTGAAAAATCAGCCTGCAGCTTGTTTAGAGAAGTCAGGGTTGGCATTTGAGACTTAGGAGTCATCAGAACACAGGTGTTGAATAGCCTTATGACAGCAAGTGTAAAGCAAAAGAAAAAGGTGAGAATAGGGACTTGAGGGACAGGTAGCTGGAGTAAGACAAGACCCCAAAAGAGACTGAGAGGAGCAGCAATCAGATGAGGGCTGGAAGACAAAGGGGGCGTGGAAGACACAAGAGAGGTCCTGAAAGGAAGGGGTGGTCATGTGTCACAAATGAAGACTAGAGGTCAGATACGGTAAGGATTGGAGGGGCCACTATGAATTGGGCAACTTGGATTTCCCTGGTAGCTTTTGTTGGAGCAGTTTTGGGGGGCATAAGCCAGACTGCTGCACTTTGATGGCATAAGAGGAGCTAAGGGAGACGAAAATAGTATATGGGGCTCATTCTGTCCAGAAGTCTGGCAGTAACTGGAAAATGAGAAATCAGACAGCAGCACAGTAGGCAAAGTGAAGAGAAAGGTTGTTTAAGGTGGGAGAATGTCTATGGAGAGTAAGAGAGAAGCTCTGAGAGAGGAGAGGGCTAATGCATGGACTTGAGTCTCAGACAAGTCAGGGGAGGATGAGTTCTGGTCCAGTACTTCTTCTCTGTTACCTGTGATGAAGGATCAGCTTTTTAAATTGCCAATCTGTCGCAGGCTGGTACTTCTGTAAAATACAAAAAAAAATTACTAGGAAAATGTAGTTAAAAATCACTCAAAATACAAGCCCCATTTTTCGTTAAGTCCAATGAACACACAATTATTTTGTTAAATTGTTAAAAAGGTCGCTAAATTCCTACTCTCCATTTCAGTGCTCATGTTGTTGTGGATTAGTATCAAACAGCTTGAGGATTGGAAGGGGTCACCACCATACTGTGTGTAGCACCACTCAAGACTGTAGGAACTAGAGAGGAGGCCAGAAAGAATTCTCCTTCCAAGAGAGAGGAAGGAAGCAAGAAAGTATAGGAGATGAGAAGGGCGCCTGCGTGGCTCAGTGGGTTAAGTGCCTGCCTTTGGCTCAGGTCATGATCCAGGGGTTCTAGGATCGAGTCCCACGTGGGGATCCCTGTTGTTCAGTGGGGAGCCTGCTTCTCCATCTTCCTCTGCCCCTCCCTGCCCCCACTCATGTTCTCACTCACTCTGCTCTCTCTCAAAGAAATAAATAAAAAGTCTTTTAAAAAATTAGGAGGTTAGAGAGAACACTTAGGAATGGAATGAAGGAGAGTTGAGGGAATTCCCACCTGCAAGTCATTTTTTTTTAAAGTGAAGGAACAAAACTGACCTTTGAGAATGAGTAAAGAATGAAGGGGATGGGGTGGGAGGATTGGAGGAGTGTAGTAATGGGTTGAAACAGCTGCTGTGGGAAATGAGAAATGAAACTGAATAAAGATGAATAAAAGAATTGTAAAAGCAATAGATAGAGGGCCCAACTGAGTCTGGAAATCATAAATTTGTTATGGAGCCAGCCAATGAGTTCAATTTTGCGATTTTTCCCTACTAGTTTTGCAGCCTCAGAGCAGGCATGGAGAAACATATGGTAGGGTTCTGGTAATACAGTGGGTTATGTGTGCAAACTGACTCTCCCACAGAAAACAACTAAAAATGCTGGATAAAACGCAACAAACATCCTCAAGGTATTGAAGAGCGGGGAAGGTAGTAAGGAATTAAAAGTCCAGATGGTAGGGGAGGCAGACTGATGTAGTCATTTCTTTGAAAAAATTCGCTGAATTTAATTTAAACTTTAGAGAGGGATACCTGGGTGACTCAGTCGGTTAAACGTCTGCCTTGGGCTCAGGTCATGACCCCAGGGTCCTGGAACTGAGTCCCACATCAGGCTGCTTGCTCAGCAGGGAGTTTGCTTCTCCCTCTGCCTGCTGCTCCTCCTGTTTGTCTCTCTCTCTGATAAATAAATAAAATCTTTTTTTAAAAAAAATAAGCTTCAGAAAATAAGCCATAAGTGAGGTGAAACAAAGCCAAGGGCCTACCCAAGGTGGGGAGTTCCTCCCCAGGTAAAACTGTTACCTGGACTAACAAGAAGCTAAACTATCAGTGTATTTATGAAGCAGGAATAACTCCCTACACATCCATAAGGAAACTTTGAGGAAAGCAGCCCTGGAACTGAGTGGAGGGGGAGGCACCTGCCCGGAGAGGTTTAAATACAACCTCATCTAATAAAGATTTGCAGCTGAAATTCACATTACCCAGGTGCTCCAAAATACCTTAAGCTCTGAATTTAGTTTAAAGTAGATCCAGACTGGTCATGCCAGCAGGCACCTGGCAGAATGCAAATCCTCTCTGCAGGAAGCCACCTCCTCCTAAACCTCAAAATATTTTCACAAATAATTTTTCAAAGTAATGAGCAGATCTTAGTTAAAAATCACTAAGCGCACAACAAAAGAAGACACCATATGTAAGACAAATAGGAAGTTCAAATGAGACAGATTTGAAGCCAAGTATATATGTAATTACATTTAAATACAGATCGACTAAATGCTTATGTTAAGAGATAGACTAAATTTAAAAAGTCTCACCATATGCCGTTTACAATAGTTACATTTAAAACAAAGATACAGAAGATTGACAGTAAAAGGATGGGAAAAGACATTTTACACAAATACTAACCAAAGAAAGCTGGTATTGCTATGTGAGTATCAGACAAAATAGTTTTTGAGGCAAAAAAGCACTACTAATGATACAGAGGATCATTTCTTTTTTATAAAAATACAACCCATCAGGAAGATATAAAAATGTTAAATTGGCAAGAACCTGATAGTAGCCTTAAAATAAATAAAGCAAAAATCAACAAAACTATAAGGAGAACAGACAAGTCTATAATCAAAATGAGAGATTCCAACACACCTCTCTCAATAACTGATAGAAGAGAGAAAATCAGTAAGTAACCAGAATATTTACATAACACAATTAACAAAACTGATCTAATAATAATAAATAGAACACGGAACTCAACAATTGCAGAATATATATTCCTTTTAATCCTACATAGCACATTCACCAAAATTGACCATATACTGGATCATAAAGATTAAAAGAATAAAAACAACATTTTATGATTGCAGTGCAATAAAGCCATAAATCAACAACAAAATGAGAACCAGAAAAACCACAAATGTCTGAAAATTTAAAAACATACTTTTATATAAACCATGGGTCAAAGAAGAAAACACATTGGAAATTATAAGATATTTTGAACTGAACCAAAATGAAAATCCTACTTACCAAAACCTGTGGGATACTTACATTTGAAAAGAAATAAAGGCTACAAATGAAAGAGCTAGACATCCATCTTAAGGAGGTAGAAAAAGAACAACAAAATAACCCCAAGGAAAAGAGAAGGAGGGAAAAAGCATATACTGTGAAGTTGATCCAGGATTAGAGGTTGGCAGAACAAATGTGGTTGAAGGCACATTGAAGGCACTAAGTATGAGGGAATTGAGGAATCTAGTGAAAGTTTGGCCAAAATTATTAGTAATGGGAATCAGTGTGAGCAGGAAAGAAGGTGAAGTGGAGGTGGGGGAAATGAGGGGATGTAGGGAAGATTGGAGACTAGAAATGAATCGAGTGACATGAGGTCACAAAGACATGAGATCACAAAGCACTTAAGTGGGGGTAAGGGAGTGAGAGGTGCTTGCATAGGAGTTTCTGACTAACATGGAGATTTAAAGCTAAAGATTTTCTATGTAAAATAGTTGTAAATGAAGGAAATATTCCACATGTGGCCATGGAAGTCGGATTGCTGAAATGAGGTGAAGTACTCTTGATTATCCATTTGTAAGTCTTTCTCTTACTCTGCCTGATTTGTAAGACCTTACAGGACAGGAAACTACTCATCTCTCCATCCCTATTATGGCGTTTGGCACAAAGTGGATTGGATCCTCAATAAATGCTTGTCTATCCTAACTAATAGAGACACTACTCTAAATATTTTACACACGTTCTTTTGTTTTGTCCTTAGAACAACTCTATGAGGTGTGTCCTAATATGCAATTTAAGAGAGAGGGAAAGTGAGGTTAAGAAATTTGCTCAAAGTTTTACAAGAAATGAACGAGTGATGTGCTGAAGACCTGGGAGTAGATTTTTACTATGGCCCCAGACAAGCTACGCCCAAAGCAATCACTAGGCCCTTTTGTGATTCTGGAGAGCAAAATTTTGCTGAAGAAGTAAGGGCATCACAGTATCAAAATTTTCACTGGAACCCCATCACTGGTTTATAAAATGCATGCCCTCCTCTTTGCCTCTCAACTGTCTACTTCTCATCACTCTTCAAATGCCACCAAAACCCAGACATTTTATTGCCTGTCTTCTCTCTGCGCTCACCATTTCCATCCAGCTCATTCCTCTCTCTTCTCTGCCTGATCCTATCTTATCAATCTACCTATTTATGAGACTAAAGAATAATATTTGAAAGAATAATAATTGATGCTTTGAGATCTCATGATTTGTGCTTTTCAAGATAGAAGTGTGTCTAGGTTAATTCATCCGGCTAAGAATTGCTTATATGCGTACCTCACTGAAAATTTTGTAATGATGACCACCAAGGAAATATTGCCACTAATGATAATAATAACAGCAAGTATTTATAGTAGCTCTAGAAACTATCAATAACTTTTAAAAAGCCCTCCTTTGACCCAACTTTCCTCTCCAGCCATCCCCTCATTTTTCTGTTTCTCTTTGGAGCCAAATGTTTTGACAGAGCTGTCTGTATACACTACCTGCAGTTCCTCACCTCCCTATTCACCTTTCAACCCACTTTAGTCTGGCTTCTGGCACTTTTGCTCCAAGAAACAACTCCTGTTATTGCAACAGGCAACCTCCATGTTGCCAAATTCAATAGACAATTCTCTATCCTTACTTGAACTTTCTACAGCATTTGACAGTTAACAATTCCCTCCATCTTAAAACACTTTCTTCTTTGGGTATTGGTATGTAACATGCTGACTTTCCCACTACCTCACTGATGGCTCCTGTTTAGTCTCCTTTGCAAACTTCTAATATTGTGAAACTTCAGGACGTGACCCTGGGTCTTCTTTTTTTTCTTTGTATTCCTTTGTTAAGTCATCTCATCCAGACACAGCTTCTAATTCCGTCTATATGCAGATAATTCTCAAATTTATTTCTCTAGTCAACACACTCATCTGAGCTCATAACATGCACATTTGACCATTTATTTGATATCTCCATTTGCATATCTAACAGATACCTTAAACTTCTTGTGCCACTAACTCTTGATACTTCCTTCAACCAGCTTCTGTCCCTGTCTTCTCCATCTCAATATGTCACCAGCACGTACTCAGCTACTTAAGAAATCTAGGCATCACCCATAATTCCTTTCTTTACCTCACCTCAGTAACATATCTGTATTAGCCTTATTAACTCTACCTCTAAAATTTATGTAGAAGGGGGGTTATGGACATTGGGGAGGGTATGTGCTATGGAGAGTGCTGTGAAGTGTGTAAACATGGAGATTCACAGACCTGTACCCCTGGGGATAAAAATACATTATATGTTTATTAAAAAATGAGAAATAAATAAAAAAATTTTAAAAAGAAAAAAATTTATGTAGAATACCTCCCTTCATTTCATCTTAACTATAAACACTTAGGGCCAGTGGGCCTATCCTGGATTATGGATGTTTCTTGACTGGTCTTCTTACCTCCTCTCTGTTTTCCTCGAATACATTCTCCACATAAGCAGCAAAATTGATACTGAATCCTTCAATGGCTTTTCATTTGGCTCTTTGCATAAAAGCAAATTCAAATTCTTTACTATGGCTTTGCATGATCCCTGTTCACACCTCAGTAAGTAAAAAGACTTGAACAACAGTATGCACCAACTAAACCTAACATACATTCCATTCAATAACATCAGAAAACATAATCTTCTCAAGTACATATGGAACATTCTTCAACACAGACTATATGCTAGAACATAAAACAAGCCTCAAGCATTTAAAATGACCTAAGTCACACGAAGTATATTCTCTAGCACAAAAGAATAGAATTAGAAATAAATAAAGAGATTTGGGAAATTCATAAATATGTGGAAATAACACACTCCCAAATAACCAATGGGGCAAAGGAAAAAAGGGGGGAAATTAGAAAATATGTTGAGATAAAGGTGGGGCGCCTGGGTGGCTCAATCAGTTAAGCATCTGCCTTTGGCTCAGGTTATAATCCCAGTTTCCTGTTATCAAGCCCTACATGGGGCTCCCTGCTCCTCAGGGAGTCTGCTTCTCCCTTTGTTCCTCCCTCTGTTCATGCTCTTGTGCTCTGTCTTTCAAATAAATAAATAAATAAATTCTTTTTTTTTTAAGATTTTATTTATTTATTTGACAGAGAGAGCTCACAAGTAGACAGAGAGGCAGGCCGGGGGTGGGGGAGCAGGCTCCCTGCTGAGCAGAGAGCCCGATGTGGGGCTCAATCCCAGGACTCTGGAATCATGACCTGAGCTGAAAGCAGAGGCTTTAACCCAATGAGCCACCCAGGTGCCCCTAAATAAATAAATTCTTTAAAAAAGAAAATGTTTTGAGATAAATGAAAGCAAAGTCACAACATACCAAATCTTATGTAATACAGCTAAAGCAGTGCTTACAGGGAACTATAGAGCTATAAGACCTTTATTAGAAAAGAAGAAACATCTCAAATCTACCTAACCTTCAACCTTAAGAACCTAGAAGAGAAAAGACATCCAAACATGAACAAAAGACAGCAGGATAAGAAATAAAGAACAATGGGGGCGTCTGGGTGGCTCAGTTGGTTAAGCCGCTGCCTTTGGCTCAGGTCATGATCCCAGGATCTTGGGATCGAGTCCTGCATCAGGCTCCTTGCTCAGTGGGGAGCTTGCTTCTCTCTCTGCCTCTGCCTGCCTCTTTGCCTGCTTCTCTCCTGCTTGTTCTCTCTCTCTCTCTCTGATAAATGAATAAATAAAATCTTAAAAAAAAAAGAAATAAAGAACAATGGATCTACAATAAAACTAGAAAACAACTAACAAAATGGCAACAGGAAGTCTTTATCTATCAATAATTAAATGTAAATGGATTAAATTTCCCAATAAAAAGACACAGAATGGTCAAATGGATTAAAAGAAAAACAAGATCCAACAATATACTACAAGAAACTATAAGTTATATTTATCTGACTTTGTATATTCTTATATTTCCTATAAGAAACTCACTTTAGCCTTAAAGACACGCATTGACCGGGAGTGAAGGGATAGAAAAAGTAATTTCCAGCAAATGGTAACCAAAAGAATAAAAGCAGAACTAGTTATATTTGTATCATGTTAAATAGATTTTAAGAACACAAAGGATATCACATAATGATAAAGGGGTCAATTCATCAAGAAGATATAACACTTGTAAAAATTTATGCACCCAATGTCAGAGCACATAAATATATAAAGCAAAAACGAACAGAGCTAAAAGGAGAAATAAACAGTAATACAATAATCATTGAGGACTTCATACACTTCTCTCAACCATGTATAGATCATCCAGACAGAGAATCAATAAGGAAACTGTTTATTTGAATAGCACTATAGACCTGGACCCAACAGACATATACAGATCATTCTATCCAGGAACAGTAAACTATAAATTCTTCTAAGTGCACATGGAATATTTTTTAAGAAACTAGAACGAAGAGCAAATAAAACCCAAGCAAACATAAGGAAGAAAATAAAGATTAGAACAGAGACAAATGAAATGGAAAATCTTTTAAAAATTGAGAAAATTAACAAAACAAAAGTTGACTCTTTGAAAAGACCAGCAAAACCGACAAACTTTCCATAGACTGACTAAGAAAAAAAGAGAGAAGATTCAAATTATTAAAATAAAAAATGGAAGCAGGGACATCAATACAGACCGTATGGAAATAAAAAGGATTAGAATAGAATACTATGAACAATTTTATCTCAAAAATTAAGAGCCTTGATGAAATGGAGAAATTCCAAGAAACACACAAACTATCAAAACTGACTTAAAAAGAAATTGAAAATCTTAATATATATATAGCAAATAATAAGACTGGGTCAATAAAACAAGTTAACAAATTAATACCAATTCTTCTCAAACTCATCCAAAAATTAGAAGAAGAAAGAAACTTCCTGGCTCATTCTATGAGGCCAGTATTATCCTGATACCAAAGCCAGACAAAGCCATCAGAGTAAAACTCAGACCAATATTTCTTAGGAATATATAAATGCAAAAATCCTCAAGAAAATACTAGTAAATTGACCCAGCAACATAAAAAGGGGTTATACACTAGGATCAAATAGTGTATAGTATTGGCTTAACATTCAAAAATCAATTAATGTAATATACCATATCAACAGAATAAAGGACAAAAACCACATGATCTTTTCATTAGACACAGAAAAGCATTAGACCAAATTTAACCTCTCAGGATAAAAAGACATTCAACAAACTAGAAATAGAAGGAAACTTCCTCAGTCTAACAAAGAATATCTATAAAACCCCATAGCTAACATCAGTCTTAATGGTGAAGACTGAAAGCTTTCCTCCTAAGATCAGGAACAAGAGAGATGTTTGTTCTCACCAATTCTTTTTGACATTGTACTGGAGGTTTTAGCCAAAGCAATTATGTAGGAAAAAGGGAGGGGGGGAAGTGGGAAGCATCCAGATTAGAAAGGAAGAAGTAAAAATATCTATTTGCTGATGACATGATCTTGTTTATAGAAAATCCTAAGGAATCCAAGAAAAATAAACTAGTTCAGCTAGGTTGTAGGAAACAAGGTCAATGTGTAAAAATCAGTATATATATAAAAATCAGTTGTGTTTCTGTACAATGAATAATCCAAAACCGAAATCAACAAAACAATTCCATCTAGTGTAACATCAAAAAGCATAAGATACTTAGGAATAAATTTAACAAAATTTAACAAAAAAGTGCAAAATTTTACTCTGAAAACAATAAAATATTATTGAAAGAATAAAGAAGAACATAATAAATGGGAGGAAATCTTATGTTCAAGGACTAGAAGCCTTAATATTGCTAAGGTGTTGCTATTCTTCAAATTTCTCTATATTCAGTGCAACCCCTATTAAAATCCTACCTGGCAGCTTTTCAGAAATTGACAATATGATCCTGAAGTTAATATGGAAATACAAAGGTCCCAGAACATCCAAAATATTTTAAAAGAGAAGGACAAATTTAGATGGATCATACTTCCCAGTTTCAAAATGTATTACCAAGTTACAGTAATCAAGATGGTGTAGTATTGGCACAAGTCTAGACATATAGATCAATAGAGTAGAATTTAGGGTCCAGAAATAAATCCTTTTATTGATTTTTTATTGATTTTTGACAAGGATACCAAAACCTTCAACAGGGAAGGAAGAGTCTTTTCAACAAATGTTGCTGGGATGACTGGATATCCATGTAAGAGAATAAATTTGGACCCCTTCCTCACAATATATACAAAAGCTAACTCAGGATGAATCAAGGACCAAAATACATGAGCTAAAACTGTGAAAATCTTAAAAGGTAACAGGTGAAAATTTTCATTACCATCTGGTAATGGTTTCCTCGATATAATATGAAAAGTATGAGAAAGAAACGATAAATTGGATTATATCAAAGTGAAAAACTATTTTTTCGTCTCAAAAGACAACATTAAGAAAGTGAAAATACAACCCACAGAATGGAAGAAAATATTTGAAAATGACAGGTCCAATAATGGATTGTTATCTAAAATATGAAAATAATACTTAAAACTCAATAATAAGATAACTCAATTTAAAAATAGGCAAAGGATTTTAAAAAATATTTTTCCAAAAAAGATACAGAAATGGTTAATGAATACATGAAAAGATGTTCAACATTGTTAGTCATTAGAGAAATGCAAATCAAGACACTGAGGGACACCTGGCTGGCTCAGCTTGTGGGGCATGTTCCTCTTGATCTCAGGGTCATGAGTTTGAACCCCACGTTGGGTGTAGAGATTACTTAAAAATAAATAAAATCTCTAAAAAAATAAAATCTTACAAAAAAACTATATTGAGATGCCACTTCATGCTCACTAGGATGGCTACAATAACATGTATTTTAAAAAGATAACTAGTCTTGGGGTGCCTGGGTGGCTCAGTGGTTTAAAGCCTCTGCCTTCAGCTCAGGTCATGATTCCAGGGTCCTGGGATCGAGCCCCACATCGGACTCTCTGCTCAGCAGGGAGCCTGCTTCCTCCTCTCTCTCTGCCTGTCTCTGCCTGCTTGTGATCTCTCTCTGTCAAATAAATAAATAAAATCTTTAAAAAAAAAGATAACTAGTCTTGGCAAGGATGTGGACAAATTGGAAGCCTCATACACTGCACATGGGATTTTAAAATGGTGCAGACAGTTTGGAAACAGTCTGGCAGTTCCTCAAAAGGCTAAACGTGGAGTCACCATAACCCAGCGCTCCCACCATTAGGTATACATACATTCATACATATATATATACACACACACACACACACACACACATATATATACATACACACAAGAGAAACAAAAACACACATCCACAAAAAAACTCAGAGACCAGTGTTCACTGCAGCAGTATGCATGATAACCAAAAAGTAGAAACAACTAAAATGTCAAAGGATGAATGAATAAACAAAATGTAGTATATCCATATAGTGGAATATTATTCAGCCATAAAGAAGGAAGACATACTGATAGATGCTGTGCCAAGGAGGAACCTTGAAAACATTATGCTGTGTAAAATAAGGCAGCCACAAAAGGACAGATACTGGGTCGCCTGGGTGGCTCAGTGGGTTAAAGCCTCTGCCTTCAGCTCAGGTCATGATCCCAGGGTCCTGGGATCGAGTCCCACGTCGGGCTCTCTGTTCAGCAAGGAGCCTGCTTCCACCTCTCTCTCTGCCTGCCTCTCTGCCTACTTGTGATGTCTCTCTGACAAATAAATAAATAAAAACCTTTAAAAAAAGGATTTAAAAGGACAGATACTGTACAATTCCATTTATATTAAATGTCCAGAACAGGCAAATCTTTTTTTTTTAAATACTGGGATCATGACCTGAGCCGAAGGCAGAGGCTTTAACCCACTGAGCCACCCAGGCGCCCCGAGAACAGGCAAATCTTAAAGAACAGAAAGTAGACTATTGGCTTCCAGGGACTAGGGGGGGTGGGAGGAAATGGAAAGTGACTGCTAATGAGGATGGAGTTTTTCTGGGGGATGGTGAAATTGTTCCAGTAAGTAAATAAGAAGAGATGGCTGTGTACCTGACACAATCACTGTGCATTGTCCTTGCTGAAAGACTAAACCATAAATATGGACATTTAAGCCATGGGTAGAGTGAGGCACAATGAGCTACACTTTAGCCAGGAAGTTATGGGACTCTGATCTGCCCCCTTGTCACTGCCATGAGTGAGTCTGAACTTTAAATCAGATATTTGCATAAAAGGGACTTCTGATTTAGGACATATTTTTATATTTTAATTGACAACATTACTCCTCATTTGTCTATAACTGTGCCGCCAGGCAACTAGCATAGGTGTTCCAGAACATGAGGTGAGCTGTTATAGAAAAATAACTATATGTCCATAATTAAATTCAGAGGTGGGGCACAGTCGTGGTATATACATTTTCATGCCCCATTATATGCCTAGAGAAGAGGAGATGAAGTCTTTAAGGAAGAGAGAAAAGAGAAAAAGAGCCAAGCGAAGAGTAGCTGAACTACAGTAGACACCTTCACGTTTTAGTTGCACATGACCCCTCTTACTGCATGAATAATACTCTTTTTGATCATCTCTTCCCGAAAAAGCTTCCCTTTCCAAGCTACAACTAGTGAGTTTGGTTAATTCTTCCACATTTGGTGTAGCTATTAGCATATGTAAATCTCATTGAGGAGTTTGTATAACTTTGTCTCAAGGAAATAGCAAGCATAACAACATTCAATTAGTCTGCACTCCAGTTGACCATGGAAGATATAAATGAAACAAGTAGAAAACAGTCCAACGTAGATCCTGGTCCTTTGGCTCATTAAAGTATTGTTCATGAGATAAAGAAAGGACCCAGGAGGGAAGATCTGTTTTGTCAGGAAGAAAACAAAATGTGGATCATCAATCTGAATTGAAAAGTAGGTAAAGAATCCCAGTATTTATTTGCATATTCATTCCATTATAAATCACCACCTCCACTACTACAACCGCGTGTTATATGTGTACAAGGTTAGATCAAAGTGGTAGCTAATAATACTACATTTTGCAGTTGTTCAAGGATGACAGTTGAGAAAGTTTGATGACAGGATAAAAATAACACTTGTTTGGGCATAAATGGAAGGTTTTTTTTTTTTCATTGAACTATGTGCACATTCGTCGTCCCACCCACACCCTGGGAAACCTAAGAAAATAATTTCGCAATGTTAACAAGTTTTCACTACCTGATCGAATTACAAAAATTCTCTTTGTTCCCGAAATAAAAAAATAACTCTCTTTGTAAACCTGTGGATACGGTGAGGTAATGATAAAATAATCAGTAACTATTGGGTTAAATTCAATTTCGAGTTTTACCACAGAGCGAATAATGTGCATAACCTTTGTTCAAGCAGTTTTTCACAGTTGTATAACAAAACATTTGACAAGGGTTAGTTAATAGCCATTCAGAGGCAGATGCAGAAGCAGAAATGCTTATAGCTTGAATGTGCTTTGTTGACAAAGAGAGATGGCCTATTTATTTTTTATTTTTTTTATTTAAAAGAGACATGGAATCTTTACCTCCCAGCTTTACAGTTGGTTACAAAAAACAGAAGACACCTTAACGTTTCCTCTGGAGGGTATTATCACTTCATTCCAGGGTCAGCGGTGGGTAGAAGCACATGTGCTATATCACACCTTGACCTTTATACTTCAAGTCAAAAGAATTCTGAGCAAGGTCAGTTTTCCCATCTAGTGTACACTATGCTTAGATGTAAAAACAGACAAACAAACAAGCAAATGACAAAGCAACTGAAAACCCATTTCCAGAATTTGATCTGTGGATTTCATTTATATCTGAATGAAATATGTTTATTTCTGTGCTGGTGACTTTGCAAGAAAACAAGGCCAGGAGAGGCATTTCCTCAAAGGCTAAAAGGAGGCATTACCACTACCCTATTACTTGCCAGAGGATTTGGAAAGCATGTTGAGGCTCAAGGTTAGTATGGGATATGAGCCAGGCTCAGGAGAAGTTAACACAGAGAAAAAGGTTAATTTTTTTTTTCTGTTTGTAGCCAGCCAATACAACAAAGTGCTTTATATTGTAACTCCTAGTAGTCAGATAATGGTGTATTTTCTGCAACAATCATTGTTTGGGTTTGTCTATTTTCTTTATGCTTGTGAGGCTTGAAATTGGCATTTAAAATCCTTGGGGGGAAAGCTATTTTTGTAATTTGTAATTCAGCTGGGATGTCCTTGTCTCAGGGTTTCCCATTGCATCAGTCCCTTAGCCTGGTACGATAGCCATGATAGTGCTGTGTCTTTTAGATGGTGTGCAGAAATAAGGACATGATTATGGTGCTTATTAGAGATTCCTTGCTATTTTCATAAGAGTAGGGGCGTTAGACTCTTGTCTACTGGCCAAATTCTAAATTGGGAGATTACATTCTGCTTTCCTAAATTCCCCCAGCAGAAGCAGCCATCCGTGGTATCCTACTTTGTTTCCTTTGCTAAACATTGAATGGCACTGGTTTTCTACTCCCAGAAGTGTTCACTTCTTAGTGGAATGGTGAGTAAATCAGTACCTATCATCTGATATAGTATCTGACCCAGTTACAAACAAATTAAAAGGTAGGCATGATAGTTTAAGTACAAACCAAAACAAAACACCCTAACAGTGTATCAGTTGTTGTGGAGCGTTTAAAACAAAACAAAACCCAAAAAAAACCAATCTGCTTTCTCTTCTGCAACAAAGACCCAAAAAATTAATGCTTTTTTTAAAACTCCATTAGTAGTGGGCAGTGAATTGTTATTTGCCTCAAACAGGAAGATAGTTCTAACAGTGACCATGAAGTTTGAGAGGATGAGATCGTGTATCACAAACCAATTAACCCCTCTCTTTTGTTCTTTGGCTGCATTGAACCATTCTCGACAGCTGATCTACTTTGTAAAATCTCTTTTTAAGGAGATTTTTCATCTTCTTAACATTTAGTGTTTCTCCCTCTTTCCGTAACAATGACGTTGTTACTTTTGTTTAACCTCTATCCCACCCACTGTCGTTTTAATGTCCCCATCTTCTATCCATTGCTAACCTTGCTATGACATAGTGGTATTGCGGGGCACTAAAACACAATGGCATGGTTTTTTAAATCAGCCATTTAAGTCCTTGCTCTAACACTCTTTAGGTGTGTGATGTTGAGCAAGTTCCTTCTGAGGTTCAATTTCCTCATCTGTAAATGAGCAACCTCAGAGGGTTATTTTGAAGATCAAATGAGGTAATATATTATTTTGAGGGGTGGTAGGTAAGGCAAGGCATAGTGCTTGGCACCTGAAAAGGCCTCGACAAATAGTAGTTATTTATTGGATTGTGTACACGGATCTGACTTAATTCATAAACTCTTTGAGAGTGGGAAGCATATTTCCTGGATTTTGACATAAGCACAGTGTCATGCACATAGGATGGTGCAGAGGCTCAATATTTATTGCATGAATAAACCTTTTTTTCCTCCTGAGTGGAATGAACAGCCCTCAGCTATTCGCAAGATCCCACACACTTGGCTCAAAGGTGACAAAAATCAATCAATCCTCTGATGCCTCCAAAACTACAGACGCATGCCTTTGTCTACATGGTTTGGTATGGTGTAGACACAATGCAAATAACTCACACTTTCTGTTTCTATCAGGCTAACTTCTATGAATGTTAACACTTGATTTGTCTTAGGGGCCCAGAATGGGACTGACTCAATCACACGCCTCCTCATTCATTCAAGCATTCTTTGATTGAGAAATTTTTTAAATGAATACTAAGAACTATCTAATTATATACCGGAACAAAACCTTTCAACTTGTGACTAAGTGCATCACCTGTCCTATTTACCTGTAAGATCTGTGCTGACTACAGATATATTTCTATGGCTTTGCTCCTAAGCCAAAAAAAAAAAAAAAAAACCCCAAAACAAAAACAAACAAAACCCCAAACAAACAAGACAATAACCTACCACAACAAGTTCCAGAGCACAATCAATATCTTTGAACTAGGGAGGTGTTGGTTAGGATTTTCTTTTTTCTTTCTTTCTTTCTTTTTTTTTGCTTTTGAAAACGTTTGCACGGGGCTGGGAGGCAGGGAAAGTTGGGGGAACAAGGGAAATACAGATTCAACCAGGCTTGAATATTTGTCAATAAGGAAAGAGTATTGTTCTTTCCCAAACTCTTGGAAAACCCCAAGTGCGTGCTTAGATGGGTACTAAAGCGACCGCAGTGTGGCCATTTCCCCGACTGCTTTGTACATACAGGCGGTCTCAGGTGTGGGGCTCCAAGCACCTGCTTGCTCAGCTCTGGCAGTTCAGAAACCAGCGTATTTGAGGCCGGTGGCTCGGGTTTCACGTAACTCGGCTCAAATGCCACTAACACTATGTGCAGTGCCGGTCATCGAGCTGTGCTTTGGGACTCGGATACTTAACTTCGGACTTTCTTCTTTCTCCCCTTCTTTCCCCCCCGCCCCCACTAGTTTTCCTTTCTCTTCTTCCTCCCTGGGCGTGCCCAGCTCTTTCCTGTGCTCCTACTCTCTGCTCGGCGTTCTCGTTTCCTTCTCCTTCCTTTCTACTGGGCTTCCCGTCTTTCATCCATCCTCTGAGGCCACAGGGCTCGAGGCTGCGCCTCGGAGGAGGCGCGAGTCCCGCGGGACAGGCGCTAGGTGCGGAGCAGCGAGGACGCGCGCGGGGCGGCCGCGTGGCCCGGCGGCCGGCTAGGGAGCGGCGCGCGCGCGCGCGCGCGCGCCCTGTGAGCCCCTGGCGCGCCCCCGGCGGCCGGGCCGCAGCGTGCTCGCCCCCGCCGCCAGCTCGCCTCACTTATGGGTCGGAAGCGCTGCGTGGGGGAGACTGTTCCAAGATGGCGGCGGGTTGCTGCGGGGTGAAGAAGCAGAAACTGTCCAGTTCGCCCCCCTCTGGCTCGGGTGGCGGTGGTGGCGCCTCCTCCTCCTCCCACTGCAGCGGAGAGAGCCAGTGCCGAGCTGGGGAGCTGGGACTAGGAGGCGCCGGCACGCGGCTCAACGGGCTGGGAGGTCTAGCCGGAGGAGGTAGCGGCAGCGGCTGTACCCTCTCTCCCCCCCAGGGCTGCGGCGGCGGCGGCGGGGGGATTTCCCTGTCGCCACCTCCGAGCTGCGGAGTGGGGACCCTACTTTCTACCCCAGCCGCCGCCACCTCTTCCTCGCCCTCCTTGTCGCCCGCCGCCTCATCCTCATCGCCCGGCTCCCGGAAGATGGTGGTGTCAGCGGAGATGTGCTGCTTTTGCTTCGATGTGCTCTACTGTCACCTGTACGGATACCAGCAGCCCCGGACCCCCCGGTTCACCAACGAGCCCTAGTGAGTACCGTGCCCTCCGCCGTTCTCCCTCTTGCGCTCGGGATGGGGCTCAGAGTTGAAGCAAAGTATGAGTCCGCCTCCCCGCCGGCGGCTGCCCCTGCCCCTCTCTCTGCCCTGGTCCCCGGAGCCACTCGACCTAAGTAAGGGCACCCCGCGCTTTCTGCCCTCCGAGGCAGGCACCCCACACTTGGAGCAGGGTGTTGCTGCCGGAGATGGCTCACTGGTTCCCAAAGGTGTTCGCTTTCTCTTTGCGATAACTTCGAGGAGTTTGGACCCTTCCCTTCTCTCCTTCGCCACCCCGCGTCCCCACCGCCCTGGTTTTGGAGATCTGGATTACTGAAGGTGTTGACCTCTCCTCACTTTGGTTTCCATTTACCCCAAGTGAAAGCCCCGCCAGTATTCCCGTCTTGCGTACCTTGCACAGGGAGAGTTACTATCCCACTGCAGGGTGAAAAATAGCAACTATCCAACTTCTGTTCGGCTAGTGATGGAACTTAGCTCCGGAGCTTATGAGGTTACCCGTCTTTTCCTTCAGGTTTCCTTGGGTCCTGGGGGAGGGAGGCGTATTGTGTTTTTTTTTTTTTTTTAACACATTTTTCCTTACTACCTATTCTAATCCGAACGTACCCATTAAAATCTGTTTCTAGTGAAGCGCACCGCCAGCTCTCTCACATGGGAAGAGTGAGACCTTTTTTTTTTTTTTTTAAAATTCCATCGTCTGGGTAATAGCTCATTCAAAGAGAGCTGTCTCCATAGAACCAGTGTCAGTTTGTATATGAAGCGTGCATTCGGTTTTGTGTCGATTTCACTTGTAAGAAATGTATGTTAGGCTTGACGGTTTGAGAAACAGTTAATCCAACAGTAAGTGTGTAGGAATTTTTATGTTTTCTTTTGGCTTGTACTTTCAGTTATTTTACCCTTCAAGTGTGTGGTTGAAATTGTTTAAAATAGCACTGTTACAGCTAAAAGCAGGTTAATTCTAATCCCCGTCCATTTGGATGTGTGGGAGATGGGGCATATGGTTTTTTTTTTTAATGTGTAAACTGAGTGTAAACTGACTTTTTGAGTTAAATGCTAGAGAGAATGTAAAGCCCAAGGAAGGGCAGAATGACAAAGAGGGCGATTGTTTTTATTATGAGTACTTTGCATCACAACAACAAAAAGAGAAAAATTTCAGTGAAACTTATAAGGAAACCACCAGCCCTTTTCCTTGCTAAGACAAGTGCCCCTTGTCCCCATATCATAAATACCTGAGTTGATGTTCTTTTAAAACTGCTTCTTTTCATTTTGTGAGATTAGGGGATTAGACTACTACTGGATAAGTATAAACACTTCTGCCTAAACTAAAATTATTAAGTTAATATGTAAAGTGGAAATTGCAATAAAGTGTCCTGGAAATTGTAAATTTGTATTGTTTGTTTTCTTTGGCTTTAATACTTTAAAAGTACTTAATTTTGTATTTTTGCCACTCTTGTGGTCTGTGCATTTTCGTTCAGACTTGGTTCATCTTTGGGTATTTAGTCATAAAAATGTATGAAAGAGCATCTAGACTGACACTTTTCTAAGTATCTTTATAAATTTCATAGTTTTAATTCTAGGAGCTTAAATCCTAAAACCACACCCTTACTTAGCCAGTTTGTTTTTTGGTAAGAAGTCAGATTCATTTAAAAGAGACTGCCATGTAAAAAAAAATCTATGAAATATTTATTAGTTTGAGTCACGTATTTGTGACTTTCCTGCCTTCTCTTGGGTGTCTATGATGTATTAAAGCCAGTCGTGGGATGATACATAGGTTGGCTCTGCAAAGTCATGGGACTGCAGAAATTCACTCCTGTTCAGTTACATGAGTTTGGCAAAGGCTGTTTTACTATTCACGCTCCATTGCTCCAAAGCATATGAGAACACACTTTCAGGAGGTGCTATTTTCACACATTTTAAAGTGAGCTTGGGTTAACTGAAAGACTGTAACAAGAAGTTTAAAAGGAAAGTGAGCTTGACCAGTTCATACAGAGAATGCTTTTGAAAATGTCATCTTAGCAGTGGCTACTTTGGACATGTGTTTAGGTATTGCATGTCTTTGAATACCCCATCCACTGGATTTCTTTTTTATGGAACTAAAGAGACCAAATAAAACACATTTTGACCACTGGGGATATGTTGAAATGATGGCAGAAGAATAATAACCATTATCATTTAGCAGGCCTTGAATGTGTCATGTCTTCAACAAAACAACTAACTTAGAAGAGACCCTGAACATGACCAAGGGGAGAAGGAAAGTTTTCTTAAGTGGAAAGAGGACCTTATCTTCCTTTATCTTAAAGTCATTTTTGAGTTGTACTGTGGAAAATTCAAGAAAATGTCTTAAAGGTAGTGTTTGATTATGGAGTCAAATAACTATAATCACTTGCCAGTGCCTTAGTAACCACCACACATTTTCTGTTTTACATATCACATATTTAATAGCATCGTGTACTTATTAGTGGCATCATGCAGAGGGCATAAGCTGTAAATAGACCTATTTCTCCCTCCACCCCAAGTTATTAGTATCCTGTCATGAGCAGCAGTGCTCCAGGTCTTGTCTCTGCTCCCCCTACCCCAGAAGTCATGCTTTCAACAAATCAGATTCTCCTGTTTAAAAACACACTGCTTTCATCCCTTCCCAGAACCCTCTCTGTCAACACGTCTGCAAGTAGTGAAATCTGCCTTGTATAGATTCAGAAGTTCTCCATTGAGCAGTTACCCTTCCATTCTGAAGGGTTATTAGAAATCTCCTCTATCCCTTTCAGTTTTAGGGAAGGGATGCCAACATGTGAACAGGCTGTAGGGATACAAATTCTTCCCTGTTGGCTGCCGTTTGTTGGAGCACCTACCTCACTGCACACGAGATAGCAGTAGTTACAAATTGGGAGGACAGTGGCAACTTGTTCAATGGAGGACATGTGACATTCGTGTTAAAAGTGAGGACTGCATTACCAAATCCTCTGTCTGAGTTCTCCAGGCACATTTGCTCACAGAAATCAGGTTTGAGACGTGATTTTACAAATGACTCGAGGTGCATTTTACTCTTCAAAACCCAAGCTCTTGGATTTGTATGTGGGAACCCAGAGAGCCACATTATCGGAAATCATTTGCTACTCTAAAGGAACCCACTGCACCAGGTGTGGAGCCAGTCAGACACCAGAGCAGCGGTTCCCCACTCGGGCCGCACATTCGAACCATTGGGGAATTATTTAAAAATGTGGAGACCTGGGTCACAAGCCCAGAGATTCCGATTTAATTGGTCTTGGATGGGGCCTGGACCTCAGGATTATAAAAAGCTCCTCAGGTGATTTTGAACGTGCAGCTGAGCACAGAACCACTGGTCGTACTATATTCACCTAGTCTTCTCTCCTGAGATTCAGATTAATTTGGCCTGGGGTGGTGCCTGGGAACCCATATTTTATAAGCACCCCGGGTAATTCTGGTAAACAACCAGTTTCGGGAAACCCATGCAGTGTGGTCTGCAATAGACCCGACCTAGGAGCTGCTCTGAAATGGAGGCTCTCAGGTCGCCCCTCAGCCTGGCTGAATTGGAATCTGCATTTTCACAGGCTCCCCAGGTGATTCTTACGCACATTAAAGTTTGAAGAGGAGTGGTTCTCCAACTTTAGAGTACATCATAATCTCCTGTAGTGCTTGTTAAAACACAAATTGCTGGGCCCCATTCCCAGAGTTTCTGATTCAGTCGGTCTGGGGTGGGGCCGTGAATTTGCATTTCTAACAAGCTCCCTGGTGTTGCTGCCTCAGTTCCCAGGACCACACGTTGAGACCCCCTGGGTTAGAGAGAGAAGCTGGGACCTCAGTAAAGTCGTGCAGCAACTGTAAGGGAATGGCAATTTCCCCTGCCAGTTTCCAGTAGGGAACTTCCTGTTTCCGTGTCACCAGCCTTTGTCATATTCTTTCTAACTTAGTACTGGGGAGATAGAATGCTGCCAAGATCCTAGTAAGAGTCCCAGGTTCTTGGGATGGTTTCATTCTGAGGTGGGGGGAGGGGTGACTCTGATGGTATGATTTTAGGACTTTTTTTTTTTCTTCCAGAAATGTTAAACGCGAGGGACACCTTTTAGGAGTTAAAAACAGCATAAATATGATCTCTTAAAGTGAGTTGTATTGATTTTGATAAGTAAAGCCCTCTTTCTGTTGCCATAAAAAATGCTTTGATGATTAGCTCACTAAATTACTCGTTGTGATACGATTTTAAAGCTTTTCCTTACACTTATGCTTGCTGGATTGGATTTTAAGAATTTCCCTCATTAACAAAAATATAAAGGGTTCCTGCCAAGGCACTGGGATTGTTCAGTCTTATATCTTTAATGCTGTGTTGCATGTCACGTCCCATGAACTATTTGTTTTAATCTTCTTACCACCTTTGAAGTTAATGCACTACTACATTTTGTACAGACCATGGCACATAAAAGATACTTTACTATTAACATCAATAATATGGTTTTCCATCGCAATGAATATAATAAAAAAATCCACTCCTGGATATGCAGTTCTTGAGAGACTCTGATCAGGTGTTTGAATGGTTAACTCTTTCTTGTCTTGTCACAGTAGTCAAATTACTGTTTTCCAGCATGCTTGGGAGGAATTGGGTTGTTTTAGAAAGGGGAAGCAGGCATTTTGCCTCACCAGAAGAGTAACACTCCTATAACATGATCATTAAAAAGGTGATTTGATAATGTAGCTCAGGTCAAAGTGATATTAATACAGCATTTTAAACACAAGCCATTGTATTTCTATTATGTCTTTTTTTTTTTTTTAATGAAGACTGAGCAGAATAGCCGGAAGGTTGATCTGTCTATTGCAGATGATGCTACTAGGCCACTACAGATATCCTTGTCCATGGTAGGATAGTGGTCATAATGTATAATTTTTCTTCGAACAACAACAACAACAACACAACAATGATACGTTTGTCTGGAAAATTGTTGAGCATTTTTGAAGGTATTATACGGGTTGTTTTTCAACAATGTTGATTTCCATTGGAAGGCAGCCTGGTGTCCTGTCTTACTAAGAGAGAAGAAAGAAGGCACGCCTCCAGTTGTCATTTATGCTGTAAAAACAGCCAGTGACTGAAATGGAAAGATGTAGAAATATAAATTACAAAATTATTTTTATATCCATGTGTAAAGGTGTATGTAGGACAAGGTATATTTAGTTAAAAAGAAAAACTCGATGCTTATTTTACCTTCTCCCCCATATGGCCAAAGGGAGTGATAATCTAGCTCATAGTTTTGCTTGCTTATGAATTGTGTTTGTGCTGCATTCAGGTCCCATCTAGTGGGTGGCAATGAAGAAGGAGTCTTTGCTGGGATCTCAGTCCAATGGGAAGAAAGACCACTACTGAGAAAGTGAAAAATGCTCTGTTAGCCCATATGCATGAGTAGTCCCCCCCCATGTGCTTCTCAGAGAAATACTAGCATTCACATTGTTGTCTTTAGAAAATCATACACTTTTTGAAATGTATTTGTGTTAATATGCTCTAATGTATTACCGCAAAGGATTATGATTTTGAAGTCAGTTGTGCTTCCCATTTAGAGACCATCTTACTTTTTGAGAATGTATATGTGTGAAACACTAAAACTTGTGCAATGAGATTAGCCAAAGTTCCCTATTTCAATAGGCATTATTCTGGTCTCTCAATGTCACACATGCTTGCCTGTTTTAAAGCAGCACAATGACCACGGCTTTTACATTTAAATTTTCTTCAATAGTCTCCCCCCCTTCCCCGAACTTGTGTAATAATGTCTCTTTTTGGTACTGTTCTGAATCAATTAAGCTAAGTAAGTGAGGACCAGCAGTAAAAGCCAGGGGCTGCCAAGAATGGACCTTCAGTGTGTAAGCTGTCTTTCCACAATCAGTAATTGGGCAATTGCTCACAGGACACTGGAAACAGTGTGGGAAGCCAGTGGTTGTGTAGGTGGGAAGAGTAGATTCCCCAACAGTAAACTTATTTAGAGTTTGAGCTTCTGTAGTCACAGTGCTGCTAAGAGCAGAAATGAGCCACAAGCTTATGTAGTAGAAATAAAAGAGCCCGAAGGAAGAAGTATGGTGTAATAGTGCAGTTGGTTGGGTGGAGCATATTTTATGTTTGGTCCAATGATAAGTGGCATCTTTTCTATCCAGTGTGGGTGTATTTTCTGCAGCTCTTAAAGTATCATCTTTCAAACTTGCTCACCCTTAAAAATGTTAGTTTTGAGGAGCTGGGTGGAAATTACATGTCACTGGGGGGAAAAAAAACCCCGTTATTTCTTTTAGCATATACAGTATGCTGAGTTCCCAGGTTGGAAACCAGAGAAGTCGCTCTGTCCTCACAGAGCTGCCAGTCTCGTTCAAGGTATGACACAAACATTAGAGTCGCTTAAAATGCTGACAGTGCACTATATATGTGATTGTAGGTGAAGCTGAAAAATGGGAAACATTGTACGTCAGCACAGTGATGCCATGGAAAAAAGGAGTGGTCAGGAAAAAAGGCTTTTGGGAAGAGGATGACTTTTGAGCCAAGTTTTGAAATGGCAAAGGTACAGAAATTATTGGTGAAGAGTCTGGTATGACCAGTAGATCTCAAAGTCTTCCTGGTGGTTCTCAAACTCATTGCTCACCACCACACCCCTTGCCACAACACTTGGGGATTCTCAGCAGCTGTCTTCAGCCAGCAACTTGGACCCCCAGCATTCTCCATACCACTCCCCTTGCTCTGGTCTCAAAGATCAGAAAACTTCAAGGAAATTACAAGCAGCCTTTTGTCTTGGGAACCCTCTGGAAAGGCTGGATAAGAGATACTGGATCTGATTATGGTCTCTCACATGAGGTGGAGAACAGTATTGGCAGAAGAGCCCTCCAGGACCTAAGATGACTTGGAAGGAGATGAGTCTCATGGTAGAGGAGACCAGCTATGGTTGAGGTTTTGAGGGCACTGGGAAATCTGGCATTGGAAAAGTAGGGGAGCCACTCCAGGGGGAGAGTTCATGAACATGGGAATGTTGCAAAATCAAGAAATTGAAGAAGTTATCAGCAGATGCAGGGACTCACACTCCAGGGCCAGGTTTTGTGTAGGAGTGGAAAGCTTGCAGCTCACCTGTTTCTTGGCTGCCATCCTTGCCTCTTTTCTTGGCTCTGTGCCTAGCTATTCTTGTGCTCAGGAAAAGTTTGTTCAACAGCTCAGTTGGAATGGCTATGAAATTTGATCACAAGTGTAAGAACCTCCCCTTCCCCCTCTTCATCTATGCCCGACTATATCTAAATTGAGGGAAAGGAGAAGACACGTTGGTGTGTAGAATTCGGATCAAGTATAAAGTTAGCTGAGATAGCTTTTGGGCGAGGACCTGAAATTAGGGGACTGCATGTAAGTAAAGAGACATTGCAGAAAATAAAACAAAAAACAAAACAAATCAAACAAACAAAAAAAGACCACCAAATTCCCATTGCTGGGGGAAGTGAAGTGGGGAGAGTCTTTGAACCTAGTTCAGAGTTTACAAGCCTGAGGAACCAGAAGGATGGTGCTTCCACTAAAAAGCATGGAGGTGTAGGAATGGGAAGAAATAAATAGTTGGTCACATGAAATCAGTTTTCTTATTATATGTTTTTCAAGTGTTTGCAGTTATCCAACATCATTTCTTTTTTAATTAACAGGACTATTAGAATAGTGACAGAGCTCTTGTGACAATTTGGTCAGTCTCTTAGCTCTCTATAGCCACCCTTGCCCCAGTTGTGACTTTGAATGCTTAGATGGGTAGAGATCAGTGATAGTTTTCAGCTTTTATTGCTAGGAAAAATACCTGGTAGTATGTTGGGTTTCCCTGATATGGTTTTATGTAGTACATATATTATATCTCATCAAATTGTAAAGCGATCAGTGATTCTTAGATTTCCTTAGTGTATATTTTAGCATGGTGTTCAGTAAAATACAGCCTCATAGACAAACATCTCCAGAATTTGTAGTTTCAGGACACCTGGGTAGCTCAGTTGGTTAAGCAATTGCCTTCAGATCAGTTTATGATCCTGGAGTCCCAGGATCGAGTCCCGCATTGGGCTTCCTGCTCTGGGCTCCCTGCTCAGCAGGGAGCCTGCTTCTCCCTCTGACCCTCCCCCTCTCATGCTCACTCTCTTTCTCTCTCTTATAAATAAAAAAAAGAATTTGTAGTTTCAGATTGTGGATTAAAGGCAATTTCTGAAGGACTGGAAGTACTGCCTGGTATTTGATTCTAGGTCTTGTGTCCTCACGCTTTGCTGACAAGGAAGGGTAGATGCTCTCAATGGACAGGATCAGCTGTATTGCCTTATGACCATTGTGATCTTCAGTGGATGGGCAGATATGAAAAGTTCTACTTGAGTCCAGGCTGCCTAATGCTAGTTTTTGTTTTTTTTAAATTAAGGTCTGTGATGATCTTGATGATTCTTGCCTTTCCCCTATCTGTTTCATTTTACAGATAATCCACACTGTGACCCAAAGCCACATGCAATGCTGGGAGAGCACAGTTGACTGTATTATGCAATATCCTGCCAGAAGATGCTGACCAGCTCTCTAGTAATGGAAAGTAGTGAGACTGACCTAACAGCCTGTGTAGCTTGCCTTGCCATTCCATATATTTTCTGTAAGCATATGACACACAGTTCTAGTAACTTATCTTCTAGTGAGATTTTGGATTGCTGCAAGGAGTTACCACCAAATTCTCTGCTTTGCTTCAGGCATTAGTGGGTCTTTGAGTCATTCTCCTAGAATGGAATCTAGGAAAAAATGGGTTTTTGTGCTGTCTGCTTCCAGGTCCCTCAGCACTGTGACAGCCTCAAAGAGATGCTTGTGTGCTAGTCACACTGTTGTGCTGCTTCTCCGTGACATTGTTTTTGCTTATGTAGCCTAGCAGCTATACAGGCCTCGGTGCTTTGGGGTACAAATAAGTTATATAGCTGGGGAACTTGGGCCTCAGTACATACCTCATGATAGTAATGGAAATACCTTTTGTATCCTGATTTTGAACAACAGTGGGGTAAGTGTGTAGATGAGGGGTGCTTTTTTTTACATTCTTCTCAAATGATTACTTGGTAAGTGGAAGTTGGTGTTGGTAATTTATTCACTGAAGGAGAACCTCTTGAAGTCTTCTGGCCTTTTTCCATGTTAGGGTATTGCCCTCAGTGCATTTTATGAAGTTTCCCATGGTTAAGGCAAACAAACAGCTCCGCACGTTTCTTTGGCACTACCAACCAAAAACTTGCCACAAGCCTGGCCGTGTGATTCCGTGGAATAGCTCTCTGATGTCAGGATGAGGTGCCCAGTAGTCGGTGGTTAAAATGAGTCCATCTACCCCACACTCTTGTCAATTCAGAAAACCCTCACAAGAACAAATGGGAATGATACCGATTCTATTTCTCTGACACTAATGATGTGATGTGTGGTTTGTGGCATGTTTTACTCCACAAACTCCTCTAATCATTGCCCTGTTTGGCAACTTGTTTTACAGAAAGCCACTCTTTCACACTGTGAAAGCATTATTAGCTAAGTGGAGAAAGAGAGTCACATAGGGCCAGAGGCAGGAATAGAGGGTGCGTGGGAGCCAGGGAGGGAGAAAAATGGGATCGCAGTCAAGTGAGATGAAGCCTGGATTCAGGGCAGAAAAAAGGAGACTCAAGTGCCTAGTCTGGGGTAGGGCTGCTCTAACAGGCATATTTCACGTTATGCAATCCTAGGTGTCCCTCCTTTATAAGTGGCCATGGAACTCTTGTAAAAAAGAAAAATTATTCCTGTCAGAAACAGATGTATAGCATAAAGTTTAGCTATACAAGAAGACTTGCCTGTGCATTCCCTGAGTACTTCCAAGAGACCACGTTGAAATGAGAATGAGGCCTCTGGGCAAGTTTGGGGGCCATAGAACAAGTAGCTTAAGTATATCCCCGAACAGATAAATGTAGCCACTCTCTGACCATGATCCTTTCTTTGTTTCTTGACTTGTCTGTGAACATAGTTATAAATTCTCCGATACTCAGATGTGTCTTACTTTCAGGTCTCTGTATTGAGGTAGTAATAGATAGATGAAGTTTTGTTTATAGAGCTTGCTCATAGTCATTCTTCATAATAGAGATTATGGAACAGATAATATTAAAGGATAGATCCTGCTATAATTTCTGACTGCAGAATTTAATCAATAGGAGGGCTTTTGATTGATCATACTCACATCTTCTGTAGCTTTTCTCTAGTGTGTCTCAACAGGACCTACTCTGGTCAATCTAATTTGCTAGTTGCATTCCCACAGATAACTGGAGTGTCAGTCATTTTTGGTTAATCACTTTCTCTTTAATCACACAGATGTATGATGCTTTTAGAAAATTAATTGATTAATGTATTTATTTAGTGGTAAAAAACACATATCGTAAGACCTACCCTCTTCCACATTTATTTTTTAGAGAGAGCAGGGGTGGAGGGACGGAGGGAGAGGCAGAAAGAGAATCTGAAGCAGGCTCCACATTCAGCGAAGAGCCTGACGTGGAGCTCGATCTCACGACCCTGAGATCATGACCTGAGCTGAAATCAAGAGTCAGATGGTTAACCGACTGAGTGACCCAGGTGCCTCTCTTTCCAAATTTTTAAGTACAGTACAATACTGATAACTATAAGCACCATGTTTATCTTAGTTTTTGAAGGTGCATGATAGTGGCTCTTCCTAAAGCAACTAATGTTTCATGAGAATTTTGGGAATCTTTAAAAATGAATCTTATAAACATGTATTAGAGATGCACAGAGCTTATTTATGGGAGAGCTTAATTTAGGCTTTGAAGTATTCATTTTTCCAAACTTATTGAAAACTCTGAGTAAACTAGGCTGAAGGCATCTGAGTAAGAAGTAACTATTAAAAAATGTTTTGAGGGGTGCCTGGGTGGCTCAGTGGGTTAAAGCCTCTGCCTTCAGCTCAGGTCCTGGGATCGAGCCCCACATCAGGCTCTCTGCTCAGCGGGAAGCCTGCTTCCTCCTCTGTCTCTGCCTACCTCTCTGCCTACTTGTGATCTCTCTCTGTCAAATAAATAAATAAAATCTTTAAAAAAATGTTTCGAACTGGTAGTGTGTCAGTATTTGACATGGCATTCATCATTTCCTTTATTAGTGTACTTAATACCACCTACCTGTATTTGAAAAAAACTGGATTTTCTAGCTTTCCTTTTAAGTTATTCTTATCCTCTGTCTTTTAGGGCTTTCTAATGAATTTGCTAATAATTAATATAAGGAAAGTCTTTGACAGGTAGGAACTTTGCCCTTGTTTACCCACTCTTAATGGTAGAAGGATGAAGGCAGAGAGAGAACATTCATTTTGACAGTTGAACCTTATGTTTCTGAGGAAATGTGTTTTTTAGAGAGATGGAAAATTGGAAAACACCTTGCCTAATGGGCTGTTATAAGTAAGGCCTTTTAAGCCCGTCTGTGCATATGTAAACCACTTGAGTTGAGCACTTCTTGAAATTGCTTCTTATTTGCTTTAATGAAAAGCTCATATCTAAAGGTGGTTAGTGGAGTACTCACTTTGGGAGCGCATACACTAAGTGTGTTAGTGGAATCTGTGAAATAATAGACATGGTCAAGTCTTGAAAGTTGTTTATTTGCCTCACTGTCTACACAGCCATGTGAGATTATTATTAGGAGAGGTACAGAATTTTTTAATGTTATCACTGAGTTGTGATGTATTAATTTGGATTTTGGAGCAGTTTCTAACTTCTTCCATTTAGAAATGGCTTTACAGTTTTAGAGAAGAAAGAGGAATTTCCACTATGATTATCCCTTTCCTTATAGACGTTTTGAAGTGAGTATTTGTTTAAGCTTCAAGATATATTTGCCAACATTATTGTAAGACAGTGTATCTTACATCAAAACCTAGCATTCTCAGCTAGTACTGCTGTGCATATTGTAAATTCTAACATTTCAGTTCAGTGAATAATATAGTGGTTATGGGTGAGAGCTCTATAAAATAGGTGTATGCCATGCTTCCTGCCCTTTAAAAGCTTGCAGTCATACTGAGAAGACAAGATTCATGAAACACAGAATGAGGCCACATGATTTAATGACTGAATGAATGATGGAGACAATGAGGCCTGTTAGAGTTTGGACAAAGACTAATGTGGGCTGAGTTATACAGGAGGGCTCAATGAAGAGAGTAGGATTCAGGCTGGGTAGACCTTCCACAGAGGGATAAAGCATTCTAGACAGGGAAACAACTTAAAGACACAGCGGTCAGAGGAGTATTGGACAGTAGTCAGTGGGTACCAATCAAAGGTATGTTAAAGTCGGGGAGATCATAGCAAGAAAGGGGACCCCATCAGGAGACTGACTGTTGCTATAATTCAAGCATTGGGAAATGAAGGCCTGCCAGTTGACAATTTTAAACTATTAATGGCCTGGGAATTGCCTCTTTCTTGGTAAAATTTCCCTTTTGTTTAGCTAATTATGCCTCAGCTGCTCCTTTAATGTCATGAATGTTATGAAGCCTGGACAAGAGACCAGGAAATAACACAAGCAGGAGTCTGCTGTGTAGATGAAGTGCTTTCATTTGTGAATAGACAGTCAGCATAAGTCATTTAGGTTAAGATTGGTGACGTTGCCTTCTTGCCTGAGTGCCTTTTATGTTCTGTGTTCTTTTTTTTCCTTCTAAACTTCAGTAGACATATCAGACATGAAGTTGAGGGAGTTAAGTACCAACAAAGATTAAAAAATAATCTACTTATTTTAAAAAATTATTATTATTAAAAAAATAATCTACTCGGGGCACCTGGGTGGCTTAGTCGGTTAAGTGGCTGCCTTCAGCTAAGGTCATGATCCCAGGGTCCTGGGATCGAGCCCCACATCTGGCTCCAGGCTCAGCGGAGAGCCTGCTTCGAGAACCTCTCCCTCTGCCTGCTGCTCTGCCTACTTGTACTCTCTATCTCTGTGTCAAATAAATAAAACCTTTAAAAAAATTAAAAAAATAAGGGGCGTCTGGGTGGCTCAGTGGGTTAAAGCCTCTGCCTTCGGCTCAGGTCATGATCTCAGGGTCCTGGGATCAAGCCCCACATCGGGCTCTCTGCTCCGCAGGGAGCCTGCTTCCTCCTCTCTCTCTGCCTGCCTCTCTGCCTGCTTGTGATTTCTCTCTGTCAAATAAATAAAATATTAAAAAAAAATTAAAAAAATAAAATATAAACTACCCTAATTATTATGGAGTTACATAGCTTTAAACTGCTTTTTTTCTCCTTAAATCAATGAAGGGATTTTACTTGGATGTTACAAATGTAACTCACATAAGTTAAAGAATTTTAGGAGAATTGGGTACTAATGATTGAAATGATGTTACTTATTAAATTAGCTTCAATATCATTTAGTCTAAAGGTTATGTTCCTCAGGGTTCTAAACATGCGCTACTCAAGAATACTACAACTGTAAGACACAGACTGTATAAGCAAAATCTGTAAAGATTTCATAGTATTATTTAGAAACAAAATTCTAAAATGGTCTCCTGGATTGCAATAAAACAGCATATTTTTATTTTATGTGTTGACCAACAATTACCCTTTGAAGAAGAAGGAGCAAATTCTTATTCTTTCATTGATGATTTGTCTTTAATTATATGAAGACGTAAGTGACATAAGTCATCTTATGACTTCTTTTTCAGGGATCACTGTAAAATTTCATTTCATTTTAACAAGTCTCTTCTTTTATTCGCCAGAATATGTTTCAGAATAGAAGAAAATTATTTTCTATTAGACTGATCTCTGACAGGGTCTAGCCACATAACCATGAATGTTGTGCCAATGTACTCAGGATGTAAAAAAACAGCCCTGGCATAGTGCTCGTTAGAAGCGTTCTCTGTATAGTCAGTTTAGGTTTTTTATAAGTAAATGAGCTCTCTATCATGTCGTAGACTTGAATCATGAATAATCTGTAATTTGAATTACATATTATTACAGTGAGGTAAAGAAATACCAGATGTGAAAATAGTGGTAATGATATATGTTTGAGTCCGAGCTTTTGAGGAAGAGATGGTTTGGCCTATGTCTGCAATCACGGACCCCTGTCACGTAATAGGATAGGAGGCCTGATGGAATCCAGTGGTTCTTAGGACAGACCACGCAAAAGTCCGCGATCACTTTCAATATGCTTAAAAGCTTTATTAGCAAGAGTGAATACTCTCATCAAGAGAAGGAAAGGTGAGTTTGTTTATACAGGGTTGAACCGTTGGGATGCCAATTTCACTTCGCACAGGCTTCAAACAATAGGCATGTTACATGGGCAGTGGCCTCCATATTGTAGAGCACAATCAAGGAAAAAAAAATGTCTGGTTTTCCATTTTGGCCATGGCAAGAGAACAAGCAAGTCTTATTTTAAAGTGAAAAAATGGGTGTGGGTCCAGAGGGTCCTGGTTCCTGTCTCCACTGGCTGCTCTCAGAACCTTTGCAATGTTTCAGTTCAGCCTAGAGAAATTCAGGTCAGTTTTTACAGAAAAGAAGCATTTTAGTCTTGAAACTTTCTCTCATCTCCATGAAGAGTATAATTATTCACCATCCCATAATAACCATTTGTTAGCCCTTTACTAACTTAATTAACTTGCACCAGCCCAGCACGGCCACTGGTGCTTTCTTGTTCTTAAAATTGTTGTTACTTTTAGTTGAAAATTTTTGACTCCTTATCTTTCCCACCCCAGAATTGAAGTATAAATCTAGGAAGGTCCTTCTCTTCCCCTTCTTCAACATAATTTGTCTTTCGAGCTTTGTCATTTTTGAGAGCAGTAGTCTTGAATATCTGAAGACTTCGTAGCAACTACATTAAATAAAATTTACCACTTAAATTCAAGCAGCGTCTACCACTTTGCATTATCTAGAAAGTTTACTGGTTCTGCTAGTCTTCCAGTTTGGGGAGGAGGTGGAGTGATGTGGAAACAGGTTGTAAATTTATGACTTGATTTGAATATCTTAAGAAGTATTTAACTGGACTGATACTGAATTCAGGGCAGTGTTTGTTCTCAAAGATTTCTGGAAGTTTTTCTAGGGAGATTTTAAAGCAGAGAATGAGAGATGTTCCATTGTGTTTCTTCCTATGCCTTACTTAGAAGTAAGTATCTTTGTGTCTGTATATATAACTGACACCATAAGATCTTTGTGGATTTATTTGATATTGTTTGCTGTTTGGAGACTGACCTGGCTATATGTAGCTATACACAGGAGGGATGTGTGTTTATGATTCTCAACAAGATATGGCATAAACTTTAATCACCTGCTTATCTTCTGTGGTTCCATTCGTATATAATATTGGAATATTCGGAAGGCTATTTGATACTATTTATTTTCTGCTGTTCTGTTTTATTTATTTTTTTAAAGATTTTATTCATTTGACAGAGAGAGCACATAAGCAGGGGGAGTGGGAGAGGGAGTGGGAGAGGGAGAAGCAGGCTTCCTGCTGAGCAGGGAGCCTGATGTGGGGCTGGATCCCAGGACTCTGGGATCAGAACCTGAGCCAAAGGGAGACACTTAATCCGCTGAGCCACCAGGTGCCCCTGCTGGTTTGTTTTAAACTATAGATTTCCATATGTTTAGATAAGTGCTTCCTTCCTATCCAAGTACTAACCAGCCCCAACCCTGCTTAGCTTCCAGAGATCAGAGGAGATCTGGCGCGTTCCGGGTGGTATGGCCATAGACTAAGTGCTTCTTTCCTAATATTTCTACAGTCAGGAAGTTTTTTGTAAAGATTTCATTCATTCATTCATTCATTCATTCATTTATTTATTTATTTATTTGACAAACAGAGATCACAAGTAGGCAGAGAGGAAGGCAGAGAGAGACAGGAGGAAGCACGCTCCCTGCTCAGCAGAGAGCCCGATGCGGGGCTGGATCCCAGGACCCTGGGATCACGACCTGAGCTGAAGGCAGAGGCTTTAACCCACTGAGCCACCCAGGCGCCCCTCTACAGTCAGGAATTCTTAGTCTACTGCCCAAGAATGGACTATAGAGGATCAGCAAACCACAGTGCATTTCCTACATTTGGTGGGGGGAAAAAGGGAATACCTTTATTTGTTTTTATGGAAATTCTTGATGTGTCTGTTCTCGCATTAATATAATTTAGATGAAGGAAAACAGATTTGAAGAAGCCTGACCCAGGGGATTTTAAGTTATCCTGAAAGCACAAATAATATTTTAGCATGTAATTTCCCTCATAAATGTTTTATGGCAGACTTGTTTATGTCATAGTTCTGAGTCAAAGCTGAATTCAACACATTAGTCTTTAAATTATCCAAAATTAGTATCTTCTGGCTCAGAACCAACACAGCTTTCTGACTTTTAAACCATTTCCTTATATTAATCACCCGCTGTAGAAAAGTGCTTTATTTGGGGGGCCATTTTTTAAAAAACAAATTTTTTGTTAACTTCCTGAGTTATTGCGTAGTTTATAATGCAAAGAAAACATCCAAGCATAGTTGGACAGCAGGATAGACTTACTAATTTAGCAACTTAGTCATACATATTAGCCTTAAAGTATACAAGATTCAGATTCTTCAAATTACTGTCTCAGCAAAATGAAAAATTATTTAATCAAGGACTTTAATGGTTGCTCATAAATTTCTGAAATTGCAGATTTTAAGTCCATGAATTCTAAAGACACATAGTAGTGAAAACCTACTGTGTTATATACCTTTATTGTATGGTCATGCTGGTTTTAAAAAGTATGTATGGAATAGGACAGTGGAACTCAAATGATGGCTTCATAAGTATCACTGCGATGTTGATTTGAATGAGTGACTTCCTCTATATTAAGGATCTGCTCAATTTACACTGGTTTTCTCAGACAAGATTTTAATGGCTTTGTAATCACTTTTTAAAAAGATTTCATTTATTTGAGAGAGAGAACAAGTATGGGGAGGGAAAGGAACAAGCAGAGTGCACACTGAGTGCAGAGTGCACACTGAGTGCAGAGCCCCACATGGGGCTTGATCCCAGGACCCTGAGATCATGACCTGAGCTGAAATCGAGAGCTGGATGCTCAGCCAACTGAGCACCCAGGTACTCTGCTTTGTAATTCCTCTTATAGTGTTTTGAACATTTTAGTTGAGTGATTCTCAACATTTTTCTTCTTGCAACATGACTCTGTGCCCTGCAGCATGATCCCTACACCCAGAGTTTTGTGTACAATTCCAGGTGCTACTTTAAGAGGAATAGGCCAGTTATTTTCAAAGTATTATGTGTTTATTCTCATGCTTCTCCCCACTTCACCTTCCTCTTCTCTCTCTCTCTCACACACACATACACAGAGTTATGAGAAGGTTGTTTTCATATCATACCTGCAACTAAATTCATTCAGGACCCCCAGAACTATCCAAATGAAGAACCACTTATAGTATGTTTGATATCTCCCAGTTTTTTAGTATTAGGATAATGCTATCATTGTAGTCAAACTTTTTCATAACTTGTAATTTGGCTTGGCAACATTATAATGAATCATCAATTGGGATAAAATAGTAAATGTCTTGTTAAAATGAATTTTTTAAATGTTTATGATTCTTGATATAATTCAAGACTTAGAGCTTATAATCACCATCTACCCCATTTCATCTAAGAAGTACACTGAGATCTTTTCTTAAGTAACCTTTCATCTTTTAGGACTCTAGGCTATGCTTTCAGTTCCACCATGTCTCATATAAGTCATAGTCTCTCATGTTCTTTTATTTAAAACTAAAATAATGTGAATCTTTGAAAAGAAGTAATATTTAAAAAATACTTGAAATGCAGCCAAATGTTGATAACAATAAATGCCTCTTTATTGCAACTTTTATCAAAAAACACGTTTATTTCCATGTGGTCAACAAAGGTAAAATGAAATGTAAATCTAGGCTGATTATATTTTCTCTCTTCTAATTTTGTAGATGTTCACGAATACTTTCACCTAGCAATCTATGTGTAGATCTCACCTAGGGATCCCATGTATTTTTCTGGGTACTTTTAAGAGCTGAAGGTTACAGTTTTTTTTTTTTTGTTTTTGTTTTTTTTTTTAGAAGACACAAGTTTTAAAATGATTTTCTTTTTTAAAGATTTTATTCACTTACTTGACAGACAGAGATCACAAGTAGACAAAGAGGCAGGCAGAGAGAGAGGAAGGGAAGCAGGCTCCCCGCTGAACAGAGAGGCCGATGCGGAGCTTGATCCCAGGACCCTGAGATCCTGACCTGAGCCGAAGGCAGAGGCCTCAACCCACCGAGCCACCCAGGCACCCCAAAATGATTTTCAAACTCAAGAAAAGAAGGGATTTCCAGAATATTAGAGTAAGCACCATAGAAAATCCACTCCTCTATAAAAGCAACATGGACATTGGCAAAAATACTCAAAACCAACTTTTTCAGAATTCTAGAAATTAACCAAAGACTTTCAACAACCTGAGCATTTCCTCATTAAAAACAGATGATTTTCAGATAACAACAACAAAACCAGATGATTTTCTGTAAGAACAGTGAGCTTTGTTGTGTTTTAACTTGTCCTAATCCTTTCTCCCTTTATCCAGTTCCACAAGGACACCACTAGCCTTGCAAAGACAATAGCTGTGAAAACCAGTAGCCACTGGAGGGGTCAAGCTCCCCAAATACCCTGTCACCAAAAATCATCACTTTTTGACCTGCCTGATAACTCCCTGGGAAGGCTCCATTCACAAGGCTTGTCTCTGTTTGACCTGACTTATCCTTGCTCAATGGAAAAGCATTATCCTCAGAGTACTTGTTAAAAATAATGAAAGACAAATGTTTAACATTACATCTGCCTGAGCTAGTGATACCAGAGGAGGGCAAAGAAGAGGCTGGCCAGAAAACTTAAAAGGAGAATCTGGGAATGGGTTAGGGGGTTTTAGCAAGCTCCAAGATATTCCTGGGTATCTAGAAGGCCACACCCATATGTAGGGCTGTGTGTAGGCCCAAGAAAGATTTGAGGAGCCCCTATTAGCTCACCTCTGGCTCACCTTGAGAAGCTGTGGAAGCAGGAAATGAAGGCCAAGGTACAGTTGTAAACTGCTGGAGCATTGAAAGCATACGCCAACACACACACACACACACACACACACACACACACACAAACAGGGTCTCTTGACATAGGGTAAAAGATATACTGGTTGAAGAAATTTAGAAAATCCCTTTCCGGGGAACCCTCCTACACTGTTGGTGGGAATGCAGGCTGGTGCAACCACTCTGGAAAACAGCATGGAGGTTCCTCAAAATGTTGAAAATAGAACTACCCTATGACCTAGCAATTGCACTACTGGGTATTTACCCTAAAGATACACACGTAGTGATCCAAAGGGGTATGTGCACACGAATGTTTATAGTAGCAATGTCTACAATAGCCAAACTATGGAAAGAACCTAGATGTCCATTAACAGATGAATGGATAAAGAAGATGTGGTATATATACACCATGGAATACTATGCAGCCATCAAAAGAAATGAAATCTTGCCATTTGCGATGACGAGGATGGAACTAGAGGGTATCATGCTTAGTGAAATGAGTCAATCGGAGAAAGACAACTATCATATGATCTCCCTGATATGAGGAAGTGGAGATGCAACATGGGGGGTTAAGGGGGTAGGAGAAGAATAAATGAAACAAGATGGGATTGGGAGGGAGACAAACCATAAGTGACAATCTCACAAAACTTAGGGTTGCTGGGGGGAGAGGGGTCGGGAGAGGGGGGTAGGGTTATGGACATTGGGGAGGGTATGTGCTATGGTGAGTGCTGTGAAGTGTGTAAACCTGGCGATTCACAGACCTGTACCCCTGGGGATAAAAATACATTATATGTTTATAAAAAATTAAAAAATTAAAAGAAAATCCCTTTCCAATCATTAGTTGACCCCTAAGTTAACTGAGTAGAGACTTCAAGGGGCCACACATGACACTGAATACAGACTTTACAGAATCAGTCCAAGAAAGCCACTAAACAACCAACAAGAAGAACAAACCTTGCAGAGGGATCTAATTTCCAAACTTGCTACATTACATTATTTTATGTTTACTTTTCAACAGAAAATAAAATACAATAAAAGACACAGGGAAGTATGGCACATATATAGTCAATAGAAACTATTCCTGAGGAAACCCAGATGTTGTGCTTACTAGTCAAAACTTTAAATGAGCTATTATAAATATATTAAAAGGAAATCATGTCTAAAGAATTAAAAGAAAGTATATGACTGTCTCATCAAATAAGGAATATCAGTAAAGAGATAGAAATTATTTTAAAAAGAACCAAATGGAAAATCTGGAGTTGAAAATTTCAGTAACTTAAATGAAAAATTTACTAAAGTGTTTCAGCAGCAGATGTGAGTGGCAGAATTAAGAATCAGCACACTTGAAGATTGAGATTAGGCTATCTGAGAAACAAAAAGAATGAAAAAAAATGAGCAGACTCTAAGAGATCTATGGGACACCATCAAGTATAGCAACATACATATAATAGGAGTCCCAGAAGGAGAAGGTGGGGAAGCAGAAAGAATATTTGAAGGAATAATGGCTGAACATGTCCTAAATTTGTTAAAACAAAACAACATTGATCTGCAACATCCAAGGAGTTCAACTGAAAGTAGGATAAACTCAGAAGAATTCACACCTAGACACATGATAGTCAAGTTGTTAAAAGATAAAAACAAAGAGAATCTTGAATGCGGCAAGAGCAAAGGGACTCATCACAGACATGGGCTTCTGAATAAGATTAACAGCTGATTTCTCATCAGAAACCACGGAGGTTAGAAGGGCAGTGGAGGAAATATTCAAAGGGCTGAAATAATGGATTGTCCAGAATCCCATAGCTAGCAAGACTGTCCTTCATAACTGAGGGAAAAAATAGGACATTTCCAGATAAACAAAAGCTGAGAGAACTTGTTGCTGCAGATCTGCTCTATAAGAAATACTAAAGGGAGTCCTTCAGGCTGAATTGAAAGGACGCTAGATAGTAACTTGAATGTACACAAAGAGCACTGATAAAGGTGACTACACAGATGAGTACAAAAGACAGTGTAAAGATATCCTTGTTTGTAATGTTTGTTCTCTTATCTGATTTAAAAGAGTGTTGAAATGAATACTGTTATGCTGAAAAGAAACTAAAAAATGAAAAAAAAGATTGTTGAATGAAGCAATAATTATAAAACTGTTGATGGGCTTATGTACAAAGAGGTCATTTGAATGACAATAGTGGTTTAAAGGAGCAGGATAGGAAACAGCTGTAGTGGAAGAGAGATTTTGTAAACTGAAGTAGATTTTTGAAAGTTAGATGTTAATTATAACTCCCAAGGTGGCCCTTAAGAAAATGACTCAAACTAGAATAAAGAATTGGTAGTTAGCTTTAGAAATCTCATTGTGATGGAATAGAGGTTAGATTCAGGGAGTGAGATTATAGATGAATTATTTCAAAGTTAAGTTTTGATTATTTTCAAAGTTAAGTTTCATTTGGAAGTTATTTTTCATATGTTGTAAGCAGGTTGAACTATATTGCCTACATAGAATATTTTGACCTCATTGCAGATAAATTTTAATAAAATACTAAAAGCACTTCATAATGATCCATTCTTAGAACAATCTCCTAAACTAAGAGTTTGCTCTTATCCAGTTCTTTAGATGGGGAAACTATATAGCATAGAGAATTTAAGCCTTGCCTCTTTCTTGGTAGGATTTCTAACATTGGTGAGAGCTGTAATACTCAAGCACTGGTTTTATAACCAGTTTTTTGCTTTTATATAGCCTTCCCTTCTCCTAAAAGTGGTTAATGGCACATATTTATTTTTTGATATTAAAATTAATGTGTTTAAGAATTTTATGACACTCCTCAAGGAACTGAAGACAAGTCAAAAATCTCTCCTTGAGCTTACTTGCCTTTCTTCCAGAACTAATTCAAAGAGATCTTCAGTCTGATGTGCAGTCTTGGTCACAAAGTGTGTATATCTATTGCCTGGAAATTGTTTTTAGCTCACATGAAGGTCTTTTTTTAAGATTTTAAAATTTTATTTGAGAGAGCTAGAGAGAGAGGAGGAGAGCACGGGCAGAGGGAGGAGGCAGAGGAAGAGGGAGAAGCAGATTCCTCCCTGAGTAGGGAGCCCAACACCAGCCTTGATCCCAGGACTCTGGGATCATGACCTGAGCTGAAGACAGATGTTTAACCAGCTCAGTTGGTTAAGACTGAGACACCCATGGGGCGCCTGGGTGGCTCAGCGGGTTAAAGCCTCTGCCTTCAGCTCAGGTCATGATCCCAGGATCCTGGGATCGAGCCCCGCATGGGGCTCTCTGCTTAGCGGGGAGCCTGCTTCCTCCGCTCTGTCTCTCTGCCTGCCTCTCTGCCTACTTGTGATCTCTGTCTGTCAGAAATAAATCTTTTTTTTTTAAAGATTTTATTTATTTATTTGACAGAGAGAAGATCACAAGTAGGCAGAGAGGCAGGCAGAGAGAGAGGAGGAAGCAGGCTCCCTGTGGAGCAGAGAGCCCGATGCGGGGCTCGATCCCAGGATCCCGAGATCATGACCTGAGCCGAAGGCAGTGGCTTAATCCACTGAGCCGCCCAGGCGCCCCTGTCAGAAATAAATCTTTAAAAAAAAAAAAAGACTGAGACACCCAGGTGCACCTCAGATGGAGGTCTTAAGAGACTATGAAAAAAATTATTCTTTTCTGAAATAAGTATGGCACATCAATAAAAAAATGTTGAATTGTTTTTATTCAAATTTCTGAATTTTATTTATTTAAAGATTTTATTCACCTATTTGACAGAGATCACAAGTAGGCAGATAGGCAGGCGGGCGGGGGGGCGGGGGGGGGGGCGGGGCGGGGAAGCAGGCTCCTGGCTGAGCAGAGAGCAAGAGATGAGATGCAGGGTTGGATCCCAGGACCCCGGGATCATGACCTAAACCGAAGGCAGAGTCTTTAACCCACTGAGCCACCCAGGCACCCCAAAAAATTTTTGAATTTTAGAAATGAGTCATCTGTCAATATGCAGATTGAGTGCATCCTTGAAAAAGTGAATGCAAATCAATATTTCTGAAGAATTTACCATGATCAAGGCATTGTGGGAGATTCAAAGATAAACAAGATATGTTTCTTGCCCTCATCAAGACTTATTATTCAGGCCAAGTTGTGAAGTGTTGTCATATTTAATTTTATATTAATGCTTACTTTAAAAATAATGAAGAGGAATTAGAGACTTTTAGTATAACTTAAACTTTTGGAAGTTATGTAACCTAAATCACTAAAGAAGTACAGAATGGACTAAGTTCTAGATGATAAATGCCATTATAACTAACATTATAATATTGGTGATTGGTTTTTGTGGAGAGACAGCTCTAATTTTGACTTGCTTTCAGTTCTGTTTGTTTGAGGAAGAAGAAAAGTAGCAGAAAAATGATTAAAAGCTCTGAACAGTTTTTTTTTTTTATTTATTAGTCAGAGAGAGAGAGCACAGGCAGACGGAGTGGCAGGCAGAGGCAGAGGGCGAAGCAGGCTCCCTGCCGAGCAAGGAGCCCGATGTGGGACTCGATCCCAGGACGCTAGGATCATGACCTGAGCCGAAGGCAGCCGCTTAACCAACTGAGCCACCCAGGTGTCCCTGAACAGTTTTTTTTAATTTATTTATTTGACAGACAGAGATGACGAGTAGGCAGAGAGGCAGGCAGAGAGAGAGGGGGAACCAGGCTCCCCGCTGAGCATGGAGCCCGATGTGGGGCTGGATCCCAGGACCCTGGGATCATGACCCGAGCTGAAGGCAGAGGCTTTAACCCACTGAACCACCCAGGCACCCCAAAGCTCTGAACAGTTTTGAATGGATCTTGAACCAGCTGCAAGTAGCATGAAACAAAGACTGCATGGCTTCTGGGGACTGGCTGTCAGGATCAGGGGTGTCCAGCAGACAAAGCAGGATTCCTTGTGAGTAGGAAGCTCTTGAACCGGTGCTCTCAGAAGGGACTACCATCTTCTCCTCTCTTCCCCCTCCCCCCAGGGATCTTAGCATTTGTTTACCAAATTAAAAGAGAGAGTAGCTTAGCAATTTTGTAATAATGTTTCAGCTTAGCAGCCAGCTGTAGCTCGTTGAGGAAGAGAGAGAGGATGAGGTTCCAGTATATAGATAAGGAAGGTGCTGGTTTGACTTCCATGAGGTCAGAGCAACATCCTCAGGGGATGAGTCTTGTTAGTTATGGCAGCATAATTTCTTTCTATAATCTACTTGTAAAAGTCTTTTATTTGCCCTCACACCAAACCCACTATATTATTTTTTAAGATTTTATTTATATATTTGACAGAGAGCACAAGCAGGGGTAACAGCAGGGAGAGGGAGAAGCAGACTCTCCACTTATCAGGGAGCCCGAGGTGGGGCTCGATCCCAGGACCCTGGGATCATGACCTGAGCCGAAGGCAGATGCTTAACTGACTGAGCCACCCAGGTGCCCCCTCTCACTATACTATTTTAAACAAATTAGTTCAGTTATAAGTTAAATGATTTTTAAGTTAATTTTTAAATTAGATCATCTTAATTAAATGAACTGTCCAAAGATGATTAACCTAGAAATTAGTTACTTTGGGAATAATGAGATAGGTAAGGCTTCTCTGCCCTTACGAAGTTTATATTCTGGGGCGCCTGGGTGGCTCAGTGGGTTAAAGCCTCTGCCTTCAGCTCAGGTAATGGTCCCAGGGTCCTGGGGTCGAGCCCCGCATCGGGCTCTCTGCTTGGCAGGGAGCCTGCTTCCTCCTCTCTCTCTGCCTGCCTCTCTGCCTAGTTGTGATTTCTCTCTGTCAAAGAAATAAAAAATTAAAAAAAAATAGCATAATACTATTTAAAAAAAAAAGAAAAGAAGTTTATATTCTAGGGGTGTCCGGGTGGCTCAGTCAGTTAAGCATCCAACTCTTGGACTCTTGATTTCCTATCAGGTCATGATCTCAGGGTCATGAGATTAAGCCCCTGGTCCATTTCCATGTTCATGCCCTCAGCTGAGTCTGCTTGTCCCTCTGCCTCCCTCTCTGTACCTCCCTTTGCTTGCTCTAGTGCATGCTCTCGCTCTCAGATAAGTAAATAAAATCTTAAAAAGTTTATACTCTAGTAAAAGAGCTAAGTTATACACTGAGATATCTAATATAAATGAGTAAACATCTTATGGATGGACAAATAAAACCTATAGAAGTTAGGGAGTGATGAGCGTGGATGGAATATTTTAGCTGACTGAAGAGTCATCTGGTTCATAGACACACAGATGTGAAAACCAAAAGGAAATTTACAAATCACCCATATTCCCACAAAAAGTCTTGCCTTTACTAGAATAAGCCTGTATCTTTTTGAGCATTGATGTCTGGAGATAGATAGTCGTTGACCTTGGAATGAATCATGCTAATGAGAAGTTAATTTTTTAAACATCATGCTGGGGCAGAATCTATGGTAAAGAATCCTTCTAGGTCTGGGGTTTTAAGAGTAGGTAAAAAGGGATAGGATAATAGGTCAAATCAATTCAAGACCGTCTATGTCCCTAAATATGTCAGACTTTGGGCTGGGTGCAGCTAATGCTCTGGCCCCTTGCCCTCCAGTAGCTAACTCACTGTCTGACAGGAGAACACTGCCGAATGCTGGATCAGTGGAAGAACCTATCCCTAAATCCCGCTCCCGGGTCCCTGGGCCTTTTAAACTGGGTGAAGAGTAGTACCTCAGATAGATGGGATACTTTAAAACCTTTTGGTCGGAAGACCGTGCCCCCTAGGGATGAACTTTTTTGGAAGAAGTAGTATGTGCACATGGTATGAAATTCTCACATTTCAAGGGGACCATGAGATGGAGCTCCCCCTCCCCCCGCCCCGACCCCCTGCCATCCTGTTCCCCTCCCGAGACAATCACTGCTGCCACCAGACCTCTATCTTTATAGAGATACCTGATGCATATACTAGCATCTATGCACAAGGACGTACCCTTTTGTTTTGCACAGAGAATAGCATACTATATGTGCTTTTCTCTAACTTTTTTGCAGTTAAGAGGCCATCTTGGACATACTTCTATATTGGCATACCTAGAAATGCCTCGTTCTTCTCTTTTTTCCTTTACCTTTTTATTTCAAAATAATGATGAATCATAGACTCACAGGATGTTACAAAAATAGTACCAAGAGATTCCCATGTACCTATCACCCAGCTTCCCCCACTAATGATATCTTCCATAACTGTAGTGTACTATCAATACCAAAAAACCCATTGTCACAATAGAATTAGACTCTAGTGCCTGTTTTTTTAAATGCCTGCAAGATATTTCATTGCATGGATGTACCACAGTATTCCACTGTGTGGACATACCATTTAACTAGTGCTTTATTGATGAAAGCAGAGATGGTAGCATTGGTAGTAGAGAGAAAGACAGGAGACAATAAATATCCATGTATTTGGGACCACAGCTAGCACATGTATTGCCTTTGTGTTGATTAGAAAACAAATGCCCTCTCTGGGAGGATAAAGCACCATAGGGGCATGGCTTGGAGAGCAGAATACAACCGATATAACTGTATTTAGCATTTCTGTATGTACCTCTTTGAACCTTAGTGGGAATACATATGTAGGATAATGGAATGTACTTCGAAATCTTCAGCATGGCATCAGTGTTCCAATTTGAAACTTTGACGTGGTTTCCTTTCAGATCTGACAGGTCCTCGCACCCTTGATCCCCACCTGTAACCCTCGTCACCCCTCCCCTATACCTCAGTCAGTGAATGTTTTCTATTATTTGTGTACATATCTACCTTCCACATTAAATGGTAAGCTCCTTTGGTAGCAGAGACTTCATATTTTCATTTTTGTGCTTTCTTTCCCTTCCTCCCCTCATTCTACTGTTATCCAGCCAGATAGAATATTGTTGCATATCAAAGTGTTGAGTGAAGTTTTGTTTAAAAATTTTCTTAAGGCAGGGAAGTTAAGAGGTTATTTTTTTCATCTGCCTCTTGATACTTCAAAAGGTGTCAGGAAAGTTTTAAACCAAAATTATTTTGAATTAAAATACCCACACATACCACATTTGTAGGAGGGAAAAAGAGTGTGTAACGAAGTCAGCCAACTAATAATGGGGTACTGCAATTTCAAAAAACATTAAGCATTATAATATTGAAAGGAAGAAAATAGAGTAGCTGAACTCCTTGAGAAATTGTAAGCAGGTTATTAGGTTCTGGCTCCATTGAATATTAAAAAAATAGTAAGAATAATCCCTGATAAGGGCTTTTTAAAGAATTCGTAATGTATACAAAAGAAATATATACTGTTAGAGATAAAAGAATGCATTTTAAAGCCCTGTTCACAAAGAACCTGTTTTATATGCTTATGGTTAGTAAGTACAATTTTGAGAAGTTGCATAAACCTTATGCCCTCAAAATACCTAATTTCCTCAGGTCTTAACTTTATATGCCATTGATATAGGATGAAAATTGTCCATTTACCACTGGCCCTTTCGTTACTGTTGAGCAGTAGAAATGTTTTATGGAATTTTAATTTTCATTAAAACTTCCATCATTGGAACCCTATGTGGTACATATCAGTACTTCTATGGATACACAAAGAGGAATGGAAATGTATTTTTTAATGCATCTTTTGTTGTGTAGACTTTATATGAGCAGTGTTAACTAAATAAAATTATCAGGAGCATACAACCTAATTGGCATCAATCTTTTACAACTGACAAGTTAAAAATAGATAATAGTAGCTGTAAAATAGCTTGATTCTGAAGATTATGTCCATGGCATAGGCAATGAATAGATTTGCCATCTATATTAGTTATGTTTGCTTGTGTATAAAATTTAAAGAGGTAACCATTGCAGGTGTGCCAAATGAAACTGTGGGGGGAAATCTTCAGATCTCAAGTTCACAGTGAATTATCAACTGAGAGTTGCTTTGTCAGTGGCACATAAATATTTTTTCATATAGGGGGTGACTGTTACTGGAAGAGAATTGAAGAAAACATTTGTTTTCCTTGATCATTTGCTGTAAATAATTTTTTTTGGAACTAAATCAACAAACTACTATGGGTTCATTAGGAGAGAGAGCATTGTTATTTACAGTCTATTATCCTGATGTTAAAATATGGTGGGTTTTTACCTGTATTCCAGGAAATAAAGCAAGTTGGATTGATTCCAGTAGGTTTTATTTTTCAGCTTTAGTGCTAAAATCAGATTGTGTGCAACTCTGAATCATGGTTCTATAAATTCTTGGCTATACTAAGTAAATTACAGTATATCTTCCAGTACAATTATAAGAATGCTATAACACACAGGATCCTTTTCTTGAGTGTTTTTATGATTAAAGATTAATTTCTTTCTGCACATGGCTTGGGTAGGTTTTCATTGAGCTAGGATTGACGATCGCTGTCAGCTACCACTTGGGTGCCACCTATGTATTTGACAATTTACTGCGGACTAATAGAAGTTTAAAGAACTTCTATTTGGTATGGCAAGATTTCTTACAGGGGTGAGTAGGATGGACACATTTACCTTGTAAGTATGGGTGTTTATGCACACACACACACATTTTAGATTAATCTTGGCCTATAAAATTACAGTATACTTCAAATAATTTACCAACTTTCTTTTCCCCTGAGACATACATAAGTAAGCCATCTTTTCCACTTCACTAAGCAGGTGCCTATTTCTGTGGCTACTACTTCTATTTTAAGAAACTTCTAATATAATTTGATGTAATTAAATTATATATATATTTATATTGATATAAATTGCCTCTCATTATCCCTGCTTCTATACGGGACCTGAATGCAACTAGTGCAATATAATGATTTCCTTGCCTCTTTTTCTTGACTTTTGCCCTCATGCTGTGAGTTGTCTGTATGTGTCTTCTCTGTCATGCTCCATCCAGCACATTTACTGGAGTGGACATACCCCAAGCCAGTAAGTGGAAAGAAGCGAAATGGCCACATTTCGTGGATTAAGTGGATAATGGGGAGTTGGGTATTCATGATTATACATGAGAATGGGGGAGACATGTTAGTCACATTAAAATTGATGGACTTCACTTATTGGGGAAGGATTTTGAATTCATGGAAGATTCTGAATTAGGTTTGAAATCCTAGGGATTTAGAATTTGAATTGGGGGGAGTGGACTAGGTATTACAGTCAGTGAGGATCATAAACAGAGTTGATTTTGTTCAGGGAACTATGAGGAAATGAGGATATTTGAGAAATCTTGGATTAGGGTAGGTAAGGAGTAAGAAGAAAGGCTTGAAATTAAAGTATCTGTTCATTCATTCATTCATTTTTTAACCAGTTGGGAAATAACTGGCATAGGCATTGTACGGTTGAAACAGACTGAGAGATTGGTCACCTCTAAAACGGAGGACTGGTTTGCATAAGGATTAGCTGTGAGGTTAGATATGAGACAAAAGAGTAGGTACAAATAGTGGTTTAGGAAAGAAATGGTATAGTTTGGCGTTCTACCAAATAATGCATGTGGTGCTGCAGAGGTTCATGGTAGACTCACCCTGTTCATCCAGAGAGTAGGGCTGTGCCATAACCCAATGGATTTTGGAGAGTTCTGTCAGGCACACACTATTAACGTCCTGCAGAGGAAGGTCTGTAATTTTGCCTGCAGCTGTACTTCAGAGATTTCTCGTTTTTTCTCAACTCCTGAGAGTGCACCATCTGACTCCTGCAATTCTGGTGGAGCTTGTGAGGAGAAATGAAGAACAGTGATGTCTGCTGGGGACTTACGTGGCATGCACCCTGTTTTATACCTGCTCTTCTTTCCCATTTCTCCACCAAATCAGATCATTGGTAAGGGCATACGTGTGGGTGGACGGGTGAGTGAACATTTGCCACAAGTCTCTACCCTGTCAGAGCCTTAGTCACCTAAAGAAGTTCAAAAGCAGTGGTGTGCCTTCAGCTCTGACCAGGAGCTTTCTAGCCTTCCCTTTTCCCTTTACTCCACCTTCGATGTATATTATCTCATGGCTCTGAGCCACAGATTTTGAGCTCTTTCCCTGGTCCTCTCCTTTGTTGCTTCCCTGAATTCCCACATGAAGTGGCTGCTTTCTCTGCCCCCATCACTTCTCATTCATAGCTATTTGGTTTATGTTAAATTCTGTGTATGTGTTTTTCTCCTTCACCTATCAGACTATAAGCTCCTGACGAGTAGGGTTGGTCTTTTCCTTTTTTTTTTTAAGTACCTCTATTTTTTTTTAGAGATTTATTTATTTATTTGTCAGAGAGAGAGAGAGCGCGTGCGTGTGCGAGAGCATGAGCACAAGCAGGGGCAGCGGCAGGCAGAGGGAGAAGCAGGCTCCCTGTTGAGCAAGGAGCCCAATACCGGACTCAATCCCAGGACTCTGGGATCATGACCTGAGCTGAAGGCAGACACTTAACTGATGGAGCCACCCAGACATCCCAGGGTTAGTCTTTTTCATTTCTGAGCCCTAGTACCTAGCAAATAGTAAAGAAGGTGCTTCATAATGGTTTGTTGTACTAAATTGACCTTATCAACTGTAGTTTGGCTTCTTATATTGTTTATCCCTGTGGGATGGCCCCCACATTCTACTGACAAAGAGCGGGGAAAGGAAAAACCTCTTAGTTTTTTTGTCGTCTTAGTCCACACAACTCTATGCCACCAAAACTGACTCGCCTCCAGATAACAGACTGTCTTCCAAGGACATAGTATACCCAGCCCTAACTGGTCCTACACAGTGTCAAGTAGACTAGTAACTTGGAAGATTGACCTACAAGAAATGGTTGAGGGGAGGAATTCTGAGCAGCAATGTTCTTGCTAATTTCTTTCTCAGAATGATGATACTCAGGAAACCAGGGAGGCCTTTATTACCTAAGGAGGTGTAAACAGCTCCAGATTGCAATTAGATCAAATCATGCTAATTGTAGTCATTCTGAAGCCCAATGGTAGGCTGTTTTCCCTCCAATTCCCAACAGCAAGATGACCTTGCTTTTCCAGGGTTGGCACAGAAACCAGAACAATTTGAAAGTTCTTCCTCAACTGGGTCTAGAGGCATAGCCATCTTCCAGAAGTGCAAGATCCTCTGATTCAACAGTGCCTCCTCAGTCTCGTTAGGTGCTGCATAGTTAGCGTGTCTCTGCATTTTGATTTCTTTTTTTTTTAATTTATTTATGTGACAGAGAGCATGCACACAGCAGGGGGAGCAGCAGGCAGAGCGAGAGGCAGAAGCAGACTCCCCACCAAGCAGGGAGCCCAATGCAGGGCTCGATCCCAGAACCCTGGCATCATGACCCGAGCTGAAGGCAGATGCTTAACCGACTAAGCCACCCAGGTGCCCCCCAAATTTTGATTTCTATTTGAGAAAAGCATTCCTGGAAGGAAAATTGATAGAACAGCAAGACGTGGCTTATTCCCCATCCCCCACTTCTGACAACCTACTCTTAAATTCTGATAGATAGAATTCTTTTATCTTTCTTCAACCTCCTACTCCACAAGAAGGTAAACTGCTCAATCTCACCTACCCGTGACTCACTTGGTGGCAGCAGGTCTCATAATTGACAGAATCACTGGCAGTAAGGCCATTAACTTTTCTAACCAGCCCTATTTTTTATAACCAGTGGTTATAAAATTCTGCTTATCTTTCCCATTTGGATCTCAAGAAACTGCTAACTCATGAACATGATTCCACGTTGAAAGACCTTGTGTCCCTCCTTACCATCATCAAAGGCAATGAAACTGAATGGGTACCCATTTGAATGGGTATTAAAATGCAATAGTAGCTAATCTAGGATACTGGAGATAACCTTGATGATCTTTTACTAAGGTCTCCAGATTTTGGCCAGTGACTATAAAAGTAGAAGGATCTGGTGGAATGGGAAGAAAGAGAAGATGACTCTAAGTAACTTCTCACACACGCTCCAAGTTTTTCAGGGTCATGTGCCCATACAGCCTTCATCATTCAGGGTGAGTCATAACCAGAGACTGTATGAGGATATTGTGAAATTCTGTGCAGTTCTTTAGCCATACTAGTGTTGGGTTCTTATAAAAATAGACCATTTCCAGACAGTAACTACATATTCTGGATTTCCCAGGGCAGCCCTGATTTCAGTTTGGCCCATTGCATCTGTAAGTATCCTCAGATTCATAATACTGTACCAATTTTTGGTTCAGAAAACACAGATACCAAACACGGAAGGACTACCTTCTTGCCAGATGAGAAGAGTCCATCACAGCATAACCTTGCTCTTTGGGCTCGGCCATTTTCACTGCCAGCAATTCTTACCCTCTGCTTAGCAGTTGCTTGTCCTGTTCCTGTCTTGTTTCCTCCCCTTGCTTTAACCCTTCGGGAGTTAACATCTCTTTCCTGGGCTCTGGAGTCTAGCAAATGGTGTATCCTTACACTCTCACTAAGCTACTTGTATCCCAGCATTTGGGTGTTACCCTTTGGAAAAACAGCACACTTTTCATTCTTTCCAGGGCCTTCTTGGAGGTAGAATACTGCACCTGTGAGATACTCATCTTCACAGGCCTCCAAAACAGATTCAATAAGAGGCAACACCACCACCATTTATTGAGTGTTTACTATACACTAGAACTTGGATAAATTTCTTTTAAAATCTCATTTAATCTTTATCAACCTGTGAGGATGGTCCCTCCTCACCGATAAGGAAACATTCTTAGAGAGGTTAAGTAAGTTGTCCAAGATTTCTACTTAGCCTCTATTTGGAAATTCTTGCTACAATCTAGATAAAATATTAGTTGCATGCATACCGGGCTTAGAATTGTGGCTGACCTGGCTAAGCGTTCCAACCCCATGTTAGAAAAGAATCTTTACCTTTATACTTCCCACTACCAGGAAATATATATTTCTGTACCCTTGATAATTGCATTTTTACACATCCTTGTTCTATACCAGTGGTCCTCCAACTTGAGCATGCAAAAAAGTCACCTGGACAGCTTGTTAAAATGTAGTTTGCTGGCCCCACACCTCAAGTTCTGATTCATTGAGTCTGGAGTGGGGCCTGAGAATTTGAACCTCTAACGAGTTCCCAGGTGACCTCAGTGCTGGATGTCCAGGGAATACACTTTGAGAATCACTGTCATAGACTATTTTTTATTGAATTATTATTCAGCACTTACTGTGTTCTAGGCACTGTGCTAGCATCGGGGATATAAGGACAAACATGGTAGACAGGGTCTTTGGTTTCATTAGGCTTACAGTCTAGTGGGGGAAACAGACTGACTAGACTAATGTGTATTTGGGCTGAGTAAATAGGGATCAACACAGAAAACAACAGAGTTGCTATCCTCTGCTTTGGATAGGTTGAGAGAAAGTCTTCTTGGAAAGTGATATTTAGTCAAAGACTTAAAGGATATGAAGAGCTTCTTATGGCTTTCAGCATTGGTTTTGTCAGCTCCAGCCTTTGTTGCCGGCACTGGTGACAACAGCCTTGGGAGAACTCCGTGCATTTCAGACTGACTTCCGGGTAGTGCATTCCTTGGGCACTCCCTGTGGCCTTGGTCAAGCTTGAGTCCATACTTGCTCTATGATTGTCCCTTCACTTCACCTCCGCCTCCCCACTCCTCCCCCCCACCCCCTAAAGATACAGGGGTCAGAATTTGAAGGGTAGGCTAATTTTTGTCTCCTGGCTCCACCTAGGTCACATTCCTTGGTATCCAATGGCTTGGGAAGAATATATACCAAGGATTGTGCCTGTGAACCAACCATTCATGGTCACTGCCTTCGCCTTGTAACTTAGTGACATTTTAAGATTCTACCTTATTTGCCAGTTGGCAGCTTTGCTCAAAAAGGAGTGACAGTATAGGAACCCACACAACTCCCTAGCTACCCTGATGTTGGGTTTCCTTAAAGAGAACTCCCAGATTCTTGTGGTCTAAGAGGATGCTTTCAACTTTCCAAAAGGCTATCAGAGCAACATAAAACCAAACCATGCTTCTAGTTGTGTTGACACCAAACCTGGAACAATTCTAGGTATTTGAAGGTAACTCCTTCAGCTGCTCCCAGCTCTCCTTATCTCTTGCCCTAGATTTTTAGCCCTGAAATTTGATGATTTACTGGTTTTGTTTGTTTGTTTGTTTTTGCTCTGGATATGCTCTACCATGATTTAACTAGCTTCTGCTTAGAACGTTCCACCTCCAGAACCATTTTCTTGATGTCCAGTTTTGCTCTGTTCTGATTAAACATTTCCATGGTATTCTGTTTCTATACAAATAAAGGGATTCTTAACGGGTATTTCTCTGGCTATTTTCAGGCAGAGCATTTCTTTTGGCCTAGATATACTTCTTGGGGATAACAGACTTCCTTAGTCACCTCTCTATAAATCTCTGAACCCGAGCTTGTTTATCTTACGGAGAATACTGGAAATTGACTTTTTGTGGTTGCTGAGGGTAGCCCAAGTTAAATCTTTTAAACAGTCATCCAGTGCATGCTTAATGGCTCTGATGACTCTTCTACCCACCTGCACATGGAGGCCAGCCTTAACTGTTTTCCCCAGATCGAGAATCACCCTTTCCCTGTGTATTCAGAATTTACTTACGGCTTCTGTGGTTCCTGATGGTATAGAGGACTAGCATGTTTTGTTAGTCCATGTGTCAACCACAAGAATAATTGAAATAACAAAAAAGGAAATGGTGCAGAAGCTCACTTTTATCTGAGGATGATAAACCATTTCTGTGACTTTGGAGTCAGATAGTCCTGGGTGATTATGTCACGTCTGCTCCATTCTAGCAGTGTCCTAGGCTGAAGTCAACTGAACATTCAGCCTGTTTTCTCATCTGTAAATGACTTTTTTTTAAAAGATTTTATTTATTTATTTGACAGAGAGAGATCACAAGTAGGCAGAAAGGCAAGCAGAGAGAGAGAGAGGGGGAAGCAGGCTCCCTGCTGAGCAGAGAGCCTGATGCGGGGCTCGATCCCAGGACCCTGGGATCATGACCTGAGCCGAAGGCAGAGGCTTTAACCCACTGAGCCACCCAGGCGCCCCTGTAAATGACTTTTGAAAGTTGTGTTGCTGTGAAGATTAAAATGCCTGTGAAAGTAGCTTATCATATTTGACTCATAGTATGCTCTCATTGAATGTTGACTCTCACTTTCCTCCTTCATGTTCCTCAAGTCCTGAAGCACTCAACTGAGAATCATGAGAGCCACAGTCTCTCATGATGCCCCTGTCAGCACCAGAATCTTACATTTCCCCAGATACAGAATCTAGTCAAGAGCCACCTGTGAAACTGTAATACTTACTATAACCAGTTATAACACGAAATTGTAATACTCAAGTATCCCTACTTCTCCTAAGTATCTAAGGAAGGAATTTAACGATTATTGAGGGGCTACTTAATAGAGGTCTCACTGGCCAAAAATGGTAATAATAATTTTACCTTTATTGATACAGCATTATAAATACTTGTTGGTTTCAGGACCTTTCAAATGGCTAGTACCCTTGGATCCCTGTGGCAGTCCACTGAGCAGACTGTGCACTCCTCCCCGTCTTTGCATTTCCATGCCTGAAGCTGAAGGGAGTTAGAGGACTCCTTCATGGTCTTTAGACTAATGGATGGTGGTGTAGAGCCTCGAGCCTGTTTCTATCCTCTTCTCACCCTATTCCAGTACTTTAATACTATTGTACCCCATTGATTAAAACTCTGAGGTGCTGGTACATGAAGTATCTGAGCACTAGAATTCTAAGAACAAAATGTCTCTGGGGCTTCCGTGTGGCTGAGTTGGTTGAATGTCTGACTCTTGGTTTTGGCTCAGGTCGTGATCTCAGCGTCTTGAGATGGCGCTTCGCAGCCTCCATGCCCAGAGGGGAGTCCGCTTGGGATTCTCTCTCCCTCTCCCTCTGCCTGCCCCCAACTCTCTCCCTCCAAAACAAATACATCAATCTTCTTAAAGAAAAAACAAAACATCTCTTAGGTTTCCCCCGATTTTATTCCTGAGACATTTATCTCCTTAAGAGTTATCTCTATAAACTATGAGTTTTAAACTCTACCTGGAGGCCCAAGAAAGCTGTTTATGCCTTTGATATAAATTCTTTTTAAAAAAGTTTTATTTAGGGGCACCTGGGTGGCTCAGTTGGTTAAGCGACTGCCTTCGGCTCAGGTCATGATCCTGGAGTCCCAGGATCAAGTCCCTCATGGGGCTCCCTGCTCAGCAGGGAGTCTGCTTCTCCCTCTGGCCCTCCCCCTCTCATACTCTCTCTCCTATAAATAAACTCTTTTTAAAAAGATTTATTTATTGAGAGAGAAAAAGAGAGTGTGCATGCACGTGAGCCGGGTTAGGGGGGAGTGGGGCAGGGAAAGGGCAGTGGGAAAGGGAGAGAGAATATCAAGCAGATTCCCTGCTGAGCGGGGAGCCTGTCACAGGACTCAATTTGAGGACCCTGTGATCACACAACCTAAGCCAAAACCAAGAGTTGGCCATTTAACAAACTAATCAAGTGACCCAGGTGCCCCAAGCCTTTGATAAAAATGCTGTGTGCCACAGTTAGATGCTCAGTACACATTTAAAAAACAGTATTTTTTTTTAAGATTTTATTTATTTATTTGACAGAGAGAGATCACAAGTAGGCAGAGAGGCAGGCAGAGAGAGTGAGAGGGAAGCAGGCTCCCTTCAGAGCAGAGAGCCGGACGTGGGACTCAATCCCAGGACCCTGAGATCATGACCTGAGCCGAAGGCAGCGGCTTAAACCACTGAGCCACCCAGGCGCCCCTAAAAAACAGTATTTTTTAGGCCTAGACCCGCAACAGTTCCTTTTAGTGTGATCCTCATTAGATTAAATTATTCATTTTAAGTTATTTAAATTATTTCATTCATTCAACAAACATATCTTTAGCCCTCAGTATGTGCCAGGGGCTAGGGATAAAGCCATGCAAAAGAAGAACTGTCCCCTTAAAGCTTATAATCCAGTAGGGAGACGTAAACAAATAGGTAGAGATATGTACTGTGAAGAAAAAAATAAAGCACTTTAAAATTTTTGCTCAAACCATAAGACCAGTGACCCCTGGTAGACTCTCTGAAAAAGTCAGTTCTTAGGAAAATGGCCTCGGAAAGGAACATTGCCTGTGATACCCCTTCACAGTGTCTACCTTTCATTCTCCGGACTAAGACCTTGTTGTTGTTGTTGTTTTGTATGGTTGTGAGTAACCCTGATAGAGATGGAGTACAAGGATGTGGCCAAGCGCTTAAAGACAGATTGCAGAGGAAGGGGCTGTTAGGTATAGAGCACCTCTGGAGCAATAATCTCCCAACATACACTTTTTTTTTTTTAAACAAAGATCCATTTTTTTTTAATATAATGTAGTACTTCTCTTTTTCTTTTTTTGTTTAAATTCAATTAGCCAACATATAGTACATCATTAGTTTTTGATATAGTGTTCAATGATTGATTAGTTGCATATTAACCCCCAGTGCTCATCCTATCACATGCCCTCCTTAAATACTTTGAGAGCTGTGTTTATCTTTTAGTTTTTAAATGTAATCTCTTGCCTTATAGTGTGTTCCATGAGGAACAATGAAAATAGATGGATTGTTTTTAAGTATCTATCAACTTTGTTTAAGAAAACACAGTATAAAAAAGCCTCTTTAGATCCTTCTTGTTTTATGGCATAAGACTGTAGAATAAGATTTTTTATTTTTTTTGGACATAAGTGTTTTAAAAGTTTTGAAGAACAGGGAGTCTGCAAGTTGGAAGGAAGCCATTCTTACCACGAGGCAAATATACTTGAGTTTAATTTTTAAACTATAACTGCCGTTTGACCTTAAATTAAGACAGTCTGTTTCCATTGTGGTGTTTTACTGGTTTAACAATGAGAACATTTAAAGCAGCTGCCACCAATTAAAATGATTCATAAATGCTGGTTGTAAATAAATATTCTTGAAGTTTTAACTCAGTGAAGTCCTTTTTTTTTTCTTTAAGTGGCACTTTTTCTGGAAAGCAATTTGGTAAAATGCATCAAGAGCTTTAAAAAATGTTCATATACTTTGATCTGGGAATTATGCTTCTAAAAAAACTTTATCCCAAGCCATTGGATACCAAGGAATGTGACCTAGGTGGAGCCAGGAGGCAAAAATTAGCCTACCCTTCAAATTCTGACCCCTGTATCTTTAGGGGGTGGGGGGGAGGAGTGGGGAGGCCGAGGTGAAGGGAAGGGACAGTCATAGAGCAAGTATGGACTCAAGCTTGACCAAGGCCACATAAGTCTGAGACCTGGATAAACTTTAATGCATAGAGATGTTCCCCACAGTTTTAACAAGAAGGAAATGGTTACCTAAATTATGGTACACCCATATGATGAAATATCATGGAGACATTAAAATATTTTTGAAGAATCTTAACCATGTAAGAAAATGTTTATGCAATTCAGTTGAAAACAAACTATATGAAAACATACAGTGTGATGTTAACATGTGAACGTACTTCCATAGAAAATGACTGTCAGGAATGACTGTCATTTTCTTTGGTTGTGAGATTATGTGTGATTTTTTATTTTCTTTCTGCTTTTTTATGTTTTCCAAAATGTTTACAGTGAACATGCATTACATTTATAGTAAAAAAAATATGTTTTGATCCTTTCTTTCAATGGGATGCTTTTTATTAATACCCAGTCCATTTGTAATATTACAACATAACTTCCTGCAGATTTTCATCTTTACAGCAGTTCTTCTTTCTACTGTTTTATGTTTTTAACCTTCTGTTTATTTTAATTTTTATAATATGCACAGTGTCAACAATTTTATTTTGTTCTAATTTCCAGGTGTTAGTCTTTAAAGCCAATAATTCAGTTCCCCACTGGAATACTATTTTTCAGGTGGTTTGTATCAAACAACACACACACATTCATAGACTGTGATAAATAGAGGTGGCTCTAGGTCCATACCACAATGCCTAATTCCAAATCCTGACCCCAACACTTAGTAGCTATGTAACCACTGATAAATTGATTGCCCACTCAGATTCCCAGTTTATCTGTAAAATGGAGGGTAATAATAGTATCCACCTCATCAGATTGTGGTAGGGATTTAAAAGAGTTATTACATGTAAACACTCGAGAAAGGCCTGCCACATAGTAAGTGTTTGGTAAAAGTTAGGTATTTTTAGTCATGTGTGTATGCATATGTATATGAATATATACATACTGTCATGATCATTTGTGAAATGCTCCTTTTTACCTTTTTATTCCTCTATATAGTTGTAATTTAAAAATTTAAATCTGTCTTATTCTTTGGTAATCAGTTAGTTTTCCTGTTATGCTTTGAAATTATTTTTAAAAGTTCCCATATTTTCAGCAATAGAAACCTTATTGATTTATCTTCCAATCCTATTTTCCTTTTCCATATTTGGAATTGATGATCATTCACGTGGACTGGATGGAGTGAAGCTTGGCTTTGTTCTAGGTATAAAAGAAGTTCCATTTACATACAGATAGTTGATGTATTCCTTAATAGTTATCCTCATCTGTTGAATTATTTACCTTATTTATTAAAGTACCACCTCAGTAGAGAAGGGCAGGTAAGTATGAGGGTACTCTAAAGAAATAAAACTACATTTGTTTCATTGTAAGCTCTGTAATCCAAACATCTCTAATTCAGTTCAGTTAATTGATCTTCTCAGATTTGGTGTGAAAAGAGAGCTGCCTCTTAGGGAATCATGCATTGGGCTAGACACATATGTAATTTTGTAGTCCATATGAGAACTATTTTATTACAAGTAAAACAGTCATTTGGCAGTTTTGCTGTCATACACTACAGAATGAGAAATGTGTTCCTATAGAAAACAACCTGGGTTTAACTGATTAACTGTTCCTCATAGTTAATTCCAGTAATGTTGCCATAGCTCAGTTTCATTTCTTTGAAGAAGTGGTGTTTCTGTGGTACATTTACATTGGCAGAATGAGGAAAGACTCTGGGCAAGTTTGAAAGCATTAAGCTGGTCACTGAGGGACTCTTCTCAAATGATAAGATTTTTCATCAATCTAGCAGTATTCAGCGGAGACATGGATAGTCTTAAGATCTGCATCTTTAACTGGAAAGTTTTTAGTGTTGAATGTCAAAAATGGATGGGAGAGGTAAGCCCGATGAAAAATTACATTTTCCCTGGTCTTTGGTTCTACAGCTCTGTAGAAACACTGGATTGATTGTGGGGTCCCATAGGTGTATTTCAGATCTGGAAGTAGAGTGACAGCTCAAAATACTTTTTAAAAAAAAAATCTGTGGTATTTATCTGCAAAGCAAAGGTTTGGGGTATTTTTGCTAGTTTTAAGGGAGAGGACGAGGTAGGCTTGAAGTGGAAAAAATTAGCTTTCAGAAATGAGCATATTCAACAGCTCAGGTGGCAAATCTTTCTTTCTTCTACTGACGTGATGAAGCTGAGTAGGTCATCATCATTTCCAGACCCGGTACAATACCTTTGGCTAATGCGTAGTCTTCCATGTACTTAGCAGTTCAGCTGGAGGCATTTTAAACCAGAGTATTTAAATATACAGAGGAAGTTGTTGTACTGGTGCTTGTTGGTAGGGCTGCTGTGTTCTTTCTTATCTTCCCAGGGAGTTTGGTCCCTTTGTTTAGATTCTGTTTCATTTGTTTACAAAGTTATAGGCTTTGAAGTAGGCAGCTATATAGGACTACCTGAAGAGAAGTGTAAAGCAAGAAAGTAAGCAATAATCCTCATCTCACTATCTTCTTAACCTCAGTTTCTCAGCCAGTGTCATTCGTGAATTTTGCTTTTTTCTCAGAGGCTCTGCACTGGCTTGCTTACTGCTATCCTAATTTTATGGGGAAACTTCTGTTGTTTTGTGCTTGCTTTCTGAACATTGAACTATTGTGATGTTGCATGATGTGCTAGTGGGGAATTTTCTAATTTTTAGATTTTTTTATTTTTTAACGATTTTATTTATTTATTTGAGAGAGAGTGAGAGAGCACACCAGAGAGAGAGAGAGCACGAGTTGGGGGCAGGGGAAGAGGGAGAGGGAAAAGCAGACTCCCCAGTGAGCAGGGAGACCAATGCAGTGGGGCTCAGTCCCTCAGTCCCAGAACCCCAGTATCATGACCTGAGCTGAAGACAGACGCTTAACCAACAGAGCCACCCAGGCACCCCATTAGTGGGAAATTTTCAAAAATAATTTTTGATAGGATAATTTAATGATACATATCATGTTGTTTTTCTGTTTGCTCCAAAATAAAAATATTTTGCATATTTGGTTTCCTTAATAGGGAAATAGGCCCTTCTGTAGACATGGCATTGTGATTGCAAGATTTGTACCATTAAGACTGTGATAAACTCAGTGTTATCTAGTACAGCAATGAGGTAAATAGCTCATAAGATTGTTTAAATTGTCATAGCTGAAAAAAATTGCCCTATAGAAGTAGCAGTAACAAAACACAAACACACACATCAGGCATAATTCCTGATAATGAATAACTTTCTCAAGATTTTTAGGTGTTGTAAATAAGGTTGTTCAAGTTGCATTTACTCTTTTTTTTTTTTTTTACCATTTTAACTTGTATGGAGGGAGAATAAGAGGAGTGAGCTATTTGTGGCATCCACTTAAAGAAGGAAATGTCAGTGTGACTGTTAACTGACACTTTTGTCAATTTCAGTTTTAACCTGACTACTTTGATTTTTTTTTTATTTCATTACCTTGGATTTTAGAGTTCTTGAGTTGATATTTTTTTTAAGAGTGACATCTCTAACCTTTTGGTTCTGAGCAATGCATTGCCCTGAAATTGGTTGAATTACTTCATATTCTTCTGAGTTCACCACCTGTCAAAGCTGAAGAGATCTGTCCCTTTTACTTTCTACTTCCTGGTCCATTTTCCTGTGCTCCGTGGTCTTCTACTATTTGTGGTAGGCTTTTCCCACATTTAATATGTGAAACCTACCATAGATTTTGACCCTTAAAGTTACTCAGTTTTAGGGGCACCTGGGTGGCTCAGTGGGTTAAAGCCTCTGCCTTCGGCTCGGGTCATGATCCCAGGGTCCTGGGATCGAGCCCCACATCAGGCTCTCTGCTCTGCAGGGAGCCTGCTTCCTCCTCTCTCTCTGCCTGCCTCTCTGCCTAGTTGTGATTTCTCTCTGTCAAATAAATAAAATATTAAAAAAAAAGTTACTCAGTTTAAAAAAAGCCTTTGGGACTTCCACTTCAGTCCAAGAAGTTGTAGCTGGGATAAGACTTGTTTCCCTCTGCCTCACATACCTTGTAAACAACTAGGAACTGGGTAAGAGATCTTAAACAACTATTTTCAGATGTTGGGCAACAGGTAGACAAGACCGTGATCCCTGAGAAAAAGGGAACAAATGAAGTTAGCCCTATATTACTCTGGCTTTTTGCCTGTGGGCAGTTTCTGGACCATAGCATTGTAAGAGGGAACCCAAGCAGAGCCTACAGTTCTGTTGAATTGGTGAGACAGAGATAGGAACTCAGGGAGGTCTAGGTGGCAGGAATTTGTAGAGCAGAGTACTGTAAGGGGAAGGGGGCCACTCAGAAATAGTTCCAGAAATCTGCAAAAATGTCCCCTTTATCTTTGGCGATTCAATACAAATCTGTGCATATGTTGAAGAAACACCATGGGGCTGGCCAAAAATATTGCTCAAGAGCTATAAGTTGAAAATTTACTGGAGCTCATACAGGACTGAGAGACATTTGAGTTGCCACAGCAAGAGATGAGAGACCTTGTTGAACACCCAAACCATTAAATAGAACCCCAGAAGGGTCATATCTTAGTAATAGGGCTACTGTTAGCCCTAAAGTAAAGGGTACTCTGAACCCTAACTAAAAAAATTCAAGCCAAGCTTTGAAAACTAAATAGTTTAGATGCATGACAAAACAAGCTTCACCCTTTGAACAAAGACAGTAAAATCAAAACATTCAAAAATATAATGGTTATAATGTCTGATATCCAAAAAAACCACTAGATAGTCCAAAAAGCACTGAAATGTGACCCATAATCAGGAGGAAGTCAGTCAATAGAAACAGAAACAAAATTGATGGTTATTGAATTAGCAGACAAGGAATTTAAGACAGCTGTGAAACTGTGTTGAACAATTGAAAGAAAAGCATGAATATAGTGAGGAAAGAAATTGAAGACCTATCAAGAACCAAATAGGACTTCTGTAGCTGAAAAGTTTAGTATATGCAATGACAAAGTCACTGGAGGAAATTAATAGCAGATTAGATTAGACTCCAGAAGAAAAGATCAATGAATTTGAAGATCTAACAATAGAAATTATCCAAGCTAAAATGGAGAACGGAATAAAGTGAAGAAGAGAGCTTCAGTGAACTGTGGGACAATATCAAGCAGACTTGTATACATGTAATTAGATTCCCAGAAGGAAAGGAGATAGAGGATAGTCATAAAAAATAGTGGAAGAAATAATGGCTAACATTTTTCAATTATGATGAAAACTATACACCCATAGATCCAAGAAGCTCAATGAACTCTAAGAGGAATAACCACAAAGGAAACCACAGTAAGGCTATTACAATCAAATTGCTGAAAGCCAATGGTAGAGGGAGCATTTGAAAAGAAGCTAGAGGGGGGAAAAAGACATATACAGAAGAGCAAAGATAAGAACTGATATATATCTCATCAGAAACAATGCAAGCAAGAAGACAATGGAATGACCTCTTTAAAGTGCTAAAAGAAAAAAAGTACTGTCAACCTCAAATCTTGTCTCCGATGAAAATATCTTTACAAAATTAAAGCAAAAAGAAATGAAGGTGAAATATATTTTTTCAGACAAACAAAAACTGAGAGTTGTCACCAGCAGACCTGAACTATAACAAATATTAAGGGAAATTCTTCAGGCTGCAGGAAAATGATTCCAGATGGAAATTTGGATCTCTACAGAGTAATGAAGAGTGCCAGATAAGTGTGGTAAGTGTGGGATAAATATACACGACTTTTTTTCCCTCATTTTAAAATTTCTTCAAAAGTTAGGTGATTGTTTAAAGCAAAAGTAATAATCTGTTATGGAATTTGTAAGGTATATAGATCTAAAAGATATGACACCCCAAGGGATGGAAGATATAAAATGGAAGTATGCTGCTAAGGTCCTTATGGTGTACATATAGTGATGTAATATTGCTTGAAGGTAGATTGTAATAAGCCAGAGATGCATCATATACAACTTGGAATAACCATCATGAAAGGCATAACTAACAAGCTAATGTGTTAAAAGTGAATACTAAAATATACTCGTTTAATCCAGAATAAGACCAAAAAAAGAAGAGCAAGGAAAAGATGGGGAATGTAAAAACAAATATAAAATATAAAGATGGTAGATTTAAACACAACCATATCAAAGTTACATTAAATATAATTAGTCTAAATACTACAATTAAGAGGCTACATAAAAATGCAAGACCCAACTTTGCACTGTGTATGAGAGACCAACTTTAAGAATAAAGACACAGGGGCACCTGGGTGACTCAGTGGGGTAAGCCTCTGCCTTGGGCTCAGATCATGATCTCAGGGTCCTGGGATCGAGCCCCACACTGAGCTCTCTGCTCTCAGTGGGGAGCCTGCTTCCCCCTCTCTCTCTGCAGGCTTCTCTGCCTACTTAACGACTGAGCCACCCGGGCGCCCCTGCCTCTCTGCCTACTTGTGATCCCTCTCTGTCAAATGAATAAAAATCTTAAAAAAAAAAGAATAAAGACACAGATAGTTAAAAAAAAAAAACAGATGGAAAAAAATATGTCATGCAAACACTAATCTTAAGAAGGCTGGAGTGACTACATCAGTATGAGCCAAGTTAGACTTCAGGACAAAGAATATTACTAAGGATAAGGAAGGACATTTCATAATGGTAAAATGGTCAGTTCATCAAGAACACAACAATACTAAATGTGTGTGCTCCTAACAAAGCCTCAAATAAACATGAAGAAAAGAAAACCAGATACAACTGAAAGGATAAATAGACAAATCTACAATTAGAGTTGGGTGTTTCAACACTCTTAACTCAGTAATTGATAGAATAAGTAGACCAAAAAAAAATCAGTGAGGAGATAAAAAACCTGACAAACACTACTATATCTAACCAACTGTACCTAATTGACATATATGAAACACTGGACCTAGCATTACCAGAATATATTTTCTTTTCAAATTCACTAAAATGGACCACATTCTGGGTCATAAAACAAGCCTCAGCATATTTAGAAGAATCAAATAATACAAAATATATTTTCTGACCAAAATGGAATTAAATAAAAAATCAATAACAAAGTTATCTGCGAAATTCTCAAATATTAGGAAATGACACAGTACACCCTATATAAACCATGGGTCAAAGAAGAAATTAGAAAATATTTTGAGGGGTGCCTGGGTGGCTCAGTGGTTTAAGCTGCTGCCTTCAGCTCAGGTCATGATCTCAGGGTCCTGGGATCGAGTCCCGCATCGGGCTCTCTGCTTGGCAGGGAGCCTGCTTCCTCCTCTCTCTCTCTCTCTGCCTGCCTCTCTCCCTACTTGTGATCTCTATCTGTCAAATAAATAAATAAAATCTTTAAAAAAAAAAAAAAGAAAAAAAAAGAAAATATTTTGAACTGGGGTGCCTGAATGGCTCAGTTGGTTAAGCATCTAACTCTTGATGTCAGTTCAGGTCTTGATCTTAGGGTTTGAGTTCAAGCCCTGCATTGAGCTCCATACCGGGTGTAGAGCCTATTTGATAAACAAAAAATTCAACAGAATGATAATGAAAATACAACATAATACAACATAATAAAATGTGTAGGATGTATATACAGCTTATACAGTGCTTAGTGGGAAATTTATAGCTTTAAAATAAAGAAGATCTAAAATCAATAATTCAACAGTCCACCTTAACAAGTCAGAAAATGAAGAGCAAGTTCAACCACAAGTAAGAGGAAGATAATATTATAAGAGTAGAAATCAGTAAAAGAGAAAACAATAGAGAAAAATCAATGAAACCAATAGCCAGCTCTTTGAAAAGATCAATAAAATTAATAAACCTATTGCTAGACTGATACAGATAAAAAAGAAAAGACAGAAATTAGCAAAAATTACCAATATCAGGAAGGGAAGAACAGACATCACTATAGATCCTGCAGACATGGAAAGGACAAAGGTATATTGTGCATAAGTCTATGCTGAAAAATTCTTCAACTTAGATGAAATGGAAGAATTCCTTGAAGGACACAGATTACCAAAATTGACTCAAAGAGAGCTAGAAAATCTGAATAGCTTTATATCTATTAAAGAAATTGAATTTGTAATTAAAAATCATCCCATAATTAAACTCTAAGCTCCAATGACTTCAATGTGAATTCTACCATATATTTAAGGAACAAATCAAACTTGTGGAAAATGGAAGAGGATAGAATTCTTCCCAGCTCATTCTATGAAGTTGGCATCACCATGATCTCCAAAACTGACAAAGATATTACAAGAAGAGAAAACCACAGATAATATTCTTTATATTCATACACGTAAAAATCTATCACCAAATATTAACAGATTTAAAAAATTAACCTCACAGTATACACAAACAGTAACTCATAATGGATCTTAAACCTAAATGTAAAAGCTAAAATTATAAAACTTCTAGAAGAGAATAGGAGAATATCTCCATGAACTTTAGATAAAGATTCCTCTATCCAACACAAAACATGAACCAGAAAGCAAAAATTCATAAAATTCAACTTCACCAAAATTAAAAATGTGTGCTCTTCAAAAGATAACATTAAGAAAATTAAAAGGCAAGCCACAGACTAGGAAAATATATTTGCAGTGTACATTTGGGAGAAAGCTTGGTATCCAAAACATACGTTTTAATACCCTACAACTCCTGTAAAAAGAAAGACAAACAATCCAATTTAAAAATAAGTAAATGAGTTGAACAAGCAATTCCCAAAAGAAAATTTGTGCATAAATATGAAGCACTTGAAGAGTTACTCAATATCCTTAGTTATCAGAGAACCACAAATTAAAACCACAATGAGATATCTCTACACATTAACTTGAATTAAAAAAAAAATACCAAGTGTTGGTGAGGATGTGGAGCAACTGGCACACCCATACAATGCTGGTAGGAATGTAGTTGGTGTAGCTACTGGAAATTGGTACAGCCAATTGAAAAATAGTTCGGCAGTTTCTTATAAAGGTAAACATATACTTACTCATAACTCAACTATTCTTTGTAGGTAGTTACCTAAGAGGAATGAAAACTTAACATTTCTATAAAAACTTGAATGTGAACATTATCTATAATGTTATTATCTATAATAGCCCCAAACTATAAGTAACCCAAATATCCATCCATGCGTGAGTAAAGAAACAAATGATGGTATATCCATTCAGTGGAATACCACTCAACAATAAAAAGGAACAAACACATGAATGAATATCAGAAGCATTACTCTAGTTGAAAGAAGGTGTCACAAAAGACTGCATACTGGATGATTCCATGTCTGTGAAATTCTGGAAACGGCAAAACTACAGGGACTGAAATCAGGTTTGTGTTTGCCAGGGTCCAGGCGTGTGGAGAGGGAATTTATTACCAAGGGGCGCAAGGCAACTTTGGGGTGATGGAATTGTTCTATAACCTGATTGCACTTTAGGTTACATGTATATATATGTTTGTCAACATTCATTGAATTTTACACCTAAAATGCATGCTTTTATAGTATATAAGTTATACTTTAGTGGGAAGTAGAAAGTTGATTTTCAAAAAGTACGTTGGAGGTAAGGATGTCAATTCCATGTTTAAAAAAACCCAACCTCGTGGGCACTTCAAAATAGAGGTTCTTAAGAGCTTGAACTGTTTTTTGGAAGGTAAAAGAGGGGAGGGAGCGGGGGAAGGTGAAGGCAACATAAGCAGCCCTGATACAAAATATGGTCTCAGTTGAGTGCTTTGTCCCTAGATCCTGCCTTTCCTTCTAACCCCTAAAATGAGAAGAGCTTGGGGAAATTCCTGCTACAAAGCTGAGCCTATCCAACTTTATCTCAAAGGAGCAAGTAATCCAATTCAAGGACCTTAAAATCAAAGCAGTTACCTTTCTAAACCAAGAAAACTTCATAAACAACTGCATCACAGCTTTATTGCAGGTCTTACGAACCTGGCTCATTACATTGGATCTCCTTGGAACACAAACCAAAATGGAAATCTAGAATGAAGAAGCTAGATAACTTTACAGTTCTCTGTATATTAGTGTTTAAATCACTCAGCCTGTTTATTTCCTGTCTACTCTATTTCTGGTCATGGAATGGGTTCTGAAGATAAGACAAGATGGTGAAGACGGATCATTAGTGGGGAGGTAAGATACAAGTTTAAAAACAAAGCAAAACAAAATCCTTTAGTTGTTTTCATTGTTTGAAGTGTTAAGTGTTCCCTAACCACCCAGCATATGAATTGTCCAATGGAACAAAACATTTGGTACCAAACACAGTTCCATAAAAGTTGTTAAGGGCATAAAAAACATAAAAGTTGACCATATCAATCAAAACATTCTGAAACCTCTGAATCTAGTGCTCCTGGCTCTCTCAGTTGTGCTTATACTGAGTTTGGAATACTTAAGGCTCAGTAGGTCTTTTTTGGCCTGGTCTGTTTTATATTAAAATAATTAATTCTTTTCATAGTAAAGGCTGAGTCCCAACCCTTAAAGGTCTTTGAACAAATTGTTTCAGAACAGGAATTCCAAATATAAATTATTTCATTGCAGAATTCTATAGCAATTTGTCACTTAAAGCTTATTTTATGAACTTCATTCTTAAGATGCTACCATATATTAAGTTGAATACTCACTGCAGTCTAAACTAAGACTCAAAAATATGTGTAAATGTAGATTTTTTCCAATGCAGGTAGGTTTTCTCATCTAATTTGGGGCTCTAAGAAATAAGACAGGCTAATCCCAGTGTATCAAGTCTGAGACTGAAATTTTTTTACCTTTTCTGAAAAATCATTGATTTGGTCATGCTAAGAGGAAGAAATGGTTCTTTCAGTTCAAAATTTGGCAGAATCAAGCTAATCCCTTAAAGTATGCTTGTGATTTGGCTGGTTATATGTTGGTGGTTATTACACTTGATTTATAAGACACACACACACACACCCCATTCAACCTTCCCAGTCATCTGTAGGACTTTAGGCTCTCTCTTCCTCTGGCATTTGCCAGTTAAATTAGCATTATAAAAATGAGGTGAGGGGGAGGATACCAGTGCTGCAGTGATAGAATTTCTACCAGGCAAAGAAAATTACTGAAAGATTGGTAATTCCTGATTCTCATTTTCAGGTATTTGTGGTCATCTATACTAAGCCATGCTGTCTGTTAGAGCAGTGTCTCCTTGTTTTCCTGAGTCCCATGGATACAGGTTATTTATAAAAGTTGGAGGAAGAGGAATAAGGCTATAATAGTGATTTAATGTATTAGTGTATTTAATTTAATGTATTTTCCTTATCTGCAGTAAAGGATTGGTGTGGATGAGAGAAGTGTAAAATGTATGGGAACCTTACCTTCTTCTTGCACCCCCCCATTTACCACCTCCTATTGTTCTCCTTTCAGCGTTTCTTAATTTGAATTTCAGATTACCTGGAAGAGTTAGGCCTCATTCATCCATTAATGATTCATTCACTCATTTAAAAGCCTCATTAAGTAATATGAATTAAACAGATCAATACCTAGCTAAATAGTTGTTAACAGATGGTAAATGGGAATTTTCTTTTGGCCGGAATTTTGATTGGGCAGAAATCTGTAGCTTTTAGGTCACTTGAGTTGGATGAAGGCTGTTTAGACAACAGGAAGAAAAAATGAAGAGGGTTGAAAGGGAGTTAGAAAGGATGTTGGGAGGCCATCAAAGATAAAATAGTAGGTTTTGCTGTGGGCTTCTAATGGGAATAGTATAGAAACTTGTAAAGTTGGTTTAGTGTGTCTAGGTTGATCCCGCATTTCTAGTTCTGGTATCTTCTCAGCTGATCTTTCTCTCCTTTCCTGGGAGGAGGAGAATGAGATTTGTGTCTTCATAAGAATTTCCTATTCTGTGGTATCTTAGAATACATCTAGCTTTGCTACTCAAAATATTTTTTTCCCTATACCAGCAGAAAAATACTGGCAGTAGTAAGAAGATTTGGAGAACTAGCTAGCTTTTACCACTAACCAGCGAGATGACTCTACACTTAGTCTCCCTGGATCGCTTTTAGTTTTTCACCTGTAAAATGAAGAGGAAATAGATAATCTCTTAAAATGTCCTTCATCTAACAATCTTAGATGATTATATAAACCGTGAATGATGTGCTAAAACTCTTGTTAGGGATTTGCTATGGACTGAATTGTGGCCCCACAAAATGAATATGTTGAAACCCTAACCTCCACCATAATGATATTTGGAGATAGGGCCTATAAGGAGATAATTAAGGTTACTTGAGGCCAGAAGGGTGGGTCCCTGATCCAACAGGATTTGTGTGTTTGTAAGAAGAGCATGCTAGAGTTTGTATGCACGTGTGCTCCTTCTCTCTCTGAATGCTCAGAGAAAAGGCCAAGTGAGTACAAAGCAATCACCTACAAGCCAAAAGAGCTCTCACCAGAAACAGAACGCTGCTGGACCTTTGATCTTGTATTTTATAGTCTCCAGAACCATGAGAAAATAAATTTCTGTTGTTTAAGCCACCTGGTCTGTGGTATTTTGTTATGGTGGCCCAAGTAGACTAATACAGGATTTAACCACACTGAGTACATTTTTTACAAATTGAATCTGTAGTTTATGTGATCTGTAAATGAGGTAGGTAACTTCTTTGTGCTAAAACAGGAAGCAAAATGTTTTAACCTGGCAGTGGAAGGAAGACTCCACCATTTCTGTTTTTCTCTGAGCTCCTAGATCCTGGGGAATTGTGGTACTGAGTTGGATGTTATGAGTAATTTAGTTGGATCACTGAGCTAAGTAACAGAAGAACCTGAGCATAGTTGAGAAGCAATCATAATTTAGTGGCAAAAGAAAGAACCATGCCAGGTAGCTTCTCTTCTCCCATATCTGTGTATAATATAACCTTGTTGAACACCCATTTATAGTAATTATCGTTATATTGGTAGGGATGGATATCGTCTTGTTAATGTCACCTCCTACAAATCTCATTCTAAAGAAGAGCAAATTGCCAGAGTGGGGGCTTGCAAATGTCTAAGGCTATTTTTTATTAAGATTTTATTCATTGATTTGACAGAGATCACAAGTAGGCAGTGAAGCAGGGAGAGAGAGAGGAGGAAGCAGGCTCCCTGCTGAGCAGAGAGCCCAATGGGGGGCTCCATCCCAGGACCCTGAGATCATGACCTGAGCTGAAGGCAGATGCTTTAACCCACTGAGCCACCCAGGCACCCCATGTCTAAGGCTATTTTTTTAACCTGTATTTAACCATTTGCCGTGGTATGGAGGGGAGATAGGATTTATGGTAAAATGTTAAGTAAACACAGTTTTATCATAGCTATACCCCTCTCCCACAAATATATGTCTAATCTGTTTTGGTCTGCATCAGTAGTCTCAAAAGAGGGACGTAGGAAGTGGTACTGCCAACGGACTGGGGAATGCCCTGTTCAGATTCACATTGCTTTTCTGTACTTTTGCTGATCCCATGCAGCTACCTTTCCCTGAGAGCTAGTACTATTGACCTGATGGTATTGGCTGCCAGTTGGCAGAGAGGATTCACCTAGATTAGGTGGTTACTTCCTCTTCCTGTCTTCAGACTTGGAAAAATATAGTTTACTTGCTTCCAGAGGCTTCTCAGAATGTAGTGGTACAAAATGTTCACAAGTAGGAAAATTCCTTAAAAAGCTGTGTCTGGTTACTCTCAGATAAACATTTCCATTAATATTTCATTTCATTTTGAATGCCTTTCTAGTTTGTAGTATGTTTTTTTCCGTGTATGTAGGTGGCTTCAAACCATACGGTAAAAGTATTTTCCAAAAAGCTTCAATCTTTATCTTACTATGAACTGTTTTCCTTAGTTCTTGTCACTAAGCAGCTCCTCTCAACAGGCTCAAATCCCTTTTTCTACTTTGATCTGTCTCTGATTACGTTGATGTCGTACATCCTTTTGGGAACTCATACATGTTTTAATAATATATTGAAGAAGAAATTGCCTATTTCTTCCCTCCGTGCATTGGGAAAAGAAAAATTTTTGTTGCTATTTTTAGGTAATACTTAGTGAATGTTCCCATAGTCATTGCCCTGTACAAAGAAGTTATCACACACAAGATACAATCTCCTGTTCTCAGGGATGTTTATTCTGTTTCAGTCTACTTTAAAATGTTTCATTTCCCAAGTTCTTTTCCCCCATGAAACATTGCTTGTAGGTATTTTGGTTTTTTTTCAGTTCCATATATGTGTTCTTTAAAAACATTTTTTTGAAATTCTTTTGTTGAAAAATAATCAATGTACAATATTGTATTAGTTTCAGGTATACAACATAGTAATTCAGTATTTACATACACTATGAAATGGTCACCACAATTAAGTCTAGTTACCATTTGTCACCATACAAAGTTGTTACAATATTATTGACTACATTCCCTATGCTGTACATAACATAGCCTTGTACCTCCTAATCCCCTTCAGTGACTTGGTTCATCTCTCCTCACCCTCTTCCCCTCCAGCAACCATCCATTTGTTCTCTGTATTTGTGAGTCTGTTTGTGTTTTGTTTGAATGCATATGTGTTCTTTATGAAGTATACTGGATGAGCATTTGTAAATGAGAAATTAGAGCCCAGATTGTGAAGGCATAGTTGTATTCTGTCTCCTAAAAGTCAGATTTCTTCCATCTTCAGGCATCTGTCCTAAACACAGTGGAGTTGTCAAGTAGCAATCTCTCCCATCTTTGCCACCGATATTTTTCCACCACACCAACTGCCCAAGTGGGTGTTGCTGGGGGCAGGTAAGGAACAGGGAGAGTGCAGACAACTCCGCATCTGTTTGACCTGTTACGAGGGCTCTTGAGGACAAATACTCAACAGTGCCTGAATTCGTAGAATGTTAAATGTGCAAGAGACCACAGCAAGTTATCAGGATTATCATACTACTTTCTGTTACATCTCCAAGCCCTTGCTTATTATGGAGTACTTTTTCTCCAAGGCTGCCTGGCAAAATGCAGCTTATCCTCTAGCACCCTATGCCTTGAATTCATCATCCCTTCATCAGTGATGGTATAGCATTATAAGAATCTGTATGTAATTTTCCCTACTATGTGTGCCCTCTGACATACTCCCTAATATAGTGGTTAATTTGTATTCTCTTTCTATTTACCCTACACATTTTGAATGTTTGCTTGAGTAGATAAGATTATGTTAAGAATGATGTGCATCTATATTTTAGTGGGATAAAGAAGATGATTGGAGGTAAAGCACTTTTAAATGACTTTCATCTCTAGGGATTTTGATGGGAAACAAATTCACTGACACTTTTAGGTTTCTCAAGCCATTGAGGAAGAGAATACACAACTTAGTGCTGTGTCGTAGAGAAGCCACCATGGTATTTTAAAGACATGCTAGTATATATGTTGTGTGTGAGTCACACAGCAGTGTGATTCACTTTGTTCTCAATCAGCCAAGGGACATGTTATGGAGACATTTGTGTAGGTGCCATTATAGGGGAAGATTGGTATCTTACTGTTCACATAATGGTTGCTGACATTGACTCTACCAAATTACAAAGTGAAAAATAAAGAGGTGAAGTTCATTGTTAAAGATAGTGTGTGAAGGGCACCTGGGTGGCTCAGTTGTTAAGTGGCTGCCTTTGGCTCAGGTCATGATGTCAGGGTCCTGGGAACAAGTCCCACATCGGGCTTCCTGCTTAGCAGGGAGTCTGCTTCTCCCTCTCCCACTGCCCCTGCTTGTGTTCCCTCTCTCACTGTCTCTCTCTCTGTGTCAAATAAATAAATAAAATCTTTTTTAAAAATAAATAAATAATAAAAATAGTGTGTGGAGTGCCTGGATGGCTCAGTCAGTTAAGCGTCAGCTTTCTACTCAGGTCATGATCTCAGAGTCCTGGGATCGAGCCCCGACGTGGGCTCCCTTCTCAGCTAGAAACCTGCTTCTCCCCCTGCCTGCCACTCCCCCTACTTGTGTGTGTGCACTCTCTCTCTCTCTCTCTGTCAAATGAATAAATAAACTCTTAAAAAAAATAGACAGTGTGTGGATTTTAGATAGTAGTATTTGTATGACTTACATGTCTAATTCTTGTCTTCCTGATAATTCTTAGTCAAGAACAATTAGAGAAATGCTCTAAGTGGAACATCAGTATCTTATCTCAAGTTATAAGGTGTTCAGGTACATATGATGTGGAAAGCGGAAAACCTGGAATTTCCCTTTTGCTTTTTATCTTCATACTTTTGATGTAGGTCATCCAACACTTGAATACTAACATCAACAATCATTTGGCCTTATGGTCATTTTTTCAATGCCTCTGAGAATTTGGTTCTTGGAGGAAGGTAATTCTTAGCACTGCTCCTAGTTTGTATATATTGTTTATTTTGGAACCTGTCTGATGTTGTGGCCCCCTGTCAGAACTTGGCATTATTTAATTGTTTGAGATGGGTGATTGAAGTACTTGAACAGGATCTTTTCACCCACCTGCTGATGACTGACTAGAGAGTACTTTAAAGACAGAATGTGCTCTCCATCTCAACAGCATATTATTAGAAATACATGACATATGGTATGTCCCCCTAAAATTTAAATTTTTAGAAAGCAGAATTGTACTGTATCCTACCCATAATACTGTGAATACTCACACTAACATCAACCACCCCCAACTGTAGGGTATTTATCCTTTTTACACAGTGTGCTAAAATGTGTAAATTAATTTATTTCATACAAACTGACATATAAAGTTGCTTCTAACTAGAATTGTTTCTAGAATCAACCATTAATCAAGGCTATCCCTGGTTTGCTGTCAGATCCAAACCTCTTCTATATTAAACTTCATTTAAAACTACACAAATTTCTTGATGCCATTGTATTTAATGCTTGAGAGATTGTATTTGTTGGCCATACTTTTATCTAAAAACTAAAATAATTTTTCTGGTTTCAGAGTCTTATTTTGTTAATGTTTGCTCTTGCCCTTTACCTCTCCAAACCCTACCCATTTTTCTAGGCCAAGCTGAAGAGAAGCAGACTTGATCAGATTTTCTTCTGTCCCTGTAGGTTCATTCATGGCATTTCGGACGTAGTTTATAGCACTCAATTTCTTTTGCCTATGAGTTAGTTGTGAACACGCCTCCCTTCTGTACTGGCTCCTAGAGAGGTACCATGATGTTTTAGCAACCTTGTATTTCCTGTAACCTTTCGCAGTACTTTGCCCTGAGATATTCAATATTTATTGAAATTATGGGTTTTGTTGTTGTTGTTGTTTTTCTAAACTAGACTTAATGAATCAGTCAGTAACTTGAGGTTTAAATGAGGACTCAAGCAGTCACCATGCTGGTTAAGGCTTTGTCCAGGTTGCTGTTCCGATTTCATTATGTTTTAACTGTGGAACTACCTCATCTATAAAATAGGATTGTGGTAATAGCATTACTCAGACTCTTAGAGTTGTTGATGAGGATTGATATAGACAATTTGTTTAAAACATTTATCGTGCTGCCTCACATATAGGATCCCCTCAATCATTTCAGCTATAATTGCCAAATGCAGTCCATTGGGCTAGACTCAGCCGTATCTCGGGCATCTAACCCTGTGTATAAAAAGTATCCAATTAATAACTTGCTTGAGTTGAATTGATTGATTGACCCTATTTTTATCTTCCGTTACAGCCCACTGTTTGTAACATGGAAGATCGGTCGAGACAAAAGATTGCGTGGATGCATAGGTACTTTTTCTGCCATGAACTTGCATTCAGGACTCAGGGAGTACACACTTACCAGGTGAAGATCAATTTTTGTTACCTCTGCTTCTACATTAAAAACAAAACAAAACAAAAAAAAACTTAGAAGACTTGAACCTGATACTTTACCTCCTTTGCCTTTACTAAATTGTTAACATTCTTGATTTCTTTCACATCAGATTTTTCCTTCTCTTCAACCATTTGCCTTATCTCTGATAAAACATTATTGCTATATTATCATAATATAAAATACTGTGATTACATGTATTCTGCCATAGATGTTTTAAAATGTCTTTCTTCAGAGGCCAGCTTATTTTGTGTAACTTGAAAGTCAGTACCCAAATGTCAATGGCTTACCAAAATGTATTATTTCCGTAATAACACTGTGTCTTCTCTGTTAGGCCTTTTAAGAATTATTGATGTCTGTCATCTTACACATGTTGCTACACTTTTGTGTACTTTTGCAGTGAAGGGGAGAACCTTGGAGGAAAGGGATGCCACAGCCTGGCAGTGTAATCATTCACATTCACACTTTACCCAGAATTAATTGTAGCTTACTTATTTTGTTTCCTCTAACACAAGGACAAAGTAATGAATGCCTCATTGCAGTTGTTAAGACTTTGTTTTTAATTTCTGAACTCACAAAAAGCTATAGAGCATGCCATCTGATTTTTTTTTTTTTTGGTTCAAGTTTAGATTTCTAGCAATTTAGGTTCCAAAATTATTTCAAAAGAAGAAAATTCCTTAAATAATAAGCTATTAGTAAAGGAATTTCCTGTTTTTCGTATTTCAGGGTGATTATCTGATACAGTTTCTATAGTTGTAATATGCACAAGTATCTGTCCAACAAGAAACTGGTCCCTGCTGACTATTGGTACTTGGGGCACGTTGCTTAACCTCCAGTAGTTAAAGTTTTAATCACAGGATTTTGTTTTACATACTTAATAGGGATGTTAGGGAGGTGTTAGGGGAATGAAATAATACTCAGTCACTACTTTGCTTCTGGATTAACATTACGGAACATTCATTATTTTATTTTAGGGTTGCATAAATGTGGCTCGTGCTACCAGTTAATAACATGCTGGTAACCAAGTTTAGTATTCTTATATTTGAAGGTGCAGCTCACAGCTACAGGGTTTTCTTAGCTTACAGTGAAACCTGGAAAGGAAAACAAAGGCTTGGAGGGTCACCTTCATTTTTTTATATTTGCATAGGCATTAGAATTGAGTGTTTGGACTTAAGAACATACAAGCAGTAAAGGGGTCAAAACACATATTCTGGAAATGAATTGAACTTGCTAAAGATAGTGTAAAGTCTAGTCTAATAAAGTTAAGATTTTTTTTTTCTTGACATGAAATACTGTGGACTAATTTTGGGACTTTAGCAAATTCTGCCAGTGACTACCTCTTTGGGACTGGTACATACAAAATTACTCTTTTAATAGCTAATCAAAGGCAATTTATGACACATTTCCTAAAATAAGTAGTTATGAGGAACATTGGTTGCTTGGTTATTGCTTGGAGAAAATGATCCTATGGCTAAATAAATTTGGGGAACACTGGTTAAGCCAATTTAAAGAGCTGGGCTCACTGCAGGACTCAGAACCTTTCATGTTAATAGTAATGTGAATCTCTAAGAGTGAGATCTAGAATGTAGCGTTTCCCAAACTTCAACTCTTTTGACTACAGAACACTTTCTTTTTTAAGATTATTTATTATTTGACAGAGAGAGAGAAAGAGAGTGCACACAGAAGCAGAGGGAGAGGCAGAAGCAGGGTCCCTGCTGAGCAGAGAGCCCGATGTGGGGCTGGATCCCAGATCCTAGGACCCTGAGATCATTCACTTAACTGAGCCACCCAGGTGCCCGAGAACCCTTTTATACTACCACCCCATTCATTGTCGTATGCCATCAGTATCCCAAGGAACACATTTTCAGACATTTATAAGTCTGTCATAAAATTTCCATTTTTCTTTATATTTGGGGAGTCTAGGTGGATAGTACAGAAACCCTTTGTACTTTCTAATGACACTGTGGCAGAAATCCCAGTATCAAATGTTATATACTTTAGAAATCCTTAGTGGTGATGACTGTAGTAGCACTTGGGTTTTGTTTAAAGAAAATCTGAAATTCCTTTGCCTATAGTGGTAAGACGGGATGAAAATACTCAACTTCTCCACACTTGCAAATTGGTCTCTTAGGGATATTACCAGAGGAATTATAGTGGGGTGTTTTTTTTGACAATAATGTGATTCTGAATGAATCAGTCAAATAGCTCAGCTTGAAAATTTGCCGACATATGTATACATGGTTACCCTCATTGTAGTCTATGGCTCTTCCTGTTCATTTTTCAACTTTTTTCCCTCATGTTTTTTTACAGCTTCCTGAAATAGTGTATTGCACACTAGATGCGTATGTTTGTGTGTGTGTGGATACACGTGTTCATACCCAGTCATTTCATTTCTGTTTGGCTTGATTCTTTTTGCTTACATGACAATAAGAAAGTTATTTGGAAGAGATGAACAAAAGAAAATATGTCTTACAATATACAGTTGTTCTTTTTTTCTAGATTCATCTTAGAGTCAAACCTAAGAGTCAACTTTAGAAAAGTCACTACATAATGGGCATTTACCATTTCTGCTGTTGATGGTATTATTATTAATAGCTGCCATTTATTAAAACTTGCTACATGTTGATACTGCAGAGAAGCTTTATATACATGCTACTCACAACTCTTATGTATCAGTACCACATTTTTTTTAAAGATTTTATTTATTTGACAGACAGAGATCACAAGTAGGCAGAGAGGCAGGCAGAGACAGAGAGAGACGAGGAAGCAGGCTCCCCACTGAGCAGAGAGCCGGATGTGGGGCTCAATCCCAGTACCCTGGGATCATGACCCGAGCCAAAGGCAGTGGCTTTAACCCACTGAGCCACCCACATTTTAAAACTGAAGAAACTGAGGTTTATGGAATTTAAATATTCTATCCCCTCACACATCTAGTAAGCGGTAGAAACCATCTGACTGCAAAGTTCCAAGCCCTTAACTAAGATGTTTGAGAAAAAACAAAACCATTTTTTCTGAGAAATTATGTTTTGCAGGTTTGTCATGCAAATAGTGAACTCAAAGGAGAGTTACTGCAGATGGTCTAAGTCATGGATTGATAATTCGTCACAAAAAATCTAGCTAGGAGTTAAGATTGAAATTTTGGAACATTATTTTAAATTCCAGAAAATCTGCAGATGGAATTATAAAAAATACACAATACAGGGTTGTATAGACTAGTCAGAAAAAAACTGACTTGGATTGATACTGAAAAAAGGGACAATGCTTATTACAAAAATATACTTTGGTGTGATAGGAAATTGTATTCTCTGGGAACTGTAAATAATGTACTAGACATTGAGAAGAATATAGTTTTGTTAAACATGACAATTAGGGATTCTTGGAGTTCATTCTTCAATCTTAAAAACCCATAAATCACAAAATTTACAAATGGAATCAAATGAAAACAAAAAATTAACTGTGAAATTAAAGACTCACCAGGTAGAGAGGTATTTTAAAAAAATTATTAGAGTATCTGGCTTTTCACTGTCTTCATCTGTGATTAGGTAGACTGTTGTTTTCAAAATATTACTCAGATATACCCTTATTTATTGTGAAATATACATAACATGAAATTTATGTTTTTTGGAATTTACTATTGTAAATTTACCATTTTAACCAATTTTAAGTGTACAGTTCTGTACATTAAAGTGCAGCCATCGCCATCATTCATATCCAAAACGTGTTCATCTTTCCCAACTGAAACTCTGTAGCCACTAAACACTAACTCCCTGCTGTTCCCTCCCCGCCCCTGGCAACCATCATTCTACTTGCTGTCTCTGAATATGACTCTTTTGTATACCTCATATAAGTGAAATACAGTATTTGTCTTTTTGTCATGTCTTATTTGGTATAGCATAGTATCTATCTTCAAGGTTCACCTATGTGGTAACATATGTTAGAATATCCTTTCCTTTTAAAAGGCTGAGTAATATTTCATTGTGTATATCTACTACATTTTGTTTATCCATTCATCTGTCTGTGGACATTTGGGTGACTTCAACCTCTTGGCTATTGCAAACAATGCTGCTGTGAACATGGGCATACACATATCCAGTTGACTACTGCTTTTTTTTCCATTCTAAAAACTAACCATTTTACAGAAGACAATGATCTAATTTGTTTATGGTCCCTTAATCTCCAAAACCTAAATCTAAAAAGTGACCAGGTCCTTTTTAAATGAAATGCCTATTGTAGATTATGTTTTTATTTATAAAATACAGTCTTAAAATTCAGACACTTGTCAGAGTCAAGTTTTTTGTTCTCCTAATTGAAACTTTGATTTAAGGCTGAACTAAAACCTTATAAATAGGCTGATTTCCTCCCAATTGTAAAAATGTATAATTTCTGTGTCTGCAGCAGAAAGACTTTGTGAGAATTATAACGTGGAGCTATGAAAGATACTATTCCTTCCTTGTCCTTGGAGACTTTGGGTAAAAGCAAGCAAGATTAGAGCAAACAAGTAGCAGGATGGAGAGCTCAGAATTACTGATCGACGTTTATCCATAATGACATGTTCAAGTCCACAAATGACTATATGTATTCATGGTCAGACCTTCCAAGTAGAAATATTCTTTGTCCCAGTTGAAGAAGAATAATGTCTAGTATTTGCCAAGCTACTTGCATTTCTGGCTATTACATGTTAGAAAGCCGAGGCAAACTTATCCATCCTTTCTCTTAGTACTTAGAGTATATACTTTTATAGAAAGAGAATCATGACTCATATAGATGAATACAAACGTCTCAGACAAAGAAGATTCCTTAAAATTTTGGTCAGTAAGGTGCCCGGCAAAGCGTAGGTCTGATTCTTTATGTAAATTCAGGTTGGTGGTAATTCTTCCAGAACATATGAGGGAATAATAGAGGTGTTCTTATTTTGTAAAACAGAAATGTGGTCTGTCATCAAGCTTAAAAGACTTTCTTTTCTTCTCATTTACTTTGTTGGACTTAGACCTCTCAGCAGTGAAGTAATTATGCAAGTGTGTGGGCAGCGTCTGGAGCTTGATTCTGAACTATGCCACTTTGTTGCATTACTTAATTCTGAGAAATTAGCAATGGAGGTTTGTTCCTTACTAAGGAACAGGGGGACCACATAAAAGGTGGTATGTTTTGTTTTGGAGTTTGTTTTGTGTGAATGAGGGGTGTGTGTGTGTGTGTGTGTGTGTGTGTGTGTGTGTGTGAGAAAGAGCAATTGTTTCTGTGTTACAAATGTTCATTTTCTATTAGGATTTTTGAGCTATTAGAAATAGCTGACAGACCTACATTCCTTTCAAAGGCCCTGCCTAGATTGGGTTCTTCTGGGTGACTAGCTTTGTTGTAAACCAGATTCGCTTTTATATTTAGTATTATAATATGTCATTTTCTAAAGGCAGTATGAGGCTAAAACCATTGTAAGCAGCATAATTATATTTTTCCCTCTCAGAGTGCACTATTTTGTGATTATTGTTATTCTTGATTATTTTAGGTAACTGGACTTGGCTCATTGAGAATAATGAGGGGGTTTAAACAACCCCCCCTCATTTAATATTAGTGCTCATGGTAGCATCACCCAGATCGATTTTTCTCATGAAAAGAAAAGCTGTACCTGAGTCACTTCTAAGTACACTGTTGTCATGGGGCTCATTCTGGAGGTGCTTAGGCCAGACCAGTTTTGGCAAGTGTCGGTGGCAAGAGTCCTCGCTAAAATATACTTTTTGGAGAAATAAATTAGATGTATCAAAAACAGTATGCACAATTAATTAGCTTAATTTGCAGTCTACATATTGTTGCTGTTTTACAAAAGCCAGATTGGCCTGACTTCTAAAACTTGTACAGTTTCTTAGTTTCAGTGTCTAAGTGTTTCTCAGGTCACATAAGCATTTAATTTAAAGTGTAGTTTGGAACCTGTATCATTTTATATCCTCTACTCAAAATTATTCATAAGGTGGCATGACTTAGTATAAACTGTGGAAATCTAGAAGCCTCTGTTTAGCCACTAGTTTAATGCATTCTTTCATTGTTCCATGGTTGTGCTAAATGTAGAGAGATGTGGCCGAAAAATGGCCAGCAGAATGTGGAAGGAGAAACTAAAGAGTAATAACCATTCCCAGTATGGGTAATGGCTCCTGAATTAGAACTATCTGGATTCATAGAGCATCTACTGTCACAGAAATTAAGTGTAGTGAGTATGTCAGACTCCAGTTCCTTATCCTATCTCTTAGATCTTCAGATCTCCAGCTTTAAGGACCACAGGCACAATGCCTTTGAGTAGAAAAGCAGAAAAGGCCATCTGTAAAAAGGTGAAGGTGCGAGAGAAGCCAAAAATAGGCTTTTGCGACGTCAGAGCTCTGGGTTCTCGCACTTCATAAGATGATGTACTACAAGAAATTGACCCTATTCTTAAGCTATCTATAAACTTCATGGCTTTGCCCCTGGGAAGCTGCCGTTTCCCCTTTAATCGTGTTTAAACAGTCCATCCTGCAAATCTGGTCTAAACTTTGCCTTAGGATTTATGATATAGTAGGAGAGATAAGTTATATAAATACTTATGGTCCTAGATAGGAAGTGATTTTTGCCAAAGAGTCAGAGGTGGCACTGGATGAAAAGACACTCTGTGTCTGTGATAAAAGTAGAACCGTATTTAAAGCAATTTATGAAAGTATGTAATCTGGTCCATCCCTTGTCCACTTTGAGTAAAAGCAAAACACTTAATACTGTTTTCTGGTTTGTTTTTATCCTATATGGACAAAAAGTCCCAAATTCCGGGGATGTGTATCAGTTGTTAATATCAAAGTACCACATACAAGATACTGCGTTTTTTGAGAGGTTCATAACATGTATTTTGAAGGGAAAATTGAACTTACTATGAAAAAAATTAAAACCTCAGAAATAGAGCACATTTAAAAGAGCGTGTAAGCACACACATGCACACACAGAGTTCACCAAAGAGTAACTAGAACCTGTAGGTTATAGCTCTGATGCTTGGCAAATGAAGAAGATTAAAAATTAATAGTTTAGATTCCATTTCTCTCTTGTCCCATGGAAATGAATTCATATTTTGTTTCAGTTCAGTAAATTGATATCTACCTCCTTTTCTGAGTATCATTGCTTGAGATATTCTTCACTTTTTTTTTCAGATGAAAGACTGAAGTGGTAAAGATAAATTAGAACACAAATATTGTATGAAATCATTATTATATTAGATGTGGTCTAAAATCATACTGAGGCATTTAACAATATATTTACTTTGTCTGAACATTTACAAAATAAATATTGAGTCTGCTTATAAGGATCTAACGTATTTGAATCATGAGGACCTGAATGTGTGAGAGAAGAGATTTCTATCTTAGTGTCCTGGAAGAATAAGATGCTTATACCAACAAACACTGGAGGCAATGGTTCCCGTCTAGAGTATCATACAAATAATATGTTCTTACCACTTCTAGGGGACAATGTTGGTAGTAACTTCAGTACTTTAAAATAATTGAATGTTGGGGCATTGTGCAGCAAATAATACTCAATTTTCAGTTCCTATTTTATAAGCATGAGAAAATACTTTTTCAAAAATTTCCTTTAAAGGCAAAGAAAGAAAGCCCTCCTCCATATTCTTCGCCCTTCCTTCAAACTTTAAACTACTTCAGATGTGGATATCGAAAGTAATAGCCTTTGGAAAACTTCCCTTTTCATCGTTGATAACAGTTTTGAGTTCTTTAAAGGCTAAACACTTATTATTAGCCCTCTATCTAGAGTTGTAGGTGTATTTGTTGTAGAAGCAATTTCCAGATTTTTTTTTACATTTCTCTAACTTTTTTAAAAAAGATTTTATTTATTTATTTGACAGAGAGAGATAGATCACAAGTAGGCAGAGAGGCAGGCAGAGAGAGAGGGGGAAGCAGGCTCCCCACCGAGCAGAGAGCCCCATTTGGGGCTCGATTCTAGGACCCTGAGACCATGACCTAAGCCGAAGGCAGACGCTTAAACCACTGAGCCACCCAGAAGCCACTCTCACTTTTTAAGTAAAGAATATTCAATATAAAAGTCTTGTTCTAAAAAGCCACATTATCTGGGCCGATTCTTGAAATTTAAGAACTCTTATTATATAATAAAATAGGCGTGGACAAATGGTAACTTTTTAAAAAGTTCTATTGGAACAAGAGTTTCACGAGTGCTAAGAATTTTTAGAGATGGGAAATGGTATTTAATACATTCTATTGAGAATGAGGCTCTAATGATTAGCATCAAATTTGCATTTTCCGCATGTTTAAAAGTGAGGAAAATGCAGTAAAGCCATGCAAGTGTAGATTTACAACTTGTCTCATGTTCAGAAAGCTCATTTTTATTAATTTTGTACTTCTTTACCTCAGTTCACAAAATTATCCTGTAAATAAACATATTGGAACTATAGGCTTTGTAATTCAAATTAGAGCAGCATGATATTATCCCCATTTTTAGCCCTCATTTTTAAGTTTATATGTTGATATGCCAACTTTTGTGCCCTTTCCAGTGATGAAAGAAAAGATTAGGAAAAGCCATAAAAATAAATTCGTCAGAAGCTTTAACTAATGAGATTGCCCAGAACTCAACTTCCTCTTGCTTTACCCAGCTACTTTCAGAACTGCTCTTTATGGTGCACAAAGCTGACTTAGAAAGTTCCCATTACTCCTACTTCACTGAGGATAGGAGAGTCTCTTTTAAATTCTTGAATCACTCTATTGTACACCTGAAACTAATATAACACTGTAGGCTAACTCTCCTGGAATTAAAAGAAAAACTTAAAAAAAAAAAAAAACCTTCTTCGGGTTCCTTTAAAGATGACCTTCTGTTGCTCCCTAGCTAAGGGGGGTTGATTTACTTACCTAGGTTGGGAGAAGTCTGCTATGCCTCAGAAATGAGCAGAGAGGTTGTTGCATATAAAAACAGTAAATAACTACACAGAGCAGCTGGTTAGACTACACTGCTAATGAGGTCATGGGTTCAATCCCCATTTACGCCAGTTTGCTTCGTTTAGCTGAACATAGACTGCACCCACTCACAAGGGGGCTCAGATAAGAGCATGTGGATGACCCTGTACCACACCCAAAACTTCAGCCTTGTCTCAGCAATAGGAAACATGCTACATTTGGAATACCCAACACTGAGCTTTCTCCCCAATCGTTAATTCTATCCCAGTAGCCATGCTGACTATGAACACACCCATCAGCAGGATGGAACTCTCCTCAGTTACTGTTAATCCTTATGCCTGAGACAAGAAGTCTACTTCTGTCTTCATCTTGCTTAGGGTAAAAACCAAAGTCATTCCAAAAGCTCTAGTTCAGTTAGAGTGAAGTTAATGCCTTACAGTGCCATCACCCTCTGTCTGCCCCTGCCTCGCTCCCCATCTCATATTCCCATCCTTCTTGGTTTTTTTTTAAAGACCTTATTTATTTTTTTGAAAGAGAAAGAGCACGAGTGGGGGAGGGGCAGAGGGAGAGGGAGAAGCAGACTCCCCGCTGAGCAGGGAGTCTGACACAGGGCTCAATCCCAGGACCCCGGGATCATGACCTGAGCCAAAGGCAGACACTTAACTGACTGAGCCACCCAGGTGTCCCTTTATCCTTAGAAAGCATGGCCTTCGGGATGCTTGCGTGGCTCAGTCTGTTAAGTGACTGCCTTCGGCTCAGGTCATGACCCCAGTTGCTGAGCTCGAGTCCCCTCTGCTGAGCAGGGAGCCTGCTTTTCCCTCTCACTCTGCCTGCTGCTCCTTCTGCTTGTACACTCTCTTTCTCGGGTAAATGAATAAATAAAATCTTTAAAAAAAAAAAAGCATGGCCTTCAAGGCCTGAACCTCTCACTCCAGTCATGCACAGTTTTTCACAAAGACATGTCTTTCATGTCTCTCTGGCTTTGAACCTTTTTTTCTCTGCCAACCATACCTCTCTCCACCTCTACCCAGTCACTACCTATCCTTCAAGACGCAGCTTGCTCATTACTTCTATGAAATTTCCTTGACACTCCCAGAGGAAAGTTGGTCAGCCTCTGTGTTCGCTCAGCACTTTTTTCAGGCCTCTCTGATTACAACTTGACACACTGGTTTGTAATGATTAACCTTCCACATTTGTCTCTCCCTTTTGAAATTGTCCTCAGCCATAGTTTGCCAACCCACATCAAGGCAAATAAATAGAAAACAGCCTCATTACTTTGAGGCAACTTGATCCCAATGACCATTTCCACTCTCTTCCTTTCTGTCCACTTCTGTCAGCTTATGTTTGTCATCGTTCCCTGCTGCCACTGTACTTGAGCTATTAGAAGTTTCTGATTCTGACTGGTAGTGAGAGGGATAGTTTAAAGCCAACTGGAGTTAGACCAGTCTAGGGGGTAGGGGTCCTTATCCAGAACACCTTAGAAAGCAAGTTAACATGGGGTTGATCTCTTGGGATAGGTTCTAGAAACAATTGAAGAAGCTCAAGCTGGAAGGAATCCTTAAAAATCATCTAGTCCAGCCCTTATCAGCTACTTGAATTTCTTTTTTTTTTTACTTGAATTTCTCTTAAAACCTCCCAGGAAATGGGCATCTAACTCCTCTCCAAATATCTCCATTGACTTGGAACTCACTGCTAGTTAAGTAAACCATTTACTTTTCAAACACCTCTAAACCCACTGCCCCATCTCTAGTTACCACATCTCTTTAATTGAAGTGCCGGAAGTAAAAAATGGCCTATACTTAGCACTTTATTCTTTATAGAAAGCCACACTAACCAGCAGTGATTAAACTTACCCTCTGAGTAATGTCTGAGCCCTTAGAAGTTGAGGAATGGTAAGATACATAGCTTTACAACTGACTCCCATCCACCCACTCTTTAACAATTTTAACTGGCTCCCCATTATTGAAACCTTTGAAACTGCTGCCACCACAGCTTCTCTCACTACCTACATTAGACTTCTGGAATTGGCTGGGCCAGAGCGCCTATAGATTCCAAGACAGAACAGGTACTAGAACTTTCAGTACCAACCAACCATCCTGGTACAAAGTTGGAACTAGAGTTAGAACACAGGTCTTCTGACATTCCCTGGGACTGTCACTGCAGTTTTCACAACAGAAGGCCTCTATAAATGTAGGCAAATATATTTATATTAGTTTCATGTTAAGAAGCACAACATTCCAGGGCACTCTGTAATAGAACAGTAATTTTGTAACATAAAGTCTCAACACCCAAGTTATCTGCCTTGTGTCACCTTTTTGGCATATTTCTGTAAAATGAAGAATAAATACCCTTAGAGCTATTCAACCATAGTAACAGAATCTGTGAGACAAGCCTGAAGCAAACCCCAAAGCAAATACACACACACACACACACACACACACAGATATGGATGTATGACCTTTATTCTTATCTTAGATTTCCCTTTTACTCCAACATGGCTTCCAACATACTGCTAGTTAAGTTTCCTAATTACAGTAATCACTCATAACTTCTCTTTGTGTGTTTGTCTTGGACCTTGCCGAAGTATTTTATGTAAGTCACCTCATTTCATCTTGCCAATTATATGTGATGTTGAAGGTACTTCACTTCTACCACAGCTAGTGAAAAACAAGACTTAGGTTAAGTCACTCGCTGAATCATAGCTAATACATGACTGTATCTGAATTTGAACCTGATTGTATCTGGCTCTGTAGTCTGTGTTCCCAGCCACTGCCTATACTGCTTTCTCCTCCAGTGACATCGCTCCCTCTTCTGTGAAAGTTTCTTATAGCTATCTGTTCTCCTAACTCAACCGGCATCCGCTGGCCTCCATTCACAGGAAAAACAAACACACACTGAATAACTCTTCTCTTCATGCAGGGACTCAGTTACTCAACTCAGTAGTTCAAAATCCCTCACACCTGCAATCCCTAAGTTCCAGTCTTTACTCAGCTTCTCCTGGATCCTCTTTCCTTTTGGAATCCTGCAGCATTCCATCTCCCTCATGTACCTGTTTTCTTCACAGCTATGCTCTTGGTCCAGGTTGATGTTCTGAATCCCCATAGTCCCTTCAGAACAGATCATCTCCTCAGGGACAACCCCCCCCCCCCCCCACCTCCCGAGCTTTGAATTGCTTTGTGCCACATCTGTATCTCATCCCAGCAAGTTTACATGGGATAAGATTTCAGCCTTCAGATTTCCAGTCAGGTACAAGTGGCCGAAATCTACTCTGACTTTTGCAAGGACTTAGGGAAGGCTTCCCCATAAAGGGTCGGTAGATAAAAGCCCCAGCTTTGCTCTTCTCTACACCTGGTGAAAAGGGGAGGCATTTCAGGGGTGAGAAGTTAATCCATTCCTTAGAAATTATAATTAAGGAAACAAATTCCAAATTTCCAAGTAATTTAGATCAAATTTATTGCTTTAGTTTTCATTTTTGCAAGGTGACGTTCCTTGGGCAACTTACCATAAAACAAGAAACAGCTATATAAATGGAGGATAAATATCCACGACTGGCATGTTTCTCGTAGAGATTAAAAAGGAATTTTAAAAAGGAACTGGATGTATTTGGACATGGATTATGTCTGTTGTACCATGCTTACATTTCTTACAATCAGAAAGGTTTTTTATTTTTTTAAGAAATTATCCAGATTATGTCTCTTTCTGATTGCATTTGGGATTTGGGGATCTGAGTATCTGAAAAGCAAGGGAGGTTTATTTAAAAGTATTTTTTTTAATTGTATACAGGTCTTTTATGGGCACATTATCTTTTTCAAATTTGAGGTAAACGGTAATGAAAACTAGAACCTTAGGCATTGTATCTTGTTTTTGCTCTCAATCTACTTTGAAACTTCTTTTTCTGAAACAAATAGCACATCATCAGAAGTCTGTTTTCAGGATAGAGGCATTTCACAGTCTGTTAGAAAAATACCTTTCCATTTTTTTATTCATACGCTGGATACATTGTCCATGCCTCATGTCTCCTAATAGGATTGCCCAAGAATGTTGCCAGCACCTGAAGTTGTCATTTCACATATCCAGGCCTCACATACCACAGACTCATCGTGACAACAGGGCAAATTAATGATGTTGTGAAAGAGAAACCAGCAAATGGCTACAGATGCCTGCCCACGAGTTAGTCACTTCTGGAGTCTCTGGGATGTCAGGCTAACCAGGGCACCCAAGCATCATTTGTAGGCTTGTGTCCAAGGCCAGAGAGGTGAGAGGAAAAGGATGACAAGGCCTGATAGAGCAGACATTCTGCCACCTTGTCAAGTGTCAGTGTTGATGGCTGCCATTCTGTCTCTTGCCTAAGGTGTATCCCCTTAAGTTTGAGACTGAGAAAAGCTTCCAGAAAGAATATTTTTGATTTCCCAGGCAAATAACTTAGTAAATACTCATGGCTTGCCAGTGTCACACAGCAGAGTTCTTCTGTTTCCCAAAGGATCCACCCAGGGTTTTCCCCAAACCCCCAGAGTTACTGCTTGTTCCTGTGTGAGCTTATTACCTATGGCTAGTCCCACTGTTAGAGCACCTTATCTATCTTGCTTTGCTGCATGCTTAATTCTGCACGTGATTTTCTCCCTTACTTAGGCTGGTAGTCCCTTAAGGACCTGAGCTAAATTTTTCACACTTCTGCATACCTTAAGCAGCTGTGGGGGATTTAGGCATCGATCAAAATAAATGTTCGAATAAGAGAGTGAGTTCCCTTAGTATACCGCCGTCCTTGAGTACTCATACTGGGGAGGGGGGTGTAAGGTAATTCAAGTATCAGGAGCCACGGCCTATGGAAAGGAAATGAGAGATGAAGGTAACAGATTTTTGGACAGATAAATCATAGGAAAATATAATTCATTTGCAGCAGTGATTTCATTTGGAGGAACCTAGACATAACCTAAGGTAAGACATATCTATATTTTGTTTTCTATTTATAATTTTAGATCAAGGAACTTTTTGCTGTGTAACTGCATCAGCTGTCATTTGACAAAGGATGGGCATACTTCATTCTTATGAGAGGTTTTAGGTAGACAAAATGTTTAAGATATTCTAGTTGTAGCTGTTAAGGTCTGCTAATAAAAAAATGGGGACTCCTGGGTTGCTCAGTTGGTTAAGTGACTGCCTTCAGCTCAGATCATAATCCCAGGGTCCTGGGATCGAGTTCTGCATTAGGCTCCCTCTGCCTGCTCTGTCTGCCACTCCCCCTGCCTGTGCTCTCTCTCTGTCACAAATAAATAGATAAAATCTGAAAAAAAAAAGTTTAAAATGTGCTCCCACAGGGGTGCCTGGGTGGTTCAGTTGGGTGAGTGTCTGCCTCTTGGTTTCAGCTCAGGTCGTGATCTCATGATCAGCGTTGAGCCCCTCATTGGTCTCCCCACTCCCTCTGCCCCTTCCCCTTCTCTCTCTCTCTCTCTCAATCTCTCTCACTCTCTCAAATTGATAAATATAACTTTTTTTTAAAAAGTGCTCCCACAGAAAAACTTACACATCCTCATTCTGCAGATGAGATGGAGAACCAGAAATGAACCAGAAATAGCCCAAGATCCTGTGTATTATTTGTAGTGCACGGTAGCAACTTACAAGCATCTGGTGCCACAAGGCTGTCTATTGGAATTGTTTCATGAGGGACACTTTATTCACAGTGGCACTGGTGTTCACCTATTTATTTATTTTTTACTCCTTACAAGAGAGTGGTGGCCATTTCCGTGAAGTTTTATAGCTCATAGTCTTAAGAAGGTCATGTGAGTTTGTGATAGTTTGTCAGAAATGATCTACCTGTGTTGGCTGAACACCATGGGCGAGGGGGGCCAAAGTTTCAGGTAAGCAATCCCAGATTATGTCTTCATGTTGTGCCATTTATTAATATCTAGTGAATTATCCTTAATAATTCTGTTAATGATACCATGTAGAGCAGAAGTAAAACTTGAATTCAACAAATGAAACAGGACCTCACCCCCTTTCCCCAGGATGAAGCTTTGGGCTAGGGATTGTGACAATCTTTGGATTGTTATAATTAGCAAGTTTGAAAATGTCCTTTTGAAGGGTGCCTGGGTGGCTCAGTCGGTTAAGTGTCTGCCTTTGGCTCAGGGCATGATCCCAGGGTCCTGGGATTGAGCCCCCTGTCCTGTCGGGCTCCCTGCTCTGCGGGGTGTCTGCTTCTCCCTCTCCCTCTGCCTACTCCCACCCCAGTCCTGTGCATGCACGCACATTGTCCTTCTCTCAAATAATAAAATCTTTTTTTTTTTTTAAGTCCTTTTGAGAGATACGGCCTCTATCCTGTCTTTAATTCTCAGCTGTGGGAATATTCGCTCTTGAATGTATCCCACCCTATTCTGAGCCCTACTTTCCTTGTCATTCCCCTGGCCATACATACTATGCAGTGACTGCCTGTGTAATGAATAAACCCTTTGGGGATTAAGCAGAATGTTCAATATAACGGTTGGGAGGGGGCGGGAAAGAAGTGCTGTTTATATGTTGATATGCATTTGATAGGAATGTGTTAATTTCCACAAAACATCTGGTTTCAAACAAATGTTGTGAATGTACGACATCTGAGGGGATTAGAGAAGGAGAAGGGATTTACTGTGCTTAACAATTGCCAGTAGTTAGGCCATTTCCAAGTTGTGATTTTGTCAGACTTGGAAATGAAGCGGGATCAAATCTACTCAGTCCTTCTGTGGGAGAAGATCCAGATCCAGCTGCAGCAGGGAGCAGTTACTAACTGAGAAGAACTAAGGCTCTACCCAGTGTCTCCTAGCTAGTTTTCCTTAATATGCTTAATATTGCCCTTTTTATATTCTGGGTTAAAAAAAAAGACCGTCTTTGTGGTTTATTGGCTGAACTTGTTCAGCTGAATCTACTGTAAAAGGGCTTTCTTCATGGCCATTATTTTACTACAGATTTCAGTGTTCTTGCTGTTCTACTTCTTTTCTTAATAAGGTAATTCAAACTTAGAATAGTTACTATAGTTTCAAAGCTTGATTGAAAGATGCATTCAGTATTTTCTCTAAATAAGCAGCAATTATAACAACACAGCTGTAGTTAAAGATAGAATTTATTATAAATCCTCACAGTCACGCTTCTCAGTTACATTGGGCTGAAATAAGGTCTGTTCAGTTGAATTCTATATTTATCGAGCACATAACTCTGAGCAAGGTATCAGATTAGGTTGTGGAGGTACAAAGACGAGTAATACATGGTATCTTCAGCCAGTGAGTGTATAGTCTTGAAAGAGATGATGGGACATGTGCACAAAGGAATGACAAAGAACATAGTAAGTGCTATGTTAGATGCATAAACAACACTGCTGGAAGCGAGAGAAACCAGGTCTGGTTGCACAGGCTGGGGGAAGGTTTCACTGAAGAACTGACATTTAAGCTGAATCTGTGGACATTTCAGACTCAATTTCAACATTCAAAAGTGAGGATGTGAAGAAGGTATGCATGATGTGTCCAAAAAACTTTCTAAGCCAAACACAAGGAAACAGAACAGCGCATGCTGTTCAGGGGAGAACTGTAACCCTGTGTGGCTTGAGCTCTAGTGAGGATAGTGGGAGATAAAATGGTAGATGGGGGCCGGAGTTTACCCTCCGCCCCAAAGCAGCGAATTGGCATTGAAAGATTTTCAGCAGAGTAATTGTGTCATTCAGGGATGACTCTGGCTGCTTATATATAGGATGGGATGGCAAGGATAGGGATGAGAAAATAGTTAGGAGGCTAATTTTAAATAGTCGAAATGAGAGACACTATAGATGTGAATTAGATTAGTAGCAGGAAGGATGTAAGGAGACACAGAACAGAGGCATAGGAGCACCAGAACAAGAGGAGGTTGTGTGTGGGGAGGGAGGTAAAGAGATGAGTTACAGACAGATCCAAAGGTTCCTTCTTCCATGACGGGGAGATGATACCACTGATGGGCAGCCTGGGAAGAGGCACACGTTTGGCACATTGCTTGTAAAACAGTCATTTTTTTAAATTTTTAATTTTTTTAATAAACATATAATGTATTTTTATCCCCAGGGGTACAGGTCTGTGAGTTGCCAGGTTTACACACTTCACAGCACTCACCATAGCACATACCCTCCCCAATGTCCATAACCCCACCCCCCTCTCCCAACCCCCCTCCCCCCAGCAACCCTCAGTTTGTTTTGTGAGATTAAGAGTCACTTAGGGTTTGTCTGCCTCCCAATCCCATCTTGTTTCATTTATTCTTCTCCTATCCCCTTAACCCCCTCATGTAAAATAGTCATTTTTAACGCCAAAGTGATTTTAATCTGAGGTCCCTTTTTTTTGTTTCTCAATTTGATCATGGAGGATCTTTTTAAATTAAGAATGTATTGAACATCACTTCCTTTCAGGACAGAGTAGTGACAGAGGAGCCTATGATTTAATATCTTATTACACGATATAGTATTATTTATTTAATATATTATCTTATGTAAACGTGTAATAAGGACAGTAGAGGAGCAAAACCCAGACAGCACTGTTTTCTTTTGGCCCATGCCACCAAGCAAAGCTTAGACAATAAAAGATCATTTTTTATAGGGCTACCACTTGCTTGAAGGAACACTGATGTTATAACATTTGTGAAAGTACAGCCGAACCCTCAAAATTCCTCTTTGTAACCAAATATACATTTTGTGGATGAGAAAGCTATAAAGAAATAAATGTTTGTAAACACTGGGTGGTTGTTATGGAATTTAAATATCTGTACTTATTACCTAAGAATGTCTGGGTTTCAAGGCTGAATTAAAATAGATTCCAGGCTTCCTTAAAGGTAAACAGCACATCTGTTGATTTGTCTAGGACAATGGAAACCGACTGATTTTTGTATTATGATACAAGTCAGCATCTTCTCTTCCATCTATTTAGCAATACTTTTGGGTAATCACTTCTCCTTTGGGGAACTTTCCAGATGTTTTGTGAATATGATTCCAATTTAGGAGAGTTGTTTTTATATCATCGCTGAGTGATGTTCTAACTCTGAAACACTTACTTAGACTGGTGTAATTCCAGCCAAGGGGTCCTCTGAAATGTGTGTAGGAGTGCCCTGTGATGCTTGGGTTCTCTTGACTTGCCTAGATTCTCAGAGCTGTCTGTGGGGGCAGTTTCCTGGAGTCAAAAAATCCAGCCCCTCTTGCTGTAATTTGCATTCACAAAGAAAATAACATTTCCAGGTATCAGCCGGGGTCACTTACATTTGGAGCAATGTTCATATAGGGCAGTGAAAATGAAGAGTCAGTACAATGAGATGATTAAAATGCTTCCCTAGGGGGAGAAAAGAAAAAAAAAGCTCCCGTAGGTACAGATGTCCACTTGTCTTTTCCAAAAGGAAGAGAAGCCCTGAAATTCAGTGAAAATGACAGGGTGGTTGCTGTTTCTATTGTAGACATAGTCAAAAAAAGTGGTTTTTCAAATAAAAGATCACAAACTTTAAAAAAAATGTTAATGTATTACAATAGTCTGGCATTAAGTAGTGAATTTATATTATGACTACATTTGTTTCTTAATATTTATTTAGAAAATTTTTAAAATTCATAGTCTGTGCTTGATTTTATCCAGGTATAGATTATGCCATTTATGATTTTCCACAGAAAAGCCTTCCCAAACCAGAGCCACCCAGGCTGCCTCACCCTGCCCAGCAATTGGTTGGTGCCCTGTGTTTGCTGACTACCTTAAATAGTTGCCCAAGCCAGGCATAATTTTAGGAGTAAAATTTCTCATTTTAAAAGAGTCACAGCCTATGGTCCAGTTGTAGATGATTTTTGGACTGTGGACCCTCTTATTCCCCTTAACACCAATGACAGAGATGTCACAGCTGATCAACCCAGTTGATGAAGAGAGACCCATGTTGTAAAAGGGAGTACAGACTTTCTTCCCCAAAACCACTTGGCAGAATTTTTTTCCCTATAAAATTTACCAGCTAGCATTTCACTTTGGAACATTGACCTATGATTATTTTATTCAGTATTCTTGTGGGACCCCTATCAATTTTAGTGTCCCAATTTTTCTTAAGTGGACACATTTGGTAGTTCTGATATTTTCCAGGTTTCTATAGAAACTGGAAATCTTGGAGCCATTTTTAAAAGAAATCTTATTGTTCTGATTTACAATTCTATATATGAAAAGAGGGAGTCTTAGCACCTGAAACCACGTGAAATTAGTGGATTACCCATCTATGATATGCTAGTTCTCTGTGCTGTGCTTAAGGGAGATGTATACGAATCCAGGAGCTCACAATATAATCTACATGGTCAGATGTGTCCTTGTGACAAAGCGCCTGGGCCTGTAAGGCAGTGAGCCATGCTCACAGAGTAAGACGAGAGCAGTATGGAGGTGTGAGGAGTAACCACCACTGAGAATACTTCCTTTGGACAGCAATGCTACTTTGTTGGGCTTTCATTTGATATCTGTCTCATAATGACTGAATATTTCCTACTTAATTTACGGGTTTCCCAAGAAAGTTGTGGCTCTGCCTTTTATTTTGTTTGTTCTGGTGCATAGGTCTATGACCTCAGGGCATGGAAGTCCCCACCACCCCGCCCATTTTACAGCTTGATGTAACCCAGGGTATTAAGAATTTGTAACTTCTTTAGATCCAACAGGAAGTGACTGAACTCATCAGGAGGCCTGCACCATATTTTTGAGTCAGTTAATGACCTACCATAATACTTGTGTGTACAGGTCCTTCAGTGTGATTCCAACCATAAGCGAGTAACCAGCCACACTGAAGTGGATATAGAAGTTCCCTAATTCAAAATAAGTGCAGGAAGTCAGCATGATCAATAAAGAATGGACTTTTTAAATTAGTTTTGCTTGTTGTAATGCCACAGATAGCTCAAAATGGGTGAAGAGGATATTACTGAGTAGATATCTTCCAGAGAGATGCCTTTTCATCTAAACAAAAGATTCATAATTATGATGGCACAGTGCGCGGAGATGGCTAATTCTAAAGTCCTGAAACTAGTTGCGCTCTCTGTTCTTCCCTCACAACCTTAATTGTGAGGTTGAATTAGTACAAATTTTGCATTAGTGGAGCACAAATTAATGACATTGTATTCTGTTACGAAGAGTTTGCTTTCCATCACTGATAATTATTTCCAGGAAAGTTAAGTCCACAGAAAATATTCTCTCAGTTTCCTCAGTGCTGTTTGCCAACATCTAAGAAGTGGCTTTTGGTTACACGGGGGAGGGACAAGGCATGGCACTAGCGAAGGAAATGAGGTACTATATAACCTGGTCTTTCAGGTTTGTGGAGCAGGCTCTGAGCAGCATTCTAAACCAATATTATTCCTTGTAAAAGGCAAACCAGACCTGGGAATTTGAAAGTCTAATGTGATTGAGAGAATGTGTGCTGGTGCATACTAATACTTTAACCCCTCTCAGCCTGGTGGGTTGTAGATCCTCTCAGCTGACAAATACTCGGGACAGCCCCACCAAAGAGAGGTCTGTGGGTCTTCCCCAGAGTCAGCTCTCCTGCCACTAGATCATTCTCATAGCTTCCAAGGGTTGATCTTCATCAAGTCCCCTTTTCCCTTTGGATTCTCTCTCCCCCGACATCCCACAGAGAACCAGAAGACTGGGTAAGGATAGGATTTTATAAAGGATTCTTTTTATTTGTGAACCAATGTCTGATTTTTCTTTAGGCCCGTGTTCCTTTAGAGAGACTGTTATCTTGTGCTGTTTTTTTTTTTTCTATGCCTGCCCTTGCTCATGGGTGATTCATCCAGTTTGTTAGATGTTTCTTTATAAGAAGGTGTGAAAGGCATAAAAATAGACTAGTAATATGGGTCCCTATATGTTTCAAACTACAACAAAATAGTGATAATCACCCCACAAGCATAAGAGGCCATTGAGCTCCTTCAGGATGCAAAGCATCTGTGTTTTCCTTGGGAGGAGAGAAGGCCTGTGAGGTCAAAGCAACGCTAACTCTATCATGGAAGTGAATTATTATCTATTTATAGCAGTCTATGAGTTTTGGATGGAAAAATGTTGCCAAACTGTGCTGCACTGTGAATGCACAGTAATTTAACTAAAGACTAAAAAGGCCAGTTACCACCTAAATGCACAGCATTTCATAGACATCAAACAGGGGAAAACACATTTCAGTGGAGAGTTCTTTTAAGCTGATAAATAAAAGGATATTTGGCGTCTAGGGCAATGTTGGCTCTTTAATAAAGTAAAACCAGTAGGGCCATTTTAGTATTTATTATATTACCAATAAATGTATATAAAACTTGAGACTACCTTCCTCTATGCTTTCCTTCACTCATTAAATATTTACTCACCAGCTACTGAATGCTAGGCACTGGGTATACAGTGGTGAGCAAAATGAACACAGTTGCCATACTCATGGAGCTTATGGTCTAATGACCTTATACCCATAACACACAAGGTACGAAGGAATCAAAAACTTAGTCATCGAGTTTCTGTAGGGTTTTGGCCATTAGCCTGGTAGCTTTGTTTTTACAAAGAGGATTATACCTATAAAGCAAAAAGTAGTAGGACCTTACGAATTTAGGTGCCCGCCCCTTTGGTTTTTGTTTTACATCTCTAAAATGTGCCTTAGTGTATGAGATCTGCACTTGTCATTAGTTGTTCTGGGTTGTGCCTAGAAGTGCCATCATGTCAAGGTAGTGCAGTGAAACTTACATGAAGTAAGGTGTCCCACAGAACTGCGATTGAACACACTCCAGATGTATACCTATGCTTGGCACACAGAAGGCACTGAATAAATATTTGCTGAATAAAAGAACTCGTGTTCATAGAGATTCACTTCTACCAGCAATCATTAGGACTGCCATTTCTTCGTGGCGAGTTCTGCTGCTGTGGGGGCAACAGAGCTTTTGTCACATGACTGAGATTTAAATTGCATGGCTTTTATCCATTGCATTTTTTCCATCCCCAAATGATGCCATTTCCTTTTTGTATCTACTGTGGTTTTTCTAATACATACTGTAGTACAGAATCAGCAATTGTGATTTCGGCAGTGTAGTGCAAAGCTTTTCCAACATATTTTATTACCCCATGTGCTTGCCTTATGGAAACAAAGTCAGTGTAGGACCCTTTCAGTGGGAGAATCGGGTAATATTTAATGGTAATAGAATGGAAAACTATACAAGTGGGATTTTTCTTTGCCTTTGAAAATTGGGTTTATCGATACGACCAATCAAGAGATGGAGAGCTAAAATACCCTTTTCTGTTTGATCAGGCTCACTTTTAAACATATTTGTTGAAAGGAACAAAGTAAAATCAGTTCCAAGTTAAGGGATTGGAAAGTACGTTGGACTGAAGTCTGAGAGGTTAGCAATACATAAAAAACCACGGGTTCTTCTCATCCTCAGTCTATGTGTAGCATTGTGATATTTACTTGAAAATGGGCATTGAGGTCATCTTGCCCTGACCAGCTTATAATTTTACATTTTTAGGGGTGTCTGGGTAGCTTAGTCCGTTAAGTGGCTGACTTTTGATTTTGGTTCACGTCATGATCTCAAGGTCCTGGGATTGAGCCCTGAGCTGTGTCAGGCTCTGTGCTCACCAGCTACTCATGGACTGCTTGAGGGTTCTCTCTGTCCCTCTGCCTTTCCCTCTGCTCACATGCATGCTCTCTCTCTCTCTCTTTTTCTAAAATAAATAAATCTTAAAAAATTAATTTGACATATTTATATACACACAACCAGAACATGCAGTGAGTAGCATTTACAACAGGGACAGATTCTCTCATTATTAGAGCTTGATAAAAGGGCATTAAATACCCTATTTTTAAAAGATTTTATTTATTTATATGTCAGAGAGAGAGAGAGAAAGCAAGCAAAAGCAAGGGAAGGGGCAGGCAGAGAGAAAAGCTGGCTCCCCACTGAGCAAGGAGCCTGATGCAGGACTTGATTCTGGGATCCTGAAATCATGACTTGAGCCAAAGGCAGATGTTTAACTGACTGAGCCACCCAGGCATCCCTAAATACCCTATTTAAAAACAAAAACAAAAACATCTAACTTTTCTGCTGAACGTTCCTTCTCTGTAGCTCAGCAATTAGGGAGAACTGAGGGGACAGAATGGTTGGACTGCAAGGGGGAAAAAAGAGCAAAGAAGAAGCATAATGAGGAAAAAAGCGATACGTCCTAGGTGTGTAAGAATAAAGTGAGATGAGGGAGTGAATTAGAAACGCAAAGGAGGGGACTAGTGAGGACCACAGTCACCACCATCACAGTGCTCTCTCTGCTCCTTCCCCAACCCTGATCTGCTCGGTTTCGAAATTCCGCATGGTTTCAGCATGCAGACAAGTGCCAGGTGCCTGATAGTGCTGAGTTATGCTGGGAAGCTCACTGCTTTACTGTTTTAGCTCTTTCCTGGTGCCCTTTGGCATTTTCTTTGCTCGTTGAACATCCGTTTCGGAATGTTATTGGATTAAGACAGAGTAGGTCAACAGATATGTGAAAGGTCAGTGGATGGGGGATGATGGAAGTCAGGAGATGCAGAGTATAGTCACTTTCTGCTCTAGTTCCCAGAAATGTCAAATGAAGAGTGATAGTGGATGATCTCTGAGTGCTTGTAGCGCTGACATTGGATGACTCTACGGCTATAGCGGGCCTTGTTCTTCAAGGACACCTATTATGGTTTCTAATGTAATGTAGCTTTCACTTGGTCTACTTCATGGGGCTGTTTTGAAGGTCAGCTAGGCTAAAAGATGTGAAGACCCTTTGGAAACTATGAAGAATCATATAAAACAAAGATGATAGGAACAATTGATACTTTTCCCCCAAAGATATCACACAGTGATAAAAATTAAAATAGTTCCATTATGGGGCACCTGAGTGGCTCAGTGGGTAAAGCCTCTGCCTTCGGCTCAGGTCATGATCTTGGGGTCCTGGGATGGAGCCCTGCATTGGGCTCTCTGCTCAGCAGGGAGCCTGCTTCCTCCTCTCTCTCTCTGCCTGCCTCTCTGCCTACTTGTGATCTCTGTCTATCAAATAAATAAATAAAAATCTTTTAAAAAAATAGTTCTGTTGCAATCTGTGTAAGGCAGGTTATAGAAGCCTTAAAAACAGACATGTAGTTATGCTTCCTTTTAGAGAAATATGACATTGGAAAGTATACAGAGCCAGGAACCAATTCAAAACCATTGCCTGTTTAAGTAGTAAGGGGGTTGAAGCACTGGGCTTTTCTTCCCAACCCCCATTCTGCTTTTCAGGGTTACCTTTAAAACCCTCAATAGAAGAAACAGTGCATCTCGCACATTTCTCTGTCACTGTCACCTATTTGCTCTGCAAAAGCTGAGCTCTAACTTTAAAACCAGTGCCCAAGAGAACAGGTCATCTTGACCCAGTGGCAGAGCATAAACACCTGTAGTTGCCTTGCACACTGGCCTGTTCTGATGTCTGGTGGAGGCAGCAGCTCTTGGCCTCTCTTCTCTGTTAGTGTTTTATCTCCCCCACCCCCATTTATTTCTTTCATCTCCTCTTTATGATGTTTTACTATTCTTTCATCCTTCCTTACTAGAGTAGAAAGAGGAAAGAGAAAAACATCCAGAAGGTGGGGGAGAGGGGAAGAAGAGAAGGAAAATAAAGATGAAAAAAAAAAAAAAAACAAAAAGGAAAGACGTTTCAGAGGTAGTGGGGAGGGGTGGATTCCTTCTCGCTCTCTTCCTCAGCATAATTGAGTTGATAAGTGTAGTTTGTAACTCATCTTGAAGACTGACTGAACTCTTTGTTACCACTAGTCCCCCATCAGTGACGTCTGAGAAAATCAGAGGCCCCATAGTGAGAACCAGCATGCTAGCTCTCAGCACACCCATACCATCTAGGGCTGGCAGGAATTTTAGAAAGGACAGTAAACCAGAGGGTCAGACCGAACCACCCTAACATGGCACGTAAGTTACAGTGACAGCATATGTTTTGTAGTTCAGGGTTTAATTCATAGATCTGATTACCATAGAAAGAACAGAGGACAAAAATTGCATGACTCTTGTCGGGAGCATGAGAGAGCTCATTCATTCAGGTTGGAAAAGCAAAGTTAAAAATCAGAAACAGGCCCTCTAGTCTAGAGATGTCTAAAACTAGTTCTTCGGTCATGCTGTTATGCCTTCTAGCAGATGAAATTTCCAGTTGTGGAAAGGCTTCAGAATAAGGGAAGGCTTCGTGTCCCACGAATAGGGCTTATTAAATTTAGATAAAACATCTTTTTCAATGGCAGCAGCTCTGAATCACCAACATGGAAATGGAGAAAACAAGGGAACAAAAACAAGCTAATACCTTGACTAAAAAAAGTACCATTCATCTAAGCTTCAGACCCTGCTCACACTTAGAACCTAAAGCATCAGTGAAACCCCAGGGGAAGCAGCATTAACTGGGGACATTTTCCCTTAAAACCAATTGAATGTGTATGCATGCATTTATGTTGATTTGCTAACATTCTAGAAGTGGTACCACGAAAGGAGGAGGAGCTCTAGAAGCAGGCAGCCCTGGTGAGTTCAGATGTTAACCCCATTACCTAGTTTTATGATCTTTGACAAGTTGCTTAATCTCACTGAACTCAAGGAATCCCAGTCTCCTTATCTGGAAAATGGGGTGGTTTTGAGGACTCCAACAAGGTAATACGTGTATAGTACTTGGCTCACATAGCTCCTTCAGAGATAGTGGCTCTTCTTGTATTTAAAGCTATTTTTGCTCATAGTATCATGTATCTAGGTAGGTTAGAACCAGTCTCCTAGAATTTGATCAGGAACTATAGCTTTTCAGTCTCCAGAGAGGGGTGCACCTAGATGATCCTTTGCAGGGTGAGAAGAAAAATTAGAAATTTAAGTTATGATCTTCCTTATCTAAAATATAAGGAAGTATTTAAACCCCACAAGTCCTTAATGTATGGACTGACCCTGGTGCCCTCATTTGGTTTATATCTGAAGCTCACTGCCACATTCTAAATGAGGGATCTTGAGGAACGTATGAGATCCCTGATTTGATGGAAATTGAGAGTGGCGTACTCCTTTCATTTGCTTTCAGCATCTTGCAGTTTACATGTTATCTGGTTAAGTGGATTTGTGGTTCTTGGTATGATCTTCAGCCAGTGGTTTCTTTGCAGGAAGAGTCTCCTGAAGCCATCTGACCATTGTTCATAGATTAGCTAAAGCTAGATAAACTAACCCATGCAAGAGGGACAAGGGGCTTAAGATTTCCCGGCCAGGAACAATGGATTGGTGATAAAAGTAATAATACAGGCACAAGGCAAAGATAAGAAAATGGTGGAGCTAGCTGACACTTCTATAAGCTACCTTATAATTTAGTTGGACAAGTCCTAAAGTAAAAATGAAGATGATCTAATGAGACCTGACAAGATGTCAGCCCCCAAATAAAAAAGAAATGATCAAGAATGTTACGGAAAATATGTATTTATACATGCTGTCTTTAACAACAAAGCTTACTCAAATATATATTGTACTTTGGATATATTAGCTAGTGATGGTAGTACATGTATATACTTTGTAAATAAATATGCATATTGGGGGTGCATGGTCACACTTTTTTTACTGACAAGATCAAAACCTCTAAACCAGTGGTTAGGATGAGGAAAGCATGGACTTTCTCATTTCTCATTCTGTGTCTGCTGCTTAGCAAGTGTTTTGTTTTGTCCCTAAGAATTTTGATGAAGCATAACCAATATGATAAATAATATATTTAAATCCATTCAAGATAAACTGATAAGAATTCAAGGAATTGTATTTCTTGGTCAACATTTCTTGTATGGAAATAAAAGACCAATCCTTGCCGTGGATATTTTTAAATTTTTAAAAAGATTTTATTTATTTATTAGAGAGAAGGAGTGGGGGGAGGGGCAGAGAGAGAGGGAGAAGCAGACTCCCTGCTAAGCCAGGAGCTCAAAAATGGGGCTCAATCCCAGGACCCTGAGATCATGACCTGAACTGAAGGCAGACACTTAACCAACTGAACCCCCCAGGTGCTCCTCCCTGGAGATTTTTAAAAATCTAGTTCAGGAACACTGAGAGTCACAAAGCAAGATATGAATGCATGCCTGTGGGATAATAGAAATTCTTTTTTTTTTTAAAGATTTTATTTATTTATTTGACAGAGAGAGATCACAAGTAGACAGAGAGGCAGGCAGAGAGAGAGAGAGGGGGAAGCAGGCTCCCCGCTGAGCAGAGAGCCCGATGTGGGACTCGATCCCAGGACCCTGAGATCATGACCTGAGCCGAAGGCAGTGGCTTAACCCACTGAGCCACCCAGGCGCCCGGGATAATAGAAATTCTTAATGAAGAAGCTCCTTACTTGATGTAGTAGATTGGTTAACTAAAAAAAATGCGTATACATTTCATTTCTATAGATTTATATGTAATTCTGGGTGACTTGGTAACCAGTAAACCAGTAGCAGAGAGAGTTGAACAGATCCTTCCAGAAAAGAAATGAACCTTGTCTGACCAGTCCTTTCAGCATTCCTATTGTATGTGATTTTAACAAGTCTTTTACATATACCCATACATTACTTTGTAATCTATTCTTATATCCTCATGGCTCTTCACATGATAAAAAGCATATAGCAGATAATATATTTTGAAAATGAAATTAAGACTTTTCAAAAAGACCGTGCCAGGAAAAGTGACCATTATCCCTTGAGATGGCTGCATTTAATTTCTAGAGAATATAACTGGATCAGATTCCCCCGTATCGAGGCTGAAGGACCATTCTTATTCTTGGGTCTCCCTTCCTTTTCCCCGAGCCCTGATGTGGGAGCTGTGGGCATAAGCTTACAGTGAAAGTTCTTTGACAGCCATTACTTAGTGAGCACCTAGTGTATGCAAGGCACTTACACAGGTATTATTATTTTATTTACTTGTCACAGTACCTCTGTAGTGTTAGCATCCCCGTTTTATAGATGAGGAAATTGAGACTCATAGAGGTTAAGAGATTTGCCCAGATGTCACACAGCTAGTAAGCAATGGAACTAGGATCCACATGCAGGTATATCTGATTCCAGGATAGAAGGTCTTAACCATTCTATGAAAACAGAGATACAGCATACCAAAATCTATGAGTTGTAGCAAAAGCAGTTCTAAGAGGGAAGTTTATGGCCATACAGGCCTACCTCAAAAAAAAAAAAAAGAAATCCCAAATAATTTAGCTTTACACCTGGAAGAACTAGAAAAACAAGTCCAAAGTTAGTAGAACGAAGGAAATAATAAAGATCAGAACAGAAATAAATGAAATAGAGACCAAAAGATAATAGACAAGGTCAGTGAAACCAAGAAGAGCTTCTTTGAAATAAAATTCACAAACTTTTAGCTGGACTCACCAAGAAAAAAAAGAGGGCTCACATAAATAAAATCAGAAGTGAAAGAGAAGTTGCAACTGATATGACAGAACCACAAGGGATCTTAAGAGACTGCTATGAACAAGTATACACCAATAATATGGGTGGCCTAGAAGAAATTCCTAGAAACTTACAATTTTCCAGGACAGAATCATGAAAAGAACAGGAAATCTGAACAGAGCGAGTCCTAGATTATTAGTAGGAAGAGCAAATCAGTAATCAAAAAGCTCCCAACAAATAATGTATAGGACTAGGCAGCTTCACTGGTCAATTCTGGCAATACTTAACACCTGTCCTTTTCAAACTCTTCCAAAAATTGAAGAGGAGGGAAAGCTTCCAAGCTCATTTTATGAGGGCTTACTCTGATACCAACACCAGGCAAGGACACCCAAAAAAAGAATTAGAGTTTAATATCCCTAATGAACATAGGTGTAAAAATCCTCAATAAAATATTAGCAAACTGAATTCAGCAGTACATTGGAAGAATCCTATACCATAATCAAGTGGAATTTATTCCAGTTCAACATTTGCAAACTAGTCAGCCTAATACATCACATTAACAGAGTGAAAGATTAAAATCCTATGATCATCTCAAAAGATGCAGAAAAGCATTTGACAAAGTTCAACACCCATTTATGATAAAACCTCTCAACAAAACAGGTATGGAGGAAGCATACCCTCAACATAATAAAGCCCATATATGACAAACCCTCAGCTAATATAATACTCAATGGTGAAAAACTCAAAGGTTTTCTTCTAAGACCAGGAACAAGGTAAGGAAGGATGCCTAATCTACCCATTTTTTTTTGTTAACATAGTATTAGAAGTCCTAGCCACAGCAATTAGGCAGGAGAAAGAAAGAAAAGGCACAAAAATTGGAAAGGAATGAGTAAAGCTGTCACTATTTGCAGATAACATGATACTACATGTAGAAAACCCAGAAGATTCCACAACAAAAACTGTTTGAACTAATAAAATGAATTCAGTGAAGTTACAGAATACAAAATTAATATACAAAAATCTGTTGCATTTCTGTACACTCATAATGAACTATCAGAAAGAGAAATCAAGAAAACAATTCCATTTATGATCATATAAAAAAATAATAAAATACCTAGGAATAAATTTAACAAAGGAGGTGAAAGACCTGCACACACCGAAAATTATAAAACATTAATGAAAGAAATTGAAAAAGACACAAAGAAGGGCAAAGGTAGTCCATGCTCATGGATTGGGAGATTTAATATTGTTAAAATGCCTATACAACCCAAAGCAATCTATAGATTCAGTGAAATTCCTATCAAACTTCCAATGGCATTTTTCAGAGAACTAGGATAATTCTAAAGTTTATGTGAAACTACCAAAACAAAAGCAAAAACCCTAATTAGCTAAAATAGTTTTAAGAAAAAAGAAAGCCAGAGGTATTATACTCCCAGACTTCAAACTATACCACAAAGCTGTAGTAATTAAAACAGTATGGTACTGGAATCAAAACCAGATACACAGATCAGTGGAACTGAATAGAGAGCCCAGAAATAAACTTGTGCATGTATGGTGATCTACGACAAGGGAGTCAAGACTATACAATGGAGAAAGGACAATGTCTTCAATAAATGGTGTTGGGAAAACTGGACAGCTACATGCAAAAGAATGAAGCTGGACCAATATCTTATAACATATACAAAAATTAACTCAAAATGGATTAAAGACTTGAATATAATACCTGAAACCATAAAACTGCTAGAAGTAAACATAGGTGGCAAGTTCCTTAACATCAGTCTTAGTGATTTTTTTTTTGATCTGACTCCAAAAGCAAGAGAAAAAAGCAAAAATAAACAAATGGGACACATCAAAAGCTCCTTCACAGCAAAGGAAACCATTAACAAAACAAAAAGGCAGCCTATTGAATGGAAAAAGAAATCTGCAAATCATATATCTGATAAGGGGTTAATACCCAAAATATATAAAGAATTCAGTACAACTCAATAATAACAGCAAAAGTCCTTTTAAGTAATGAGCAGAAGATATGAACAGACATTTTTCCAAAGAAGGCATACACATGACTAGAAGACATAGGGAAAGATGCTGTCCATCACTAATCATCAGGGGATGCACATTACAACCATAATGAGTTGTTTCCTTACACCTGTCAGGTATCACTTTACACTTATCAGAATGGCTGGTGCCAAAAACATAAGAAGTAACACATGTTGGCGAGGATGTGGGAAAAAAGGAAGCTTCATGCACTGTTGTGGGAATGTACATTGGTATAGCCACTGCGGAAGGTTCCTCAGAAAATTAAAAATAGAATTGCCGTGTGATCCAGCAATTCTACTACTGGGCAGAAATGGAAACACTAACTCAAAAAGATATATGCAACCCTATGTTCTTTGCAGCATTATTTACAATGGCCAAGGTAGGGAAAACAACCTAAGTATCCATCAGAGGATGAATACATTAAGAAGATCACACACACACACACACACACAGGACTACTAGTCAGCCATAAAAAAACAAAATCTTGAAAAGAATGAAATCTTGCCATTTGTGCAATATGAATGAACCTTAAGGGTATTGTGTGTGTGATAGAGAAATACAAATACCATATGATTTTATATATGTGGAATTTAAGAAACAAAACAAAAACGAACTAAACAAAACAAAACCCTGATTCATAGATACAGAGAACAGATTGGTGGTTGCCAGAGGGGAGTGGAGAGTTGAACAGACGGAAATGGGTGAAGGGGATCAAGAAGTATTACTTCCAGTTATAAAATGCGTCATGGGATGTACTGTACAGCACAGGGAGTATAGTAAATAATATTGTAGTGAGTTTGTATGATGACAGATGGTAACTAGATTTACTGTGGTGATCATTTTGCAGTATATCCAAATGTCAAATCACTGTGTCGTACACCCGAAATTAATATAATACTGTATGTCAACTGTACCTCAATTAAAAAAAAAAAGATGAACCTGGGTGATAAAGAAAAATTAAATTGCATTTCATTGTACTCAGTAGCTTTTCATCTGAAAAATAATTAAAACAAAAACTGTTCCTAGTAGTTTATTTCTAAAACCAAGATAGAGTAGATGCAGAAAATCTGCAGAGTGTTATTGTGGACATTATATGGAGGGAAATAAGGAACACCTGCCGTCTACACTAAGCATGTAGCTATCTGTTTCTTTATGTATTTTGTATTTTCCAGTTTTAATTGTGCTCCACTAAATCAGACCCACAACCCATTCTCCCAATTTAAAGGCGAGGTGAGAACTCGTGGTGAGGCTGCAGATCCCTGACAATATTGCTGTGGTCGTCACAGCATGCAGCGGGAAGGGTATGCTTCCCTCCTGGTGGGCAGCTGTAGCTATGACAGAGTGTAAAGGCTTTTAAGAATGTGAGATTAGACCAATTCAAGATGTTTAAGCTGGCTAATCAGAGGGCAGCAGACGATAACACTGTAAAGCCTAAGTGAATCCTGTAAGATAGGAGCCAAATAACACAGGAAAACCTGCGGGACCTACTGCACCTTTGCTCGCCCTCCCTCCTACCTTCTTCTCTTCCTTGCTTTCTCTTTTTGTCCGTGTGTGTGTGTGTGTGTGTGTGTGTGTGTGTGTGTTTTCCTTTTTAATTTTTTCCCCTCTTGTTTCCTTTTCTTGCTTTTCTTTTTCTCTTCCTCTCCATCTTTATTTCTTTGTATATATACCCTTTCTCTTTTTTGGTCCCTCCTTTCTTCCCTTTCCTTTTGTTCCATACCTTAGTTCTTTCTTCTGCCCCCCATCAATTACCCATCATACCACATTTTGAAATGTATATTAAAATTAATGTTTTAATGTTTATATACATTGAGCACTAAGTAGGTTGTATTTATTATTCTAAAGGGGAAAAGCATCCCGCAATTATGGAACACTTTACCTATGGCTTACAATTGTAAATTTCCTTTTGGATCACTGCCCTTCCTCCTTCCTTAACCTAACATAATCATGTCCTTTGTTGTTCTTCTCTACCCTTAAGTTTGATAAATGGTCACTTTTTTTGCATTCTGTTTTACGTCTTTTTTTTTTTTCATAATGGAAAACTAAAATTGTTACTTAATGTGAAGGAGAGGCTGTGGATAATTTTTTCAGAATTGGCTTTAGGATTCTAGTATTCTAAGTTTCTGAAATTCAGACATGCCACGTGTGCATTCTTTTCCAGAATCTCTGATAAGGAATGGCAGAATTACCAGAGGATTGAAACCCGTCATGAAAAACAGTTTTTTAAATTTTAGACTAATGTATATCTGATTTACTTTTCTTCACCTATCCAAACAGGGATTTTTTAAAAAGATTTTATCTACTGATTGATTTAGAAAGAGAGTGTGAGCAGGGGGAGAGGCTGAGGGAGAGGGAGCGAGAATCTCAAGCAGACTCTGCGCTGAGCAGGGAGCCTGACACAGAGCTTAGTCTCCGGTCCCCGAGATCATGACCTGGGCCGAAATTAAAAGTTGGATGCTTAACTGACTGGGTCATCCAGACGCCCCCAAAAAGCGATTTTTAATTTTGATTTTGTTTCCTTGCCCTGAAAAATGATGGCCTGGAATGTGAAGCCTTTCTCAGTTTGGTAACTTTCCACTAGTTAACTGATTAAAGTCATCGAAGTTTTAGAAAGTGATGGAATGAAGGAATGAGTGAGTAAATGGCTAGCTAGCTAGATTCATTTAAATCATTTCCATTGCCTGCTCTATTGTTTACGATGAGGCTTGTAACAGCTAAGATTTTGTCTCTTTTTGGCTGTTTTTTCCCCCCTCATAGCTTCCAGGCACTGTCAAAATCTTTGATTCTTTGATAGCTAAACTCTCAATTCCTTTTTTTAAATGTTCATTTTCATTAAAGTGCTATTTAACATTAGATATTAACTTTGACAGATGTTAATGCTGCTTCTCAATTAGGTAAAATATATTCTTGGTGAGGTGCCAATTTGAATTGAATATATTTGAATTTGGTATGTGAATTAAACTGTTGTTTAAACCTTACCCATCCATCACATGGGTGATGGAGGAGCTGGCTGGTTTTGTGTATAAGTGCATTTCTTCCCCCCTAGCAATATTTACTTATTTATATTATTTTTAGAGGGGGGAGGGGCAGTGAGAGAGGGAGGGAGAGAATCCTAAGCACACTCCCCACTGAGTACAAGGTCTGACACGGGGTTCCGTCCCGTGACCCTGAAATCATGACCTGAGCCTAAATCGAGAGTTGGACACTCAACTGATTGAGCAACCCAGGTGCCCCCCTCCTTCGGCAATATTTAAGCATTAGGAAATGGCTTCTTATTATAGCAAAGAGAACTTCATATGAATTAATTACAAGATCTCCTTGTTTGTCAGTTTCTTAGGCAGCATAGAGTATAAATTGCCAGACACTACTTTGGTATGAAATGTTTTCCATGGACAGTATTAATATTTTAAAATCCTTTTTGCTCCTGCAGATTTCCAGTAGGCAGGAAGTCTAGCTCTATTTACCCTTTGGCTACTAATGAATGCTATTAAATTATTATTTATCTTCTTTAGACAGAGGCACTACAGGAATGAGATCAGAATTGCCAAGTGAGGCAAACATTTAATTTTAAAATTAGAAATAGTACAAATCCATTCAAAAGTGGCAGCTAAAATGTGGATCCTAGAAGGTATTTTGGACTTGAGTCAGAGAACTGGAGTTGTGACCCCACCTGCATCACTGACTTGCTGGGTCATCTCAAGCAAGTTACTTCCGGACTCTGGATGACATAGTCCCTCTAAAGTTTCAGCTTCCACATTGCATATCCTATATGCTAAAGAAAGCAGGGCTGAGGGAGGCTGAATCCTCTTGTTTATCAGCTATCCACACCAGCCTAGCAGCTCTGAGGTCAGACTCCAGCTGCATTTTTTGTCTTTTTTTTTTGTATAATCCTTTAAATCCTTGCTAGGCTTTCTTTGCTAGTTCTTTCCCCTTAGGAATTTGCATTCAGAACTATTGAGGGCTTCCTACCTTTGGGAATTTTTCTATGCTCATGAATTTAATGAAAAGTTACTTAGAGTTACAAAAAGAATACCAGAATTAAATGTCTTGTTTGAATGACTGTTTCTGTAAAATCAGACTGTTTCCATCATGACTAATGTACCTTCACTATTTCAGTTTTGAACTTAATACATTTGAGTCCTGGTACGGCGAGGCATGATTGTCAGTTTCTCTTATTAGCCATGCTAGTATTCTCCCACTTACTCATTGTTCTAACCTTATTTTTTTTAAGCCCAGAATGATTGAGCAACAAGGCTCCATATCATGGGAGTTATATTTTAGGTACTTGAGAATCTCACTGATTTGAAATAGTTTGAATTGCACTAAGCTAAAATTTACCTTTTGTTGGCTTGCTAGGAAAAAAATTAAACAAAATAAACTTAACTCAAAGTGTTGAGAAAATAACCACTTGGCAACTTCAGGATGTGTATTGTTTGACATGAAAATGCTAGAGAGAGATTTTTATAGCTCTCTTTATTAAAGGTGGTCTAGCACTCTAATTAAAAAGGCAGACAATAACAAGGGCTGGTAAGGATATGGGGAAATTGGAACTCTCACACATTGCTGGTGGCCATGAAAGGTACAGCCTCTGTGGGGAGCAGTTTGTTGGTTGACTGAAACAGTCAACCATAGAATCACCGAATGACCCAGCAATTCCACTCTTATGTATCTACACCCAAAAGAGACTAAAACCTCTGTCCACCCAGATACTCATACATGCATGTTTATAGCAGCATTATTTATAGTAGCCCAAAAGTGGAAACAACCCAAATGTTTCTTAGTATATCGAAGGATCACAAAATGTGATAAAGCCACACAACTGAAATACGATTAGGCAGTTAAAAAGATGAGGTATGGATACATGCTACAGCATGGATGAAACCTCCAAAACATTCCGGTAACAAGCCAGACACAGAAGGCCCCATATTGTAGGACTCTCCTTATATGAAATACTCCAGAGTAGGCAAGTCCATAGACAGAACGTGGATTAACGCTTGCCAAGAGCTGGCAGGGAGGGAAGAGAGGAGACTGGCTGCTAATGCGTATGGGGCTTCTTTTTGGTGTGACAAAATGTTTTCAGATTGGAGAGTGGCGATGCTTGTATAATTCTGTGAATATACTAAAAGCCGTTCAACTGGATATATTAATGGGTGAATTGTATTGGTTTCTGAATTCTGTCTCCATAAGCTATTATATAGCAAAAGCATTAGCAACTATATTTTTCTAATCACTTGAAATTGTAAAAGTGTCTGTAAGTTACATTTTTTGCCGGGGGCTGGAAGGAAGGAAGAGTGGGGCGTTAATAGGGAATGGATGCTGTTTCAGTTAGGCAAGATGGTAAAAATTCTGGAGATGAATGCTGGTGATGGTTGTGCAACATGAACGTACTTATCCACACAGAGCTGTATGCTTAAAAATAGTTAAAACAGTAAACTTTATATTACATATATTTTACCATAATAAAAAATCTATAATTTTAAGAAAATCACATTTTACATTATTTCAGTGTATAAGGCTTTTTCCCTTCTCCATCTTTTTCTTTTTAGCAAGAAGATGGAAAATGTGATCGGCTTTTGGTTTTTATGCATGAGATTCTTTTGTTTTAGAACTTCTGTTCAGTATTTGTGTTTGTTAGGAGAGAGGGTATTGGTTATACATACACATATATGTCTTTATCTTGGCTTTGAAGGAGAACTTGAAAATGCTTTATGAAAATTTATTTGCCAACAGGAAAATAAAAGAGGGCAAACTGTAGGAAAATTTATGTTGTTAAATTATAAAATAGTGAGGCAGGTAGGGATAGGGTGGCTGGGTGATGGACATTGGGGAGGGAATGTGATATGGTGAGTGCTGTGAATTGTATAAGCCTGATGATTCACAGACCTGTACCCCTGGGGAAATAATATATTATATGTTAATAAAAGTAATAATAATAAGAGTTGGATGCTCAAAAAATTATAAACAGTGAAATGCTATTCTCAGAGTATAAATTATCATAGATGTCCTGATTTTCTTGGTTAATCTTGGCTCTTTGAATGGGAAAAAATATTATAGCATATATAGAACATATCTTTCTGTAAGCATTTTCCTTTGTGTAGTAGGATAGAGCAAGCACCCAAATGCATTGAAAACACTCACAAACACAGGGGTTACAATAGTACAACACAATAAGTATGTTTCAGAATCTAAAGGAAGAGATGGAAAAATGAAAAAAAAGAAAGAAACTCCAGCAGTGAGGAAGTCACTGAAAAAGGAATTAAATGATTTCTAAAGGCCATGGAACATTGTTGAAACTTGAGCAGTTTGTTGGCTCTAAGTTTGTAACTATTACTGATTAATCTATGAAAATAGTTTCTAAGCCTGGCTGCTATATAGCACATTTGAATTTGAATATCCATGGCACAAATGCCAGCAATGCCATTAGTATAAAGTGTAATCAGAGGTATGTTTGTTTTTCTTGACCAGGAACTAGTTTCTTTGAAAAGTATAGGAAACACACAGTGCCTGTGTGTGTGTGTGTGTGTGTCTGCGTATTTTCTGTCTGTTCTTCAATTGCAGGAAGAATTATGGTCTTCCAACATCTTTGTCCTTTATAGTAAGGGTTTTTCTAGAATTTTGCACTGTAGTATATTACCCTTGATTATAGGATCCAATCAGAGTTGATGTACTCAGAAATCCATTGATGTGATTAATGGTCTCCTAATCATACTTTTATTTCCTAGATTAGCCCGATTTCCTGTACTTTCACGATTTTTGAGTCATATCTTGAATTATCCTTTATAGGGGGCCTGAAATTCTTGTATTTTTAGTCTGTAATTTGCATGATTATTTTAATTTTCTTTGATTTCCTTTGCTTGAAGAAAATGAAATTTTGATCTTTTTTGAACTCTCAATGCTGTTCTATGGTAAATGGACAACCTAATATGAACTTTTTTTTAAACTATATACATTTTTTCCCCATCAGCCCTAGATCTAGAAGTCTTCCCACAAATTTCCACTAGTCTAGGTTTTATTCTTCTCAAATGTAAAGTAAAAAATAGTCTCAGATTCTACAAGTAATAGGGAAGTAGACCAGGAAATGACTGTACAGGAAATGTAACTGATCATTTGGTCTTTACAATTGGTTACAAGATTGGCTAAAAAAACAGTCTATTGAATGAAAAAAAATGACTTCTAAAATCTTTGGGGGCCTTTAAATACATTTGAAGATTTTTTTTTGATCTCTTAACCTTTTTCAAATGACTTGTCTGCATTTGAAATTCAGACTTTCTCATATCTAGTGGTTGCTTTAATATTTGCTTTGTTTTCAACAGTGCCCTTAAAGATAGCCGTTTCCCCCCAATGACAAGGGACGAGTTGCCACGGCTGTTCTGCTCAGTGTCTCTGCTCACTAACTTTGAAGATGTCTGTGATTATTTGGACTGGGAGGTAAGACAATAGAGATTTTTGAAAGAAAAATGAAGGTAACTCCTGAGTAAATGTTAAAAAGTAGGCCCAAGAAACAACTCTTTCAGCCCATTCTTTATTATAGTGGAGGTGGAGAGTAAGGTAAATAAAGAAACCTCACATTTGATCAATGAGATATCAGTGAAGGAGTTGTTTTGTTTTGTTTTTAAGGCAAAGCGCCATGTGTTGTTTTAATCCCCAAACTGAATTTGCTGTTTATTTTTGTCCTATTACTTTACCACAGCACCTCATAAAAGCTGTTAATAAGTAGTGAAAGGACTGATTGGAATTTATTTTTCCTCTTATTTCCATTCTAATATACTTCGGTGTAACCACCACCCCAAGCAGTTAGGTGGTCAGAGGAAACTTCTCAGAAGCAAGGAGCCAAAGAGTGAGGATAATATGCCAGTTGGAGAAATCAGCGTGTGGATACAGAACAGGGTGTCCATTAACTGCAGTTAAATCATGTTAATTCATTCTTTACTTTATGTGAAGTACATAAAGTACATTCAGTACTTTATGCACTTACTTTATGCTGACAAATAATATTAAGGTTATATCTCGGTGATCTCTGAGCATTGTCATGATTGAAGTAGACTAGATTAATCTTATTTTTTATTCTTTAGTTTGTGGTGTTGGGTTTTTAAGGAAGTTCAGAGGTTCTCAGCATGATTTGTTTTGCTTGTTGCTGGGAGATAGTTGAGTGTATGTCTGTGAAATTTCACACACAATCGTGCATACATTATTGAATGCCTCCTGGGTTCAAGGCACTGGGCTACATACACAGGAGTCCTAAAATCAGGTCCCCACCATAAAGCATCTTTCAGTCTAATGGCAGAGAAAAGAAGTATATACCAAGCATAAAGAAATAAGTACTACAAGAATGAAACAATGGGAATTCAGTAATGCACTTAGCATTCTCTCTCATAAACACTCATAAATGACATGACTAGATGCTATAACATGTTTTAATTCTACTGACTTTTTAGAATGACCATGTCCCATGGTAACTGAGATATTCTGCCTTGTGGACAGATCACTGTCCTGATCATTAATTGGACTTGAATTTTAGTTTGCGATTTGCTCGTGAGACTTTGTGAGACTTTGGACATCTTATTCCACTGCCATTCAGTTTTCCACATACAGAATAAGACATTTCTAAAGTTCTTAACCTTCATTGGAAAAAATCCCTATGATATAAATTATTGTTGTTAAGCCAAAGCTTTAAAAAAAACATTCTGCAGAGAATAGGATAAAAGACTTCTTCTGAGTTTTGGAATACGTAGGGTTTTTTGGAGTATTATCAGAATATGAAAGCATTCAGGGAAGGTTTGTAATGGGAAAAATAAAATTAATGATAGTGTTGAACCTAGCAAAGTTGGATTGGGTAAAAATTTTCACAGAACTAAAAATCCTGATTGCTTTCTGTAAGTTCATTGTTCCTATTTGAATTTTTCTTAAAGTCTACCCATGTCATAGAAACATTCCTTAGTACTTTATTTTCAAATGATTCCAAATTATATCCCTTACTTATTGACCAATATTAAAATTTGAGGGGTTCTTTTAATGTTTTAATCCACTGCTTCCTCTTCTCTAGCTAGAATTTTATTTCTGCTTTCTGAATTGCAGAGTGCCTGGGGTGTGGGGGGTGTAACAGGGTAAAGCTGAAATCTAGAGATGACCAAGCTACAAAAACACGCCTACTCTTGCTTGTCACCACTGAGTTGGAAGTACAGTTGTGGTGTGTGTTGGGGGGGGGGTTTGCACTGCAAACATGTGAGCATGTTTGACATGTACATGAATGTATATTTCATAAATATGCATGTATGTATTTGGAGGGAAGGAAAAATGGGGAGATTCTATAGTAGTTCAATAAATATGGGCAAACAGAGTACACCACCATCATCTTCTTTAGCCCACTTTAAGCACAGTCTACAGCTAAAATTAACCCTCATACCTTGTATATTGTATATTTAATACATTCCTCGAGGCTTAAATATTGGTGTCTATTTAGTGATGCTTTCCAATTAAAATAACAACAAAAATAAATATATTTTTGTGCTTTTAACATACAAGTGTTTGAAAGTGAATTTTAGGTCCTGCTAGAATGGCTATGCTAAGAGGGAAAGACTGTCCTTTTCAGTTAGTTTGTCATGGTTGGAAGTATTTAGCGTAGGAGAAATTTGTCCCCAAAGAGTAAGAGTGAAAATTGCATTTTATTAAGTACAAGAATGTGATTTGGGCTTAAAAAAATTACCATAGTCAGTTATTACAAGTGGAATGGTATTATTGTGCAGATGATGTCATAAGGGTCATCCTTAATAATTCTGAAAAAGCATTGGTTACTTGAAACACAGAATGCCAAAGTAGAATTCAAAACATTTTTTTAAAGTATATGTCAAGGCATTTCTGCTCCTAGGTATATACCCCAAAGAAATAAAAACAGATGTTGAAACAAAAACCTGTACACAATGTTTATAACAGCACTATTCATAATAGCCAAAAGGTAGAAATAACCCAAATGTCTATCAACAGATAAATGGATAAACCAAATTCGGGATATCTGTACAATGGAATATTAATCAGCCATAGAAAGAAATGAAGTAGTGACATGGATGAACCTTGAAAACATTATGCTAAGTGAAAGAAGCCAAGCACAAAAGGCTACATACTGTATGATTCTGTTTATATGAAATATGCAGAATGAGTGTATCCACAGAGATAGACTGTGTTAGTGGTAGCCAGGGGTTGGAGGAGGGGCTGAATGAGAAGTGACGGCTTTTAATGGGTCCAGGGTTTCCATTCAGGGTAATAAAAAATTATGGAACTGGATGTTGTATGACACTGCGAATGTACTTGATGCCACTGAATTGTATACTTTCAAAGCATTTTACATGATGTGTATTTTATCACATAAAAAGGCGTATATGCATCTGCATGTATATTTAAACCTATTGTCCATAATAGTATGGTAATTCTAATTTATTGAAGAAGAAAACTTTGAAAATTCAAAAACTCTAAAGAAAGACAAGCCATTTGCAATTACACTGTTCTGAGATAATCACTGTTAACATTTTGGAATATTCCTTTAAATTATTTTTCTGTGTCTTTGTATCAATAAATATGCCTATTTGTTCATGTAACAGAGATCATATTGAATATACAGTCATTATTAAAAAGGACTGTGGGAAAGTCTTTGTTTATGGTTTACCTTTATATTATAAGTTAATGATTCATATTGCAAATTTCCTCTATGAGGGGGGTCCAGTCTATATCATGAAAGGATACATTTCACTTTGAGAAATTTCAGGCTATCAAATAGGTACAACTTTTCTTCTAAGAATGAAATATCCTAGTCACCATAAGTATCTAAATTTAACCTGAAATGTACAGCGCTGTATATGTTGATGCCACAGGGGAAACAGGAGATGATGACAGAATTTTAATAGAGAATTTTTAAGGCAGAGATCATTAACGGGTATATTTGATATTAACAGAAGCCTCTCACCTAGGTCTTTTCTGGTAGAAGTACAGTTTGAGAGTTGACCCCCACTGGTGAAGCGTGTCACTGCAATAGAACTCCTAATTAAAGAGGCAGAAATGCCCAGATCAAAGCAGAAGAGAGCAAAGTCTAGAGGTCCCAAAGCAGAGACGTGAGTCACTTTGGTAACAAGAGAGACATCCCTGTGGTCATGAAGATGAGGGACGTGACCAGTGGTCATAGCCACCTAATTTTCAAATGATCAGGAAACAAGTGAACCACCACAGGGCTGACTACTGTCTTTCTCTTTTCCTCAAGGTTTTTAACTGAGCCTGTCTGGGACCTCTCTTTTGGTAACATGTCTCTATTTGTATAGTGGAAGTTAATAGGAAGGTAGGATTTACAGCAATCAGACTTTTTTTAGAGGCTAGAATGCTTCCCTTTGATAACATGAGGAACGTCTGATAAATAAATGGTTTCACAAGTGGATGTAATTGGTTTCATTTCAAGGTTGAATTGGCAGAATGATCAGTAATGCCTCCATGTTATATTTCCTCAACACAAGAATCATAACATGTAAGGTGAGTGTCTATGGGTAGCCTCTCAAGGTAGTGATTAAAAACAGCAAAACCATCCACAAAGACCACACAGACAAATTGCAACACCTGCCCCGCCCTTCTAAGAATTGCTCATCATTGCCCCCATCATGATCTACTTCTTGCCCTGGTAGGTATGAGAAGGATGAAGAGTTGAATGATTTGGAGGAGAAAAAATTCATTAAGTGGTAAATTGAGGTATCTACCTGCCAGGCTAAAATGGCTGTTAAATGAGGAAAATTGCGCCCCCAGCATGACATCGGGAGTGATCTGCCTTGTGTCTGGACGCTGAAACTTATGACCTTGGTTAGGTGTTCTTCTGTCAACAGCATTCTCTTAATTTCACATGACAGGATGATGGACAGGGATGGTGCTTCAGAAAGAAAGAAAAGCTCTTGCAGTGTGTAGAATCCCTCTCAAATAATCTATAGGCTAGAACTGGTGTAGTCACACGATTTGGGAGTCATGTTTGTTTTTCAAGATCTGAAAGGATTTAAAACCAAAGACATTACAACAGTTGGAGTTTGACCTGAAGGGTGATGCTAGGTGTATTACCTCGTGACTGCTCATTTGCAAGATGATATAAATGAGTAAGATTTTTGCTTGTGGGGGAACTTGTATACAGCAGTATACAACCTGTGATCTTGCAGGGGGAGCTCACGTCGCAGTCTACTGCCCAGAAGACAAAGTATTTTCAAAATTATCGTCAGGGAACTCTTATTTCCGTGCTTTAGAGAACAGATAATTTTGGAGGCATGAGGAAGATATATTTTCTGTAATCGGAAGTAGACCATTAAATCATGTTTTAATAGATCAGTAACATTTTTCACGAGCCATAAGGCACTTCTAGTTCTATCTAGCTCCCTGGATCACTGCTATCTCAACTGTGTATACAGCTGTCACTTGGGAAGCGCATCGTGGCCCTAAGACAGACTGTTCCTTTCTAGCACCCAACACTTGAAATCAACCCATGCTGGGTGGGGTGGGCCAGCATGATTCTTATATGATATCAAAAACCTATCCCTGGACTACAGAGCTAGACCCCAAGCCCCTAGTCTCGCTCTGTCTCTAAAGTACCCAAGCATCTGTCATTGTCCATGAACTTGTTCAACTCTCAGTACTTGGGGTGCTGCACTTCACTTTAAAAAGCATACCTCTTGAGTGAGCATGGCTCCATTTCTGACATGTTCGGTTGCAGTTAATAATAGTGCACTTTTGTAACAACCTTCAGGAGCACAAATAGATGAGATGAGTAAATTGGCTACCGAAATTATCTCTCATATATTTTAGAAGGTCATGATCTCCTTCTCACCCCTTCAAGGTTTACATTTGTCTAGCTCCTCTCAATGTACCACGGAAAACAGAATTTCTATTCAGACACAGATGTTTAGCATGACTCACCCAGTGAAATGACTTCTTGTCGTATATGTTCTGTCCACCTCCCCCTTCATGATTTTTCCCTATGCTATACACCATGTTTTGCTTCTCTTTTAACTTAAGATTCGCACGTTGGGTGCACCTGGGTGGCCCAATCAGCTAAGTGGCTGTCTTCGGCTCAGGTCATGATCTCAGGGTCCTGGGACTGAGCCCCACGTCGGTCTCCTCCGGGAGTCTGCTTCTCCATCTCCCTCTGCCACTCCCCACTGCTCGTGCTCTCTCTCTTGCTCTCATTCTTTCTCTCAAATAAATCTTTAAAAAAAAGATTCTGACCTTTGAAAAAAAATATACATATACATATACATATAAATATACATATACATACATATACAGGGCTGGGGAGGCTTTGCATATCTAGGAAAATGCTTTTCATGGTATTTTCTCAAGGACCTTGAGATTTTTGTATAAGATATCGCTATCATTACAATAATTTAGTCTTTGTCCTGGTGCTCTATTTAGAAATATTTTTTCAAGTACTGTGGAACATTGGGGAAAGGAGTACTTCAAGCTTCCTGACCATCTAGTAAGAATTTACTGTGAATCAACACTTCAGTGTATTAGAAACCTAGTGAGGAAGCAAGCCGAACAAAGTGAAGTAACTTCTAGAAGGTGATTTAACACATGGAAATTTCCATTAGCTTTTAGTACTGTTGGTAAAATGGGCTTGCACAGTATGTTCTCCAGCCTCCTCCATTTGCTTCTTGCTTTTCTCCCACCATGTTGTTTGGTCGAGGGGGGCAGCATTTCCCTGCTTCTTCCCCCAAATCCACAGACTCTTCCAGCCCTTTCCCTAGTAGTTGTATTATAGTCTGCTCTTTCCTGGGTCTCTGTTTCTTCATCAGGACGTTGGAGAAGTTGGACTAAATAATATCCATGGTCTCTTTGGAGGCTGACACAGTGTGATTCTGTGACTCCCCCCTTCTTAAAATGGCTTCTGTTTCATTTTACTTCCAGAAAACGAATCACCACTAACCACTAAGATGTCATAAGAAGTCCCTAACTTTTAAAATGGCAAGGTGGCAACCAAGGTGAAAAACAGTCCAATTTTTGAAATTTGACATCCCATCTTCCCTTTCCACCAAAGAATTCTCTTCAGGGGGGCACCTGGGTGGCTCAGTGGGTTAAAGCCTCTGCCTTCGGCTCAGGTCATGATCCCAGCATCCTGGGATCGAGCCCTGCATTGGGTTCTCTGCTCAGTGGGGAGCCTGCTTCCTCCTCTCTCTCTGCCTGCCTCCCCACCTACTTGTGATAAAATCTTTAAAAAGAGAATTCTCTTCAGGAAGACAAAATATTCTTAACAGCCAATGCCTTGTTTTATTACTGCATCATCCCCTGGTTTAAGTCAACATTATATGTATAAATCTAAATTAAGCAATTAGGGAGTGACTGTTCACTTGACAAAGATAGTTTGCTTCGCAGAAGGACTCACTCTAGGATTTTTTCACTACCTTCCTGGTGACTTCAAAATTAAGCCACTTACACAAATGCAACACATATGTAATCTTTTAGGGACAAATCTCTTTTGTAGACGGAGCAAAATTACATTGAACCAGATACTCATGTATAGTTTAACCCATCTAACATTCGACTGTTTCTTATCAAACAACATTATTTCACCTTGAATATGTTGGCCAAGAGGTGCCCCCCAGCCTTTGAAAAGCAAACTGATTCCCATGCCTAGGTTTTAAGAACATTTCCTAACTTGAGTTTCTTTGTGTGTAAATTCACTCCCTTCATCATCCCCTTAAAAAATGGTAGGAATGCACTTTTCTAACTTTTGATGATAAGCAGGCTTTTTATTTAAAGGTCACCTGTGTTGCCTGAACTTTCCTTGGAAAGCTTCAGGATGTTCAGATTTTAAGGAATGCTCATTATAATTAATCATTACAGAGAATTGAGGGTTTTTTTCCCTTAATTGTACACTGAGCTGTCACTTGTTCTCTGCAAAGCCTCAGCTAAGAACAGTCTCTTTCCTTGCACATGATACATAAACATGTTTGGCTTCCTAGCCTTTCAAAGCACTTTGTCTTTAGGTATGCTTTATTTTTAAAATCTTAACTAATTCTTTAAAAGTTCATAAGGGGTGGTTATTAGCTAGTTTAGGTATCATAGAGCTGTGTGTCTGCTATTAGTTAAATGTTATCAGATTGTTGTTTGGTGGCCTTTGTGAAATAAATTGGCAGGCTTGTGTTCCTGATAGACAAGATGTCTGAGTCTCCTACATGAATCAAATTTGGCACTAATTGGCCCTTTGGTAAGCTCTGCAAAAGCCAAGAATTGGTCCATGGAGATTGAACTAATTTCTAAAGCGAAAGGTGACCCATTTGCAGGGATTTGAGAGAAGAGCAGTACATATGCATTTTGGTCAAGGAGGTCTTTGCGGTCATTGTCACAAAATAACAATAGAAAAAATAACTTCCGCTGACACAGACAATGAAGCAGTTTTCAGAGTAGAATATATTAAAAGGTGACTTGTGCTCAAGTGGTGGCTTTGCACTCGGTTACCCTGTTACCCTCTTTGACTTATTTTTCTGTTATTCCTTCTGTATCTGGAAGCATCTCACTCAAAGGAGATTTGAAAGTGAGGACAGCTATAGACACCAGTCAGGTAACAGACTGAAAACAACCCAACAGGATAGTCCTTGGTGTTGTCCTAGTTGGCTCAGGAGATTTTTATTTTATTTTTTTTTAAAGATAGATGAGTTTAATAGCAATTTTATTTTTTTAGAAGATTTTGTTTATTTGACAGGCAGAGATCACAAGCAGGCAGAGAGAGAGAGGGGAAACAGGCTCCCTACTGAGCAGAGAGCCCGATTCGGGGCTTGATCCCAGGACCTTGGGATCATGACCTGAGCCAAAGGCAGAGGCCTTAACTCACTGAGCCATCCAGGTGCCCCTCAGGAGATTATTTTTTAAGGCACTAAGGCAAGAGTTGTTTCTGGGTGGTCCTAGGATGGCAGGCCATCTTTACTTTCCCCTTTGTACTTTTCTAAAGAGATTTTTTTTTTTGCCGTAATATGCATGTACTATTTTTCCAAACAGGAAAAAAATATGCATGTTTGTGGTTGGTGAGGTTGACAGAAGTAAAAATTACTGAGCCCAAAAAGTGATTTTTGACAATGCTATTCTTTAAACGTATTATTTGGCGAGATTCTGAAGTGTTAAATGCTAACAATTGTTAAGTGTTCATTGTTAATCAGATGGGCACCTTCCAAACTTCAGACTTGTGAAATTGGTGGGTGGGTTGAGGTGATGTAAATTCACAATTCTGAGGATTTGATGGGCAGATCTGGACAATATGTTGTCTACTTTTTTATTTTTTTAGTTTTGGTAGGATTGCGATTAAGGGAAGTGATTCATTAGAATCTGTACAAATTGTCATCAGCCTTTATGACTAAAATCTTAATTTTTCTTGCCCCAAAAAGAATTATTCAAGAGGATAAACTTGGAGTAGGCCCAAGTTTAGAATATTTTCCTCTTTTATGGTGAATTTGTTTTCATTGGGAGAAGGAAGAGTCAGCGTCTTCAGAAGGCTGAGTGGGGGGTGGGTAGAAGGTTCTGTGGGGCTATGAGGGAGAAAGTGGAACGTGTTGCATTGTGGCTTTGGGGCTTCTAGGAGAAATACCACATATGGCTGTTTCCTCCCAAGAATATAAGAAACTCCAGACTCTGGGTCAGACCCATGGGCTGTCCAATGCAGTGTTTGTTTCTGTCCGTGGTACCATGGGCTGTTTTGTGAAAGAGCATGTGTGTCTTCTATGATGCCAGCCTCTAAAGGTTAGAGGGTGTGCCAAATATCCTGAGCTCCTCTCATTAGGAACAGAGTCCTTTTATTCAGTTCAGTGGAACGGGCATATTGAGTCTGGCAGGTCAGTCTTATGTGAATGACCAGTGACTGGCTACTTTTGTTAATTGCAAAGCATATCTTGCCAAATGATATCAACAAAGACATGTCAAACCACTTTCGATTCCTTGACTTCCTGATATACATATGCGCGTGCACGCACACACACACACATACACACACACACACACGAAAATTCAAGGTGAACCCTCTGAAAAATCAGTGGAGTGAGCTAGGGCCATACTGTTTTACAAAGGACATTCGTTAAATGGAGAAGACTGGGCCTTACTGTGGCATGTGCTAAGATAGGATGAACCTGGGGAGGCAATTGGTTTTATTGGCCAGGATGTGATCAGGGGCAGATTTAGTTTTAAGGGTCAGGACTGTGGAGGTAATTGTGGATCCAAATGGTCCGAGGCTCATGTGGTGCCTACTTGACTTAGCCAGAGCATGTTTTATGCTCACTGATGCTTTTAGCCAGATGACGCCTTTTCATGTTTGAATGTATCCAAGGTTATTGGCTTGTTGATTGGGCTCGCAAGTAACAGTGAGGCCCTTTTCTAGTGCTCTTAGTGGCTTACAGGATGAACACTTGCCTTATAGACAGATTAGAGGCTATCAAATTTGATGCAGTTGTGAGGAGCAGAATATGGATATGTATTATATTGGGGTGGGAGGGGGGCACTTTTTTAATGGTCCTGTGTCAAGAGTCACTGCATTAGAGGATAATAGTTGTAAATGAAGCCACATTTCTAACAAGGGACCAGATAACGAGGATAAATGAAATCTGCAGAGAGTTTAGAAACTTCGTTTTAGCCATTATTTATAATCTCTTCTCCTACCAAACCTTTTACGATGTAGCAAAATTGATTAATTTGCGTGTATATCTCTGTGTGTGCCCACATGCTCTCTGACAGAGTAAGCAAACAGAGAAATGGACAAGAGGAAAGACGATGGGGCCAGGTGCGGCTGGGGATGCATAATCCCCAAACTGAATAATCAGCTCTGGAATAATCAAGATATATTTTAGGGTCCTAACATTAATCTCGATATTTAATCATTCTGGGCAATGTTAAAAACAAAAGGCTATAGAATAGCATTAATAAAAATCACTCACTATGTAATGGTTCAGAATAAATATGGCTTTCTTTTTAGCATGAAATAGGAATCTGTTGAACGGGTCTTACTGTTCTCTCGGCACACACAGATACAGCTCTGTTTAATTCCATATCCTCTTATCTATAAGTCCTACTAAGTCCTACATTTAATTTACTACCATTCGAGTTGATTTATAGCTTTGCTTAGCAAAAGTACAGTCTTGATTAAAAGGATATTATCACAGCTGATGGGCCTTGAAAGCATTTTTTTTTCTCAGACCTTCTAATAACTTTGACAGTGACCTGCAGGCTCCCATAAGACTAGATCTGCAAGTCTCCCATTTTTGCCTACCTGGCCATACTTTGGGCAATAGTGCTTAGGGGTATGTGAAAGGTAGGAGGGGGTAACATAGTCTTCCCATATGCTACATCACGATCCATCCCTAGAAATGGAAAGTTACTATGACACTGTGGTGGATTTTAGTGGAAGTTTGCTTCAGGGAATCCCAGTTCTCTCGTTAGCTGAACGATCTCTTAGCTAGCAGATAATTGCGACTGGAACTTTCCTCTCTTGGGATGCTGCTTGGTGGAAGGATTCTCCACTGTGTCTCAGAGAGGATTTGATTAGTATACATGAGGGTTACATTTTGGAGTTGCAGCTGGGGCTGATTCCTCCCTCAAACAATACAGAATTCGTTTTGGTGCTCTTGTCAGCGGGGATGACTTAATTTGCAAAGCCAGTGATTTCCACAGGTTGGCCAGATTCTGTCATTCTCCACAGCAGGCCATTTTCCACTCTCCTGTTTTGATTGCACAGTATGACTACTTGGTGGCGTCTGTGGTTCTGGGAGTAAGGAAAGTGATGTTGCTCAACAGGTGACAAAAAGCCATTATGCTCTGATTCTGGTCAGAACATGATTGCCAGCCTCCTGATTCTGCTGGTTGAAGAAATGTGTCACAGTGGTTTGGGCTTTCTATCTCTGTGGAGTGCATTTTTTTTTTCTTTTTGGTCTTTGAAAGAAGTTATTTTTCCCAAGGGCTCACTTTAAAAGCATCCTACTTACATTTCCATTTGCAGGTACTTTTCAATTGTTCATAATCAGAGGAACATGGAAAAGAACTAAAAATTGTAAATGCGGTACTAATTCTAAATGGGAGAATTTCGATAATTTTTTTGTTGTGTCAAATTTGTGAGGCCTTTTGAAAATAGAAAAGTCAGTCAATTTTATCCGTGAGTAATTTTTATTTTGGTCAGCATGCCCTTCCAGTTTGGTCTTAACCTCCTTCTTTATATTTACATATATACATATAAGCTTTACTGAGGTATTATTCACATACCATACAGCTGGTCATAACTGCTTTTAATTGCTAAATTACTAGGCTTTATAATCTCTGATTTTTTTTTAAAGAACACAATGCACTCCTATGAAGAAAGGATTAATGTGTCTAAATTACCTCCAATTTGCCTAAATCACTTCTTTTTCAATACATAGCCACAGTTTTTCAGAGCTAGACCAATTATTAGAGGTTTTCTAGTTAACCTAGAATAAAAATCACCAGGGGAGTTGTTCTTTTTCCAAACCATACTTGCTGAAGCATGAAACCCCCTGAAATTCTGATAAATTTCACAGCCCCCAAGCCCCCCCCATACCAGTTAAACACCCCTGATTTTGTCTAACACTCTCATCTCACAAATAGGGAAACATTCCTCGTCTCAACAATTTTGATTAGACACCTTCATAAACACCAAAATTCTTTCCAATTTGAACATGACAGATTCTTGATAAATTGAGCTGAAGATGCAAAATTCACTTCAGTGAATGATGGGAGCACAGATTATTTATGCTGTGTATTTTAAAAAACAAATTATGAAGGAGCTGCTATGTTGAAGGGAAGAAAAAACTTCAGAGTCACAGATCAGAAAGTCGGTATACAGAAACTGCTGCAAATTTATCATTGTCTCGGTACCGTGTCAGGCACTGGGGAGATTAGGAGATGTCCTTTATCCGGAAAGGCCTGATAGCTAAGCACTCATATTTCTTCTCAGCTGTCCACAGTCATTTCCCACAGGGTCTGGGAGGCCTTGTTGTGTTAGTTTTTAAACAGCTGCCCTGACTGCATCTTCAGCAGAAGGAGATTCATAAGAATACTGATACCATGTAGAAGAAATAGTCACAGAGATAGGCTTTCAGAAAAAAACAAACTTCTCAGAAGATCTGACAGGCTCTAATGGTTGGATGTGTGAAGAAGACCTGGGGAAAGAACAAGATGGATTCTCCAGAGGACTTTTTCTTCCCTGAAAAAGTGGAAGATTTCAGGCTAAGGGCAGAAGCAGCAAAAGAATTTTGCATGGACCCCTATTCCTCTTCTAGACCTCTGCCTGCCTACAGATGGAAAGAGGCAAGGCCTATGACTTCACTCACCTGCTCTAAAAGGAAGTCTCTTTCCTGGATGAAAGTGTTGCCCTGGCCTCACCGTCCTCCCTCCAGGTCCCTTGGGCCACCTTCCTAAACTCCACTTGGGGACCACTGACCTAAAGTGACTGTAGATTCGGGAGGCCAGAATGGAGTTGTTGTCCTTTTGAAATTGCATTTTTCTTATCAGTGTTCACAAAGAAGACCTTTCTGTGATCCTCAGTTCCGTATATGAGCCTATGAAGGATGCGAGGGTGGAAAAAGACAGATTCCTTCTGACTAGATGGTAATCAGTGAAACAGTATGTTACTTTCTTAAAACATTAGCAAGAAATTGCCCACATTTACTTAGAGAACTCCCTTTCTTAGGGCATCACTGAAAGTTTGTGTGCTTCCCATAAAATTATAGTGATCTCTGTGTTCATATATAAGAAACTGTGCAAAACTACCCTGCCCCAAAGGGATTTGACATCTTTATCACTTGTACATTTAGCAGTACTGTATGAGGGCAGTGACATAGAGAGACGGTAAAGGTTTGCCACAGACCCACCGTGTGTGTGTGTGTGTGTGTGTGTGTGTGTGTGTGTGTGTATCATATATTTTAGAACAATTACATGGAATGGGCGATGGGGTTGGATCTGGTTGTTGGCTTTTTTCAGCCTTATCTGGGCTAGCTCATCTACATAGAAGTCAAGGTTTTAAAGAGACTAGACAACCAGGGAGTCAGCAGCCCTGGAATTTTTGGAACTTAATCCAAAGTGGCGCTTATACCTGAAAATAGGATGCATGTTTGCTGTCTCTTAGAAGTCAGCTCCCTCGCTCTAGTTCCTTAAAGTTGCGAGCAACTAGTAAGAAGTGGGGACAGGATTCTTGCCCTTGACTGTCTGAGTCTACACACAGCAGTGTGGTTGTTCTAGTTCCAGACAGAAGAGCGTAGCCAATACATGCTGGGGATATATCAGTTGATGTTTTCAGTCTCAACAGCCATCATAATGGCCCTCAAACTCAAAGTCAGTGCTTTGGAAAGAGAAAAATCGCGTGTGTGGTGTGTGTGTGTGTGTGTGTGTGTGTGTGTGTGTGTGTGTACATACACATATAGACATATATATGTGTGTGTGTGTATATGTGTGTGTGTGTATGCCATTCCAAAAACAAGGGGAAAGGAAAAACTGCCGTCTCTTGAAGTGAAATTATAACTTTTTCTTTCTGTTTCTATGAAGAAGACTATACTAATAAAACTGCCAATTTCTTTCAGGTGGGTGTACATGGCATTAGAATAGAATTCATCAATGAAAAAGGATCAAAACGCACCGCCACCTACCTACCGGAGGTTGCAAAGGAGCAAGGTCATTGTCGTACTTTATTTCATATGATCTGGGGAAGAAGTCCAACAGATACACACACTGAAATGAACTTATCTGACCTTGCAGTTCTCAAATGAGAAGAAATGACTCTTCCATCACTGTCACTGCAATGTCTGTATGAGATCAGTGAATTACTCCTAGAGACGTTGAATCTCTGCACTAAAGTTGGAGAGCAAAGACATGCAAAAATCTAACTTTCCCCAGAGCAAAGACTTGTAGAAGTGGGTTTTTCTTTTTAGGCAGTGGTTTGCTGTGAATTTGGAATGCCCTTTGCCCATAATCCCACTGTGCTGTAGCCTTTCGGCATAAACAAGACTTCTGTCTAACAGCCCCACGGTACATTCATTGTCAGTAACAAGTGTTTCCTCGTCAGGTGGTTGCCGGGGACTCATTCGGCTACTGTGAGGACTGTAGGTTTCCCATTAATATCAGGAGCACCGAGACGACATGGAGTCTTAGTGTTTGATCGGCTGGGTCTGTACTTCTGAATCAAACATATTTCTGTGTTGGCGGATAGAGCACAAGCGTTTATGAACCACCACTGTAACCTTAAGGAATTCTTCGCTCTCTAGCACCTTGTCCTTTCTAGCCACTATGAAATTCTAGTCTTCCACGTCAGTTGAAATGAATATTTCTTCTTTATCTTATAGAGCTTTTTTATTCCTCATCAGAAAGCATCTGTAATTGGTTCTCTCCTGTTTGGTTCATATAAATGTGAGCTATATAATCGTACACTTTCATATCATTACACACCCCTCACCCCGACAAGAGAGTTAGTCTTTAAGACAGCTATCGGAAGATTTATTGGGGTTACTTTCAAAAATGTCCTCAATCCCGTAGTTCCCATTGGCTTCATGGGGGGGGTGGGCTCGGATATTAAGCATACCATCCCACATCAGAACCAGTAAAAATGTCTTCACATATTTCACACAGATACACTTGACTGACTCCAGAAGATATCAACAGGGACAGTAATTACCATGAGTTAGTGTGCTGGTCCTAACTACTACCGAGCTGGCACAAGTGACATTTGGGCTTCTCCCTCCCTTTTAAAGATGTCGTTGTTAAAGGAGAGGGCAGTGTTTATGGTTTAATATTGAGACCCACCTGAGCCATCACTGCCAGCCTCTTAGACTTCTCGTCTTTGAATGTGGTTGAGATAAAAAAGCTAATGTCATCAGCCATCACGGGTAGCTAGCACTTAAGGTATATATAGAGAAGCAGGGCCAGAGCTGCTTCTCAACAGGAGGAAGTCTTCGCTCTTCTGTGTGACTGTTTTTAGGACCAAAGGAGTTGATGGTATTTGGTGACCATAACAGCTGACCTCTGCAAAGTCATTTTGTATTTGCCCAAAAGTGCTTGTGACATGTGCATGACTGGTATTTTATCTGGTCTACTCTCCACAGGATGGGACCATATTCAGACCATAGACTCCTTACTGAGGAAAGGAGGATATAAAGCTCCGATTACTAATGAATTCAGGAAAACCATAAAACTGACCAGGTACAAAAGGCATTTTCTAGCACAAGGCTAACCAGTACCTTTCGATGTGTATGTCTATAACCCTTTGACTGCCTTGGTCTCTCTTACTGGCTTCGCTCTTCTGAAACCGAATGGAAATGAATGGCCGGGCCATCCTGGGGGTGGATACGATGGAACCTGGCTCGGGAATAAAGCGTGTGTGATATATGAGCCCATCCTTCCCATCCTTAGCTCTGTGTGATTCCTTTGGCTTTACACGAGCAAGTCCTCTGAGCCTGTAGACTACATTATTGAAGAAAGTTACCAGAAGTAGCCATTGGCTAGCTTTGGACATTGCTTAGCAGAACCCCCGGATTCTGATAAGCACTCTTCAAATTTGAATTTAACCTTAGGATGTTGGCAGCAATAGAAGTCTACCATGGAAGCTTACTGAAAATCACAAGTGAGCTAGACTCACAAATGCCAAATACATTTCTCTGTGGGATGATGGGGATACTTACTTTTTAAAAATATCCAACATTTTAGGAAAATGGATTGCTGTTGCCATTTGTTTCGATTCCATAAAACTACAATGAATGCCTATAGTCTAAAAATGGACTTTTCCCAGGCCTACAGAGTTACACATTTAAAAATGCCTCCCTCTCTGCTTTTTCTGAATTCAGTCTAGGAGACCAGAAGGGCATGTACAAAAATAATGAGGAATGTAAGGCAGACTGTGATGGCTAGTGTGAGGTCATAAAGTAGGGAAAGAGGACTTCCAGGAGGGGTGGGGTTAGATAATACAACATTTCAGAGAGGATGTAGGTTTGAGACTGGGCTGGAAGAATGGGTAGAATATATGAGGGTGGGGGAGGAAAGGGGTTAATTTAGTGAGTCGAGGTATGTGGGTGGTGAAGTACAGAGCCAAGTTCTGAGGAACGTTCAACAGTCTGATTTGGCCGGTCTTTCAGTGTGCATATAGAAGGTGGTCATGGGAGCAAACATTGCCCGGAAGGTAGGTTGGGTCATATCATGGAGGGTCTTGAATTCCTAAGTGTAGACCTGCTTCTAGAGGCAGTAAGTAGCCATTGAAGGGTTTGAAACAGATGGATTTGGGAAGGTATCGGATTGGAATGGGACACAGGAAGAGGAGTTAGAAGACATTGCTATTACCTAAGGATCTGGAGCAGCCACCCAAAGAAGGTGAAACAGGTGAGAAAACACTGGAAGAAACAAAGGGACTTAGTCATCATTCAGAAGTAGGGAAGAAGAATAAGTCAAGGTTTCACTCTAGATGAAAAAGCACCAAGGCACAAAGCACCCTTTTTTAAAAAATTTTTTTAAATACTTTATTTATTTACTTATTTGACAGAGAGAGAGATCACAAGTAGGCAGAGAGGCAGGCAGAGAGAGAGAGAGGAGGAAGCAGGCTCCCTGCTGAACAGAGAGCCCGATGTGGGGCTCGATCCCAGGACCCTGGGATCATGACCTGAGCTGGAGGCAGAGGCTTTAACCCACTGAGCCACCCAGGTGCCCCACAAAGCACCCTTTTAACCAAGGGAATGGGCACAGGAGAAGAGTCATGTTTCAGCACTGGTTCTGGATTTGAAGTGCTTCCTGGGGTATTTGTATAGACATGTCCGCTATGTCACTATAAATGTTCATAGATCCGGGGCGCCTGGGTGGCTCAGTGGTTTAAGCCGCTGCCTTCAGCTCAGGTCATGATCTCAGGGTCCTGGGATCGAGTCCCGTGTTGGGCTCTCTGCTCGGCAGGGAGCCTGCTTCCCTCTCACTCTCTCTGCCTGCCTCTCTGCCTACTTGTGATCTCTCTCTGTCAAATAAATAAATAAAATCTTAAAAAAAATGTTCATAGATCGAACTCATGGCCAGAAATGGTGATTTGGGATCATCTGTGAAGAGGTCCTAGTTGAAGCTATAAAGCTAGGGCTCCCCGAGGGTGCATAGAGGGTGTAGGGTCAAAAGAATGGAAGGCAGAAACACAGTAAAATCCTGCCAGGCAGGAGCAGGAGGAAGAGTCCGAGAGATAAAGGAGAAGTCTGAGAGACAGTGTGTGGGTGGAGAACCAGGGATGTTTGGAGTTGGAGAACCCATGACACAGGAGAGCTTCAGAAAGGGAGAGGTGCACGCTGTCCTAATGCAGAGGTCAAGCAGGAACAGCGGGACCTTCTGAGAGAGCGGTTTCTGTGGAAGAGTGGCAGGAGCCAAGAAGACCAGGCCAAGGAGCAGCACGAGATGGAGGGCTAAAGGTAGAAAACACACATTACGGTTTTGAGAAGTGAAGGGGTGAAAGGAGAGCCAGAGATGGGGAAGGAGAGGGTTTGGGATACCAGTACTAGGAAAAGTGTTTGATTGTTGCTATTCTTACTGACTGGCAAGACCTGAGTAGATACGTGGATGGAGGGAAGGCAATGGTCAACAAGGGAAGGTCCTGGAAGAAAGGTGAGTCAAGTGAATGAGATGCATACATGATGGCAATAGGTTGGCTTTCCTGTGTTCCTTTCCATTGGCAAACTGGGGCTGCTGGGGAGAGGGCACGGAAATGTCTAGAACAATTGAAACCAGGAATAGTAGAAGAGCACTGGATTCAGACTTTGGATTCCCAGGTTCGGATCTCAGCTTCACCACTCAGTTGCATGGCGTTGGCCAGTCACGACTTCTCTCTGGACCTCTGTCTCTCTTGTTCTGTAAAGGTATCTCTAGCGTCCTTCTGCGCTCTGACATTGGCATGCCATCTATTTCTTGATGTTAACTTTGTCTCTTCCCTGACTTTTTCAGGTACCGTAGTGAAAAGATGACCCTGAGCTATGCTGAATACCTTGCTCATCGCCAGCATCATCATTTCCAAAATGGCATTGGGCATCCCCTTCCGCCATACAACCATTATTCCTGACACTGAGCCGCACAGCCAGTCACTGGGCCTCTCTGCAGACCTCTTCCCAGGAGACCCTACCCCTTCTTGGTCTAGCTATTTCTTTTACTGTACCATTTTATGATGATAGTTTCCGTTGCCATGATGAAGCTTGGACATCATTAAGAACATCATGGTAACGGGTAGGAAAATGGCATTTGTCAAGAAGATTCTGTTCCATTATTTTAGGTCATTGATTTTTTTTTTTTTTTGCAGCATATATAACTTTTGGGTTTTTCTTTCCTTGCCATATTATGTAGAATTTTGCTTTGCTCTCTCAGTCAGGTTTCTGTCTTTCTGTCCTTCTTGCCTTCCCTCCTGTCTCCTTTCTGTCCTTCTATCTTCTCTTCCCTCCTTCTTTTGACTGTGGATGGAAGACATTGTGCAGTTTTTGAGGATTTTATTTAGGTTTTTCTCTAGTTTTCCCCCAGTAAGATAGAGAATTTTTGATAGCTGAGTTTGGGAGCAATTTATATCAAATTCAGGTATTTGTATATTACTCTCGAATTTGTCTAAAATGCATTTTGCTAGGAGAGCTTAGTATGTGGGTCTTCACTTCTTAGGTGTTTTCCCCATGGTTAAAATATATGAACTTTAGTTCTAGTAGAGAACATTGGAAGGTCCATGATAGGGCTTGTCACAGAACGTGAGAAATCATTTATGCCTTTTGTGCTGGTTATTGTAGAAGAGACAGCTTCATTACTTTATGGAACCAACTTAACAAACTACAACACTGTTTTAAGAAAGTACACGCTACCTTTCAGATTTGCTACAGAAGTCATTTTGAAGAGCAGCAAATATCAGGAAGAGAGCAGATACAGAATTTAGTGCCTTTGAGAAGAATATAATTAAATGGAATTAAGAGAGGTTGGGGGGAAAAGGCAATTTAGAGAAGTATTCTTATAAAATTTTATTGTGTCTATATGGGAAACAGCAGATTAGACAAATTCCTTACTCTTAGGTATTTTTTTAAGGTGAAAAAATTTATTTTGAGCAAATAACCAAAAAAAAGACATTTGTCTATTATATATTAATTTAAACCTGTTAGCTTTAGGTTTCAGTAAGTCATGATTGGCCGGAGACAATTTTAGTGACTATTTAAAGAAATAGTAAAGATAATCTAGTGAAACAAAAGTTCATATATGCCACAATTTCAGATATGTTTGTCATGGGGACAAGACTGGAGTCTTTCTGCACTACATACTTTTGATAGAAACACATTTACTACGTTGATAAGATGTTACGTTACACCTATGAAAATGGAGCTGGTATTTAGAAATGATAGAGCCCAGCCGATTTGCAGGGCTGGTCTTCCTACAGTGCATACAAAGCGAAATTCCCAGTGTCAGGAGGAGTAGGAGGTCTGTGTGTCTATCCCCAGGAAAAATGACAGATGATTCTGGAGAAAGATTACCTTCATTTTTCTATAGTAAATCTGTGTGTGAGTGTGTGTGTGTGTAATTTTTCTCCAGCAGGAAACCAGTATATCAAGTGATGAATATAAGTGTGGTGCAGAATATGTAGTCTAAAACTCTGAGATGTCACTGAAAATCAGAATGGTGGAGCTTACGCCTAGAGTCGGCTGTGACAAGTGACGGACTTCTAGCTCCGAATTCAAAACCCTTTTGCTGGTTGGTGCGCTGATTGCCCGGATTTCCTGTGCTTGCCACTGTGGCCGAGCAAACTGCTTTTGTTTTTGATGAGAGTCCTTAGAAGTTTGGTGGTATTCCTTCATCCACAGTGCCCGTTGTTGAAATAACCATTTTCAGTTGTGATGCCTTAACTAAGAAGCCAACTGTTAGCCTGAAATGCAATCCTGGTAGCCAGTTTCATTGAACCTAGAGATTAGTCAGAGAAAGCTAGCTGTCAGGCTGTAGCAAGGGATCTTGAGTCCTTTTGTTTCTCCTTGGGAGCATTTTTGGAGCAGATTTGTCTTTCAGCATAAAACCAGGTGGCTACCTGATGGAAACTTTTTCTTGCCCTTATAGGGAAACTGAGCACAAGCTGAATGATATTATCTGCTGCAAAAAAAAAAAAGTAAATAAAACAAGCAAACTGAAGAGAGACAAAATAGACCAATATTGACCCATCTTATCCATCATCTCATCAGTTCAACAGGCTCCTCGTCCTGGATGAGCTCATGGTTAGAAGTTGTTGTTGTTGTTGTTTTTTTAAAGAAAAGATCTATGACATACATATGTGTGTATGTATACATTTACTTACACGTACATACATACATATGTGTGTTTATGTATTTAACGGTGCTAATCAATCTTGAGCAGGTCACGTGACTGGTCATGCGGACTCTAAAAATCATATCAGATTTTTAAAAAGTTCTTGATATATGCAGATGTTCTACAGATTTTTTCTTACCAGTGTAATAATGTTATACTGAAGAAATAACCATCCTGCAGGCTTCAGAGGACGAGGTCAGCAATATTTCCCACCATGGCTTGGGGGAAAAGGATAGTTTTGTCTCCTTTTGTTTTCAGATTAATGCACAGTGCATTTTTTTTTGTTTCTAAATAGCTGTTGACTGAAAAGACTTGGAAGCATAAAGGGTGTCATGCAGACCGTAATGGTGTGCTTCAAACAAACGCTAGACCCTTTTCACCTTCATCGTATAGTACAAAGCTGTTAAGTCTGTGCTTTGAATGAACTTGGAATATGTTGAAATATGTAGCATGTGTCTTTAACTCAGACGAAGATTCTGATTGCACAGGTTGTGTTTTAGCCCAGTTGTGGTTTATTTGTTCAGAAACACAAATGTGAATTGCACTCTTATCACCAGAATATTGTATAAGTTCAGTGATCTTTAAACAGCTCAGAAGTAATACTTGAACTTCATTTGAGTAGCACAAAGTTTACATTGCCCCCCCCCTTTAAATGTTAATTAGTTCCATTTCTGTGTTTTGTTTCTCAAATGCAACTGGGTATTTTTTTTTTCCCTCTGGGAAAAAAGTACGTGTTTTACTTTGGTATGTAGCAAAAGGCTTCCGTTTCTGGAAGGTTTTCTTATTCTTAAACAACATCAGCCAGGTACCAGATACTAAAAGAACAACTGCCCTCCCTACCAAGCCCCCAGCCCACCCCGACCCCCATTAAGTGGCCTTCGGACTGCACGAGAGTGTGCTCCCCCATCCCCGCCCTAGGCTCCCCTAACCACGAGAGGTCGGTGTACTTGATGGAGGAAGGTGCAAGGCTTGCTCTTGTTCCCCCCCCAGCCCCCTTCAAGCAGGTGTAAGAGTTTCTAGTCCAGTATACACAGTCCCAATGCCCAGCACACTGGAAGTTTGTATACTGGCCTCTTTTCGTGTCTCCAAATGTGCAGGAAATTTGAAACTGTCATCTGGAATAGGTTCCATCTCTTACGTGTGTTAGATCAAACCAAAGAAGCCCCCAGCCATGCCCAGATGCTGCTCCAAAAGCCTGCCTTCCAGTCCTTACAAAAACCTTGCAGGATTAAATGTGTTAACTTTTTTATTTTTGTACAGTTTCTAAGTGATTTTTGCTAGTGATGTTCAATTGAATGAAGTTTATTTGAGGGGTGTGAGCACCTCCTCCATTGAAATAAACTGGTGACTTTCCTTTTGTTTTTTAAAAGCAGAAACCCGTTGTGTGCCTCTCGATTTAAGGGTTTCCGATTACATTATTCTGAAGACCAGCATTGATCCTTTATATACAAAGGTCTGTTTTCCTTGTTTTTTATTACTGTTTCAGAAGAAGAGAAACCTTTTATTTTGCTCTGGACCCAGTAACTGCGCTGGTACATAGACGCACTGAGAAAAACTTTTGTAACCACCTCTGACTGTTTTTGTATATCAAAGTCGATTACTTTTGAAATATTTGGATCTAGTTTCTAAGTTATTTTAGTGTTTTGTATGTTCCCCGAAATTACTTTGAATCCGTCACCAGCATACTGAGTTCTTGGTGATACAGTGGTGAGACTCGTAATGAGCAAAAGCTACCTGGAGTAGCTCTTCTTTTCCTTTGTTCTTAGTAACCTGTTTTTGGATTACAGTGAGACATCACAGATTACCCGAAATCCCCTCCAAGTATAACTAGAACCTCCTTCCTTCCACATTTAATTGCTTAATAGTTTGAAGAAACTATTGGAAATGGGCATTTTATATGATATGTATAGCTTGAAAATATTAAAACTGAGCGAGAGGAAAAAAATCAGAAGGTTTATGTGGGTCTGTAAGGTATGGCTGTGGAAAGATATTGTAGTAGTTTTGACACTATTGTTACTATCTTTAAAATCATTTACCCAATAAAATGTTAAAACTGAGTTACCGTTTGGTGTCTCTTTCTTTAACCTGCCCTCCTCATCGTAAGGCTCTTGGTCTCCTGGGGGCTTCTTGCCACCATGCTAGCCACCGAAGACTTGGAAACGATATACTTCGGAGCTCATGCTGATTTCTTTCCAAACCGGTGCTCCGGAAACCTCACCTGCCTGCAGCTGCTCCCCACCTCCCCTATGATTTGCCTGTGTCCTCCTTTTGCCTGGCCCTCTATCCTGGCTTGGTGACTGAGTCCAGCGTTTATGGGACAGTCCGCCCTGGCTGCGGACCTGGTGCGGGCAACAGACTTGAAGTCTGGTGGTAGCATAACCGTGCTCACACCAGCTCCGAATTTCTTCCAGGTGTTTCCCTCTTGCGAGCTGGTGAGGACAGTTAGCAGTGCTATCTGGGTGAGAGCATCTCAGGAGGTTGAGAAGCCTTTCTTCTCTTCTGCCCTCAAGGCTTTGCCTTGTTCTCAGTACTGGAGGGACGGAATCTGAAAACGCCCCGGATGTGGCTGCTCAGAGCAGGTACACACTAACACACGCAGCAGGCCTACCAGACACCCAAAACGTGTCCCCAGTTACTTTTCCAGTTCCGGAGTGGCAGGAGGTGAACTCTACTCCTAGCTGGAGTTTGGGGAAACCATCTTGAGTAGAGGGCAAGGCAGCCGGTGGCGCTGACCTTCCCGGCCCAGATAAGAGCCTGCATTGAGAGAGGGCGAGCTCTTGGTGGGCCACCTCTCTCCCAGCTGTCGCCTTATATCTTACCCCTGGGAAGGTCATCAAGGACATTGCTCGAATACCTCAGGCTCTTTCTAAATCATTTGCTGTCTCAGTTCTAAATCCTATGCTGTCCCATGCATATTTCAGGATTAATTGCTCATGAATGCACGCGGGCTGACTTTCTGTTGCATTGCCCCAAAGCCCTGCTGCCCGTGTGAATTTGGTGACACATGTTGATGTCAATCACGGGGGCCAAAAACAGCCATCTCAGATCCCGGAGGACTACTGCGGTGTTGAATAGTGCTCCATTAAGGCATCCATCTGCTCGAGGTTTATCCAGGTCCATCATTCATGGTTAATGGTACATGGGATTTTTTTTTTTTTTTTTTGGTAACCATGTAGACAATATTAATAGGCTCAGGTAGAATGAAGTAATTGCATGAGCCCACTGCCTTCACTTTTATCGCATTAGTGGTTAACTCAATGGTCTGGACGGATTTCAACTTCAACAATCACACTCCACCTACCTAAATTCTTCACAGAGCTTCAGCATTTCCCCCCTGGATTTCATGCCCCACTAGGCACCTTGGAAATAGCCCTGCTGCTTCAGAGGAGCGGCGCAGCCGTTCCTCTCTGTTGATGGAAAACACTCTCATGCCCGAGGGGTCCCATCGGAGTGAGCTGGGGGTAGTCGGCTGTGATCAAATCACACGCGGATTCAGAGCTGCCAGTCGGGAGTGCTAGTGAAGGACGGTTTCCCCCACTGCCTGAAGCTCTGACCCCAGGAGCCAAGACAAGTGTGGGTGTGGGCAAAGCCGTCACCGCTTCCCCTCTGTTTGCCCAGGCCTTCGCCTGCAGGAGGAATAACTGAATGGGGGGACACACACGAGGTGGGCCCTGGGGAGATGGCGTGGGCTCCTACGTTAAAAGGCACCCCCTCCTTTAATCCTATAGCTTGTGGGACAATCTCCTGCTCCAGACCCCAGGCATGTGGAAAGAAATCTTTCAAGATGGGGAGGAAACTGCCTTAGATCCTAATTATGTACACTTCTGAAGCCAGCTGACTTTGTCCCAAGAACTTGGTTACAACTGGATTTAAAAATGACCCTGAAGAGTCCTGGGATCGAGTCCCGCATCGGGCTCTCTGCTCAGCAGGGAGCCTGCTTCCCTCTCTCTCTCTCTCTGCCTGCCTCTCTATCTACTTGTGATCTCTGTCAAATAAATAAATAAAATCTTTAAAAAAAAAAAAAATGACCCTGAAGAGATTACGTTCAGGTTGCACTGTCACAAATCGTTTCAATGAACTGGCCCAGAGGCCTGGTAAAGGCCATGTGCCTTATATAATTGAACACTGACCCACGTTTGCAGATCTCCCCCATGACCGATGATCACATGAGCCCGACAGAGGTTAGATGTAGGGTGCGCTCCGTCTGGAGTGTGCAGCTGGGTGGAGGCTGCAAGACGTGCCTTCGTGCTCACCAACTGCCCTGGCGTCCATGCTCCCATTCTAGAAGGATGCCGCTGAGTCACAATGAGATGGTCATTTGCTCAGCCTTTGGTCTCCCTCCACGGTGGGAGGCTCTCTGCTTTTTTAATCAAAATCTCAGCTGACATCTCATTATGTTACAAATTCAAGATTAAAAGTGGTATTTTGTTGTTCTGAATTACAAATGCACACCGGTTCCTTAGAAAGCTAATGAGAACAACAAGGCTGTGGTGAGGACTATAAAAATTTATAATCGGGGTAACAGATGATGGACGCAGAGCCTCAGCCCCCCATTGATTTCTGTACTCTGGGCTGTCCAACAGCAAGAAGGTCCTGATTTGCACAGAGAAGAGGGGGTATCTTACTCCTCTAGTTTTAGGACAGTGGGTGTGCCTCAGCCTAAACCATGAAATCCTGGTGCAGTCTTCACCTTCCGATCCAGGCTTGACGAGGCCTACAAGAAGTTCAGGCAGCAGACACATCAGTCCTGAGGTTCGAACAGAAATGAGGCCACCCGACCGCTCCCACTAACCCACTGGGATGCGTTAGGGGTTCCTTTCAGGTTGTATTGGTTTTTAAATACCATACATTTGTACACAATTTTTTTTTTCTTTTGAAGTGAATGTTTATGGAAACTTGAATTGGTTCCAACTGAATGCCAGGTCCCACAGGACAATCTGAAGATTACGGCCGGAGCCCCAACCTGCCCAGGTATCTTGAGAGCCTTGGCAAGCTGTCATCTCATCTCCTTTCCCACTCCCGCCTTTTCCTCCAAAATGTCAGGCTCAACGTGATCCATCAATATTTCCTGAGTGCCTGTCCTCGCAGAGCCATGGCCCCGTGCTTCGTTTAAGAATGATGATAGCGTTAATACCGTGAAAACAAATGAACCATCCACTCGGAGCTTAGAGTTGGTGGGGGCATCCAAGTTCGGTCTAGTTGGGCAAAGTCGTTCGACCGGGGCCCAGGCAACATCCAGCTGGATTTACAGGGTCCCCTAAAATTGCTTCCACCTCAGAGGGGCCCTTGAACCGAGTTATCACTTCCCCTGTGGCCCCCCAGCTATCTTGCTCCCTAGCGGCAATGCGCCCGCTGGTTGAGAAAGAAAACGTGTGATCGCAGAAGAAGTAGGTTTGTGTTCACAAGGAAGGGCATTTGGTGGTGGAGAGTCGTGCTTTGCTGCAAAGCTGCCCTCTCAAAGGCTTTGGCCCTTCCCGTGACCGGGAGGGAGAGAACACCATGTATGAAGACCGGGCTATTTGTGTTAAGAATCCTGGAGGCCCGAGGAGCCGAAGAAAGCCTATATAGTATGCCAACTGGCTGAAAAATTATCCCGTAGCAGGGGGAAAAAATCTATTCACAGAGCAGGAGGAGAGAGAGGATGGTAGGGGTGACCCACTCAGAGAGGAAAATCAGAGTCCCTCTCAGTGTAACTTTCACCGACTCCGTAGGCCAGAAAGGTAGGAAGGCAGTATTCAATTTGGATTCTTGTAACACAGGAAACACAAGTAGTAGTATGCAAGACAGTAGGTAAATCACATCTGAACCGACAAGAAGCTGCTGAGAGTTGGGAGTCATGGTCTAAATACCAGGCAGCTTTGAAACTGGGAGGTACTCTAGTCACTTTCCATCGAACCAGCATTTCTGTCTCAGCGGTCTTCTGGAATGATCCAAGGTTATGGTAGGTGTCAACCCGTACAAGTGGATTGGTGTATATCGGCATAGGAGACGGGGGTTGAGCAAAGAGCTGGATAGGGCAATCATATTGCCCACCCCCACGCATCCTGGTGGAGTAGGAAGGGCATCTCGGCTGGAAAGAGTAGGAAACCCCCATCTTTCTGGAAGGGCAGTACTAGTGTGAGTAATGCACACATTTCCCCAAACTTTCTCCACTTCAACATTCAAATGAATTCCAGGAACTCTAGCCAGGGACAGTGGTGGGTGGCCATAGTCACCCCCATACATGAAGCCATGCCTCTTGGTGACCTGGTTTGTGTTTACCTTGCCCAGCAGACATGGTCCAGGGTAAACATAAATGATGGGGATGGAAGGGGAGCACAGGGTTAATACTGCTACTCAAGTAGGGTGGGATTGCTCCGGTGGGGTAGACAGGCCAAACTATCTCCTTCTTCGTACTCCAGAAGAATCTGCAGCCTTGGAGAAGGTCAAATCGAAATCGCTCTGGTGGGGTAGATGAGCCAAACTGGCTCCTTCTTCCCCCATTTGGGTTTATCCCACTCCAGAAGAATCTGCAGGCTTGGAGAACATCAAATAGAAATCGCCAATAGTCAGTTGGAGGCTGGGAAAGTGCAGGCGACACCCTCGTTTCTAAGGAAGGCCACAAGCAGGGTACCAAGACACTTGCGAGGTAAAAAGGAACTGCCTTCTTTTCACCTCCTTTGTTTGACATTTTCTTTTATTGAGATGAAATTCACATAAAGTACAATGAGCCACTGCAAAACACACAATTCCGTGATACTTAGTGGATTCACAATGCCGTGCAACCACGAGCTTGCTCTAGTTTAAAACTTTTTCATCAATCCATAAAAACACCCCATCCCCATAAGAGGTCGCTCCTCCTTCTCCCCTTGCCCATCCCCTAAGTAACCTCTAATCTTCTTTAGGTCTCTCTCGGAATTGACCTATCCTGGATATATATCATACACATGGAGTCATACAAAATGTGACCTTCTGTCCCTAGCTTCTTTCACTTAGCAAAATGTGTTTGAGGTCCGTCTAAGTAATGGCTCGCTGATATTTTATGGCTCAATGATATTTCATTGTATGGCTCTACCACAACTGGCTTATCCATTTATCCACCAATGAACATTTGGGCTGTTTCAAACATGTGGCTCTTATGAATAGTGCTGCTGTAAACATTTCTGTCTAAGTTTCTGTGGGCACATGCATTTTCATCTCTCTTAGGTATATACTTAGGCTTGGGATTGCTGGCTCATAAGGTCATTCTGTTTACCTTTTGGAGGAACCATCAAAGTTTTCCCACCAGTCGTGTATGCCGGTTCCAGTTTCACTACATCCTCACCAATACCCAGTTAGAGTCGGTCTGATCATGGTCATTCTTGTGGGTGTGAACTGATATCTCACTGTGATTTTAATTTGCATTTCGTTAATGACCAATGAGGTTGAAACACCTTTTCATGTGCTAATTGGTCCACTTGTAGATCTTCTTTGGAGAAATGTCTATTCAAGTCCTTTGCCCAGTTTTTAATTGGGTCGTTTGTCTTTTGTCTTATATAATATGTATATTGTAATGGTATACCTATGTATGTATACTGGTATATGTGTGTGTGTGTGTGTGTGTGTCTGTGTGTCTCTGTATTGGATATTAAACCCTTATCAGAGAAATAACTTAAAAATTTTTTATTCCACTCTGTAGTTGGTCTTTTTCACATTCTTTACAATGTCCTTTAATGAACAAAACTTTCTAGTTTTGATGAAATCCAGTGTATCTATGTTTTTCTTCTGTTGTACATGTTTTTGGTGTCAAACCTAAGAATCAACCGCCAAGTGCTAGATCATAAAGATTTACCCCTATGTTTTCTTTTAATAATTTTAGCCCTTCTGTTTAGGTTGTTGATCTGTTTTGGGTTAATGTTTACATGTGGTTTGAGGGAGATGCCCCAATCTCATTCTTTTGAACATGGTTATCCAGTTATCCTGATACTGTTTACTGAAAAACCTATTCTTTTCCTCATGGAATGGTCTGGACACCCCTGTCGAAAATCAATTGGCCATAGAGGTTTGGGCTTCTTTCTGGACTCTCAGTTCTATTTCCTTGGTCTATATGTCTACCCTTATGCCAATACCACCCTCTTTTGATCACTCTAGTTTTGTAGTAAGTTTTGAAATTGGGATGCGTGAGTCCCCCTGCCTTGTTTTTCTTTTTCACTATTGTTTGAGCTATTCAAGGATCCTTGAGATTTCTTATATATTTGAGGGTTGGACTTTCCATTTATGAAAAAAAACATTGGACTTCTAATGGGAATCACTTTGAATTTGTAGATTGCTTTAGGGACTGTTGCCATCTCAATATTAAGTCTTTCAATCCATGAGCATGAGATGCCTTCCCATTTTTTTTGTCTTCTTTCATTTCTTTCATAAATACAGTTTTCAGTTATAAGCCTTTTACCACCTTGGTTAGATTTATTCCAAGGAATCTCATTCTTTTGGGTGCTATTTTAAATGGAATTGTTTCTCTTAGCTACCTTTTTAGATCATTCATTACTGGCATACAGAAACACCACTGATTTTTGTGCACCGATCTTATATCTGGCAACTAAACTAACCTTGTCTTTTTCTTTCTTCTTTCCTTTCTTCCTTTCTTGCCGTTCTCTTTTTCTTTTCTTTTTTTCCTTCCTACCTTCCTTCCTTTCTTAATTATACACTAGTTGTGTGTGTGTTTGTGTGTTATGGGATTATATAGAGAGAATCATATCACCTGCAAATATAGTTTTACTTCTTCCTTTCCGTTTTGGGTGTCATCTTGGGGGAAAACTTTCAGTCTTACACTACTGGGTATGATGTTAGCTGTGGATTTCTCATAAATGCCCTTTATCATGTTGAGGTACTTGCATTCGATTGCTAGTTCATTTGATGTTTTTGTCATGAAAGGTTGTTGCCTTTTGTCAAATGCCTTTTCTGCCTTCTGAAATGATCACTTCTCCTTTCTTCTCTTAATGTGGTGTACTTAACACTGCTTGATTTTTTAAGTAGGCTCCATATCCAATGTGGAACCCAATGCAGGGCTTGAACTCACGATTCTGAGCTTGTCAGAATCGTGAGAATCTCAGAATCGTGAGTTCAAGCCCTGAGCTAAGATCAAGAGTCAGAAGCCTAACTTGGCTGAGCCATGCAGGTACCCCACTGGTTGATTTTCTTATGTTGAACCACCCCTTCATTTCCAGGATAAATTCCACTTGGTCATGTGTTAAGATCCTCTTAATGTGCTATTGGATTTTGTTTGCTGATATTTTGTTGAGGACTTTGGTGTCTATACTCAAAATGGATATTGGTCCATGGTTTCTTTCTTTATGGTATCTTTGTCTGGCTTTTGTATCAGGGTACTGCTGGTTTTATAGAATGTGCTAGGAAGTGTTGCCTTCTCTTCTGTTTTTTTGAAAGAGTTTGAATAGGATTACTGTCAAATCTTTGAATGTTCGGTAGAATTCACCAATGAAGCCTGGGTTTTTCCTAGTTGGGAGGTTTTTGATTCTGATTCCATCTCTTTATCTATTACAGGTCTACTGAGCTTTTCTATTTTTTTCTTGAGTCAATTTTGGTAATTCGTGTGTTTCTGGGAACTTGTCCGTTTCCTGAAGACTATCTAATTTATTGGCATACAGCTGCTTATAGTGTTCTCTGACAATCCTTAAAATTTTTGTAAGGTTGGTGGGAAAATCCATGTTTCATTTACAATTTTAGTTATTTATGCTTTTTTCTTTTTAATGAGTGTAGCTCAAGTGTTGTCAATTTTCTTGAACTTTTTAAAGAGCCAGCTATCAGTTTCATTGACTTCATTTTTTTCTATTCTTTTTTCATTAACTCTGTCCTCATCTTTAGTATTTCCTTCTTTCTGTTGGCTTCAGGTTTAGTTTTCTTTTTTGTAGTTCTTCAAGGTATAAAGTTAAGATGTTGATTTCAAAGCTTCCTTTTTAATGTGAGTGTTTACAGCTATAAATTCAACTCTGAACACTGCCTGTCACTGTATCCTGTGTGTTTGGTATACTGTGTTTTCATTCATCACAGAAAATTTTCTAAGTTCTCTGGTGACTTCTTTAACCCATTGGTTAAGAGTGTATTATTTAATTTCCACATATTTGTGGGATTTTTTTTTCAGTTTTCCTTCTGTTATTGATTTCTAGTTTCATTCCATTTGGTCAGAGAAGATACTCTATGATTTTCATCTTCTAAAATTTGTTGAGAATTGCTTTATGTCCTAACATACGGCCCATCCTGGATGTTCCATGTACACTGGGGAAGAATGTGTGCTCTGCTCTTGTTGGGTAGAGTATGCTGTGTATGTCTTTGATGTCTAGGTGGTTTATAGTGCCATTCATGTCCTCTATTCCTTACTGATCTATTATCTAAGTGTCCTATCCATTATATAAAGCAGGGTACAGAAGTTGCCACTTATTATTATAAAACTGTCTATTTCTCCCTTCGATTCTGTCAGTTTCCTTCATATCTCTTAAATCTCTGTTGACTTCTGGATGAATTGATCCTTCTATCAATAAAAATGCTCTTCTTGACTTCTTATAACAATTTTTCACTTAAAATCTATCTGCCCTGCTGTGATTTAGCCACCCCAGCTCTCCTTCGGTGACCACTATTTCCACTGAATATCTTTTTCATCCTTTCACTTTCAACCTATTTGTGTCTTTGGGTCTACACTGAGTATTTTGTAAGCAGTACATAGAGCTTGTCTTTGTCATCCACTTTGCTAATCTTTCTTTTAATTGGCAAGATTAACCCATTTACATTTAGTGTTTACTGATAATGAAGAATTTTTTTTCTGCTTTTTGTGCTATGTGGGTTTTTTTTTGTGCTATGTGTTTTCTATGTCTTTCTATGTCTTTTCATTCCTCAGTTCCTCCAGTACTGCCTTCTTTTATGTCTGCTGGATTTTTTTCTTGTGAATCATTTTGATTCCCTTGTCCTTTTCCGTATCTTTCATTTATCTTCTTTGTGGTTACCATGGGGATTATGTTAACATCCTAAATTTATAACAATCTAGTTTGATCACCTTTTTGTTTTTCTTTCCTTTCAAACAGACTGTAATTTTAATGCAGTTTTAGGTTCACAGCAAAGCTGAGCCAAAAACAGAGTTCCCATATACTCACTGCCTGCCACCCTGCTCTCTGCAAATGGCCTCTCCCCTAACCCCACCACTATCAGTTCCCCCCCACCAGAGTGGTGTATTTGTTACAACTGATGAACCTACACTGATAATGTCATTATCACCCAAAGTCCAGCATTTACATTAGGGTTCACTCTTGATGCTATGCATTCTATGAATTCAGATCAATGTTTAATGACATGTGTCTACCATTATATTATCATACAGAGAGAGCAGTTTCACTGCCCTAAAATGCCTCTGTACATCATTTATTCATCTCTCCCTACCCCAGCCCCTGGCAACCACTGGTCTCGATCACCCCTTTTAAATAATTAAAATAGCCAACCTTCACTGAGTGCTTCCTGTGTGATGAGGACCATGGTATGTACTTTTCAACAGCCTTATAAAGCTCCCATCTTACAGCACAAGAATCTAGTTGAAGAAATTATCAGTTGTCTAAGGCCACCCAGCTACAAAATGGCAGAGCTAGGATTCAGAACAAGTTTGTCAGGCTCCAGAGACTGAGCTTTTTGGCATTCACGCTGATGTGTGGATGAGGATAAGGATGAGGATGAGGGTGGCAATGGTGGTGGTGGCAGTGGTGGCAATGACAGCAGATGGCATTTAACATTGACGGAAACAGTGCTTACAATGTGCTGGCCCTGTGCCAAGTGCCTTCTGGGCCTTATCTCTTCAATCTTCCACCCAGTTCTGTGAGGTAGGCACTATTATTATTGCCATTTTACAAACGAGTAAACTGAGGCTCAGAGAAGTTAAATTGCAATCTCCCTCAAATGCCCAGAACCTACTGAATGGAGGCTGGTGACTATCACTGAAGGCTTTGACTTGACGCTCTGCCAACTCTCTAGGGCTGGAGATGGCAAAGACAAGGGACAAGGTCCTTGGCTGAAAACTGGTTGGTTTGGGTTTTTAAAGTTCAAAGTCCAGACACTTAGATTTGACATTACTTGACTTTTTCTTTTACAAGGACACACGAGGTCTGACAGCACTTCTCTCCCACAGGCAGGGCAGACTCTGTCCTTGGCTGTCTAGCCTTAGTTATTGTCTTTCTTGTCACAGGAGGATGGCCCTCAGGCTTCTGGGTACACAACTAGGGCTCAGAAATAGCCTCCTAATCGGCCTCATCAGCTTTGAAGGAGGTCACTGCAGGAGGGGCCCAAGTAGGCCAACACTTTAACCCAGTTATACGAGGGCAGCTGTAATCCAGGCTGATCATGTCTTGCTAAGCTCTTGTGAGGGGATGGGGGGTGGGGGGAGCAGGGGATGTCCACAAACTGCTTCCTGTGCCCAAGTATCCCTGGTTCTCCCTGCAGACACTCCTTCCCCTTCTGGAAGAGCTTGGCCTAAAGGCCACAGAGGCCAAGGTTAATGAGAGGGGCCGCCAGCACCCAGGGAAGGTTGGTGGCCATTTCCCATTGTGGTCAATGTCCATGGCTCATGCTGCTCCAGGCCAAGGTGCTGCTTTTCCTTGAAAGGCCCACTGCCTAACTCTTCTTCCTTGTGGGACAAGGTGAGGAAATCACTGTCTTCCTCCGTACGGGCCAGACAGCTGCTCATGTCAACCCCAGGAGTTCAGAGCAAGGCTGGGCTCCTTCCCCCTACACCCTTCCTCGCTCAACTCTGGCAATGACTGGCCCTGGGAATTCCCCACAGAAGCAGGCTGAGCTGTCTGGCCAGGTTGTGGTTGGGAAATAAAGAAACCAGAGCTGTTGGGAATGGCTAGCCTGGCTTTTCTGGCTCCCTCCCCAACTCTCTTTCTGGCTTCCTACTTCCCTCCCTCCCTCTGTTCCTGATGGTTGGCACCGTGGGTTTTCCTATGCAGGTGTGCTCTGCCCTCTCCCCTTCATGGCCCACAAATCGTCTGCTCCAAGAGGCAGCCCAGTAAAGTGAGCCCCCTTCTGGTCAGGAAGCAGAGAGCTTGCCTGGCCTGCCTGGACGCTGGCAGGAAAGAAGGAGAAGATGGAGTGTTGAAAGTTTTTCCAAAGGGGTTTCCTCTACCAGGAGGGTGACTCTCCTGGGGGCCAGCAAGGGGAATCAAAGGCAGCAATTCTGGCATCTCAGCTACTCTAAGGCACCTTGGGTTGTAAGTTGTCCCCAGTTTATCTGCCTCTGGAAAAGAAAACTAAGCTCTGCTTGAACTATGCCATGCCATTGATTGTAAGACGCAGCCCAGATTTAGAGATGTTAAAACTCAAAAAAAAAAAAAAAAGAGGGCGGAGAGGCCTTAGAGTCAATGAAATACAGAAACATTCTTTTAAACTGAGGCATCTAAGAATGGAATAGCACTAAAAAAAAAAAAAAAAAAAAAAACAAAACCAAGGCATCACCTCTGCTACACACCCCAGAGACGCCCAAGCACACAGGGCATATTAAGGCACAGTGGGTAAGTGTAGTCAAAACCCCAAGGACCCTTTGCACTCTTAGAATAAGCATCGTAACTACACTGTCTGGAAATAGGGCCCCTCTCCAACACCAAACAGGGCTTTACAAAGCCATCTTTCTCCCTGGGTGTCCCACAGCCACCTTGGAGTTGAGAGAGGTAAGATTCGGCCAATGGCACCTGGGGCCTTAGAGGGGGTGGAGAACGACTGAGTGCTACTGCAGTGGTTTCTTCAACTATCACATGACGACCACAGTCGAGGGTTGGTGAGTGTGGAAAGAAGTGACTTCAACGTCTTTCCTGATGGAATTATTTACAGAACCTCAAGGTACCGAACAGAACAAAATTGGGAGTTGTTCCAGGTGAAGCAAGAGAAAAAGGCCAGAACCTCACGTGCCCAGCCCCCACCCACCCCTCATCCCCAGGTGGCCTCTCCAGACCCCCTGTGGCTCTGAGGAACACTCTTCAAGTTTCCAGAGTGAGGGGGCTCCCACTGTCTCGGCAAGGTTCTTTTTATGAAGCTGGATTTTGGTATTATTCTTCAGACCTTTTTGGCAGGTCTTAAAAATCTCATTTATAAGAGGCCTGGGAGTAGAGGGTCAGGGCAAAGAGATGACTCACAACCCAGCCTGGAAGCTTCAAGTGAAAACAAAACAAAACAAAAGTTATGCACAAAAGTTTGCTTTGCATCATGAGTTGGGGTGAGGCCTGGGCACTGGGAGTGCGGTTAAACTCCCGTGGTGATTCTAATACACAGGACAATCTACAGGCTTCTGTCTTCATGGCTCTATCTTGTCAGCGCCAATGTTCTCGAAATCTGAGGGTGTGTTCTGGACGGCACAGGAAGGCCCCTCCATTCCCAGGGCAGGCAGGAAACCCGAGAGCCTAGGAAAGGCACTGGGGACTCCTGGAAAGTAGGGAAGAAACAGCCAAAGGGACAGCCTAAGCAGGCAGCACCCCTGGCAACCCCTTGAAGGCAAGGCGGGGTGGAGAGGCAAGAGAGACCAGGGAGCAGAGGGGCAGCTGGGGAGGCACCGCTGGAAAGAACACTCACGCAGCTCACGCCACTGGTCCCGTGACCTATCCGAGTTGGTCAAGGAAGAGTCTGACCTCCTTGCCAAGACCTGCCTCGTCGCGAGACTCCAGGGCTACTGGCTGGCTGAGATGCAGGAGGAGCTGTGCTGAAGTGAGGACATCGGCTGCAAAGGGCCAAACCCTCTGGGTCCACCAGGAGCCACAGGAGTGGCCTTCCCTGTCGCCTCCCTGGCAGACGCTGAGCCCTCTTTGCCAGGCTGCTCAGACACCCCAGATGTGCCATCCAGATGCTGGGCAAACGCTGACTAGGAAGGGGGTGGGGACGGGTGGTAACAGAGAGTCCTTGACTTTGGACGAGGCCCGCCTTGTCCGTTGCCAAGGTTAGCAAACCACATATCCTTTGAATAAGCCACTGCGTTTGTCAGACTGACGTGGATCTCTGTCCCTCCACTGGCCTTGGCAAAGCAGGACAAGGGAAAAACTCAGTGGGGGGTGATCACAGTGTAACCATCCCAAGCGACTCCCTCCCCTTCAGAGGGGCTCTGACCATGCCAACACCAACTCCGAGCACCCCAGGGAACAGAGGGGTGGTGACCCTGGTGGGGACTGAACAGCTAGCAAAGATACAGAAAAGAAGTTGGAAGCCTTGGTCACCTTCCACCCAGGGGCCTGGGGAAGGCTGGGCACGGAGGCCCACACAAAGGCACACACAGCTCCACATGGGAGAGCCCATGGGGTGAGGGACAGCTGATGTGGCAGGGTTCCTCCCTCGGGTGGCGATGTGGCCTCCCACTGTGTGGCATCTCTCTGGGACGAGCTGGGTGGTCGCTGAGCACCTGCTATGGAACAGGTCCTGTGCTGGGGACAGGAGAATGAATGAGTCCCCACCCTGTCCTCCAGGAGCTCAGTCTGCAGAGGGACAGACAGCCAAAATGCACTGCCTAGTTGGGGGAGAACCTGCAGCGAGAACCAGGAGCGGGACAAGAGCGGGGTGGCGGGGAGCAGGCAGCAGCAGAAGCCAAGCTGAGAGGTACCTAAGTCAGCCCAGGGCTCAGGGAAGCCTGGCCCAGGAGCAGACACTTGAGCTCAAGCTTTTGTACAAGAAGGGAGACCGGGGAGCTGAGAGACCCACGTAAAGAAAAAAGGCAAAGGGGAAGACGGCCAGCGGGAAAAGTGGACCAGGAGATGTTGGGAGCAAAGGGTCTCTCCCTGTGTGTGGTCCTCGGGTACACGGGGCTGTGGGGGCAGATGTTTACGGGGCCCAGAGAAGCAGTACAGTCGGATAGGCATTTGTTGCCTGCATTTGGGGGGGGGGGGCAGATGGGAGCAGAGAAGGCCCAGGGCAGAGAAGGCATGGCCTAGGTCACTGCCATCCAGCTCTTTCTGAAAAGGGAGGCATGTAGAAAGGCCATATGACCCATCTTTCTGTCCTGGGCCAATTCTTGCCCCCCTTTACTCCTGTGCATTTTGGCTATGTTCTGGGGCTCTCCCTGGGGTCACAGGGTGGGTTTGGCTCCTCTGCTTTGCACATTCATGGGGCTCCCCTTCCTCTCTCTTGCCTCCCACATCCCCGCCTGGCTCTACTCCCATTCCTCTCGGGGCTGGGGGTCCCCAGGCAGGGGTCGGCCCAGTAATCGTGGCCCCCCAGACGGGCAGCAGAGTCCTGGGAGAGCACAAAGCACATGGGCTGTGGAATTTAACACCCAGCATCTCCTTTAGCTCAGAGGCTGCTCTCTGGGTGTCTGTCCATCCACTGGGGACAGCGTTACCAGCTTGGCCTTCTGCTGCAGGGATCGCAGGAGGGAATGTGTGTGCAGGGATTTAGTGCCTTGCCGGGCACACAGATACAGCCATCCTTATACAGGTGGAGAACCGGGGGATGTGGCTCGGCCTGAGCTAGTGGTTCTGTGGCCCCAGAATTGCATGGCCCTGGCTTATTTATAGCCCGGCCCAGTGCATCTGGCGGGGCAGGGTGCTGGATGAAGCCAGCGGATGTCCTCAGAAGACAGTCCCTGCCAAGAGCAAAAGACCTCCTGTATCGCTGGTGGAAGCAGGCAGCATGCATGGGAATTTCTGGGTGTGCAGCTCCCAGGGCAGAGCTGCCCTTTGGTGGTCCACCATGGTGTGGGGCGTGAATGGCCCCTTTGGTCTCCTTTTCAAAGCAGAGGGACTTCCGAGAGGGTTCTGGGAAGGAAGGCCAAGACACCTAGGTTCTCATAAATTTTTTAATGAGAGTAAATGAAGAAAACATTGTAACATTAAGTCCCATGGTCAGGGGGTCCTTTATTATTCGGGGATCTTCAACCACAGAAACACCTAAGACTAAAATTCTAGAATGCTAGGTACACAAATTCGTGACCATTTATTTCCAAAGATGACTGCAGAAACTATTTCCATACACAATCAAAAGGCTTTTACAAAACAGAAAACACATTACCAAATGCCCCAGGGAAGTGGGCAAACTGGTTGGGGGGGGGGGGCAGCACAGAGCACCTGAGAACCAGCTTGGCAAAAATAGTCCCCCTGCTGCTGTCTAGGGGGCTTGAGAAGACTGGTTCTACAGGAACCCCCGGGAGGGGGTATGCAGAGTGCGGGGGGGGGGGGGGGGGTCTGCCCAGAACACAGCAGATTCACCTGGGGATGGGGAAGGAAGGAGGAGCGAGCCCAGGGCAGAGGAGTTTGCCAATTTCCTGGCAAAAATCAGACTATCTTATTCTCTCCACCACAATAACACAGATATAAATGAAGAATTCTTCATAGTACAAAACTCACACCGAAAGAAAGCCAGTTCCCAAAACAACAGCTTTGCTTGAGACGACTTTTGCTTTGCTTTGTTTCTTGCCATGAGGAGCAAACCAGTGTACAAAAAAAAAAAGTCACAGACAAGAGCAACCACAAGTGACTAGGTTTTCCTGAGCACAGACTGGTTCACTCTATATACAGAAGGCGGCGGCTCACTCCCTCTCGCAGACTCTGCCCCCTCTGAGAGGGCAGGGCAGGGCAAGGCCTACAGTGAGGGACCCCTCTCCACATGGGGCCTGCTGATCTACCGAAACCAGCACCTGCATCTTGTCCCTCTTGTCTCCTCCCCTACCACCCCCTCAGTCTCCCAACGAGGACAGAGAACTCTGGATCAAAGGCAACAAATCCAGGGAGGTCTTTTTGGCCCAGAGAGTGGAACCCCCCCTCCACCATGCCCCAACACCATTGCGCAGATAGACTGACAACTTGCTGTTGGTGAGGAGGAGGGGAGCTGCGCCCACACCACACAATGCTGAATTAGCAAGGAGTACGGACAGCAGAACCCTGACGGAGGCTAGGCTGGAGGTAGCAGACGGCAAAGTCAGCCAACCGTCCCGCTGAACCCCACCATCCTCCAAGCAGACAAATGAACCCGTCCCCGGGCCTCTGGGAAGAAGATGGGCCAGACCATATTTGGTGTATGGAACCAAATACGGGGAACAGGGATGGGGCTGTAAGCAGGCGCTATCATCCCTGCTATTCTGAGCTGCTGCCCACGCTCTCAGACACACACACACACACTCTCTCTCTCTCTCTCTCTCTCTCTCTCTCTCACACACACACACACACACACACACACACACACAGTGAGCTCCCCCACGGTGGCAAATAGCATCTGAAAAGTTGGCCAAGGTGGCTAGGGAACCTCCTTGGTGCCACCATGAAAGCCCCAGGCAGGAGCTGGGAAGCCTGGGCCCCCTGGCACGGAGGGCCACCCTCCAAGGCAGGCTGCCTTAGGTGGGCTCAGACCATGTCAGGTACTTGCCATACCCCAACCCCTTGAACACAAGCTGCAGGACCCCGCGCAGCCCACGGACTTGGCCCACGCTCTCTTCCCTCTGCCTGCCTGTTTCTGAGCCTCCCTGTCCCTCCAGCTCCCCCTCCAGCTCCCTCTTCCCCTGACAGGTGGAGCTGCCTCTGCCCCAGCCAGGCACATGGCTTCTTTCCCATCCTTTTTTCCTTCCAAGCAGCAGAGAGGACCAGCCAGAATGGGGCACTGAGCCATAGCCAGGGAAAAGGCGAGCTTCTAGAAGCATGCCACCGCTGGAAAGACTGGGCTGACTGTCCACCCATGCCCCAAAGACAGGGAGGAAGGGCCAGTGTACAGTCTCTGCGCCACCGCGGAATTTGGATGCCGAGCATCCACCTACAGGACTCCATGTTCTGGAAGGAGACAGAACGTGCCGCCAGGGGCTCCTCCTGTGACCTCCTCTCAACCTCTCCTTTTGTAAAGAGCCAAGGGGCACTGAGGCCTTGCGTGTTTTCTTATCATTCATCCCTACACGCAGCAGTTCAATGATCGCCAGGGTGGATCCAGCTGCTCAAGAGAGACCCCTTCTGGAGGACAACCCTATGGTGAGAGACACTGAGACAAACTTGGCCAAGCCCTTGGGGGAAGGGAGAGGCAGAAAATAGAGTACATCATGAGGAGCTCAAGGGGAGTAAGAGTACTCCGTGTTCTCCCTCTGGCTCCCCCACGTCCTGGGAACTGATTGTCCTCCATGCCAGCAGGTCTCTGCAGCAGGACGGTTCCTCCTGCAGCTGCTTCCCAGACCTCACCTTGCTCCAGGAGACTCTCCTGTACCCTGCTGCCTTCTGTAGGTCTGTCTGCTCAGATCATGACCACTGAGTCACTGAAGCTCAATCTAAGTCTTTACAGTACAGTAACACCTGGAATACGGGACCCCCCCAGGACTACTGGGTTGCCTAGAGTGGGGTGGGGGGTGGGGCCGTCAGAGGAAGTCATCGAACCACCTTTTCTGTTCTTAGGCAAACCTGTTCTTAGTTAACCCACAAGGAGTCAGCAAATGCCCAGCCACTGGTTCTCTCCTTGAAGTCTGTGTGACTGAGCTCAAGTCTTTGTGCCAAAGGTCTTCCTTTTGAAGCACTTGAACCTGCTCCCATGGGGACCTGATTTCTTGGTACCTCCTTTGCAACCCAGACATGGACTTTGGGGGTGGGCCAGGTGGGCGGGGGAGTGTGTGATGCCCCGCCATGTGAAACAATTCGGCATGGAATCTGGCTGCGGTGATGACACATGGCCCTAGGGTAACCACACCAGCAGGATCTGTATCTTCCCCCAACCCAGGATGCTGACATAGCCCGGGAAAGCACAGAATGCACGGATAGAAGCCCCTGCGGAGATGGGCCCCTGACCCAAGGATTCTCTGAGTTCAAACATCCAAAAACAAGGGAGCAAACAAATTAAAAAAAAAACCCAAAAAGCAAAAAACCCAACTCCAGTTCACCCTTCCCTGAAGCTAACTTTTAAAGCGAGAGAAACATTTAAGGGGTATTCAAGATTAAAATGGCATCTACTATCAAACATTCAACTAAAATGGAGCATACAATTCAAATCACAGTTTTCTCAAGTTATCACTTCCATTGATTAACTTCTAACGCTCACTTCTGATAGGGATATGGGTGACTTTTTGGCTCCCTCAGGCAGAATTTACCCAGGGTCCTACCTAGTAAGAGTGGTGGATATTTTCAACTTGTTCACTTTTGATCTGCTATCCCAACAGCTCTCCATTCCCCTCAATGGAATCTAGCCTTGGGGCCAAGGAGTGCCCCCACCTCCCACCATAGGCAGCATCTTGGAGGGAGTGGCTGGTTGGATGCTTGCTTTGAGTCATGGGACACCAGTGGGAAGACTCTGGCAGGTTCTATTTTGGCCTCGAGCTGGGAAATCCCTTGGCTCTCAGCTTGCCGCTGGTATAGAAACAAGGCCTCGGTCCCATTATGGTGGGGGCTGTGCTGGAGACAAAAGGGGGGCCCCAGAGTAAGCCTGGAGGTCCCTGGCAGTGGAGAAATGAAACCCAACCCAATCTCATCACTTCAGTGCCAAGAGAACTACTGCTTGTTGTTCCCCGTCACCTCAACCAGCTGTCGTTAAAGCACCAACAAGCAGAGTGAAAACCACTGACTACTGTCGCCCACGTAAGGCCACTAGGAGCAGGGAGGAAGAGCCAAAGGGGAGGAGGAGGAAGAATCCAGCCCTTGGCACGATCCCCCACCCCCAGGCTCCAGGAGATGTCCTGGGGGTTAGAGCTGGGGAAGGAAGCGCGGTGGAAGAAAGTGACAGAGAGGAGGGGGAAAAGAAATACACCAAACATCCTACTGCCCTCTCCCCATGATTTCATCAAGAACTGGGTGTTCTCCAAGTCAAGTCAGGACTTGCTTCCTCAGGGAGAAAAAAAAAAAAAAGACAAGCACCTTCAGTCTATTTTCTTGGCTGGAAGCCGGAGCAAATCCAGCAGATATTTACACAAGGGCCCAGCCATGTATGAGAACAGGATGACCAGCTTCCCGTGGGTCATGGTCATGAGAGTCTGGTGTCCCGAGGCCCAGATGCGATACCAGGGGCCGTAGAATGGGTCTGAGATGGCCGGACACAGCATGTTGTTCAAATTCACTTCGGTGACCTGCAGGGACAAGGGAGGTAGAGTGAGCGTTCACCATCCTGAGGCTTTCTCTGGCTTCTGCCAGTTCAGCCATCTCTACCTAATGGGGGGCTAGACAAGGAGGGATTGACCAATCCCCACCTGTTCATGATGGGATTTCTCTGCCCTAGGGTTTTGGGGGTGGGTCAAGGCTAGAGCCCTTGGGAGGCGATGGGGGAGGCCATCCAATGGAAAAGCTGTTTGGCGTTGCTCAATCTTGTCTTCCCGTTGGGTCCAGAGCCTGCCGTCATTCCTAAGCATCTACCACGTGCCTAGTCCCCGGAGAGGTGTCAGGGGATGACAGAACAGTCAACGGCATGGTCCCTGCCTCCACTTATAACTGGCCACCAACCGAGTCGGTATGGGCAACCACATCTGACCTCAAACCAGACGGTGCTCACCAGGTTTCCCCCACCAGGAGATCTGGGGGGAGGGTACAGAATGGGCACTGAGTTCTCAGAGAAGATTTCATGAAGAAATGGCACCCTGAACAGACTCATGAAGGATGGATGGGGGTCATGGCGAGGAATGGAGCTAGCGGGGCCTTCCTTGTAGGAGGCCTGCAGGTGGGACTGAGCATGGTTTGTATGGTGACATGAGGACACGGACCCCTCTGGAATCAAGCAGTTCCAGTGGAGAGCGCTCAGAACCAGGTGTGAAATCATCTTGTTGCCTTCCTCAAGTATGGGAGCATTCATGCCACTGGCCAAGAGCTCCAGCTGTCCCCCAGGCAAACCAGAGCAGAGCAGAGTGCCAGGGTGGGGAAGAGAAAGGGACTGCTCCTCCTAAGGCACTGGTGACCTCGGTCATGCGCCTTAGTCCGGCCAGGCCCCACGAGGCCCCACACGGCTGATGCTGCATTCATGCCGCTCACACACAAAATCAGACACGCCGTTCCTGCCCCGAAGATGGCTGTGGCACCTGCCTTCCAAAGCCTTTCCAGCCCATTCACGTTAGAGACAAGTCCTGACCACCTCCTGGGGAGGCTGGAGGTTTGGTTCCATGTCTCAGAGTGGGGCCAGCTCTCTGCCCTCGACGGGGAGGTGACTCACCCAGAATGGTGGCAGAGCCGGGACTTGAACTTGGGTCTCCTGACCCCCCACAGCCCCGAGTTCTTCCTCCTTCACTTTGCCACCAATATAGACAACCATGCACTCAGCCATGTTGGGCTCTGGATAACTCAACTACTGAGTCCAGCCTTCATCCACGCTCCGGGCGGGTCTGAACACCCCAGAATGCCATGGGAGTCCCCCCGACACGGCACTTCCACTGGCCACACAGCTCAGGGCCTGGGAGTCGGCCCAGAATGGACCTAAGGTTGGAAGCCTCCTCTCCAGGCCCAGGCCAGGATGGAGGTCCTGCCTTCACCCCCCATGGGGTATGTAACAAACCACTTTCTAGCCGCAGCTTGCTGTTTGCAACCCGGGTGGTCGTGAGCAAAGGGCATCTTTGCCTCCCCAGGGATGGAAGAAACGGTCAATACTGCAGATTTCCGAAAACCCTTCGGAGAGGCCCAGGCCATGGAGCATACATAAATCAGCAACCCAGACACAACAATCTGACATCCTGGCCTTTGGCATCTTGTATTTTCGAAACAAAATGATACAGCAGCGCCAACCAGGATTATGAAGATTTATGGAGAACTCCGCACAGAGGGGGATTGGAGGGGACCAAACCAAACTTACCAGGCCCAGGATCTGTAAGATGCTGAAGTGGTAAAAGAACATGAGGCCAGTTGAGAGAAGGGCCCACCGGAAACTGCTGAGGGGCTCTGGGGTGTAAGCACCTGGAGGAAAAGGGGACACGGTGAGACTCACTTCTCCTTTGCTCCTCAAGGTTACAGGTGCTGAGGCCACAGCCACCACTGGCCAACTGCCCCCTGTCGCTACTTAGAAGATGGGCCCGCTGACATGCCGGGGCCATTACGGAGGGAGGATTTTTTTTTTTTTTTTGATGATGAAAGGAATGCATGCTCCTTAGAGGAAATTTAGAAAATGTTACAGGAGTGGCAACGAGATGGGGAAAATGAAGAGCAACACATCCCTGGCCCTCTACTCCCCACACACGGCGCTGCTGGCTTGTGTGTGTGCACGCCGGCTGGACTGCCCTATGCCTCAGGAGCTGGTTTGCTTTTTTTTTTTCTTCTTAATTACTAATTGGAGTCTAACTGTATATATAACCACGCATCCTTCCCTTTCACATTAACTTTCGTCCTTCTCTCACGTTTCTAAAAAGAGAGCTCTTTGAGGAAGTGTGGCGGCATGGTGGTTGGAAGGGTCCACTTTCATAGCCCATGGATTTGGGCTCGAATCGAGATTCTACCACAACTGGGCTGTGTGGCCCTGAAAAAGTTGTGGAAACTCCCTAAGTCTCAGTTTTCCTGCCTGCAGAACGAGGATACCAGTCCTACCCACTCCTTAGCACTGTGGCAAGGAATGAAGGGAATAAGCTACCGGGTGCTCGTGGTCTAGACTTGGGTACCACATGAGTGTTCCACGGGTGTAAGGTGGTACGAGCACATCATGATCATGCTTCCAACAACGACAGAATGTAGTGCATCCGACGGCTGTGCCATTTCCCAACCGTTGTCCAACTCCTCT